>NC_080170.1:9604253-11062107 GCF_950295315.1 Erinaceus europaeus | reverse complement strand
CCAGGAAGTTGACAGCAGCGCAATGCTAGAAACTGCAGGCTTCATTTGAATTGGCCAGACCGCACTTGCACCCCTTCTCTGATTCAGGATCCCAACCAACAGCCCATATGATGTCATGCCTCCTTAGTGAACCCTGAACTTCTCTGTTCCAGTCTCTATGAAACAGAGCTGGCAGTCAGCTGAGGTAAAGAACAAACATCTCATCACAGACCCCTGCAAGCGTCAACCCGGCTTTGACCTAGCATGTTATGATTGGGCCCTCCTCCATCGCTACCGAACAGGCCATGGCCGGTGCGCCGCTATGTTCCATCGCTGGGGAGCCAGAGTCGACCCGAACTGCCCCTGCGGCTCCAGACAGACTATGACCCACATAGTCAACGACTGCCACCTCTCCAGATTCAAAGGAGGTCTCGAAACTTTACATCAGGCTCATCCTGACGCTGTTGACTGGCTACGGAAGAAGGGCAAACACTAGAAGAAGAAGAAGCGAACCCTGAATTGTCTCAGGGTGTTGTAAATAGCCTTAAACTTGGGCTACAAGATGTCAGTATAAATTTTAATTGGTGATTGTACAGAGAGACCTTAGAATGCCTCCATTCTACTCACTCCTCCCTGGCTTCCCAGCAACTGCTGTCTGTCTGTCTCAGGAAGACATTGCCATTTTCTCTCATGCAAAAGTCTTCAGCAAGATTGGCCCTGGTGGCTTTTATTTTATTTTTGATAACCCTGCGTGCTATCTTATATTTACAGCCTTCCATCTCAGATGATTTTCCTCCTTTATGTAAAACAACCTTTGGATTTCCTTTAATGAGTAGGGTTCTGGTGGCACACTCTCTTCAATTTTGTCTGGAGATGTCCTTTTTTGCCTCTAGGGTTATCGCTAGGGCTTGGTTCCATGCTCTATGAATCCACTGCTCCTGGTGGCCATCTTTTTGTTGCTGTTGTTGTTGCTGCTGCTGCTTGTGTTGTTGGATAGGACAGAGAAAAATTGAGAGAGGAGGGGAAGACAGAGAAAGGGAGAGAAAAATAGATACTTGCAGACCTGCTTCACCGCTTGTGAAATGACCCCTCCACGCTGCAGGTGGGAAGCTGGAGACTCAGTTGGTATCCTTGCACTTTGCACTATGTGTGCTTAACCTGGCGCACTACCACCTAGCCCCTGAAAATGTCTTTTTGTGTGTGTGTGTTACCAGAGCACTATTTTTAAAATTTCTTTATTGGGGGATTCATGTTTTATAGTGACAAGTAAATACACAGTAATTCACAGCGGGTTAAGCACACATGGCATAAAGCACAAGGACCAGAGTAAGGATCCTGGTTCAAGCCCCTGGCTTCCCACCTGCAGGGGGTTGCTTCACAAGCAGTGAAGCAGGTCTGCAGATGTCTATCTTTCTCTCTCCTCCTCTCTGTCTTCCCCTCCTTTCTCCATTTCTCTCTGTTGTATCCAACAACGACAGCAATAACAACAACAATGATAAACAAGGACAACAGAAGTGGAAAAAAATAGCCTCCAGGAACAGTGGATTTGTGGTGCAGGCACCAAGCCCCAGCAATCACCCTGGAGACAAAATGAAAAAGAAAGAAAAGAAAAGAAAAGAAAAGAAAAGAAAAGAAAAGAAAGAAAAGAAAAAGGGGAGAGAAAGAGAAACACTTGCAGAACTGCTTCACTACCCATGAAGCTTCCCCCCTATAAGTGGGGATCAGGGACTTGAACCTGGGTCCTTGTGCATTGAAACAAATGTGCTTCAACCAGGTGTGCTACTGCCCGGCCTCAAACTTTTTTTTTTTTTCCCTCCAGGGTTATTGCTGGACTCGGTGCCTGCATCATGAATCCACCGCTCCTGGAGGCCATTTTTCCCCCTTTTGTTGCCCTTGTTGTTGTAGCCTCATTGTGGTTATTATTATTGCCATTGTTGATGTTGTTCACTGTTGGATAGAACAGAGAGAAATGGAGAGAGGAGGGGAAGACAGAGAGGGGGAGAGAAAGATAGACACCTGCAGACTTGCTTCACCGCCTGTGAAGTGACTCCCCTGCAGGTAGGGAGCCGGGGGCTCGAACCAGGATCCTTATGCCGGTCCTTGCGCTTTGCACCACATGCGCTTAACCCACTGCGCCATCGCCCGGCCCCCCTCAAACTTTTCTTAAAGAGCATTTCTCTAGCAGTTGCTTTCTAAGTTTGCAGCTCTTTTTTTTTTTTAATGAGAAAGATAGAAGGAGAGAGAGAACAAGATATCACTCTGGCACATGTGCTGCCAGGGATCGAACTCAGGACCTCATGCTTGAGAGTCCAAAGCTTTATCACTGCACCCTCTCCCGGACCACGTAGCTCTTTTCATCTAGTACATTGAAGCAATTATTTAGATACCTACTGGCTTCCATTTTTGCTGCTGAAAAGAGAAAGATAGTCTAATTCTGTGTCAGTCAGGGTTTGCCAGGTGTGCTATAGTAACAAACATTTCCTCAATCTGCTTGACTTGCAATAACAAAGCCTTAGTGCCAGTTGACTATTGTGGCCTGTGTGGGTTGGTTGCAGCTAGCTGCTGACTGGAAGAAGGAAGTGAGTGACCGACAGTGAAATCGGTTGATGGTGCTGAATGATTTTGCTGAGAAGTAAAGGCAGATGTCATTTGTGCTCACATGTCATAACCCTGGGAAGTCAGTGGCCAAAACTATGCTTAGCAGGGTGGGAAAGTACTTGCTTCCTAAAGGAACTGGTGGCAATGACTGGGAACAAGAATGCTACCTGCCACACCATGGCTCCTTTGACAAGTAGCATATAGTGCCTACTCAGCAAAATGAAAACTATGCCAATTTTTTTCTAAATGAAGGAGAGATAATATACAGGATGGGGGGGGGTAGGGCAGTAGCGCAGTGAGTTAAGCATACATGGTGCAAAGTGCAAGGACCAGCATAAGGATCCTGGTCCCCTGCTTGCAGGGGAGTCGCTTCACAAGCAGTGACGCAGGTCTGCAGGTGTCTATCTTTCTCTCCCCCTCTCTGTCTTCCACTTCTCTCTCCAGTTCTCTCTGTCCTATCCAACAACAATGACATAAATAACAACAACAATAATAATAACGACCACAACAACGATAAAAAACAAAACAAGGGCAACAAAAGGGAAAAAAATAGCCTCCAGGAACAGTGGATTCATAGTGTAGGCACCAAGCCCCAGCAATAATCCAGGAAGCAATACACACACACACACACACACACACGCACACACACGTGCGCGCGTGCACACACACACACACGCACAGGATGGGTTGTTTATGTAAAAGAAGATGCTGAGCTGACCCTGACATTAGTAATTACAGGAAGCTACTGTTGCCTCAAGTCTAGGAGGATAAAGAGGAAAAGGTGAGGATTACAGAAACTGAAGTCTTCCAAGAGAACTCCCAGAAGTTCTTTCTCTCTCTTATCTTTCTCATAAATAAATAAAATCTTTAAAAAAAAAAAAAAAGAAAAGAAAAGAAAGAAAGAGGTGGCACAGTGGACTCTCAAGCATGAGCATGAGGTCCTGAGTTCACATGTGCCAGAGTGTTGTCTGATTCTCTCTCCTCCTGTCTTTCTCATTACTAAATAAAAATCTTTTTAAAAAGAGAACTCCCAGAAGTACCTTGGACCGGAAGAGTGGCCCTGTGAAAGGGTTCTGAGTGACTGGTGTTAGTAGTATTGAATGGAGCCAGAAATTTCTAAAGGAAAGAATTCTTTTCTGTCCACTCATCTTCCTCTAGAGCCTCCCATTAGCAGAAATCAGCAGCATGAAGTCAGTTGGCATGGGGGGCCTAGGAAATGTGGTTTACAGACCCTTGCCCCAGCCCCACAGAGCAGATGCTAAAAAGGTGAGCTGAGACCTGGGAGACAAGAGGAAAATACTGGGCACTACATCTACGGTCTCCTCTGGGTGTTCTTGCCATGTTTCTCTTTTTCCTTGATTTTCGATAATTTTACCATGAATGGGTGAGGACATGAATTTATTTATTTATTTTTTTTTTAAAATATTTTTTTGTAATTTTATTTATTTATCTTCCCTTTTGTTGCCCTTGTTGTCTTTTTATTGTTGTTGTAGTTATTGTTGTTGTAGTTGATGTCGTCGTTGTTGGATAGGACAGAGAGAAATGGAGAGAGGAGGGGAAGACAGAGAGGAGGAGAGAAAGACAGACACCTGCGGATCTGCTTCACCACCTGTGAAGTGACTCTCCTGCAGGTGGGGAGCCGGGGGGCTCGAACCAAGATCCTCATGCCGGTCCTTAACACTTAGCTTAACACCTGCGCTTAACCCACTGCGCTACCACCTGGCTCCCCATGAATTTATTTTTATCTATCCAACTGTGAATCCATTTGAATTCTCACATCTATAGATTGATGTCTTCCATCCATTCTAGAAAATTTTCAACCTATGTCATCTTCTCAAATATTGTTTCTCTTTCAGTCTCTCTCTTCTTCTGGAATAGCAGTTAAAGGTAGGTCAGATTTTCCCATTAGTATTTCTATAGTTATAACCTTTTCTTCTGTGCTTTCCACCCTTTTGCTGCCCCATACTTCTTTCTTTTTTTTCCCCATACTTCTTTCTTTAAGATTTATTTATTTATTTATTATTACATAGAGACAGAGAGAAATTAGAGGGGGAGATAGAGAGGGAGAGAAACAGACAGACACCTCTGCAGTTCTGCTTCACCACTTGTGAAGCTTTCCCCTCTGCAGGTGGGGACCAGGGGCTCAAACCTGGGTCCTTGTATACTGTAATGTGTGCACTTAACCACTTTTCCCCATTTTGTTGCCCTTGTTGTGTCATTATTATTGTTGTTGTCATTGCTGTTGTTGTTGTTGGATAGGACAGAGAGAAATGGAGAGAGGAGGGGAAGACAGAGAGGGGGAGAGAAAGATAGACATCTGCAGACTTGCTTCACCACCTGTGAAGCAATCCCCTTGCAGGTGGGGAGCCGGAGGCTCGAACCGGGATCCTTACTCTGGTCCTTGCGTTTTGTGCCACATGCACTTAACCCGCTGCGCTACCGCCTGACTCACTGTATTGCTTCTTCTAACTAGCTATCCAGTTTTCTAAATCATTCTTCAGCCAGGTCAAATCTGGTATTAAATCCACCCTTTGAATTTTGAGATTCTCTTTTTCAATTTTTTTCAAGATTTTATTTGTTAATGAGAAAGATAGGAGGAGAGGGAAAGAACCAGACATCACTCTGGCACATGTGCTGCCAGGGATTGAACTCAGGACCTCATGCTTGAGAGTCCAAAGCCTTATCACTAAGCCACTCTCTTTCAATTTTATTTTATTTTGTCATGAGGGTTATCACTGGGGCTTGGTACCAGCACTATAAATCTACTGCTCCTAATTGCCATTTTTCCTTTCTTTCTTTCTTTCTTTCTTTCTTTCTTTCTTTCCTTCTTTCTTTCTTTTTTCTTTCTTTCTTTTTTTTCTTTCTTTCTTCTTTAGTTTTTATTATATAGGACAGAAAGAAATTGAGAGGGGAGGGAAAATAGAGAGGAAAGAGAAAGAGAGATGGCTGCAGTCCTGCTTCACTACTCATGAACCATTCTCCCTTAGTAAATGAGAGGTAGTAAAGCAGAGAGAAAGACAGACCCCTACATACCTGCTTCGCCTCAAAAACAGGAACAGGGCTCAAATTCTAGTCCATGTGCATGCAAGTCTGGGAACTTCACCCTGTTCGTTCCTGCAGGAGAGGGGGGATGGGGCTCAAAGCCAGGTCTTGAGCACGATGATATGTGTATTTAACTGGGTATGCCACTACCCAGCCCCTGTTTTTCAATTTTGTATTTGTCCCTTTTTCACATTTGCAATATACTTTTATAGGATTTCCAGTTCTCTGCTGAAACTTTCAATTTTGGTATTTGATTTCTTGAGAGTGGTATCTGCAACTTATTTCAGAGTCTTGAAATTTCTCCAACTCTATTTCTGTTGACTACTATTTATGATGGTTTTTAGTTCCTGTGTGTCTGGTTATTTTTGTATGCTGAATATTGTTTGTGAAATCATTTTACAGAGATAATCTGAAAGGGAGTGATTTTGTCATTCATTTTTCCAAGGAAGATTTTCTGTTGCTTTTGCCAAATGCCTTGCGGGGGTAGCAAACTGAGGTCATGTTAGTTCATACTTAGGGCATGATGTTTTCTGGGGCACCAAGATGACTCAGAGTTGGGCTACTACTCAGGGAAGAGTTGGTTTACTCTCTGTTCACCTCTAGTTATAGGGTACAGTCCCTTGGCAGCTAAACCCAGTATGTAGGGAGCCCTTAACAGGCCTTCAGCTCTGGTTTTAGTCCCCTACCAGGCAAAGCCACTTAACATGATGTTGCTATTCAGAAGACAACCACAGCCTCCTGTACCAAGGTCACCTCTTTGGAATCGTGTACTTCCTAGAACTCTAAGGCAATCCCACACTGTCTTGTTAGCTCTTGGCTGTTTTTGAGGGAGTGTATGTGTGTGTGTGTGTGTGTGTGTGTGTGTGTGTGTACATAAATTCAAATGTTTGATTAACTCATCTAGAGGTATGCAGCAGGACAGCAGGATGATTTTTCTTTCTTTTCTTTTTTTTTTTTTAGATAGAGGCAGAGTGGGGGGCTAGGGGGGAGAGACCACAGCACTGAAGCTTCCTTCAATGAGGTGGGGGCTAGGCAAAGCAGCACATTATCCAGATGAACTATTCTGATGACTGGATTTGTTCTTAGTATCTACCTACCCTGCCATTACTGGAAAAAGCAAGTTCTGGTTTGCTTTTTATTTTTATTTTTTATTATTTTTATTTTTTTTATTTAAGAAAGGATTAATTAACAAAGCCATAGGGTAAGAGGGGTACAACTCCACACAATTCCCACCGCCCAATCTCCATATCCCACCATCTCCCCCGATAGCTTTCCCATTCTCTATCCCTCTGGGAGCATGGACCCAGGGTCATTGTGGGTTGCAGAAGGTAGAAGGTCTGGCTTCTGTAATTGCTTCCCCGCTGAACATGGGCGTTGACTGGTCGGTCCATACTCCCAGTCTGCCTCTCTCTTTCCCTAGTAGGGTGGGGCTCTGGGGAAGCTGAGCTCCAGGACATATTGGTGGGGTCTTCAATCCAGGGAAGTCTGGCCGGCATCCTGATGACACCTGGAACCTGGTGACTGAAAAGAGAGTTAACATACAAAGCCAAACAAATTGTTGAGCAATCATGGACCCAAAGCTTGGAAAAGTGGAGAGGAAGTATTAGGGAGGTACTCACTGCAAACTCTAGTGTACTTCTGCTTTCTTACTTTGGTGCCATACTCCAAACTCAGTCAATTTCTGCTTTGCGTTTCTACTTCTTTTTTTTTTTTTTTTTTTACATGCATAACATTCCCCAGATTCCCATTTAACAATACAACCCCCACTATTTCATTCATCATTTTTCATGGACCTGTATTCTCCCCACCCACCCACCCACACCAGAGTTTTTACTTTGGTGTAATACTCCAATTCCATTTCAGGTTCGACTTGTGTTTTCTTTTCTAATCTTGTTTTTCAACTTCGGCCTGAGAGTGATATCATCCCGTATTCATCCTCCTGTTTCTGACTTATTTCACTCAACATGATTTTTTCAAGGTCCATCCAAGATCGGCTGAAAACGGTGAAGTCACCATTTTTTTACAGCTGAGTAGTATTCCACTGTGTATATATACCACACTTGCTCAGCCACTCATCTGTTGTTGGACACCTGGGTTGCTTCCAGGTTTTGGCTATTACAAATTGTGCTGCCAAGAACATATGTGTACACAGATCTTTTTGGATGGATGTGTTGGGTTCCTTAGGATATATCCCCAGGAGGGGAATTGCAGGGTCATAGGGTAGGTCCATTTCTAGCCTTCTGAGAGTTCTCCAGACTGTTCTCCACAGAGATTGGACCAATTGACATTCCCACCAGCAGTGCAGGAGGGTTCCTTTGACCCCACACCCTCTCCAGCATTTGCTGCTGTTACCTTTTCTGATGTGTGACATTCTCACAGGAGTGAAGTGATATCTCATTGTTGTCTTGATTTGCATTTCTCTGACAATCAGAGACTTGGAGCATTTTTTCATGTGTTTCTCGGCCTTTTGGATCTCTTCTGTGGTGAATATTCTGTCCAAGTCCTCCCCCCATTTTTGGATGGGGTTATTTGTTGTCTTGTTGTTGAGTCTGTCAAGCTCTTTATATATGTTGGTTATTAAACTCTTATCTGATGTATGGCATGTAAAGATCTTCTCCCATTCTGTGAGGGGTCTCTTGATTTGGGTAGTGGTTTCTTTTGCTGTGAAGAAACTTTTTAATTTGATGTAGTCCCATAGGTTTGTACTGTTAGCGAGCATAAAAAAAACCACCATCCACTGCAAGGAAGCAAAGATGTTTATTGACGAATTGCAATCCGGGCCGAGATGGAGACTGGCAGCAGTCTACCAAGCTCGACCCTGAACAAGGCTCAAACCACACAATTTATAGGATTTCTGAATACACTCAGGGAGGGGGAATATGCAAAACTAGAATTCTAATACACTTTCAATAACATTTTGCAGAAAACACAGGATCCAATCATTTCAGACATTGCCATGCCCTAAGCAGCCTATAAGAATTGTCTAATTTCAAGCCTTTATGCAAAATAGGGTCATCACACTTTCTTGTTGTCAGCTAAGACCACCTGGCTATCAGCTCTCTTGTCCTTGAGCAGATGGTTGAGTTTCAAGGACTTGGTTAGGCTAGCTATTCTCTTTAAGACAAACAACAGGTGGCTTACATTTTGGTGTGTATGGGTTTTGTCTAGCCTCTTATTTCATGAGAGATACAGGAATTTTCCACTCAGCAAAAACAGCTCAACTCTAAGAAAGAAAAAAAGGAACTTAATACTGAAACCTGAAAAAGGAACTTAACCATGAAAAATATTAATAAATCCTTGATATTTAAGGGGGGGGTAACAGCATATGGTTGCCTGTCACAATTTGTTGTCTTGTTGTTGAGTTTGGCAAGCTCTTTATATATGTTGGTTATTAAACTCTTATCTGATATATGACATGTAAAGATCTTCTCCCATTCTGTGAGGGTTCTCTTGGTTGGGGTAGTGGTTTCTTTTGCTGTGAAGAAGCTTTTTAATTTGATGTAGTCCCATAGATTTATACTTGCCTTAGACTTCTTTGTAATTGGATTCGTTTCATTGAAGATGTCTTTAAAATTTATGTGGAAAAGAGTTGTGCCAATATTTTCCTCTAAGTATTTGATAGTTTGTCGTCTAACATCCAAGTCCTTGATCCACTTGGAATTTACTTTTGTATTTGGTGAAATACAGTGATTCAGTTTCATTCTTCTGCATGTTTCAACGCATTGTTTCCAACACCATTTGTTGAAGAGACTCTGCTTTCCCCATTGAATAGTCTGGGCCCCTTTGTCAAAGATTAGATGTCCATATGTGTGGGGCCTCATTTCTGGGCTCTCAATTCTATTCCACTGGTCAGTGTGTCTATTCATGTTCCAGTACCAAGCAGTTTTGATGACAATGGCCCTATAATACAGTTTGAGATCTGGGAGTGTGATGCCTCTGGTTCTGTTCTTTTTTCTCAAGATTGTTTTGGCAATTCTAGGTCTTTTCTGGTTCCAGATAAACATTTGTAGCTTTTTTTCTATTCTCCTAAAAAATGTGCTTGGGATCTTGATCGGGATAGCATTAAATTTGTAGATGGCTCTGGGTAATATATTCATTTTGATGATGTTAATTCTTCCAACCCATGAACATGGAATATCTTTCCACTTCTTTGTGTCTTTTTCAATTTCTTTGAGTAGTGACTCATAATTTTCAGTATACAAGTCTTTCACTTCTTTGGTTAGGTTTACTCCTAGATATTTTATTGTTTTTGTTGCTATAGTAAAAGGAATTGATTTCTGGATTTCAGTTTCTTCTAACTTAGTGTTTGCATAGAGGAATGCCACTGACTTTTGAATGTTAATTTTGTAGCCTGACACCTTACTGTATTGCCTGATGATTTCCAAAAGCTTCTTGCTGGAGTCCTTAGGTTTTTCCATGTATACTATCATGTCATCTGCAAATAAGGAGAGTTTGACTTCTTCTCTTCCAATCTGTATCCCTTTAATTCCTTGCTCCTGCCTGATTGCTATGGCAAGAACTTCCAACACTATGTTGAATGGTAATGGTGATAGTGGGCAGCCTTGTCTAGTACCTGATCTGAGTGGAAATGCTTCCAGTTTTTCACCATTGAGTATGATGTTGGCTGTAGGTTTGCTATATATAGACTCCACTATCTTCAGGAATTTTCCATCTATTCCCATTTTTTGTAGTGTTTTGATCATAAAGGGATGTTGTATTTTTGTCAAAGGCTTTCTCTGCATCTATTGATATGACCATGTGGTTTTTGGTCTTGCTTTTGTTGATGTGGTGGATCACATTGATTGATTTACGTATATTAAACCAGCCTTGCATGTCTGGGATAAACCCCACTTGGTCATGATGAACAATCTTTTTGATATACTGCTGTATCCGGTTGGCTAGAATTTTGTTCAATATTTTCGCATCTATGTTCATCAGAGATATTGGTCTGTAGTTTTCTTTTTTGGTTGTGTCCCTGTCTGCTTTTGGTATCAGGGTGATATTGGCTTCATAGAAGCTGGCAGGGAGTATTCCAGTGTCTTCACTCTTCTGGAAGACTTTTAAAAGTAGAGTTATTAGTTCTTCTTTGAAGGTTTTGTAGAATTTATTTGTAAAACCATCTGGTCCAGGACTTTTATTTTTGAGGAGATTTTTGATAACTGTTTCAATTTCATTAGCTGTGATGGGCCTGTTCATGTTATCCACTTCCTCTTGACTTAGTTTTGGAAGTTGGTAGGTATCTAGGAAATCATTCATTTCTTCCAGGTTCTCTAGCTTGGTGGCATATAGTTGTTTATAGAAGCCTCGCATGATATGTTGAATTTCTGCAGTGTCTGTTGTGATTTCTCCTCTTTCATTTACTATCCGATTTATTTGGGTATTCTCCCTTTTTTGTTTTGTGAGTCTGGCTAAAGGTTTGTCAACTTTGTTTATTCTTTCAAAGAACCAACATTTACTTTCGTTGATCTTTTGTATGGTTTTTCTATTCTCAATGTTATTTATTTCTGCCCTAATTTTTGTGATTTCTGACCTTCTGGTTGCTTTAGGGTTCCTTTGTTGTTCTTCTTCTAGGTCTTTAAGATGTGCAATCAGGCTGTTTATTTGTGCCTTTTCTTGTTTCCTAATGTGTGCTTGTATAGCTATGAACTTCCCTCTTAGGACTGTTTTAGCTGTGTCCCAAATATTTTGATAGCTTGTGTCTTCATTTTCATTGAACTCTCGAAACATTTTGATTTCTTCCTTGATTTCCTCTTTGACCCAGAAGTTGTTAAGAAGTGTACTGTTGAGCTTCCACATTTTGGCACTGTTACTAAGCTTTTGTTGATTGTTATGTGTTAGTTTAATTCCACTGTGGTCTGAGAAGATGCTTGGGATTATTTCAATGCTCTTGAATTGGCTGATGCTGTCTTTGTGGCCTAATATATGGTCTATCCTTGAGAATGACCCATGTGGATTTGAGTAAAATGTATATTCCAGTTTCTTGGGATGAATGACTCTGAAAATGTCCAATAGTTCTAGTTTATCTATCTCTTCATTTAGCTCCCTTATGTCTATATTGATTTTCTGCCTGGATGATCTGTCAAGTTGAGACAGTGGGGTGTTGAAGTCCCCCACTATGATTGTGTTACTGTTAATATATTGCTGTATCTCTTTCAGTAGAAGTTTGATGTATTTAGATGGCTTCTCATTGGGTGCATAGATGTTAATAATTATTAAGTCCTCTTGATTGACTGATCCTCTGAGCATTAAGTAGTGTCCATTCCTATCTTTTTTAATCTTATCTATTTTAAACTCTATCATGTCAGCTATGAGAATAGCTGCTCCTGCCCTTTTTTGTGGGTCATTGGCTTGTATGATAGTTTTCCATCCTTTCACTTTAAGTCTGTGTTTGTCTTGTTGAGTTAGGTGGGTTTCCTGTAGACAGCATATTGTTGGGTTGTGTTTTCTGATCCATCTTCCTACTCTGTGTCTTTTAATAGGTGAATTCAGGCCATTGACATTTATTGATATCAAAGATTGAAGATATTTTAACGCCATTCTTGTAGAGTTTTAGAGTGTTTTGATATATGTCCTATTTGTGGTGGTCTGGTTGTTTATAGGAGACCTTTCAGAACTTCTTTCAGGGCAGGCTTGGTGATGGTTGCTTCCTTCAACTGTTGCTTGTCTGAGAAGGTTTTGATGCCTCCATCTAGTCTGAATGACAGTCTAGCAGGATATAGTATTCTTGGCTGAAAGCCTTTCTCATTGAGCACTGGATAGATATTTTGCCATTCTCTTCTGGCCTGTAGTGTTTGTATGGAGAAGTCTGCTGCTAATCTTATGGGTTTTTCTTTGTAGGTGACTCTTTGTTTTTCTCTTGCAGCCTTCAGGATCCTTTCTTTATCCTTATTCCTTTCCATTCTAAGTATGATATGTCTTGGTGTCTTTAGGTCTGGGTTAATTCTGTTTGGGACCCTCTGGACTTCTTGAATCTTTATGTCTTTGATGTTGTCTGGACTAGAGAAGTTTTCAGCGACTATGGCCTGGAAAATGCTTTCTTCCTCTCCTTCTCTTTCTTCCTCTGGTAAGCCAATAATGCGTATAATGTTTCTTTTGAAGTCATCCCATAGGACTCTGTTGTTGTTTTCAGCATCTCTTAATCTCTTTTTGAGATCTCTTACTTCTTTTTTAGTTGTCTCTAATTCATCCTCAATCTTGCTAATTCTGCCTTCAGCCTCATAGATTCTATTCTCTCTGCCCTCTACTGCTTTCTGGAGTTCATCTATTTTGTTGCCCTACTCTGATACTGTTTTAGCTTGTTCAGCTAGTTGCATTCTTAGCTCAGCGATTTCAGCTTTCAGCTCTCTAATAACCATGAGATAATTAGTATTTTCTTCCATATTCTCATTTGTTGTTCCTGCATTTCTGGTTACAATTTTTTCAAATTCTTTACTCACTCCTGTTTTTATTTTTTAGCTAATGTTTGGATGTTGAACTCGTTATTTTTGTGCTTCACCCTCTAGAGGACTTTTAGCTGGACTCTTGTCCTGGTTCGATTCTCCAATATTTTCTCTTGTTGTTTTAACTATTTTATATATTATGTTATGAGTTCCCTTTATCAGTACTTTTCAAATTATTGATCACTATTGCCTGGATTGACTTGTGTCTAAGTAAGTTAATTAAAGGGTTCACAGTGGTGGAAGTTAACAGTTATTTCAATCCCTGAGTTGGAGCTCAGTGGTTTAAAAGCCTCTTTCTTTTTTTTTTTTTTTTTCCTTCCCTATAGGCTATGGGAGCCTGAGGGCTTTTAAACTATCAATAGGCTTCTTAGCTTAATCACTGACTCCTGACCAAGAGATAAAGCAGGGTGTGGCAGAGATAATCCAGTGGTTATGCAAAGCAACTTTTACAGCCCCTCAGCTATGCCACCGAGGTATAGGTCTTCTGAGTTTCCTGGTTAGATCTCTGTCCCCTGGTGTCCCTCCCTGTTGCTGCTCCAGATTCTGAGGGTAGTAGCAATGGAGACTCAGAGTTGCACTTGGTGAGGGTGAGTCTCTGGGGAGTCCTCTCCTCCCTTAAGCTGTCCACTTGTTGGTGGAGCAGACTGGAGGTCATTCTTAACTTGGTCCCCGCGGCAAAGAAGTGACTCACTACATTCCTGTCCCACATCTTGGAATCCGAATCTATGCCCAAAATTTGGCATCGTGCGATGATAATAGCAGTTTTGAAACCAAAGAAAGACCCAACACTGGCCGCCAGCTATAGACCAATTTCTCTCCTCTCCATGTGTTACAAACTCCTTGAGAGGCTGCTTCTGTCACATATTTCTCCTCTTACAGAGAAATTCCTATCACCCGCCCAAGCTGGTTTCCACCCAGGAAGATCTACCTGCGAACAAGCCCTGTCCCTCTCAACTTACATTGAAAATGGATTCCAGAAGAATTTAAAGACGGGTGCTGTCTTTGTTGATCTCACAGCAGCCTATGACACGGTCTGGCACCGTGGTCTCCTAGTCAAGATCTCAAGATGCCTGCCTCCATGGGTGGCCAACACTATATCGTTTCTTCTCCAAAACAGAAGATTCCGGGTGCATCTGGGTGACAAGTCTAGCAGATGGAGACCTGTCTCAAGTGGCCAACCCCAGGGCTCTGTTCTGGCTCCTACGCTATTTAATATTTATATCAGTGACCTTCCAGAAACTTCTTCAAGGAAGTTCATCTACGCCAATGACATCTGCTGTGCAACTCAGGTATCCAAGTTTGACATCCTCGAGGAAACACTCACGAAAGACATGTCTCTGATATCTGATTACTGTGAAAAATGGCGACTAATCCCTAGCACTGCAAAAACGGTATCATCTGTTTTCCATCTATGCCATGCCTTGGCCTCGCGTGAGCTTAATGTGCAGCTTGGCGATACGAGAATCCAGCATGAAGCCCAGCCAGTCTATCTTGGCGTTACTCTCGATCGCACCCTGTCATTTCACGAACATCTCATAAAAACTGCAGCAAAGGTGGGTGCAAGGAATAACATCATTGCAAGACTGGCCAGCTCCTCATGGGGCACGAGCGCTTCCACACTACGATCATCATCTCTGGCATTATGCTATTCCACTGCAGAATACTGTGCCCCAGTATGGTTCTGTAGCCCCCATGTCCACTTGGTCGATTCCAAATTATATTCCTCCATGAGGATAATTTCTGGAACCATCCGTTCCACCCCAGTTCCATGGCTGCCAGTTCTTAGCAACATCGCCCCACCAGATATTCGTCGGGATGCAGCATCATCTAAATTCATTTCCCACGTCTACGCTCGACCGGACCTGCCAATATACGCGGATATCTTCGCCCACCCTGTCCAATGCTTGACGTCTCATCATCCAATCTGGTCCCCTACACCTACACTAAACTTCTCTGTTCCAGACTCTTGGAAACAGAGTTGGCAGTCAGCTGAGGTAAAGAACAAACACCTCATCACAGACCCCTGCAAGTGTCAACCCGGCTTTGACCTAGCACGTTATGATTGGGCCCTCCTCAATCGCTATCGAACAGGCCATGGCCGGTGCACCGCTATGTTCCATCACTGGGGAGCCAGAGACGACCCGAACTGCCCCTGCAGCTACAGACAGACTATGACCCACATAGTCAACGATTGCCACCTCTCCAGATTCAAAGGAGGTCTCGAAACTTTACATCAGGCTCATCCTGACGCTGTTGACTGGCTACGGAAGAAGGGCAAACGCTAGAAGAAGAAGAACTGGAGGTGGTGTCTCAACTGATAAATTGCTGAACTGTTAGCAGTCACTTAATCTCTCCTTAGGCCCCTCTCTCCTCTCTGTCACCAGCCACACGTGTTTGTACTCACTGGTGATTTACTGGGTTCCTGTGTTCATTCTAGTCCTGTCTTGTTTCGGTCCCGGGTGGTCTCCTTTGGTATTCCTAGTTGATCCGGGAGAGGAGAGGAGAGGAGAGGAGAGAAAGCGATCTGCTTTTTATTTATTTATTTATTTTTATTTATTTATTTATTTTAATTGCCAAAACAGGATTATCACTGGGGCTTTGTGATGGCATTGTGAATCCCTCACTTTCAGCAGCCTTCTTTCCTTTTCTTTCTTTTTTTTATTTCTTTATTGGGGGATTAATGTTTCACAGTCTACAGTAAATACAATAGTTTGTACATGCTTAATATTTCTCATTTTTTCACACAACAATACAACCCCCACTAGGTCCTCTGCCATCCTGTTCCAGGACCTAAACTTCTCCTTCCACCCACCCCAGAGTCTTTTACTTTGATGCAATACACCAACTCAAGTTGAAGTTCTACTTAGTGTTTTCTCTTCTGATCTTGTTTTTCAACTTCTGTCTGTGAGTGAGATCATCCATATTCATCCTTCTGTTTCTGACTTATTTCATTTAACATGATTTCTTCAAGCTCCATTCAAGATGGGCTGAAAATGGTGAAATCACCATTTTTACTCTGAAAATGTCCAATAGCTTTAGTTTATTTATCTCTTCATTTAGCTCCTTCGTTTCTTTATTTATTTTCTGCCTGGATGATCTTTCAAGTTGAGAGTGTGGGGTGTTGAAGTCCCCTACTATGACTGTGTTTCTGTTAATATATTGCTGTAGCTCTTTCAGTAGATGTTTGATGTGTTTAGATGACCTCTTCTTGGGTGCATAGATGCTGATAATCATTAAGTCCTCTTGATTGACTGATCCTCTGAGCACTAAGTAATGTTTATCCCTATCTTTTTAAATTTTATTTATTTTAAGATCTATCATGTCAGATGTGGGCATAGCTGTTCCTGCCCTTTTTTTGTTGTCCATTGGCTTGTATGGTAGTTTTCCATCCTTTCACTTTGAGTCTGTGTTTGTCTTGTTGAGTTAGGTGGGATTCCAGTGACTTCTGGGTTCCCAAAGTAGTCCCCATCTTGTCTTGTTGTAGTCTCAACTTTGATATTCCTTTTTTCTTTCTTTTCTTTTCTTTTCTTTTCTTTTTTTTACCAGAGCACTGCTCAGCCCTGGCTTATGATGGTGTGGGGGCTTGAACCTGGGACTTTGGAGCCTCAGGCATGAAAGTCAGTTTGCATAACCATTGTGCTATCTACCCTCCACCCAACTTTGATATTCCTTGTTCTTTAGAGCAGTTTCTCAACTGGGTAGAGCTTGAGGTCTGGGCAGAGTTGCGGTCTCTGGATGTTCTGATGATTTGGTGGATTCCCAAAGTAGTTCTAGTCCTGTCTTGTTGGGGTCCCAAGTGGTCTCCTCTTCTTTCTTTAAAAAAAAATTTTTTTATTATTTATTTTCCCTTTTGTTGCCCTTGTTGTTTTATTGTTGTTGTTGTTGATGATGATGTCATCGTTGTTAGGACAGAGAAATGGAGAGAGGAGGGGAAGTCAGAGAGGGGGAGAGAAAGACAGACACCTGCAGACCTGCTTCACCGCCTGTGAAGTGACTCCCCTGCAGGTGGGGAGCCAGGAGCTTGAAACCGGGATCCTTATGCTGCGGGTCATTGGGCTTTGCGCCACACGTGCTTAACCCCTGGCTACCGCCGGACTCCCTCTTTCTTTTTCTTTCTTTCTTCCTTCCTTTCTTCCTTCCTTCCTTCCTTCCTCCCTTCCTTCCTTCCTTTCTTCCTTCCTTCCTTCCTTCTTTCCTCCTTCCTTCCTTCCTCCCTTCCTTCTTTCCTTCCTTCCTTCCTTTCTTCCCTTCCTTCTTTCATTTTGGTTCCTATTTCTTTTTTTTTTTTTTGCCTCCAGGGTTATTGCTGGGGCTCGGTGCCTGCATCACGAATCCACTGCTCCTGGAGATCATTTTTACCCCTTTTGTTTCCCTTGTTTTTCTATCATTGCTGTGGTTATTATTGTTGTTGCCATTGTTGCTGTCGTTGGACATGACAGAGAGAAATCGAGAGAGGAGGGGAGACAGAGAGGGGGAGAGAAAGATAGACACCTGCAGACCTACTTCATCGCCTGTGACGCAACTCCCCTGTAGGTGGGGAGCAGGAGACTCGAACCCGGACCCTTACGCAGGTTCTTGAGCTTTTCGTGCCACGTGCAATTAACCCTCTGCGCTACCACCCAACTCCCTTAGTTCCTATTTTTTTTATTTTATTTCTTTATTGGGGAATTAATGTTTTACATTCAACAGTAAATACAATAGTTTGTACATGCATAACATTCCCCAGTGGGGAGAAGGGGGCTTGAACCTGGATCACTGGGCATGGTAACAAGTGAGTTCAACAGGGTTCACAGCCCAGTCCCCTATGTATTTTAAATTTTATTATTAATTCTCTGGTGTGAGAACCAGAGAATCACTCTAGTATATGTGATGCTGGGGTCTGAACTCAGAACATCAGCCTTGAGAATCCAACACCTTATTCACTGTGCCACCTCCCAAGCTGAATTATTTATTTATTCTTAGCTATTTACTATATATGAGGATTTCAGTGTGGCCTGAGAGGTGGCACAGTGGATAAAACATTGGTCTCTCAAGCATGAGGTCCTGAGTTCAATCCCTGGCAGCACATGTACCAGAGTGATGCCTGGTTCTTTCTCTCTTTCTCTCCTACCCCTCTCATTAATAAATAAATAAAATATTAGAAAAAAAAAGAATTTCACATGAGACAGAAAAAGAGAGAGGGAGGGGAAGGGGAGAGGGAAGGTCAAGGGAGTGGTGAGGGGGAGGGAGGAGAGAGAGGAGGAGCCAGAACACATGAACACATCAGCATCCAGCATCCAGGGATCAAACTGGGAATGCAAGTGCAATGCTCTACCAGTTGAGATTTTCCTGGCCACCCTGGTTTGTTTTTTAAACTACCAGATGCTCAGTGCAGCAGCTTGATCAGAAAGTGCAAGAGTGGTTTTGGTGAGATTAGTCATGCTCATCCATGGCAAGAGTTTAGATAACAGCCTTGGGGGCAGAGCTGGAAAGGGGGCAGATCTGAGAGATCGTATGCTGGGTTTATGATTATGTCTGGGGAGTGAGGAGGTGAGGGTGAAAGAGGCTTCAAGTTTGGGGCATGTCCCAGCCTCAGAGGCATGTGTCTAAGAGGAAGAACTATTTGGTGAGATAAGATCATGAAGCCAACTTTAGGCACATTTATTTGATGAGACCACTGAGATGGTCAAGTGAGCCTGTTCCCTGGGCAGCCATATACTGAGACTGGCATTTGGGCACAGATGTATAAGCTTAGGGATCTCTTAACATTTTGGCCCTGTGGTTTTCTTGAATGAAAAATTATATCTATATATTTACCAGAGCACTGTTCAACTCTGGCATATGGGGATTTGGGTGGTAGCGCAGCGGGTTAAGTGCAGGTGGCACAAAGTGCAAGGACTGGAGTAAGGATCCCGGGTCGAGCCCCTGGCTCCCCACTGCAGGGAAGTTGCTTCACAAGCGGTGAAGCAGGTCTGCAGGTATCTATCTTTCTCTTCCCCTCTCTGTCTTCCCCTCCTCTTTTCATTTCTCTCTGTCCTATCCAACAACAACTACATCAATAACAACAACAATAATAACTACAACAATAGAAACAACAAGGGCAATAAAAGGAAATAAATAAATAAATACATATTGAAAAAATTTTTTTTAAAAAACCCAACTCTGGCTTATGGTGGTGCAGAGGATTAAACCTGGGACTTTGACGCCTCAGGCATGAGAGTCTGCATAACCATTATGCTGTCTACCCTCCGCATAAATATTTTTAATGGTACCCACCACACACATCCTTTTATTTTTGTCTCCAAGTCTTCACTAGAGCTTCAAACTTGCCCAATTCCAACACTCCTGGCAGATTCTCCCCACCTCCCCTCTTTTTTTTTCTTCCCTGATGAGGTTAAAAGATACCCTCAAACATTCTAGGTCAGAGCTGGCTTCCCTTGATGCAGAGCCCTGGAGGCTGTCAGGATCTCCTCCTCCAGGACCTGATGTCCTAACAGCTTTGCTGTCTGCTGCCTGGCAGCTCTGGCAGACATGGCCTCCCTGGGTTCCTGGCACAGCCCTAAGGAGTGGGAATCATCAGCTGCACTTCAGACACGGAGCACAGGAAGCCAGGAGACAGACAGCAAGGAGGTATGGGAGAGATGAAGTTCAGACCCTTAGCTCACCCAGTATTGGGGCACCCACGTGCTCGATGCATAAGCTCAAAAGATACACAAACAGCAAGACAACAATAGGAGAGCTTAGCACACCACTTAAAGCCAGAGACAAGAAATCAACTATAGCCTTAAGTGAAAACACAGGGAAATCTAGGACTGCACTCCCTCAGTCTTGGTGCCTGTGGGGGTCTCTTCCCTCTTGGCTTGGAGAAACAGACATGTTCTGTGTCCCAGTGATTCTCTCTACTCCGACGGGCAAGACCCCTGCTTAGACATGGGGTCCATCCTTACAGACTCTGTCAAAATCCATTGTGCCCTGTGGATTTTTTTCTAAACTAACAAGTTATGAACTAGTTTGGTCTCTTGGCCCTAATTAATCTCACCAATGTCTCACCTCCCTCCCTCCACAAGGCCCCATGGTTAAACTACAGTAACAGATATAAGTAACAGATCCAGTAAGAGAAGTGGATCTGGGGACTGTGTGGTGGCACACTTGTTTGAGTGTATATATTATAATGCACAAGGACCCAGGTTCAAACCCCTGGTCCCTACCTGCAGGGGGAAAGCTTCACATATGGTGAAGTTGTGCTGCAAGTATCTCTCTGTCTCTCTCCCTCTTCCTCTCAACTTCTGGATGTCTCTAGCCAATAAATAAAGATTATATATGTAGAGAGAGGAAGACAGAGAGAAGTGGATCCACTTTTCTTTTCTCCCCCTTGCTCCCTTCCTCCCTCTTTTTTTTTTTTTTTTTTAATCACTGGGGCTCGGTGCCAGCACTACGAATCCACTGCTCCTGAAGGCTATTTTTCCCATTTTGTTGCCCTTGTTGTTTCCTTTATTGTGGTTGTTATTGTTGTTATAGCTGTTGTTGTTGTTGGATAGGACAGAAAGAAATCGAGAGAGGAGGGGAGTACAGAGAAGAGGAGAGAAAGACAGACACCTGCACACCTGCTTCACCACTTGTGAATCAAACCCCCTGCAGGTGGGGAGCCGGGAGCTCGAACCGGGATCCTTATGTCCTGTCCTTGCGCTTTGTGCTATGTGCGCTTAACCTGCTGCGCTACCACCCATCCCTCCACCCCCCCTTTTTTTTTAAAAAAAGATTTTATTTATTTATGAGAATAGGAGAGAGAAAGAACCAGACATCACTCTGGCACATGTGCTGCCGGGGATCAAACTCGTGACCTCATGCTTATGAGTCCAAAGCTTTTCCCCTGCGCCACCTCCCAGACCACACCCCTCTTTTTTTTTTTTTTTTTTTTTTTTAATCAGAGCACTGTTCAGCTCTGGCTTATGGTGGTACAGGGGATCGAACCTGGGACTTTGGAGCCTCAGGCATAAGTCTTTGCATAATCATTATGCTTTCTGCCTCACCTATGAAGTGGGTCCTATTGAGCCACTGGATGATGATATGGAGGAGATGCTCCTGATGACAGTGTAGTGACAGCCGCCTACCAGCTTGCTCAGCAAGTCCAGAACCTTGGAGGAAACAGGTGTGCAGCAGCCTCACCTAGAATGCCAGTAGGACAGGTGGATCCCAGGATTTGACTCTGAAGAAATCCAGTCCTACAAAAAAGCTTGCACCACAGAATTCACAGAGGATGAAACCAATTTGAAAAGCACCAAGAAACAACAGATGGAATGGTCAGTAAATTACCTGGAGATACTTGTGCTGAGAGCTCAGCCATTGCATTCTTGGGATTTTCTTCCCTTTCTTTTAACTGTTTTTCCTCTTTTTAAACATTTAAACATTATTTACTTTTAAACGTTATTTATTTATAGAGACAGAGAGAAATTGAGAGGGAAAGGAAAGGTAGAGAGGGAGAAAGAGAAACAGCTGAAGTGCTGCTTCACCTCTTATGAGGCTCCTCCACTGCAGGTGGGGACTGGGGACTTGAACCCAGATCTTTGCATCTGGTAACATGTGCTTAACCAGGTGCTGGCCTCATTCTTGGGATTTTTCTAATGTTTCATACAGAGAAGCATATATTTTTATTAACAGTGTGGCTATATAGTGACTAAGAGGGCCTGCCAAAAGAATAAAGCCTCCTGCCCCAACTTCTGATTCTTTTTCTTTGCCATCTCAAAAAAGAGCAATGTATTTTCCAGAGAAGATTTTATTTTAATTGTGGTTTATTATGTAAGTGATTGAATATGGGACAGAGCACTGGGTCTTACTTGGTGAGACAGTATTAGCAGGGTTTGTAGGTTCTGTCTCCTACTTCCTTCCCATTATCCCTGTACTTTGTAATGTTATTGTGTATGTGGACATGTTTTCCATTTTCTTTTCCAGAATAAAGATATATATATATAAAATATCCTGGGGTCGGGTGGTAGCGCATCGGGTTAAGCGCACATGGTGGAAGCACAAGGACTGGCCTAAGGATCCCGGTTCAAGCCAGCGGCTTCTCACGAGCGGCTTCTCACCTGCAGGGGGTTGTTTTAAAAGCAGTGAAACAAGTCTGCAGATGTCTATCTTTCTCTCCCCCTCTCTGTCTTCCTCTCCTCTCTCCATTTCTCTGACCTATTCAACAACGACAGCAATAATAATAACAATAATAACCACAACAACGATAAAGCAACAAGGGCAACAAAAGGGAAAAAAAGTAACCTCCAGGGAGTCGGGCCGTAGCACAGTGGTTTAAGCACACCTGGCGTGGCGCAAAAGGACCTGCATAAAGATCCTGGTTCGAGCCCCCGGCTCCCCACCTGCAGGGGAGTCACTTCACAAGCAGTGAAGCAGGCCTGTAGGTGTCTATCTTTCTCTCCCCCTCTCTGTCTTCCCCTCCTCTCTCCATTTCTCTCTGTCCTATCTAACAACGACAACACCAGTAACGACAAGGGCAACAAAAGGGAAAATAAATAAATATTTTAAAAAAAATTTTTTTAAAGCTTCCAGGAGCAAAAAAAAAAATCTCCCACACACCAAAAAAACCATAGATGAGATGGACTTAACCAACATATATAGAATCTTTCATCCAAAAGAAATGAATACACATTCGTCTCAAGTGCACATGGAACAACAGTCTGTGTTGGGTCACATCCTTGATAAGTATGTAAAGACTGAAATCATAAAAAACATCCTCTCTTATCAAGATGTATTAGACTAGATATCAACTACAAAAATGGAGAAATACCTCAGGCCCTCAACTCTAAGAGTTGGCTGCTCTCCTCCCTGTCCAGAGAGAGAGAGAAAAAGAGAGAGAGAGTTGTCAGATGTGGCCAAGAATGAGGGACAGAATCCCTGGAGAGGAGTTAGTCTTGAGTGTGGGTAATATGGTGGTAAAGAAGGGAGGAGTTCCTGGAGGAAGGCCTGGCCTACGTGGAGTGGTAGGAGGATGGCAACAAAGGAAAGCTGCTGTTTGTAGCAGAAGTGGGGAGAGGCCTAGGGTGTGTTCACCAAGGCTCCCGCTGCCTGCTCTCCAGAAGGCCCTGGACCAGGCTGAGTGAGGTTTGCTTGCAGGAAAGGAGGAGGACTGGAGAGGGAGAGAGGGTTGGATGGAATGCCATAATCCTGGGCCTGGTGAGAGACAAAGAAGAGGTAAAACTGTGGCCACTGAGAGAAAAGAACAGGTTTTCCAAGGAGGGTTGGAAGGTACAGGTCAATCACCATCTCTGAGTGTCATGCCCAGTTTTAGTGGTATATTTTCAGATGTCTGTAAATCAGAGATTATATACCGGTGCCCATCAAGTTTGCCTATACAGTCATTATTTACATAGATTCTGTTTGTTATTGCCAGGATTTTGCTGGGGCTTCATGATTCCACCCCTCCTGGAGGACTCTCCCCCCACACCCAGAGCAATGCTCGGCCTTGGTTTATTTTATTTTATTATTTTATTTTTATTATTTTATTTTATTTATTTACTGGATAGTGACAGTGAAATTGACAGTGGAAGGGGAGACAGAGAGGGAGAGGGAAAGAGACAGGGAGACACCTGTAGCCCTGCTTCACCACTCATGAAGCTTTCCCCTTGCAGGTGGGGACTGGGGGCTTGAACCTGGCTCTGTACGCACTGTAACTTGTGCACCACCGCCTGGCCCTATTTTATTTTATTTTATTCTATTTTATTTTATTTTATTTTATTTTATTCTTTTTTTAAACCAAAGCACTGTTCAGCTCTGGCTTATGTTGGTGTAAGGGATTGAACCTGGGACTTTGGAACCTCAGGCATGACAGTCTGTTTGCGTCACCATTCACCCTCAGCTTTGGTCTATGGTGGTGCTTGGAGTCCTTGGCATAAAAGTCTTTTGTGTAGTCATTATGCTATCTCTCTCACCTCCCTGGGTCCAGTTTTCCACCCCCCTAAGTAGAAGGTGAAAGACAGAGGGAGAGAACAGACTCCATTGCCTGTGACGCTTCCCCTTTGCATGGTGCTTCCATGCAGTGGCTGGGTCCTCAAGCCCAGGTCCCTGTGCCTGGTGGGGTGTGCACACTATGGGTGGAGCCATCTCCCCATCCCTTTTCTTTCTTTCTTTCTTTCTTTCTTTCTTTTTTCCTCCAGGGTTATTGCTGGGCTCGGTGCCTGCACCATGAATCCACCGCTCCTGGAGGCCATTTTTCCCCCCTTTTTGTTACCCTTGTTGTTGTAGCCTCGTTGTGGTTATTATTATTGCCATTGTTGATGTTGTTCGTTGTTGGATAGGACAGAGAGAAATGGAGAGAGGAGGGGAAGACAGAGAGGGGGAGAGAAAGATAGACCTGCAGACCTGCTTCACCGCCTGTGAAGCGACTCCCCTGCAGGTGGGGAGCTGGGGGCTTGAACCGGGATCCTTACGCCGGTCCTTGTGCTTTGTGCCACATGCTCTTAACCCACTGCGCCACTGCGCGACCCCCACCCCCATCCCTTTTCTTTAAGGCATATGCCCACAACGGTGCTCATGTCAGTGATGGCCTGCATATACAATAGCCCTCTTCTTCTTCTAGCGTTTGCCATTCTTCCGTAGCCAGTCAACAGCGTCAGGTTGAGCCTGATGTCAAGTTTCGAGACCTCCTTTGAATCTGGAGAGGTGGCAGTCGTTGACTATGTGGGTTATAGTCTGTCTGTAGCCGCAGGGGCAGTTCGGGTCGTCTCTGGCTCCCCAGCGATGGAACATAGCAGCGCACCGGCCATGGCCTGTTCGATAGCGATTAAGGAGGGCCCAATCAATAGCCCTGAATGATGGCCACAAAATTCCACACCTGGCAAACTATCAGCAGCCTCTGCTGTCTCAGTTTCCTGGTCTCTGAATCTCCTAGTTTCTCCTGGTGAGTCACTCTCACCTTGCTGTGTTCATTGTGGCCGCTAAGCCAGTCAGAGGCCACTTTAAGTGCCTGGCCTAGAAATGAAATTGTAGGTGATTAAGGACTAGGACTAGGAAGTTGGGAAGCCAGTGTGATTAGAGCTTGCTGGGTAGGCAGGGCCCAAGCCACCAGGGCTACAGCCCTGAAGAACAGCCACAAAGCTGTGAAAAGATCTTCTGTCCTGCAAGCAGGGACAGTGACAAACATTCAAGGGCCAGGATCAGAGGCAGAGAAACTTCCAGTGACCTGGATGAAGAAGCAGACCTCTCAGCACCTCAGGGATCACTGAGCAACACTTCCCAGCACCAAAAGGAAAAGGCTGAACCCCATGACAGCACAAAATTTGCTGCGCTCTCTGGGATGCTCGCACAAACACCAAGCCGCCTGACATTGCATTTCTTAGAATATACCCCCATGATTAAGTGATGCATGACTGTAATTACCAGATGAAAAAAATCAGGGCATTTCAGTTTTAGTGGCGGGGGAGGTGGCATAGCAGTTGAGTACAGAACTTGCCAGTTAGGTCCTGTGCTGCAGCCAATGGTCTGACTCTCATCAAATCACAGACAAGCCCCTAAAAAAAATCAGATGGGAGGGGCCAGGTGGGAGTGCAGTGGGTTAAGTGCATATGGCACAAGGACTGGCATAAGGATCGTGGTTCAGGCCCCCAGCTCCCCACCTGCAGGGGAGTCACTTCACAGGCAGTGAAGCAGGTCTGCAGGTGTCTGTCTTTCTCTCCCCCTCTCTGTCTTTCCCTCCTCTCTCCATTTCTCTCTGTCCTATCCAACAGCAATGACAATAATAACAACAATACTGATAACAACAACAATGAACAAGGGCAACAAAATGAGAAAAAAGTAGCCTCCAGGAGCAGTAGATTCTTAGTGTAGGCACCGAGCCCCAGCAATAACCTTGGAGGCAAAAAAAAAAAAAAAAATCAGAACACTTCATGGTCAGGAGATGGATCACCTGGTAGAGTGGTCACTTTGCTATGCACAAGGACTTGGGTTCAAGTCTCCAACACCATGCCCAGCACTGTGTACTAGAAAAGCTTCCTTGGTTGTCTCTCCTTTCTTCCTCTCTGTCTCTCTATTTGACATTGAAGGAGAAGAGACCTCTAGGGGACTGGGTGGTGGGTACTCAATAGAGTGCACACAATCACCATGTGTAGAAGGACCCAGGTTTGAGCCCCTGCTCCTCACCTAAAAGGACAGACACTTCATAAGTAGTCTGTAGCTGTCTTTCTCTCTCCCTCTCCATCTCCCTTCCCCTCTCAATTTCTCTCTGTCCCTGCAAATAAAATAGGAAAAAAAAAAAAAAAAAGAAGGCTTCCGAAAGCAGTGAATTCATGGTGCTGGCACTGAGTCTCAGTGATAACCTTGGTGGCAATAAGAGAAAGACAGATTGACCTGTAGGGATGGTGGGATTGAACAAGCACAAAGAGCCCAGGCAGCAAAAAGAACATTTCGAATCCAAATTTACTGTTTTTTACCAGAAAATGGGACACTTGGCATTGTTGGGATCTTGATTATGGAAACAAGTTGTTGAAACTAAGCCCGCTTTTCCCATAGATGGGCTCCCTGGTCCCTTTGCCCCAGCCCCCAGCACTCCCTCTTGGGCTCCACCCATCACTCAATGATGTCACTTACTTGCCCTCCATGGGCACTGAGTGTGACTCCCCATCTAGGTAAACCACAGCCTGCTTGGAGGGAAGGCCAGACTAGTTAGCAGTCTGGACCCAGGACACATGAAGACCAGCTGCAGGGGCCAGGTGGTGGGGTACCTGGTAAAGTGCATGTAGTACCATGCACTAGGACCCGGATTCAAGCCCCTGGCCCCTACTTACAGGGGGATATCTTCAGGAGCGGTAAAGCTGTGCTGCAGCTGTCTTTCTGTCTCTTCCCTTTCTATTCCCATCTCAATTTCTCTGTGTTCTATCAAAATAAAATAAAGTTAATAAAAGTTGGAAAAAAAAAAAAAAAAAACAGCTGTAGCACTGGGGCAGAGTTACCCTCCGGAACATGAGTAAAATCTCCACAGTTAAAGTGTTGATGAATCTGTTTTATGAGACCTATTAAGGGGGAAAAAAAAGACTGGTGAAAATGTGCGGTGAAGGTTGGAGAGGCCAAGGGAGGCAGGGCCAAAGGTCAGCCGTGGAGCATCGTGGCTGCTTCAAGATAGAGCAGGTCAGGTCCAACTTGCGGACACAGACTACCTGGCGTGGAGGTGAGGAGGTGAGGAGCCGTGTTCAGGCGGAGCCTGGGCAACAGCCTCACCGAGACCACTTAGAGGAGACCCAAAGGCTGCGTGGGCAGCTGAACTGGATGTCCTCTGCGGTTTCCTGCAGCCCTCAAGGGCTGGGTTTTGTGCCACACTCTGCTGCCAAGTTGGGCAGTGAGGAAGAGGTAAAGACAGCTCCTACTCAGCGGGCAAGCCTGAAAACAGAGCCCTTAGTGCACCTCCAGGAGGACAGGGTCAAAAATGAACTGAATTGGGAGTCGGTGGTAGTGCAGTGGGTTAAGAGTACGTGGTACAAAGAGCAAGGACCAGCGTAAGGATCCCAGTTCAAGCCCCTGGCTTCCCACCTGCAGGTGAGTTGCTTTACAAGAGGTGAAGCAGGTGTCTTTCTCTCCCCCTTCTGTCTTCCCCTCCTCTCTCTATTTCTTTCTGTCCTATCCAACAACAGTAATAACTACCACAATAAAACAAGGCAACAAAAGGGAATAAATAAATAAAATTTTTAAACAATGAACTGAATTGTGGGACATTGAGGTGGTGTTTCATAGAACTGCTTGATGGAGTGGGGAGCAAACATCGGAACTGGGGTGCAGAATCAGAGAAGCAGACCTCACTTTCTTACATAGTTTTGACTTTCAACAATCCAAATATTTCACACTTTTTTTTTTTATCACCACCAGGGCTATTGCTGAGACTTGGTACTTACACAATGAATCTACTACTCTTAGTAGCCATCTTCTCCTCCTTTTTCCTTCTTTTTTTTTTTTTTTGGTTTTGTAACTTTGACAATTAATATTTAGTTCTCATTCACATTGACTGTCTGTAGATTTTTGAAAGTGGTGACAGGTACATAGGTAACCAGTGTATACAGCTTGTTTGGTGAATCTTCATCCTCATTGTGTTTTCTGGACAACTGTACCCGGATGCAGTAGGGATGGACATTCCTTATTCCTTTGGCCCAGACAGCTTTGCTGAGCCTGTCGTCAATGCGCACATCGGAGTGCCCATCTCCTTCATGGCAAATTTCCGGATCTCTTTGAGTGCCCGGGGAGCACGTTTCTTGAAGCCCACGCCGAGGATGTTCTTGTGGATGTTGATGGTGTACTCCCACGTCACCACCTCATTGATGGCAGAGCGGCCCTTCTCGCTGCCCTTCTTTGTGGGAGCCATTCTGCCGGGCCTAGACAGGAAAGGAAAAGCGCGAGGTATTGTGGGAAAGGGAAAGCAGGGTTCCTTTTCCTTTTTTTTTTTTTTTAGAATTTATTTATTTATTTATTCATGAGAAAGATAGGAGGAGAGATTCTTTTCTTTCTTTGATAGGGCAGAGAAAAATCTAAAGGGGAAAATAGAAAGGGAGAGAGACAGAGAGACTCCTAGAGTACTTGATTCACCACTCATGAAGCTTCTCCCCTGTAGGTAAGGAGCTGGGGCTCAAATCCTGATTCTCGCAAATGGTAACGTGTGGGCTTAACAAGGTGCACCACTGCCCAGCCCCCTCCACTTTTTCTTTGACCAGAGTACTGCTCAGTTATGGCACATGGTGGTGCCAGGAACTTAACTACAGTGCTGTCTCCCAGGCAGTGTTGTCCCTCCACCCAGCCAGGTTATTGCTGGGGCTCCCAGCCTACATGATTTCTCTGCTCCTGGTGTGTGTGACTGCATGCGTGCGTGCGTGCGTGCGTGCGTGCGTGCGTGTGCGTGCGTGCGTGTGTGTGTGTTTTAATAGAAGTAAGGGAGAGAGATAGAGAGATAGAGAAGGAGCAAAATCACACTGTTTTTCTGATATTTCCCCTTGCCGATGCCCCCCTGTGGTGGCCAGGTTCTCTTATATGGCAGTGAGTGTGCTCTATGCTCTAGGGACGGAGCCATCTCCCAGTCCCTTGAAGTCCCGTTTTACACATTCAAAGGGAAAACTAAAAAAGGGAAAAAGCAAACCCAAGCCTGAAATAGAATTTGGAAAAAAAAAGAGAAAAATACCCACTCTATATCAAGTTAGTAATATGAGCACACACTTCAATAACTTTGGACCCCATGTCCATTCCATGGGACATTTTCTTAGGCTGAAAAGAATGGCCCAGAAATCCTGATCCTTGCTTAGACTTGTAGACACGCTCTGATGGTGGAGTTCTGAAATGACTGTGTTGCAGGAAACATGTATTTTCTTGCAAATGTAAAGGTGTTATTTGCTTGGCCTCTCTGGAACTGCTTATAGCAAGGCAGACACTTTAATAAGTACTTTGCAGCAAACCACCCTGCAGCATATGCGGTTGAGCTGGGCTGTGTGTGTAAAGAGCCCTCACCCTCAACCTCAACTCTCCACTACCCGAGCGTTTGTGGGTGACTGGGTGGAGATCGCCCTCTGCAGGAAAGTATTTGCCAAACACCTTCCTCTAAACGAGCTCCAGTCTGTTGGCCACAAGTCACCATTTTTCTAACACTAGAAAGTGGGTCCTCCTCCTCCCCGCAGGCCTCAAAGAAGGAGAAAATTGCTTCCCCTGGGGCTGTGTCATCCTATGATTCAGTTAGCAGGAAGGGCAGTTTCCATGGTCGGGCAAAACGAGGTTAGCCTGGTGTTGCCTCTTCAAATCCCACAGATATGCTAATCAGGAAAGTCCGGGACTCTGCCACCTGGAGCTGGCTCTCCCAGGGTGGCTCCCTGGGTGGCAGTGAGGATGTGACAGATGTGGGAAGAGGCAGTCCTAATGTCAGCTGGGTTAGAAAACCCAAGGGGGAGGGTGTAGAGACCAAAGGGACACCGATGTGGAGCAACAAGGATGCTTGTTAAACCTAGGACAGGTGCTTCAATTAATCCTTCTAAAAACCAGGCCAAGTGCATCTGACAGCCACGTGAGGCACAGAGATGTGCAGCTGAGTCCTGTGAGTGCTCAGGTCTCCTGACTCCAGACCTAAGGCTCCTTTTGCTGTTGTGGGTTAGTTAACAAGGAAATTCTTTTCCAGGGCCTTCCAGCTGGACCAGGCAGAAAGGAAATGCAAGCCCGCTCACCGGTTTCTCTGCTGAGTCTTCTCTACTTTCTCCCTCCCCACCCCTGAGCTAAAAAGGGAGACTTAAATGGCCACAGGGGTGTCCAGCAGCCTCTTGGCCAACTCACATGGACATCTTCCTTCCATCCCACTGAACTGACGTCCTCAGTGAGGTTCCTGGGCAGACCAGGCATGGGTGTGCACAGCTCCCAGCTGGGTCACTAAGGACTCTCACGTGGAGCCTTATCTGGTTGCCTCAGGAGCAGCTGGTGCCTGAGTCCCTAATCCCCTGCAATGGCACTGAAGCCTGTGAGCCTCCTGGGATGAGGAGTTTAATCTCTCTCTCTTTTTAAAAACAATTTTTATTTATTTATTCATGAAGAATGATAGGCAGAGAGAGAAAGAACCAGATATCACTCTGGTATGTGTGCTGCCAGGGTTTGAACTCGGGACCTCATACTTGAGAGACCAATGCTTTATCCACTGCACCACCTCCCAGACCACTAACATCTCCTTTATTTAGTGCATAGCATCAGCCACCGCACTATGCACCCTCCCCATGTAGAGAGTTTTGAATGGTATCACTGGAATTCTTCTTCTCTTGAATGCCTTTGCATGTGAGCTCCTGCCAAAAGGCACTTTTTGCCTTGGTCCTATCTTTACTTCAGCCAGAGCTGAGAGGAAGCAGCAATGAAAGAGAGAGGGACTTTGCAGATTTTTCTAGGTCTGATGCCTGGCAGAGAAGCTCAGAGGTCATAGGAACTGAGGGTATAGAAACTTCTGGGATGGGAGTCAGGCGGTAGCGCAGCGGGTTAAGCGCATGTGATGCAAAGTGCAAGAACAGGCGGAAGGATCCTGGTTCCAGCCCCCGGCTCCCCACCTGCAGTGGAGTTGCTTCACAGGCGGTGAAGCAGGTCTGCAGGTGTCTGTCTTTCTCACCCCCCCCCTGTCTTCCCCTCCTCTCTCCATGTCTCTCTGTCTTATCCAACAACAATGACATCAGTAACAACAACAATAACTACAACAATAAAACAACAAGGGCAACAAAAGGGAATAAATAAAAAATACAAAAAAATTTTAAAAAAGAAAGAAACTTCTGGGATGTACATAATCTCTCCAGGAAAGGGTGTTGGGGAACCAGAAAATAGATGTTGCTACTTTATCAACAAATACATAGATTCTGAAAAAAAAAAATCTTCTGGTTTATCCACAAGCCTTAGCTAGTATAGCTTTAAATCTTGATAATGCCAGAAACTATTCAAATTACAGTAGATTTTATATAACTGATTTTTAAAAAATTATCTTTATTTATTGGATAGAATCAGCCAGAATTTGAGAGTGCAGGGAGAGATAGAGAGGGAGAGAGACAAAGAGACTCCTGCAGCCCTGCTTCACCACTTATGAAGCTTCTTCCCTGCAGAGGGGAACCAAGGACTTGAACCAGATGCTTGTGCATGGTAACTTGTGCACACTCACTCGGTAGGCCTCTACCCAGTTCCCCATACACAAACCTTTTTTTTTTTTTGCCTTCAGAGTTATCACTGGGACTCGATGCCTGCACTGAGAACCCCTGCTCCTGGTGGCCATCTTTTTCCTCTTTTGGAATAGGACAGAAAAAATTGAGAGAAGAGGGGAAGACAAAGAGGAGGAGAGACAGACACCTGCAGACCTGCTTCGCCGCTTGTGAAGCGACCCCTCAGCAAGTTCATGAACCTGATTCTGAGTATTTTCAATGTGATTCTGAGGCTTGAACCCAGGTTCTCAAATATGGCAAAGTATATACTATACTGGGGGAGTCATCTCCCAGCCCTGGCATGTGAGTTATTTTGAATTGAAGGCAATCAAGACCCAACAGGCTCAAGGGGGGAAAAAAAAGAAAGAAAGAAAACAACCTTTTCCCTCAACTAGTTAAAGAATTTAGATGTGGCCTGACCCAGTCAGTGAGCTGTTATCAGAGATGCCGTTTTGTCTGTATAGCTGGGCAAAGGTCTAATTACCAAACACCTGCTCCTTTTGTCCCCTCGGTGCCCCTGGCCTCTAGCCCATTCCTTAGCTCAGGGTGGCTTATAAGCTCCCACTTGTCCAGTTGAGCCTTGGGCCTCATCTCTTTGTGACTCTTGTACTAGGAAACTAAATTTTAATGCCTCCTATTAATCTATTGTATAGCAATTTAATTATTAGATAACTGAAAGAACTAGAATAAGAGAAGTTTCCTTCTTCCCTTGTGTTACGGAGTTAGTATCCCTACAAATCACTTTTTAAAGATTTATTTATTTATTCATGAGAAAGATAAAAGGAGAGAGAGAAAGAACCAGACATCACTCTGGTACGTGTTCTGCCAGGGATCGAACTTAGGACCTCATGCTGGAGAGAGTCCAGTTCTTTATCCATTGGGCCACCTCCCAGACCTCCCACTAAATCATCACATTAAGCTCATAATCCCCAGTGTGGTGACCTTAGGGCATGGAGTCTTTCGATAGTGTGATAGTATCAATTATAATGAGAAGAAATAGAGATTTGCTGTGTGACTCAGGTTCTAGCCCAGCTCCCATCACTTGAAAAAAAAAATTCAGTACTCTGGTCTCTTTCTTTCTCTCCCTGCCTCTCTGCCTCTATCTGGAAAAGTCAACCTAGAGTGGTGAGGCCCCAGTGATGACAAAAAAGTTGCTTAAAAAAAAAGAGAGGGGAGTCGGGTGGTGGTGCAGTGGGTTAAGCGCATGTGGCGCAAAGTGCAAGGACCGGCGAAAGGATCCCGGTTGGAGCCCCCGGTCCCCACCTGCAGGGGAGTCGCTTCACAGGTGGTGAAGCAGGTCGGCAGGTGTCTATCTTTCTCTCCCCCTCTCTGTCTTCCCCTCCTCTCTCCATTTCTCTCTGTCCTATCCAACAACGAATAGCGTCAACAATGGCAATAATAATAACAACCACAACAAGACTACAACAACAAGGGCAACAAAAGGGGGAAAAAATGGCCTCCAGGAGCAGTGGATTCATGGTGCAGGCACCGAGCCCAGCAATAACCCTGGAGGGAAAAAGAGAGAGAGAGAGAGAAAGAGAACCTGGATTGGAGTGGTTGTATTGCCCCAAAGTAAAAGACTCTGGGGTGGGGTGTGTGTGTGGGGAGAATACAGGTCCTGGAAAAGGATGACAGAGGACCTAGTGGGGTTGTATTGTTATGTGGAAAACTGAGAAATGATGCTGTGGTACCTCTCCATGTCTCTCTGTCGCTCTCCCCATCTCAGAAAAAAAAAAAAAAAGCAAAGTTTGCTAAGAGAGGGCAAGGGGTAGATAGCATAATGGTTATGCAAAGAGATGTTCATGCCTGAGGCTCCAAAATCTCAGGTTCAATCCCCATCACCACAATAAACCCATAAACCAAAGCTGAGTACTGCTCTGGAAAAAAAAAAGTTTGCTAAGAGATAATTCACCTGGAAGGGTGCCTGGTTTTCTATGCACATGGCCCAGGTTTGAGCCAGGTACCCACCACACCAGGGAAACTGAGCTGTCTTACCCTCTATCCCTCAATCTCTCTCCATCTGTCACTCTCTATCTGCATATGTTAAGAGGTAAAACACCTCTTAACAGCTGACAAAATGCACCTGAAACAGGGCTCCTGATTTTCTATGACCTGAAAGAGTCATCCAGGGGTTAAAAAGTTTCCACATGCCCCTTGAAGAGAACATGGTTAGAGTCGGGCAGTAGCGCAGCAGGTTAAGCGCAGGTGGCGCAAAGCGCAAGGACCAGTATAAGGATTCTGGTTCAAGCCTCCTGGCCCCCCACCTGCAGGGGAGTCGCTTCACAAGCGGTGAAGCAGGTCTGCAGATACCTATCTTTCTCTTCCCCGCTCTGTCTTCCCCTCCCCTCTCCATTTCTCTCTGTCCTATTCAACAACGACATCAATTAAAAACAAACAAAAAATAAAGGGGGGGGGGAGAGAACATGGTGGCACTGAGGTATGAAGGTATGGGCTGGGGACATGTCACACACAAGGGCCCAGCAGCAGCCCAAAAGTCACCCTGTAGAGACATTAAACCAGGTCAACCCTTCACTGCAGGGGCTGGCCTGGAACCAGAACACCCACCTTTGGACCCCAGGCTTCACTTTGGAGAGACGCACAAGACTGGAAGACAACATTGGTTCCAACTAAAATATACAAGAGTTATTTGAAATAGGCTGTTAGACCATCCCTGATTCAAAGTTGTACTTGGAAAAGCCCTCAGCAAAGACAGTCTGGGCCAGAGGGGACTGAGATGCCAAGCTCAAGTCTAGACACAGCACCCCCAGCCTCGAGACATCTCATTTGTCCATGTCAGTAATAGCTGAGTAGAACTCAGCCACCCAGCACGAGTATCTCCAATGCCTGCCTTTTCAACAATCTTCATTTATTTGCTTGTTGGTATTTTATCAGAGCACTGCTCAGCTCTAGTTTATAGTGGTTTGTGGGATTGTACCTGGGATAAGTAAATAAAGATAATTTTAAAAAAAAGAAAGAAAGGAAGGATGGATGGAAAAAGAAAGAAAGAAAGAGAGAAAGGGAGAAAGGAAGAAAGAGGAAGGGGGAGATACATAATGGTTATACAAACAGACTCTCATGCCTGAGGCTCCAAAGTCCTAAATTCAGTCCCCCTCACCACCATAAGCCAGAGCTGAGCAGTGGTCTGGTAAAATAAATAAATAATAAACTAAAAAAAAATCCAGGGTCAAAATAAATAAATAAATGAAAGGGGAAAAAAAAAAAACGGGAGACATCTGCTGATTTGAAAGCTGACCCCGGGAATCAGGCGGTAGCGCAGCTGGTTAAGCGCAAGCGGCAGGTGGTGATGCAGGTCTGCAGGTGTCTGTCTTTCTCTCCCCCCTCTGTCTTCCCCTCCTCTCTCCATTCCTCTCTATCCTATCCAACAATGATGACATCCATAACAACAGTAATTACTACAACAATAAAACAACAAGGGCAACAAAAGGGAATAAATAAATAAATAAATAATATTTTAAAAATTATTTTAAAAAAGAAGAAAGAAAGCAGACCCCCCACTATAACCTTCTGTTGAAGACTTTGTGTCCTCCAATAATGGACAGAGATAAACTGACACTTATTTGGAACATTCATAACAAGTGCTTTTAATTCAGACCACCTTCCTGCTTAGATTGTGTGAGCTTCCTTTTGCCCTGACCCTGGTGCACACACCTTGTACTGTCCCTTGGTCATGGACTCAGACCATGATCCCTGTGCTCCAACAAATGCTTATCATATAGTCTGACTTTTTTTTTCCCCCCTTGATGAACTATGACACCGCTGCATGGGTGCAAAATCTGACAGAATGGCAATGAGAAGCAAATGACCACAAGGGGGCAGTAAATTCCAGTGAATGAATGAAGAGCTCTAGAGGATGGAAGGGCGGCTTAGCATTCAAAACCTCACAGCTTCAGATCTTGGATGGACCTTGAAAAAATCATGTTGAGTGAAATAAGTCAGAAACAGAAGGATGAATATGGGATGATCTCACTCTCAGGCAGAAGTTGAAAAACAAGATCAGAAAAGAAAACACAAGTAGAACCTGAAATGGAATTGGCATATTGCACCCAAGTAAAAGACTCTGGGGTGGGTGGGTGGGGAGAATACAGGTCCATGAAGGATGATGAATGACATAGTGGGGGTTGTATTGTTAAATGGGAAACTGGGGAATGTTATGCATGTACAAACTATTGTATTTACTGTTGAATGTAAAACATTAATTCCCCAATAAAGAAATAATTTAAATTAAAAAAAAAAAAAACCTCACAGCTTGTACTGAAAGGGGAGTCAAGGTATGGAACTTTCACCAGGCCACTTGTGTAGTAGATGTCCTTGTCTGGGGGCCAGGTGGTGGCGCACCTGGCTGAGTGCAAATTACAATGCCCAAGGACCTGGGTTTGAACCCTCCGTCCCCACCTGCAGAGGGAAAGCTTTTTGAGTGGTGCTGACACTGTAGGTTGCAGCTCTCTCTCAATCTCTCTCAATCTCTCTCTCTCTCTCTTTCTCTTCCAGGATTATCGCTGGGGCTCAGTGCCTGCACTACGAATCCACTGCTCCTGGAGGCCATTTTTCCCATTTTTGTTGCCCTTGTTATTGTTATTATTGTTATTGCTGTTGTTGCTGGATAGGACAGAGAGAAATAGAGGAGTGGAAGACAGAGAGATGAAGGGGGAGGGGAGAGAAAGACCTGCTCACTGCTTGTGAAGCGACCCCTCTGCAGGTGGGCAGCTGGGGGCTTGAACCGGGATCCTTAGCCAGTCCTTGAGCTTTGCATCAGGTGTGCTTAACCCACTGAGCTACTGCCTGGGTCCCTGCAGATGTCTCTCTTTCTCTCTGTCCCTATATCCCCCTACTCTCTTGATTTCTGGCAGTCTCTATCCAATAAATAAATAAAAGGTTTTTTTTAGTCTTTTTTAAAAATTTATATTTATTTATTTATTCCATTTTGTTGCCCTTGTTGTGTTTTATTGTTGTGGTTATTATTGTTGTCATCATTGTTGGATAGGACAGAGAGAAATGGAGAGAGGAGGGGAAGACAGAGAGGGGGAGAGAAAGATAGACACCTGCAGAACTGCTTAACAGCATGTGAAGCGACTCCCCTGCAGGTGGGGAGCGGGGGGCTTGAACTGGGATCCTTATGCTGGTCCTTGAGCTTTGTGCCACATGCACTTAACCCGCTGCGCTACCGCCCGACTCCCAAAAAATCTTTTCCCTATTTGAGTGGGGGAGGGAGAGAGGGGCAGAAGGAGGGATGGGGGAGAGAGAGAAAGAAATTACTAGGAGAATCTTCGCTTAGCCCATCCCCAAGCCTGGAGAAAGGAGAAGTCGGGTAGGAGGCCAGACAGCCAGGCTTTTTGTCTTCAGATCTGCCCTCCTTTGGCAGGGCTGCCAGACAGTAGAATGGAAACATCTAGTTTTGGGTTTTTTTTTTTTTTTTTGAAAGAACTTATTTATTCATGAGAAAGATCAGAGAAGAGAAAGAACCAGACATTACTCTGGTATATGTGCTGCCGGGGATCGAACTCAGGACCCCATGGTTGAGAATCCAATGCTTTATCCACTGCGCCACCTCCCGGACCACGTTTTTGGGTTGTTTTTTTTTTTAAATATGTTATTAATTAGATAAAAGAAAGAGAATCAGAGCATCACATTTGATGCCAGTGAATGAACCCAGGACTTCACGCTTATAAATCCATTCATATAGCCACTACACCAACTCCCAGATCTGGTGTTTTTTAAAAATATTTTTTATTTATTTACTAATGAGAAGAATAAGAGAGAGAGAGAGAAAGAACCCGACATCACTCTGGTACATGATGTGCTGCCAGGGATTGAACTCAGGACCTCATGCTCGAGAGGCCAACGTTTTATCCACAGTGCCACCTCCTGAACCACACATCTGGTGTTTTCCAAGAGAATGTGCTGTGTTCTTTCAGGCTGAGAAAGGGAAAGGCCTCTTGACGCTGGTTTCCTGGGACGAACAAGGACAGGGGTTTCACCTGCTCAGACCCTGTGCTCCTGTTACTGGAACACTCTGGGTGGTCATGGCCAGAGAAGGAGCAGGGAACTGGCACAGCTCAAAGGGCTAGTGACAGTGTTTCCTGTGGGACAGCTTCCACATAACTCGGCAGGGGCTCCTTTCCTCCCCCTGCCTTCCCCTTTCTTTCCCTCCTCCCATGGACAATTTCACTCCACCTAGTAGGAGAAGGAAGAGAACAAGGAACTTCTGTGGCCCACAAGACAGTGACAGCATCTGAGATCAATCCTGTTTCATTTAATTTTTTTAAATTATCTTTATTTATTGAACAGAGGGAAGGGGAGATAGAGAGGAAGAGAGACATCTGCAGCCCTGCTTCACTACTCAAAAAGCCTTCCCACTGCAGGCTTTGAGGGGCTCAAACCCGGATCTTTGTGTACTGTAACATGTGCACTTAACCAGGGTGAATCCTGTTTCATTTTTACCTACCTCCTCCACTCCCAACACTGGATTATTCTATAACAAGTTCTAGACTTTATAATAGTTTATCCATGGATAGCTTATGTTGTACCTGTAAATAAGAAGATTTAAAAAAAATAAAAATAAAAACACAACACCATCATCGTTTGGCATGAAACCTCATGCAGGAAAGCCTAGTGTTGAGATGTTTCCTCAGCCTTTTTTTTTTTTTTTTTTTGTATTTATGAAGCCTATAATTGCTATGTGTTGCTGTAACATTTTTGGTCAATTATGATGATGATTTTGTAGATGTTGCTCTTTTTCCTTCACTTTTTTTTTCTTAAGATTTTATTTATTTATTACTGAGAAAGAAGGAGAGATAGAAAGAGCCAGACATCACTCTGATACATGTACTGCTGAGGATTGAAATTGGGACCTCATACTTGAGAGTCCAATGCTTTATCTATTGTGCCACCTCTCAGACCACTTTTCTTCACTTTTTAATATATATAATTGGATATTGACAGAGAGAAATAGAGAGAGGAGGGGGAGATAGGGAAAAAGACAGAGAGACACCTGCAGCCTTGTTTCACCACTTATGAACCAGGGACTTGAACCTGGGACCTTGCGCGTTGTGATATGTGTGTTTAACCAGGTGCACCACTGCCTGGCTTTCTGTTTTCTCCTAACATTGAATGTTGTAGTGGAGACATAAGAGGCCAGCTTGACATACTTCCCATAAGTAACTTTATCTGTTTGCATGGCTGCCTGAATGAATTTATCTTTAAAGTTCAATTACTTTTATAACATATGATTCAGTTTTGATCAGCTTGTTCACACTTGCTTGGGATGCAGAGTTCCCTTCCAATATGTAAAGTCTTGTTTTTTATTTTTCTTTTTTTATTATTTTTTATATTTATTTATTTTCCCTTTTGTTGCCTTTGTTGCTTATTGTCATTGTTGTTATTGTTGTTATTGCTGTCGTTGTTGGATAGGACAGAGAGAAATCGAGAGGGGAGGGGAAGACAGAGAGGGGGAGAGAAAGACAGACACCTGCAGACCTGCTTCACTGCCTATGAAGCGACCCCCTGCAGGTGGGGAGCTGGAGCCTCGAACCAGATCCTTACGCTGGTCCTTGTGCTTTCGCCAGGTGCACTTAACCCGCTGTACTACCACCGGACTCCCAGCACCTACTAATTCTAACAGCAGATGGCAATGTTGCACAAATTAGGGAGCAAGTCAGTTTTCAATACCTAAATGGAATTTACAACACAAGTATTGCAAATAGATGCTTATGTTTTTTTAATTCTTATTTTATATTATTTTTTTATATATTTATTTTTCCCTTTTGTTGCCCTTGTTGTTTAACATTATTGTGGTTATTGATGTCGTTGTTGTTGGGTAGGACAGAGAGAAATGGAGAGAGGAGGGGAAGACAGAGAGGGGTAGAGAAAGATAGACACCTGCAGACCTGTTTCACCGCCTGTGAAGTGACTCCCCTGCAGGTGGGGAGTTGGGGCCTTGAACTGGGATCCTTACACCAGTCCTTGCGCTTTGCGCCATGTGCACTTAGCCTGCTGTGCTACTGCCCGACTCCCAGCTTTTTTTTTTTTAGATTTATCTTTTTCCCAGTCATTTTTATTGGGGGAGGGTTAATGGTGCAATGTCTCGTCTCCCTGTGACAGGTGTCTGCAAAACACTGTCACCTCTAGAATTTAGACCCTTCTCCACCACTGTGCACCAAGCCCCTTAGTCCTAAGAGATATTTTTACATTCATATCCACTCTGCAATCTCCCTGGTCCTATTCTGGATGTCTTATATGACAATATTTGTCCTTTTGTGTCTGGCTTATTTCACCTAGCAGAATGTTTTTGAAGGTTCACTCACACTGCAGCTTACATTGGAACTTCTTTTCATGGTTATTATTCCCTTACATGGAAAGACCATTTTCCATTTATCCCTCTCTACCTGTCTCTGTCTTCCCCTCCTCTCTTGAATTCTCTCTCTCCTATCCAACAACAGCAATAACAATAACAACAGCAAGGGCAACAAAAATGGGGGGAAATGGCTTCCAGGAACAGTGGATTCATAGTGTAGGCACTGAACCCCAGCGATGACCCTGGAGGCAAAAAAAAAAAGACATGTTAAAAATACTGCTATTTGTCATAAGTGGGACTGTGCATAAGTAAACAGCAAAAGCAAGCAACCCGTTTCTCTCTATTCTCAGGTTCCTGGGCAACAAGAACTGCAATGAGCATAGGGATGGTACTTAGTGAAAACAAACTCTCCTCTTGGTACCAAAGTCCCCACTGCCTCCTCTCCTCCAAAGACAAAAGGGGCCGGGCCAGGTAGCTTTTAGCAAAGGTACTAGGCATAAGCAAGTGAGGATGGGTGATTCAGACACACCTGAGCAAGCTGTCTGCCAAAGGCTCTGAGCTCCACCCTCAGTAACAAGTTTCACCCTTTCCTCCAATCTGGGCAGCAGCTGGGTGAGAAGTCCCCCACCCCCCTCTCCTTCACTTGCTCCTTCTCTCCACCCCACCGCCACAGGTCCTATGTGCCCTTTTGTTACTACAGTCACCTAACATGCGACAACTCTCATCCTCCTCAGGCTGTGCTCTCCATCAGGTGGGTCAGATTTCTACAGCTCTAGTGCCAAATGCAGTACTTTGAATACTTTTTAAAATATATTTATTTATTTATTTCCTTTTGTTGCCCTTGTTATATTGTTGTAGTTATTACTGATTATTGTTGTTGTTATTGATGTCATTGTTGTTGGATAGGACAGAAAGAGAAATGGAGAGAGGAGGGGAAGAAAGAGGGGGAGAAAAAGATAGACACCTGCAGACCTACTTCACTTCTTGTGAAGCGACTCCCCTTCAGGTGGGGAGCTGGGGGCTTGAACCAGGATCCTTACGGGGGTCCTTGCACTTTGTTCCACATGTGCTTAACCCACTGTGCTACCACCCAACTCCCCCAAATGCAGTACTTTGTACAACATATATTTACGGGGCCAAGGAGACAGCTCTCAGGCTGAGTGCAGGAGTAGCATGTCTGAGGCCCCAGGTTCGATCTCTAGCACTGCATAAGACAATTCTGAGTATGCTATGATCTCTCCCATAAAAGTAACTAAATACGGATAAGTGTATATATATATATATATATACATATATATATGTATATATATATATATGGTGATATATATATATATATATATGGTGATATACATGGTGATATATATATATATATATATATATATATACATATATATGTATATATATATATATGTATATATATATATATACATATATATATACATATATATATGTATATATATATATATATATATATATATATCACCATGCACAAGGACCCTGGTTCCAGTCCCTGCTCCCCACCTGCATGGGAGAGCTTCACAAGTGAATTCTGTAGGTGTCTTTTTCTCTCCCTATTCTCCTCCCCTCTCAGTTTCTCTCTGTCCCATCCAATAATGTAGAAAGAAGGAAAAAAAAAAAAGGCCACCCGGAGTGGTGGATTCATAGTGTCAGCACTGACCCCTCCCCCCCCCCCGTGACAACACTAGTGGCAATAAAAATAAATAAACTAAATAAATAAATTGTTTTTAAAAGACTCATATATTTGGAGGGAGGGGAGGTCTCATATGTTTATTGAAGGAATAACAACCACCGGCTTCTGTTATTTTCCGTAAGCAAAATGGAGACTAGTTATCCGACTCCAGAGAGGGTTAGTTTTGGAATCTTTTTCCCTGTGAGAGACTAAGTAGGGCCCTGGCTAGTCAGGACCCCAGTGTGTGACAGGATTAGTTCTGAGGCCATTAGTGGGGATAGTGTATTCCACTAGAGGGGCGCCAAGCAGGACAGCAAGTTTTTAAAGGAGATCCAGGGAATCCAAATACTTAGAATAATGATTCTGCAGAGACACAGCTAGCCCTTCTCTTTCAACAAAGGGAACAGCCAAGAGTCAGAAGCCAATCAGGATTAGAACTGGACTGGATAGGACATGAGAAGGTCTGAGACATGAGCTGCCAACACCCCTTCTGGACATATGTCATTTGCCACCCTTGGTACACAGCTTGGCTGGAGGGTGCAGTCACAGGGACACCTGGAGAGTTGTTCTCCAGAGCCAGTGAAAGCTTCTTCTGTCATAACTGCCTTCCAATTCAGAATGTCCTGCTCTCGAGTTAGCTCCATGAGAGGACCAGTCCCAAACAGCTCACATTCTTTTTCTCACTGGAAATGTTTTTTCCCCTAAAGTGATTAAAACTGAGTCCTGTTGACATCTTAATCGGTTTTCTATAGTCTCTTAGCTCTGGGTGACCTGCATTGCATTCCAATAACCAAGTCTCAGCTGAAATACAGAAGTGAATGCACTGTGCTTGAGGGGTATGCTCACAGAACATAATCCCAGAAGGAACAGAACTTCAGGAGAGCATTCAGAAATCTGCCTCCTTTTGTTGTTCTTGGAAGAGGTTTAGGGCTTTCAAACATTCTCCCTAGAGTGGCAAATCTGGGCATGGCCATGGAGAGATATTTTACAAAAACAAGCTGTGGCACTATTCTATCCACAATTCACAGCCAGGCCATTATGTCAATGTTCCCCAAAGCCTGGTGCTTCCTTGAAATTAACTGAAATTCAGCTTTGCAAGAAACTGCAAGACTAAAAGGGTTGACTCTGAATGTCCTCTAGAAATAAAGCAGAGAGTACCCAAATAATCTATTTAATGCTTCCTCAAGTCAATGGGGAAATCAAGGGAGCCAGGGGGGTGAAACATTTAAATACCTCTATGAAATGCAAAGCAGCTGGGCTATACAGTAAGAAGTAGCGCTCAGCACAAAAGCATTTCATTTCAATTAAACTACAAAAAAAAAAAAAGAAAGAAAGAAAGAAAGAAAGACAGAAAAGAAAAAGAACATAGCACGCCAAATATAGTATCTGGGGGAGACCATTTCCCTTCATAATTCAATCACTCTGCACTCTGTACAGTTGAGTCTGAGGTTGTGGGAGCAAGAGGTAGTGGGATCGTGGAGGGCTGATTACAGGGCTTTGTAAGTAGAATTAATTTGTATGATCGAGCTATGAATATTTTTTCTATTTGTCGCAGAAAAGTCAGCTCTCCCCATAGTTTCTTTCAGTTGGGAACATATTTAATCTCAACACATAGCTTCTCTAGGAAGAGAGATCATATGAAAAAGCAGCAATTGTGAAAAGGAGAGTCTACAAGTAGAGGACAATGCCAAAACGGGGTTTTGTTAGAGGAGGAACTCTCCCTGTAGCACTGAGTTGGGAGCGAAGCCTTAGGTAAAGACACACAACCCAGCAGTCTTGAAGGTGGAGTGTAAGATGCCACATAGGCACAGGTGCTAGAGTGATGCTCTGGTTCTCTCTTTCAATGAACAGATCTCCACAAGAAATAAAATTAAGTCATACCACATAGAGCCACAGAAAGGTGTGGGCAGGCTGGGCTGGAACCCCAGCTCCTAACACTCACTAGGCAGGGCTTGCGGAGAAGGACTTACCCTTTCTCTTTTTTTAATATTTATTTATTATTTATTCCCTTTTGTTGCCCTTGTTGTTGTAGTTATGATTGGTGTTCTTGTTGTTGGATAGGACAGAGAGAAATGGAGAGAGGAGGGGAAGACAGAGAGGGAGAGAGAAAAACAGACACCTGCAGACCTGCTTCACCGCCTGTGAAGTGACTCCCCTGCAGGTGGGGAGCCGAGGGCCTGAACCGGGATCCTCACTCCAGTCCTTGCACTTTGCAGGACTTACCCTTTCTGAACCTGTTTTCTCATCAGCAAAGTAGAGTTTTCAGACACTTGTAAAGGAAACTTGGTAGTTACTGTTATTACTCATGAGAGATAAGCAAATGTCTGCAGTTCAGAAGTAGAAGTCAGAAGTATCTTGTGTTCTGCTCTGAAAATGTATCTAGTCATTTGGACCAAATTTAGCAGCAGTTTCCCTCCTGCTTAGCTCATCAGAACCGTGTAAGTTATCAGGAGCAATGGTGTGATGGCTTCCAGCTCTTCTGGGAAAGAAAACCCGAGTGTTATTAACACACTTTGCTTCTCAACAGCTGTGACAATATCTTGACTAGCAGTAGCTGTGGATGGAAGCAGGCACCTCAAAATATGCTTTTTCATTTTCAGCAATAATAAGGCTTCTGTCATCCTGGAGTATGTCAGAAACAATTAAATCTGAGCTAATATACATAGTGAAGGGATTTTGGCCAGGATGGTGCTTGAGCACACAAAGTGACAGTGATAATAAGTCAACAGGAAACAAAAGTACAAAAAGGTTAAAGTTTATTATTATTGATAGAACAGATAAACCAAGAAATACTCAACAAGGGAGGTGACAGGTAAGCCACTTATATACCTGTAATGGGAGGCCTTTTTTAAAATTTCTTTATTGGGGGATTACTGCTTTACATTCAACAGTAACTACAATTTTGTACATGTATAACATTTCCACATAATAAGACAACCCCTACGAGGTCCTCCTCTGCCATCAAGTTCCAAGACCTGAACCCTTACCCCCCCACCCCAGAGTCTTTTTTCTTTTTCTTTTTTTTTTTCCTCCAGGGTTATCGCTGGGGTTTGGTGCCTGCACTACAAATCCACTGCTCCTGGAGGCCATTTTTTTTCCTTTTGTTGCCCTTGTTGTTTATCGTTGTTGTTGTTATTTTGCTTTCATTGCTGTTGGATAGGACCTAGAGAAATCAAGAGAGGAGGAGAAGACAGGGAGGAGGAAAGAAAGATAGACATCTGCTGACTTGCTTCACCACCTGTGAAGCGCCCCCCCCCATCCCACCGCAGGTGGGGAGCTGGGGGCTGGAACCGGGATCCTTTTGCTGATCCTTTCACATTCCTTTAATTCTGAGACCACATTCTTTTGGGGTTATGCAGTAAGCCATGTCTTCTTGTTCAAGTCAATGACTGATTAGTATGGAGACAGGGTTTTTTTGTTTGTTTTTTTGTTTGAGACAGATGTTTTCTATATCAGATTTGTCTTTTCTTTTTAAATTATATTTTATTTATTTATTATTGAATAGAGTCAGAAATTGAGAGGGGAGGGGGAGATAGAGAGGGAATGAGACAGAGAGATACCTCCAGCCCTGCTTTACCACTTATGAAGCTTCCCCCCTGCAGGTGGGGACCAGGGGCTTGAACCTGAGTCCTTGAGCATTATAATGTGTGTGTTTAACCAGGTGCACCACCACCTGGCTCCCTATATCAGATTTTTCTACAAGGATAGTTTGCTACCTGGGGTGAAGAAGACAGGAACCTTCTTTACACCGAGATTCTTAATTATGGTGGATGGTAATTAGGTTGGGTGTCAGCGCAGCAGGTTAAGCACACATGGCACTAAGTGAAAGGACCATCGTAAAGATCTTGGTTCGAGCCCTGGCTTCCCACCTGCAGGGGGGTCACTTCACAAGAAGTGAAGCAGGTCTGCAGGTGTCTATCTTTTCTTTCCCCCTCTCTATCTTCCCCCTCCTCTCTCTCTGTCCTATCCAACAACAATGACATCAATAACAACAACAATAATCACAAGGGCAACATAGGGGAAAAAATAGCCTCTGGGAGCAGTGGATTTGTGGTGCAGGCACTGAGCCACAGCAATAACCCTGGAGGGGAAAAAAAAGAAAGAAATTTATGCCAGAATGTTTAATTTCTTTCTTTTTTGTCACCAGGGTTATCACCAGGGCTCAGAATGCCACATATTATTTTCTTTGAAAGAGGGCAAGAGATAGAGAGAAGGAGAGACTTGTAGCACTGCCCCACCACTTCTCCCTGCCAGTGGGGTCTGGACACTTGAACCATGGTCCTTACGGATGGTAATTTGTGCACTCTATTGAGTGCACCCCTCCAAGTCTATTATATCATTTAATTTTACAGTGAAGAGACTAAAGCTCAGAGAGGGGAAGTCCAGCCACACAGCTGGTGAACAGTGGGTTCCCTTTGAGGGTTTCTCAAGCTCAACATTTCTGGCATTTTGTTGTTGTTGTTCAGGCTTGACAGCTCCAGGTTTAGCTATTTTGCTGACCCACTACTGACATTTTAGACAGAATAAGTATTTATTGTAGGAGCTGTCCTGAGCATCAGAGGGTGTTTACTAGCTTCCCTGGCCTCCACCCACCATATGCCAGTGCCCTCCCCATGACTATAACAGCAAAGATATCTTCAGACACTGGCAAGTGGCTCCTGGAGAACAAAAACATTCCAGGGTTAGAACCATTGCTTGTGGGGGTCAGTTGGTAGCGCAGCAGGTTAAGCGCACATGGTGCAAAGCACAAGGACCAGCGGAAGGATCCGGGTTTGAGCCCCCGGCTCCCCAGCTGCAGGGGGGTTGCTTCACAGGTGGTGAAGCAGGTCTGCAGCTGTCTGCCTTTCTCTCCCCCTCTGTCTTCCCCTCCTCTCTCCATTTCTGTCTGTCCTATCGAACAACAATGACATCAATAACAATGATAATAATAACCAGAACAATGTTAAAACAACCAGGGTAACAAAAGGGAAAAAATGGCCTCCAGGAGCAGTGGATTTGTGGTGCAGGCACCAAGCCCAGACAATAACTCTGGAGGCAAAAACAAAAACAAAAACAAAGACCATTGCTTGCACCAGCAAGGAGCAGACATGCTTTCATGGTGGTGAAAGAGTCCTTTGGATCAAGGTTAGTGCTCATACATCCGTAGTAGGTTAACAGCTGCTTGGAGTCAGAGACCCTCATGGAAATCACTTTCAGTAATTCATCTTCCTTATTTTTAGTTACTGAGATAACATTACGAATTGCTAGGCTAATTAATGAGATTCAAATGTCATTTTATTTTATTTTATTTTATTTTATTTATTTATTTATTTATTTTGCCTCCAGGGTCATCGCTGGGGCTCAGTGCCTGCACTGCGAATCCACTGCTCCTGCAGGCCATTTCTCCATTTTTGCCTGGTCCTCTATTTATTTTTATTTTATTGCCATAGCACTGCTCAGCTCTGGCTTGCAATGCTGCTGGGCTTCGAATTTGGGATCTTTTCTTCACAAGCAGTGAGGCAGCTCTGCAGGTGTCTGTCTTTCCTCCTCTCTGTCTTCCCCATCTCTCTCAATTTCTCTGTCCTATTCAACAACAATAAATAACAGCAACAACAACAACAATGGAATAAAGATGGCCTCCAGGAGCAGTGAATTCATAGTACAGTCACTGAGCCCCAGCAATAACTCTGGAGGCAAAAAAAAAAAAAAAAGTAATATACCATAACCACGTGAAATTCATCTCAAGAACAAAAGGTTGATTTACATAAGGAAATCAGTTTATATATCAATAGGATAAAGGATAAAACCCAAAAGATCATCTTATTATACGCAGGAAAAAAATGCACAAAATTTGGGGGTCAGGTGGTAGCACAGTGGGTTAACCGCACATGGTGCAAAGTGCAAGGATAGTTACAAGGATCCTGATTCAAGCCGCCAGCTCCCCACCTGGAAGGGGGTCACTTCACAGGCGGTGAAGCAGGGGTGTCTGTGTTTCTTTCTCCCTCGCTGTCTCCCCTCCTCTCTTGATTTCTCTCTGTTCTATCCAACAACAACAACAGCAATGACAGCAATAATAACGACAACAACAAGGGTAACAAGGGCAACAAAATGGGAAAAATGCCCTCCAGGAGCAGTGGATTCGTAGTGCGGGCACTGAGCCCCAGCAATAACCCTGGAGACAAAAAAATGCACAAAATTCAATATGCTTTCATAACAAAAACATCATGATTTATAAAGGAATTTCCTCAACTTAATAAAGAACAGTTACTAAGAGCCCACAGCTACAATAATATTTAATAGATAAATAAAAAAAAGCTTTCTCACTAGGGTTAGTTTAGGTAATTAGGCTTAAAACTACAATCAACTGAAGTGGCTTATTTGATGATATTTGGTCTTCATTCACAGATGCTGGCTCACAGTTTCCTACAAGTCTTAGAGTGCATGGCTGTATACCCAAGAAAATGAAATGTGTGTGCTCATCTGGGATGGTGAGAACCAGTGTTGAGTCCCCAGTCTCTATAGCACCGGAGGCCTGGTGCAGTGAGGCCCCAGCAATAACAACATTAAAAAAAAATGCAAAGAGATATTCATAGTAGCATTATTTATAATAACCAAAAGAGTGCAAACAACCCAAATGCCCATCAATCAGTACATATAACATATACATAGGAATAGTCTGAGTCATACATAAGGAATATACACTAGAATGTTATTCTGCCATAAAGACAGACTTACTGATACATATCACAATGTGAAACTGAAAACATGCTAAGTGAGATGGCTCACCTAAGAAGACACCTGCTTTGCCATGGGTACCACTCAGGTTTGAACCCTAGTCCCATGGCACATGGGGAATTTTGGTGTTGTGGTATATATATCTGAAAAAGTTGGCCTAGAGCAGTGAAGCCTTGGCAATGACAAAAAAAAAGGATAAGGGAGATAGCATAATGGTTATGCAAAACTCAGGTTATGCCCGAGGCTCAAGTTTGATCCTTCACACCACCCAAAGCCAGAACTGAGAAGTGCTCTGTGAAATGAATACATAAGTAAACACTAAAGTCTTTTATATATATATGTATGTATATATGTATTATTTATTTATTCCCTTTTGTTGCCCTTGTTGATTTTTATTGTTGTAGTTATTGTGGTTGTTGTTATTGATGTCATCGTTGTTGGATATAGGACAGAGAGAAATGGAGAGAGGAGGGGGAGAGAAAGAGAGATACCTGCGGACCAGCTTCACCGCCTATGAAGTGACCCCCCCTGAAGGTGGGGAGTTGGAGGCTCAAACGGGGATCCTTACGCAGGTCCTTGTGCTTTGTGCCATGTGAGCTTAACCCACTGTGCTACTGCCCAACTCCCATAAATACCAAAGTCTTAAACAGCTAAATGAGAGCAACCAGTTACAAAAGTTCATTGTATAATCTCCTCATATGAAATCTCCAGAATGCAAACAAGAAACTTGGATTGGTGAGGTGTGTAGGCTTGGGAGCTGCAAGATATGAGTCATGAATGTTTTGAGGTGATAAAAATATTCTAAAATGGGGAGTCGGGCAGTAGCTCAGAGGATTAAGCGCACGTGGCACCAAACGCAAGGACCGGCATAAGGATCCCGGTTCGAGCCCCCGGCTCCCCACCTGCAGGGGAGTCGCTTCACAGGCAGTGAAGCAGATCTGCAGGTGTCTGTTTTTCTCTCCCCCTCTCTGTCTTCCCCTCCTCTCTCCATTTCTCTCTGTCCTATCCAACAACGACGACATCAATAATGACTATAGCAATAAAAACAACAAGGGCAACAAAAGGGAATAAATACATAAATAAATATTTAAAAATTTTTTAAATAAAAAATATTCTAAAATGATGTTCCCTGTATCTCTGTCACTACACAAAAAGCATTTAGTTTATTTAAAAATTAAAGTATTTATTTATTTATAAGGAGTGAGGAGAGAGAACCAGAGCATCACTCTAGTATATGCAATGCTGAGAATAGAACTCAGGACCTCATGCTTGACATGCTTGACAGTCCAACACTTTATCCACTGTGCCACCTCCCAGGGTGCAGTCTACTAAAAACTTTTTTATTGGAGGCATTAATGGTTTACAGCAAATACAGTTATTGATACGTGTGTAAAAATTCTTAATTTTCTGTAAAACACTCTCATCCCCAGCCTAGATCCTCCTCCACCATCATGCACGAGATCCTGATAGTCCCCCTCCCCAAAGTCCTTTGCTTTGGTGCAATATAAAATTTGTATTAATGAATTAAATGTTTTATTTATTTCTTTTTTTTAGTACTTTTTTATTGGGGAATTAATGTTTTACATTCAACAGTAAATACAATAGTTTGTACATGCGTAACATTCCCCAGATTACAATATAACAATACAACCCCCACTAGGTCCTCTGAATCCTACTTGGACCTGTATACTCCCCACCCACCCACACCCACCCCAGAGTCTTTTACTTTGGTGCGATACGCCAATTACATTTCAGGTTCTACTTGTGTTTTCTTTTCTTTTTTTTTTTTTTATTTTTTTTTCTTTTCTTTTTTATTTTTTATTTTTAATTTTTTTTTAATTTTTTTTCTTTTTTATTTAAGAAAGGATTAATTAACAAAACCATAGGGTAGGAGGGGTACAACCCCACACAATTCCCACCGCCCAATCTCCATATCCCACCCCCTCCCCCGATAGCTTTCCCATTCTCTATCCCTCTGGGAGCATGGACCCAGGGTCATTGTGGGTTGCAGAAGGTAGAAGGTCTGGCTTCTGTAATTGCTTCCCCGCTGAACATGGGCGTTGACTGGTCGGTCCATACTCCCAGTCTGCCTCTCTTTCCCTAGTAGGGTGGGTCTCTGGGGAAGCTGAGCTCCAGGACACATTGGTGGGGTCTTCAATCCAGGGAAGTCTGGCCGGCATCCTGATGACACCTGGAACCTGGTGACTGAAAAGAGAGTTAACATACAAAGCCAAACAAATTGTTGAGCAATCATGGATCCAAAGCTTGGAAAAGTGGAGAGGAAGTATTAGGGAGGTACTCACTGCAAACTCTAGTGTACTTCTGCTTTCTTACTTTGGTGCCATACTCCAAACTCAGTCAATTTCTGCTTTGCGTTTCTACTTCTTCTTTTTTTTTTTACATGCATAACATTCCCCAGATTCCCATTTAGCAATACAACCCCCAGTATTTCATTCATCATTTTTCATGGACCTGTATTCTCCCCACCCACCCACCCACCCCAGAGTTTTTACTTTGGTGTAATACTCCAATTCCATTTCAGGTTCGACTTGTGTTTTCTTTTCTGATCTTGTTTTTCAACTTCGGCCTGAGAGTGAGATCATCCCATATTCATCCTTCTGTTTCTGACTTATTTCACTCAACATGATTTTTTCAAGGTCTATCCAAGATCGGCTGAAAACGGTAAAGTCACCACTTTTAACAGCTGAGTAGTATTTCATTGTGTATATATACCACAACTTGCTCAGCCACTCTTCTGTTGTTGGACACCTGGGTTGCTTCCAGGTTTTGGCTATTACAAATTGTGCTGCCAAGAACATATGTGTACACAGATCTTTTTGGATGGATGTGTTGGGTTCCTTAGGATATATCCCCAGGAGAGGAATTGCAGGGTCATAGGGTAGGTCCATTTCTAGCCTTCTGAGAGTTCTCCAGACTGTTCTCCACAGAGGTTGGACCAACTGACATTCCCACCAGCAGTGCAGGAGGGTTCCTTTGACCCCACACCCTCTCCAGCATTTGCTGCTGTTACCTTTTCTGATGTATGACATTCTCACAGGAGTAAAGTGATATCTCATTGTTGTCTTTATTTGCATTTCTCTGACAATCAGAGACTTGGAGCATTTCTTCATGTGTTTCTCGGCCTTTTTGGATCTCTTCCGTGGTGAATATTCTGTCCATGTCCTCCCCCCCATTTTTGGATGGGGTTATTTGTTGTCTTGTTGTTGAGTTTGGCAAGCTCTTTATATATGTTGGTTATTAAACTCTTATCTGATGTATGGCATGTAAAGATCTTCTCCCATTCTGTGAGGGGTCTCTTGGTTTGGGTAGTGGTTTCCTTTTTTATTTTTTTCCTTTCTCTTTCCCTAGTGGGGCAGGGCTCTGGGGAGGCAAGGCTCCAGGACACAGGGTGGGGTCATCTGCCCAGGGAAATCTGGTTGGCATCATGATAGCATCTGGTGGCTGAGAAAGAGTTAAGATATAAAGCAGTGGATTCATAGTGCAGGCATCAAGCCCCAGTGATAATGGTGCAGGCAAATACATAAACAAACAAACAAACAAACAAGTAAATGCAATATAGCAGCCCAGGAGGTAGAACAGTAGATGCAGCTGCTGATGCCAGAAAGAGAACTCACAATCTTATGCTTAATAGGTAGTGGTTTCTTTTGCTGTGAAGAAGCTTTTTAATTTGATGTAGTCCCATAGGTTTATACTTGCCTTAGTCTTTTTTGTAATTGGATTCGTTTCATTGAAGATGTCTTTAAAATTTATGTGGAAAAGAGTTCTGCCAATATTTTCCTCTAAGTATCTGATAGTTTCTGGTCTAACATCCAAGTCTTTGATCCACTCGGAATTTACTTTTGTATCCGGTGAAATACAGTGGTTCAGTTTCATTCTTCTGCATGTTTCAACCCATTGTTTCCAACATCATTTGTTGAAGAGACTCTGCTTTCCCCATTGAATAGTCTGGGCCCCTTTGTCAAAGATTAGATGTCCATAGGTGTGGGATATTTTATTTATTTCAATGAGAAATACAGAGAGAGACCAAAGCACTGCTCAGTTATGGCCTATTGTGGTGCTGGGAATTGAACCTGGGACCATAGAGCTTTAAGCAACGAGATTTTTATAGAATCACTATGCTATCTCCCCAGCCCATCTACTTTTTTTTTTTTTGTCTCCAGGGTTATCATTGGGACTAGGTGCCTACACTACAATCCACTGCTCCGAGAGGACATTTTTGCCAGGGGCTCGAACCGGAATCCTCACGTTGGTCCTCGCGCTTCGCTTAACCCTCTGCACTACTGCCACCCCCCTGCCCATCTACTTTTTTTTTTTTTGCTGTTGTTGTGGTTATTGTTGTTACTGATGTTGCCGTTGTTAGGACAGAGAGAAATGGAGAGAGGAGGGGAAGACAGAGAGGGGGAGAGAAAGAGAGACACCTGCAGACCTGCTTCACTGCCTGTGAAGTGACTCCCCTGCAGGTGGGGAGCCAGGGCTCAAACCAGGATCCTTACGCTGGTCTTTGTGCTTGGTGTCACGTGTGCTTAACCTGCTGTGCTACCACACAACTCCCACCCCATCTACTTTTAAATGACCGATCTAGATATGACTTGTGAATTATACTTCAGTAAAGATGTTTTTTGTTTTGGGTCATTTGTTTGTTTGTTTGTGGCAGTTGTATACCCAAATTGTGGTCAATGAGCAACACATAATTTCATCTCTCGCTGGAGAAAGAGAAATGGAGAGAAAATTTCTTTCAAGTCAGGGGGTGGTGCGGTGGATAAAATGTTGGTTTCTCAAGCATGAGGTCTTGAGTTCAATCCCCGGCAGCACATGTACCAGAGTCATGTCTGGTTCTTTTTCTCTCTCTGATCCTTCTCATTAATAAATTTAAAAATATATTTTTTTTAAAAAGGCAGGGCCTGACAAAAACAACTCCTTGGATGATATGCCTGCTTTGCTATTCCCCGAATCTAGGTTTGAGTTGGTCTCCATCTCTCTGCAGGAAACTTTGGTGCTATGATGTCTTCCCCTCTCTCATACTCTCTCTCTCTCTCTTTTAATCTTTTTTTTGTACTATCTTTATTTATTTATTGGATAGAGGAAGCCAGAAACCAGGTGTTGGGTGGTGGCGCACCAAGTTAATTGCATAAAGTACAAAGCACAAGGACCTGTGCAAGGATCCGGGTTCTAGTCCCTGGCTCCTCATCTGCAAGTTCACTTCACTCTGTAGGTGTCTATCTTCCTTTCTCCCTCTATATCTCTCCTTCCTCTCTCAATTTTTCTTGGTCCTATCCAACAAAATGGAAAAAAATGGCTGCCAGGAACAGTGGGTTCATAGTGCAGGCACCAAGCTCCAGCGATAACCCTGGAGGCAAAAATCACTCAATAAATAAAAAAAAGAAAAAGAAAAAGAAAAAAGAGTGACAGCTAGAAACTAAGAGGAAAGGGGATGACAGAGAAGGAGAGAGAGACAGTCACCTGCAACACTTGTACAGCTTTCCTCCTGCAGGTGGGGACTAAGGGCTCAAACCTGTGTCCTTGTGCATTGCAACATGTGTGCTCACCACCTGGCCCCTCTCATACTCTCTCTGTATCTGAAAAAAATCAGTCTGCATGGGTAGGGCGGTAGCACAGCGGGTTAAGCGCATCGTGGAACAAAGCACAAGGACCCCCATAAGGATCCCAGTTTGAGCCCCCGGCTTCCCACCTGCAAGGGAGTAGCTTTATAGGCGGTGAAGCAGGTCTGCAGGTATCTATCGTTCTCTCCCCGTCTTTCCCTCCTCTCTCCACTTCTTTCTGTCCTATCTAACAATGACGGCATCAACAATAATAACTACAACAACAATAAAAAACAAGGGCAACAAAAGGGAAAATACATAAATTAAAAAAAAAATTTTAAAATACTTGTTTAAATTTAAAAAATCAAAAAAAAAAATCAATCTGCAGTGGTGAAGCCCTAGCTATGAGCCCCCCACACACACACCCTACCCTCACCTGCCAAAAAAAAATAGTGGGGGTAGGGCAAGGAGTTCTGGAAAAATCATTTGGGACAATGGGACCCTCTGAGTTGTGTGACTGGGCTCAGGGAAAAACAGGCACCGCATGAGCTTTGCTGCAGCTCCCCCACAGAAGAGGGGGACTTAGCATCCGGCACTCTCCCTGATGTTTCTTTTCTTTTCTTTTCTTTTTATAACATTTTTATTTATTTATTTATTTATTATTGGATATAGACAGAAATTGAGATGGGGAGGTAGAGATAGAGAGGGAGAGAGACACAGACACCTGAAGCCCTGCTTCACCACTCATGAAGCTCTCCCCTTGCAGGTGGGGACTGGGGGCTTGAACCGGGGTCCTTGTGCATTGTAACATGTGCGCTCAACCAGGTGTGCCACCGCCTGGTCCCCTCCCTGAAGTTTCTTGACATGATTCAGCACCAAGCAGGTGGGGAATTGACTCGGGGCACTAGTAGGGTCTTTATCATTTTCATGTCATGGTCACCAGGTAGGTGACTTCACCATAGCTCAAAGGGCCAGTTCTGTCTGGTCTGGGGAACTTTTGCGTGTGTGTATGACCCTGGGCCTAAAACTTGGAATATCAAATTATCTTCCTGTGGGGCAGCCTGATGAGTGGGGGCAGGGGTGGGGGGTCCCTCTACTCCTATTGAGACATTCCCCACAATGAACTCACAGTCTTCTCCATCCCCAACACCTGGAGAGAAAGAAACATTGTAATACCCAAACCAGAAACAAGCTGAAACTCTTGGAAGCTGACGGTGGGGCCATACCTTCCTCCTTAGAGAACTCACTTTAGGGGTTAGGGGTAGATAGCATAATGGTTATGCAAAGAGACTCTCATGCATGAAGCTCCAGATTCCCAGGTCCGCTCCTCTGTACACCATAAGCCAGAGCTGAGAAGTGCTCTGGTTAAAAAACATAAACAGGGGGGGAGTCGGGCTGTAGCGCAGTGGGTTAAGCGCAGGTGGCGCGAAGCACAAGGACCGGCATAAGGATCCCGGTTCGAACCCCGGCTCCCCCACCTGCAGCGGAGTCGCTTCACAGGTGGTGAAGCAGGTCTGCAGGTGTCTATCTCTCTCTCTCCCTCTCTGTCTTCCCCTCCTCTCTCCATTTCTCTCTGTCCTATCCAACAACGACGACAACAACAATAATAACTACAATAATAAAAAACAACAAGGGCAAGAAAAGGGATTAAATAAATAAAATAAAAAATATTTAAAAAAAAAAAACATAAACAGGGACTCGGGTGGTAGCCTTCTTTCAGTCCCCTCCAGGTCTCCTCCTTAGAGCCCTAAAATAGATCAGTTCTGGGAGCTGGGCAGTAGCACAGCGGGTTAAGCACACGTGGCGCAAAGTGCAAGGACCAGTGTAAGGATCTTGGTTCAAGCCCCCGACTCCCCATCTGCTGAAGAGTCGCTTCACAGGCGGTGAAGCAGGTCTGCAGGTGTCTGTCTTTCTCTGCCCCTCTGTGTTCCCCTCCTCTCTCCATTTCTCTGTCCTATCCAACAACAATGACATCGATAACCCCAACAGTGTTAAACAACAAGGGCAACAAAAGGAAAAAATAAATAAATTAATATTTTTTTAAAAACTTTAAAAAAACATACAAAAACAACTCTTTCCTTAGCAGGCCAGGCAGTGGTACACCGGGTTAACTGCACATAGTATGAAGTGCAAGGACCTTCACAAGGATCCCGGTTCGAGCTACTGGCACCTCACGTACAGCTGGGGTTGCTTCACAAGTGGTGAAGCAGGTCTGCAGATGTCTTTCTCTCTATTTTCCTCTACCCTTTCAATTTCTCTGTCCTATCCAGTAAAAATGAAAAAAAAAAAAAAAAAAAAAAAAGAACGAGAGAGAGAACTCACTTCTGGCTAATGTCCCCTGACAGAACTTTAACAGGACCAGCTCCATACAGGTCCAGAAGCCTCATCTCAGGGGCCAGGAGGTAGCAGAACCAACTTCTGGTTGGACAGTTTCTTTGTGCATCTGTGCAGTCTCACCTCTGAGCGAGAATGCAGCCAGCAAGGGGCAGGGCCAGGGCGACCACAAAAAGAAAATAATAATCAAAATTAAAGACAAACCAAACAACAGGAGAGAATATTTATAAATCTTACATCTAATGAAGGATTTGTAGCCAGCAACATACAAAGAACATACAACTCAGTAACCAAATGATACGCATTCCATTTTTTAAAGATTTTTTAAAATATTTATTTTTTGTTGCCTGTTTTATTATTGTTGTAGTTATTATTGTTGTTATTGATGTCGTTGTTGGATAGGACAGAGAGAAATGGAGAGAGGAGAGGAAGACAGAGAGGGGAAAGAAAGACAGACACCTGCAGATCTGCTTCACTGCCTGTGAAGTGACCTCCTGCAGGTGGGGAGCCGGGGGCTCGAACCAGGATCCTTACACCGGTCGGTGCGCTTTGCCGCCACATGTGCTTAACTCGCTGCACTACTGCCCTACTCCCACATTCCAATTTTTAAAGACACAACAGACTGACATGTTACCCAAGAAAATACATGAATATCTGGTGACCCGGGAGATGGGAAGTGACGCAGTGTGTGAAGCACTGAACTCTCAAACAATGAGGTCTCAAGTTTGACCCCCAGTGCTGCATGCTTCAGAGTAATGCTCTGGTTATCTCCTCTCCCTTTCCTTTTCCATTATAAATGAATGAGACCAGAAAGAAGAGAAGAGAGAGACATGCACCAGGAGGTGTCACATATATTACAGTGTGCAAGGATCCAGGTTCTAGCCTCCAGTCCCCACCTGCAGGGGAGGAAGCTTCACAAGTGGTGAAGCAGTGCTGCAGGTGTCTCTTCTTTTTCCCTCTATATCTTTGCCTACCTCTCAATTTCTGTCTCTATCCAAATATATATATTTTTCTTACCAGAGCACTGTTCAGCTCTGGCTTATGGTGGTGTGGGGGATTGAAGCTAGGATTTTGGAGCCTCAGACTTGAGAGTTCCTTTACATAACCATTAGGCTATCTCCCCCACCCCAAAATTATTTTAAAAGAAAATATAAAACAATTAGTGAATATTTTATTCATTTATCTTAATAAGAAAGATACAGAGTGAGAGTGAGAGTGAGAGGCCAGAGCGCTGCTCAGCCCTGGTTTATGGTGGTGCTGGGGGTTGAATCTGTTACTTTAAAGCATCAGGCATAAAAGTATTTTATTATTATTATTATTTAATATTTATTTCCTTTTGTTGCCCTTGATTGTTGTAGTGATTGTTGTTGTTGTTGTTATTGATGTCGTTGTTGTTGGATAGGACAGAGAGAAATGGAGGAAGGGGACAGAGAGGGGAAGAAAGACAGACACCTGCAGACCTGCTTCACCGCCTGTGAAGCGACTCCCCTGCAGGTGGGGAGCCAGGGGCTCGAACTGGGATCCTTACGCTAGTCCTTGCACTTTGTGCCATGTGCGCTTAACCCACTGCACTACCGCCAGACTCCCTATAAGTCTTTTTGTATAACCATTATGCTGCCTTCCTGGCCTGAATAAATATTTTTTTCTGGGGAGTCGGCTGCAGGTGTCTGTCTCTCTTCCTTTATCTCCCCTTCTCTCTCATTTTCTCTCTGTCTCTATCCAATAACAATTTTTTTAATTTTTTTAAAAATAAAAAATAAAATTTTTTTTCTGAATAAATGTTTTTAAAAAGAAAATATACAATATCAAAAAGAACATGAAAAGATAGCATTTTTTTCCTAGTGATAACATGACATCGTCTGTGTGTATATTCTTGGCAAGTTTATAAACTTTAAGCTAATCATGAGAAACAGCTCAATAAATCTAGATTATCAGACGTAGATAGTCTACTGGTTATGCGAAGGACTTTCATGCCTGAGGCTCTGAGCTGCCTGGTTTAATCCCCTATACCTCTATAAACCAGAGCTGAGCAGTGCACTGGAAAGAAAAACAAACAAAATAGGGGGCCAGGTGGTAGTGCACCTGGTTAAGCACAGGTTACAGTGCACAAGGACCCAGGTTCAAGCCCCTGGTCCCCACCTGCAGGGGTAAAGCTTCACAAGTGGTGAAGCAGGGCTGCAGGTGTCTCTGTCTCTTTCCCTCTCTATCACCCACTTCCCTCTCAATTTCTGACTGTCTTTATCCAACAAATAAAGATTAAAAAAAAAAAAAAAAACCTCTCCATGCGGACTTCCAGCTTTGCTCACTGAGAAGGGTGGCAAGAAGAGACTTGCCCCAGTGCAGGTGGCCTGGGTCCCTGTCCCATCCTCATTTCTAGGGTAATGCAGATGTGTTTCTTTCTGGGTTGCAACTTCTATAAAGAGGGTACAGGGTGGATCTTAGTTGTTGTGGAGCAGAGGAAGCAGCTCATCCCCTAATGCACCTCATGTTCCCTTCTCCTTAAAATCTAGGATGTTTTGGTCAGGAGCTGACACAGTGACTAAAGCATCGGACCCTCAAGCATGGGATCCCAAGCTTGATCTCCAGCATCACATGTGCCAGAGTGATTCTTTATTTCATTCTCATCAATAAATCTTCAAATAAAAATCCACAATGTTCTAGCATGGTGCCCAGTAGGAGCCGAGCTATTTGGGATAAGGCTGCTTTGAGGCTTGGCTCCAACAAGTTCTTAGAGAGGCAGAAACTGCTCTTGGAGGAGCACCTGCTCCCTGCTCGCTGCTAATTAGGAAAAAGGAAACAGAACCGCCAGGAACAGGTGCTGCTCTTCAGGGGCTGGGGACGGTTCTTGAAAAGGAAATTGGTGCAAATGAGCTTAAATGAAGCAGAAATAAGACTGGCAGCTAGCATGGCAGCTGCTGGCAGACAGGTGAGCAGGCAGACAGGGGTGCGAACAAAGGGGACGGAACCCAGTTATGGGGGAGGGCTGGCACTTCTTCTCCAGCAGGGGACATCAGCACTTGCAGGAGATGGGGCCAGAATCTGTGAGCTGAGCTGCTGCCCACCACCAGGGAATTTCGATTTAGTCCAATTAAACTGAGTGCCTTGGCTGGGGAGACAGCACAATGGTTTACACAACTGAGTCTCACACCTGAGGCTCAGAGATCCCAGAGTCAGTCCCTGGCACCACCATGAGCCAGAGCTGAGCAGTGTGCTCACACCACACTCTCTCTTTGCCACCCTCCCCATATATATATATATATATATATATCTCAACTTGGGAGGTGGCTTGATGGATAGAGCACAGCATTCTCACTGTGAATCAAGTCCCAAGTTCAATCTTCGGCATCGTCTGTGCCAGAGTGATCATGTTCTTGCTCTCTCCCCCTTTCTCATAAATAAATGAATAAATCTTTGGAAAAAGTCACTTACTTTAATTAAAAAAAAAAAAACTGAGGGGAGGAGGGGGGGTGGGGGAAAAAAAAACTGAGTCCTCACGAGACAGCAGGTGCTATGCCAGGTCCTGAGGGCAGAGTGTGGACCAGCTTCCCAGACCCTGAGCTCAGGTGTGATGTCCTAAGGCAATGAAGAAGTAAATGGGATTTCAGTGAATGCTAACAGCCACAGAAGCAGTAAACAGGGTTGTGGTGTGTGTGTGTGTGGGGGGGGGGGTGTCTGTGTACACACACTCGCAATGCATGTATGTAAGAATAGGTGACCAGAGGTCTCTGTAAAGGGGAGACACAGGCCTTGTCACTAAGGACAAACTTTTTTTTCCCTAGAGTCCTGTTCAGTTCTGGTTTATAGTGGGCTTGAACCTGAGACTTTGGAGCCTCAGGCATGAGAGTTTCTTGAATAACATTATGCTATCTTCCCACCCAGGACAAGTGTCTTTCTAAAAAGATTTGTTAGTTGCATGAGAAAGGTATCAGAGTAACACCCCAGCAGATGTAGCAACAGGAATTGAACTTGGGGTCTCATCCAGGCGAGGGAGTCCTGCATTCTGCTTGCTAAGCCACAAAGACAAGCCTCTTCCTCCCTTCCTGTGTGGAGGACACACTGCTGTTCATTTTCCCACTAATATAATAGTTCCCACACCCCATCTTAAAATTTGATAGAGACAGAGAGGCAGAGGGAGAGCGTGAAAGAGAACACAGCACCAAAGCTGCCTGCAAAGCAGTGGAGGCGGGACTCGAACCGGGGTCACGCACATGGCAAAACAATGCATTATCCAAGTGAGCTACTTTGCTGGTTCCCGATTCTTCTTTCTAATCCAGTATCAGAGCCTAAGAGTCCACAGTGAAAGGAGGGGCCAGAGCTCGTACAGCTGGAGTAGTGGGGGCCTGTTTCAGTTCTGTCAGCCTGAAGGGAGAGGCAAGATTCTTTCATTTACCGAGCAGCTACTCTGTTGCTCACATGTAACTTGACCTTAAAAACAGGTTTCCACAGCTGAAGAGGCAGCTCACCCCACAGAATGGCTCTGTTGCCATATACACGGTCCAGCTGTGAGGCCCAGCACCACACAGGCGGTGATGTGTTGGCAACAGAGGAAGCTCCAGTACCAGGCCACCACCACCACTCGTTCGCTCTTTCTTACTCTTCGGTTATTCATTTATTTATTCTTTGGATACAGACAGAGAGAAATTGGGAAGGAGGGAGGAGATAGAGAAGGAGAGAGACAGAGAGACACCTGCAGCCCTGCTTCACCACTTGTGAAACTTTCCATATGCAGGTGGGGACCAGGGGCTTGAACCCGGATCCTTGTGCTCTGTAATGTGTGCACTCAACCAGGTGCACCACCACCTGGCCCCAACACTCTGCCTTCCTTTCTGAATGAAAATGTGGCCCAAAGCAGTGAAACCATGCACAAGCAGGTCCAGTCCACCATAAATAAATACTTCCTTAGGAATACTTTAGATTTATAAGAAAAGTAAACAGAAGGGGGTCGGGCAATAGCGCAGCGGGTTAAGCACAGGTGGCGCAAAGCCCAAGGACCGGCGCAAAGATCCTGGTGCGAGTCCCTGACTCCCCATCTGCAGGGGGGTCACTTCACAAGCGGTGAAGCAGGTCTGTAGGTGTCTATCTTTCACTCCCCCTCCTCTCTTGATCTCTTGGTCCTATCTAACAACAATGACATAATTAACAACAATAATAATAACCACAACTGATAAAACAACAAGGGCAACAAAAGGGAAAAAAATAGCCTCTGGGAGCAGTGGATTCGTGGTATAGGCACTGAGCCCCAACAATAACCTGGAGGCAAAAAAAAAAAAAAAAAAGAGAGAAAAGTAAATATAAAGTGGCACCTGGTTAAGTGCACACATTACAGAGCACAAGGATCCAGGTTGAAGCTCCTGGTCCCCACCTACAGGGGCAAAACTTCCCAAGTGTTGAAGCAGGGCTGCAGGTGTCTGTCTCTTTCCCTCTCTGTCTCTCCCTCCCCTCTCAATTTCTGTCTCTGTCCAATAATAAAGATTTAAAGAAAAAAAAATTTTTTTAAAAAAGGAAAACAGATACCACAGAAAATTCCTATACACGCTTTAAGCAGCTCCCACTGAGCCCGGGGTGGAGAAGGCCATGTCATGTCACAATAGCTCTTATCATAGCAATTACACACTAAATTTTTAAGTTGATAATTTTGCATGGCTCTCAACTGATGTTATAAATACCCAAGTGGTCCTTGGCAGCAAAATTTTCCCACTCCTACACAAAGATCAATATTGTATATAGCCATGGTAAGTAAATGAAGAAATTGGCAGTGACATAATATTGGCAACAATATTTTTTATTTTTTTGCCTCCAGGGTTATTGCTGGGGCTCAGTGCCTGCACTATGAATCCACTGCTCCTGGAGACCATTTTTCCCATTTTTGTTGCCCTTGTTGTAGTTGTTATTGTTACTGTTGTCATAGCTACTGTTGTTTTTGGATAGGACAGAAAGAAATCAATAGAGGAGGGGAAGACAGAGAGGAAAGAAAGACAGACACCTGCAGACCTGCTTCACCGCTTGTGAAGTGATCCCCTGCAGGTGGGGAGCCGGGGGCTCGAACTGGGATCCTTGTGCCAATCCTTGCACTTTACACCATGTGTGCTTAACCTGCTGTGCTACCACCCAGCTCCCTGGCAACAATATTCTATAGTCTGAATTTTTAAAAGACTTAGAGCCAAGCAGTGGCACAGTTTAGCACGTTATCATGTTATCAAATTCAAGCCCCTGGCCCTCTTACCTATGAGGGGAAATTTCACAAGTGGTGAAGCAGGACTGCCAGTGTTTTTCTCCCTCCCCCCCCCCTTTTTTTTTTGCTTCCAGGATTATTGCTGGGGCTAGGTGCCTGCACTATGAATCCACTGCTCCTGGAGGCTATATTTTCCCCTTTTGTTGCCCTTATTGTTTATCGTCATTGTGGTTATTATTGTTGTTGCTATTGCTGTTGTTGTTGGGTAGGACAGAAAATCGAGAGAGGTGAGGAAGACAGAGAGAGGGAGAGATAGACACCTGCAGACCTGCTTCACCGTGAAGTGACTCCCCTGCAGGTGGGGAGCCGGGGGCTCAAACTGGGATCCTTACGCTGGTTGGTCCTTGTGCTTCGTGCCACGTGCTCTTAACCCACTGAGCTATCGCCCAACCACCTTCCCCTATCTTCTCCCACCCCCCCCCTCTTGATTTTTCTGTCTCTATCAAAGGAAACAAAAAATATTTAAGAGAAAGACCAGAGCACTGCTTGGCCATATGCTGCCAGACTAAGTGATTATGACCCTACCTCAATTTATCTAGTGAAACTCAACCCTCAGTGTTTCCGGAGGTGGGCTGAGAGCTAGTCAGCAGGCGTGCACAGGCCTTGCAAGGAAGAGATCCCAGGTTTGATGCCCAGCACTGCCAACAGCCAGAGCTGAGCAGTGTTTTGGCCAAAAAACAAATAAAAGTATTACACAGTGGACCTTTTGAAGTTGATTGTTTCATGATGAGGCACTCATGAGTGAGATTAGTGCTCTTGTCAAGAAGCTCCCAAGAGAGCACATCCCAACCTCCTCTGTGTGGCTGTCTTCTTCTAGCGTTTGCCCTTCTTCCGTAGCCAGTCAACAGTGTCAGGTTGAGCCTGATGTAAAGTTTCGAGACCTCCTTTGAATCTGGAGAGGTGGCAGTCGTTGACTATGTGGGTCATAGTCTGTCTGGAGCCGCAGGGGCAGTTCGGGTCGTCTCTGCCTCCCCAGCGATGGAACATAGTGGCACACCGGCCATGGCCTGTTCGATAGCGATTGAGGAGGGCCCAATCATAACGTGCTAGGTCAAAGCCGGGTTGACGCTTGCAGGGGTCTGTGATGAGGTGTTTGCTCTTGACCTCAGCTGACTGCCAACTCTGTTTCCAAGAGTCTGGAACAGAGAAGTTCAGTGTAGGTGTAGGGGACCAGATTGGGTGACGAGACATCAAGCGTTGGACAGGGTGGGCGAAGATATCCGCATATATTGGCAGGTCCGGTCGAGCATAGACGTGGGAAGTGAACTTAGATGATACTGCATCCCGACAAATATCTGGCAGGGCGATGTTGCTAAGAACTGGCAGCTATGGAACCAGGGTGGAAAGGATGGTTCCAGAAATTATCCTCATGGAGGAATATAATTTGGAATCGACCAAGTGGACATGGGGGCTACAGAACCATACTGGGGCACAGTATTCTGCAGTGGAATAGCATAATGCCAGAGATGATGATCGTAGTGTGGAAGCGCTCGCGCCCCATGAGGAGCTGGCCAGTCTTGCAATGATGTTATTCCTCGCGTCCATCTTTGCTGCAGTTTTTATGAGGTTCGTGAAATGACAGGGTGCAATCGAGAGTAACGCCAAGATAGACTGGCTGGGCTTCATGCCGGATTCTCGTATCGTCAAGCTGCACATTAAGTTCACGCGAGGCCAAGGCATGTTGTAGATGGAAAACAGATGATACCGTTTTTGCAGTGCTAGGGATTAGTCGCCATTTTTTATAGTAATCAGATATCAGAGACGCCTTTCGTGTTTCCTCGAGGATGTCAAACTTGGATACCTGAGTTGCACAGCAGATGTCATCGGCGTAGATGAACTGCCTTGAAGAAGTTTCTGGAAGGTCATTGATGTGTGGCTGTGAACAAGAAAGAGTTCTTACCAGACACAAACTTCTCCAGCCTTAATCTTGGACTTCTCCACCTCCAGACTGTAAGAAGTCCACATTTGTTGTCTAAGCCACTGAATCTGGAGTATTTTGTTACAGCAGTCTGAACCAGAATAGACTTTAATTTATAGTAAGAAAATTGGATTCCACACACATTCCTTATCTTGTAATGTGTGACTGAATCTTCCAGCAGCTCTAGCCAGACAATTTCAGAGAGACTATGATTGAACAAGATACAGCGAGTAAGTGGAGAAGTTTCAAACTGCAACACAGGCGCGTCGAGCTCAGCACATATACTTTTTCTATGTAACACTGTCTCTTGGAAGTCAATATATTCACATAGAACTGTGGAGAAGTCAGGAAGTGATCTGACCCAGGGACAGTCAAATGCTTGAAATAGGCAGAGCCCAGGTGAAGTGGAGAGAGCCGGGCCCACCGAAAGAGGAGTGTTTGAGCAAGATGTGCTGTCTGGGCAGTCAGTGCATGTACAGGAACATTATATAGCCCTGCTCTGCATGATGCTCTGGTCCACAGCAGACCACAGACATCAGGTGACACATGGCTAGTTCCCTCCAGTCTGCTCACAGAAGAGCAATGGCCAGTCGGTAGGGTCAGAGCCAGGAGGTAGGCAAGTGAAGGTGACCGTCCCTTACCAGAAGCCAAGCAAGGTCAGGAATCCCAGACTAGATTGCCTGGTATAAGGCTCTTTTTTTTTTTTTTTCCTCAGAGTACTGTTCACTCAGTGAGATGCCACCACACCTCCCATATCTGCTGGCACCAGGGTTCCAACTTAGACCAAGGGGACTGGGGTGACACCACAAATGATTTTCCTGCCTGAGGCTCCAAGATCTCAGGTTAAATTCCCAGCACCACCAAAGAGCCAGAGCTGAGCAGTGCTCTGGATAAATAAACAAAACCTCAGTGGCCTGGGAGGTAACACGGTGGGTAAAGTGTCAGATTCTCAATCACAAGGTCCCTGGCATTGCATGTGCCAGAATGATGCTTTGGTTCTCTTTTCTACCCTCATTAATAATCAAATCTTCAAACACCAAAAAACCCTGGGTCAAGCATAAGGCAAGACATGCATCTAACCTATGAGTTGGCAAACTCCAGCCCCAAGAACCTTTTACTTGTTCTTTTATTGCCACCAGAGTTATCACAGGGTCTCCGTAGCTGCACGATGAATCTACCACTCTTAGTGGTCATCTCCCTGCCGCCTCCCCTTCTTTTGGTAGGACAGAAATTGAAAAGGGAGAGGGAGGAGAGATACATGCAGCCCTGCTTCACCACTTGTGAAGCTTCCTCCTGCAGGTGGGGACGGGAGGGGGGTCGAACCAGCATCTTGAGCACTGTAATGTGTGTACTCAACTGGGTACACCACCACCAGCTACCCCCTCCAAGAACCTCTTAAACACAGTTTGTGACTTTAAGCTCTTATCATATTCAACTGTAGCCCATAGTTGTTATACTAAAGCCCTGTGAGTGTGGGGAAAATGTCTAGGCAGGAGGAAGTATTTATAACATTTATAGCATAATTAAATCTGTCTTTCTCTGGGAATAAGTCCCCAGGCTGTGCCTTTCACAGATGTCTCTTGGTTTTATCTTTCCCTTACCTCCACCTCAAGTGAGGCAGGAAGAGTAGAAGAGGCTGGAGTTGGGTGGCTATGTAGCTCCTAAGTGAGAATAAGTGAGAAAGGCTTTTTCCCAGGAGAGAAGGCTCTCATTAGAGACACTGCTACTGGCTTATTTTCACTCAGGATTTCACATGTATGATGCCTCTGAATGGCCTCCTAGGTAACCCCCTTTTTTTTTCTTCTTCATTTTTTTCTTTAGACAGAGACAGACTGAAACCATAGCACCATCCCATCACCATGGTGCTCTCATCTCCCTCCCCCTCCTCTCAAATCACAGCCGATTCAGCCTGTCTACCCTCAGTCCAGCCCTGGGGCTCTATTTCTGTCCCTCTGGAAGCCTCCTACCAGAATTAAGTCCCAGAAAGCCTGGTATCCAAAAGGGTAGTCCAGATTGGGGGGCAAGACAGTGGTAGGAACCATGTGCTACTGGAGCCTGTCATGCCCTACCCTGACCCAACTACTCGCCGACTTAGAACCCAGAGAGGTGTCATCTTTTGCCCTCCCCTTCTCTTCCTTTCAGCCACAGGTGACAAACTGGAGGTGCACAATGCATTTTGTTTGGCCTGTCATACTTTTTTAAGTTTCAATTACTTGCATCATTAAAAAAGGAGGAGGAGGAGGAGGAGAACTAACTTAAGAACCCAGAATTCCATTTTCTTTTGCACAATCAGAAGGTCTGGCACCACTTGGCTCACAATCCTGCCTGGAGCCCAACAGCTGGCACTGGTGTCCTTCCATGGGGCTGACACTCTGGTGTCTACAGTTTCAACCCTGGTGAGTGCCTGGCTGCCCACGTCAGCTCTGGGCTTCTAAACTCCATCTCTGCATGAGGCATCCATCAGCCTGAGCACACAAAGGAGGGCAGGGGGGGGCAGGTGGGCAGGCAGGTGGGCAGGCAGGGCAGAGTCCCAGCCTCCTCTCCCTCAGCTGATGGCTGGTAGCATCTCAGGAAGCCTGTGTGTGTCCTGTCCCGGCTCTGCCAGTCTCTGGCGGCCAACCTGCTGCCAGCACGTGGCTCGCTGTCTGCAGCTCCAGGTCTCTCACCGAGAACGAGGCCTGGGCCTGAGAAGCAGTATGGCCTGTGGCCACAAGCATCCGACTGTGTAGCCAGTTCAGCCAAACGTGCACCAGGGCGTGGCGGCCTTGTCGCAGTCCAACATGATGTTGAGGACAGTGCAGGGGGCCCCGCCCACAGACAGGGCTGTCCGGGAGTCCACTCTGTACTTGACCGTGTTCAGGCCGCCCTCGCGGTCCACCTTGAACTGTTCCTGGGAATGGAGGGGAAAGGGCACGGTTGCACTCAGGGGGCCAGCCATCTGTCTGAGATTCAGGCACCTTCAGCTGAGTCAGAGGCCACACCACACCACCCCAGTATCCTCCATGGGTCCTGAGATCCCACTGTACCAAGGTGCTCAGGGAAGCTCATGGAGCAGGGCACATGGCCAAGCAGAATGCGTCTCAGCTGGTCTGAGCCAGCACAGGGCCACCTGGGCCAAAGAGCCAAATAAATAAGGCTTTGGGCTGGCGAGTTCCCCACCTTCCCACCTCGCTGCCCCCACTGCAACCAGCTAGCACCTGCTTCTGCGCCGCGATGCGTTTCTGGTCCCTCTTCCGCCAGGCAGGGTCATGCAAGTGGCGGAACGTCTTGTATCCAGTTTTGATTTCTGAGGGCCGGAGGACCTAAGGAGGACAAAAGAAGCCAGGTCAGGTCACCCTTCTGTGAGACCAGAGCCTCAGTGCCCATGCTGCAGAGAAGGGGTACTGCTCAGGGGCAGGGCTGCCAGGGTGGGGACCAGAGGTGCTACCAAACCCCAGGAACTTCATCCAAGGGCAGATGAGAAATGATGGAGGAGCGTTACCTGGAGCCCCGCTCCTTTGATGCGCCGGTAGAACTCATCGTCCTCGCGGCCCCAGCCCCAGAAGCGATTGGACATCCCGTTGCACTGATGCAGAGAGAGGCAGTGTGAAGGCCCGTCCTCCAGGATGCTCTTTGCTCTCCTACCTCTGGGGAGCAGCTAGTCTGAGCCGTGCCAGGCCCCTCACCCCCTAGCCCATGGCTGTTTGAAACAGATATGGCTCCTGCCCCCTCTATTGGGATACCATCAGCAAGCACATCACTGTCCTAATGGGGCCTCCAAGTACTGTGAAATGACTGATTTCTCTAACACCTCTGGGGTGGGCCTAACTGGGGAGCTGGGAATAGGCAGAAGTGACAGTGGCCGCTTCTTTCTGGGTGGCACCCCGATTTCTTCTGGGTGGCTCTTTCTCTTCTGAGCAGCTCTGCCTGGGCTCTTCCCCATCTGAGTGGGAGTCACCCCAGAAGTCAGGACACCCCTCAAAACACACACACACACACACCCTGCCCGGCCTTTCCGTGGTGAGCGCCAACTAAGCTTCAGTCCATAGAGGAGCCCTGGGGCTGTGGCAGAGTGCTCCTGAGAGGACCTGAGTCCCTGGCCGGCCCTGGGCCCTGCAGCAGCCCCAGGCTCACCAGCCGGTAGTGCTGCTTGGAGAGCAGCAGGATGCCGCCCACGTAGGTCTTGTAGTGATAGAGCGGGTGCAGCTCAGGGGAAGCCACGTGGAAGGGCCCGGCCTCGGGGAAGCCATAGTCCAGCTCCTCGTTAAGGGGCAGCAGATCCACGTCATGCATGGCGATGTAGTCGGTGGTGTTGCTGCTCTCCAGGAAGCCCACATTGATGAGTGCTGCCCTGTTGAACCTAGGCCGGGGGCAATGAACTTGCTCTCTGCTCGCCCCACCGTGCCCACCCTATGCCCACACTGCCCTCCGGGGTGCCACTGACTGCCCTATAGGGCTCATCTCACAAAGGGTCCCGAGCACCCACTGTGTGCTGAGGACAGAGTAGGAAAGCAGGGTAAGCAGAGAGCTGAAGGTCCCGGGCACTGACTGTACGCAATGGGGATGGAGGGTGGCTGGGGGCAGTGGAGGGGCCATTGCCAGGGCCCAAGGCCAGATGGAGTGAGAGGGGGGCTTCCGGTGAGGACAGAAGGGGACTGGCCTCTGGCTCTGGCCTCCAGGGCTCTGAATGGGGTGGGTGTGACCTGCTATGACATCCAAATGACCAGGATCACTCAAGTTGGGATGGCAAGAAGAGAGGAGGCCAGAGGCACAAGCTGCTGCGTGATGCCTCATCCAGTCATTCAGGCAGGGGGCACCGAAGACTTAGCTCAGAGCAGCAGTGGAGACAGGGAGGTGGGAAGATTTCACATGCTATTTGCTCATGGAGTGTGTGTGAGAGAGAGACAGAGACAGAAAGACGGGGGGACCAAGGCAGGAATGCAGCCTCCAGATGGGGATGTGGACTGGTTCTCCACCGGCGAGTCTGTTTTCTCTGCCAGGAAGCAGAGTCCTGAGGGTGGGAGTGGAGGGGAGGTGTGGTGGCTGCCTTTCAAGGGGAGGGTGGCAGCAGGCTGGAGGAACCAAGGCTTCCAGGTGGGGCTGCGACTTCTCGGGCTAGGACTCTGTCTCTAGCCGCAGGTGGCTATGGGGGCAGGTGAGGTGGAGCTACACCAGACTGAGAGACCAGGGGTGAAGCGTGTTATGAATGCCACAGCACAGGGTCCAAGCTGGGGAAAGGGAAAGGAGGGAGGGTGGACACTGAAAACTGAGGGAATCATGGACTCGGGGGCCTGGTGGGCCCAAGAACTGTGGCATCTGTCTCCCAGCAGCAGTGAGCTAGAGGGAAGGCTGGGTGGGCGGGTGTGGCATGTGACATGACTGACTAGGAGACAGGGGTGGGGCAGCAGCTTCTGGAAAGGGCAAGGATTTTAGGATACCGACAGGAAACAAAGCCATGGCCTTGACCCTTCAATTTCTCGAACCCCTACAGCCAGCCCTCCCCAACCCAATTCCTGATTGCACAGCTCCATCACGGCTCCCCTGACCCGTTTAGCATCCTGGCCAAGCATTATCACCTCAGTGACCACACAACAGGTGTTCCAGCCACTTCTCTTGGTTTGGTATAATCTAGTCCACATACAGCAGCAGGCAAGGGGCTTTTAAAAGTAGGAACCAGAAAAAAAAAAAAAAGTAGGAACCTGATCCCAGTTGAACTCCCAGCACTGCATATAGCAGCGCTGAGTGGTGATCTAGTCTCTCCCCACCAGCCCCTCTAATAAAACTACAAACACAAACCCTTAAAATGGAAACTAGAACAAAGACAACAGTCTACCTGGTAAAGCACATGCCTTACTGTGTGTGAGGCCCCGGGTTTGAGTGCTGGATATGGGAGCACCACTGACAGCTCTGAAGGAGCAAAAATGGGTGGTGGATAGGATGCTATGGTGCACATCTCTCTCTCTCTTTCTCTCTCTGCCACCAGGGTAACTGATGAGACTCACTGCCTGCCTGTAATCCACTATTCCAAACAACTGTTTTTCTTTCCTTTTTTTTTTTTTTTTTTTTTTGAGACAGGGAAATTAAGAGGGAAGGAAGGAGGTTAAAGGGCGACACCTTCAGCACTGCTTCCCCTCAACACTTAAACCTTTCCTCTGCGGGTGAGGACCAAGGGCTTGAACCTGGGTTCAGGGAAACCACCATCTGTCCCTTCGCCTTCTATTTATTCTCTCTCTCAAAAACACTGAAACTTGAGCTGAGAGGTATTATATATGCGTGAGGGCCTAGGTTCATCCCCCAGTACCAAATACAAAATGAAAAAAATCAAATGGGAATCAAGTCAGGTCCATCCCTAGCCCCAAACCATCCGGCAAACGTCCCATCACATGCTGTGGGGGCTCCATCACCTTCCAGCCTCCTGTCACAGCCGCCAGTAGTCCTGGGCAGGGTGGAGGCCTGGTGGGAGGGGTCGCCGGCCAGGAGGCAGCTCCTACCTGAAGTGGTCCACCTGATTGAGCACGTAGATGTGGTGCTGGATCTTCTTCCGGCTCAGGAAGCGGTGCATGTGGGGCACAAAGACCAGCAGCTCCTCGAAGCGTTCCCGGAAGGGCACCAGCACTGCCAGGCGGTGGGGGCCCCAAGACGGGTCTTCTTCCCAGTGCTCAGGCGGCGGCTCTGGGGGACAGGCCTGGGGCGGGCCTGGGGTCTCCTGTCCTTGTCCCCTGGCTGCCCGGGCCATGTCACCAGAGCAGCTAAGCTGCAGCCAGAGCAGCGAGAGGAAGCCCAGTAGAAGACAGGCCACAAAGAGGTGGAAGACAGAGCACTTCCTGGGGAGGCTGCTGGGGAGCAACCTGGACCTGGGAGATGGGTGGGAACGAGGATCAGAGCCACAGGCCGGAGTCAGGCCTGGTGACAGACCCCTTTTCTGGCTTCCCCATGACTGCCCTGTCAGAAGCACCTGAGAATTAGTGCCGAGGCAACATGAACACTTTTGCTCACGCTGTTACCATGCACCTGAATCCTGCTTAGAGCTCCAGGCCGAGCCCAAGTCACCCACTTCCTGGCAGCCCTGAGGCCACTCCTGCTCAGGGGCAAAGACCAGATGCTCTGTCTGTGGCCCTCCACAGGCTTGTGTCCTGAGCCATCATTGTCTGCTTGCTCCCCTAAGGGTCTCCTAGCCCCAGCAGTGGCTTTGTCTTGCTTCTCACACCCAATAGGCTACATGCTGCCACCAGTCCAGGTGAAAGTCTGAAGGCTTACTGCCTTCAAGCCCGTGCTAGCCCCAACAGGGCAGTGGAGGTCACTGATTGAATTTCAAAAGATTCAGTCCCAGAAGGAGTCTATGCAATAAGAGGTGAGAAATGGGAGAGAAAGAGACAGAACGAGAGAGGCAAGAGCCAAGTACAAAAAACCCCCAAACTCATCTAAAGCCGGAAAAAAAGCTGTATGTCTGAGACTGTGGAGGCTGCTGGGAGAGTCTCTAGCCTTGGGGGCAGAAAGTGCAAAGGAACAGCTGGAAAATGCCCTGGCTCACCTGCTCCTCTCTCTGGAGACTGTCTGAGACTGGGCAAGGCAGGCTGAGGGGCCCAAGGAAAGGGCAGACCCTCTACATGCGCAGTCTGCGAGGCAACCTCCTCCACAGCCTACAACAGTCCTCAGTGAGAGTCAGCCTCCAAAGGCCCTCTTGGCTCCTTCCTCACCCCTCTCTTTCTCTCTCTCTCTCCATCTCCTGGACGAGATTCCTCAGTGTGCAAGCTGCAGGTCAGATTCCTCTGTGGCCTGGGCCCATCTCCAGAGGCCCCGGCCGTCATACTGGGTCCCTCTGAGAATCACTCACAAACCTGCTCCTTATTTTAGGTTCCTTGGAAACTCCATGTCCATCCTTCAAGGCCAGACTCTAGCCTCACAGCTAACATCCCCCCGCCCCCCAGACACACGCACACACGGAGGGCATGCTCCTTCCTCTGTGCTCCTACAGCTTCTGGCTCTCTCCACACTTCAGACTCAGCCAAGTCAGAAGCAAAGGACGTGCCAAGTGAGTTCCAGGAAGGGTCCGAGCAGTCAGGGCATGCTTTGACTCACATGCGAGAGCTGGCGCAGCCCCTGCCTTCCTCTAGAGGCCTGGCCACCCACCTGGAAGCCAGCAGCCCTGAGCCAGGCTCAGACCCCACACACAGCAGAGGGGCAGCAGGACAGGCCCCCCTGGAGGGCTTCTCACTTACCCCCCATGGTCCTGGGGCAGGGGTTTCCGCTGGGGAGCAGCGGAGGCCAGTCCTGCAAGTGGCCTGGGCAGGCTGGAACCTCTACAGACTCTCTCTCGCCCTCTGGACTCTTTGTGGGGGCAGGGCAGAGACCAGGAAGATGGAGATGGGGAAATATCACACCTTTGGGTGAAGAAGCAGTGACCAGTAAGTCCCAGGAGTACAGCAAGGACTGGTCATGCACGCTTACATGTGGTTCATTCGGTCCAGCCCCACCCCCCACCTGCCACCCCAACACCTTCTCAGGAGCACCCTCATCCTGAGCTCTAAGGATCCGAACAGCTAAGCAACTCAATTCAGACACCAGGACAGTGTGCAGGAAAGATGCCTTGGAGCCACCTGGCGGCAAACTCTATACCTGCAGTTCCAGGTCCTCCTGGGCTCTGAGCCACCCAGAAGCGACTAGAAGAGGTTTCTCTCTCTCAGCTGCCAGTGCCCAAGGCTAGAGAAATGCAGATTCAAGGCCTGGTACTCAACACTTACCTGCTATGTCTAGAGCATCAATCTGCGTGTCCATGTCAAAAGCCGGAATTGACATCAGTTCTTTTTTTTTTTGCAAATATGTTTATGTCCCAAAGATTATAGAAAGGGATCGGGAAATGGAAATTCTCCATTACCTTTCCTTTCTTCCCTGGCACGAACTTCAGGACAACAAGGTTTTCAATACTCAGCAGTTCTGCTTACAGCAGGAATCTGATCTGTAATCCTCACCCTGCCTTGCAGAATGGATAGTTTGTTTCAGAGATAGAAAAGTTGAGGTCCCCGATGTGATCTGCCTCTCTTACATGGCTGTGAAAGGCTATTCCTGCTCAGGGCTGACCCCATAGCCCACACACTATTCTGACTTCAAATAACACATCTGAAAAATCCCCACTGGTAATGAGCTGTGCCCACAGCACTCAAGGATCTTTCAGCACTGGCCAGCTTGAGGGACAAAGGAGGAATGAGGTGTCACTCTGTGGGACCCACTCTCAAGTATTCTAGGTGAGAAGGGGGGGCAGATCTTACAACTGAAGTGTGGGTGTCCTCCCCAAAAAGGGGGTCAAATAGCCTCCAGACCCCACCCCACACACAGATTCTGCTTTGGCTGAAAGGTCCTCAGCGAGTTCTGGGCCCAGCTCACGCTCTCTCCGTGGAGTTTGGAGGAAAGGAAGGGGGAGCAAAACGGGGGCCCTCAATCTACATGGATGAGATGGGGAAAACAGGCCAGAAAAACCCCAAGACTCTGGGGCTTGGGACACAGCATCATGGTTCTGCAAAAGGTTCCTGCCTGAGGCTCTGAGGTCCCAGGTTCGAGCCCAGGCACCACCAGCAGCCAGAGCTGCACAGGGCTCTGATGAGTCTGTGTGTGTCTCCCTTTTTCTCTGTATCTTTCTCCTTCCTTTCTCTCTGTATCTCTCTCTCCCTTTCTATCTCTTTCCTTTAAAAAATAAATAAAATATTAAAAAGACTCTGCTGCCCGTAGAGGCTGAGGTCCCAGCAGGTTCGATCCCCGACACCACCAGCAGCCAAAGTTCTGGTTTCGTGCCTCTCTGCCCCTCTCTCTCTCTCTCTACAAATAAAGTATTAAAAATAATAAAAGAAAGAAAAAAAAGAAACACCCAAGCGTCTCAGACAGCAGAGACAGAGATGCAGTGAGAGGTCAAGGGAGACAGCGAGACGCAGAGACAGAGACGCCGAGACCCATCGAGAAACAGCCTCGCAGAGACGGAGAGACCCGGCTCCTTATTTTAGCTTCCGCGGGGCCCGGAGACAGAGACTCTCGTGGACAGAGACCGAGACACACGGAGCGCGGCGAACCCGCCCCCCACCCCGGACCCCGACCGGCACCCGGAAGGGACTTGCACCCGGAGGAAGGCCCGGCCCCCGCCGCCGCTCACCTGCCGTCCTGCCAGGGCAGCTGCACCGCCTTCCTCCGGGAGGGGAACATCGTGCGGGGAGGCGGTGGCACATGGGGATCGAGCTCGCAGCCCGGCCGGCCGGGCCTCCCGGCCTACGCGGCGCCTCCGCCTCCCGCCCCGCCCCGCGCCCCGCCCCCCGGTCCGCGTGTCCTCTACTCCGCCGAGCCGTGCGGCCCCCGGAACCAACGCGCCAAAGGTTCCGCTTGCGGGAGAAGCAGGGAGCGCTCAGACCCTGCTCAGCCTCCCGGACCCGCGGGACAGCGCGATAAACTGAGGCTTCGGAAGGGCGCAGATCATGGGCTGGGGCTGGGTTTAGACTCGGGGGTTCCAAACCAGCGCCTGTGCTCTTCTGCCTCTCCCTCCTGCTGCCAATCCGGATGGAGAAATCTTTCACCACTGTAGTTAAGAGGGGAGCCAGCTCGGGTCTGGCGTCACACACTTGACGGTGGGACGGCTGCAGCGCCCTCTGCTCTTCTCAAGCCTGCTGCTTGACTTCCCCAGTCAGTTAATAAAAACTAGTTAAAATCGGGAGTCAGGCGGTAGTGCAGCGGTTAAGCGCACGTGGTGCAAAGCGCAAGGAATGGCATAAGGATCCCCACCTGTAGAGGAGTCGCTTCACAAGCAGTGAAGCAGGCCTGCAGGTGCCTATCTTTCTCTCCCACTCTGTCTTCCTCTCCTCTGTCCTATCCAACATCAATAACAACAACAATAAAACAAGGGCAACAAAAGGAAATAAAAATTTAAAAAATAATTAAAATCATTTATTAATGGGAGACAGAAATCAGAGTATCATTCTGGCACATGTGATGCCAGGGATAGAATCTGGGCTCCTATGTTTGAGGGTCCAGTGCTTTATCCACTGTACTACCTTCTGAGCTGCTATACTAGTTTTTAAATTCATTTAATGTGGAGGTCTAGGTGTCAGTGAGCTCAGATTACAATCTCCCAGCTGGTCAAGTAGCCCCCAACAACTCTCCCCAACCCTTCTTTGCACAACTGTGTTAACCTCCCTTAAACTGACCTTCAGGGGAAAGTGAATTCTTCCACTTAAAACTCTTGTTGAGCAGTGGTCATACCTCACTCTGCTGATGTGGGGAGCCACATGTGCCCTCAAGGTTGCTATTGGCATGACCACAGTCTTTGTTCAGACGGCCTTGCTTAAAAGTGAAGTTCCTGCTTCTTTACACCTTAGAGTCTTTGTTCACAGACAAGATGAGTTCCTGTCTCCCAATTCCACTTCCCCATGAATCACTCAGGACCTTCCAGATAACTGATTACCATGACAACACACCACTTCAATCAACAGTCCCCAACTGCTAACTCCTCCCTTTCCCTTGCCTTAAAAACAGCATCTTTGGTGCTAATAAACAGACTTGATCAGAATCTTGACTTGTCTCATTTCTCTTGCGTGTCTTGTCCCCTTCCCTCACCCTTCTTTCCTTGTCCTCACTCCCTCTCCTAGGTTAACCCACCTTGAAGGTCCCACGGGACGGGACATGCTGAGAAGCAATGCACTAACTTAACCCATCTTCCTTTCCCACTTTTCTCCAGCCCCTCCCCTCACCACCTCCAGCTGTTGGTCTCTGCCTGCTCCAACACACCTGTCTTTTTTCACAGCAGGGATCCTCCCTCTCCTTGCTGTGCCTCCATGCTGGTGGTTAACACTCTTATCCCCACACTCTGAGATAGCCAGAAATGGAGAGAAGTAGAGAGGGAAACAGATACCTGCAGCACTGCTTCACCCCATGAAGCTTCCCTCCTGCAGATGGGGACCAGGCTGCTTAAACTTGGGTCCTTGTGTATTGTGACGTGTGTTCAACCAATCGCCCCCACCCACCACACTCTAATTCAGCACCACCTTCCCTAACTAGGAACCTCCTCCTGGAACCGTGGGCACCATGACAATGGTCCTCACCCTTCTCTGAGAAGGTAGGATGTGCTCTTAGCAGGGGAGTGCCAGCATCTATGTGCCCTCCGCCAGCTGAGCTGTTGGGTAGCAACCAACAGCTTGGGCAAACACAGCACCCCTGCTGCATGAAGGCATGCATCTCACAGCTGCATATTCAGTGGAATGTGAAGTGCTGCCCATTGGCAGAACACGCCAGTGCACCTCAAGAGTGTTATACCCACTACAGTGGAGTCACTTTACACTGGACAAGAAGTCGATCTCTTTTATTGGGAAACCAATGTAACAACCCTAGACTCAATGAAAATGAAATCAGTAACTAAGACTCTGCAGGCCCCGTCCCCACCAGTACCAAGGCCTCTTGTACCAGTACCCCAGTTCCTCCAGCGCCCAAAAGGACTACCACATAAAGCAGCCAGGGTCAAACTCAGTGCCACGTTGCTTATGGTAAACCCCTCCACCCCACCCTCAGTTTGCATAGAGCCCAAATCAGCAGACTGAGTTCTAGGCTCGAAGAGGGAACGTGGGATTCCCTGGGTGGCAGGGAACCACAGCCACACCCTAACCTGCTCAAAGCCCCAAGTTAGCAAAGGAAGACAAAAGAAGACTGGCTTGCCCACCCACTCCCCTCCCTCCAGCCGCCCCTGCCAATAATCTCACATCCCTGATCAGTAACACTGTGATTCTGAGGTGCCAGTGGTGTTCCCAGCGGCTTCACCAGCCCCTGGCGATTACTGCAAAGATCCCAGAGCCCAGGGAAGTGGGGAGGCACGTGCCCCACCACTTGAGGGGGTTAGGGGATTAGGCAGCCAAGCTGCCACCCCCAGCTTGTGCCCAAGGTGCCACTGACCCCTCTCCCCTCTAGGACCCAATCCTCCTGCCAAAGAGAAATCAGTTCCAGGAGGCTTTTTCTCCCCCAGCAGGGAGGAAGGAAGGCCTGTGAGGCCTGGGATGGTTACACCAGCTTCTTGGCTTCAAAGAAGCTCTTGAGGTGCCGCATCTGCCAGACGCCGATGGCCACGAGGATGAGGGTTTGCAGGATGGACCACCACAACACCCGCTGGTTTGTGCTCTCACTGGTCTGCCGGAAGCGCTCCTCACGCCACTGCCAGGGGAAGAAGGGAGGAGCTGGAATTGGCTGTGCCCGACACACGATGCTACCACTACCAGGTTCCCTCCCAGGAGGATGCCCAGAGTCAACCAGCTTCAAAGGGTCCAAATGACTACAAAGCGCCACCCCAACAAGGAGCCACCCTCCCTCTCCCCAGTGGACAGCCCCAGGTGACCCACTGAATTCTGCGTTTGCTCATCTGTCAGGAACAGCCTTCATCTGGTCCTGCCCTGACAACTGGGGAAAGGTGAAAGCCTGGTATCACTCCACAGGACAGGACTGTTCTGCAGTGTGCAGGAGTAGGCGCACTCTGAAGCCCTTGCCCAGATCTCCCCGACTGCATCTTGAGGACCCTGCCCAGTGTATGTTCTGTGAGCTCTGTTCTGCTAGCTTTTACAGCCCAGGCCGCTTACACGTAAAAAAACGAGAGTCCTGGGGCCGGGACCATGCGCACCTGGGTAGGTGCACATATCACCATGTGCAAGGATCTGGGTTGGAGCCCCCACTCCCCACCTGCAGGAGGAACACTTCGTGAGTGGTGAGGCAGCTATCTATTGTTCTCTCTCCCTATCTTCCCTCCCCTCTCAATTTCTCTCTGTTCTTTCAAATGAAAATAGAAAGAAAAAGGAAAGAATGGCCACCAGAGCCATGGGTTTGCAGTGCAGGCACAATGCCCCAGCGATAACCCTGGTGAGGAGAGAGGGGGAGAGAGAAACAGACAGACAGACAGACACACCCTAGCTCCTCTAACAGCCAGCACTAATACTTCTGCTGGGGGAGGGTCCTCAACCAACAATGAATAGTAGCTATCTCTGTTCATTTACATTTTTGATGCCAGGGATCACATTCAGGACCTCACCCACTGAAGTGTGCACTCTCCATCCCTTTTGACAGGTTGCTGCCTACCAGTCCTTATCAATGCAGAGCCATTCAAATTGTGCCTGGCTCCTAGACAGAGTTTGAAACACCTTGTCCTGGAAGCACCCAGATACACAGGACTAGCATTTGAGGTACTGCAGGCAATCACTACCATGAGTCTGGTGTACGTAACAGTGGTTTAGAGCAATGATAGTCTCTGGAAAGCCTGTCTTGGGCTGGAGAGAGAGCTCACCAGGCAGGGAAGGGTAGGATGTATATGTCCACCCACTCACACAACTCAAATTCAAGTCCAGTCACCATAGGGGAGTGCCAAGGCACTTGTCTCTCTGAAATAACTCGCCAGGAAGCAGTGAAATCACACATGCCTGAGGCCCTGGCTCCACCAAAAAGCTTCTATCTTTTAATTGTTATCTTTACTTACCTATTAGATAGAGACAGCCAGAAATCAAAGAGGGAAGGGTGAGATAGAGAGGGAGAGAGGCAGAGACACCTGCAGCACTGCCTCACCACTTGTGAAACTTTCCCCCTGCAGGTGGGGACCAGGGGCTCAAACCTGGGTCCTTTTGCATTACAACACGTGCACTCAACCAGGTGTATCACCATCTGGCCCCAAAAGCTAATCTCTTTAAATTATTTTTTTCTGAGAGAAAGAGAAGATCACCACTCAGCTGTAGCATATGGTGGTGTTGGGAATCTGAGGCTGAGTCTCTGGGCTCTCAGGTACGCATGTCTAATGCTGAGCTATCTTCAGCAACTGAGTCTGAGCCTGTCTCCTTAATTCTTTTTTTTTTTTTCTTAATTAACTAACTTAATCCCTTTTGTTGCCCTTGTTGCATTATTGTAATTATTATTGTTATCATCGTTGTTGGATAGGACAGAGAGAAATGGAGAGAGGAGGAGAAGACAGAGAGGGGGAGAGACAGACACCTGCAGACCTGCTTCACCCCTTGTGAAGCGACTCCCCTGCAGGTGGGGAGCCGGGGGCTCGCACCAGGATCTTTGTGCTTTGCACCACTGCTTAACCTGCTGTGCTACCCCCGACTCCCCTGTCTCCTTAATTCTAAAGTCGAGTTTTGTTTTAATTGCCCCCAGGGTTATTGCTAGGGCTCGCTGCCTGCATGACAAATCCATTGTGGCCTTTCACTATTATTATTATTTTGTTAAGAAATAGAAATTGAGAAGGAAAAGGGAGACAGAGGGAAAGTGAGACACCTACAGCATTGCTTCACCACTCATCAAGCTTTCCACCCTGTAGGTGGGGACTGGGTATCTGAACCTGGGTCCTTGGGCATGCTAACATGTACACTCAACTGACATGCCACTGGTTGGCTCCACAAAGTGAATTAGTACCTTCCCCTCCCCAGCACCAACAGGTGAGCTGCTAGGTTTCATCTCAGATCTGGATGAGCCAGTGGGCAGCTTCAGGGACGAAGCCCGATGCTCCCAGCCCAACCACTTACCCGCTGGTAGTTCTGCTCTTTCTGGATCTGCTCCACTTGCTCCACGAGCTGCCGCACTCGGAGCTGCAACTCACTCAACTTGTCCTTAGCAGCGATTTCTGCATAGTCGTTGGCATGTTCACCCACCTGGATATCCAGGTGAACTCTCTGGGGACAGAAGAGACAATATGGAAAATCAGAGGCCCTGCACTGTGTTCCTGCCCAGGATGGAGGTGTGCCTCCCCCACCCCATCTTCAGTGAGTGTTCAGTTAGCCAGCACTGACTTGAGACCTGCTCAGTGTCCAGTCCTTTGTGTCTCTAGGCACATAGCCAGAATAAGCCTTGGTTAATGTTCTGACCCGGGCAGGCACAAACAAAGAGCTTAGCAATGCCCTGGAAGTTCACTGGAAACCCAATCTTAGCAGGAGACACAAAATCCAATCCCTTCATCCTATGCCCATGACGCCAGCAGTACCCAGTCCTCAACAGGGACAAAATGACAGATCCCACACAGCTCTACTTACCAACATGCCGCCAGCAAAAAGGGAAAACTTGGTGGAGTTGGAGTGAAGACAGATCTGGTGCTCACCAGGGGTGTGGGAGGTGAAAGTGAATCTGCCTTCGGAACCATACTGCCGGGCCAGGATGAGCTAGAGAGAAGGGTTTCCAATGAATGTAGGCAGAAGATTGGACGGAAACCGCTCTCAAAGTTCTCAGGGGCTCAGCAAGTGACAGTCAACAGCCTTTGGTACTCCACTCCAAAGCTGCTCGGCAGTACTTGCCAAAAACTTGTCTGAAAACTATTTAGGGCAGAGGTGAGGAATCTGACATTCGGTTGGCATGTAACTGCTCTGATGAGGAACTTTCTTTTATTCATAGCTCATGTCCTTTCGACATCTTTGGTGTATGGTTGTTTTGCTATCTGCTAAAATGAAAGGTAACAGCTAAAGGGCTTTAGCTTTGTTGGTCTAGCTGTATTCATCAGAGAGGAAAGGAGTCAGAGCATCACTGTTTTCTTTTTTAAATTTATTTATTGGACAGAGACAGAGAAATTGAAAGGGACGGTGGAGGTAGGGAGGAGAGAGACAGAGAGACACCCGCAGCCCTGCTTCGCTGCTTGTGAAGCTTTCCCCCCTGCAGGTGGGGACTGGGGGCTTGAACCTGGGTCCTTGCGCACTGCAATCTGTGTGCTCAGCCAGGTGTGGCCCCCACCTAATCCCCTAAAGCATCACTCTGGCACATTCCTGGGACTGAACTCAAGATCTCAAAGAGTAATGCCTTGTCTACTGTGCCACTTCCTGGGCTGCAGCTTTTTGTCTAGTTTCAATACCCTGTATCAAAATGTAAAGCTGATCATTTTTTTAAATATTTTATTTACTTATTAATGAGAAAGCCTTTTTTTAAAGATTTTATTTATTTATTAATGAGAAAGATAGGAGAGAGAGAAAGAGAAAGAACCAGACATCACTCTGGTACATGTGCTGCCAGGGATTGAACTCGGGACCTCATGCTTGAGAGTCTAGAGTCTCAGCCACTGCACCACGTCCCGGACCACACTGATGATTCTTTTTGAAAGCACTCTGTGTAATTCTAGTTGACTAGACGTCACGACTTCAGAGGTGACAATCCCCTTTGCTTTCCAGCACCCTGAGTGCACCTTACCACGACAAGGCAGGTGAACTTCCTTACTTCTAAGGCCAGGAAACAAATGTCTCAAGGAAGGAAACTGACTGGGAGACGTCAAGCAGCAGGCCTGAGAAGCGCGGAGAGCGCTGCAGCCGTCCAAGCCTGGCCCCGAGCTTAAACGCGGGACCTTCCCGACCACCGACTGTCAAGACCCGCTCGTCAGATGCGGAAGCAGGGAGAGGGAGTCTCAGCGCCTGCTCGACACGGCCTGGAGCTGGAGGGCAATGGGGGGCTCGGCGGGGCTTCATAGAGGGCGGCTCACCTTGTCCTCTGGGTCCTTCACCTCCACGAACATGCCAAGCCCGGGGGTCGCCGGCTGGTACTCCTCCCGCTGCTTGTCATAGAGCTGCGTCCGGTAGTTTCCTGGGGGTGGGGGGACGGGGGGGGGAAGCAGGGCGGGCCCAGATCAGCGACGGGCGAGGTGGGGCGGCGTCCGCTGCTGCCTCGGCTCCGGACATCTGATGGCCCCGCACCCCCTCCCAGTCCTGCTCCAGACCTCCCCCTCCCCCGCACCTATAACCATAGTCTCGTCGGGAATCTCCTCAATAAAGCACTTCTTCTCCGTCTCCCCGATGTGGAAGTAGAGCGCGCCTCCGCGAGCCGCGCAGCACAGCAGCAGCAAGTAGGCCCGCACCAGCCGGCCCAGCCCTGCTGCCGGCCGAGCCCCGGACACCCGCACGCCGCGCTCCGCCGCCATCTTCCCCACCTGCCCGCGCAGCCGCAATCGGCCGCGCCACGTCGCACTGCCGTCGCGCGGGGCCTGCCGGGACTGCGAGTTCGGCCATGTGGACTGCAAGTTCCGAGATGCCTCGCGGCCGTAGCGCGGCAGAACCTGATTGGGGCGCGGTACCTACCTGAAAACGAATTAGGACCCCCAGAACTGGCCCTCTCTTCAGCCGGCGTTGCTGGCCGTGATCAGCTTTTTGCAAATCTAAATCAAAAAATCTATGGCAGTTTGAGGTCACGGAGTGCATTTTGAGAGTTATGGGGATTCGAACCTAGAGCCCCACGCTTTCCATCTGCCATTCTCCCTCCTATTTTTAAAAGATTGAACTTGGGGTGTGAGGGGGAGAAATTAAAAAAAAAAAAATTTGAACTTGGAAAATATATGACACCGGGGCCAGGCAGCACCTGGTTAAGCACACACATTACAGAGCACAAGGACCCAGGTTCAAGTCACTGGTCCCCACCTGCAGAGGAAAAGCTTCACGAGTGGTGAAGCAATACTGCAGGTATTCTCTCCCTACCTCTCCCCCCTTCCCTCTCAATTTCTGTCTCTATCCAATAATAAATAAATATTAAAAACAAACAAAAAGGAAAATATATGACACCAACAATACACAAATTTTTCCTCGCAGGAAAATATGTTAAGCCCACCCCAAAGGCTTCCTTTAACTCCTCTTTGTCTCCTGAACCCCAGATCTTCACTTCCTAAACCTGATCTGTCTGTTCCCAGGGGGTCCCCCTGCCCCCAACACTTTGTCATCAGATAGTTCCCGAGACGGTTCATTTCAGGACCCAGGTTCGGTGGACAAGTGATTTGCAGGTAAAGTTGCATTGGGGGGGGGGGGGGTTAGGGGCCCAGGTTTCTGCACTCAATGTGACATCACAGATGTGGGTATATTTCGTCCCTGGGTTACATCTAAATCTCAGTTTATTTCTGAAGTTTTCTCTTTGGAGTGTGCAGTTTGTACTACGTCAAGGTTTCACAGAAATTGGAGATTGTGTCTTTATTTCGGTTTCTCCTTATTTTCTTTGAGTGCTAGAGATGGAAATTTACTGAGGATGTGTTCACAATTTGTTGTTGTTGTTGTTTATTTATTTATTTTTAACCAGAACACTGCACAGCTCTGGCTTATGGTGGTGTGGGAGACTGAACCTAGGACTTTAGAGCCTCAGGCATGAGAGTCTCTTTGCATAACCATTGTGCTTTCTAACCCCACCCTTCACATTTCTTCTTATGGGGAAAATTTCCTCTAATTTTCCTTAGAAACAGTATTTATTTTTTTTTAATATTTATTTATTCCCTTTTGTTGCCCTTGTTTTATTGTTGGAGTTATTATTGTTGTTGTTGCTGTCATTATTGGATAGGACAGAGAAAAATGGAGAGAGGAGAGGAAGACAGAGAGGGGGAGAGAAAGATAGACACCTGCAGACCTGCTTTACCACCTGTGAAGCGACTCCCCTGCAGGTGGGGAGCCGGGGGCTTGAACTGGGATCCTTGTGCCGGTCCTTGCACTTTGTGCCATGTGCACTTAACCCGCTGCGCTGCCACTCAACTCCCTATATTAAGGGTTATATATATATATATATATATATATATATATATATATATATATAATTTATTTATTCCCTTTTGTTGCCCTTGTTGTTTTGTTGTTGTAGTTATTGTTGTTACTGATGTCATTGTTGTTGGGTAGGACAGAGAGAAATGGAGAGAGGAGGGGAAGACAGAGAGGGGGAGAGAAAGACAGACACTGGCAGACCTGCTTCACCACCTGTGAAGCGACTCCCCTGCAGGTGGGGAGCCGGGGGCTTGAACCATGATCCTTACACCGGTCCTTGTGCTTTGTGCCACCTGCACTTAACCCACTGCGCTGCCGCCCGACTCCCAAAGGTTTTTTTTAAGATGCATTTATTAATGAGCAAGAGAGAGAGCCAGAATATGACTCTTAACAGAAGTGGGGACCTTGTGCTTGAGAGTCCAATGCTCCCACTACTCAACTGGTAGAGTGCAGAACTTGTACTGCATGTACCAGAAAGATACTCTGGCTTCTCTTTCTCTAGCTATCTCTGTCTCTAGTTTTCTAGTGCTCTCTCACCTGTGAAACTATCTCTTTGTTTTGCCATCAGAGTAATCACTGAGGTTCAGTGCTAGCGCTATGAATCCACTGCTCCTGGCAGCCTTTTTTTTTTTTTTCCATTTTATTGGGTTGCATAGAGAGAAGTTGAGAAGGGAGGAGGAGACAGAAAGAGAGAGATAGACACCTGTAGACCTGCTTCACTGCTTATAAAGCACCCCCCTGTAGGTGGCGAGTGAGGGCTCAAACCAGGATCCTTGTGTGGGTCCTTGTGCTTATTACTATGTGCACTTAACTGGGTATGCTAGTGCCCAGCCCCATGAAACTCTCTATCATACGAAATAAGTCTTTCTTTTTAAAAGATATTATAAAGGGCCAGGTGGTGGCACACCCAGTTGAGCGCACACATTACTATGTGAAAGGGCCCAGGCTTGAGCCACCACTTCCTTTTTTTAAAAGATTTTATTTATTTATTCATGAGAAATTATAGGAGAGAAAAGGCCAGACATCACTCTGGTACATATGCTGCCAGGGACTGAACTCAGGACCTCATGCTTGAAAGTCCAATGCTTTATACACTGTGCCACCTCCCATATCACTGAGCCCCCACTTCCCACCTGAATTTGGAAACTATATAAAGCAGGTCTGCAGGTGTCTGTCTCTCACCCTCTCTAGCTTCCCCTCCCCTCTCAATTCCTCCCTGTGCTGATATAAAATAGACAAAAAATATTATAGGTTCGGAAATCCCTTTCTAGAGATGGTCAGAAAGAACAGAAGTTTTCCCATAGGTCTGGAGGCAGACATAGTGCATGGCGGTGTCCTGGAGATGATGTGGAGGTCACAGGCCAACCATGAGAACCCACTTGACCACAGAGCATAACTTCACATGGTAGTGCTTCTGTACACAACATTTTATCCTCCTGCACCCCGCATTAGTTCATCATGGAAATATTGAGGCGGGAACACCACAACCAAAGCCAGGCTTAGAGTATCATGAGACTAGGTTTTTCTGTTGTTATATCTCACCAAATCCGGGAGATGTTACAGAGATGTGGACTCTGACATATGAGGTCCCGAATTCAATTCCTGACATTACATGTGCCAGAGTGATGCTTTGGTGTCACATCTCTCCTCCCTCTTCCTCTCCCTCTCCCTCCCCCCTCCCCTCCCCCTCCCCCTCATATTAATAAATTAATCCTTTAAAAAAGACTTTAGGGAGCTGGGCGGTAGTGCAGCAGGTTAAGCGCACGTGGCGCAAAGCCCAAGGACCGTTGTAAGGATCCCGGTTCGAGCCCCCAGCTCCCCACTTTGAGGGGAGTCGCTTCACAGATGGTGAAGCAGGTCTGCAGGTGTCTGTCTTCCTCTCCCCCTCTCTCCATTTCTCTCTGTCCTATCCAACAACAACGACATCAAAGACAATAGCTACAACAACAATAAAAGCAAGGGCAACAAAAAGGAAATAAATAAATATTTTAAAAAAAAGATTTTAGTGGGTAGTTATGAAAAGACTTTCATGCTTGAGGCTCTCAAGTCCCAAATTCAATCCCCCACACCGCCATAAGCCAGAGCTAAGCAGTGCTCTGGTTAAAAAAAAAAAAAGAGTTGGGGGGTAGCGCAGCAGGTTAAGCACAGGTGACCCAAAGCACAAGAACCAGCATAAGGATCCCGGTTCGAGCCCCTGTCTTCCCACCTGCAGGGGAGTCACTTCACAAGTGGTGAAGCAGGTCTGCAGGTGTCTTTCTCTCCCCCTCTCTGTCTTCCCCTCCTCTCTCCATTTCTCTCTGTCCTATCGAACAATGACAACATCAATAACAACAACAATAAAACAACAAGGGCAACAAAAGGGAATAAATAAATAAACAAATATATTAAAAATATATTTTAGTGGGGCCAGATGATGGCACACCTGGTTAAACGCACATATTACAGTGCATGAGGACCCAGATTCAAGCCCCTGGTCCCCAACTACAGGGGGAAAGCTTCATGAGTGGTGAAGCAGGTCTACAGATATGTCTCTGTCTCTTTCTCCTCTGTATATCTCCCCCTCCCCTTTCTCTCTGTCTCTATCCAATAATATGTAAATAAATAAACAAATAAAATATTTTAGTTAATTGTTTATGTGATAGGAAGGGAGAAAGCGAACCAGACACCATCTAGTACATTACTGCAGGGGGCCATCCCAGGCTACATGAATCCATGAATCTGTTTCTTTTCTTTTCTTTTTTTCTTTTACCAGAGCACTGCTCAGCTCTGGCTTATGATGATGCTGGGGATTATATCTGGGACCTCAGAGCTGCAGGTATGAAAGTCTTTTTGCAGAATCACAATGCCTTGTCATCCCTCATAATTTCTGGATTCTGTGCCTTGAAAGCTCACAGTGTGGTGAGGGAGGTAGCATAATGGCTCTGAAAAGACTCTCATGTCTGAGGCTCCCAGGTCCCTAGTTCAGCCCCTTGAACCACATAAGCCAGACCTGACAGTGCTCAGGAAAAATAAACAACTATCTTACTGTGAAGCCACTGGCGTCCTATCTCCTTACATGCATGTCACTGTAGGGCCAAAGAATTTCCCCTTTTGTCCCTTTGGGGGGTTCTGTGTGCCACCTGATCATTGGACCATTCCATAGGACAGTGCTATATGCAATGTGGTATGTGGGCCAGCAAAGGTCCTTGAGTGTCTGATCTAGGTCTGCAGTGAGATAAGAAGAAGATTCAGGGGATCAGGCGGTAGCACAGCAGGTTAAGCACACATGGTACAAGGCACAAGGGCCAGCATAAGGATCCCGGTTCCAGCCCCTGGCTCCCCACCTGCAGGGGGGTCGCTTCACAAACAGTGAAGCAGGTCTGCAGGTGTCTGTCTTTCTCTCCCCCTCTCTGTCTTCCCCTCCTCTCTTGGTTTCCCTCTGTCCTATCCAACAACAATGATAACAACAACAATAACCACAACGATGATAAAACAACAAGGGCAACAAAAGAGAAAACATAGCCTCCAGGAGCAGTGGATTTGTGGTGCAGGCACCAAGCCCCAGCAATAACCCTGTAGGAAGAAAAATGAAGAAGTACAGGGGAGTCGCTTCACAGGCAATGAAGCAGGTCTGCAGGTGTCTATGTTTCTCTCCCCTCTCTGTCTTCCCCTCCTCTCTCCATTTCTCTCTGTCTTATCCAACAATGACATAAATAACGACAATAATAACTACAACAATAAAACAAGAATGACAACAAAAAGAAATAAATAAATATAAAAAAGTATTTAAAAAAAGAAGAGGATTCAGGGGATTGCTAAAATAGCTCCCTTGGGTAGTGTGTTGCTTGGCCATGTGTGTGGCCCTACTACATTGAAGGAAACTTTGAGGCTGTGGCTTCTTCTTCATCATCATAATCTTTAATTAATTAATTAATTTTATTGCCACCAGTGCTATTACTTGGGCTCAATGCTGGCACTACATATCCAGCACTCCTGGCAGTTATTCCCCCTTTATTTTTCTCTACTTTATTTGATAGTACAGAGAGAAATTGAGACGGGAAGAGGAGAAAGGCAGAAAGAAAGAGAGACACATACTTGCTTCACTGGTGGGAACTGAAGATCTGAACCCAGGTCCTTGTGCATGGTAATGTGTACACTCAACCGGGCATGCCACCACCTAGCCCCAGTGCAGTGGCTTCTTTCCCTCTCTCTGACTCTTTCCTGTCTCACTCTATCTTAAAAAGTCATCCCAGAATATGGGATGATCTCACTCTCAGGCCGAAGTTGAAAAACAAGATTAGAAAAGAAAACACAAGTAGAACCTGAAATGGAATTGGCGTATTGCACCAAAATAAAAGACTCTGGGGTGGGTGGGTGGGTGGGAAGAATACAGGTCCATGAAAGATGATGAATGACATAGTGGGGGTTGTATTGTTAAATGGGAATCTGGGGAATGTTATGCATGTACAAACTATTGTATTTACTGTTGAATGTAAAACATTAATTCCCCAATAAAGAAATAAATTATTTAAAAAAAATAAAAATAAAATAAAAACCAAAAACTCAAAAAAAAAAAGTCATCCCAGAGTGGTAAAGTCCCAGAAATAACTGAAAATAAAAAGAGAGAGAAGAAAACATAAATAGAATAAATAAGTGTGTTTGAACTTTTCATCCAAATTTAGTATTGATGTGACATCCAAGCACGTAATCAAGTCCATTTTTGTTGTATTTTACAAAAGTACTGGTTAAGGGACTGGGTATTGGAGCACCTGGTTGAGCACACACATCACAGTCCACAAGGACCCAGGTTTAAACCCCCATCCCACCTGCAGGGAGGAAGCTTCATGAGTGGTGGATCAGGGTTTCAGGTGTTTCTCTACCTCTCTCTCTCCCCCTTCCCTTTAAATTTCTATCTCCATCCAATAATAAATAAATATATATTTATATAAATGTTATATATTTTATACATATTTATATTCCAGAGTAATTGCTGAGGCTTGATGCCTGCACCATGAATCCACTGCTCCTGGCGGCCATTTTTCATTTTTTAAACAATTTTTTAAGGATTGTATTTATTTATTTATTTATTTATTCCCTTTTGTTGCCCTTGTTTTATTGTTGTAGTTATTGTTGTTGTTGATGATGTCATCGTTGTTGGATAGGACAGAGAGAAATGGAGAGAGAAGGGGAAGACAGAGGGGGGAGAGAAAGACAGACACCTTTACACCTGCTTCACCACTTGTGAATTGACCCCCTGCAGGTGGGGATCCAGGGGCTCGAACTGTGATCCTTAAGCCGGTCCTTACACCACGTGAGCTTAACCCGCTCCAACTCCCCATTTTTCATTTTTATTGGCTAGGACAGAAAGAAGTTGAGAGAGGAAGGGGAGATATGGCAGGAGGGAGACAGAGAGACATCAGAAGACCTGATTCACTGCTTGTAAAGTGACCCCCCTGTAGGTGGGGCCCCAGGGGCTTGAATTGGGATCCTTGTGTAGGTCCTTGTGCTTTGTACTATGTGTGCCCAGCCCCCAATAAATAAATTAAAATATATATATATATATATATATATATATATAGGTTAAATAGAGATTGGAAACTTTGTGACATTTTTTTCCTTTTTACCAGAACACTGCTCAGCTCTGGTTTATGGTGGTACAGGGGGTTATAGCTTGGATTTTGGAGCCTCAGGCATGACAGTCTGTTAGCATAACCTTTATGCTATCTACTCCCACCCAAAACTTAGTAACTTTAATGAGATGTATTAAAAGAAAACACAAGTCGAACCTGAAATGGAATTAGAGTATTACACCAAAGTAAAAGACTCTGGGGTGGGTGGGTGGGTGGGGAGAATACAGGTCCATGAAAAATGATGAATGAAATAGTGGGGGTTGTATTGTTAAATGGGAATCTGGGGAATGTTATGCATGTTAAAAAAAAAAAAAAAAAAGAAGTAGAAACGCAAAGCAGAAATTGACTGAGTTTGGAGTATGGCACCAAAGTAAGAAAGCAGAAGTACACTAGAGTTTGCAGTGAGTACCTCCCTAATACTTCCTCTCCACTTTTCCAAGCTTTGGGTCCATGATTGCTCAACAAATTTGTTTGGCTTTGTATGTTAACTCTCTTTTCAGTCACCAGGTTCCAGGTGTCATCAGGATGCCGGCCAGGCTTCCCTGGATTGAAGACCCCACCAATATGTCCTGGAGCTCAGCTTCCCCAGAGACCCACCCTACTAGGGAAAGAGAGAGGCAGACTGGGAGTATGGACCGACCAGTCAACGCCCATGTTCAGCGGGGAAGCAATTACAGAAGCCAGACCTTCCACCTTCTGCAACCCACAATGACCCTGGGTCCATGCTCCCAGAGGGCTAGAGAATGGGAAAGCTATTGGGGAGGGGATGGGATATGGAGATTGGGTGGTGGGAATTGTGTGGAGTTGTACCCCTCCTACCCTATAAAAAATAAAATAAAATAAATTAAAAATAAATTAAAAAAAGACTACTACTACTACTACGACGACGACGACGTTTGGGAGGCTTACATGAACACTAAACCAAACCATATCAGTCCTTCACTATAAACAAGTGGTGGGAATGGCAATTGCGGTTCAGGACCACGGACAGCACTCCAGAGCCTCTCGGAATACCTCGGGCTAACCCAATTCTCAAATCCAGAAGCTTTTCAGTCCTTGTCTTTATCAACTTTCCTAAAGCATTTGCTTTTTGTTAACATCTGCAATTGTCATCTGTTTGTTGTTGTTGTTGTTGAAAGGTCATTCTCAATGAGGAAATAAAAAAACATTCATTTAGGATTATCAACAGACCACACTGCTAAAATGAGGTAGCTAGAGTATGATCACTTAGAACACTATGTTGACCTTGCTCCTTTGCTTTTCAATGGGCATTTATTTGTGTCTTTTTTTATAATTATTTATTTATTTTCCCTTTTGTTGCCCTTGTTTTTTTATTGTTGTTGTAGTTGTTGTTATTGATGTTGTTGTTGTTAGATAGGACAGAGAGAAATGGAGAGAGGAGGGGAAGACAGAGGAGGGGAGAGAAAGACAGACACCTCCAGACCTGCTTCACCGCCTGTGAAGCGGCTCCCCTGCCGGTGGGGAGTCGGGGCTCGAGCCTGGATCCGTATGCTGGTCCTTGCTCTTTAACCTGCTGCGCTACTGCCCGACTCCCTACTTATTTGCTTTTATTTATTAAATTTTATTAATCTACTCTGTTAATAAAAGAGAGATACAGAGAGAAAAATTCAGGGAAACTAGAGCACTGATCAGCTCTGGCTTATGGTGGTCCTGAGGATAAAACCTGGGACATCAGAACTGCAGTCATGAAAGTTTTTTTTTTTTTTTGTGCCTCCAGAGTTATCACTGGGACTCGATGCCTTCACTACTAAATCCACTGCTCCTAGAGGCTATTTTTTCCCTTTTGTTGCCCTTGTTGTTTATTGTTATTGTTATTATTGCTGTTGTAGTTGTTGGATAGGACAGAGAAAAATCGAGAGAGGAGGGGAAGATAGAGAGGGGGAGAGAAAGATACACACCTGTGGACCTGCTTCACTACTTGTGAAGCAACCCCCCCCCCCCCGCAGATGGGGAGCCAGGGGCTCAAACCGGGATCCTTACTCTGATCCTTGTGCTTCGTGCCATGTGTGCTTAACCTGTTGCACCACCGCCCAGCCCCCAGCATGAAAGATTTTTGCAAAAACCATTATGCTGTCTCCCCAGCCTTTTCAGCGTGCTCTTAGAAGACAAGAGACTAGGGAGTCAGGCGGTAGCACAGCAGGTTTGCAGGTGTCTATCTTTCTCTCCCCCTCTCTGTCTTTCCCTCCCCTCTACATTTCTCTCGGTCCTATCCAACAACGACGACATCAATAACAACAAGAGTAATAGCTACAACAATAAAAACAACAAGGGCAACAAAAAGGAAAAAATAAATAAATATTTAAAAAAAATTTTTAAAAGAGGGAGTCAGGCGGTAGCGCAGGGGGTTAAGCATATGCGGTGCAAAGCGCAAGGACCCGCGGAAGGATCCGGGTTGGAGCCCTGGCTCCCCACCTGCAGGGGAGTCCCATCACAAGCGGTGAAGTAGGTCTGCAGGTGTCGATCTTTCTCTCCCTCCAACTCTTCCCCTCCTCTCTCCATTTCTCTCTGTCCTATCTAACAACGATGACATCAATAACAACAACAATAATAACTAAAACAAGAATTTAAAAAAAGACAACAAGGGCAACAAAAGGGAAAATAAAATTAAAAAGTTAAATTAAAAAAAAAAGAAGACAAGAGACTAGTCTTCCTCATTTTCACATTTAGCATATGTGGGTTTGGTGCATTTTTATGTGAGCATATGCCTGCCACATAGCAGCTGGGTGGCACTGAGCAAGTTTGACTTCTCCTTGCAACTGTTTCCTCAGATGTTAACTTAGAGTAACATTAAAGTTATTTCACAGAGTTCTTATACTCACTCAGTTAATGCACTTAAAAGTATTAGAATAGCAGCCTAGGAGGTGGCATAGTGGATAGATAGTGTGTTGAACTCACAAGCACAAGATCTTCAGTTCAATCTCCAAACTGCATATGCCAGAGTGATGCTTTCTGGTTCTTTCTCCTCTTTCTTTCTTTTTGTTTTTATTTTTTCAGATAGAGAGAAAGAGTGAAAGAGATAATAACACTTAAGCTTTCTCCAATATGGTGGAGGTTGGTCGTGAATCTGGGTCATGCACACGATAAAGCAGAAGACTATCCTATAAATAAATGTTTTTTAATTATGTTTATTTAATTTCCCTTTTGTTGCCCTTGTTGTCTTTTTACTGGTGTTGTAGTTATTATTGTTGTTGTTGATGATGTTGTCACTGGTGGAGAGGACAGAGAGAAATGGAGAGAGGAGGGGAAGACAGAGGGGGAGAGAAAGATAGACACCTACAGACCTGCTTAACCACTTGTGAAGTGACTCCCCTGCAGGTGGAGGATCCTTAGCCGGTCCTTGGGCTTTGTGCCACGTGCACTTAACCTGCTGAGCTGCCGCCTGACTCCTTAAATAAATGTTTTTAAAATAATTATGAGGGGCTTGGGTGGTAGCTCAGCGGGTTAAGTGCACTTGGCGCGAAGCACAAGGACTGGTGTAAGGATCCTGGTTCAAGCCCCTGGCTCCCCACCTGCAGAGGGGTCGCTTCACAGGTGGTGAAGCAAGTCTGCAGGTGTCTATCTTTCTCTTTCCCTCTCTGCCTTCCCCTTCTCTCTCAACTTCCCTCTGTCTTATCCAACAACAATGACATCAATAACAATAATAATAATCACAACAATGATAAAACAACAAGGACAACAACAAAAAAGGGGGAAAATGGCCTCCAGGAGCAGTGGATTCATAGTGCAGGCACCGAGCCCCAACAATAATCCTGGTGGCAAATAATAATAATAATTATGACAATGCCTGGCACAGAAGAATAAAGAGATCAACATCATCATCTTTTTTTTATCACCAGAGTGCTGCTCACCTCTGGCTTATGGTGGTGCTGGGAACTGAACCTGGGGTCAAAAAAGTCTTTTTGGCCAGGGGTAGATAGCATAATGGTTATGCAAACAGACTGCCATGCCTGAGACTCTAAAGTCCCAGGTTCAATCCCCTGCACCAACATAAACCAGGGCTGAGCAGTGCTCTGGTGAATAAAAAAAGTTTTTAAAAAAAGTCTTTTTGCAGAACCATTATGTTATCCATTATGCCCCCATCATTAAATATATATATATATATATATATATATATTTGATAGACACATGTAAATTGAGATGGGATGGGAGATAGAGAGGGAAAGAAAGAGATACCTGCAGCCCTGATTCACCGCTTGCAAGGCTTCCCCCCTGCAGGTGGTGACCAGGGAATTGAACCCCAGTCCTTGAGCATGGTGACATGTGCTCCCAACCAGGTGTGCCACCACCTAGACTCCATTGCCATCATTTTTTAAGTGTTGCTGAATAAAGCCCTGGGCATCTGTGGAGACCAGAACCTAGGAGTGGAGAGTTTTGTCCTGCTGCCTGGGTGGGTCTAAAGCTCCACTTTGAGCTGTTTGAATCTGCACTGTTTTCCCAATCCAAGCTTTGGGTTTGTTTGGATTGGTCGAGAGAGAGAGAGAAGGCAAAGAAAGAAGTAGCCAGCCAAACTCCTGTAGGAAGCACTAATGTACACAAGATGAGCCCCAGACCTATTTGGCTGGATACCACGAGGCTTTGAGGAAGGTCTCCCCATTCTCAGGGTGGATCTTATCCTGCCCATCTCCAAGGAAGCCACTGAATGCTATAGGACCCCCAGCCCACTTGAAGTGATGTTCCAGTGAACATTGAGATTAGCCATCCCCCAGACACAGTTGTGCAGAAAAAGATAACAGTAACTAAGACTACCAGACCCAGAACAATGGGTTGAAGATCCCCACCCCCCACCCCAACCTTGCCACATCAGCTTCTGTGAGGACCTTTCTGCTCTCAGCCTACAGCCCTCAGTATAAGCTGGATCTGCCCTTTCTTTGTTCAGGGCCCAGAATTATTTAAGAGCTTGAGCTCTTTCTGTGGTTGATTAATGTTAATAAACTATGTTCTCCTCACATTCCTGGAGCATCTCTTGGATCTCTAGAGTAAAAGTTTCTGTCATAACATTTTTTTTTGTAACAGCTTGACCTGGGTCCTTACCCTTTCCTCCTGTCACCATCCTTCCACTCCAAGTTGTGTGGACCCTTTTCCTTTTGCACTTCTATTCCTGTCAACTTCTTGCACCCTCCAGGTTCACCCAGGACCCCTTCGCTTTGGTTCCCTAGTTCAGAAGGTGCAGGGTCTGTCACTGCCTGACCCCTCAGCAGCTCAGCCCAATCCACCTCTCTGCCCTGTTTCCATTACCTGTCATCCTCTGGTCCCAGAGATGGTCCACTGACTAACTAACTACAAGGTGAGCCTTGGTCCTTCTTGCTAAATTGTCACACACAGACATCCAGCTCCCACTCAGGAAGCCTGTAGCCATTCTTCAGGGCTTAGGTCAAATCTGCCCCTTCCTGTCATATGCAAGCAAACTATTCCTAAAACTTTGTGAGAACTACTATCTTTGGGAGGTATGAGGGTGTGGATACAGAGTTTTGGTGATGGTTGCATTGGGGAACTATACCCTTTAATAATAGAACTTTGTGACCTTGTAACCTACTATTAATCACAAACAACAACAACAACAACAAAATATATATATATATATGTATATGATCTGGGGCCAGGCAGTAGCGCACACAGTACTATGCACGAGGACTGGGGTTTGAGCCACAGCTCCTCACCTGCAAGGAGGACATTTCACTCTCTCTCTCTCCCCCATCATCCTTCTCAATTTCTCTAATTTCTACTGAATGAGAAGGTGGAGAGCCGCCAGAAGTGGTAGATTCTAGTGCCCGCACTGAGCCCCTGCGACGGGAAGCAAAACAAACATGTATATATTAAATAAAATAAATAAATATCGCAGGAGGGGGGGAAATAAATAAATATCTGCCCCTTCTAAGCAAACGAAGACACTTCCTTTTCTGAACTCTCCCTCCAGCCCCAAAACTCCTTTGCAGCGGCCTGGAAGGTGACTGCAGTGGCTAGAGCACTGGACTTGCAAGCATGAGGTCCCTGGGATCTCTTGTGCCTGAGTGACGTCTCCCCATCTCTCATTAATAGAAATATCTTCAAAATAACACAAAACCAGGTTTGCCTTTCTCACTGAGGCTCACCAAGCTACTCCCCCCCCCTTGAGGGGTCAAGTTCAGGTCGTGCACTGGCCCCCCTCCCCCATCAGTTCCTGGCCCTGGCTGAGATCCGTTACCCCAGCAAGCAGCACCCGGCGATGGCCAGGCTGGGTGTCCCCCTCCCCCCACCCTGCAGCCCAGGGGGCGGGACCACGCGGGGGCTCCCGGGAGCTGCGGTCCGCACCGCCCCAGCCTCCGCAGACCCGCGCGCAGGCGGCTCGGGGCGCCGGCAAAGTGGCGGGGGCCTGCGGGGCGCGGGGCCTCGGGCGGTCCCCGGGCGGGGATGGGGCGTCCCGCCGGCGCTGCCCTGCCGCTGCTGCTGGCGCTGCTGCTGGCGCGGGCGGGCGGCGGGGGCGCCGTGTATCTGGAGGTGCGTGAGCTGGAGCAGAAGTGCTTCATCCAGGAGGTCCCCGAGGGCACGGTGGTCATAGGTGCGCGCACCCGCCGCATGGTCAACAAGTGGGGTGGACACGGGTGGCAGGGGGGAGTCAGCACCCTTCCCCAGGTCTTTGGGGGGCCTGGGTGGTGGGTCTGGGTCACCGGTAGATGGGATGCGCCCGGGCCGTTTCTCCATTAGGAAAATACAAGACTGAGCTGTACGACCCGGCTGCGGTCAAGTTCCAGCCCTCCCCGCAGTGGATCAACCTGTTCGTGCTGGTCAAGGACCCCGAGAACAAGGTGAGGCAGGCCTGACTTCCTCCAGATCACCCCCCACCCTTCACAGCTCCCACAAGCTCCCAGCATCAGTGCCTGGACCTCCTCAAACCCCACCACCACTACCATTTCTCATACCCTCAGAAGAAGAGGGTCGGGTGTTTGGTGCACCCGTTACCATGCACAAGGACCTGGGTTCGAGCCCCTGCTCTCCACCTGCACGGTGTATGCTTCAGGAGCAGTAAAGCAGGCCTACAAGTGTCTCTCTTTCTCTCCCTTTCTATCTCTACCTCCCCCTCTCAGTTTGTCTCTGTTCTACTCAATAAAATGGAAAATGGCCACCAGGAGCTGTGGATTGATAGGGCAGACACTGAGCCCCAGCAATAATCCTGGTGGTAATAAAAAAAAAAAATCAAGAAATATATATTTAAAATAAGCAGATAATTTAAAAAGAAAGAAAGAGGAAAGGGGAGGACAAGGAGGGACAGGCTCTTGCTTGGGCAGTGTTGGGGGGGGTCCCACCCGGGAGGTCCCACCCACTCCTTTCCAACCTGACTCTGGGAGTCTGGGATACACACAGCATTTATCTCTCAGAAACAAGTCCCTGGCCAGCATGTCTCTCTGTGTGTTTATTATTATCTTTGTTTATTAGGTAGAGGCAGCCAGAACTCCAGAGGATACGGGGAAATAGGGAGGGAGAAAGAGAGGCATCTGTAGCCCTACTTTACGACTTGTGAAGCTTTCCCCTGCAGGTGGGGACCAGAGGCTCAAACCCAAATCCTTGGGCATTGTAACATGTGCACTCAACCAGGTTTGCCACCGCCGGCCTGATGGCTAGCTTCTCTGTGCTCACTGGTGACTGCTTCTTCTAGAACCTTCTATCCCGTCAGTATGGCCCCCAGGGCAGCTTCACCTTCACCTCCCAGTCCCCTGGGGAGCACCAGGTCTGTCTTCACCTCCAGTCCACCCTGCTGACCCTCTACTACGGTGGCAAGCTAGTGAGTGGCAGAGCACAGCATGCACGTGTCCAACACGAGTCATATCTCTGTTTCTCCACACCTGCTGTTTTTTGGACATGGGGCTCCAGGCAGGCAGGGTCCTTTGAAGTCTTTGAGGACCCTGAGGACAGGGGGTGCCTACATCAGTGTACAAAACTGGCTAAAGAGATAGCATAATTGTTCTGCAAAAGACTTTCATGCCTGAAGCAACAGAGGCCTCAGGTTCAATCCCCAGCATCACATTAAACCAGAGCTAAACAGTGCTCTGGTGTGTGTCTTTTTCCATCTCTCTCTCTATATATAAATAAGAAAAACATAAGAAAGGAAGAAAGAAAGAAAGAAAGAAAGAAAGAAAGAAAGAAAGAAAGAGGAAGAAAGAAAGAAAGAAAGGAAGGAAGGAAGAGGAAGAAAGAAAGAGAAACTGCTTGGGGCCTGGGAGATGGTATAGTGAGGTCCCCAGTGTCAGTGTCTGTTTCCTTCTCTCCCTCTCTCTTTCTCCACTTACCAGGGCACTGCCCAGCTCTGGTTTATGGTGGGAGTGGTATTGAACTTGGGACTTTAGGACCTCCTGAATGAGGATCTTTTTACATAACCATTATGCTATCTTTCCCTGCCCTATAAATATTTTTTTTTTGCCTCAGGGTTATTGCTGGGGATCAGTACCTTCATTATGAATCCACTGCTGCTGGAGGCTATTTTTTCCCCTTTTATTGCCTTTGTTGTTTATCATTGTTGTTACTATTGTTAGGACAGAGAGAACTCAAGAGAGGATGGGAAGACAGAGGGGGAGAGAAAGATAGACACCTGCAGACCTGCTTCACCGCCTGTGAAGTGACACGCGCCCCCCGCAGGTGGGGAGCCCAGGGTTCCAACCAGGATCCTTACGCTGGTCCTTGCGCTTTGTGCTATGTGCGCTTAACCCGCTGTGCTATCGCCCCACCCCCTTAAATAAAATCTTTTTAAAAGAAGAAGGGTGGGAGGGAGCAAGAAAGAAGCTGATGGTCTGCGCCAAAGCAGACTGCAATGTGGACACCTAGGTTTTTGGCAGAGAGGTGAGACTGAAGCCCTTGATCTTCCCCACACTTTTTTTTTTCTCTTTATTGGTTTACAGTTAATAGTAAAACACAGCAGTTTGTACATGTGTAACATTTCTCAGTTTTCCACATAAACAACTCAACCCTCTCTAGGTTCTCTTCTGCCATCAAGTTGCAGGACCTGAACTCCCTTCCCCTAGTCTTTTACTTTGGTGCGATACACCAAACCCAATCCAAGTTCTGCTTTGTGTTTTCTTATTTTTCAACTTCTCAACTTCTTTTCTTTTTTTATTATTAGTAATTTGATAATTATTGACAAGACTGTGAGGTAAGAGGGGTACAATTCCCACCACCAAAGTGCCATATCCCATCCTCTACATTGGAGGCTTCCCTATCCTTTATCCCTCTGAAAGTGTGGACCAAAGATCTCTATGGGGTGCAGAAGGTCAGAGGTTGGAATTCTGTAATTGTTTCTCTGATGGCCATGGGCGTTGACAGATCGATCCATATCCCCAGCCTGTCTCTACCTTTCCACACACTTTTGTGTATTTATGTACTTACTTACTTTGCACAAAGCTGGGCCCTCACACATCCATGATCTTGACACTCCAGGTCACTTTTTCATTTGAATGAAAAAGTCTCAGATACAGAGAAAGAGATACCAGAGCATCAGAACCCCCCTCCAGAGTCCTAGCATCTTCCAGTGATATCAGGGCTTGAATCTAAGCAATACAGATGCCCTGCTCAGGGAGCTGTCTCTCCAGCTGTGACGCCCACCTTTTGACTCCCCCAGACCATTCATTTGGATATGCAGTTGGGGGAGCACATTGATGACTACGAGGACTTGGGGGCCGGCGACAAGCTGAGCCAGCTGCACCTACGCCTGCAGCAGCTGGTAGAGCAAGTGGGAAAGATCCAGAAGGAGCAGGAGTACCAGAGGGTGAGGATGCCCAGTGGGGATGGGGTGGGCAGCCCAGAGGAGTGGAGTGGTCCTTCTAGCTCCTTCCCCAGTGGAGGGGATCACGTCCAGCCAGACATCTCCTGTCTCTTCACCACCCCCCACCCCACCCCACAGTGGCGAGAGTAGCGCTTCCGGCAGACCAGCGAGAGCACCAACCAGCGGGTGCTGTGGTGGTCTTTCCTGCACACCCTCATCCTCCTGGCCCTTGGCATCTGGCAAATGACACACTTCAAGGACTTCTTCACAGCCAAGAAGCTAGTATAGACAGACAGATGGACACCAGAGACCAGAGGCCTCACACACACACACCTCCCTTCCTGACCCACAGGAAATGGCCTACCCTGGATACTTTGTGGCCTCCATCATCTTCTGTAGCCATCGTGGAGCTGAGAGGATGGGTTTCCAGCTGGACACATGAAGCAGGGACATCTGAAGCTGAACAGGAGGGACTGAGGGGCCACACTCCCCCACACACACCCCATGTTAATCAGGATGGATGTGCACTGTCTCAAATGGAGAAACCAGAGTGAATATAAATTATATCTGCAGACCTCCTGACATCAGCATTTCTTTTAAAAAAATATTATATTGGGAGTCAGGTGGTAGTGCAGTGGGTTAAGTGCATGTGGCGCAAAGCGCAAGGACCAGAGTCAAGGTCCCTGTTCAAGCCCCCAGCTCCCCACCTGCAGGGGAGTCGCTTCACAGGCGGTGAAGCAGGTCTGCAGGTGTCTCTCTTTCTCTCCCCCTCTCTGTCTTCCCCTCCTCTCTCCATTTCTCTCTGTCCTATCCAACAACAATGATATCAATAACTACAACAATAAAACAACAAGGGCAACAAAAGGGTGTTGTTTTAGCCGGGCTGGCTTCACGGGCGGGTAACAGATGACCCAGGACTCATGCCTGGGTTGTACGCAGTATCTCTTTATTCATGCAGGACGCAGGGCAATCTATACCAAGCTAAGCTAAACTAAACTACTACAAACAATCTTGTCCTTATAAATATACTAGCCCAGTAGGGTGGGAACAGGATGCGCTGCAGAGAGGGTGGAGAGAAAAGTGACTGGTGAAAATCAGAGTATGACAAGGAGAGGGGGCGGGGCAGGTGAGAATTCTACCACTGAACCACCAATGCCCTGGAGGGAGGGTGGTGCTTGTTAACAGCGGTTATGTAAATAGAATGAAGTGGTTATGTAAATAGAATGAAGTGGTTATGTAAATAGAATGAAGTGGTTATGTAAATAGAATAGTGTTAAGCAGGGGGGATTTAAACCAAATGAAACAGAAGGGGTTTTTAAAAGCATACCAACAAAAGGGAATAAATATTTTAAAATATATATTTTATTTATGGGGCTGGGCAGTAGTACAGTGGGTTAAGCATACATAGTGTGAAGTGCAAGGACCAGGGTAAGGATCCTGGTTCAAGCCCCCAGCTCCCCACCTGCAGGGGGTCGCTTCACAAGTGGTGAAACAGGTCTGCAGATATCTGTCTTTCTCTCCCCCTCTCTGTCTTCCCTTCCTCTATTCCTCTTTATATATTTTTTATATTTATTTATTTATTTTCCCTTTTGTTGCCCTTGTCTTTTTAATTTTTGTTATTGTTGTTGTTATTGATGTTGTCGTTGTTAGATAAGACAAAATGGAGAGAGGAGGGGAAGACAGAGGGGGAGAGAAAGATAGACAACTGCAGACCTGCTTCACCACCTGTGAAGCGACTCCCCTGCAAATGGGGGGATGGGGACTCGAACCAGGATCCTTACACTGGTACTTGCGCTTCGTGCCATGTGCACTTAACCCACTGCACTACCACCCAACTCCCTCTATCTCTATCTCTTTCTGTCCTGTCCAAAAACAACAATAACAACAATGGCAACAAAATGGGGGGAGGGGAATGGCCTCCAGGAGCAGTGGATTCATAGTGCAGGCACCAAGCCCCAGCAATAACCCTGGAGGCAAGAAAAAAAAATATATATATATATATTGGATAGAGAGAAATTGAGAGGAGAGGGAGAAGTAGAGAGAGATACCTGCAGCACTGCTTCACCACTTAATGATGCTTCCCCCTGCAGGTGGGGACTAGGGGCTTGACCCTGGCTCCTTGTGGATTGTAGCATGTGTGCTTTACCAGGTATGCCACCACCCAGCCCCTTGTCAGCATTTCTTGTCACCTGCTCTATTCTACAGCTCAGCCTGGTGTCAAGCATCCAATCAGATGTTAACATCTGAGGCCCTGAAAACCTGGGTGGTGGCTTACCTCCCAGAAGCCTTAGTGTACATGTTTGAAGATCCAAGTATAAGCCCTTGGCACCACATGGGAGCACCATGCATGGGACAAAGAGAGATGGAGAGACAGCTGCAGCAGTGCCCTGCCATTTGTGAAGCTCCCCCACCCCTGCAGGTGGAGACTGGGGAGCTTGCAGTTTTCTTATGTCTTTGTGCATAGTAATGCACACATTCGACTGGCTGTGCCAGATCCTGCCACTCCCCCTCGTTTTAAATGTATAACTTTAATGGTCTGTTTGTTTTTATGAGAGATAGAAGACAAGAGAACTCTGGAATGTTATGGAACAGAGGGTTGAACCTGGGGTCTCAGGCATGCAAGTCCTGGGCTCCACAAGCTGAGCTATCTTCTTCTTTTTTTCAATTTCTTTATTGGGGGAGTAATGTTTTATAGTCGACAGTAAATACAATAGTTTGCACATACATAACATTTCCCAGTTTTCCACATAATACAACCCCCACTAGGTCCTCTGCCATCATGTTCCAGGACCTGAACCTTCCCCCCACATCGACCCCAGAGTCTTACTTTGGTGCATTGAGCTATCATCTGAGACCCCTCACTCTCTTGAGGGATGAGCACCTATGCTGACAGGTGAGGGTTGGGGGACACTGCTTGCTTGTGGACCAGAGCATGACTGGCTTCACAGGGTGAAGGGGGTTTAGCTAATGGTGGGGCTGAGATACCTCTCACCAGAGAAATGTGATCGGAGGGTCCACTGGCCAGACCAGATGAGCAGAAAAGGCTGGATTTATTTGTTTATTTCAACTCCAATATCACTTTATTGAGAAAATGTTGGTTTATAGGGTTTTTCTTATCCCAAGAGTACATTTCCCTGATGCTTTTTATTTATTTTAGTGTGTGTGTATATGTGTCTCACTAGAGAATATGGGCAGGGGGAGGTGGTGGCACACCTCATTGAGTACACTGGTTACAATGAGCAACAACTGGGGTTCAAGCCCCCAGTCCCCACCTGCAGAGGGAAAGCTTTGCAAATAGTGAGGCAATGTTGCAGGTCTCTTTGTCTTTCTATCATCCCCTTCCCTATTTCTTGCTGTCTCTAATAAATAAAGATAATAAAAATAATAATTTTAAAAAGAGAGAATAGAAGTGGGATAGATAGCATAATGGTTATGCAAAGAGGCTCCAAAGTCCAACCAGAGCTGAGCAGAGCTCTGGTAAAAATTAATTAATTAATTAATTAATATTAAAAGAGAGAGAGAATGAATCCAGGACTTTACACCTGCATGATACTTCTCAGTAGCCTCCCCATACTTTTCTCCCTTTCTTTCTTTCTTTCTTTCCTTTCTTTCTTTTTTTTTTTTTTTGCCTCTAGGGGCTCAGTGCCAGCGCTATAAATGCACTGCTCCTGGTGGCTATTTTCTTCCATTTTTCTGGACAGGACAGAGGAAAGGAGAGAGAGATAGAAAGATAGATACCGGAGTCAGGCTGTAGCGCAGCGGGTTAAGCACAGGTGGCACAAAGCACAAGGACCGGCATAAGGATCCCGGTTTGAACCCCGGCTCCCCACCTGCAGGGGAGTCGCTTCACAGATGGTGAAACAGGTCTGCAGGTGTCTATCTTTCTCTCCTCCTCTCTGTCTTCCCCTCCTCTCTCCATTTCTCTCTGTCCTATCCAACAACGACAACAACAATAATAACTACAACAATAAAACAACAAGGGCAACAAAAGGTAATAAATAAATAAAATAAATATTTTTTTTCTTAAAAAAAGAAAGATAGATACCTGGGGTTGGCGGTATAGTGCAGCGGGTTAAACACACATGGCGCAAAGTGCAAGGACCTGCATAAGGATCCCAGTTCCAGTCCCTGGCTCCCCACCTGCAGGGGAGTCGCCTCACAGGCGGTGAAGCAGGTCTCCCCCTCTCTGTCTTCCCCTCCTCTCACCATTTCTCTCTGTCCTATCCAACAATAATGACATCAGTAACAACACCTACAACAATAATTTAAAAAAAAAAGGGAAACAAAAGGGGGAAAGTAAAAAACAAATACCCAGCAGAGGTAGATAGCATAATGTTTATGCAAAGGGACTCTTGTGCCTGAGGCTCTGAAGTCTCAGGTTCAATCCCCCTCACCACCATAAGCCAGAGCTGAGGAGTGCTCTGGTTATATATATATATGAAAAAAAGATAGATACCTGCAGACCTGCTTTGACACTTGTGACAATACCTGCAGATAGGGAACCAGGAGCTCAAGCCTGTAGCTACTCGTGGTTCATATATATGTGTTTAACTGGATGTGCCACCACCTGGCCCGTTTCTTTTTCATTTATTTATTTATTTATTTATTTATTTATTTATTTATTTTTACCAGAGCACTGTTCAGTTCTGACTTATGCTGAGTCTAGAAATTGAGCCTGGACCTCTGAGCCTAAGGTATGAAAGTCTGTTGCTTAAACTGCTGTTATCTCTCTGATCTTCTGGGTTATTTTAAATTTTAGCCAGAGCACTGCTCAGCTCTGGCTTATGATGGTGCTGGGGTTGACTTGGAACCATGGAGCCTCCGGCAGGAAAGTTCTTTCCTTTTTTTAAAGTTCTTTTAAATTTTTGTTTGTTTTAAATATTTTTATTATCTTTGCTTACTGGATAAAGACAGTCAGAAGTTGAGAAGAAGGGAATGTAGGGGTGGCAAAGAGTGGTCTGGGAGATAGTGCAGTAGATAAAGCAAAAACCTCTCAAGCAGGAGGTCCTGAGTTCAATTCCCCAGCAGCACATGTACCAGAGTGATGTCTGGCTCTTTCTCTCTCTCTCCTCCTATCTTTCTCATTAATTAATAAATAAAAATCTTTTTAAAAATAGAGGAGGGGAGAAAGACAGAGAGACACCTATAGCCCTGCTTCACCACTTCTGACGCTTTCCCCCTGCAGTGGGGACCAAGGACTTAAACCTGGGTCCTTGTGCATTGTAACATATGCGCTCTATTAGGTGTGTCACGACCTAACCCTCCTTTTTTTTTAAGGTATTGTGTGTGTTTTTTTTGTTAAAGATTTTGTTTATTAATGAGAAAGATAGGAGGAGAGAGAGAAAGAACTAGACATCACTCTGGTACATGTGCTGCTGGGGACTGAACACAGGACTTCATGCTTGAGAGTTCAATGCTTTATACACTGCGCCACCTCCCAGGCCATGTCCCTCCTTTTTTTTTTAACTTCAATTTTTTAATGTTTATTTATTTATCCCTTTTGTTGACCTTGTTATTTTATTGTTGTAGTTATGGTTGTAGGACAGGACAGAGAGAAATGGAGAGAGGAGGGGAAGACAGAGAGGGGGAGAGAAAGATAGACACCTGCAGACCTACTTCACCAATTGTGAAGCAACTCCCCTGCAGGTGGGGAACCGGGGACTCGAACCAGGATCCTGACACCAGTCCTTGCGCTTTGTACCACGTGCGCTTAACCCACTGCGCTACCGCCTGACTCCCTGTGCCTCCTTTTTTTTTTAAGGGGGTGGGAGATACAGGAAGAAGGGAGAGACACTACAGTTCTATTCTACCACCATTTAGAGAGCTCTCTCCCTTGTGTTATCCACACTTCTCTCATGGGTGTTGGGCCTCAAACCCAGGTCCTTATGTATTGTAAGGAACATGGTGAGCTGTCTTCTGGCACCAAAAATTTTAATCTACTATTATTATTTATTTATTTATTTTTGACTCCAGGGTTATTGGTGGGGCTTGGTCCCTGCACTACAAACCTACTGCTCCTGCAGCAATTTTTTATTTTTATTTTTTTCTTTTTGCATAGGACAGAGAGAAATTGATTGGAGAGGGGAAGCTAGAGAGTGAGAGAGAAAGAGAGAGATCTGCAGACCTGCTTCACCGCTTGTGAAGCTCCTGCAGGTGGGGTGCGGGGGACTCAAACTGGCCTCGTTGGACAGGTCCTTGTGCTTTGTGCCATGCATGCTTAGCCCGGTGCACCACTGCCCGGCCCCCTTTATCTAATATTCTTAAAATTTTTTTGCTTGTGTTTATATCTTTTTCTCCTGTCTCTTTTTTTTTTTTTTTTTTTTTTGCCTCCAAGGTTATTGCTGGGCTTGGTGCCTGCACCATGAATCCACCGCTCCTGGAGGCCATTCTTCCCCCCCTTTGTTGCCCTTGTTATTGTAGCCTCGTTGTGGTTATTATTATTGCCATTGTTGATGTTCGTTGTTGGATAGGACAGAGAGAAATGGAGAGAGGAGGGGTGTTGTATGCTTTACATTGGGTTGTTCTAGCTCTCCCCCTGCTAAGAAAATTGGATCAGTCCTGCTAGTTTCGCGGCCTGCTTGGCCCCGCCCCTAGGAACCCTGAGAGGGTTCCAGAGTTCCAGAGTTGGAGAGTTCTTGGCGCCACGGCGGGGAAAGACGCAGCAGAGTTCTGTCTGGTGATTAGTTTGGTTTAGTTTATGAATCGTTGTTCCTGAATAAAGAAATACAGCTTCCCTGCCCAGCCGTATGTCTCTGGTCGTCTCTGTTACCCGCCCGTGAAGCTAGCCTGGCCAGCTAGAGCCTCCGAATTTTAACAACAGAGGGGAAGACAGAGAGGAGGAGAGAAAGATAGACACCTGCAGACCTGCTTCACCGCCTGTGAAGCGACTCCCCTGCAGGTGGGGAGCCGGGGTTCGAACTGGGATCCTTATGCGGGTCCTTGTGCTTTGCGCCACCTGCGCTTAACCCGCTGCGCTACAGCCCGACTCCCTTCTGTTTTTTTTTTTTACCAGAGCCCTGCTCAGCTCTGGCTTATGGTGAACCTGGGACCTTTGGTACTTCAGGCATGAAAGGCTGTTTTTTTTTTTTTATTTATTTTCCCTTTTTTATTTTTTAACCAGAGTACTGTTCAGCTCTGGCTTATGGTGGTGCAGGGGAAATGCTCTAGCCTTTAGCCCTGTCCTTTCTGGGGCTTTGTCAGGGAGCTCTCCTTATAAACACCCTCCTGCCAGTGCCAGGAAAAGGTGGAAGCACCCACAACAGGCAGAAGGATTATTGATCTAAGGATATGTGAAAACAGCAGGTATGTGAAAGGCACTCTGATCTCTTTTTTTTCTTTTCCAGAAGGTAGGAACTGGAACTCCCACTTGAAAGATGCCCTCCCTTTAGCAAGAGAAAAGAAAGAGAATGAGGAAGAAGGAGAAGAAAAGAAAAGAAAAGAAAAGAAAGAAAGATAGATAGATTTCTGGAGCTGAAAGAACACACTTCTTCATCATCTTTTTTAAAAAGTATATTTTCCTCAAGGACCCATGCAAAGATCCTGCTTCAAGCCCCTGGCTCCCCACCTACAGGGGGGTTGCTTTACAAGCGGTGAAGCACATCTGCAAGTGTCTTATCTTTCTCCCCCCTTTTCTATCTTCCCCTCTCCTCTCAATTTCTCTCTGTTCTATAAAAAAAATAAATAAAAAAACAGCCACAGGAGCAGTGGATTCATAGTGCAGGCACTAAGCCCCAGCGGTAACTCTGGAGACAAAAAAATATATATTTATTATTTATTTTGGATAGACAAAAATTGAGAGGGAAGAAAGATATAGAGAGGAAGAGAGACAGAGAGACACCTGTAGCGCTGTTTTACCACTTGTGAAGCTTCACCCCTGCAGGTGGGGACTGGGAGCTTGAAACGGGGTCCATGCTCATTTAACCAGGTGTTCCACCACCTGCTGCTACTTCGCCGTCCTTATTTACCATGCTTGAGGGCCTGAGCACCGTGTGGGAATGCCTTTTACAGGGGGCAGCTTCATGAGCGGTGGAGTGATGCTGTAGCATTTCTCTTTCTCATTCTGTCTCCCTCTGCTTCTATCTGGAAAGGGAAGTGGGGAGAGTTTGCCCGGAGCCAAAGGTGGGAGTGGAAGCTCTTGAAACCCCCCAAGCTGTTATCATCCCCATGGTTCTCTCTCTCACCCCATTAGCTATGTTTCATCATTCTCTCCCACTTAATTAGTAATGGGGGGCAGTCACCTTCAGCTCTAATCAGATTATCTACCTCATGCGCAAAAATCACACCTTCCAGACTACTGCAGAGCTGTCACTGGGGTGATGAGGTTCCTATGGCCTAACAGAGGTCCAGGCAGGGCTGGGGAGGCAGCTGAGTGGGCAGAGGGAGACCCAGGGTTTCATCCCTGGCACCACAGGAGAACACTGAGGGTACAGATTAGTGAAATTCCACAGGCGTGGTCTCCCACTCTGTCCTCCCATATAATTATATAAATATATTTTAATTTAATACTTAATTGCTGGGCTGGGGAAGTGGCTCAGCAGCATAATCCATGCTGGGGTCAGTTCCCCACACGGCATAAAAAGAAAGTCAGTAAGCCCAGGAGGGTGTGCAGTGACTACAGCACTGGACCTGTAAGCTTGGAGTCCTCAGTCCCATCCCTGGCATCCCATGCTTTGGTTCTGGTCCTCTGTCATAAGTCAATAAATCTAAGAGAGAAAAGAAGAGGAAAGAACAAAAGAAAAGGATAAGTGGGGCTGGGGAGATGGAAAATGGTTATGCAAAAAGACCTTGGATGCCTCAGGTACCAAAGATTCTAGGTTTAATCCCCGGCACCAGCGTAAGCCAGAGCTGAGCATTGATCTGGTGAAATATCAAGTGGCTAGGAGGTAAAGCAGTGGGTAAGGCCCTGCAACACATATGCCAGAGGGCTGTTCTGGTTCTCTCTCCCTTTCTCTTTTTCTAATGAATATATATTAGAACAAACAAAGGTCAAGGAGTGAGGTGAAGGCTCACCCAGTGGAGTGCACATCATACCACGTGTGATGACCTGGATTCAAGCCCCCAGTCCCTACCTGCAGGGGGGAGCTTCACTAATGGTGGAACAGTGCTGCAGGTGTCTTTCCTTCTGTCACTCTGCCCCTCCCCCCTTCTCTCCCTCTATCAAAAACAGAACGCGGGCTGGTGTGATAGCTCACCTGGGTAATGTGCTGCATTGCCCTGTGCATGACCCAGGTTCAAGCCCGGTCCCCGGTGCATTAAAGAAAGCTTCAGTGCTATTGTGTCTCCCTCTCTACCTCTCCGTTTCTGCCTCTACAGCCCCCTCTACACCCCCCCCCAAGAAAAAGAAATAAAGAAAAACAGTCTGCCAGTAGCAGTGAAATCTTGCAGGCACAAAGTTTCAGTGAAGCCCTGATGGCAAAACAAAAAAGTGCTAGGAAGGGGCTGGGCAGTAGTGCACCTGGTTAAGTGCATGTGTTACAATGAGCAAGGACCTGTGTTCAAGACCCTGGCTCCCACCTGCAGGGGGCAGGCTTTACCAGTGGTGAAGTGGTGCTACAGGTCTCCCTCTCCCTCTCCCTCTCCCTCTCTCCATCCCCTTTCCCTCTTTCTTTCTTTCTTTCTTTTTTTGTCTCCAGGGTTATTGCTGGGGCTCGACAGAAATTAAGAGAGGAGAGGGACAAGATAAAAGATAGAGGGAGAGAGAGAGAAAGATAGATATCTGCAAACTTGTCTTGCCACTTGTGAAGCATCCCCCTGCAGGTGGGAAGCTGGGGGCTTGAGCCCAGATCCTTACATGTGTCCTTGAGCTTAGTACTAAGTGCGTTTAACTGAGTGCAATACTACCTGACCCCCACCTCTCCATTTCTTTCTGCCCTATCAAATAAGTGTGTGTGTGTGTGTGTGTGTGTGTGCGCGCGCGTGTGTGTATACACACACTAGGAACAACCTCTAATAGGCCAGACCCAGCTCCAGGGCTGAAGAGAGGAGGGAGTTCCCCTACTTTGCTCTGAGGGCCTGAAGCTCCAAGTTATTTGCACATTGACCTTGCTATAGCCCCTTCCTCCCAGCCGCTGGGTGGGTACAGTCATTCCTTGAAAAACACGCATCTGAACTTCGGGGTCACACGCACATGGAATTTCCTTCTGTCCAACATTGCTTAGTTGAAGCCTGGCGGCAGGGCCTGCAGAAGCAGAGGGCCAGCATAGCCGAGGATGCTGGTATCCACAGGGCTCCTGAAGACAGCTCCCCTTAGACTCCAAGAGATGATTGTGGGTGACTTAGGGAGAGTCAAAAGTCAGGTAGATGTGACTGGGAGATGGCTCACCTGGTCAGGAAAGGGCGCGCCTCACCATGTGTGAGCCCTGAGACCACATGGGGGCACCAAGAGCTGGGGGAAGATCCGTAGGTAGTATTGGGAGACTGGTTTGTCTCTTCTTCTCTGTGTCTCTCTTTATCTGAAGTGAAAAGAATGGAAAAAGGGGGGGACAGGGGAGAGACAGCTTCATGATTATGAGCCTGTTTGGAGGTTCTAGCAGGGAGCGCAGCTATGCCTATACCCTTGACCACCTGTCCGGCTCTATTCATGAAAGCGTGGAAGTGTGCAGCTTCAGGAAGGACACACATGGAGCGGTGAGGGAGGAAGGGGACACTCACCTAGCCAGCCAGACCAGCCGAATCAACCCTGGCCATCAATGGGGTGACAGATGTTGCAGCCAGATCACCCTCACATCCAGCTTAATGATTATGCAAAAGACTTTCTTTCATGCCTGAAGCTCAGATGTCCAGTTTCAATCTCTAGCATCACCATAAGCCAGAGCTATGGGCGGAGGAGATAGCCTAGTGGTTAGCCTAGTGAGGCTCCTAAATCCCAGGTTCAATCCCCCCCACACCACTATAAGCCAGAGCTGAGCAGGGCTCTGGTGTTTCTCTCTCTCTCTGCATTTCTCTAAAAAAAAAAAAAAAAAATTGGTCACCATAATCCAGAGCTGAGCAGTGATCTGATTAAATAAGTTAACTAATTAGTTAATTAATTAAAAGGGTGAGGTTGATAAAAAGGGCAGGCTTAGATAGCATAATGATTATGCAAAGAGACTCTCAAGCCTGAAGCTCTAAAGTCCCAGTTTTAATCCTCCACACCACCATAAATCAGAGCTGAGCAGTGCTCTGGTTAAAAAAAAAAGAAAGAAAGAAAGGTGGTTGGGCCGTGGCGCAGTGGGTTAAGCGCATGTGGCGCAAAGCGCAATGACCGGCGTAAGGATACCGGTTTGAATCCCCGTCTCCCCACCTGCAGGGAAGTCACTTCACAGGCGGTGAAGCAGGTCTGCAGGTGTCTGTCTTTCTCTCCCCCTCTCTGTCTTCCCCTCTCTCTCCATTTCTCTCTATCCTATCCAACAATCAACAACATCAACAATGGCAATAATAGTAACCACAATGATGCTACAACAAGGGCAACAAAAGGGGGAAAAATGGCCACCAGGAGCGGTGGATTCATGGTGCAGGCACCAAGCTCAGCAATAACCCTGAAGGGAAAAAAAAAAAGAAAGAAAGAAAAAAAAGTAACCACCATTCATTTATTCATTAAAGTTTTAGTGGCCCGAATTGGATAAAACTTTGGACTCTGACTAGACTTCCCTGGACTGAGGACCCCACCAATGTGTCCTGGAGCTCCGCTTCCCCAGAGCCCCACCCTACTAGGGAAAGAGAGAGGCAGGCTGGGAGTATGGATCGACCAGTCAACGCTCATGTTCAGCGGGGAAGCAATACAGAAGCCAGACCTTCCACCTTCAGCAACCCACAACGACCCTGGGTCCATACTCCAAGAGAGATAGAGAATGGGAAAGCTGTCAGGGGAGGGGATGGGATACGGAGATCGGGTTGTGGGAACTGTGTGGAGTGGTACCCCTCTTATCCTATGGTTTTGTTAATGTCTCCCTTCTTAAATAATAATAATAATAATAAAATGACTTTGAACTCTCAAGCATGAGGTCCCAATTTCAATCTCTGGCATTATATATGCCAGAGTGATGCTCTGGTCCTCTCTCCCCTGGTTTATGGTGGTATGGGGGATTGAACCTGAGCCTCAGGCATGAGAGTCTCTTTGCATAACCATTATGCTATCTACCCCCAGCAATAGAGTCTTTTTAAAAGAAAAAAAATTAAGTAGGCCTAGAGACAGTGAAATCACACATGTACAAGGTCCTGGCATAAAAAATACAGTCATTTGTAGATACACACCACAGCATGGATAAACAAAAACAGAAACAAAATATTTTACCAAGAGAAAGAGTTGAAGTGAAACAGAGCAATACTGATTTGCCTGGAAATGCAAACTATTTGAAGAGACAAAAAGCAAATCAGTGGCTGGGGGAGGAGAGAGAGTGGGAGGGAAGTTCAAGTCAGGTGGAGCCGATGTGGCTGAAATCTCACCAACAGAATGTGGCTGAAAACAATTTATAGTCATTTCTGGGTATTTTTCACAAAAACACCCCCCTGAAATCTCTGTCTGTCTGTCTGTCTGCCTGTCTCTCTCTCATCCTCTAGTTGATTGGAGTTTAAGTGAGCAGAGCAACAAGATAGAGGGACAGCATGAGGAAAAGTTCACTTTTTACTTTAGAGGCAGAGAAATAGAGTAAAGGAGACCATAGCTTCGAAGCTTCCTTCAATGCTGTGAGGGTTGGGTTGCACAAATGGCAGAACAGTGCCCTATCCAAGTAAACTATTTCACTGATCCAGGAAAAGTCCTCTTTATCCAGCACTGGAATATAGCATGCACAAGAACTAAATTACTTATTTAAAAATATTTATTTATGTGGTAATGATGGGGGAGAACCAGAGAGAATTCTCTCTTTCCCCAAAAAGTATTTTCTTGGAGCTGGGACTTAGAAAAAAAATGTATGTGTGTGTGTGTGTGTGTATACACCTGTCTTTTGGTAGGTCACCCTCTTCCACACTTTCACCATTAGCAAAGGAATAGATTTATTAGAAAGACTCTCATGCCTGAGTCTCCCAAGCACCACTGGCACATGTGTGGGACTGAACTCAGGACCATGCTTTTAAACCCATCACTCTAGCCACTGTTCACCTCTTGGGTCACAAGAACTAAGTTATGGTGACATACCCAAGAACGGAACTAGTAGACGTTTGACTTGTTGAAACTGTGCCCTTTTTATTTTTATTTTATTGTTGCAGTTATGATTGTTGTTATTGATGTCATCATTGCTGGATAGGACAGAGAGAAATGAAGAGAGAAGGGGGAGACAGAGAGGGGGAGATAAAGATAGACACCTGCAGACCTGCTTCACTGCTTGTGAAGCGACTCCCCTACAACAGGTGGGGACCTGGGGGCTGGAACCAGGATCCTTACACCGGTCCTTGTGCTTTGTGCCATGTGTGCTTACCCACTGTGTTACCTACCACCCAACTTCCCGAAACTGTGCCCTTAAAAGGATCAGGCTCCCTGACAGGAATAAACTGGGTTAGGTACACATGATAACTTTCATGCTCTGTTTTGCAGAAACAGCCTGTTATAGCAATTTTTTCAGGAAGGAATAACAAGCAAAAACTTATCCAGACAACCCAACCTGTTCTTTCTTGCCTTTTGCCTTCAAAAGAGCAGAAGAGTCTAAAACCTGTCCTAAGGTATGTTTTAGGAGGAAACACACAGAAACACATCATTATCTGGAAGTCAGATGTCCTACTAATCTCAAAGCCGTCATCCTACTCATCCTGAAACCTGCCCCCTATTTCCCCCCAGAGCGCCTGTCTTGTCTGTCATCAAATATGCCCCTGCCTTAAAAAAAAAAAAAAAAGAAATAGACAATATAGAAGTTCCAAGCCCCTCCTTCCACCTGTATAAATATCCTCTGAAGCAAAGTCATGGGGAGGAAGGTCTGAACGCTGCTGCTGCACCCTGAACTGCAAAAGTCTTTTCCTGCCAAAGCTAGTCTGGCAGTGTTTGACTTTCTGATGAGCTGGGCTTTGGACCCTCTTGGGTTTCAATGTCGTTAGCCAACCCCAACTAACTCAGAGTCCATTGTAATCTCCCTGGCCTGTTCCCTCTAAGTAAGGTTGTGAATAAGCAGCCATCAGCTCTGAGAGTAGACAGGCCAGCCTCAGGAGGAGTTGTCACAGAGCTCCTTCCGTGGTGAGACCATCTGGTGAGTGCATCCGGGACACAGTGACCTGCTCTGAAGTCACTATGGTCAGCCTACACATGCTGGGTGTTCTTATATCTCTGTCAATAGGATTTTCATATTTTTCCTTCCATATCTCTCCCTTTCCCTTCCCTGCTTCCCACCACTTTTATTTTGTCTATCACAGCATGTTTCATTGCTCTGTACACACATACAAACAGAAAGAGAGTGAGAGAGAGAGAGAGAGAAAGAGAGAGAGAGAGGGAGAGAGAGAGAGAGAGAGAGAACAAAGGTGATCTGTTTTGGTGTTCCTACCCTTTATTTATTTTTTAAATAAAATTTAGGGGGGCTGTGCTGTAGTATAGCTAATAAGAGTACACATGTTTCATGTGCAAGGACCCAGGTTCAAGCCCCTAGACCCTGCCTGCAGGGGGAAAGGTTCAAGTGTGGTGAAGCAGTGTTACAAGTGTCTCTTTCTCTCTCCCAATCTACCCCACTTCTCTATCCCCCTCAATTTCTCTGTCTCTATAAAAAAAAAAAGAGGGAGTCAGGCGGTAGCGCAGCAGGTTAAGTGCAGGTGGCGCAAAGCACAAGGACCAGTGTAAGGATCCCGGTTCGAGCCCCTGGCTGCCCACCTGCATGGGGGTTGCTTCACAAGTGGTGAAGCAGGTCTGCAGGTATCTATCTTTCTCTCCCCCTCTCTGTCTTCCCTTCCTCTCTCCATTTCTCTCTGTCCTATCCAATAACAATGGTATTAATAACAATAATAACAACAAGAGCAACAAGGGCAACAAAAATGGGGGGAAAAATAGCCTTCAGGAGCAGTGGATTCGCAGTGCCGGCACTGAGTCCTGGCAATAACCCCAGAGGCAAAAAAAAAAAAAAAGAAAAGAAAAGAAAAAGAAAAGAGAAGAAAGAGAAGAGAGAAGGAAAGAAAAGCCACCAAGAGAGGTGGGTTCACCTTGTAAGCACCGAGCCCCAGTCCAGCAACCCACTGCTCACCAGAGCCGGCACATTGAGCGCAGCCTTCTGTCAGCCAGCCCTTTGGGTCCTTCTCTTAATCCTCCGTCAACAGCTCTCCACAGGCTGAACTTGGGCCACAGGAGAGGAATGAAAGCAGCCTGTGTAGGCAGCCTACTGTGCCTTGAGGGCTGGCTGGGACTAGGCCAGCTCTGTCACTTCCTCTTGATGAGTGACAGCTGCCTGCCACGCTGACTTTATGGCTGGTTTAATCGGATATCACACTGCTACTACTACCATGCTGCATAGCCTGGGTTGCATGTCACCTGGTGTGCCTTGATCAGATAGTCAAATTTGTCACGGCCCTGGAGCAAGCCAGCATCTACTTCTCTAAAGAAACTACTTGCTGAAGGAAGAGCTGACAGAGCTGACCCCAGTGTCTGAGTATAAAGACCAAAGCAAGGTGCTGGGCAACAGCAAACCTGGTTGATCGCACACATTTCCATGTGCAAGGACCCAGGTTCAAGCCCCTGGTCCCCACCAGCAGGGGGGAAGCTTCACAAGCAGTGAAGCAGGTTTGCAGGTGTCTATTTTTCTCTCTCCCTTTCTTTCTTTTTTTAAAAGTATTTTTTATATTTATTTATTTATTTATTTATTTATTTTCCTTTTTGTTGCCCTTGTTTTATTGTTGTTGTAGTTATTATTGTTGTTGTTATTGATGTCATCATTGTTGGATAGGACAGAGAGAAATGGAGAGAGGAGGGGAAGACAGAGAGGGGCAGAGAAAGATAGACACCTGCAGACCTGCTTCACTGCCTGTGAAACGACTCCCCTGCAGGTGGGGAGTCAGGGGCTCGAACCCAGACCCTTCTGCCGGTCCTTGCACTATGCGCCACCTGCACTTAACCCACTGCACTACCACCTGATTCCCTCTCTCTCTCTTTTTTTTTTTTACACATTTTTAAAAAATATTTATTCCCTTCTATTGCCCTTGTTTTGTTGTTGTAGTTATTATTGTTGTTATTGCTGTCATCATTGTTGGATAAGACAGAAACAGAGAGAGGAGAGGAAGACAGAGAGGGGGAGAAAAAGTTAGACACCTGCAGACCTGCTTCACTGCCTGTGAAGCGACCCCTCTGCAGGTGGGGAGCCAAGGGCTGGAACCCGGATCCTTACGGGGGTCCTTGTGCTTTGTGTCACGTGTGCTTAACTGCTGTGCTACCTCCTGACTCCTACTCTCTCTCTTTTTAAAAATAAGTATTTTTGGTTTTTATTTATTTGATAAAGACTGAGAGAAACTGAGAGGGAAGAGGATGTAGGGAGGGTGAGAAATAGACACCTACAGCACTGCTTCACCGCTTGTGAATCTTTTTCCCTGCAGGTAGGGACCAGGGCTTGAACCTGAGTCCTTGGGTACTGAAACGTGCACTCAACCAGGTGCACCACCACCCGGCCCCTCTGCCCTCTATCTCAGCAAACCAATAGATCTTTAAAGAACATGTATTGGCAGAGCCAAGATGGTAACTTGGTGTGAACTCCGAAAAGAAGCAGCTTTCAACCTGGGATTCTCGGGAGAGGCCACCAGGTTCCAGATGCTAACATCATGCCAACCGGACTTCTCTGAGCAGACCACCCCACCAACATGTCCTAGAGCTCTGATTCCCCAGAACCCTGCCCCACTAGGGAAAGAGAGGCAGGCTGGGAGTATGGATTGACTTGTCAATGCCCATGTTCAGTGGGAAAGCAATTACAGAAGCCAGACCTCCCACCTTCTGCACCCATGACTTTGGGTCCACATTCCCAAAGGGATAAAGACTAGGAAAGCTATCAGAGGAGGGGATGGGATACGGAGTTCTGGTAGTGGGAATTGTATGGAGTTGTACCTCTCTTATCCTATGGTTTTTGTCAGTGTTTCTTTTTTTTTTTTTAATTAAAAAAAAAAAAAAGAACTGGAGCATCTGGTTGAGCACACATGTTACAATGTTCAAGGATCCAGGTTCAAGTCACAATCTACTGCTCCGAGTGGTCATATTTTTCTCCTTATTATTTGTAGGTGTTGTTGGATAGGATAGAGAAAAATAAAGAGGAGGGGGAGGCAGAGGGGGAGAGAAAGATAGACACCTGCAGACCTGCTTCATCGCTTGTGAAGCGACCCTCCATGCAGGTGGGGTCTCAAACCAGTATCTTTGCGCCTGTCCTTGCGCTTCGCGTCAAGTGCACTTAACCCGCTGCACCTGCAGACCTGCTTCTTTCCCTTTCTGTCACGCCCCTTCCCTCTCAACTTCTGGCTCTATCCGACTGGAAAAAACAAAAAAGGACATGTTTTAACTTAGCATCAGAGAGGAGTTGGGATGCATTGGATCGACCTTCTCGTGGTGCATCCCGTGAGTACCCATTTATTGGGGAAACTGACGATCCTTCCTAGCCGACTGAATCCACATGGATCCCAGTCACTTTCAAAGCCAGCAACAAGCAGACATCAGGCTCAGCCTGACGCTGTTGACTGGCTACGGAAGAAGGGCAAACGCTAGAAGAAGAAGAGAGGAGTTGGAGAGAGAAATAGAGGACTAGAGCATAAGCTGGGAGGGACTGAACCTGCAGCCTGAGTCCTCAGGCGTGCAGGTGTATAAGAGAGAGCTCTAAGTTTTCTTTTTTCATATGTGCCGTGAGCATATATTACATATTTCATACCCAAGGGGGGGGGGTTCCATTTTTACCAGTCAAACACATAATTATTAAGCCTTTCCAAGATCGCTGTGAAAGATTCAAAATCTTCTCCGGACCACTTTTGGGGACATGTATACGACCAAGTCTGTGGCCCGGGCAGCGACTCTCACAGCGGCCGGAGTCGTGGAGTGTTTGCTTTCCCCGCTGGACAGGGGCCGACCGCAGTCCAGAGGAGACGGCTGGGCTCTCGGGGACCCATCTGCCGCAAATAAAGACCGAGATCGAGATGGCCCCTTCGTCCCCTTCGGCTCCGGCGGCCCAGGAGCCCCTGGGCTCTGGCTGGAAGATGCTGAGGCCCCGCTCCGCCTTTTGTAACCTCGATCGTCTCGGCTGCAGAATGGGAACCATCCCGCCCGTCCCGGGCGAGAAGCCAAGCGGTGAGTGTGCAGACAGGATCTCCGCGTTCACGGAGCGGGACTCGCCAAGCGCCCACAGCAGGGCGGCCGGGACCCGGCGCACACCCGCCCAGCGCCCCGCCACCCGCTTCTCTCTCCCACGGAACGCCGGGTGATGACCTTACTCAAAATGGCGCGGGCGGCCTCGGGGGCTACTGCGGCGGCGCGGGCTCCGCGTGCCCTCTGACCTGCTGGCAGCGGCGAAGGGGGAGCCGGGCGCCGCCATATTGGCTGTTGTCCTGCGAGGGGAGCGGCGGTGGCGGCGGCGGCGGCGGCGCGAGGGGAGCGAGCGAGCGGCGCGAGCGGCAGCATGACTCGGAGGCGGAGCAGGCCGAGCGGCGGCGTGGGTCGGCGCGAGCGGGCGCGGGCCGCGGGGCCGCAGAAGCCCCAGGCGCCCGAGCCCCCCCCCCCGCCGCCGCCGCCGCCGCCGCCGAGCCTGGAAGCGGGAGCGGGCCCCCCGCAGGCGCCGGCGGAGCCCGAGCGCGATGGCCCCAGGGAGGAGGACGAGCCCAAGCTGGCGCCCGGCCCGCAGGTAGGAGCGATGGCGATGCGGGCTGCTCGGGCGCTTTCGCCTCCCGGGAGCGGGGCCGGGGCCGGGGCCCCGGCGGGCGTGGGGCCGGGGCGTCCTCCCCGGGGGCCGGGGCCGAGGCTTCCTCCCGCGCGGCGGGAGTGGACGCCGGACCCCGCCGAAGCCGAGGCTCGGCCCGTCCTGTCCTCCCGGGGCCTGGCTGCTGCCCCCTCCCCGCCGCCTTCGGGCCGCAGCGCAGTGGTCGCACGCCCACCCTGCCACCGACCTCGGACCCGGAGGCCCCACTCCCCTCTCTGCCCTTCACCCCCTCCGGACCCCCCTGCACCCCGCACAGGCCATCTCAGGGCGCTGCGGCCTGGGAGCCTGCATCCTCTCCCCTCCGTCTCGGAGCGGCTCCACCCCTTCCCCTCGCCGCCTGCAGCCGCTGCCCCCTCAGCAGCTGTGCCCCAGCCTGTGTCTCCGGGGGCCTCCCTCTGCAGCCCAGCCAAGCAGTTGGAGCAGACAGTCGGGCTGCCCGGAAGACATGGGGCGCTTATTACTGGGGTGCAAACCCAGCCGAGCCTGCCTTGACCCATAAGGGGGCCCACCTCGACCCTGTGATCCTCTGGCTGGGTGAATCCTGCTGCGAACCAGCTGTTAGGAAGAAGCTCCAGGGCGTCCAGCTTGCTACCCCCCCTCCCCCGAAAGTCACTTTCTTTTGAGCCAGAGGAGAGAATGGGAGGCCTCTTGCCAGTGTCCCCCTCTCCCCTGGCGGCTGGGGGTGGCACCAACCAGCCTTAGGCTCCGGGAGGGCTGTGGTACCTGGGGCTGGGTGGCTCTCCCTAAGCTTGCTCTTGACAAAAGAGTTTTGAGTTGGTCTTTTGGCTGAGCCTGCCAAGGAAGGCAGGCTCCTGCAGGAGTCTTGGAGGGTCGGAGGCAGCGCCGGATGAGGATGAGGCGTGGCAGAAGATGCGTTTGGCTCTGCAGACACTGCATCGGGCAGCAGGGGACTCTGGGAGGCTGGTGCGGCCAGAAGGCATGGCTCTTGACAGCCTTCTAGTAGAATCTCTGGAATTGTGCATGTGAGTGGGGATGCCGTTTGGGGTACCGTTCCCAGAAAGCCTTCCCTGACCTCCCTGGTTATGTCACATGCCCCTCGGTGCCCCCAGCCCCCTCTAGTAGAGCCCCCAAATTCTGCCATGAGACGTTCTGTTGTGATATTTTCCCCACCCCCATCCACTGGGCTGAGAATCCAAAGGGGCACAGAAACAGACTATGGCATCTGGCCGTGGGCCTCCACCCCCAGCCCTGAGCTTTGCTGACACAGAGTAGAAGTCACCAGGTGAATGAGCAGGAGTGCCTCCACTGAGAGCCTGCACTGATTTTCACCCACTTCTCATGCTGGCTTCACAGTAAGATTTTTTCACTTAATGGGAATGTCGCCACTTCTCGAGTCTCACAAGTCCAAGCTTCACCCCCCATCCTGGACAGAGACTGATTCCAAATATGAATGTGACCCCCCTGACACACACACACACACACACACACACACACACTCACTCACTCACTCTTTGTCTGGCCTTTGACCCAGAAGCTGCTTCCTTTCCCCCCCCCCCCCCATCCTTTTCTTTCCCTTCTCTGGGCCCCTGGGAATGGTGTTATTTGGGGGTAGGGGTGGGGAGCCAGGAGCTGTCGCTGTACCCCCTCCCATTCCCACAATGCTGTGTTTTCAGGGCCCTGCCAGTGAGCCAGCCTATGGTATTCATGGCCAGAAAGTTGGGATGATGGTTTAGCCTTTTAGTTTTTGTTTAGGACACAACTTCCCTAAGAACGCTAAACTCCATTAACATAGCAGGTCCCTACCACCATGTTCTCACCCACTGTTTCCCTTGCCAAGTCATACATTTATTCATGCCAGGCCCTTACAGACTGTGCTTTTAATCTTACCATCACCCCCAGCATTCTCAGCATTTTTACAAACGTGACACTGTTGGTGCAGTTACTGCTCTGTTTTTGCTTCCTAAACTCTGAGCATGCTGGAGCCACCTCGGTTACCATTCTACCTCCAGAACCTCATGGTTGATACGAGTCAGTGAATGAGATGAGGGGTCTAAATCCTATCACCTCATTCAAGTGAAGAAACAGAAAAATGAGAGCAACTAAACATTTGCTTGGGTAACTCCCTGGAGTCTGGGGCCAGAAAAAAAAAAATCCTCTTGTGCCTTGGGGGGAATTTAAGAAGGTACTTTTTTGCTGTATCCACAAGATGTGAAACAGACTGATACGCTGTGTTCTGATTGTGCTCCCACTTTTCTGTGGGGTGGGGAAGGACCCGGATGCCAGGCACTAGCTTTTGTGCCCAGGTCAGAACTGCCACTGAAAGGGCCGGGCTGTCACTACTCTGCCTACAGGCTGCCCAGCACCCTCCACTGCTGTGGGAATCCATCTGACATACAGAGCGGGTTAATGCAGGGTCACAGAGCGGGGAAATGCAGGGTCACTTGCTGAACTGATGCCAGAGGCAGTGAAGGGGGTCATCTCCAGTCCGTGGGCCAGGCTCCAATGTCCTACTCCGCACATTGTTCCCGTAACCCTTCTGATAGGAGCCAGTGTTGAAACAGTCAAAAGGTGTCTGACATGCAAGGCTGGGCCCCATTTCCACAGATCAGTCAACTGCAGCCTGACTCGCAACTGCCCCTTTTAGGTGGCATACCATCTCTAGGCCACTGGGTGTCATTCTGGCCCCCTAATTCATTTGCAGAACTGGTACGCATTTCAGTGCTGGACACTGGGCTTCTATACAGCAGGACCACCCTCCCTCCCTTGGGGGGTTATGTTCCACCCCCCGCAGGAGGTGCCTGAGCTTTCAGGCAGCTCCATCACAATGTATGTACTACATCATATACCTCTAAGATAAAGCTTCACCTACAAAGTAGGCACAGTGAGAGGTCAACAACTGTAACAAAGTAGCAATAAGCTAATAAAGGTGATGTGAATGTAGTCCTTCCTTCACATTACCCCTGGCAGGTAACGTGTTTGGAGCAGGGTTGACCTCATGTAATTGCGGGTATGGAGACCCATTTAACGGGGCCACCACCGTGTCCAGTCCTTTCAGGCCTCTAAATGACACTGGTTCTATCACAAGTCCTCCTTTACAGGAAGGCTGAAACAGTCACTGCCTTATTAGCGGAGGCAAAGAAAACTCACAAAACAGTGGGAGGACTCAGAACAGCAGTGTCTTAAGTGGTATGGACTTGGGGTGAATTCCCAGCTCAAGTCTACTTGCTCTGTGACTGGGCTTGTTTCCCCCCCACACACAGTACCTGGCTTGCCAAGACTCCTCACCAGAGAGGGAGAGGGAGAAAGGGTGGGTGGGGGAGACACGAGAGGGAGCAGGGCTTAGTGTAGAGGCCAGGCAGGAGCCTGGGAGCTCTCACCTACCAGTGCTGCTGGCTGTCTTTCGGGCTCTCTGGGACCCCCTCAGCTTGTCAACCAGGGGCAGCCCCTGGAGACACACTAGACTTAAACCAGTTGGGGTGGGGTGAGCTCATCCTGCCCTTCCCCTCACGGGTCCCTCCACAGTGCCACTGAGACTTTGCCCAGCCTGGTTTAAAGGGACCCTAGAGACCTGGTTCCCGCACTGATCACAGTTAAGCCTGCTCCCTAAGGGAGCTGGCGCGGAGGGCCAGTCTGTGTGCCGATTATAACCTCCTCCTGTTTAACCCACTCAGCCAGCATCAGCCTCCGCCAGGCCCTTGCTGGGGACACACTGATGAATGAGATCGTCCCTGTCCCTATACCTGGGGACTGTCCCCTTAGAAACAGTGCCCGAGGGGCCGGGTGGTGGCTCACCTGGTTGAGCATACATGTTACAATGCACATGTACCCGGGTTCAGGCTGCAAGTGACTCTGTCTCCTTCTCTGTCTCCCCCTTCCTCTTGACTTTTGTCTGTCTCATAAATAAAGGCAATAAAAGATTTTTTAAAAAGGACAGGTAGATAGCATAATGGTTATGCAAAGATTCTCATGGCTGAGGCTCTGAAGTCCCAGGGTCAGTCGCCCACACCACCATAAGCCAGAGCTGAGCAGTGCTCTGGTAAAAGAAAAAATAATTTAAAAAAGAAACTACTTTTTGCCCCCCCCCTTCACTATAAGTTGGAGGAAATGACACTTAGGGGGTGGGGAGTCACAGCATAGAAATCACCAAAGGCCTTGAAGATGAAAGCATGCCTTGTTGCTACTAGGGCTTCGCTGCTCAGAGAAAGAGAGAGAGAGAGAACAGCACCAAAGCTTCCTTCAGTGCGATAGGGGTTGGGCTCAACCCTGGATTGTGCCCATGACAAAGCAGTGAGCTATCTAGCTAGCCCAGGTGTAACCATTTTCCATTTCCTTGAGCTGTTTGTTGCTGCAAACTTGCTGTCTGCTGCTAGGCGGGCTATTAATGTTAAGGCCCCAACACCTTCACTTACTGAATTTGGAATTGCTGAGTGCTGGGGCAGGGTTTTGATCGGTGGTAAGCTGTCAGTCATTCTAATGGGCACCACCTGGGGATGCAGGTGTGAACCAGATGTGGTCTCTCCCTGGGGTCTGGAGATCTTATGTACAGCAGGAAGGCTGGGGAGCACTGCAGCCCCTGAGGTAAGGTTCCCATCCTAGATTGTGCCTGCCTCTTAGTTTGTTTACTCTGGCAGAATGATGGTGGTGCCAGGCCAGCGTTAGGACAACCAGCTGCATGTCCGGAGCAGGAGTGGCAGCGCATGATGCTCGGTGAGGCTGCGCAGAGGGGCCAGCCTCCTGGGGGCTTCTTGGAACGTGGGCTTGGAGGTTTAGTAGCAGTTCTAGGGCAGGTGGGAGGCCCTGGGTGTCTAAACAAAGGAAGCTTCCTAAATGGAGACCCTGAGACAAGTTGGTACTTGTAGAAGTCTCCCTACTTCTGGGAGCAGGGAGAGATTTCATTATCAGTGAGAGCCAGAGCCAGAATATCAGTCTGGCATGCACGACATCGGGGATCAAGCTCAAGATCTCAAGGTGCTTGAGAGTCCAAGACTTCATCCACTACAGCAGCTAGCTGGGCTCTTGAAAACCACGCCAGGAGGCCCAGGCTTTAAGGAAGGAAAGTGGACAGGCTACACTTGGGTGGGTTCTGATTGCCTGGGGAGAAGTACTCAGTGGGAGAGGTGGCTGTGCTTGTTAGGTCCCTCCTGTCACTCCTTACAATCTAGCCAGCTGTCAGCTTCCCTGTGCTGTGCTGGACCCCAGCCCAGACCTCCAGAACCAGAGTCTTGGGGTCTGGAGCCCAGGAAGTGTCTGCAGGCATTACCTACCCTACTCCAGTCCCTGAGACTCTGGTGCCTGGCTGGATCTGGGAACTGCAGGGTTGAGGGTGCCATGGGGACCTCTTCAGAGACCTCTGCAAAGAATGGGGCTTCCCAGGGGGGATGCTTTCCCATCAGCAGGAATAAAAACAGCCTTCCTTTGAAAAACTAAAACAAAATAGCCTCTCTCCAGCTGTTGTCCCATTAACTTTATTCTCCAAGTGTCCAGCTCTCTTTCTGCATCAGAGCACCTCCCCCTGCTCTGCTGACTAGCTGGAATACAGTGTCCAGGGGATGTGGCGGAAAGTGTCAGGGCACTGCAGAGCATGGACCATTCTGTCTGGATGCAGGAAGGTGGAACCCAAACAGCCCAGAAAGGGAGATGCAACGAGAATAGCGTTACTGGTTCTCTGTGGCAGGACAGGACCGAGAGGCCTCCTTCCATCTCGGAAATGGCCCATGCCTGCACCCTGGCCTTCTGTGCCCAGGTGCCCACCACATCCTTCAAGTTCGGCACAGCTGAGCTCACTGCAGCCCCTAGATCCTCTCCTCTCCCTCCCCTGCCTGCCTGTCTTAGCTCTTCAGCTTCCCTGTGGTGGAGGGGGGGAGAGCTCTCTGCCCACCCTGCAAAGGGACACAGGTAGAAAGGAGGCCCCTGGGATGCTGAAGGTTCTCTAAGGAAGAAGTAGTCTAAGAACATGGGCCCTGGGGGTTCAAGAGGCTTGAAGGGTACCTGTCTAGTCCTCTGTCCTGCACTTCAAGTATGACTTTGGATTGGGCAAGTCTCACTTAGTAAGTTTCCCTGTCATTTCTTCCAGGACAGAAGAGGAAAGAAACTAACGGGTATTGAGCACCTTCTGTGTGCCAGGCCCAGGCCAGGTACTTTACACAATTTATTTCCTACCATCCTCCCAACTCTGTGAAGTATGATTCCAGTCTCACTTCTGAAATGAGGAAGAAGTTACTGAGTTGCAAAGAAACTGAGTCATTGTCCAAGCTCATACTAAAATTGGCAGAACTGGGATTTGAACACAAGAATCTGTCTCCCAGGCTGGCACACTTCCCTCCCGTGAGAAGTCTGTGCTGGAGTTCTGGAGTGGGAAGGTGGGCATTGGGCCCAGCAAGTGGCAGTTCAGTGGCTGAGTGCACCCAGGAAGCAAACTCCACATCTGAGCTCAACTGGGGGGTGAGGGTACGTGTGGAGGAGCATTAGGGTCACTGTCCTATCCCCGCTCAGCTTGTAGAGCTGAAGAGCAGACTTCCGGCCCCAGAAGCTAACTCTGTGATGTTTTTCCTAGAAGGTCCCAAGTCAGCAGTCCAGTGGGAGTGGGGGTTCAGGTGCAAGCTCCAGTTCCCAAAGAATTCACTGCACTCTGACTCACCATGCTCTCTCACCCCCAGGATTGCCTGCAGCATAGCACACGGGGGAAGGGATGTGAGGTTCCACCCTTCTTCAGGGGGAGCTGCAGAGAGGAGAGACCTGTTCAGTGAATGCCTTTCCTGTGCCCAAGCCAAGCCTAGGCTCCTGGGCACACTTAGGTGACCAAGACCCACTTCCTGTCCCCAGAGAGTTGCCATTCTGCTGAGGGACATGGGGGGCGTTGGGCTCAGACAGAGACTTTGATCAGTGATCAGTGCCCAGAGGTGAGAATGAGCCAGTTGCCTGCCGGAAACTTCATTGATCTTTAACCTGGATCTTAGGCAATGAGTAAGGCTTGGCCAAATGGTAGAGCTGACATGTGAAGGGGCAGAGTGTCTCTGAGGACCTCAAATGCTAGTGTGGGGGTCATCCGAGGTCAGGCCATGAGTCCATGGCTGATGGGTGTCCCAGGACTAAGCACAACCAAAAAGGAGGGCAAAGTAGGACAGGGGCAAAGGGAAGTGGGTGCTCAGACCTGAGGGGTTTGGGTATGTCCTCTGCTTGAGTCTTAAGCTGGAGCTGAGCCATCCTGAGAGTTTGGGGACAGTGACAGCTGTGTGGGAACATGCTGGCTTCAGCACGTGTTGGTAGCCTATTCTTAGCTGTTTAACCCAGCCCCTACTTGGGGGGTTGGAGGGAGCAGGTAGGGGCTCTCAGCCTCTGCTGGTGAGAAATAAAGGAGTGGGTCGGGGGTAGATAGCATAATGGTTATGCAAAGAGGGCATCCTGTCTGAGGCTCCAAAGTTCCAGGTTTAATCCCCCACACCACCATAATCCAGAGCTGAGCAGTGCTCTGGTTAAAAAAGTAAAATTAGTGGTCCAGGAAGTGGCACAGTAGATAGAACACTGGATTCTCAAGCATGAAGTCCCGAGTTCAACCCCTGGCAGCACATATCCCAGAGTGATGTCTGGCCCTTTCTCTCTCCTATCTTCCTCATGAATAAATAAATTCTAAAAAAAAAAAAAAGTATAATTATATATACATGGGATAAAGGAGTGTGTAGCAGAACCGTGCCTGGGCTGGTAAGTTTTCTCGGCTTCCAGAAGGCAGCTCAGCTGCCACTATTGTCCTGTCTGCCTCTGTGATGGGGAGTTTCTTGGCACCTGGAGAGCCGAGGGCTGTGTGGGGCCATTTCAGAATAGAATTGGGGATCCCTTACAGGGCTGCAATTAGAGATAGCTTGTGTCAGGAAAGCCTCCACAAACACATGGGGGATCCAGCAGGATCCAGGAGTGGATTTCATGCTGGGGATGCGATCCAGCTTCAGGGCAGCCCTCGCCAGCTGCCTGCTCTGGTGACCTCGGTCATTCCCCAGCAAATCCCAAGTGGCTTGGATGGAAAGGCAGAGGTGGGAGGGTTGGTCACGCTCCCACGGTGAGGACCAGCTGTTACTTAGTGCACATCCACAGGGTGGACAGAGTACGTCAGGGATGCTCAAAGTTGTTGGGGTCCTTCTCCAGGCCCAGAAACTGTTGCAGACCCTGAGAAGAGCATTTATTGCTTCTGTTAATGTTTATCAAACTGATTGTGAAAAGTGAGAAAGTTTAAACATGTTTACTAATTCATTTGAGAATGGCAACATTAAGCCTACCCATTCTCAAGAAACAAAATGTTAAAAGTAGAATAGTTTTTATTTCCAGTTCTGCCCATTTTTGCAGATCTCTTTATGTCTGGCTTAATAGAAGAAATCTGCTCTAATAGTTGTTTCTGTTTTTAATCTGTTACATATTTTTTTTGGTTAAAGTACATTAAAAAATAATCCAGCCTCACACAGATACATAGTTAAGATGGAAGAGCACTCAGCAGCCCTTTCAGATGATCGGGGAGAATTTTTGCAACATGGAATCTGCGGCCATACCAGTCAAGTCTTTTTTATTTAGTTATTTATTTTTTAACATTTATCTATTCATCAGTGAGAGTGTGGAGAGAGAAGCAGGAGAACCAGAACTTTACTGTAACACACACTGTGCTAGGAATCAACCTGGATCTCATGCTTAAAAGTCCAGTGCCTTACCCACCGTGCCAACTCCCGGGTGCCTCAGTGAAACCTTTGTCTCCATTTCTATTAAAATCTGTTGGTCCATCTAGCACTTTAAGAGAATTTCTTTTTCTTTTCTTTCTTTTTTTTTTTTTTGTCTCCAGGGTTATCACTGGCGCTTGGTGCCTGCACTGCAAATCCACTGTTCCTGTAGCCATTTTTTTCTTCCTTTTTCTTTTTTTTCTTAGATAGGCCATCGTTTTCCATTGTTGTTGCTATAGTTGTTGTTGCTGGATAGGACAGAGAAAAATTGAGGGGGAGGTAGAGAGGGAGAAAGACACCTACAGACCTGCTTTCACTGCTTGTGAAGCAATCCCCTGCAGGAGCGTGACCAACCCTCCCACCTCTGCCTTTCCATCCAAGCCACTTGGGAGTTGCTGGGGAATGACCAAGCTGGGGGCTTGAACCAGGATCCTTGTCCAGGTTTTTGTGCTTCGTACTATGTATGAACCTGGTGCACAACCGCCTGACTCCCTTTAAGTGAATTTCTTTTTTTTTAAATATTTATTTTCCCTTTTGTTGCCCTTGTTTTTTATTGTTGTTGCAGTTATTGTTGTTGTTATTGATGTCATCGTTGTTAGATAGGACAGAGAGAAATGGAGAGAGGAGGGGAAGACAGAGAGGGGAAGAGAAAGACACCTGCAAACCTGCTTCACCATCTGTGAAGCGATTCCCCTGCAGGTGAGGAGCTGGGGGCTTGAACCGGGATCTTTATGCTGGTCCTTGCGCTTGGCTACCACCGACTCTCATGAATTTCTTTTAATCAGTCCATGATAAACAATCTTTATTTGGAAAATAAGATCAGAAAAATGTTAATTTGGGGGAACAATTTCCAGCGCTGGGCACAGGTTGTCCAAAATTCCAGTTTTTGATTAAAAGCTTCAACTTGATCTTTGGCCACAAAGAAGTTATTTTCCTTGAAGTGGCAGATTCATGATAATCTTTAATTTTTATTTATTATCATCATTATTTTACCAGAGCCTTACTCACCTCTGGCTTGAGAATTGAACCTGGGACCTTGGAGCCTCAGGCATGAAAAATTTGCATAACCATTATGCTGTCTCCCATATCCCTCTTGAAGGACTTCCCCCCCCCCCCCTTTCTCACCAGGGTTACTGCTGGGGCTTTGTGCTGGAACTACAAATCCACTGCTCCAGGTAGCATTTCTTTTTTTCTGTTTGTTTTCTGTTTTTTTTTTTTTTTAATTTGATAGGACAGAAAGAAAATGAGAGGGGATTGGGAGATAAAGAGGGATAGAGACAGAGACACCTGCAGACCTGCAGGTGGGGAGTGGGGACTTGAACCCTGGTCCTTGCACATGGTAAGGTGTGCGTTCAACTCGGTGGCTCAGTGAGGCGCCTACTAGCACCTGACTACTCCAGGGACTATTCCTGCTACCATGGGGCTCCCCTGTGTGAGTAATCGCACGCTCTCCAGAGATTGATTCCAGATTTGCTCAGAATGAAACAGAAATATCTTGGATCTTTTGGGAGTAGATACAAAATGAAGGGAACTTCTAGAATATCTCCTTCCTCTTCCTGAAAGGTGAGCCCTGTATCTGGAGCAGCTCTGAGGTCCACAAAAGGCTGCTTTCTCATTCAGACAGACAGAAACCACAGCACCCGAGTCCCCCCCCCCCCACCCCAGCAGATCCTATGAGGTGCTGGGGCTTGAACCTGGACCACACAAGTGGCCGTGCAGTGTTCTACCCAGTGAGCTACCTCTCTGGCTCTGAGTTTAAGGTGAGGTGAGGAGGAGCGATCTGTGATTGCCTGCTTTGAGCATCAGTTCCATCAGCCTTGGTGTTGAAGGGCAGTGACTGTATGTTCCATTCTTTTGCTAGTCCGTTCTTGATCGTGTTCTTTGTGTGGCAGCACTGCACCAGCTGCCAGAAATGTGACATGAGAACAGCCAGAGTTACTTCAGGGCACCACAGGCCACAACAGCCAGAGATTTTGGCAGATGGCACAGAATTGCCTTTAGTGGGAGCCTGAACTCAGAGCTTTGAAAAAAGCACTGGCTGTTCGGATTCAGTGTAGTGCCTCAGGGCCTGGGGTTCTCACCAGCCTCCAGCGGTTTAAGCAGAGTTGAGCTCAGAAAAGTCCTCAGATTCCCCACTGGGCATTGTACCCAGGGGCAGACACCAGGGCCTTGGGTGGTAACCCCAGGACTGGGGGCCTAGGGAGGCCTCTAGAGGGTCAGAATTAAAGAGTGGGAGGGGGCGGGACCAGGGCTTCAGTTTAGACCTGGGCAGTTTAGACCAGAGCAACCAAGGGTGTGTTTATCGAGCATCTCCTCCAAGGGCTGGTCCCTGGAATCGAATGCTTTGCTTCTCTAGCACCACTGGATCCTTGCATTGCAGGTGCTATATCACTCCTGCTTCGGTTAAAGCTTAACTTTCTTCACCCGGCTTTTCTTTTCACTGGAAAGGCAGCCAGTCCCAAGAGTCCACTTAGGTGATGGCTAACCACACTCATCCTGTATTTCAGTTGTAGGGAGAGTCACATGAAGTCCCTAACTTCTTGGGAACTGGGGGAGCTTCTGGTGCCGTCCCCCAGGCCACACTCAGTGGAGGGCCAGATGGGGTGACGGCCTCCCTCTGGGGAGCCTCATCCAAGCTGCATGCAGCCCTGTTGCCACTAAGCGGTCTGATGAGGCACAGCTGAGGCCCAAGCCTGTTGAGGGACCTAGCAAAGTAGACCTGGACTCACCTTGTGGGAACACAGGCTAGGAGAGGGGGCAGGAGCACGTGGAGTGGAGGACCCAAGTGCTGTGACCAGGTGGGTCTTACGCCTGCCCAGTGACTTCCTGCTGAGCAGGGGAAGGAACAGGGCTCTAAGCAGAGGCTCCCCTTTAGGAAAGGCGAGATTTATAGAGAACACCGGGAGTGATTGCGGGGCTGAGGACAGAAGATAAGGTGTCTAAAAGTCCTCAGATTCGTTGATTGAGAGATTTTATATTCTATTTTTATATTTATTTATTTTCCCTTTTGTTGCCCTTGTTTTTTATTGTTGTAGTTACTATTATTGTCATTGTTATTGATGTCATCTTTGTTAGATAGGACAGAGAGGAGGGGAAGATAGGGGGAGAGAAAGATAGACACCTGCAGACCTGCTTCACCACTTGTGAAGTGACTCCCCTGCAGGTGGGGAGCCAGGGCTCGAACCGGAATAATACACTGGTCCTTGTGGTTCGCGCCACATGCGTGTAACCTGCTGCGCTACCGCCCGGCTGTATTCTTGTACAATACAATATTGTGGCCATACTTTCAACCTAGGCCCCAATTTATTTTTAAGGTTTTTTTTTTTTTTGAACTTTATTTTATTTGATAGAACAGGAATTGAGAGAGAAAGAGACACCTGCAGCACTGCTTCACCACTTGTGAAGCTATCCCCTGTAGGTGAAACTGTCCCCTGTAGGTGAAGCTGTCCCCTGTAGGTGAAACTGTCCCCTGTAGGTGAAGCTGTCCCCTGTAGGTGAAGCTGTCCTCTGTAGGTGAAACTGTCCCCTCTAGGTGAAGCTGTCCTTTGTAGGTAAAGCTGTCCCCTGTAGGTGAAGCTGCTCCCTGTAGGTGAATACAGGGGGGGGGGGGGCTTAAACTTGGTTCCGTGTACATAGGAAAACATTCAGTTAACTAGGTGTGCTACCACCCGGTCCCATTCTTCTTCTTTTTTTTTTCAGATTATTATGATAGGGATATATATTTATATATATATAATTAATGAGAAAGGAGAAGAGAGAGAAAGATCCAGACATCACTCTGGTACGTGTGCTGTGGGGATTGAACTCAGGACCTAGTGCTTCAGAGTCCAATGCTTTATCCACTGCGCCACCTCCTGGACCACTTTTTTTTTTCTCTAATGTTCAGTTTACTTACTCATGAGAGGAGGGTAGAAAGAACAAAGCAGAGCTGCACTCTGGCATATGTAGCAGTAGGGGTTGATCTTGAGGGTCCAATGCTTCAGCCACCGCCTGAGCCAACTGATTTTATTTTCTTGCAAGCTTCATTTTTTTTTTTTCAATTTGTGAGCAAGACAGAGCCCAGAGCACTGCTCCAGCATATGCAATGCAGAGGACTGAACCTGGGGCCTCCCAGGTACGAGTCCTATGTGTTGGTTGTTGCACTGTCTCCCCGGTCGCCCGATCCTGGATGTTGAATACCAGCATGCCCATAATGTACTGAGCTGTGTAGCAAGTGCCTGGTACTAGACTGGGCACTTTATTTCGGTTCTTGCTCACACCACAGGGTAGGGTTGACTCATCACAAATGAAGAGGCAGAATGTGAGCAGCATTGTACACACCAGAGCTAGAGTCTCTCCCTCTGCACCCCAGCCCCCTGCAGGAAATCAAGAAAGCACTGCTTGCACATGCCGTAGCCGCCGTGCAGATGGGTTCCAGGTCATCCCTACAGTACTGTGCGCATAATAGGTGCACGTAAGGTGATAGAAGGTGCTTTGAGGATAATTTTGCCCGCACAAAATTTGCATCCTCCCTAACAACTGCGGAAACCCCTCCCCCCAGAAGAAGGGAAACACTGTTGTCATGGGAACCACTGGTGCTGGAGTTTGCCCTCAGAAGGTGGTCACTGTCGTCCTGCCCACATTTTGGTGGCTGTGATTAAGCTGCTGTTCCCTCAGGGAAGTGCTGCCTAGGCGGGATCTCACATGAGCTCCATGGCAGAGTGCTCCTTTTCCAAGGTATATGTGCCTAGGCCAGTGCCACTTGAGAATGCCTTGTTACGGCTTATTGCAAGAAGGTGATTTTATTCGAGAAAGATGATGGCATTTATATTTTATTGGTAGGATAAGGAGGACTGCTCTTGTCCCTTTGCTTAGGCCTCTGCAAATACCTGTTACCTAGTGGTAGGTAAGTTTGGAAGGTTTACCAGTTAACTCTGTTGCATGTGACATACCACCCCCAAAGTTAGTGGCTTCGAATAGACACCACTTGTTCTTTCTCGTGAGTCTTTGGGCTGAAGAGGGTTGGGTGGGAAGGAGAGTATCTGCTGGTCAGGCCCAGCTTGGCTGACTTCAGCTGGGTTAAGGCATGCCTCCAATCTGCTGGCCCACGAGCTGGGAAGTCTCAGTCCTCTGCACACTTCTCCCTCACACCCCCCTGCAGCCAGCCTGGTCATGCTCTCCTGGCACAGCAGAGAGGCAAGAATAAACTGGCCCAGCCATGCAAAGAAGCTTTCTACTGAAAGCTATAGAAGTTCAGGCTTCTGCTGGCTAAGATCCCCTTTGGCCACAGAAAGTTGACATGGCCCCAGAGCAAGTGGGAGACGAGAGAGCCGTTAACGGGGCCCATTGAGCACAGTCACTCTCCCAGACAGCACACCACAGACTGAGGTGGCTTAGTCAGGCTTGTCTAGGATCATTGTGCATTGAGCCTGTGCTGTGGGCATGCACGGGAGTAGGCACTTTCCCTGCTTTGACACTGAGCCTCACAACAGCTCTGCAAGGTAGGTAGGATGTGGAGCTCAGGAAGTTAAAGAACTTGCTCAAGGTCACCCAGCTCATGAGTGGTGGGGCAGAGGCTGGAACGTGTGTCCCTTGACCCCGAGCTCAGGTGCTGTCACCACAGTCCACTGCCTTGAGGGAGTCCCTGGCCACCTTGCCTTCCCTCCAGCCCAGATTTCACTGGAGTTTTTTGCTTTTTGTCAGGCAAGTGCTTTTTTTTCTCACATGTACTCCCCCCACCCTCCAGGCTATATGAACTGAAGGTGTTCTCCCAGGAGGGGCCCAGGAACCGCAGTGTCTCCCAGACACACTAGGTGGGGAGGCACCTTCTCTGTAACCTTTCAGACCCAGGAGCATGGAAGATCACCAGGGCATTTGACCATGAGCTCCGGTGTCAGCCTCATGCATTCCAGTCCTAGTCCAGCCACTCAGCAGCTCACTTACCTTGGGTGACTCATTTAACTTCTTGAAATCTGTTTCTTCATTTAAAAAAAAAAAAAAGATGTGGGGGATAATAAATAAAGCCTATTTTGCAGAGCTGTTACAGGGGACTAAAATGACCTCTATCAAGTGCCTAACCCAGTGCCTGGTACGAAATAAGTGACCTGACTAGTATCACCAGCTTCTTTTCTAAGTGGAGCCTTTCCCCTCCTGGGAACCTCGTTCTTGTCTGTTGGACAGGTGTCCCCTGCTTCCGGCCAGTCAATGCAGACTTGCTGCCTGCTGTGTCATCGAGAACGCAGAGGCTGGGAAGAAGGCCCTGCCCAGAATGGACTGGTGCTGCAGGGTGAGAAGCTGCCCCCTGACTTCATGCCAAAGCTCGTCAAGAACCTCCTAGGCGAGATGCCTCTGTGGGTCTGCCAGAGCTGCCGAAAGAGCATGGAGGAAGATGAGAGGCAGACAGGTCGAGAGCATGCAGTGGCGGTAGGTAACCGCTGAGCAGGGACCCCGCACCCTGAGGCCATGGTGGGCCAGGCCTGCCCTCAGGAGGAGGCACCGTGAGGCTGCTGTGGTGACCCTTGGGGGATGAATTGAGTCTGAGGGCTGCCTCATAGGCACCAGGAGTGCAGGACCTTGCCCCTTCCTTGTGACTGGACCCTTTGTGGCAGCTTAAGCATTGGCTAGAGAAGTGGGGGGGGGGGGTGGGTTGGGATGGGCAAAGTCCACCCCTCAGCACAAAGGCGGCCTCCTAGAGTCCTAAGAATCATCAGTGTTTGTCTGCTACTCCCCTTCTGTTGTTCTTTTTTACCCAACCTCAGCTTCCTGACTAGGTATCCTCTTGGCCTTGTCACCTCTCAGGACTCCCCAACTTCACACTCAAACCCCCCCTCCAGCCCTCACACAGGTCTTTGAACTGTGTGAGCACATGGCTCAGGCCAGAGGAGGTGTCAGGTAGCAGAGGGGTGCCCCTGAGGCACACCCCCTCAACACCAGCCTTTATCTCCCCTCCTCCAGATCTCCCTGTCACACACATCCTGCAAGTCCCAGTCTTGTGGTGGTGACTCTCATTCCTCTTCTTCATCCTCTTCGTCCTCGTCCTCGTCCTCATCCTCGTCCTCCTCCTGCCATGGGAACTCGGGGGACTGGGACCCCAGCTCCTTCCTATCAGCACATAAGCTCTCCGGCCTCTGGAACTCCCCGCACTCCAGTGGGGCCATGCCCAGCAGCTCGCTCGGGAGCCCACCCACCATCCCCGGTGAGTCCCAGGCGAGTCCCTGGCTTGGAAGAGCTGGACCCCAGCCTGCCAGAGTGGTGACTTCTGTGCCCCTTGCTCTACACACACCAGCACACCCATCAGTCCAAGAGGAGTTGTTCTGTGGGAGCACGGGGGTCACTGGGCCCTGACTGTCCCTGTGGGTCTCCTTGCCCAGGGATGCAGTCACTCTGACAGTGAGTCCCACTATACCAGAAGGGGACCTGCCTGCACTCGGGAGTGGGCTGTGGGTTGTGGGAGGCCCCTTGAGGCAATAGGGTTGTCATGAGCCTGGCCCCTGTATCACCATAGAGGTAGGCCCGGTGGCTTCTCCTGCGTATCCTCCTCTCTTCTTGAGGGGTGGCTGCAAAAGCAAGCAGCCCCAGAGATTGGCAGAAAAGCTGCTCCAGTTGTCACCTTCTGCAGCTCTCTCAGCTTTCTTTCTTTCTTTTTTTATTTATTTATTACCAGAGTGCTGATCAGCTCTGGTTTACGATGGTGCAAGGGATTGAACCTGGTACTTCAAAGCCTCAGGCATGACAGTCTATTTGCATAACCATTATGCTATCTACCCCTGCTCTATTTATTTTTATTGTCACTATGGTTATTAATCGGGCTTGGTGCCAGCACGACAAATCTACCACTCCCAGCCGCCTTTTTTTTTTTTAAGCTTTATTTATTTATCTTCACTTTTGTTGCCCTTGTTTAACATTGTTGTGGTTATTGATGTCATTGTTGTTGGATAGGACAGAGAGAAGTGGAGAGAGGAGGGGAAGATAGAGGGGGAGAGAAAAACAGACACCTGCAGACCTGCTTCACCACCTGTGAAGCGACTCCCCTGCAGGTGGGGAGCCGGAGGCTGGAAACGGGATCCTTATGCCAGTCTTGCGCTTTGCGCCGCGTGTTTAACCCGCTGCGCCACTGCCCAACTCCCCTTTTTTTTCCCCCTCCAAGGTTATCACTGGAGCTCGGGGCCTACACTATGAATCCAAAGATGGCTCCTGGAGGCCATCTTTTTTCCGTTGTTGTTTTTTCCCCCTATTTTTATTTGATAGGACCTAAAGAAATTGAGAGAGGTGGGGAGATAGAGACGTAGAGAGAAAGATAGACACCTTACTATGTGCGCTTAACCCGGTGTGCCACCCACCTCTTGGGCCCAGAAAGGTACCTACAGTCCTGCTTCACCACTCATGAAGCTTCTCCCCTGCAAGTGGGGAGAGGAGTCTTGAACCTGGGTCCTTGCATATATAATGTCTGGTCCCTCTGTCAGCCTTCTTTAAGTCTTCCCTATAACCTGTGGAAGTGCTGAGAAAAAAACTCCCTGCTTGTTGACGTACAATGTAATACGAGTCCCTGACCCCTGAATTTTGAGCCCTGAGCACTGTGCTGTTCCTGTTGCTTTGGTAATGGGCCCAGAGAGGGTCAGCGGAACCTTGTGTCACGTCTTTGAAACCTAGGGCCACCTGAGAGGCTGGCCTGGTGGCTTGGGCCTTATGGCCCTGTCCAGAGGACTGCCATTGATAGCAGGTCCTAGCGATCGAGTGCTTGCCCCTCTGTGCCTCCTCCCTTGAGCCTGGGCTCCTATTGCCTGTGCAGCCAGGGACCTGCCTGCAAAGAACCCCCTTGCCCAGAGCATTGGTGGGCTATCTTAGAAGCACCAGGGCCCACGGTGCTAAAGGCTGCACCTGGGAGGCTCCCTCTGGCCATCCTCCTCAGGCAGTCAGGGCACGAGGCCCGGGGTCCTGGCAGGTACTCTGACCCCCTTCTCCCCGACCCACCTGCAGGTGAGGTTTTCCCCATCTCGGAGCACCACCGTCACTCAGACCTCACTGCTCCACCTAACAGCCCCACCGGCCACCACCCCCCGCCAGCGTCGCTGATCCCACCTCACCCCGGATCCTTTGGCTCACCACCCCACCCACACCTGCTGCCCGCCACCCCAGCAGCGCCCTTCTCTGCCCTGGCCTCAGAGTGCCCTGTTGCCACCGCTGCTGCCCCCCACACCCCAGCGGCCTGTCAGAGCCCCCACCTGCCCTCCACCAGCATGCCGCTCCTGAAGATGCCGCCGCCGTTCCCAGGGTGCAGTCACCCCTGTAGCGGGCACTGCAGTGGGCCTCTCCTGCCACCTCCCAGCTCCCAGCAGCTCCCCGGCACTCACAGGTAAGTGGGCAATGGGAAAGACACACTTCCTGCCAACTCGGGTTTTGGAAAACAATGCCAAGGGTACCTTTGAGGTAGAAAGTAAGGGTAGAGAGGTCGGACGGTAGCACACAGGTTAAGCGCACATGGTGCAAAGCACAAGGACCAGCGCAAGGGTCCTGGTTCGAGCTCCCGGCTCCCCACCTGCAGGGGGGTTGCTTCACAGGTGGTGAAGCAGGTCTGCAGGTGTCTGTCTTTCTCTCCCCCTCTCTGTCTTCCCCATCTCTCTCCATTTCTCTCTGTCCTGTCCAACAGTCATGACACCAATATCAACAATAATAATAACCACAGCAACGATAAAACTGTGGCAACAAAAGGGGAAAAAAATAGCCTCCAGGAGCAGTGGATTCATGGTGCAGGCACCAAACCCCAGCAATAACCTTGGAGGCAAAAAAAAATCACAAAGTAGGGTAGATTCCTCCCATACACACACATACACATATATATTTTTTCCAAGTGTAAAAGAAATATGCATTTATTGTTTTTTTTTTTTTAAGTCTTGAACAGTGGGGGCCAGGTGGTGGCTCACCTGGTTGAGTGCACAAGAAGCCAGGTTCCAGCTTCTGGTCCTCCACCTGCAGGGGGAAGCTTCACAAGCAGTGCAGCACTGCTGCAGGTGTCTAGCTCACTCTCTGTCTTCCTCTTTCCTCTCAATTTCTCTCTGTCTCTATTCAAAGTAAATAAATAAAAATATTGGGGGGTAAAAAAAACTTGTAACAGTTTAGAAATGAATCAAGGAGACTCCAAGAGAGGAAGTCTTATGTTGTAGTGTATTTTCTTCCTGGCATTTCCATGTATAAATAACATAATTGGGTCCTCAAGTCTGTGCACATTTTTTGCATAATTATTATTATTTTTTGACATCATATTACAATCCCTCCTCCCTTTAAAATTCTTCAGAAAGCTCTTCACTGCTCCCAGCATCTTACTGTATGTCAGCTCCAGCATATTTCTTCCCTCCCCTGCTTCTGGTCAGGTACTTCCTGGCCAGGTTCTAACGGGCATACTTATGCCCAAGTTTGTGCTTGAACTAGGAATTAAGTCCTTAAGGTCAATTCATAGAAGTAACTCCCAAGTACCAAGAAGGGTCATATTAATACAAAACTGGAGAGTCGGGCAGTAGCACAGCAGGTTAAGCGCAGGACTGGCATAAGGATCCCGGTTTGAGCTCCCGGCTCCCCACCTGTAGGGAGTCGCTTCACAGGTGGTGAAGCAGTTCTGCAGGTGTCTGTCTTTCTCTCCCCCTGTCTTCCCCTCTTCTATCCATTTTTCTCTGTCCTATCCACGACGACATCAATAACAATAACCACAGTAACTACAACAATAAAACAAGTTCAACAAAAGGGAATAAATAAATATTTTTAAAAAATTAATACTTAACTGAAAGATACAAATCCATTGGAGAGAGAAAGTAGATGTAGATTTATAGAGAATAAGTTAGGTCTATGCTAATTACCCATTTTTCTCTCTCTCTTTTTCTCCTTTCTTCTTTCTCCCCACCCCTCACTTTGCCATTCTACCACCCCACGTCACCACTCACACATGGCTTTCCCTCCTGGTGTTGGTGGCATCTGTACAGAAAGCTCTCATTTGGCACCATTAGCTTCCTGCATGGGCTCCTGAGTCTAAAGACCGGAGAGCATTTTCTAGTGAACTTTGTTCTTCTCCAGTTGTTAAAACATTTGGATCATGCCGATGTTTTAATGGTCCAAGTAATGTCCCTAAAGATGTCTGCCCAATGTGTCCCCTCTGTTGAATTTTTCTCCTTGGAATACACGGCTCTCAAAAAAAAATCAGTGGGTCTTTCTTGTTTTGTTTTGTTTTTGAGAATTCATAATACACATTAAAATCTTGCTTCCAGGGGCTGGGTGGTGGCACACCTGGTTGAGCACATGTATTACAATGCACCAAGGACCTGGGTTTGAGCCCCTGGTCCCCACCTGCAGGGGGAAAGCTTTACACGAGTGGTGAATCAGGCCTGCAGGTGTCTCTCTGTCTCTCTCCCTCTCTGTCACCCCCCTCCTTCTTGATTTCTGGCTGTCTCTATCCAATAAATAAAGATAATAAAAAAAAATTTTTTTTTAATCTTGTTTCCATAGGGCTCTCTGAATTGCTTTAGCACGAGTATCATAATTTGTGTCTCTGTGCCTCTTGAAAGCCCAGTGTTTTAACTTTGTTAACATAGAGGAAGAGTGGTCCATTTAAATCAAGCCTCTCTGAGCCCTGTAACAGCTTAGCCCACACCCTGGGGACTGCCCCAGGAACCAGCCTCCTCACTGCCCCTCCCGGCTCTGGCTGTGGGGCTCCATTCCAGAGATTTCCAGGCCGAGTCTCATCCTTTGCCTGGGAAAATCATCTCTATTACACATGCTGCCCTGGAGCTTCCCGAAGGCAGAGGCTGTGCAGAGTCCTCTGTGCTACCCGGCAGATCAGTTAAGCGTTCAGGCTGGCCTGCTCCATTGCTCCCTGGGGAGGGAAGCCTCTGTTGGGTGGGACTTGGAGGTGTAGGAAGCTGGAGTATATCCCTGACACAAACAGTAACCCTGGGGCTCTGTGGCCCACCTGGAGGTCCTGGGTTCAGGCAGCAAGTGCACCCTGGGTCCTGTGGGCCTGTGCTCATCGATCTCCTGTAGGTGCTCTGGGGAGTCATCTACTTAATCAGACACCTAGCTGAGTACCTACACTGGGCTCCCGGGACAGAGGTGGCATTGGCCTTGCCTTTGGGGGTGCACTGTTGCTCTCAGACAACTGAGCAAACAGATTGTCAAAATAAAGCCTGATCAGGAGGACTGGAGAGCCGGTGTGGGGCATGAGGAACCTTCCTGTGAACACAGTGAATAGGAGCCCGAGGGTTGGAGATGAGAGGACGCTCCCCCACTCCCACTGCAGCCTGACCCTGCACACCCCCTCACCTTGGGGCCTTTCTCCCCCATCAGCAGGGACCCCGGGTGCAAGGGACATAAGTTTACACACAGCGGCCTGGCCTGCCAGCTGCCCCAGCCCTGTGAGGCTGACGAGGGCCTGGGCGAGGAGGAGGACAGCAGCTCTGAGCGCAGCTCCTGCACCTCATCCTCCACCCACCAGCGAGATGGCAAGTTCTGCGACTGCTGCTACTGTGAGTTCTTCGGCCACAACGCGGTGAGTGAGCCCGCTGGGCCCAGTGTGGGCCGGGGGGCCTTGGGCGGGGGCAGGGGGTGCCAGTTCCGTGCCAGCTCGAGCCTCACAGCCGCCCTGTGAGGTGAGCATCTTGCCACGTCGCTGCCTCTGCCCTTTTAGTGGTCTCTCTTAAGCTTGACTTTTCTTCCTCAGACGAAGGAGAGGCCTGGCAGAGGGGAAGCTCTGGTTCTGAGGCGAGTGTATATGCGTGCGATCGCAGAGGCGGAGACGTGTGCATGGTGAAGGCAGAGTGGCAGCAGAGGCGCTCTGCCAAGCGAGAGCCAGCGTGAGCAGAGGCACCAGGAGTGAGCTCAGGGCAGAGCAGTGCCGTCTGCGACGGGGGAGGCCGCCGGCCAGGGCAGTGCAGTAGGGCAGGCAGTGGACGGACGCACTGGGGACGCACTGGCGTTGCTCGTTCGATCTGAGCGAGGGGGCACATCCTCATTTTAGAGGTGACATGGCTGAGGCTCACAAAGACCCAGTGACCTGCCCAAGGTCATACAGCTTCCAAGTGACAAAGCCCAGGCTCAATCAAACCTGCTTTCCTGGCTGCCATTACTGTCACCCACCACCACCCCCTCGCCGCCCACCGTGGCCTTGGCTTGGGGCCTGGCTGTGGGGGATGCCGGGTGGTCTCCGTGGCTCTGGCAGGGAGACCGGGTGTCTCGCTCCTCACCACGCATGGCGCCAGCGGGTGGGGGCGCTCCTGGCCTCCCAGGCCCAGGGTGTAACGACAGCACCTCCCCTCCCCCAGCCACCCGCCGCCCCGACGAGTCGGAATTATACTGAGATCCGGGAGAAGCTCCGCTCAAGGCTGACCAGGCGGAAAGAGGAGCTGCCCGTGAAGGGGGGCACCCTGGGCGGGATCCCTGGGGAGCCTGCCGTGGACCACCGAGATGTGGATGAGCTACTGGAATTCATCAACAGCACGGAGCCCAAAGTCCCCAACAGCGCCAGGGCCGCCAAGCGGGCCCGGCACAAGCTGAAAAAGAAGGTGGGTGTGGGGGGGAGCCCAGCTCTGCCGCCTCTCCTCCCCAGGAGCCCTGCACCCCACCCCAGCATTTCCGGGGCCCAGGTGGTGCTATCTGCAAGGGCCCTTAGCTCAGCTCTCTGCTCTGGGTTGTTGCGAATGTGTTCGGGCGGCTTCCAGTTCAGGAGGCTGGGAGCCATTGGAGAAAAGGCCAGTCCAGGTCCCAGAAACCCCTGGCCGGATTCCTCTAAGCCCAGGACTCACTTCGGGAAGGCAGACAGGCAGTCACTTATTCACTCAGCAAACACTTGTGCCGCCCCTGGGAGCCAGAGCACGATGCTGTGTCCTCATACTTAGATATGCAGTCCAGAAACCATAAGCCTGAGCGTGGCAGAGCTGGGTGATGCGTGGGGAGGCCAGGCAACCAGGAGGGCCCAAGGCAGGATAGACAGCGGGGGTAAGGACAGAACGGCAACCCAGAGTCAGAGAGTGCCAGCCTGATCCCACAGGTGAGGGCTCTCACCAGAGGACGTAACTAGGTCGGGTGTATAGTCCAAGATGGCCTGTCTTGGAATGGCAGGTCTCCTAGAGGGGCAGTTCTCCTGGCAGGAATCCCCAAGCCCAGCAGCTGGCTGGTGGCAGACGTTTTCAGGGCAGGGAGATGGAGTCAAGGGTGTCTCCTGGGGGCCAGGGACAGGTGAGGCTAGGACTGGCAGAAGACAGGGCCGTCACTTGAGAAACCACGCTCCAGGCTTTCCACGAGGCCCCACCTGGAGGCCAGGAGTTGCCAGCCTGAAGACATGATTGAAGCCATGGGAATGACCCATCCTCAGGGCAGAGAGCTCCTCCTTAAGCTGAGCAGAGAAGCAGAGTGCTGTCCCCAGGCCGCCCTGCTGCCAGGCAAGCCTCAGAGCTCCCGGGGCCCCCCCCCCGGCTACCTCATTACCTTGTCACCTGCCACACTCAGCAGAGAGAGACTGGGGTTTGACAGCCAGCTAGCTGGCCCCAGTCCCTAGGTGTTCAGACAGCAGCTTTGATTCCCCATCTCTTTCCAGCCAGGGCACAAACCAGCAGCCTTTCCCTACAGCCTGCAGTGGTGAGCCCTGAGGTGCTGGCAAGAAGCTCCAGTTCCCTCTTAGGCCCCAGTGAACACCCACCACTCCCCAGGCCTCAAGTGCTGGTCATAGGTCTGGGCCCCCAGATACCGTCCTCCTTATCCACCCTCACTGCTCTCCACTCTCCCCCTCTCCTCCCTGTGGCCTTGCCTTCCAGCTCAACTCACTGTCCCACCTGTGGAGTTGGTGTATCATCAGCCCACTCTAGCAGCTGCCCTACACCCCCAGCCTGCCACCCCACCTGTCTGGAGCTCTAGGCACAGTGACTGCCTGGTAGCCCACCCAGAGACCACCAAACACAGCTCCAGGGGCTGCCTGGGCCCATGTCCCTGGGCTGGTGAGCAAAGCTGCTCTCTTCTGCTCCAGTACTTCTTCCAGGCCTTGCTTTCCCTCCTTCCTGTCCTACCCTTGCTCCTTTGATGTCCCTCCAGCCACTCTCTCCATCCACGGAAGTCTGTCACTTCCCAGGCCAGTCAGATCCCTCACTGTGGAACAGTCCTCGCCCTGCCCTGCCTACCCACCCCAAAATCCACAGTTCTGGGTTTCTGCCTCTCCTGTGGCCTGCCGGCCCCTAGGAGCCCCTAGACTTCCTGTTCCTGGTCACTGGCTTGGCCCACAGCCCCTGGGTCAGAGCCGTCCACTCTTCTCCAGCTTTGCTCCCCCACCCCCCAACCCCACCTGCTTTGGGGACAGATAAGCTCACTTCCTGCTTCAAGGAATAATTAAAGCCAGAGGACACAAAACACTCTGGAGATCTCTCCCCTCCTGGAAACTTCCCCAGGAGAGAGGGGGCCCCTTTACGTGATGCCCCAGCAGCATCCTCAGCTGCCAGCTCCTCCATCAGCACCTGTTGTCTTCATAGAACAGCCTGTTCCCAGAGCTTCTGGTCTCTCCCTTTCTCCCATTGGCCAATCCTCTGCCCTCCTGCACCTCCCTGCAGATTGCTCCCATTCAGTCGCCAGCAACTTCTCGTCACCAAATCCCCCTCTCCTGTCCCATCTGTGGGGTACACTAGGGACCCCCTCAGTCCTTGGAGGTTCTCCTTTTCTGGGGTTTCTCCATCCTTAGCTGAGGCGGCAGGGACAGGCCCCAGGAACGACACTCCCAAGCTCTCCTCTTGCTCTCTGCCCTGGGTTGTCCCCCTTGGGTGTTCTCCCTAGCAGAGGGACACCATCTGGTGTGAACCATCCACTTCCTCCCTCCCTCCTCTCTTCCCATCGAGGGTCCTAGGCCTTGGCAGCTCCTCAAGGTGCACTACAGGCCCTCAGAGAGCTCACACTCCCTCCAGAGGCCTGCTCTTTTTTCTCCGTTGCCTGTTAGTTCATGGCACCACCAGCTGTCTGAGTCTGACCCCTGGGTGCCTGCCTGGGAGGAGTGAACACCTTGTGGTGGTCTCAAAACATCGGGCCTTGGAATCAGACCTCCGTTGAAAGCCCGGCTCTGCCACACTTCTTGTATGACCTTGGGCAAATCACTCACCCTCTAAGCCTCAGTTCCTTCGTCTGTGAAATGAGAATTATGGTAGCATGTAACTCAGACTGTAGCAGGAGTGATGCGTGGAGAGACTCGGAGGGGGGCGCCAGTCAGGGCAGCTGCTGTGACAGCTGAAGCGGTTGTGGTGGTGTGTTGATGACTGACCTCATTCTCTCTCCCGCCCAGTAGCCTCAGAGTCCTAGCTGTGCCGAGTCCCAGGTAGCTCGGGCCAGCCCCCACTCTCGACCTGCCACCTTCAGTGGCTGGACAGACCCCCACCAGGTCCAGGCTGCTTTGTCCTTTCCCACTGCCCTCCCGGAGAGCCACTCCCCTGAGTGCTGAAGTCCCCAGAGACTCTGCTCTCCCACTTCTTGGCCCTTCCATTTGCCCATCCCCTCTCTGGAAGCTGCCTGTCTGCAGGATTGTTTTCCCCTTCCCCTTCACTCCCTACGGGTCAGTTCAGGTTCCAGTGCACCCTGAGTTTTTACCTGTAGTTCTCGTCACTGTCACTTACATGAAACAGCCAGTTGGCACTGAGTGTCTCCTGCCTGGCTGAATCCACAGAACCTGGGGCAGTCAGATGGGGTCTCACATAGAGCTTGTACCGCTTACTGCTGGGGAGGGGGGTCAGTTCCCCAACTCCATCCTGTCGTCTGTAAACTGAGGGTGACAAGGCCATAGCATTTTGGAGGTTATGGATTCAAGGTCTAGTGCAGAGGCGGAGGGTCTCTGTGCTTCCCCCTCTGGCCACCTGGCTCCCTTTCTGCCAGCATCTGTTAGGTTTCCTTGCTGAGTGGCAAATCATAGCTAATAATTGAGCAGTGACCAAGTTGTCCTGGTACAGGGAGGAATGAGGTGCAGGCCTTCCCGGCCCGTGAGCTTCCCCATGACCTTGAAGTCCACAGCGTAGCCTGGCATGCTTGCTGCTGTAGGCCATGCTGCTTCCTCACCCAGTGGCCAGCATGGGGCCGGGGAGAAGCACAGGCATCCCCAGAGCAGCCCCGTGAGCTGTGGGTAGGAGTGTTTCCCTGCTCCACGAGTGAAGGCGGTGAGGCTGAGAGAAAGTGATTTGTCCAAAGTCTCCCAGCTGTGGTCTGCTCAGCTGTGTAGCTCGTGCTGGACAGAGAGCGAATGGCCCAAGTACTTGCTGGATCACAAGTGTACCCTGAGTGGACACTGAGGTGGTAGCAAGCCTCCTCTTTCTGTCCCCACTCTTGCTTTTTTCCTGTTTCTCCCGCTCCCCACTAGCTGGGCTTTCCTGAGATGGTGCAAGCCTCCCAGCTCCTGGCTGCCACAGCTGCCATCCCGCTGGCCTTTGAGATCCGTCCATTCCTGTCTCCTACTGTTGGCCCCTGAGCCCTTGGGGTGGCTGTGGGGTGGGGACTCAGCCCACAGATTTTCACTCCTAGGTCAGCCCCCCCAGGTCCTCCCAGCACCCCCAGTCCTCACCTGGCAAGGGGGCTGCCTGCTTCGTGTGGTTGGCACACCTGACGTGGCCAGGATAACGAGCCCAGCTTCATACGGGAGAGCCCCTGGGGTTCAGTGGGCACCCAGTGCTGTCTCACCACTGCCCTGTGGCTTCCCTCCTCATCCACAGATTGTAGGACAAGAGAGCAGGCCTCTGGCACTGTCCCCTCCCGTGCACCCCTTCCCCAGCACCCTCCTCACCCCAGAATGATTTTCCCCCAGTTATTAGTGGACCCTGAGGTGCCGCTCAGACCAGGAAGGTGAGACACCCTTAGCTCAGCTCCTCTCCACGTGTCCTGTCCTTTCAGACCTCAGGGCTGACCTGGAGCTCTAGACTGGGGGAAGTTGTGCTTCCTCCCTGCCCCTTGTAGCTCCTCTCATCCTGGGGTGTGTACCTGCCTGTGTGTGCTACACAGGAAGAGTGGGGAACGGGTCGGTGAGTGGGCCAGGAGTAGAGGGTGCTGCTGCTGGCCGGCAAGTGGCCAAGTGGGCCCCGGGCTGGCGTGTCCGGTATCACTTGTGCACAGCAGCTGCCAAGCCCCTGCTGAAGCTGCCTTTTGTATCGACAGGAGAAGGAGAAGGCCCAGCTGGCAGTGGATGCACCCCGGCAGGAGCCCCTTGGCAGTCAGGAGCCACGGCCTGCCCGGGAGAGGCTGCTGGAGTGGCCAGAGCGGGAGCTGGACCGGGTCAACAGCTTCCTGAGCAGCCGCCTGCAGGAGATCAAGAGCTCCGTCCAGGACTCCCTCTGCGCCAGCCTCAGTGCCTGTGAGCTCAGCGTGGACAGCAATGGCCTGATGCGCGAGGTGACTGCCGAGCCAGGGCCCCACAGCCCACCCCCCTTGAGCCTCAATGGCTCCCCGGAGCAGCGGCCAGACATTAACCTGGACCTGTCCCCTTTGACTCTGGGCTCTCCCCACAACCACAGGCCCCAGTCCCTGGGCGAGCCGGCCCCGCCCTGGGTGGACACTCGAGGGCCTCCCTCACCCTGGACCGAGGTGAGGGGTCCCCCTCCCAGCATCAGCCCTGAGAATGGGCTTGTACGGAGACTGAACACGGTGCCCAACCTGTCCCGGGTGATTTGGGTCAAGACACCCAAGCCGGGCGCCCCCAGCTCTGAGGAGCCCAGCCCAAAGGAGGCCGTGGGCTGCAAGCTAGAGCCACCGGAGCCTGCAGCCCCAGCTGGGAAGGCCCGGAAAGGCAAGAGACAGGGCAGCCAGGCCAAGAAGAGTGAGGCCAGCCCGGCCCCCCGGCCCCCCACCAGTCTTGAGGCCCCCTGTGCCAAGGGCCTGACCCCCAAGCAGTCCAGCAAGGCCCCGGAGGCCCCCAAAGCAGGCGGCTGTGCCGAGGCCACAGAAGGCAGCAAGGGCAGCCGGCAGGGACCCGGCTGGGCAGGCAGCCCCAAAGCCGACAAGGAGAAGGGCGGCTCCTGGCGAAACTGGCCAGCCGAGCAGGAGTCCACACAGCCTCCAGGCCCCGCCAGGCCGCAGACCTTGGCACAGGGTAAGGGCCGCAGCCGCCGCAGCCGCAACAAGCAGGAGAAGTCGGCCTCCTCCTTGGGTGAGTGCAGCAGGAGCCGAGCGCTGACCCCCACCCCAGCCCGGCCTCGGGGTGGAGGGCAGTCCCCGACTGGCAGGGGCAGTGCTGCCCCAAGAGCGTGACCCTGGAGGCCTGGCCGCAGGCACTGAGCCCTCCTGGCTGTGTCTCCCCAGACGACGTGTTCCTGCCCAAGGACTTGGATGGGGTGGAGATGGATGAAACTGACCGGGAGGTGGAGTACTTCAAGAGGTAGGTTCGAGACTGCCCACACCCAGGTTCCCACCCATAGCCCACCCACTGGAGCCTGGTGCCACTTTGCTCACTTTGTCCATTTGCTGGTACATTGAGTCCCTCTTGACAGTGGCTGGAGTCCCTTCTTCTCAAAGTTAAAACAAAACAACACACCAGACCTGGCTTTGGCGATACACTGCTGGGGACCAGCAAGTGACTCACTCTATAGAGCGCACAGTTACCAAGTGTGAGGACCTGGGTTGAAACCCTGCAGGAGGGAGGCTTCACAAGTTGGAACGCTGCTGGGGAACCCTTTTTTTCTGCCTAGGATATCTATAACACCATTTTCAGGCCCACCAAAATTATGATTTCTAAATGAGCACTTGATAGTGCTATGAAAATAAATCTCCACCTGCCTTGGCAGGGCCAGACCATATATGGCCCATGGGAGCGGTGGCAGAGGTGATAAGACAGTGAGCCCCAGTGATGACCCTGGTCACAAGGGGAGAAACACTAAAATGAAGTGACACAGAAAAGGTCAGCCTGGCCCCTGAGCATGGGTGACAGGCACATTTGTGAAACTACATTTTTGCATGACCATTATGCTGTCTTCCCCAGCCCTAGTGAAACTTAATTTAAAAAAAAAAAATTATATTTATTTTCCCTTTTGTTGCCCTTTTTTTATTGTTGTTGCAGTTATTGTTGTCATTATTGATGTCATCATTGTTGGATAGGACAGAGAGAAATGGAGGGGAAGACAGAGGGGGGAGAGAAAGATAAGACACCTGCAGACCTGCTTCACCACCTGTGAAGCGACTCCCCTGCAGGTGGGGAGCCAGGGCCTCGAACCAGGATCCTTATGCTGGTCCTTGCGCTTTGCACCACGTGCGCTTAACCCACTGTGCTACCGCCTGACTCCCGTGAAAACTACATTTTTAAGAAAAGAAGAGAAAAAAAAAAACTATGTTTGAAGTGATGTCACCTGAGTGCCCGCTGTTCTCTGGTCTGAGAACAGCTTCAGAGACAAAAAGGGAACTCAGCAATGGAACAGCGGACTTTGATGGAGGAAGCCACAGTTTCGTTCCCCAACACCGAATATGCCAGAGCAGTGCTCCGGACTCTTAAGCATGAGGTTCCAAGTTCAACCCCTGGCATCTGTCTCCTTCTCTCATTAATAAACACATCTGTAAGATACATATGTGGAGAGAGCCCCAGTGTTGAGTGCTGTTGAGGGGTTTGTGAATAGATGAAGCACTCAAGACCAACTAAGGAATGGGGTGACCTGGGGAATAAGAATGAGTGGGCTGGGGCTGGGTAATGAACCTGCCTCGTCATGTGCAAGACCCAGGTTCAAGTCCACTGCATTCGAGGAAAGCTTCTGTGTTGTGGTAACTCTTCCTCTCTCCATCTGTGTATATATCTGAAAAAAGTCGGCTTGGAGCAGTAAAGCCCCAGTAACAATAAAAACAACATTATTTTTCTTTTTATAAAGAAAAAAGGATAGGTGGACCGGAGCAAAGTGAAAGGGGAGAGCAAGTGGTGGTGCGCCAGGTTAAGCGCACACATGACAGTGCGCAAGGACCTGGGTTCAAGTCCCTGGTCCCCGCCCCTGCAGGGGGAAAGCTTCACAAGTGGTGAAGCAGGGCTGCAGGTGTCTCTGTCTCTCTCCCTCTCTATCTCCCCCTCGCTTCTCAGGTTTCTCTAAATAATTAATTAAAGAGAGAAGGTGAAAAGGGCGGGCTGGAAGGTTCTGAGGTTTGAGAATTGCAAGAGGCACTTTAGGATGGGGACACAGCTCAACTAGCAGAGCATCGGGCTTCAGTGCATGAGGCTCCCAGTATGGTCCCTGGCACTGCATTTACCAGAGCGATGCTCTGGCTTCTCTCCGTCTCTGTCTCAAGTAAAGCTCTCTCTGTCTCACATGTAATAAAAAGTCGGGAGGGGGGGCGGGTGGTGGTGCACCTGGTTGAGTGCACGTATTATAGTGCGCAAGGACCCAGGTTCAAACCCCCAGTCTCCACCTGCAGGGGGAAAGCTTTGCGAGTGGTGAAGCAGGGCTGCAGGTGTCTCTCTGTCTCTCTCCCTGTCATCCCTTCCCTCTTGATTTCTGGCTGTCTCTATCCCATAAATAAAGATAATAAAAAAATTAAAAGAGAGGGAAAGAAGGAAAGGATGGTGTTCTTAGGGGACTAGAAGGTAGTCCCCTAGTTCAGCTTGAGTCCAGAAGCACAGAGGGGCACCCTACTCAGGAAGCCCCTAAGCCAACAGAGCTCCCACACCTGCCAGACCCTCCTCTTGGGAGCCTGAGGAGCTGTGCAGAGCTGGCCTGGTCCCCTGCAATGACCAGGCCACACGTGTCTGGAAGGGGGCCCTGGCAGGGCAGGGAGGGGCCTCTGATCACACTTGGGTTTCTCCGAACCCCACAGGTTCTGTTTGGATTCAGCAAAGCAAACTCGGCAGAAAGTTGCTGTGAACTGGACCAACTTCAGCCTCAAGAAACCCACTCCCAGCACAGCTCAGTGAGGTGGGGGACCCCCCACTCCCACCCTTCCCCTTGTTCTGTCACCTTTTGGCCCCCCGCACCTCCACACTCACAGTCCAGCAGGCCTTCGGGCTGCTGTCCTTCCACCCGCCTCCCTTGGCCTGTGCTAACACTGCCAGCCTCGTATTTCCCCTCCCCAGGGCCTCCCAGACAGCTTGCTCAGACAGCCCTGGGTCCCACAAGGACATTGACAATGAAGCCACCTCCTAGAGGGTGTGACCCAGCCTCCCCTCCCAGCCGGCACACTGGGCCTGTCACCCACACAGTGACAGAGCGGGTGGCAGCAGGCTAGCCTGGGCTGGGTCCCTGGGCACGGGCTTTTTCCGGCTGGCGGCCACACAGCTGCTTTTAGACAACAGAAAGTTGGGGCCACCAAGGGTCCGAACCTGTTCTGTCCTCCCCCAGGCCTGGGCAGAAGCCCTCTGGCCCCATGGCTGAGTCTGCTCATCCATTTCTGGTGAGCAGCCCCCCCCCCCCCTTGATGTTGGGCACCTGCAGGGCAGGAGGTTACCATGGAGACCTGCTCACTGTGTGGCTGTGCTCTGCTCTCTTCTCAGCCCCTGCCTGGTCGAGCTGCTTCAGGGGGTCCGAGACCCCGATCACCAGCCGAAGGCTGAGTTTCCTGCTCCACGTTCCCGCCCGCCTACCCATGACTCCCTGCTCCCACCATCCTGGACCAACCAAAAGCTGAATGGACGCGCGCAGGGGCCTCTTGGACCCTGTGGAGCCGCTTCCTGGTGCTACGGCAGCCTCCACACTCAGAGCCTGGGGGCTGGGCTGGCCTGTGGGCTGGGGCTGATGGTACTGCTGGCCCAACACTGCTCTGTGTTTGGTTTTTGTTTTTTGTTTTTCAATTCTTTACTTTTGATACTGTGAAGATCTTTCCTGCCGAAAGATAAAGCAACATTTGAACACAAAGCAAGTGTGTTGGTGATTTTTTTTTTTTTTGGCGGGGGGGAGCAGCCTCCTCAGTCTGTTCCTGAGCACATTCCTCATGTCAGCTATTCCTAGGTACCTCTCTGTGCAGTTCCAAATGGGACAGTCACCCTGCATCACAGGTAAGGAAGCTTAAGCTGAGGCAGGAACAGGGAATTGACTAAGCTCAGCCTGGCTGGTTAGGGTTAAGGTTAGAACCCAGGCTTATACAACAGCGGAGTCCAGGGCCTTCTACCAGGAAGGGGGACACTGGTGTGTGAACCCAGAGTGGCCCCATCTCTATGCTGTGTGCGTTTCTCCCTCTGCAAAATGGGTGAGTTGGAGGGTGGGACTCGGTCTCTGTGCAGCTGATGTGGAAGGTTTGCGTCCTTTCTGAAAGCATGCCTTTAGCTGGGTGACTGGAAGGTGTGTGGCAGGGCTAAATGAGTTTCTATAATTGGACCTGCCCTTCTGATGGGAAGGGGGCATGACGGTCTACAGACTTGACAGAAAGGAAGATTTAAAACGCTTTGCCCTGGGGCCAGGTGGTGGCGCACCTTGTTGAGTGCACATGTTACAATGCACAACGACCTGGGTTCGAGTCCCCAGCCCCCACCTGCAGGGGAAAGCTTTGCAAGTGGTGAAACAGGGCTGCAGGTGTCTCTCTGTCTCTCTCCCTCTCCTCTCAATTTCTGGCTGTCTAACAAATAAAGATAATTTAAAAAAAAAAAAGAAAAAAAAAACCCGCTTTGCCCTGCCCTTCCCCAAAGGACCTGCTTTGTAAATTCAGATTTTAATCTCATAGATTTGGTAGATAGGCCTCACGTAGGCTGGTGTCCAACTCCTTGTACCCACTGTAATTTTCTCTACTTAAGCCTTCTCTTAAGTCAGCACAAACTTCCTCCTCCAAGGAAGCTGATGAGACAAGATTGACCGCAGGCTCCCATTTCCTGGGCTTTGGCCTTTGACAGCATGAAATCGTCCTCTGGATTCACTGTCTGTGTCCATCTCCCCCTTGGCTCAGGCTCCCGCCTTGCAGGTGAATCAACACAGCTGTCGTCGGTCCAAAACTGCAAGCCTGGTCCTGCAGCTGTTTCAAAAGTCTCTTCTGAAGAGAAGAGACTTGTGAGAGGCAATCAGGTCCAGGCCCTGGTGCCCTGAGCTGCCTGACATGCTAACTGCTTACTAGATGTGTTTTATGGATTCTTTTTATTGAGTACCCCATCAGAGAGAGAGTGCTACCATGGAAATCAGTTTACCCTCCCTTTGGGACAATTGCAAAAATAGTAGTATTATGTAACATTTCTCTTGAACCTGGAGACCAGTTATCTGCATTTTTTTCTCTTTTTAAAATATTTACTTGTTTTTATTAGTCATTTAATAACGATTGACAAGATTGTGGGATAAGAGGGATACAGTTCCACACAATTCCCACCACCAGAGTTCCACATCCCATCCCCTCCATTGGAAGATTCCCTATTCCTTATCCCTCTGGGAATATGAACCCAGGATCATTATAGGGGTACCGAAGGTGGGAGGTCTGGCTTCTGTGATTGCTTCTCCCTCATATACAGCCTGAGCCCTGTATATGGGGCAGGCAGGGAGAGGGCTCCTGCAGTAGAGGCCACAGTCGACCATGCCTGAGGACCCAGGCAGGTTCCAGATCCCTCCCGGCCCGGCCTCCACAGGGAGCACTACACAAAAGGCGAGACACACGGAGTCGGGCGGTAGCGCAGCGGGTTAAGCGCACATGGCGCAAAGCACAAGGACCAGCATGAGGACGCCGGTTCGAGCCCCCGGCTCCCCACCTGCAGGGGCGTCACTTCACAGGCGGTGAAGCAGGTCTGCAGGTGTCTGTCTTTCTCTCCCCCTCTCTGTCTTCCCCTCCTCTCTCCATTTCTCTCTGTCCTATCTAACAACGACATCAATAATAACTACAACAACAATGAAAAACAAGGGCAACAAAAGGGAAAATAAATAAATATAAACATAAATAAATAATAAAAGGCGTGACACAGCGCTATAGTACCTCTCTTCTCTTTCTGTTCGTCATCCTCTATCTGGGGAGAAAAAAAGGTCACTGGGAGCAGTGCAATCATGCAGGCAGGAAGCCCCAGCGGCCAGGAAATAGAAACACAGCCTGACCTGCCACGCTGAAGAAATCTCAGCGAGGCTGAAGCTGCAGGCTGAACCCTGCACGGCCCGTCCCCGCCCCCGAGCCCCCCAAACCCAGGTCGCTGAGGCCGGTGCTCTCACGACCTTGCCTCCCTCCTCTGTGCCGGCCGCGGGGCGGGGCGGGGGACCCCTCCTGGGCCAGCTCGGAGACCACCCCTGCCCGGGGGGCCCAGGTCCGCTTAGCAGCCCTCCCTGGCTGTCAGCCCTCTCCCTGCGTCTATTAGCACACTCGGGGCCCGGTGCACTGCCAGCACCGCTTTACTAGCCCCTCACCTCTCAGAACATAGGTGGGGTCTCGCATCGGGTTGAGTCGTTTATGCCGCAGGCCCCTCCCTGGCCCCGGAGCCGCTCTGGGGTGGAAACGCCGCCGGAGAGTCCCGGCAGCGCTGTCCTGGGGCGCCCCGCCACCAGGGGGCGCAGTGTCGCGGGCGGGGCGGGGCCCACGCTCCAGCCAGGCGCAGAACCAGTCTTCTTCCCCCGCCTTCCGCGCACGCCCCGAGTCCTCCAGCGTCCCACAATGTATTGCGCGACGCTTTCATCCTCCGCTCTAGCAACGCCCGAACAGTCACTTCAGGGGGCGTTGACGTCGTGGGAGGAAGCGGAAGGAAGTTTGTCCGTCTGGGCGACCCGGCACACGGAGATCGTTGCTAGGTAGCGACGCCCGTTTCTTCGCACCTGATTGGACCGCGGTTAAAGTTGGGGCGGGACCTGGCCTGCGGCGCGTGCGTGCGTAAGTACGTGCGAAGGATGGAGGAGTCGGAGCCCGAGCGCAAGGTGGGACCAAGTTGGGGTGGGCACGGGGGAGCGGCCCTGGGAGCGGGGCGGCCGGGCCTGACGGCGTGTGTCCCCGCAGCGGGCTCGCGCCGACGACGCGGCGGGCGCGGGGAGCCGCTCCGAGACGGAAAATGAGGACGACGAGGACTACGTGCCGTACGTGCCGCTGCGACAGCGACGGCAGCAGCTGGTGAGGCGGGGCGGCGACGGGGCGGGGGGAGGCGGGGGGGCGGCGACGGGGCTGGGGGGGGGCGGGGGCGAGGCGGGGGGGGGCGGCGACGGGGCGGGGGGGGGGGAGGCGGCGACGGGGCGGGGGGCGTCAGCGTCCGGGCGGGCGGGCGCTCGGCCTGGGGCTCCGCGATGCCGCGCTCCCGGCGTGGCGGGGCTCTGAGCGTCGCCGCCGGAACCTCAGCTCCAGAAGCTGCTGCAGCGGAGGCGCAAGGGCGCCGCGGAGGAGGAGCAGCAGGACAGCGGCAGCGAGCCCCGCGGCGACGAGGACGACATCCCGCTGGGCCCCCAGTCCAACGTCAGCCTGCTGGACCAGCACCAGCACCTCAAAGAGAAGGCGGAAGGTGAGCGGGGCCGCCCGGGGGCCAGGGCCGCTGCCCCGGGGCCGCCCTGACGCGCTCTGCCGCGTGTTTCAGCCCGCAAGGAGTCCGCCAAGGAGAAGCAGCTGAAAGAGGAGGAGAAGATTCTGGAAAGTGTGGCCGAGGGCCGAGGTATGGTGGCGGATCTCCACCCCCAGGTGCCAGGGGCGAGGCGTCCGCCAGCAGGCTCCCGCCCTGAGCCATCTCTGTGTCCGCAGCCTTGATGTCAGTGAAGGAGATGGCGAAGGGAATCACCTACGACGATCCGATCAAAACCAGGTGGGGTTCGCAGACTGTCAGGGAGGGTGTGAGGCCGCGACCCGCCTGGCCCTCCTGACTCCCGCCACCCCCGCAGCTGGACGCCGCCCAGGTACGTTCTCAACATGTCGGAAGAGCGCCACGACCGCGTGCGGAAGAAGTACCACATCCTGGTGGAGGGGGACGGCATCCCACCGCCCATCAAGAGCTTCAAGGAAATGAAGTTTCCTGCAGGTACCTGGAGCCGAGGCCGCCATCCCGCCACTGCCGGTTCTGATGGTCAGCGGATGGGAGGAACTGAGAAGCGCTTGTGCCCCCCAAATGCTGCGAGAGGGAATTCATTTGGGGTTTCCTGTATGAGCTCCACTCTTGAGGCGGCCTGACCTCAAAATTTTATGTCGTGTGTGTTTGGCTTTTTAAGTATTTTTATTTAATAACGAGAAAGAAAGGAGAAGAGAGAGAATGAGCCAGACGTTACTGTGATACACGTGCTGCCAGGGATCGAATTCAGGATCTGGTGGTTTGAGAGTCCAGTGGTTGGTCCACTGCATCACCTCCCAGGCCACGACTCTGTGTTTCTTTCAAATTTTTTACTTCGAGTTACTATTTGGGGGGGGGGGGAGATTTGCGTAAAGATCTCTGTTGAGTGTTTTCATGAGAAGGGAAGGCAGAGAGGTGAGGCAGCACTGACTCGCTATCTGTGGCCATCCCTAGGTGCTACCCACAGTGTCCTTGTGTGGTTCCTGCTGAGCCCGGCAGACACACAGAAAGCCTACTCACTCCTGCCCACCTACCTCCCAGTCCTCCGAGGAGTCTTTTCCCCAGTTGTCTCTGTTCAGTTTCTTGCTGCTAGAGCATGTCCGTCAGTGGGTGGGTGACTTTGGTCCTACTCGGCCATTTCTGCCTTCACTTACCCAGGGGCCTTGGGCAAGCGCCCCTTCCTCTACTTCCCCTTCCCCCACCCTGCTGTGCCCCACTTTACTACTTGCAGCAAGCTGGGGTAGCGCCAGCTTGAGAAGCTTGGGGGGCATGAGACACAGGGCTGACAGGATGGTTTTCCGCAGCCATCCTGAGAGGCCTGAAGAAGAAGGGCATCCTCCACCCGACGCCCATTCAGATCCAGGGCATCCCCACCATGTGCGTGAGCATGGGTCTGGGTCCCCGAGCAGGGCGTGCTGGGTGGGGACTGCCTGCCTTCTGCTAGACCTGACGTTGGGCCTTTGCTCCCCTGGCAGTCTGTCCGGCCGGGACATGATCGGCATCGCCTTCACGGGCTCAGGCAAAACGCTAGTGTTCACACTGCCTGTCATCATGTTCTGCTTGGAGCAGGAGAAGAGGTTACCTTTCTCCAAGCGGGAAGGGCCCTATGGACTCATCATCTGTCCGTCAGTAAGATGACCTTGCTTTGCCTGGTAGGGGACGGGGCAGGAGGGGGCAAGACAGCAGCAGGACTGCCTTCCGGTGCCAGCATTTGCTCATACCCACAGCGTGAGTTGGCCCGGCAGACCCATGGCATCCTGGAGTACTACTGCCGCCTGCTGCAGGAGGACAGCTCGCCACTCCTGCGCTGCGCCCTCTGCATTGGGGGCATGTCCGTTAAAGAGCAGATGGAGACCATCCGACAGTGAGTCTCTAGTGTCTTTCAGGTGCATGCAGGAGGGCTCGTTGCCGGATCCACTCCATGGACCCCCACCCCCCAGGAGCTCCTATTTGATGGGGAGGTTAACTGGGCTGGGACAGAGGGACACAGTGGAGTCCCATGGGAGCAAACCAACTGGAATTGGGCAAGTAGAGCTGGTGAACCCAGGTGTCCTAGCAGCTCAGGGCCCTTTGGTGTGACCCTCCTCAGGGAGGCTGTGCAGGGTGGGGGCACGACGAGGAGAAGCACCCTGGGGGGCCGGCCTCAGAGCCTTTTCTCTATCCCCAGTGGTGTGCACATGATGGTGGCAACACCTGGGCGCCTCATGGACCTGCTGCAGAAGAAGATGGTCAGCTTGGACATCTGCCGCTACCTGGCCTTGGACGAGGCTGACCGCATGATTGACATGGGCTTCGAGGGTGACATCCGCACCATTTTCTCCTACTTCAAGGTGCATGTCCCTGCCTGGCCAGCACCGCCCTGCCGCTGTGCACGTACACGCACGCATGCGCGCGCGCACACACACACACACCCCATCTGTCATCTGGCCACTTAAGCCTCCCCAGTCCCAAATGCCTTCATCACTTTTCTTCCTCAGGGCCAGCGGCAGACCCTGCTGTTCAGTGCCACCATGCCCAAGAAGATCCAGAACTTTGCCAAGAGCGCCCTGGTGAAGCCCGTCACCATCAATGTGGGTCGTGCTGGGGCCGCCAGCCTGGATGTCATCCAGGTTTGCATGTGTTCCTGACACCCCCCCACCCCACGTTGGTAGGGGTAATCCTTTGGACATTGGGGATCTCACTCAGAAGCCCTAGCATGAAGCATCCTCAGGGTGTCCAGCCCTTAGGAGCTATTGGGAACATGAGGCTTACAGCCAGTCACCTGGTTGGGAACAGATGGGGCCTATAGACCCTGTGACCCAGCCCCTGTGTCGCAGGAGGTGGAGTACGTCAAGGAGGAGGCCAAGATGGTGTACCTGCTGGAGTGCCTGCAGAAGACGCCCCCGCCTGTGAGTGCTGTACCCAGGCCGGCCCAAATCCCGCGAGGAGGAGGAGGAGGAGGGGTCCCATGTAACTGCACCTGGCCTTTCCCAACAGGTGCTCATCTTTGCAGAGAAGAAGGCAGACGTAGATGCCATCCATGAGTACCTGCTTCTTAAGGGGGTCGAGGCTGTAGCCATCCATGGCGGCAAAGGTCGGGGAATATCTGGGTTTCAGCAAGGACCCTATAGCCCCTGGCCTGATCTCTGCCCATCCCCCCCCCCAACTTCTGTTGTGGTTCTGACAGCCCCCATCTGACCTTCCCCAGACCAGGAGGAACGCACCAAAGCCATTGAGGCTTTCCGGGAAGGCAAGAAGGATGTCCTAGTGGCCACTGATGTAGCCTCCAAGGGCCTGGACTTCCCTGCCATCCAGCATGTCATCAACTACGACATGCCTGAGGAGATTGAGAACTATGGTGAGGAGTTGGGGGACCAGAGCGGGGAAGGTGATGGAGGTTGGGAGTGCATGGACCTGAGACTCCATCCCCTCTATGCAGTGCACCGCATTGGCCGCACCGGGCGCTCAGGAAACACAGGCATCGCTACCACCTTTATCAACAAGGCCTGCGGTGAGTCTGCTGCCCGCACCCCTGCTCAGCCCCTGGGGAGGGGATGGTTGGCATGGCCCTGACAGTTCCTCCCACCCCCAGATGAGTCGGTGCTGATGGACCTCAAAGCCCTGCTGATGGAGGCCAAGCAGAAGATGCCGCCCGTGCTGCAAGTGCTACACTGTGGGGACGAGTCCATGTTGGACATTGGAGGTGACCACGGGGTGGGGGGCACAGGGGTGGGGGGAGCTGGGGCATGGAGCCAGAGGATGCTAACCACCCCACCCCGGACCCCCAGGAGAGCGCGGCTGTGCCTTCTGCGGGGGCCTGGGCCACCGGATCACCGACTGCCCCAAACTCGAGGCCATGCAGACCAAGCAGGTCAGCAACATTGGCCGCAAGGACTACCTGGCTCACAGCTCCATGGACTTCTGAGCTCCTCACCGGCCTGGCCGCTGACCCCGGACAAGAAGGCCAAGTCCTTGCCCAGCTGGCCTGGTGCCTGTGCCTGCCCCCCCGCCCCCCGGCCGCTGACGCCGGACAAGAAGGCCAAGTCCTTGCCCAGCTGGCCTGGTGCCTGTGCCTCCCCCCCCGCCCCCCCAGATTACTATTTTTGCTCTCCCTTTATCTCTGTTGCCAGTAAAAGCATAAATTTCTCTGGTCTCAGCCCCGTCACTCTTCTGCTGATCGCCTCCTCCATCCCCTCTTCCTGGGCTAGCCTCATTCTTACCTCTGGGCCAGGACTTGGCATCTCCTGGAACCCCTTCTGCCCGCTCAGCCTGCCAGGATTTGGGAGCAGGGTTCCATGCTGGCTTCGGCCCAGAGCATGTCCCCTGAGCCCCCTAAGGTGGACAGATGACTCGGAGGGCACACTGGATGGAGGGGAAACGGCTGTCATAATCTCAGCCCTGCACCACTCAATTCCTGTCAGTTCTGTGAAGCTCTGGGACTTCTGGGGTCACTTGGGAGGAGACATCCTGCCTCAGGCCCCTATCCGATTACATAAGCTTCCAGTAGGAACCTCTGGGTTGAGGGGACTGTCACTGAGGCCACAGCATCCTGCCCTCAGCTGCTGGCCTGCCCTGGTGGCACAGACCCATTTCGGAGCAGTGAGGAACTGCTGTGGATAGGGGATCTCTGAGCTAGTGGATTGGTACTATATTTGGGGGATCTTCCTGTAAGCCAGGCACCCCAAATGAAGGCATATGCCAAGCCCAGCAGGATGCATTGCTCCAGGGTGTGTGTCACTGGGGCCCTGGGCTGGTTACTTAATGCCTTCCATCCTCCAGTTCCTCATCACAGCAATGCCAGTAAGAGCCTCAGCAGCTGGGGGGCCCGCTGTAGAGGCATCCAAAAGATCTCTCACCCTGGGAGCTCCTCATAAGTGTCTGGCATGGAACTATAGGATGCTGTCCCTAGACCTGGGACCACATACTAGGCCTGGCACTGACCTCCAGCCAGGCAGATGTGAGGCCTCCACGACCTGAGGGGACGTGCCGCCCATGTTCACAGGACCTGATCTCACATAGGAGGGAGGGGAGAGACTCCCAGAGGAAGAAAGCCCAGCACCCCAAACAGCAGAGTGGTGAGGAGCTGGGCTGGGGGAGAAATGGGGAAGGAAGAATGGAGGCCCAAGTACCAGGCACCTGACAAACAGCCTGGGCGAGAACAGGGCGGGGGGGGGGGGGGAGGGCAATTAGGTTACAGAGAGTTTGGGGGCTGGCAGAGGTGGGCCTCACGGAGTGCCAGATCACAGGGAAACTGCCTACTGCTCTGCCCAGCTGTGAAAATGGGAGACTGTCCTGAAACAGACCACAGATCACGCTGGGGAGGGAAACCGGTTGCCAGTGCGGCCTGAGGAGGAGCCTGGGGCAGGGACAGGACTGTGGAGATTCCAGGCCCTGGTTCAGGGGTACAGAGGAAGGTCGTCAGAGCCAGTTAGCGTCCGACCTCACACTCAGCTGCCATGAAGCTGAAACAGGTCATCTGTCCTCAAGTGCCCCCTGCCAAGCGCTCGCTCGTGGGCACCTTAGCCCCACAGGAACCCCAAGAAAGAAACAGAGTGCCCTTAGTCCCTGACTAAAGTGGGGCTCCCCTCCCCACCCCCAGCTCTGCAGCTGCCACTCTGGACAGAGGGAGGGGAAGTGGCCAGAAGGGGAAGTGTGAGGAGTTCCCCTCACAGCTCCAGTCTCCTCAGTGGTGGTGGCAGCGGCAGCAGCAGCGGCAGCGGCTGGCCAGCAGAGGCCATGGAGTCTCTGGAGACCCCAGTCAAGGACGGCGTCCTCTACCAGCAGCATGTCAAGTTCGGCAAGGTGGGGACCCCAGTTGTGGCCTGGGGCACATGGGGGTGGGGGTTGGCTCCCTTTGGCAGGGGCAGCCTCTCAGACTTGGGGGGATGGGAAGACTCTGTGGAGAGGCCACCCAAGTGTGAAGCAGGGAGCAGACTTGACAAACCTGAGAATCTATAGGCAGCCAAGAGCAAGGAGGGTCTGAGGATCCAAAACTTAGGGGTGCAGGCAGACCCCAGAGTATGGCTGAGCCCGCAGCTTTCCGCCCTGTCAACTTGTGGCAGCCAGCCCCTGCCCCCCCACCCCCCAGCAGGGCCAGGGGCTAAGCTAGGCTGAGCTTGAGCCAGAGGAGCCTCAGAGGTGGGGCCGCACCCCACAGAAGGGGCCAGTCTCCCCACTATGGTCATGGAACAAAGGGGGGCCCTGCAGCCTACACCCCCACAGCTCAGCTGCAGCTGCTGCCCAGGCAGATAAATGAGCTGTTTCCTCTGCCTGCCAATATTTGCATGTTTCCTTTCAAGGGCCTGAGGCTTCCCTCCCAGGCCCCTGGGCCTGTGACCTTGTCTTGGGAGGGAGGGGGGAAAGAGGGCACCCTCATAATTGCCTGGTCACTGGATCCTGACACCTATCACAGGAGGGGGTCCAGGGTGATGTTTGGATTTGAACCCTGGGAGCCCAAGCAGAGTCTTCCCCTTGCTGGCTGGCGGGGAGCTTGAGGGCCTGGGTGGGTGAGTGGGTGGCAGCCTGGGTCGGAGGCAGCCTGGGCAGGTGAGGGGCAGCCCAGGTGAAAGGCCCACCAAAGCCTTGTCCAGTAGCCCTCGTGGGACTGGGCTGCAGGAAGCTGGCCATCCAAACATCCCTTCTCCTGCCCCCCCCACCCCCCACAGAAATCCTGGCGGAAAGTGTGGGCTCTGCTGTATGCAGGAGGCCCGTCAGGCGTGGCCAGGTTGGAGAGCTGGGAGGTCCGAGATGGTGGCCTTGGACCTGGGAGTGACAGGTCTGCGGGGCCTGGCCGGCGTGGGGAGCGGAGGGTCATCCGCCTGGCCGACTGTGTGTCTGTGCTGCCTGCTGATGGTGAGAACTGCCCTCGGGACACTGGCGCCTTCCTGCTCACCACCACGGAGCGAAGCCACCTGCTGGCTGCACAGCACCGCCAGGAGTGGATGGGCCCCATCTGCCAGCTGGCTTTCCCGGTGAGCCCCGGGCAGCGGGTGGCCAGGGACCCCCTTGTCCGGCTCTGTGCTCAATCACATTCTCATCCTCAGCACGTATCCGCCAAGCTTCTGAAAGCCTGGGAAATAGCCCAGAGACCAAGAGAACAATTTCCTACAATCTAGGTGTTATTAAAAAAAAAAAAAAAAGAACCACTGGAGTTGGTGACTGGGGGGGGAGGCATTTAATATTGCCCAGGAGAGCTTCTCCACAGGGCCACAATCCTCAAGGACAAACAACTACCACCAGATAAAGTTCTGAGGGAAGAATGTCCTAGACACTAAGGTCAAGGGTTATCCTGAGCACATGCAAAGGCCCTGAGGTAGGACAAAGTTTGGGGGTGTTAAGGAACAAAAAGTAAGGCCAATGTGGCTGCAGTGCAGGGAGTGGGATGGGGCCCTGGAGGAGGCAAAGTGGGAGGGTTTGGTGGGAGCCAGGTGAGACCACCTTGGACCACATGCGGGGCCTGTGATTGGATGGTGGAGCGGGGAGAGAAGCCTCTGGGGTTAAGACTTGAGCCTGGCAGGTCCTCAGAAAGACAGAGTACCGAATGACCCAGTGATTCTACTCCCATGTGTGAGTCCAGAAAAATTGAAACAGGTTCAGACAAAAACATAGGGGAGTGTCCACCGAGATGCAGCTCACAGTAGCCTGAAGCTGCCGGCAACCTGATGTGGATTGGCTGACGGAGGGGAAGGGGACTTGGGCTCTCAGATCAGCCACCTATGGGACTCTAACAGCTGCTCCTGTAAGTCTTAGAGGTGTCAAATGAAACGAAAGATGCCACAGAGGCCAACTTTGGATGGTCACATTTGCATGAAATAGCCAGAATAAACAAAGTCAAAGTCCTGTAGAAAGAAAGCTGCTCGGTGCTTGTCTGACAGGGAAGGGAGGGGGAAATAACTGTCAACAGCTATGTGGTTTCCATTTGGGGTGTAGGAAAGTTCTGGAACCAGATAAACGTAATGCTGGTACAACCATGTGACTATACCAGAGACCATTGAGACAGAAACTTGAACATGGCTAAGAGAGCTAATGTGTTACATATTTAACTACATTTCTAAAAATAAATGTTTATTTTGGGCTAGGGCGACAGCACAATGGTTCTGTAAAAGATTTATGCCTGAGGCTCTGAGGTTTCAAGGTTCAATTCCTGGGCTCCACCATAAGCCAGAGCTGAGCAGTGTTCTCTCTCATATATATATATATTTGGAGGGAGGGAGAAAAGTATATATTAAAATGTAAAAATAAGGGGGCTGGGCAGTAACACAGAGGTTTAAGCACACAGGGTGTGAAGGGCAAGGACTGGCATAAGGATCCCAGTTCAAGCCCCGGCTCCCCACCTGCAGAGGGGTCGCTTCACAAGTGGTGAAGCAGGTCTGCAGGTGTCTTTCTCTCCCTGTCTCTGTCTTTACCTCCTCTCTTAATTTCTCTCTGTCCTATCCAACAACAACAGCAATAACAACAATAATAACAACAACAATGCAACAAAAATGGATAAACATGGCCTCCAGGAACAGTAGATTTGTAGTGTAGGAACCAAGCCCCAGTGATAAACCCGGAGGAAAAAAAATTAGATATAATATTGTTATAGAATATGCTATAGTATATAATTATTATATTATATAATAATTAATATAATTATATTCACTGTAATTATTATATATTATACAATATTGTATATTGTTATTATATATAGTATTTTTTTAAAAAAGTGAAGCCAAAGCACTGCTCATCTCTGGCTAATGGTGGTGTGGGGGGACTGAACTTGAGATCTTGGAGCCTCAGGCATGAGAGTGTCTTTGTATAACCCTTATTCTATCTCCCCCACTGTAAAGCTTTATTTATTCTTTTTTAATGTTTTTATTTATTTACTTTTGGATAGAGACATAGAAATTGAGAGGGAAGGGGGTGACAGACAGGGAGAGACACTTGCAGCACTGCTTCATATCTCCTGAAGCTTCCTCCCTACAGGTGGGGCCTAGGGGCTTGAACTTAGGTCCTTGCGTGCTATAATGTATGTGTTCAACCAGGTGTGCCATCACCCAGCCCCAAAGCTTTATTTTTGAGATACAGAACGAGAAGCAGAGTAAAACTCTGACACATGCAATTCCAGGGATTGAATTCAGGACCTCATGCTTAAGAGTCTAACACCGGGGGCTGGGAGGTAGCCCAGCGGGTTAAGCTCACATGGTGCAAAGCGCAAGGACCCGCACAAGGATCCCGGTTTGAACCCCCAGCTCCCCACCTGCAGGGCAGGGGGGGGGGGGTCACTTCACAAGTTGTGAAGCAGGTCTGCAGGTGTCTGTCTTTCCCCCTCTCTGTCTTCCCCTCCTCTCTTGATTTCTCTCTGTCCTACCCAACAACAACAATAGCAACAATAACAACAAGGGTAACAAGGACAATAAAAATGGGAAAAAATGGCCTCCAGGAATAGTGGATTTGTGGTGCAGGCACTGAGCCTCAGTGATGACCCTGGAAGCCAAAAAAAAACAGAGTCTAACACCATATCCAAGGGGTCACTATTTATTTTCAAGAGAGAGATTAAAGCACTACTCAGATCTTATATATCATGATGCCAGGGATTGAAGCTGGGATCTCATACTTGCAGGTCTGGTGCATTACTGCTGTGCTATCTCCCTAACTCTAACTACATTTTAATTTTTCTCCTCTTTTTTAAATTTACCCTTTTTATTTATTGGACAGTGACAGCCAGATTGAGAGGTAGGGGGAGATAGAGAGGGAGAGAGGCAGGGATAACTGCAGCCCTGCTTCACCACTCACAAAGCTTTCCCCCTGCAGGCAGGGACCAGGGGCTTAAACCTGGGTCTTTGCACATTGTAACACATGGTCCCACTCTAACTACATTTTAAAAAACTTCTCTGTTATTCCCTTCTTTCTTTTCTTTTTCTTTTTCTTTTCTTCTTCTTTTTTTTTTTTTTTTTTTTTTTTTGAGATTTGAGCCATATCCAGAGCATCACTCTGGCATATGTGATAACAAGGATCAAACGCAGGACCTTATGCTCTTTTAAAAAATATTTATTTACTGGGGTGGGTGGGTGGGTGGGGAGAATACAGGTCCATGAAAGATGATGAATGACATAGTGGGGGTTGTATTGTTAAATGGGAATCTGGGGAATGTTATGCATGTACAAACTATTGTATTTACTGTTGAATGTAAGACATTAATTCCCTAATAAAAAAAAAAGAACGGGGGGGGGGAGCATTGGTGTATCTGGTTGAGCACACATGTTACCATGCCCAAGAAACTGGGTTTGAAAAAAAAAATAATTTACTTAAGTATTCCCTTTTGCTGCCCTTTTATTGTTGTAGTTATTCTTGTTATTGTCATTGTTGGATAGGACAGAGAGAAATGGAGAGAGGACAGGAAGATGGGGGGCGGGGGAGGTAGACACCTGCAGACCTGCTTCACTGATTGTGAAGTGACACCCCTGCAGGTGGGGGGTCGGGGGCTCGAACCGAGATCCTTACTTGCGCTTTGCACCACATGCGCTTAACCCACTGGGCTACCGCCGACCTTATGCTTTTAACGCCAATACTTTATTCACTGTGATAACCTCCCAGGATGCATATTCAATTATTATTATTTTAAGTTCAAGTATTTTTAAGTATTTATTTATTTATTCCCTTTTGTTGCCCTAGTTATTTTCTTGTTGTAGTTATTATTGTTGTCGTCATTGTTGGATAGGACAGAGAGAAATGGAGAGAGGAGGGGAAGACAGAGAGGGGGAGAGAAAGACAGACACCTGCAGACCTGCTTCACCGCCTGTGAAGCGACTCCCCTGCAGGTGGGGAGCCGGGGGCTCAAACCGGGATCCTTAAGCCGGTCCTTGCGCTTTGTGCCATGTGCGCTTAACCCGCTGAGCTACCGCCCGACTCCCTCAGGTATTTTTTATTACCTTTATTTATTTATTGGATAGTGACAGCCAGAAACCGAGAGGGAAGAGGAGGGTAGAGAGCAATAGAGGCGGAGACACCTGCAGCCCTGCTTCATCACATGCAAAGCTTTCCTCCTGCAAGTGGGGACCAGGGATTCTAATCTGGGTCCTTGTACACTGTAACATGTGTGCTCAACCAGGTGCGTCCCCACCCAGCCCCTTATTCAATTATTTTTATGAGAGAGAAACATTAACTAGAGACACTGCTCAGGCTCTGACACCTGAGGGCCCGAACCTAGGACCTCATGTATGCAAGTCTTCTGAATTAATGTTGACCTATCCCCCCAGTCCTACAATCTTTAATTAAAAATTTTTTATTAAAAAATAGAGCAGTGGGCAGGGGTAGATAGCATCATGGTTATGCAAAGAGACTCTCATGCCTGAGGCTCTGAAGTCCCAGGTTCAATCCCCTGCACCATCGTAAGCCAGAGCTGAGCAGTGCTCTGGTTCATTAAAAAGAAAGAAACAGAGCAGCCCAAGAGGTGGATACGGGTGGATAAGGCTTTGGACTCTCAAGCAGCAGGTGCCCTGAGTTCCATCCCGGGCATCACATATGCCAGAGTGATGCTCTTGTTCTAGGACAGAACAGTAGCAAGAAGAGGAATGAGGAAACCATTGCATTTGACCCTGGCCAAAGGTGGTCCTGGGGAGGGTCAGAAAAATGGGTGTAAGGGATTAGGGTACGCAGGGCTGACCAATAAGGCTCGGGTGGTCTGCCCAGCCCTGGCCAAGTTCCAGAGCTTTGGGGCCACTCTCTGTGCGGCTTAAGGGGAGTACATGGGAGACAGACTGGGAGGATGCCCAGAGGTCCTTGCGGGGGCTTCAGGGCCCAGATCTGGAACTAGCCCCCCCCCCTTTCTGTGGATCCCCGACTGCTCGGAGGAGGGTGGCCTCTAACTTCTGACCTTGACCCATCCCCCAGGGCACAGGGGAATGCTCAGCAGAAGCAGAGGCTCCCAAGAGGGGCCTGGTCCCCATGGAGGAGAACTCCATCTACTCGTCGTGGCAGGAAGGTGAGTGGGGGAGCCTGGCGCCCTGGGCTGAGGGTGGGGGCGAGTATGAGGGAAGGGCTGCTGCCACGCGGCTCCCGGCCTGCAGGAGGCGAGTTTCCCGTGCTGGTGCAGAGGACCGAGGCGGCCACCCGCTGCCAGCTGAAGGGGCCCTGCCTCCTGGTGCTGGACACCACGGCCATCCGGCTGCACCAGGCGGCAGATGCGCCTGCGCTCTACAGCTGGCCCTACCGCTTCCTGCGCAAGTTCGGTTCCCACAAGGTGAGACGCGGGGGCGGGGCGGGGGCCGGTTCCCCTCGGTCCCCGCCGCCCCCCAGCAGCTGACACCCGGTCCCCCCGCGCCAGGACGTGTTCTCCTTCGAAGCCGGCCGCCGCTGCGAGTCGGGCGAGGGCCTGTTCGCCTTCAGCAGCCCCCGCGCCCACGACCTGTGCGGGGCCGTGGCCGCCGCCATCGCCCGCCAGCGGGAGCACCTGCCCGAGCCCGCGGCCGCCCGGCCCTGCCCGCTGCCCAGGGCCACCTCGCTGCCCTCCCTGGAGCCCCCGGGCGAGCTGCGGGAGCTGCCTGCGGGGCTGGAGCCGCTGGGTGCGCGCAGGGCGCTGCTGGCAGAGCCGGGCCCGCAGAGCCTCCCGCTGCGGCTGGACGCCGAGCCCGCCGCCGCCCTCTACGCCGCCGTGTGCAAGCGCGCCAGCGGCCCGCCGGGCCCCGAGCACCTCTACGAGAACCTGCGCGGGCTGGACGCCGGCCCCAGGGCGCCCCCTGACGGCGGCGCGCCGCACAGCCCGTCGGCCAGCCCGGTGTACCGCAACAGCGAGGACCTGAGCTGGCCCGGCGCGGGAGCCGCCCCCGACAACAGCCTGGAGGCCCAGTACCGCCGGCTGCTGGAGCTGGAGCTGGCGGGCGGCGAGGAGACGGGCGCGGCGGGGCGCGGCGGCGGGCAGGCGGGCTTCAAGGCCAAGCTGGTGACGCTGCTGAGCAGGGAGAGGAGGAAGGGCCCAGTGCCCTGCGAGCGGCCCTGAGGGGCTGGGCGGGCGCAGGAGGGTCAGCAAGGGACGGACATCTGGGGACAGCCTGCCCCCGCACCCACGGCCCGCCCAGGTATACAGGTCGCTGACAGTGAAGCCTCTGGGGGCCCACAGTCCACCCCTCGGGACAGCTCAGACACACACACACACACACACACACACACACACACACACACACACACACACACACACCGTGCAGGTCCCAGAGTCGCACTGGCCTGGCGCTCGGCAATGCTGCCCATCCTGCTCAAGGACCGCAGATTTTTTTCTTCTTCTTTCTTTCTTTTCTTTTTTTGCCTCCAGGGTTATCGCTGGGGCTCGGTGCCTGCATTACGAATCCACTGCTCCTGAAGGACATTTTTCTCATTTTGTTGTTATTGTTATTGTTGCTATTGTTGTTGGATCGGACAGAGAGAAATCAAAAGAAGAGGGGAAGACGGGGAGGGGGAGAGAAAGACAGACACCTGCAGGCCTGCTTCACCGCCGGGGGCTTGAACCTGTATCCTTATGCTGGTCCTTGTGGGTCATGCCATGTGCGCTTAACCTGCTGCGCTACCACCCGGCTCCTGAGAATTTTTTTTTTTTTTAACCAGTGTGTTGCTCAGCTGTGGCTTCAGTGGTGCTGGGGGTTGAACCTGGAACTTCTGGGCCTCAGGCATCAAAGTGTCAGTTGGCCTGACCCGGACCAGTCATTATGACAGGATGATAGGGACAGCTGGCAAAAGGAAAGCCAAGGCTTGTTGATGGGGGCTGTCACCAGGCCCAATGTGACCGACTGGCAGTGAGTCTCAGGAATAGAGGTGGTGGCAGGCTGGTCAGCTCACGGAAGGATTGGGGAGAGCTTTGGGAAGCAGTGTAGAAACCAGATGTGCATGTGAGTGTGTATGAGAGTGTGTGTGAGTGTGTGTACTGGGTGGGGAGCTGAACTGCAGAGGGCAGACATGAGCTGGGGAAAGCAGGGGTGAGTTGAGGTGGGGTGGGTGCAGGGGCTGTGAGGATGTGCACATCCCAAATTCAAACCCCAGCTGAGACTCCAAAAATGTGTAGGTTCGGGGCCGGGTGGTAGTGCGCCTGGTTGAACGCACTTCTTACAGTGTTGAAAGGACCCAGGTTCAAGCCCTAGTCCCCTGCAGGGGAGAAGCTTTGCGAGTAGTGAAGCAGGTCTGCAGGTGTCTCTCTGCCTCTCTTCCTCTCTGTCACTCCCTTCCCTCTCAATTTATGGCTGTCTCTATCCAATAAAAATAAATAAAGATAATTTTTAAAAAAGAAAACAATGTATAGGTTCTTGGAAGAGCCATGTGCCAGTGCAGAACAGAACTCTGGTCTCTCTCTTTCATAAAGAGAAGTAAGTAAATATAGTGGTCCAGGAGGTGGTGCAGATAAAGCGATTGACTCTCAAGCGTGAGGTCCTGAGTTTAAGCCTCGGCAGCACATGTACCAGAGTGATGTCTGTTTTTTTTCTCTCTCTCCTCCTCTTTCCCATCAGTCAATCAATCAAATATTAAAATTAATTATAGCAGAGTGGGCCAGAAGGGTGCCTGACTTTCCATGCATGAGACCCAGGTTAAAACCCAGCCCCCACTGCACTGGGGGAAGCTTTAGTGCTGTGCTGTCCTTCTCTCTCTCTTTCTTTTAGTTCTTTCTTGATGTTGTTGTTGTTGTCACCAAGGTTTCATCACTCTAGACTTGACATTTTCATTTACTTTAATGAGAGAGAGAGAGAGAGATACCACAGCAATGAAACTTCAATCCCCAGCACCATCATAAACCAGAGCTGAGCAGTACTGTGGTAAAACAAACAAGCAAGCAAACCCAGGAGGTGGTGTAGTGGATAAAGCAACAGACCCTCAGTCACAAGGTTCTGAGTTCAGTCCCCAGCATTTTGAGTACCAGAGTGATGCTTTGCCTCTTTCTTTCTTTTTTTTTAATATATATTTATTTACTTTCCCTTTTGTTGCCCTTTTTTTTTATTGCTGTTGTAGTTATAATTGTTGTTACTGATGTTGTTGTTGTTGAATACGACAGAGAGAAGTGGAGAGAGGAGGGGAAGACAGAGATGGGGAGAGAAAGATAGACACCTGCAGACCTGCTTCACCGCCTGTGAAATGACTTCCCTGCAGGTGGGGAGCCGGGGACTCGAACCAGGATCCTGATGCCAGTCCTTGCACTTGGTGCCACGTGCGCTTAGCTTTGCCTCTTTCTTATTAATAAATCTTTTCTTCAAAGTAATTTACTCCTGGGATCCTGGGAATATTTTTCATATACAACCATCTGTCTAAAAAAGTGGGCCTGAAGCAGTAAAACCCTGGAAATGACACAAATAAATAAATATGCAGCGCTAAGAAATGACTCACCCAGGAGAACACACACATTATATATGAAGCCTTGGGTTCAAGCCCTGGCACCACATGGACGTGCCAAGAATGGCGCTGGGGAAAGTCCATGGTTGGTAAAGTGGTGTGGCGGCAAGTCTTTCCCCTTCTGTCATTCCTCTCTCTCTAAATAATGAAAAGTTTGTGCTGGGGAGGCTGCTCAGTGGTGGCAACATGCATGTGCTGGGCTGGCTCTCCAGCCACACACGAGACTCGGGCTGGTGCAGTCGGTAGTGATGCTCTGGCTAGTGGGCGATCTCTCTCACACAGCTTTTTTGTTTTTTTATTTTTTAAAAATATTTATTTATTTATTCCCTTTTGTTGCCCTTGTTGTTTTATTGTTGTGGTTATTATTGTTGTCATTCTGGATAGGACAGAGAGAAATGGAAAGAGGGGAGGAAGACAGAGAGGGGGAGAGAAAGACAGACACCTGCAGACCTGCTTCACCACTTGTGAAGCGACTCCCCTGAAGCTGGGGAGCCGGGGGCTTGATCCCAGATCCTTATGCCGGTCCTTGTGCTTTACGCCACCTGTGCTTTGTTTTTTGGTTTTTTCTCACTAGGGCACTGTTAAGCTCTGTGGAGGACTAAGTCTGGGGCTCCAAGTCCTCACCCCAATCACCTCCTTCTCCCTCTAGTCCACTTCCTCCAGCTCAGGCCTGTCCTTTCCAGTCACATCCACCTACAACAGCTCTCTCTCTCCTTCCCTCCTCCCCTCCTCCCCTCCCTCTCCCTCTCTCCTGTCTATACAGCCACATGTCAGATTGTCTAACTTCTGCTTTACCAATGCACTCAGACACCCCTTTTGCTGCCCTCTCCTTTCATTAGTCCTGAAAGCACCCCCTCAACTCATGTTCTCCTCCATGCCTTCCCCCAACATGTAAAAGTGACATGACCGGCTAACTGATTTCTTTCTCTCTCTCGGACCAGTTTTCGCTGTTGATGGTGCCTGGAATTGAACCCGGGACCTCTCCCTTGCAAGTCCTGTGTCTACCATCATGCTGCCTCTCTACCCCTTGATTTGGACTTCTCTAGCCACAAGGAGACAGGCACTCCAGGCAGCTATGTCCCCATGTGGCTGCCCCCTTCTCCCGGGGACCTACCCACCATCCCTGCCAGCCCCACAGAGGAAGAAGCCTCTGTTCCCTGACGTAGCACGTGCTCTGGCCCCTGCCCGCTCAGTTCCCCCAGCCTGGCAGGTGGAGCCTTGTCTTCCTCCACATTTTTTCCATTGACCCACAGACCTACTCCATATTCCAGGAGCCTTTAGAAGGAATTTTCCCAGGGACAGCAGGAGCCCCAGCCTGTAGAGTACAGATATCACATTGCACTAGAACTTAGGTTCAAGCCCTGGGCTTCCACATGGGAATGCCTGTGGTGGAGGTGGGCGTGGGGAGCTTCAATAGTGGTGGAGTGGGGCCGCAGTGTCTCTCCTCTCTGTCTCCTCCCATTCTGTCTCTCACCCTCTATTCGCCCCCCCCATTTTACTCCATAGGACAGAGAGAATTTGAGAGAGGAGGGGAAAATAGACAAGGAAAGAGAAAAATAGACAACCTGCAGACCTGTTTCACCACTGTTGTTAAAATTCGGTGGCCTCCAGCTGGCCGGACTAGCTTCACTGGCGGGTAACAGAGACGACCAGAGACATACGGCTGGGCAGGGAAGCTGTATTTCTTTATTCAAGAACAACGATTCATAAACTAAGATAAACTAATCACCAAACAGAACTCTGCTATCTCTTTGCGGCGGCGCAAGCACTCTCGAACTCTGCAATTCTCCAACTCTGGAACTCTGGAACTCTGGAACCCTCTCTCGGGGTTCCCAGGGGCGGGGCCAAGCGGGCCCTCAAAACTAACTGGACTGATCCAATTTTCTTGGCGGGGGAGAACTAGAACAATCCAATGTAAAGCATACAACACACCACTCTGAAGCATCCCTGCTGCGTGTGGGAAGCCAGGGCTCAAACCCAGGTCCTTGTGAATGGTACTGTGTGTGCTTCACTGGGTGCACCACTGCCTGCCCCCTCTCACTCTATCTAGCAGGGAGAAGGGGGGGATTGGCCACTGAAAGCACTGATGTGGTGCAGGCACTGAGCCCTTAATGGCAAAAAAAAAAGGAAAAGAGAAACCTTTTCTTGACCTCACATTCAGCTTCAATCACTAACCCTCCCAAGATTTCTTTGTTCCTCTTCACAGTGAAACTCCTCAAAAGACTTGTTGATTACTCTCATTTCCACTTTCTCAGCTTCTGTTCTCCTCCGCCACAAATCATGACCCTGCAGTTCCCACTGCACCTCCATATAGGCTCTGTTTTTTTGTTTTTGTTTTTGTTTTTTTTTTTTGCCTCCAGGGTTATTGCTGGGGCTTGGTGCCTGCACCACAAATCCAGTGCTCCTGGAGGCTATTTTTTTCCTTTTTTTTTTTTTATCATTGTTGTGGTTATTATTGTTGTTGTTATTGCTGTCGTTGAATAGGACAGAGAGAAACTGAGAGAGGAGGGGAAGACAGAGGGGGAGAGAAAGATATACACCTGCAGGCCTGCTTCACCACCTGTGAAGCGACTCCCCTGCAGGTAGGGAGCTGGGGGCTCAAACCGGGATCCTCCTTGTGCCAGTCCTTGTTCTTTGCACCATGTGCGCTTAACCCGCTGCGCTACTGCCCGATCCCCCATATAGGCTCTTCTTAGAGTCCCCCATATCCTGCTCCCTCGAACAATGGAAGTCTCCTTGATCTCCTTTGTGGCCTGGGTTCCTCCCTCTCGGAGGCACTGGGAACCCCTGTGGGGCCCCTCCTGGTGATGGACTCACCATGACCCAGCAGGCTGCCTGCCCTCCGCCCCATGATGCCAAGCCCAGCCTTGGTAGCTCACCAACCCCCAGGACATGCTGGAAGTTAGCTGGAATATCAGGGTCATTACTGGACTGGAGCCTGAGATGCTGGGTCCCTGGCCTGATACCCTTTCTTTATTTCCACCAGGGGCTCCATACCTGCATGATGAATCCACTGCTCCCAGTAGCCATCACCCCTCCCTTTTTTAATGATCTCTTTTTCCTTTGATAGGAAACAGAGAGAAAGACACCTGCATACCTGTTCCACCACCGATGAAGCTTCTCCCTGCAGGTGGGGAGCAGGGGCTTGAACCCAGATGCATGGTATGTTTGTGTTTAACTGAGTGAACAATCAGTCAGCCCTGACACGCTTTTTTTTTTTTCTTTCATTGTGAATCTAAGTTTCTTTGGTTTTGTGTGGCCAGGACCTCCCACATATGTAATCCTTCTGCCCCAGGGCAGATGTTTTTATTCCTTTTTGATAAGACAAAGAGAAGTTGAGAGAGGAAGGGGAGATAGACAGACAGGCAGATAGATACCTGCAGTGCTGCTTCACTGTTTGTGAAGCTTTTCCCCTGCAGATGGGGCTGGGCCCTTGTACATTATAACATATGTGTTCAATCAGGTGCACCACCACCCAGCCCGTTTTTATACTTTTCATGTCACAGAGAGAGAAGCAAAGACACCACAGCTCCATTCCTCCACTGGTACTGGGGTCTGAAACCTAGGGTCTCTGAATGGGAAAGCACATGCTCTACCAGGTGAACTATCTCCTGCCCCTCTGCCACTGCCCACCAGCTGCTTTGTTTCCTAGCAATTTTGAGGCGGTTCCAACCAGCCTATAGAAGAGAAAAACCTTGGGAGTCGGGCAGTAGCGCAGCGGGTTAAGCGCACGTGGCGCTAAGCGCAAGGACTGGCATAAGGATCCCGGTTCAAGCCCCCGGCTCCCCACCTGCAGGGGAGTCGCTTCACAAATGGTGAAGCAGGTCTGCAGGTGTCTGTCTTTCTCTCCCCCTCTCTGTCTTCCCTTCCTCTCTCCATTTCTCTCTGTCCTATCCAACAACAACAACATCAATAATACCTTAATAACTACAACAATAAGACAACGAGGGCCACAAAAGGAAATAGATAAAGAAAAAAAAAAAGAAGAGAAAAACCTTGGGAACCTCTGGGACTCTAGTGACCTTGCTCAGGAGCTTCAGAAATTGGGCCACCAGAGAGCGCTCTATCCTAGCCCAGGGCCTCTTCCTAGCCAGGTGCTGCCAGGAGCTGTGTCTTCCAGCAGTACTGCAGGCTTGAAGTCTGCACTGGGGTCCCTGCTGCTTGAGGAGTGCCAGGACTCCAGACTGCCTTTTCCTCCATGCCTGGGATTTTCCGTGTTAATTCACACCCACGGTATGCAGACTCTGGTGGGCAGCGGACCAGACAGCTAAGACTAGGCTTTTCAGGGACTGATGTCCTTGTGGGGACAAAGGGCAGTGAAAAGACAACATTTGACACAGGTCAGGGACTGATGAAAGTCACACCTGAGCTGTCACAGCTGTTTTAGAGCACAATCAAGGGAGGCCTCTTGGAGGAAGCATCATCTGAGCAGAGAATGCCAGAGTAAGGTTGTTATTCAACTTCTGGGGAGAAATGTTTCAAGCCGAAGAAACAGCAAATATAAAGGCCTAGAGGCAGGGCTCTGCTGGTCCTGTTGGGGGCCCAGGATGGCTGGAGAAGGAACAAATTCTTCTGGAGGCAGAAAGGGCTCTGCAGAGCCTGAGAGACGACAGAGGAGAGAAAGAAGGGCAACTTTGTTTTCCACTGAACCAGTCCTAAACCAGCTGGTTGAACAAATAATGGTGACATTAGCTGGCCTGAGGGGTCCATCAGGAAAATGTCAGTGCCAGATACCAAACCCTGGGCCTCACACACAGAAATTCCCTGCACACTATCACTGAGTCATCTTCCTAGCCTCTAGGGGTGATATCCTTTATTTATTTTTGCCACTTCTGCTAAGGGAGCATGCCTGCACTATTCCACTGCTACTGGCAGATCCTCTCCCCACCCCCCGCCTCGCCCCCAAATAGAGAGTGAGAGCCAGAGGAGGAGAAAGAGGCAGAGGAAAGACGCCACAGCACGATTCCAGCTCCACTGCTTGTGGAGCTTCCCTTTTGCATGTTGCTCCCATGTGGCTGCCAAGGTCTGGAGCATACTAAAGTGTGCATTCTACTGAGTGATGTCTCTCCCAGCTCCCGAGTGCTGTCATTTATTTATTTATTTATTTATTTATTTCATTGCCACCAGGGTTATCACTGGGGCTCAGTGGCTACATAAAAATCCATGACTTCGGGGAGTCGGGCAGTAGCATGGCGGGTTAAGTACACGTGGTGCAAAGCACAAGGACCAGCAGAAAGATCCCGGTTCGAGCCCCTGGCTCCCCACCTGCAGGGGAGTCCCTTCACAAGCGGTGAAGCAGGTCTGCAGGTGTCTGTCTTTCTCTCCCCCTCTCTGTCTTCCCTTCCTTTCTCCATTTCTCTCTGTCCTATCCAACAACAACAACAATAAAACAACAAGGTCAACAAAAGGGAATAAATACATAAATTTATTTTATTTATTTTTAAAAAATATTTATCCCCTTTTGTTGCCCTTGTTTTTATTGTTGTAGTTACTATTGTTGTCGTTGTTGTTGGATAGGACAGAGAGAAATGGAGAGAGGAGGGGAAGACAGAGAGGGGGAGAGAAAGACAGACACCTGCAGACCTGCTTCACCGCCTGTGAAGCGACGCCCCTGCAGGTGGGGAGCCAGGGGCTCGAACCAGGATCCTTACGCTGGTCCTTGCTCTTTGCGCCATGTACGCTTAACCCGCTGTGCTACCGCCCAACTCCCAAATAATTTTTTTTTTTAAATCCACGACTCCGGTGTCCATATCTCTCCCCCTTTTCCCCCGCTTTTAAAAAAAATTTTAAATTATTTATTTTCCCTTTTGTTGCCTTGTTGCTTTATTGTTGTAGTTTTTATTGCTGTTGTTGTTGGTGTCGTCATTGTTGGATAGGACAGAAGGAAATGGAGAGAGGAGGGGAAGACAGAGAGGGGAAGAGAAAGACACCTGCAGACCTGCTTTACCGCCTGTGAAGCGACTCTCCTGCAGGTGAGGAACTGAGAGCTGGAACTGGGATCCTTAGGACTGTCCTTGCTTTGCGACACGTGCGCTTAGTCCTCTGCGCTACCGCCCAACCGCCCCCCCCCCCGCGTTTCTTTTTTTATTTGACAGGACAGAGAGAAATTTACAAGGGAGGGGAGAAGGGAGAGAGAGAGAGAGAGAGAGAGAGAGAGAGACCTGCAGACCTGTTTCACCACTCATGAAGCTTCCCCTCCTGCAGGTGGGGGCTGGGGGCTTAGTAATGGGAGTGCTCAACTAGGCGCACCACTGCTGGGTCCTCAGTGGTGTCTTTTAGATGAGAAACCTTCAGTAGTGAACACCTTGAGTAGAGAATGATGCCAGTCCTACCAGGCGCCGAGAGGCAATTGCTTAGTCTCTCCTAGGCAGTCTCACCCCCTGCGGAACACCCCCCACTGGAGATGCTACCAGCTCAGAGAGGGGACTCTGGAGTCGCTGCTGAGCTGTGGCCACAGGGCTGCTGAAGGTCAGTAGTGGGAGTGATGTCAGGTCCTAGGGAGCTTGGATACCCCTTCCTCTGTCCTTCCTGGCAGTAGCTCTTTCAGCTTGACATTTCCTCTGCCAAATACCCTGTAGCTACGAAAGCTGCACCTCATTCTAAGCAATGCCTACCCTCTCCGCGGTCCTGCGAGGGGAAGATTACTGTTAATTTTTCGGAGGAGTAAACTAATGTACAGGTAAATTGTTGGGTTTCATACCACTGAGCTGTCACCCTGGCTCTGGTTGCCAAGGCCGGTTTCTTTTGGCTACTCCAGAGGGAGGTGACAGGGGGGCTGAGCTCCTCGAGGCCCCGCCCATCTCCCCGCCCTCGCCCCACCCACACCAAGCATAGGTCCCGCCCCTCCTAGGAGACCCGGACCTGCCGCGCCTTCCAGCTCCACGAGCCAGGCCTTCGTGATTGGGCGGAGTGGTAGAGCTGGGCGTGGCTTCCGCTGGCCGAGCCGCCTCTCGCGGGCGTGGCTATCGTTAAGGGCGTGTTCATTGGCCACACCCACATCCGCGGGCTCAAAGCGGCCGGAGGCCGCGGGGGCGGGGTCAGAATTCGGGCGGCCGATCCTGACGCGGCTCTACTGGAGCCCGCCGCCCAGCGCCCCGGCGGGGCCGAGCAGGTATAGGCGACCGTGGGGGCTCTCGGGCTGGGGGTAAGGGCCTGTCGGGTTGCACAGGGCATGAGGGTTCGCGGCCCGCGCTGCGCTTCCCCTTGCGGGCCTGGCCCCCGCCCCCGCCTTCCTGCCGCAGAGCCGGCGGCGGCGGGGCTACTTGGCGCCTGCGCCGCTCCTGCTCCCAGGACTGAGCCAGTGCATGGGGCCCCAGTATTGGGGGCAGGGGAAACTGAGTCACAGCTGGTTGGTAGCAAGCCTGTGTGGGAGGCACTGTCCCACTGGGCCGCGGGATGGGTCCCCTTCTTGGCCACGCGTCGGGTCCACGTCCCCATAGGTCTCCGCAAGGGCTGCGCCCACGCTCTGGCCCCCCTCCTCTACTCCCCCAGCGCCCAGGGGTCCCGCCTTGGCTCGCGGCTGCCTTGACGGATCCCGGAAAGGCTTAGAGCCGCTGCAGCCGCCTCCCTCCCCCTCCCCCCTACTCCGCGCCCGAAGCCCCCAGTGCTCCCTCGCTGGCTCTGCACAGTGTCAGCTTACACGCCTTATATAGTCCGAGCAGGCTCCAGCCGCGGCCTTCCTGCCGGGACTTGGGGGCGGGGAAGAGGAGCTCAGGCCCCTGACTCACCTCGCCGTCCCAGGCTCCAGGCCTGGGTGGAGGGGGGAAGCGGCGAGGGGCGACCTGGTCAAGTGAGCTCTGCCGCCCACCCCTGGCTGTCCCTGGCCTCATGAAGTGAGTGACGTGCCAGCTGGCAGACCTGCCAGCACTGACCTGGTCCTTGCCTCTGCCCCGCCGCCTGCGAGGAGTCCAGGGTTGGTGTCCTGCTGGGGGGCCTCCCAGGCGACTCACCTCTTTTCTCCTCCCCAGGAGCGGGCACCATGGACTCCTTCAAGGTGGTGCTGGAGGGGCCAGCACCTTGGGGCTTCCGGCTACAAGGGGGCAAGGACTTCAATGTACCTCTCTCCATCTCCCGGGTGAGCCTGGATTCAGGGACAGTGTCCCCATGAGTTTGGATGCACTAGGGGGCACCAGGGGGGAACTGAGCAGGGGAGAACCGGGGCTCGTCAGCTGGAGGTGTTCTGGCCCAGAGATGGTAGAGCCCTCCTGCCACAGGACTTCCAGCTAAGTGGGTACTGGGGGGAACCCTATGCCCCCACTGCAGTGTGCCTGATGCCATTGTGCTTAGGCTCCCAGGGTGCCCATGCTGCAGGAGGAAAGCTTGAGGTTCTGGAGGGAGCAGTGCTGGGAGGCAGGCCACTCACTGCAGGCTGTCACCAAGAGAATAGCAGTGATTGATCAGTCATCCTTTGTCTCTAGATAAGGGGTTCTGAGGTCCAGTCTATGCCAAGCAGGGAGTTGCATGCCCACGATGGCATGGCTGGCATGGCCTACAGTGGTTGTAGAGAGGCTGGGGGGGGGGCTGTATGTGTAACAACCTCCCCTCACCTGCCTCTAGCCCATCTCAGGTTGTGGTGGCCTCTAACTCCAACCCAGGGGGATAGAATGGGGGGGATTCTGGGGTTCAGACTTCTGCTTCTGAGAATCTCTGCTGGTAGGGCGGAGCTAGGGGCTGAGACTCCTCCCTGTGGCAGCAAGGGGATTGCCTTATAAGCCCAAGAATGCAGCCCCATGTTGGGATGGCCAAGGGGGCAAGCCCAAAAAGGCTGGCCTATGCCTGCACCTCTGCACCCCATGGGTGAGCCCCTCCACTGCTCACCACCAGGCTGCATCTCCTATAGGGTCATTTGGGGGGGACAGGGGCAGCAAACTGCCTGCCCAGTCCTTAGGCTGTGTCTGATTGCAGCTTGGGGGTCAGGAGGGGGTGGGAACTTCCTGCCCCACATCCGCCTGGCCTCAGAGGCTCACCCAGACACCCGGTGGGCAGGCTGGGCATGCAGCCCTTGGCAGGAAGCCTGGGGTACTCACAGCCTGGAAAGGAGCAGGAGGCTGGGTATTGCCTGGCCTAAGATGGCCCCCATGGCAGTTTGTCTGCAGGAGCTGGGCTTGGTGGCCAGGTCCACTGTTCTTCCCAGGGACCTCTCCACGGGGTTTCCCTGGAAACTGCTGGGCCAGCAAGGCCTGTGTCCCTGACAGTCGCTTTTATGTCCCCCCTTCCTGGGAAAGTGCTGGCCCTGCTGTTTCCTGTCTTGTACTTGATAAGCCACCCGATGCATCAGTGGAGTGGCAACTTCCAGATATGGCCTGTGGAGGGCTCTGGTCCTGGCTCACCTGTTAGTAGCCTCAGCATGTGGGTGGGGCCACCAGCTGAGCCCTGGAGTAGAGCCTGGGCCCTGGTGGGCGGGCTGACAGGGGTGGTCTTTTCAGGCTTGCCCCCTCCCTCTCCCCTGACCCCAGCTAGCAGGGAGGAAGGAGGGGTTAGGGCTGGCTGTGGGCCCAGGCCTGGGAGATGAGGTAATGTCTGGGACCTGGGGGTTGGGCTGCTCTGCTGAGCCCTCAGGCTGACTCACCCCCACCCCAGGCAGTGTCCAGACCCTGGCCTGTTCCTCTCCCTGGTCCCGGGCCTCCTTGCCTCCCTCTCCAGCTCCCCCCCCACACACACACACACACCATTTCTCCAGCTTGTCCATACCCTTGTGGCCACTCCCCCTGCCCTCATGTGCTTCCTGTCTTCTGGGCTCTGGGAAGGAAGTATCCCCCAACTTTCCAGCTGCTCCCAGCCCTCCCCCCCCCAACCCACATCTCCTGGGAGGGAGTGGCTGGACCAGGTTTCCCTTCTCCTGACTCACCGTGACCTTGAGTAAGTCACTTCCCCATACTCATGCCCAGTGTGAGGGGACCAGGCCACAGAGCAGTGGTGTGTATGTGTCTTCCCAGGTGGACCAACCTCTGAGCTGGGTCCCACGACTCAGTGGAGGAGGGGCCTTCCTATCTTACTAGCTAGCCCTGCCTCTTAACTAGCTGTGTGATTCAAGGTATGTCAGGTATGTCCACAGAATTCACAGGCGGTGTAGAGCAATATTTGATGCTGTATAAGAGGAAATCAGTGTTCTGGCAGTTTAGTCAGTGGTGAGGAGACCAGCCAACCCTCTTACCCTCCTAGCCCTGAAGCATAAGGAGTGCTCTCAAGCCCAATTATTTTACCAGAGGACTGCTCAGCTCTGGCTTATAGTGGTGCTGGGGATTGAACCTGGGACCTCAGAGCCTCAGGCGAGAAAGTCTTTTGCACAACCAGTTTACTATCTCTCTCACCCTAGTCCTCCTTTCTTATCCCCAGTGCTGCCTGGGCCCCCTGTTTTCTGACATCTTTCTGGAACCTCTCGCTTCCCCTCTCCCTGCCTCAGTGGAGCTTTTCAACAGCTTATACCCCCTCCTACTCCTAAGGCCAAGATTGGGCACTGTCAGCTAGCATAGTAGGCCTTCCCACACAGCCCCACCCTTAGACAGCACACACCCCTTTCTACAGCACACCACCTCCAGGAAGTCCTCATAGTCTGAGCTCTCAGTGAGGGTGACCCTCCTATCTTCCTCTCCTGACAGAGATACCAGGAATTCCCAACTCAAGAAAGACTGGGACAGAGGGTGGTGTAGGGAGCTTGGAGATTACCTCCACTTACCCCTGTGATGGGGGCCATTCCTGGCAGATCCCTACGTCCGCCCCCAGAACGGGGTACTAGGAGCATAAGAGACCAGAAGGAGGACCCAGGGGTGCTGAGGAGGAATTTGCCACATGCTCCAGCCAGAGGGCACAGTGGCAGCTGGAGCAGCCTAGGCAGGGGGCCAGCAGGGGCCGGGGAAGGCTGTGGTTGGAGCTGAGAGGCATGAACTAGTCAGCAGGGCGATTGGGGTATTGGTCAAGGTCAGGGGAGCCCTTCTCCCCATCTCTCAGGCATCCGGCCACACAGTGACCTGGGCTCTGGGGTGGCTGGGGCAATGGACTCACCCCAGGATGCTCCCTCGCCCAACAGCTCACTCCTGGGGGCAAGGCAGCTCAGGCCGGGGTGGCTGTAGGGGACTGGGTGCTGAGCATCGACGGCGAGAATGCAGGAGCCCTCACACACATTGAAGCCCAGAATAAGATCCGGGCCTGCGGGGAGCGCCTCAGCCTGGGGCTCAGCAGGTAAGGGGAGGCTGTTGTGCCCGGGCGGGTGGGACGCCCTGGGACCTGGGCGGCCTTCACCCCTTCTGTCTCTCGTAGGGCCCAGCCTGCACAGAGTAAACAGCAGAAGGTAGGCGGTGGCCTGGGCCATGGGGCGGGCGGGGCTGTCCACAGCAGGGTGCCCCCATCCCTAGGAAAAGCTGGGGAAGCGAGATGGACCCAGGGCTGCCGCACGGTTCAGGCACGAGGACGCATGTCTGTCTGTCCGCTTGTATCTGTCTGTTTGTAGTCCTGGGCTGCGCTCCGCCCTCCGCCCTCCGCCCTCCGCCCTGGGGCCGCGTGGGCTGAGATCATCCTCCCAAACCTGCCCCTTGAAACCGGAGTCTCCTCCAGCTCTCCCACCCCCCAGCCTCCAGCCAGATGTGGAGGGCGGGGCTAGAGCTGGGGGGCGGGCTGCCCCACTCCTGCCCTGCCCCGCTCTCTCAACTAGGCCCTGGCCCCTGCCGCGGAACCCCCGCGGTACACTTTTGCTCCCAGTGCCTCCCTCAACAAGACGGCCCGGCCCTTCGGGGCGCCCCCACCAGCTGACAACGCCCCGCAGCAGAATGGGTAGGTCGGTGCCCGCGCCCCCGCGCTGCTGCTCTGTGTTGCACCCCAGTCTTGCAGGGACCGTGCGGCAGCAACCCCTAGCGACGAGGGTGGGACTGCAGGCACAGAGCCCTTCCTAGGGCGGGGCTCCAGGCCAGGCCCCGCCCCCTTGAGGAGGGGTTCTGAGGCTGACACCGCCCTATCCCACCCTCCCACTGGCGACCTGGGGCTGGGGGGAAGTGTAGGGCCAGCTGAGCTCCAGACACTCAGTGCTGCCGGCCCCGGGGGCTCCTCTGACCCTGGCCATTTCTCTTCTTTCCCTGTGTCTGTTCCTTTGTCCCTGTATCTGTCCATCTGTATCTGTATTTCTTTCACAGGTGCAGACCCCTGACAAGTCAGTGAGCCCCCCTCTGTCTATCCCTCTTTTCCTGCCTTTCAACCCTGGGGGGGCGGGCTCCCTGCCCTGGCTGCCCTGCACCCCCTCACTTGCCCCACCCCCCACCCAGCAGGGCACAGCCCCACCATCTGTCACACAGCCCCCCTGCACTAGATCCTGGGCAAGGCTGTCTCGGCTTCCTGGCTACAGCCAGGGTTCTGAGCCTCCACCTCCCCACAGACAGCCGCTCCGGCCGCTGGTCCCCGATGCCAGCAAGCAGCGGCTGATGGAGAACACGGAGGACTGGCGGCCGAGGCCAGGGACAGGCCAGTCACGTTCCTTTCGCATCCTTGCCCACCTCACGGGCACCGAGTTCAGTGAGTGTCAGCCCGGGTAGGGCCTGGGTGTGCGGTGACCCTGGGTCTTCTCCAGGCCCACACTCTCTCCCTGCTCTCTCAGTGCAAGACCCGGATGAGGAGCAACTGAAGATGTCAAGGTAGAAGATGGGCAGCAGCCCCCCCCCCATCTCTCACCTCCCATCCCTGCCACATCCCCTGTGTGTTCCCGGCAGCCCCCAGGGCTCTCCGTCCTTCCTTCCCTCCTTCCATCTGTCATTCCTGCTCACACATCCTTCCTGCTCTTCCTTCCTTCATACATTCCACCCGTCTGTCTCTCCTTCCTCCTTGTGCGTCAGTCCTTCCTCCATTCCTCCCTTCCTCCCTTCCTTCCTTCCTTCCTTCCTTCCTTCCTCCCTCCCTTCCGCCTCTCCTTCCTTTTACTTCCTCCTCCTCTCTCTGCCCCTCAGGGAAAAGTATGTCCTGGAGCTGCAGAGCCCACGCTACACCCGCCTCCGGGACTGGCACCACCAGCGCTCTGCCCACATGTTCAACGTGCAGTCCTAGCCCGGCCTTTGCCGGCCGGCTGCCCTCTCTGCCTATCTCTCTCTCCCTTCCTCCCACCCAGGGCACCCACTTGGTGCCCCCTGCACCAGCTTCTGCCTTCCTCAGCTGCCCCTTTCCTACTCCTGGGTGGAGCCTCTCGGCTGCCTGGCACAGGGCCTGGCTCCATCTGATGCTGCCTCCCCTCTCTGCCCTGGGGTGCTGCTGCCTGTAGGGGCCACGCTGGCTTGGGAAATAAATGTCCTCAGCCCAGCTCTCTGCCTCTGTCTTCTCTTTGGGAGCTGGGTTTTCATTTGGGGTGTGGTGCGTTAAGTGGTTCTGACCCAGTATGGGCCTTGCCGGTCTCAATCTTGTGGGTGGGTGGGGGGGACACTGAAAAGGGGGACCCTGCCATCAGAGCCAATCTCTGGGAAGAGAGAGCCCCAAGAACATCCCCCAGCTGGCTGGAAGCTGACTAGGACAAGCTGCCCGCCCAAGGGGGGTAGGGACACCTGGAGTCCAGACTGAAGCTCTCATGCACCAGGCCCCTCCCATGGGCTGGCAAGTTGGGGGTTCAGCCATGCAGGGCCTTGAATGGCAGCTCTTGTAGCCAGGTGACCAGGACAGAAGCCCCTGCCCCAGCCTCAGCTCCAGCCCAGGACCCCTGGCCTGGTGAGATAGTGGGCCTGGGAGAGGGTGGGGAGCTGGGAGAGGGTGTCACCCCTTCCTTTGAGCACCTGGGCACCTTCCCTGGAACTACTTTTCTCGGCCGGCAGGCCCCCCTACCCCTAGCCCCACCAGCCGCCCTCCCTGGGCCGTGGACCCTGCATTTGCTGAGCGTTATGCCCCGGACAAGACTAGCACCGTGCTGACCCGCCACAGCCAGCCTGCCACACCCACGCCTCTGCAGAACCGGACCTCCATCGTGCAGGCCGCCACGGGAGGCAGTAACGGCAAGACACCTGTGTGCCACCAATGTCACAAGGTCATCCGGTGGGTGGCCCTGGTCCTGGCCTGGCCACTTCCCTACTTGAGCTCCCCGGATCCCCCTCATCTCAGTTGTGGCTGCACAGAGAAGGGAATTCAGTTCTTTCTTGGTGGGGAGCCCTACCGGGGTTTAGCACCCCAGCCTGCCCTGCCTTGCCCTTTCACCATGAATCCCATAGTGAAGTGGAACACATGTCAGTGACATGTGGCAGCCCCACTGGAGGCTCATCCTAGCTACCTCTAGGTATGTCTTAGCTGTACCCATAAATTTGTAATAGCTACACCCCTAGTCTCACTGCCCTTTGAGTAAAGGAAGGCCAGTACCCTCTAAGTTCGGCCCTGCCCTCAGCAGTTGGCACTTAGCCTCTGGGAAGCAGCTCCTCCTTCCAATACTTGCATTTTCCCCTGACTTGTGGGCCACTCTCCGAGCCAGATGGCAGTCTCAGACATGAAGGATGGGGTAGGCACCTGGGTGAACTGGGGTGTTGGCTGGGCTTCAGGGCCTGCCATTTCAGGGTGCCAGCCCCTGTGGCCCATCTCATGAGACCTAAGTCAGACACCCCATCCCCTGTGACTTCCACCCTGGTCCCTCATGTCCTGTTACTGAAGCGCTGCGGCTATGGTTTCCTCACTCCTGAGCCCTGTTTGGAAAACATGGAAAAAATGTTTCCCCCCATCTTGGAGACCCAAACTCCCTCTGGCCAGGAACCCCATCATTTGCATGCTCCTGCTTCTCCTCAGGGGCCGCTACCTGGTGGCGCTGGGTCATGCCTACCACCCTGAAGAGTTTGTGTGCAGCCAGTGTGGCAAGGTCCTGGAAGAGGGCGGCTTCTTTGAGGAGAAAGGCTCCATCTTCTGTCCACCCTGCTATGATATGCGCTACGCACCCAGCTGTGCCAAGTGCAAGAAGAAGATCACAGGCGTGAGTGGGGCTGGCGGCGGGTGGGCCTGGCTAGGCCTGGCCTTGTTAACACAGCACTGTAGGGCTCTCCCTGCACGAGCCTAATGGGTCAGGAGCCTCTGGACAAACAATGGAAGTTTAGCTTAAGGCCTCAAGCCAGAAGAATGTACCAGGTGGGGAGGTAGCTCAGTGGGTAGAGTGCAAGACTTTTCTGGATGAGGCCCCGAGTTTGACCCCGGCTAGAGTGATGTTCTGGCCTCTTTCCTCGCAAATGAACAAAGGTGGAGGAAGTACAGGGAGAGAGGGAGAAATAGAGGAAGGCCAGGTATATCCCGTAGAGTCTCCGTATTACCATGTATACAGACCCAGGTTCAAGCCCCAGGTCCCCACCTGAGAGGAGAAGGAAGCTTTCAGAAGTGGTGAAGCAGGGCTGCAGGTGTCTCCTCTCCTCCCCTCTCAATTTTTGTCTCTATATATTAAAAAAAAAAAAAAAAAAAGGGGGGCTTGCTGGTAGTGTAGCATTAAGTGTGCCTGGCGCCAAGCACAAGGACTGGTGTAAGGATCCCAGTTCGAGCCCCCAGCTCCCCACCTGCAGGGGGTCACTTCACAAGTGGTGAAGCAGGTGTCTGTCTTTCTCTTCCCCTCTGTCTTCCCCTCCTCTCTCCATTTCTCTCTGTCCTATCCAACAGTAACATCATTAGCAACAATAAAACAAGGGCAACAAAAGGGAAAGTAAATATTTTTTTTAAAAAAGAAGGGGGTTGAGTGGTAGCGCAGTGGGTTAAGCGCACGTGGCGCAAAGCGCAAGGACTGGCATAAGGATCCTGGTTCGAGCCCCCGCCTCCCCACCTGCAGGGGAGTCGCTTCGCAGGTGGTGAAGCAGGTCAGCAGATGTCTGTATTTCTCTCCCCCTCTCCGTCTTCCCCTCCTCTCTCCATTTCTCTTTGTCCTATCTAACAACGACATCAATAACAATAAAAATGGAAATAAAAAAAGGGGGGTCAGGAGGTAGCACAGCGGGTTAAACATAGGTGGCACAAAGCGCAAGGACTAGTGTAAGGATCCCTGTTCAAGTCCCTGGCTCCCCACCTCAGGGGAGTCGCTTCACAAGCGGTGAAGCAGGTCTGCAGGTGTCTATCTTTCTCTCCCCCTCTCTGTCTTCCCCTCCTCTCTCCATTTCTCTCCTATCCCAACACCGAACGACATCAACAATAACAATAATAACCACAAGGCTACAACAACAAGGGCAACAAAGGGGGGGGGGGAATGGCCTCCAGAAGCAGTGGATTCATGGTGCAGGCACAGAGCCCCAGCAATAACCCTGGAGGCAAAAAAAAAAAAAAGAAAAGAAAGAAAGAGGGCGGGTGGTGGTGCACCCGGTTGAGCGGATATATTGCAATGAGCAAGGACCCAGGTTTGAGCCCCTGGACCCCATCTGCAAGGGGAAAGCATTGCAAGTGGTGAGGCGGTGTTGCAGGTGTCTCTTTGTCCATTTTCCTTTCCTATCACCCTTTTCCCTCTCAATTTCCTGGCTGTCTTTATCCAATAAATAAAGATAAAATGAAAGAAAATTTAAAAAATTAAAAGAAATAAAAGCAAAGAGAGGAAGGGAGGGGTAGGGAGACCGTATAAGTTATGCAAAAAAAAAAACTCATGCCTGAGGCTTCAAGGTCCCAAACTCGATCCCCAGCATCACGATGAGCCAGAGCTGAGCAGTGATCTGGTAAAATGAGTAAATAAAGGCAAATAAACAAACAAAAAACAGCCACCAGAAGCAGTGGATTCATCATGTAGGCACTAAGCCCCAGTTATAACCTTGGCGGAGATGAAAATAATAATAAAGAGAGAAAGAAATATACTGGTTCCAGCAACCTCTTGGTTTCAGGTCCAATGATGGCAGGTACAACCAGGTCATTAGGGATTCTGCCCCTGGACTCTCATCAGCTCTGTTGGCTCACTTCCCAAAATACTCTTCTCTAGAAGGTGGCCAGCATGACACCCTAGTGACTCTGGCATTATATAACCTTAACCTAGCATGAAGAACCCCGAGAGTACTTCTCTGCCCGCTGTGCTGGTCCCTGCTTAATGGTGATTGGTCTGGTCCAGCCGCCACCCACCCTGGAGCCCTGAGCACTGCGGACTGAGAGAGTTAGGCCCTCTAACTTAGCTTCTAGCAATGGAACCAGGTGGGCATTGCCTAAAGGCGGAAAGTCAGTGGTCAGTGATCTTGGATTCCACTTTTGGGACAGAAAACTGGTCTGGAGATGTCAGCCAAAGGGGCCACTGACTCCTGGCACAAGGATTTCAGGGCTGGAAGAACAGCTCAGGAATGTCTGTACTTCAGGCTTTCCTTGCCTTTTTTTGCTCCCAGACCCTCAGCATGGCCCTTTGTCCCTAAACTTAGTATCTTAGGAGTGGGCTGACCTCATAAGCATCAGGCTATCTGCAGCTTGTAATCAGGAAGGAGAGAATGACATACTCTCTCTTTTTTTCCTGCCATGACTTCTCAGGGGCTGTCTATTTGATTCTACCACTCCTGATGGACATTTTTTTTCCAGTGAGAGGGAAAAAGGAGAGAGAGAGAGAGAGAGAGAGAGAGAGAGATCAAGAGCAAGGTGGAGGAGACACTGTATAGCACTATACCACTTGTAGAAATTCCCCTTTGCATGGTGCTCCTGTATGGAGGCTGGGAGACTTAAACCTGATCCTTGAACCTGGCAAAGTGTACACTCTACCAGTTAAGCTGTCTCCTGACCCCTACAAGTGGCTTTTTTTTTTTAAGGCTTTGCTGGGGGTTTTGTCTTTTCTTTCTTTTTTTTTTTTCTTTTCTTTAAATGAGATACCAGAGCATTGCTATGCCTTTTATAATGGTTTCTTTCCTTTTTTTTTTTTATCTTTAATTACTTACTTTGTAGATATAGTATAGGACTCAAACTCAGGGCCACACACATGCAAAGCATGAGCTTTACTGCTGAGCCGCTACCCTGGCCTGATTTTGCCTTTTGATCCCGAAGAAAAGCCAGGGGCTTGTTTGGAACTGCTATCTTGTGAACACTTGGTCTGTGGGGAAGCTGGCAGAGTAAATGCTTTAACTGCCAGCCTCAATAAGAAGGCCCGGCAGTTGCTGGTTCAATCCCCTGCACACCATAAGCCAGAGCTAAACACTTTTCCATGTGCAAGGACCTGAGTTTGAGTCTCTGGCACCACATGGTAGCACCATGCAAAGCACCAGGAATGAGTCAAGAGGGAGAGGTTGGGGGTGTACCCAACAGAGTGCACAAGTTAACCACACTTTAGAACCCAGGTTCATAATCCACAGACAGTGGAACAGTGTTACAGGGGTCTCTTTTGATCTCTATCTCTCTCTCTCCCTTTATCAAAAAGAAGGGGGAAATGGCCACTGGAAATAATAGAGTTGTGCAGACACCGAGCCCCAGAATAACCCTGATGGTAGAAAGAAAGAAAAAAAAAAAGCAACAGGGAGGCTTCATGAATGATGGTGGAGGAAGGAAAACAAAAGAAAAGGCAGTTGTGACAGGCTTTTGAAAAGTAATCCACCAGGAGTTGGGTGGGCGGTAGCACAGCAGGTTAAGCGCACATGGCGCGAAGTGCAAGGACTGGAGTAATGATCCTGGTTTGAGCCCCCGGCACTCCACCTGCAGGGGAGTTGCTTCACAGGCTGTGAAGCAGGTCTGCGGGTAGGTGTCTGTCTTTCTCTCCCCCTCTGCCTTCCCCTCCTCTCTCCATTTCTCTCTGTCCTATCCAACAATGACAACATCAATAACAACAACAATAAAAAACAAGGGCAACAAAAGGGAAAATAAATAAATTTTTTTTAAAAAAAGTAATCCAGGTCTTCTACTTTTTCTTAAAAGTTTTTTTTAACATTTATTTATTTCCTTTTTGTTACCCTTGTTTTTTTTTTAATTGTTGTTCTAGTTATTGTTGTTGTTGTCATTGTTGGATAGGACAGAGAGAAGTGGAGAGAGGAGGGGAAGACAGAGAGGAGAAGAGAAAGATAGACACCTGCAGACCTGCTTCACCGCCTGTGAAACAACTCCCTGCAAGTGAGGAGCCGGGGGCTGGAACAGGGATCCTTACACTGATCCTTGCGCTTTGCGCCATGTGCGCTTAACCAGCTGCGCTACTGCCCGACTCCCAGTTTTTTTTTTTTTTTTTTAACATTTATTTATTTATTCCCTTTTGTTTTTATTGTTGTTACTGATATCGTCGTTGTTGGATAGGACCGAGAGAAATGGAGAGAGGAGGGGAAGACAGAGGGGGAGAGAAAGAGAGACACCTGCAGACCTGCTTCACCACCTGTGAAGCGACTCCCCTGCAGGTGGGGAGCTGGGGGCTCGAACCGGGATCCTTACACTGGTCCTTGCGCTTTGCACCATGTGTGCTTAACCTGCTGCGCTACTGCCCAACTCCTGTCTTCTGCTTTTAACAAATGAGAACATTGAGGTCTGAAATATAACTTTTGGTGCTGGAGATTGAAGCCAGGGCCTTGTGCTCTCGCCTGGCCCCTGGAAGTACCTTGGCCCAGGACCTGAGAGTTGGCAAGCCAGACATTATGATCCAAAACCTGTGGTGTAAAATTTGGTTCTTCCCACTGAAGCCACACACACAGCGGAGCCTGGACCTAGCATTTCATGAACAAAGAGTGACAGCTTTCCCTGCCACCCACCTCCGTTCATTCCTTTTGTTAAGTGTGGACAGTGTGCCCCATGCTGGGGACACCTGGTGAAGATACAGGTGACAAACAGGGCCTGTGAGGACTTCAAGGGGCAGAGCCAGGGAAGCGGGTATGAAGCAAGCAGGCAGCAAGCTGAGGGCTTCCTGGGGGACAGGTGCAGACACTAATCCTCCAGAGGAGCAGACACTGGTGCTAGGTGGACTCCCAGCTTGGGCTCTCTGCTCCCGTTTCTCCTTCTTTCTGGGTCCAGAGGCTGAGCTACCACATGTGAACTGAAAGCTCCCTGGCGACACCCAGGTTAGTGAGAATTTTATTGCCCACAGGTTATAGAAAACTCAAAATAATGGCACAGGCGCTCCTCGAGCAGAAACACTCTCACTATCTCGTTACTTCTCATCTGGAACTCAAAATACCCCTCAGGAACACTTTCCCTGACAACCCCACCCCATCAGGCCAGACCTCCCCACAACTTGCTCCCTGGCCCCAGTCATTTCCTCCTGTCTTCCCCAGGGACTTACCCCATGGACTGGGACCAGGCTCTGCTGACATCTTCTTTTATATATATTTATTTATTAATGAGAGGGATACAAATATATAAGGAGAGAGAAAGAACCAGACAGCACAGGCAGGGGTAGATAGAATAAATGTTATGCAGAGATTCTCATGCCTGAGGCTTCAAAGTCTCAGGTTCAATCCCCTGCACCACCATAAACCAGAGCTGAGCAGTGGTCTGGTTAAAAAAAAAAAAAAAAAAAAAGCCAGACAACACTGGTACATGTACTGCCTACGGCCCCGGACCAAACCCAGGATCTTAGGCTTGAGAGTCCAATGTTTTATCTACTGTGCCACCTCCCAGACCATCTGATATTTTCTGCTCAGCAGCTAGCCCTGGATTTACTGCACAAGCAGGAATTAGGTTGGAGCAGGATCTGGAGACTATGTTCCAAGCAGAGGGAATGGCTATGGCTTGTGTCACGAGGTGGCACCTGGGAAGGGTGTGGGATGAGAGGGAGGGAGAGTGGGCAGGGCCTCGGGACAGATGAGGTCAGATGTGTCTCAGACACTTGATTTAGGGCAGCCAAGATGACAGAGCCACATGGGGACCAGGGGCTGCTGGGGCCTGTGCCAGGGTAGTGGGAGAGGCAGATACATTTAGGAACATTAGGGGCAAAAATAGACACAGCTCACAAGCTGCAGTGTCCTTCTGGATTTCCAGCAAAAGCCTGCCTCCCTGCCCACCGAGGCCCAGCACTCGGCTACCCACACTCCTTACTCCTGCCTGAGCCCTAGGCCACAGCCAGCCCCCTCCCCCTTGACCTTTGCCCTGGTCCCTGAAAAGAGGCAGTGCCAGGGCTGGAAAGAGCCCACTCTAGAGCCAGATATTGGCACAAAACCCACTCCTGCCATCTCTTGGCTGTGTGACCTGTGCCTCACTGACATGGGAGTGGCAGCCACTCCTAGTGCCCTCAAAGACGAATGTGGATGTTGTGGAAGAAATAAGCAGACCATCTGAGAGCAAGGTACCATCTCCCTGTAACATCTGCCTGCTCCACACCACCTCATTTATTGGGTTTGTTTGGTTTTGTTTGTGATTTTTATAGTGTCAGAGATTGAACCTAGGGTATTATGAGACCCTTGATTTATTTCTTATTGCGTAGTAAAAGTAAAGGGGGGAGGGGCAGATGGATAGTAGCACAGTGGGTTAAGTGCACATGGAGTGAAGCACAAGGACCAGTATAATGATCCCTGTTCGAGCCCCCGGCTCCCCACCTCAGGGGGGTCATTTCACAAGCAGTGAAACAGGTCTGCAAGTGTCTGTCTTTCTCTCCTTCTCTCTGTCTTTGCCTCTCTCCATTTCTGGCTGTCCTGTCCAACAACAACAATAGCAACAAGGGCAACAAAATGGGGAAAATGGCCTCCAGGAGCAGTGGATTCGTGGTGCAGGCACCCAGCACCGGAAATAACCCTGGAGCAAATAAAATAAAAGTAAATATAAATAAAGGGGGAGGATGGGCCTGGGCAGATAGCAGAATGATTTTGCAAAAGACTTTCATGCCCGAGGCTCTGAGGTGCAATCCCCGGCACCACCATAGGCCATAGCTGAGTTGTGCTCTGGTCTTCTTTTCCTTTCTTTTCTTTTCCTTTCTTTTCTTTTCTTAATTGTCTTTATTTACTGGATAGAGACAGCCAGAAATCAAAAGGGAAGGGGAGATAGAGAGGGAGAGAGACACCTGCAGCACTGCTTCACCACTCGCAAAGCTTTCCCCCTGCAGGTAGGGACCGGGGGCTCAAAGCCAGGTCCTTACGCATTGTAATACAATACATGCTCTAGCTAAACCAGGTGCACCACCACCTGGCCCCTGCTCTGGTCTATCTTTCTTTTTGTTCCTCTCTCATTACAAATTAAAAAGAATGATATCTTAAAAAATAAAAGAGGGGGGCTGGGCCATGGCACACCTGGTTAAGCGCATATATTACTTACCAAGTGCAGGGATGCAGAGCCCCCCCTCCCCACCAGCTGTAAAGCAGGTGTCTCTCTCTCTCTCTTTAAACAGAGCACTGATCAGCTTTGGTTTATGGTGGTGCCAGGGATTGAATCTGGGCTTTGAAGCCTCAGGCATGAAAGTCTCCTTGCATAACCATTATTGCTGTCTACCCCTACCTGTGTCTCTCTAGCTCCCCATCCTCTCAATTTCTCTCTGTCCTTTCTAATCAAAATAAGAAAGAAACTTTAAGAAATGATGATAAATAAACAACAAGGGCAACAAAAGGAAAAAAAAAAAAAAACAGCTTCCAGGAGCAGTGGAATTCATGGTGCAGGCACTGAGCCCCAGCAATAACCCTAGAGGCAAATAATAATAATAATAAAATAATGATAAAACAAAAGAGAGGGGAAGGAGAAACTATTGACCAAGTCACCCAGCTAAGTGAAGGCTGGGAGAACCCCATAGGTCTGATCTGGGCCCCACACTGCTTTCCACCTGCTCCAGATCTGAACACTGTCTCCCTGGCTTGGCCTGGGGAGCACAGGGGGTCAACAGCCCAGCCTGGAGCCTGCACTTCTGCTCCCCGTAGGGCACTCAGCCCAGCACTGGGCAAAGGGCACTTCATGTCACTTAGCTTTGTTCATGCTTCATGCCCTCCTGGCCCAAGGGGGGAGCACATGGCTAAGTTACCCATCATGTTAATAAGAGAATGTTCAGGCTGGGGTAGGAGAGAGGTCATAAGTAAATCCACACCCCTGAGAAACTAGGGGAAAGCTTCACAAGTGGTTTGTACTCCTCTTTGTCTCTCCTCTTCCTGTCTTTCACTCTATTTGAAAGGAGGGAAAAAAAGTGAGGGGAGTTGGGCGGCAGCGCAGTGGGTTAAGTGCACATGTCGCGGAAGCGCAGGGACCAGCATTAAGTATCTGGGTTCAAGCCCCTGGCTCCCCACCTGCAGGGGAGTTGCTTCACAAGCGGTGAAGCAGGTCTGTAGGTGTCTATCTTTCTCTCCCCCTCTGTGTCTTCCCCTCCTCTCTCCATTTCTCTCTGTCCTGTCCAACAACGATGACAACAACGACAGCAATAATAACTACAACAATAAAAAACAAGGGCAACAAAAGGGAAAATAAATGATAAATATAAAAAATTAAAATAGTGAGAGGGTATTGGGAAGACAATGTAATGACAGGAAATGACTTTCATGACTGAGGTCCCAGGTTCAATACCCCATTACACCATCAGTCAGTGCTAAGCAGTGCTTTGGTGTATTAAAAAAAAAAGTTAACAAAAAAGGTTAAAACAATTATATATATGTATATATATACCTGAGATAGCATTAAGGAAAAATCAGGACACCAGGGACTGAACTGATAGCTTCCAGCATGAAAGCCTGTACTCTAATAACTAAGCTATCTCTGGCTTAAGCCTTAGCCTTTCTCCTGAAAAGTGGAGCTGGGCAGGAGAACTGGCACAATAGCCAGAGACTCCCAGGACACCATCCCATGCTGGGGAAGCTGAGACAGATAGCTGTGCTCATTTTAGATATTTTGAATTGATGTGTGTGTGTGTGTGTGAGAGAGAGAGAGAGACCAGAGCTGAGCTCTGGCATATGGGACCAAACCAAGGTGTGCAGGACCTGTGCTCTCCCACTAGGCTATCTTCCAGAGCTGGATGGGAGTGGGAGCAGGCTAGCCTGCCTGTGTCCCAGCCCTGGCCACTGTCCCACCCCTCCCCAGGAGATCATGCACGCTCTAAAGATGACCTGGCACGTGCAATGCTTCACCTGTGCCGCCTGCAAGACACCCATTCGAAACAGGGCTTTTTACATGGAAGAAGGGGTGCCCTACTGCGAGCGAGGTACCTGCAGCAGGGCGGAGTGGGGTGGGGCAGCCAGCCTGCAGGTGTGAATCCAACCTACCCTTTCTCCTGCCCCCCCTTTCCCACCCCCAGACTACGAGAAGATGTTTGGCACCAAATGCCGTGGTTGTGACTTCAAGATAGACGCCGGCGACCGTTTCCTGGAGGCGCTGGGCTTCAGCTGGCATGACACGTGCTTCGTGTGTGCGGTGAGTGGCCGCCTGGACCTAGGCCTCCACCTCTAGCGCCCTGTGTTCTTCAGCCCGTCCCCCACTCCCACTCCTTGTCCCTGGGATTCTCGAGGAAATGGGAAGAGGCCTTTCTTACCACTCCCACCCCCAAGTGACTGGACCTTGGTTCTCCCCAGATCTGTCAGATCAACCTGGAAGGAAAGACCTTCTACTCCAAGAAGGATAAGCCCCTTTGCAAGAGCCACGCCTTCTCTCACGTGTGAACCCCGCCCACCCAATGCGTCCCGCCTGTTGTGGGAGGGGCTGTTGGCTCTGACATATCCCTGAGATACTGGGTAGGTTGGCAATGGTCTTCCCAGCCCAGACTCCTGGCTTGTGTCGGGGGTTCCCTAGATCCTGCCTCACCCCCTCACCTCCTCACCCACTCCCCACCATCACACCTAAGTGCTGGCCACACTGCCCCCTGTTCACTTCCAGTGCCACAATAAACCTGTATCCAGCTGTGTCTCAGTGTGCCTAGGGTTTGAGGGGTCAAGCAGGTAAAGGGGCATCATCCCAGGTGCTGGGATCACCCACCCAAAATGGGGCTGGAGGCCCTGGTCAGGCCTAGCTGAGAGAACTCGGGATCTAGGAATGATCCATGTGTATGGGATAACACAGCCAAAGTGGTCTGGGAGGTGGCGCAGTGGATAGAGCATAGGACTCTCAAGCATGGGGTCCTGAGTTCAATCCCCAGAGTGATGTCTGGTTCTTTCTCTCTCCTATCTTTCTCATTAATAAATAAAAAGTCTTTAAAGGGGGGGGGGGCAGTCAGGCAGTAGTGCAGCGGGTTAAGCACAGTGGTGCAAAGTGCAAGGACCGGCATAAGGATCCTGGTTCGAGCCCCCGGCTCCCCACCTGCAGGGGAGTTGCTTCACAGGCTGTGAAGCAGGTCTGCAGGTGTCTATCTCTCTCCCTCTCTGTCTTCCCCTCCTCTCTCCATTTCTCTCTGTCCTATCCAACAACGACAACATCAATAACAACAACAATAGTAACAAGGGCAACAAAAGGGAATAAATAAATATTTTTTTAAAAGAAATAAAAATGCAGCCAGAGCAGGGAGGTGGGGGCGGGGGCTGTGGTCTGTGTGCTACACAGGAAGGTGGGGCTGGGGAGGGCAGCCCCAAGTGCCAGGATGAGTTAGGGCTGCCTCCTGGCAACAGGGCACATCAGGAAGGTTAGACATAGTGACGAGGGCCAGGGAGACCCTGGCAGGATGCCTGCATTGCACTCTTAAGACTCTGGGGGTATGGGGCCACGTGGTGGCACACCTGGTTAAGTACACACATTACAGTGCTCAAGGACCTGGGTTCAAGCCCCTACTCCCCACCTGTAGGGGGAAAGCTTTACGAGTGGTGAAGCCAGGCTGCAGGTGTCTGTCTCCTCTATCATTCCTTTCCCTCTCAATTTCTGCCTGTCTCTATCCAATCAAAATAATAAAAAAAATACAAAAAAAGAGAAAATATTAAAAAAAAAAAAAAAGACCTTGGGTTGAAGCCCCTGTACCATGGGAGAGCAACAAAAGCAAAATAGAACTTTTAGATGGTGGGGCAGTGCTTTATTCTCTCTCTCTCTCTCTCTCTTTCACACACAAGAATCCTGGAGATAACTCAGTTAGTAGAATACACACTTTACCATGCACAGGGAACCTGGCCACCACAGGAGAGCCATGCATGGCACCAGAGGAAACTTCATGAATAGTAGTAGTGGGGTGTGTCTCCTCCTTTCTTTGTCTCCCTCTCCCTCTAAGTCTGAGGGAGTGTGAAGCCCCAGCAGGAAAAAATAAACTGGGCCAGGAATGTGCCTCTGGTGGAGCTCACACATGAGACCATGAGTTCAGTCTCTAGCATCATGTAAAAATTGGGGGCAGTAGTACAGCGGGTTAAGTGCACGTGGCGCAAAGCCCAAGGACCGATGTAAGGATCTCAGTTCGAGCCCCTGGCTCCCCACTTGTAGGGGAGTCGCTTCACAAGCAGTGAAGCAGGTCTGCAGGTGTCTATCTTTCCCTCTCTCTGTCTTTCCCTCCTCTCTCCATTTCTCTCTGTCCTATCCAATAACAACAATGTCAATCACAACAACAATAATAGCTACAACAACAAAACAAGGGCAACAAAAGGAAATAAATAAATATTTTTTAAAAATTGGGGGCTGGGGGAGTCGGGCTGTAGTGCAGCGGGTTAAGCGCAGGTGGCGCAAAGCACAAGGACCGGCATAAGGATCCCAGTTCGAACCCCGGCTCCCCACCTGCAGGGGAGTCGCTTCACAGGCGGTGAAGCAGGTCTGCAGGTGTCTCTTTCTCTCCCCCTCTCTGTCTTCCCCTCCTCTCTCCATTTCTCTCTGTCCTATCCAACAATGACGACAACAACAATAATAACTACAACAATAAAACAACAAGGGCAACAAAAGGGAATAAATAAATTAAATAAAATATTTTTAAAAAATTGGGGGCTGGGTGGTGACTCACCCGGTAGCATATATTACCATGTTCGAGAACCTGGGTTTGGACCCCTGGTTTCTCTTCCACCTGCAGAGGCCAGGATTTGAGAGTGATGGAGCAGTGCTGCTGATGTCTCTCCTCTCTGTCTTTCCCTCTCTATCTCTTCCTTTCACATATAAAACTAAATGGCCTCTGGGAGCAGTGGGGTTTTGCAGGCACTGAAGCCTAGCAATAACCCTTATGGCTAAAAAATAGAATTTAAATTTGTGGCCCGGGAGGTGGCACAGTGGATAAAATATGGAACTTAGATTTTTTTTTTTTTAATTTATGTTGGAGAGGGGTAGAATTTGAGAAGGGGGAGTCAGGCAGTAGCGTAGTGGGTTAAGCTCACGTGGCGCAAAGTGCAAGGACCAGTGTAAGGATCTGGTTCGAGCCCCCGGCTCCCCATCTGAAGGGGAGTCACTTCACAGGCGGTGAAGCAGGTCTGCAGGTGTCTGTCTTTCCTCCTCTCTGTCTTCCCCTCCTCTCTCCATTTCTCTCTGTCCTATTTGACAACAACAACAGCAATAATAACTACAACAACAATTAAAAACAAGGGCAACAGAAGGGAAAATAAATATTAAAAATATTTTTTTAAAAAAAAGAATTTGAGAAGGTAGAGGGAATCCAGTCTCCAGCAACACATGTACCAGAATGATATCTGGTTCTCCTCTCTTTCTTCCTATCTTATTAATAAAATGTTGAACAGATGAGTGGCTGAGCAAGTTGTGGTATATATACACAATGGAATACTACTCAGCTGTAAAAAATGGTGACTTCACCGTTTTCAGCCGATCTTGGATGGACCTTGAAAAAATCATGTTGAGTGAAATAAGTCAGAAACAGAAGGATGAATACGGGATGATCTCACTCTCAGGCCGAAGTTGAAAAACAAGATTAGAAAAGAAAACACAAGTCGAACCTGAAATGGAATTGGAGTATTACACCAAAGTAAAAGACTCTGGGGTGGGTGGGTGGGTGGGTGGGGAGAATACAGGTCCATGAAAAATGATGAATGAAATAGTGGGGGTTGTATTGTTAAATGGGAATCTGGGGAATGTTATGCATGTAAAAAAAAAAAAAAAGAAGTAGAAACGCAAAGCAGAAATTGACTGAGTTTGGAGTATGGCACCAAAATAAGAAAGCAGAAGTACACTAGAGTTTGCAGTGAGTACCTCCCTAATACTTCCTCTCCACTTTTCCAAGCTTTGGGTCCATGATTGCTCAACAATTTGTCTGGCTTTGTATGTTAACTCTCTTTTCAGTCACCAGGTTCCAGGTGTCATCAGGATGCCGGCCAGGCTTCCCTGGATTGAAGACCCCACCAATATGTTCTGGAGCTCAGCTTCCCCAGAGACCCACCCTACTAGGGAAAGAGAGAGGCAGACTGGGAGTATGGACCGACCAGTCAACGCCCATGTTCAGCGGGGAAGCAATTACAGAAGCCAGACCTTCTACCTTCTGCAGCGCACAATACCCTGGGTCCATGCTCCCAGAGGGATAGAGAATGGGAAAGCTATCGGAGGAGGGGTGGGATATGGAGATTGGGCGGTGGGAATTGTGTGGAGTTGTACCCCTCCTACCCTATGGTTTTGTTAATTAATCCTTTCTTAAATAAAAAAATTAAAAAATAAAATTTTAAAAAATAATTAAAAAAATAAATAAATAAAATGTTGAAAGGGGGCGGTAGGCGGTGGTGCACCTGGGCAAGTACACACATTGCTGTATACAAGGACCCAAGTAAGAAACTCCCCCTGCCAAGAGGGACGCTTCACGAGCAGTGAAACAGGTCTGCAGGTTTCAGTCTTTCCATCTCTCCCTCTCTTTAATTTCTCTCTGTCCTAGCAAATAAGATAGAAAGATAAAAGGAAAAAATGGCCACCGGGAGCAGTGTATTCATAGTGCCAGCAGAGTCCCAGCGATAACCCTGGTGACAAGAAGAAGAGAAAAAGAAAAATCCTTTTTTTTTTTTTTAATTAAAAACGAGGAGGCCAGGAGAGGGCTCATCAGTGGATAGCACACTTTCCACAAGGACTCAGGTTTGAAGCCCTGCTACCACATAGGAACACTATGCAAAGGCAAAGCTTGTGGTCCAGGAGATAGCACAGTGGGTAAAGCATTGGATTCCCAGGCGTGAGGTCCTGAGTTCAATTCCTGGTAGCACATGTATCATGAATAAATAAAATCTAAAAAAAAAAAAAAAATCTGCTTAAAAAAAAGGCAAAGCTTCAGAGGTGGTGGAACAGTACTGTCCTACCCCCTCTTTTAAAAAAAAAAGGGAGGGAGGGAGTCGGGCTGTAGCATAGTGGGTTAAGCACTTGGCACAAAGCGCAAGGGCCGGCAGGAGGAACCTGGTTGGAACCCCTGGCTCCCACCTACAGGGTAGTCACTTCACAGGCAGTGAAGCAGGTCTGCAGGTGTCTATCTTTCTCTCCCCCTCTCTGTCTTTCCCTCCTCTCTCCATTTCTCTCTGTCCTATCCAACAACGATGACATCAATAACTACAACAACAGTAACGCAACAAGGACAACAAAAGGAAATAAATATTTTTAAAAAAAATAGGTGGTGGGGGGAGTCCCCTGGGAGCTGTAGAATTCTGCAGGAGCAATGCCCTGGCAGAGATAGATGATGGATAAATGGATAAATGATGGATAGGCAGGAAGAGAGCAGTAGGCCCACTCAGACTTGTGCTATAAATATTCAATACCTCTGAGAGTGGTGAGCAGGGTAGACTGCAGGAGGGAGGCTGGAAGGAGGGTCAGGGGCTGGGAGCAAGAAGGAAGAATAGAAAATATTGGGGGCAGAGATAGCATTCAGGCACCTCCCAGGGAGGAGGTCATGCAGTTACTGAGCCACCAGCCAGACTGGAAGCCTGAAGCTGGTGCCCGTCTTGGGACTGGTGGGCACTGCATGCTGTTCACCAGTGAGGCCCCTTGGAGGCTGGTTTCTACCTGGCACCTCAAAGCCTGGAGTCTCTGATGGTGACCCCATCCTTTTCTGAGGGGCCTACACACCCCGTGGAGGGGGCTGTCATCTCTCTTATTCCAAGCCTGGTCAAAAGAGGGCTTAAACAAAGGCAGAATAGCTAAGTGTGCCTGTGCCATCTGTCCCTGGGTTCCCGGACATGAGGCAAGAAGGATCTGTCTATCCTGAAGGGGCCCCAAAGGAGGAATGTGGTACTTTGTGAGAGTTGTTTTTTGTTTGTTCGGTTTGGCTTGGTTTTCCCCCAGGGCACAGCTCAACTCTGGTTTATGGTAGTACATGGGATTGAACCTGGGACCTCAGAGCCTCAGGCATGAAAGTCTTTTGCAGAACCATTGTGCTGTCTCTCCAGCCCCATAAGAATATTTTCATGGGGGGGGGGGTGGTAGCACAGTGGGTTAAGCTCACATGGTGCGAAGCACAAGGACCAACTAAAGAATCCTGGTTCCCCCACCTGCAGGGGAGTTGCTTCACAGGCGGTGACGCAGGTCTGCAGGTGTCTATCTTTCTCTCCTCCTCTCTGTCTTCCCCTCCTCTCTCCATTTCTCTCTGTCCTATCCAACAACGACAACAACAATAATAACTACAACAATAAAAAAACAAGGGCAACAAAAGGGAATAAATAAATAAAATAAATATTAAAAAAAAAAAAGAATCCTGGTTCAAGACCCCGGCTCCCCACCTGCAGTGGGAGTCGCTTCATGGGTAATGAAGCAGGTCTACAGGTGTCTGCCTTTCTCTTCCCCTTTCTATCTTCCCTTCCTCTCTCGATTTCTCTCTGTTCTATCCAACAATAACAACAGCAATGGTAACGGTAACAACAAGCAACAAAATGGGGAAAAAGTCCACCAGGAGTAGTGGATTCGTAGTGTAGGCACTAAGCCCCAGCAATAACTCTGGAGGCAAGGGGGAAAAAAAAAAAGAGTATTGGGGCCGAGTGGAGGCACACCTGGTTGAGTACCTATGTTATGATGCGTAAGGACCCGGGTCCAAACCCATGGCCCCCACCTGCAGGGGGAAGCAGAGCTGCAGGTGTCTCTCTCCCTCCTCCTCTTCTCTCAATTTCTGGCTGTTTTTTTTTTTCTTTTTTAATTTTTTTAAAATTTATTTTTATTTTACCAGAGCACTGCTTAGCTCAGGCTTATAGTGGTGCAGGGGATTGAACTTGGGACTTTGGAGCCTCAGGCATGAGAGTCTCTTTGCATAAGCATTATGCTATCTACTCCTGCCCACTGGCTGTTTTGATCCAATAAATAAAAAGAATATTTTCATGTCTGCCTGGAACATAGTGCTACCGCATGAATGTTCGTCGAATGGTTGAATGAGGTACCTGGGGGCCATCATCCAAGAGAGAAATCCAGGAAAGTGCTGAACATTCAAATCCTGGGTCACCTCGAATCAAGTCAGGGCAGAGTTGGGGAGCAGATCTGGGGTGCTTATAAAATGGATGTCTAGAAGGAGCTGGACAGAGCCCCTACCGATGGCTCAGGCATGAAGCAGGTGGGCTGAGCCTCTGCTTCTGACTGCATGTCAATACCTTTCACTTCCACAAAGAAATCTCTTTCCTACTTTTCTTGAACCGTAAAGCCCTCTGGGTCCATCCTTGGTTTCCATGGATACAAGCAAGGAGGGTGAGCACTTCTGGGCACTGCCTGAGTGGGTGGGGGGGGGTGGGGGGGCTCCAAGCTGCAGCCACATCTGTGGGTTACCAAGTGCATCCCGTGGGGCGGACACGTGTCAGTTCTGGGTGTCTATTCTCAATTAGCAATCTTCACACCTCAGCTAAAGCTCACTGCTATACACCTGCCACCACGCAAGAGCACAGAGCTTGGGGAACAGGGACACGGGCTCTGGGCAGAGGAATCAGGAGCCACTGGGGCTGGAGCACATTGTACAGCCTCTGGAGAGCTAGCCTGGGCTGCCGGCTGGGCCAGAGTGTTTCCAGAAGTTGCCAACAGTGTCAACCAGGCAGATAAGGCCTGGGAGTCCCCGTGGCGTTTTGCAACAGGGTGATGCTTGCCAGATCAGTTTAGCAAGAGGGTTGGGCAGCTGCCAAGGTGAGAGAAGAAGGTGACAGGGCAGCAGGGATGTGGAAGGAGAGGGTGTAGACAGCTCTTTCAAGAGGCCTGGCTGCTGCAGCACACCCCGATGACCATGGGCCGCTAGCAGAGCAGCTGAAAGGAGTGAGGGGAGCAAGCTGAGGGCAGCTGGCTGAAGAAGCCACTGGACATTTTAAGGACAAAGTGGGTGAGGGTCGGAGAAGTGAAAATGAGCTTCTGAATGGCTGCCACCTCTCCCTGCAAACAGATGTCATTTAATCCTCAACACGTTTAGGAGAGACGTCATGAAAGACATGTTTTTCAGGACCCAAGAGACAGGTCATCAGGCAGGGGATGTACCTGTTTTGTCATGCCCACTGCCCAGCTTGGAGCCCTGGCACCATGTGGGGAAGGCCTGATACCTTCTCTCTAGCTGAATGAAAAAATTGGTTGAAACTTCTATGCATTTTGGGGGAAAAAAATAAATCAAAAGGAGGCACTGAGGCTCAGTTCCCTGCACAGAGGCTCAAAGGCTGGGGGGGTGGGCAGGGCGGGAACCCACCACAGAAGCTGCAGGGATCACTATGTTCCTAAGCTGGGGGTTCCAGGCTGTGCTGGTGGAGGCTGCTGGAGCTGGGAAATGTCCCTGCATCCCACAGGGGAGGCCATTAGTGGCCTAGGAGGGAGCAGGCTCCCCTGAGGAGGGGGCAGATCCTGAGGCTGAATGGGCACCCCAGAGGCAGAGAGGCAGCAGGCAGGCAGGGCCTTTCTCCAGCGCCCAGCTGCTTTGAAGTCAGCAGGAAGACTGTGAGGGCGAGGGGCTGGTGCTCCAAGAACACAGGGCAGAGGCAGGAACCTAGGGTGCTGGCACAGCCCTACGTGCCCTTGAGGCCTTGGGATGAGAGGCACACACCATTTGGGGTCCCCTCTGAGCATTCCCTGTGCTCAGGGAGCACAAGTATGGGGCTAACATATCTGTACACAGGGCTGAGCCTTAGGGGATGTGGTAGGGCAGGAAGGGGCTCTCTGGAAGATGGGGAAGACCGGAAATTGAGGGGAGGGGAGGCACTTGGGGGGTATAGTGCCTAGGAGGGACCCCACTGGTTGAGGCAGCCTGGGGTGAGAGGACTAGAAGATCACTTCTGCCTCCACCCATACCCCTTGCTGTTCACAAAAATGACCGTGGCTTCCTCAGCTTGGAGTCACTGTGGATCAGGAAGGACTCTTTTGGCAAAAGCAAGATAATTTTCTTATTTAACTGAGAGGTTAATAATGGCTTTGGATGGGGTAGGCTCAGGTCCTTGTCAATGTTTATGAAGGTTTTCTTTCTTTCTTTCTCTCTCTCTCTCTCTCTCCCTCTCTCCAGTTCTATTCTCAGGTACTCGCCATTCTTGGCAGCTCTTGGTCCCCTGCCCCTCCAGTAAAGTCTGTCCTGAAACTTCCAATGAAAGTCCCAGGTCTGACCACCTCACCTTGGGCAGACTAGGGTTCTGTGTCCACCCTGAGTCTGGCCCATCAGGCTGCAGTCCATGCTCCCGCCACCAAGAACAGGTGGTGAAAATGTCAGATGTCGTGTGCACATGTGTGTGTTTGCATGTGTACATGTGTGCATGTGCTGAGAGAGCCCGGCCAGGGGACTGGACAGTGGCACAGCTGGTTAAGCCCACATAGTACTGCTATACAAGGACCCACACAAGGACCTGGGTTTGAGTCCCCACTTCCCACCCGCAGCAGGGACGCTTTGTAAGTGGTAAAACAGGTCTGTACTGCAGGGGATTTGTCTTGTCTTTCCCTCTCCTTCGTTACCCCCCCTCCCCCTCAGTTTCTGTCCTTAAAAAAAAAAGTCACTGGGAACAGTGGATTCATAGTGTTGGCACAGAGCCCCAGGGATAACCATGGAAGCCAAAAAATTAAAAAAAAAATAGGGCCTGGCCATGCTCAGCTGCTGCCCTGGTCATGTTGACATTCCTCCCTCCATACCCTGGGCCCCTGCCCTCTACAGCTCTCTAGACCCTGCAGGAACTCCTGGCCAGGCTTCAGGCCATCCCAGCCCCTGGTGTGTTGAAGTGACAAGGGTCCCCATCCAGACCCTGCCAATTAGCTGCCGAGCCTCAGTTTACCCATCTAGGAAATAGTCCTAATAGCCAGTCTGTCAAGGGCATCTACACAATGCAATGGCCACTGTGAACACTTTCCAGTTTCTCAGGATCCTCAAACTCAAGGCCTGGGAAGTGGGGCATCGGAAGAGGGCTGGGCTTGTCCGAGTTGCAGCTTGGCAGCACATATACCGAAGCAATGATACTCCAGCTTTTTTCTCTTTAAGAAGGAAATAAATCACAGCCAGCAGGTGGATAGAGTTGGACTCTCCAGCATCGCATGAGCCAGAGTGATGCTTGGGCCTTCTCTCTCTCTCATTCACTCATGAAATAAGATAAAGGGCTGGGGAGTGGTATACCTGGTAGAGTGCACACATTACCATGTCGGTTCAAGGTGGTGGTGCACCAGGTTGAGCGCACAAGTTACAATGCTCAAGGACCCAGGTTCAAGCCCCTAGTCTCCACCTGCAGGGGGCAAGTTTTTTGAGCAGTAAAGCAAGTGCTGCAGGTGTCCTATCTATCTATCTATCTCCCTTTTTAATTTCTTTCTGCCTCTGTAACTTTTAAAAAGAAAAGAAGTAACCCTCAACAGCCCTTGTGAGTGAGTACATTCATGGCTCCCCTCAGTTTCCTTTCAGTGTGCAGCTGAGCGAGCCAAGAGGAGTCGGAGGTCACGTGAGAGAGAAGAGGTGAGCAAGTTCTGCTGTGGGTGGCAGCTGGCTGTCAGGAATGAAGCTGCTGTGGGGAAGTTGCCTGGCCTGTTGCCAGTGGCCGGAAATGCTGGTAGAGCCTAGAGGATGAGGGGGCACTTCTGAAGGTGTGCTCACTTGCTCAGAACTGGCAGAGGCAGGATGAGGGCAAAGAAGCTTTCACCAGCTGGTGCTGGGAGGTCCGGAGGTTGCACGCTTCCCTTAGTGGGATCCGGGAGAGAGAGGTGTGAGGGAGCACAGAAAAGAAGGTGGGGCATGGGGGAGGAGGGCAGGCCGCCAAGAGGGAAGGAAGGGGGTTCCCACTTTCCTAGCCTCCATCCAGTCATTATTTCAGTCCCCAAAGACATTCTCAAAGACAGAACAAAGAGGGAAAGCATTAGCCAAGGTCACATAGCTTGTGACCATCTGTGAGCTTTCCCACTCCGGGGACCCAGGATCATCTGATCAGCCCTACACCCCTCTTTATTAGGAGCTCACACTTTGGAGTTGGTAGCAGTACTTGAGGGTGACAAAATCAAGGAGGCACACAGCACCCACCAACCCACACAGGCTGGGTGTGCGAGTTTCAGGGGCTGGAGGTGGCTGAAGGGACACAGATTCACAGAGGAGTGGCCAAGGGTCGCACTGTTCCCACTGGCCCTGCGCTATGACAAAGCCACTGAATTTGTCCCTTAAGGGTCACTGGCCACCTTGGTTAGAGGGGGCAATGGGGAAGAGGAGAAGGAGTGATCAGGTGCAGGTGACAGAGGGGCCCAGAGCAAGGAGGCGGGGGGGGGGGATGTGCCCCAGGACAGGTGAGCAGGAAAACCTCTTGCTCCCCTAAAAATAGAAGAAACTGGGTGCGTGTGCAGGAGAGATGGGTTGCTGTACTCTTAGCGACTCTTCTGCAAACCCAAAAGCGTTCTAAAATTAAAAGTTTATTTAAAACTGTAGATGGCAGAGAGGTGAGAGTGGGTGTGGCTGGAGAGAGCTTTTGGGTGGCAGGGGTGGTGGGAATGTGAGTTTGCATGTGGGGGTACAGTGTTTGGGATGTGAACTTGAGTGAACAGGAGGGGCAAGTGGGAGAAATTCTGAGCTGGGATAGGTGGGGGCAAGAAGGAAGGGGCTGAGACTAAGCTGCCTCCAACTACCTCCCTACTCACCTCTAGGGTCCTGGGGCCTAGGGCTTCTCTACCCAGAATCCTGCTGAGCCTATCCGGGCTTGGCTTTAAGTGGGAGTCACAGTCACAGAGGAACTGCCAGGGTGAACAGAGAGGGAAAGCAGTTTTAGTCAAGATCACACAGCCAGGGATGGGGGGCCCCCATGCCCTCTTCTGGTCTTTTCCATTCCAGGGACCCAGAAACCAAGGGAGATCAATCCCCCACTGTGTCCAGGGGAGCTCACAGTTTGGGGATGAGGGAGATGGGTCCCTAGTAATTTGGGAGGTGGGAAAAGGCCTGGGTGCATGGAGCAGGGGTCCCCAGGCATAGTAAGCACAAGAGAAGCCTGGGACATGGCCTGAGCTTGTAAAGGGACTTGCTGGGACCACCTTGCTCCTCTTGACATAGCTGGTTACCCCACTCAGGACTCAGAGCTGGCCCTCCCTCTCCTCCTCCCAAATGGGACCAAGTATTTTCTGCCTAGTCCTGCCACCTTCCCTAGGAACAGCCGCAGATGGTGGGAAAGGCCTCTTTCCTTCCTAGAACTGGGAGGGTTTTGGTTTTGGGGTTCCCCCTCCACAGCAAGTAGCAGAGATGTTCCAGGAGGCCCTGGAAAGGGGCCCACTTTCTTGCCCTGGGGGACATACTTGGAACCCCAGTGCCTCCGTGCTCAGAGCTCTGGGAAATCAAGGTGCCAAGCAAGAGGTTGGCCCGAGCATCCTTAGGGGCGCCCTGCCCTGGGAGCCTGGGGTTAGAAGGTGCTTCCGCAACTCCACCCGGCCTCCTCCGCTGGGAAGCCTCGGCTGGGGAGAGAAGGGACGGATTTCCTGGGCTGGTCTCTTTGGGAAGGGCAGCTGGCCCAGGAGGGGACTCAGCCCAGGGTGGGGAGGCGGAGAGGGCACGGGGCTAACCCCAGCGGGCGGGGTCGGAGGGGTGTGGCTGGAAACGGGGGTGCGAATGGAAATGGGATGCACAGGGTTGGGGGGGTGCAGTTAAGATGGGACCTGGATGTGGGGGGTGCATGCTAAGTGCGGGACTGGCATGTAGCTGCTGTGCCTGGAGGGGAGGTCCGGACCGTAGAAAGGATGGAGCTGAGCCGTGGGTGGTTGCGAGGAGACCCCGGGGAGGCAGGAACGGGAACTGAGCAAAATGGACCTGGGTGTGGGTGTGGCTGGGACCGGACGGGACCGGAACAAGTGGCGCAAGGAGTGGGGCGCACGGAGCGGGGCTGGGCCCGAGGGGTGAGGTGCGGGTCTGGGGGCAGGGGTTCCGGCTGGGCCCGACGGTGCGGCCCAGGCGAGGAACTCTATAGGTGAGGGTGGGGGGCGGGGTGAGTGAGGTCCAGGAGGTGGAGTGGCAGCTTCCCTCGGGGCGCGGGTGGGGGGCGTGAGGCGCCCCGGGGCAGGCCGGGAAGGGGGGGGCGGGCCTCCCCCTGGGCGGGCCAGGGCGGCGCTAGGACCGAGCAGCGGAGGGAGCGAGCCGGGCGGAGCCTGCGCCCCCCGCCCCCCGCCGGCCGGCTCCCCTCCCCCGGCCGCTGGCTCGCTCGCTCGCTCGCAGCGCTGCAGAGGCTCTGAGGCGGCGGCAGCGGCGGCGGCGGCGGCTCCCTCCTCCCCTCCCTCCCTCCGTCCGTCCGTGCGTCCGTCCGTCCGTCCGTTCGTTCGGCCCCGCTCCGGCCCGCAGCATGGCCGGCGTCAGCTTCAGCGGCCACCGCCTGGAGCTGCTGGCGGCGTACGAGGAGGTGATCCGGGAGGAGAGCGCGGCCGACTGGTGAGCCCCCCGCCCCCCGGCCCTTTGTCCCCGCGCCGCCGCTGCGCCTTTGTCTCCCGCCGCTGGCGGGGAGGGGACCCCGAAATGCGGCGGCGGCCCGGCGGCCGGGGAGGGGCTGCCTTTGTGCGCGCCGCCGGTGGAGGGGCCGCCGGGCGGGGCGCGGGGCGCGGCGGGGAGCCGCCAGGAGCCCCCCCCACCCCCCGCTCGCGCCGCCGCCTCGAGGACAGGTGTGCGCCGCCGGCCAAGGGCACCTTCGACACCTCGGGCGGGGCCGGGGCGGGGACCGAGCTAGCTGGGCGGCCGGCCGCAGTACAAAGGAAAGGCGGCGGGGGAGGCGCGGAGCCGCGGGGCCCGGGGCGCCCCGCCCACCGGGGCCCGGCGGAGTGGGGTGTGATGGAAAGACGTTCGTGGCCACATGGTCACCGCCGAGTGACTGCTGGTCCCCGCCGGGGTCGCGGGACTGGGAGATGCCTGTTCGGGTGCCCGCCTGCGGCGCCCCGGGGGAAGAAGCCCTGGGGCGCCTATCCCACCAGGGGGCCTGTGGATCCACTGAACCTGGAACCCACGAACCTCGAGGCGGGTGGTTCTCGGCTCCCTGGTGGGGGAGGAGACGGACCGCCCCCCACCCCATATCCACCCTTCCCAGCTGTTGTCTCCCCCTGCGCTGAGGCTGGACTCCCCAGAGGGAGAGGGTTCCCCCACTGCTTTGGAATCCTCCCCTCTACTCCTGGGACAGGTGCCCACTCTCTTTCTCCTTCCTCTAGGCCTCTTCCCCCTCTGGCAGGAGGGAAACTGAGGCAGGGTTGGGGGCAGACCTTTGGGCCAGCCTCACCCTCCCGCTGGAAGGCCATTCCGGGAGGGCCCCTGACTGGGGGCGCTGGAGGCAGGGACACGCTGGCCGGGCATCCAGGCCACGGTACTGCAGCACTGGCGGGCAGCCAGGCCCGGAGGATGGAGACAGCTCTCCTGTCCTGCGGGTCAGTCACAGCTGGGCCAGCACAGGCCCAACCCTGCCTCAGGGGCTTTGACATCATGGGAGGAGTTCAGGGTTCAGAATAGGGGAGGGCTTGACCTGCTGGCTCAGCTGCTTTGGGCCCTGTGGGGCCCCAACAGAATGCCCCCCTCCCGGTCTCGGGGTGCTGTCTACACATGGGGTGCATCTTCCCTCTCAACTCAGTGCAAGTCTGCGTGAGCCCCGCTGGCAGGGCCTAGACGACCCCCCCCTCCCCCCCCCCCACGCATCCATGTGGCCAGAACGAGTTATTCATCCCGGACTTGCGTCACCCCCATCTGGGTTGTTGTGTGTGGGACACACACAGATGCACACAGGCACCCTCGCACACACACAGGCACACTCTCCAGGGCCTGGGTGGCCTTCTGTGAGGGGCACATCCTGCAGGCGTTGGGGGCGTGGGTGCCACCTGTGCCCAGCACGGAGCCACGGGGCCAGGGTGGATGTCTCAAGCTCAGGGGAAGACCCCATTCTCAGGCCTGAAGAGAAGGAAGAGGAACCTGACTAGGGTAAAAGAGGTTTGGGACTGCCCTCCTATACCCTGTCCCCCAGAGTAGGGGAGGGGGGCTGTCAGGAACTGTGCATGCCTAGGTGGCTAATTCTCTGAAGTGCCCCTGACCCCTCAATTTGGTCCTGAAAGCAGGGCACCCAGTTGGGGTGGATTGTGGCAAAAGCTGGTGTCTCCCTGACAGTGAGTGACATGATTCACTCTGAATGCACACCAGTCCCAACTCCTGGCTTCGGGAAGGTTGGGAAGACTGGCCTTCGACTGGCTCTGACACCCCAAGGGGTGACTATCTTGACCCAGGTGGTTTAGGGCCACCTGTCCTCAGGTGCCTGGATCTCCCTGGGGCTGCCCCGGCCCCTCCCCACATCCCTACCTCACTGGCCCGTATGGTTTCTCAGCTTATGTCACTAAGCACAGACACTTGCTGGGCTAGACCAGGCGGCAGTGCCATGTGGTGATTGGCTGACTCAGACTTCCTGTCCCAGCCAGGTTTGTGGTCTCTCCAGGAGCTGGAGCTGGAGAGAATGCAGATTCCAGACTGCTTGTCATCCCCCCCCCTCCCCAGCATCCTAACTCCTTGAAGTTTCACGCCTGTCTTCAGGGGTGCCCAGGAAGCACTGGCCTGCTGAAACTTGGGGTGTTCACAGCTCCCTCTTGCATTCCTGTGCTGTGTGCTCAGTGCTGGGAGCAGGCTTGGGGGTCCTGGGGGATTCCTGGCAGGGCTGGGACTGAGGAGAGCAGACTTGGCCCACCCTTGCAGAAGTGTGTTGAGGGCAGGGAGGGTCCTGCATGGCCCAGGTGTGCCTGCTTGAAAGCCTTGGGAAAAGGGCAGCAGAGGTGGGCAAGTATGGGTGGAGGGTGGAAGGGGCCAGCCAGGTGTCCTGGGAAGAGTCCCCTGGGGCGGTGTGACATCTTGGGGGTGGGTGAACCAGGATCACTGCCTTCTGCTTCAGTTGCCGGTCTGTGGAGTGGAAAGGGGACCGCTTGGCTTCTCTGAGGGCCCTTTGTTCCCGGGGTGGGTCAGGGCTTCGGACAGGTGGTGGGACAGCTGTATGGGAGGCAGCTGCCAGGGCTGCCCCCCCCCCCCCACAACAGTTGGAGTGGAAACTGGAGGCCCCACAGCCCACCTGTGTCCCTCTGGGAGGCAAGGATCCTGAGAAGGGCCATTTGGCTCTGCTGACCTCATGGGGCTGGGCCAGGCCCTCCTCCCCCCTCCTCTCCCTAGCTTCCTTCTTCCCTCACTTCCTTGTCTTCTCCCTCACCCCTTCCCTTTTCTCCTTCCCTCCCCCTTCACTTCCTTTTTCACTATCCTCCTTTCTCTGGGCCTCTGTCTTCTGCCTCTCTCCCTCATCTACCCTTCATCTCCCTCTGCTGCTGCCTGGGTCATGGGCAAGAGGCTAAGAGCTCCCCCCTTCCCCAGCATGCCCATATATCCCCCTGGGGAACTGGCTCTGCCTTTCCTTCTGTGAAATGGATGCTGTACTTCTGCCCCTGGAAGAGAAAGCTAGACAGAAAGAGCAAGGAGGAGGAGAAGGAAGGCGGCTAGGTCAGCGCTCTGGCAAGCTGAGCCGGGTGAGGCAGTCCCAGGAGGCCAGGGTGGAGACGGCCCAGGGGCTGGGAGACCAGGGCAGCGTGGCCACCGAAAGTCCAGAGTCACCAGGGTGACCTCATCCCCATTTCAGAGAGGCGGAGATTGAGGCCGAGGGTGGGTCCCCAGGGTCCTTTGTGTTCAGGAGAAAACCACTGGGGTGGGCCAGTCCTGTGCCAATTGCAGGGTTGCCATGGTTACCGGGGGATGCCCAGAGCTGAGCAAGCGCCAGGTTTTCTCTCCTCCCCCCTTTTGCTGGGGGAGGGGCAGCGCATGGCACCAGGTAGCTTCCTGGTGGCAGCCAATGGGGGACAAGGAGCGTGGTAACCAGGGAACGGTAACCAAGGAACCGTCGCCTTGGAATCTCCATCACTGCTGGCTGGCTGGGTTGCAGGCTGCCAGGGCCAGAGCTTGGAAGACGCTGACATACAGCTTTCACCCCTTTGCTGCTCCCCCTCCTTGCCTGACCCAGACCTCCCTCCATCCACTCCACATCCCCCTCCAGCTGGGCTCCAGCCAGAAATGGTGCCTAGCCCTGTTGTCATGGCTCCCTCGCCACCCCCCAGCCCCCCAGTACCAGTCAGGACCCCCTTCCTGTTCCGCCCCTTTTGTTTCCCTCCTCCTCCCCAGAGCCATCCCCACCCAAACTTGGCAGCCTGGACCTGACAGTGTGCCGAGCTGCCCCTCCCTCTCCCCAGGGCCCTGTACACATACGAGGATGGCTCAGATGACCTCAAGCTTGCAGCGTCAGGAGGTAAGAATTCCAGCCATTCCTTTTCGCCTTCCTCTCCACCCCCTCCTCTGATTGTTTTCTTCCCCACCCTGGCTGCTGGCCACCTCCCGCCAGCCACGCAGCAGACCCACACTTGTCTGGCGGCTGTCCTTCCTGAGGTCATCTCCACAGTTCAGGGATGGGGAGGGAGGGAGCCTTCCTTCCTGCTTGATGGAAGAAGACAGAAGCTCAGAGAGAGTGGCTTGCCCAAAGTCACACAGCTATAGAGAAACCTTGTGGCACGGATGGTCTAGAGCACCCCCACTCTTATCTGGAGCCTATATATATATATATATATATATATATATATATATAAACTCATAGATATATATATATATATTAACTTCTCTGGGCAGTGAGGCATAAAGGTGCATGAAAAGCTGACACCTTCCTTTCTCAGTCTATCAAATAGAGCTCTGGGGCATTCAGAGGCAGAGCTGCTTGCCACGGCTCTCAGCCTAACCCAGAACTCCGCTACCTCCAAGTTTCAGGGGGTGAGACTCCTGGGGGTGCCTGCCCAAGTGGAGAGTTTCCTTCAGGTTCCAAAGTTCCTGTGAGTAAAAGGTTCAGGAGGTGGGGAATTCTGACACCCTCTTGATTCCCCCCAGACGGGGGCTTGCAGGAACTCTCAGGCCACTTTGAGAACCAGAAGGTGATGTATGGCTTCTGCAGCGTCAAGGACTCCCAGGCAGCTCTGCCCAAATACGTGCTCATCAACTGGGTATGCGGCCTGGCTGGGGAGGGAGAAAAAGTCGGGGGAACAGCAGAGGCCTCTCAGCTCCCATCCTGAAGTCTGGGATCTCACCTGCAGCCCTCTCTTGTCCTTTCCCGACCCCCTCTTCACTGGGTACTTTGCAGGTTGGGGAAGATGTGCCTGATGCCCGCAAATGCGCCTGTGCCAGTCATGTGGCCAAAGTGGCCGAGTTCTTCCAGGTTTGCTGGGGACCGGGCTCCTGGGTCCAGGAGGGACTCAATGCTGGTGGGGTTGGGGTAGAGTGGGCGGGGCCAACCTCTAGTGGGTGGGGCCAGACCACTTGGGGGCAGGCCCAGGACTCTCAGGGGGCGGGTCCAAGATGATGGTGGGTGGGGCCTGGACACTTGGGAGCAGGGACAAGGGCTCTTGTGAGTCAGTTTTCAGGGCGAGTTCTGCCTGGGTGGGTGTTTGAATGGTGACCAGGTCGTCTCGCTGCAGGGCGTCGACGTGATCGTGAATGCCAGCAGCGTGGAGGATATTGACGCGGGCGCCATCGGGCAGCGCCTCTCCAACGGGCTGGCGCGGCTCTCCAGCCCGGTGCTGCACCGGCTGCGGCTGCGCGAGGATGAGAACGCGGAGCCGGTGGTCAGTGTGTTCCGGCCGCCTGGGGGGCACCCCAAGCCCCGGGCCTGCTGGGCACTCATCCCAGGCCCTTGGACTCTGCAGGGTACCACCTATCAGAAGACGGATGCGGCTGTGGAGATGAAGCGCATTAACCGCGAGCAGTTCTGGGAGCAGGCCAAGGTGTGAACCCTGAGCCCTTGGCCTTGTAGGGTAGACCTGGGCTTCTCTCCCAAAGGCCCTGCTATCACCACCTGTTGTCCCATTCCATGTGCCCCCCACCAGACCACCCAGCAGATCCCCACTTGTAGAGCCAGCCTTTCCCAGCCCTAGGTGGGAGATGGGCTGGCAGGGTGGCGGAGACCCTTCAACCTCAGGGCCTACACTGCCTGGGCTCTGGGGCTTGCAGAAGGAGGAGGAGCTGCGGAAGGAAGAGGAGCGGAAGAAGGCGCTGGACGAGAGGCTGAGGTTCGAACAGGAGCGCATGGAGCAGGAGCGGCAGGAGCAGGAGGAGCGGGAGCGGCGCTACCGGGAGCGGGAGCAGCAGATCGAGGAGCATAGGTGGGCCTCGCCCTGCCCTGCCCTGCCCTGCCCTGCCCTGCCCTGCCCTGCCCGCGGGGGCGCCCCCTCCCTGAAGGGGTGGCTGCTGGCTTATCATTGCAGGAGGAAACAGCAGACTCTAGAAGCAGAGGAGGCCAAGAGGCGGCTGAAGGAGCAGTCTATCTTTGTAAGCCTTGCATGCCTCCCCACCTCCCACTCCCTGTGGCTGGGGACAGTGCTGGGCGTCCTGGGGCCTGAATGTGGGGTGTCTGGAGAGCTGGAGTCCTGGCAGTTGAGAGAAACAGGATTTATTTATTATTACTATTATTAAAATACTCTTATTTATTATTGGATAGAAACAGAGAGAAATTGAGAGGGGAGGGGGTGATAGAGAAAGATACAGAAAGAGACATCTGTAGCCCTGCTTCACCACTCATAAAGCTTTCCCCCTGCAGGTGGGAACCAGGGGCTCGAACCTGGGTCCTTGTGCATGTGCATGTAATGTGTGCACTTAACCGGATATGCCACTGCCTGGCCCCAGTCTTTGTTTTATTTCTTTTTTTTTTTTTTTTTTTAATATATTTATTTATTCCATTTTGTTACCCTTGTCGTTTTATTGTTGTAATTATTTTTTTTAATATTTATTTTCCCTTCTGTTGCCCTTGTTGTTTAACATTGTTGTGGTTATTGATGTCATCGTTGTTGGATAGGACAGAGAGAAATGGAGAGAGGAGGGGAAGACAGAGAGTGGGGAAGAAAGACAGACACCTGCAGACCTGCTTCACCGCCTGTGAAGCGACTCCTCTGCAGGTGGGGAGCCGGGGGCTCGAACCGGGATCTTTACGCTGGTCCTTGCGTTTTGCGCCAGGTGCGCTTAACCCGCTGCGCTACCGCCCGACTCCCCTTTGTTTTATTTCTTTCCCCTTTGTTGCCCTGGTTGTTTTATCGTTGTTGTGGTTATTATTATTGTTGTTGTTATTGACGTCATTGTTGTTGGATAGAACAGAGAAATCGAGAGAGGAGGGAAAGACAGAGAGGGGGAGAGAAAGACACCTGCAGACCAGCTTCACTGCTCATGAAGGGACCCCCCTGCAGGTGGGGACCAGCCTTTATTTAATTAATTAATTTATTTTAATCTTTTTAAAATGTTTATTTATTTTCCCTTTTGTTGCCCTTGTTTTTTATTGCTGTGGTTATTATTGTTGTTGTTATTGATGTCATAGTTCTCTAAATAGGACAGAGAGAAATGGAGAGAGGAGAGGAAGACAGAGAGGGGGAGGGAAAGATAGACACCTGCAGACCTGCTTCACCGCCTGTGAAGCGACTCCCCTGCAGGTGGGGAGCCGGGGGCTTCAACCAGTATCTTTACGTCAGCCCTTGTGCTTTGCACCACATGCGCTTAACCTGCTGCGCTACTGCCCGACTCCCCCAGCCTTTATTTTATTTTTTTGGTGCTGGAGCATAAACCCAGGGCCTTGCATCTGCCCAGTACTACCACTGAGTTGCCTCCTGGTCAGTTTTTTTCACCTCTTTTATCTTAGAGAGAGGAGTGATACCACAGCACCCCTCCACCATCTATGGTACTATCCCTGGTGCTGGGCATCCCTTGTGGTAATGCCTGAACTCTACTGGGTGAGCATTCTCCCAGCCTGAGAAATTTATATTCTATGGAGTGAAAGAGACATTCTCTCCCTTCCTTCCTTCCTTCCTTTCTTCTTCTCCTCCCCCTCCCCCTCCTCCCCTCCCCCTCCTCCCCTCCCCCTCCTCCCCTCCCCCTCCTCCCCTCCCCCTCCTCCCTCCCCCTCCTCCCCTCCCCTCCTCCCCCTCCCCTCCCCCTCCTCCTTCTCCTTTTTTTAAAAATTTTATTTATTCCCTTTTGTTGCCCTTGTTGTTTTATTGTTGTAGTTATTATTGTTGTTGTTGGATAGGACAGAGAGAAATGGAGAGAGGAGGGGAAGACAGAGAGGAGGAGAGAAAGATAAACACCTGCAGACCTGCTTCACTGCCTGTGAAGCAACTCCCCTGCAGGTGGGGAGCCGGGGTTCGAACCGGGATCCTTATGCTGGTCCTTGTGCTTTGCGCCACCTGCGCTTAGCCCGCTGCACTACAGCCCGACTCCCTCTTTTTTTAAAAAAAAATGAATTATACCTACAGCTGCACTTCACCACTTATGAAGCTTTCCTCCTGCAGGTGGGGACTGACCAGGCTTGATTTGGGGCCTTGCACATTGTAACATGTATACTCAACCAGGTGTGCCACTGCACAGTCCCCTTGAAAGAGTCATTATCTCTTGCTTTAGACCCTTATAGGCTAGATTCCCTCAACTAGACTCAGTGCTCTTAGGGGGCTTGAGGCCTTGTCCCCCAGCTGGGGTGGGGGGGCTGAAGAGAGCCATGTGCTGAAGGTGTGTGTGTTCAGAGTAGCCCCTTATTCCAGGGCTGCCATCTGAACCGTCAAGTATTGGGATGGTTCATGAGGCCTCTGAGTGAGTGGCCCCTTTGGAAAATCTCAGTGGGGTCCCATCTACATGCTTTGAGTGGGGTCTCGTTACTCGGAAATAGCGAAGCCTTCAGGAAGCCTTCAGCTCCTCAGACCAGGAGGGGAGATGGGCAAGACTCTTCTAGGCCAGTGACAGCAGGTGTGGGGGCTGGAACAGCAGAGAGGTCCAGGGCCACACCCAGAGGAGACAGAGCAAGGAAGCAGATGCTGCTTTGAGTTCTGCCCTAGGTCCCTCCAGTCACGTCTGCCCCTGTGGGGTGTGGGGTGGGGGTGGGGACAGGATGCTCAGCTGGGAAGCTCCTTCTTGGCCTTGTACTCGGTACACCCTGGCCATCTGGCCCGTGCAGCTGTTAGAAGATGGCAAGGTCTTCTTAAAGTTAATTGAGGAATCAATTTGTTTTTACTACTGACTTTTTGTAATATTTATTTATGAGAAAAAAGAATTAGAGCATCACTCTGGCACATGCAATGCCGGGGATTGAACTCGAGATCACATGCTTGAGAGTCCAACACTCAAATGCCCTGCTTCCCAGGAAGCTATTGTTTACTTGCATTTAATATTTATTTATTAAGAGTGATAGTATCAGAGGACAGAGAGAGATCAGAGCACTGCTCAGTCCTGGCAGATGGTGGTACCAGGGATTGAACTTGGGGCCTCTAAGGCTATAGGCACACAAGCTGACATTCTAGTACGTTGCACTATCTCTTATTTACTCTGAGTTTTTTTTTTAAGTTTTTTTAGGGAGTCGGGCTGTAGCACAGCAGGTTTAAGCGCAGGTGGCGCAAAGCACAAGGACCAGCATGAGGATCCTGGTTCGAGCCCTGACTCCCCACCTGCAGGGGAGTCGCTTCACAAGCGGTGAAGCAGGTCTGCAGGTGTCTCTCTTTCTCTCCCCCTCTCTGTCTTCCCCACCTCTCTCCATTTCTCTCTGTCCTATCCAACAATTACGACAACAACAATAACTACAACAGTAAAACAACAAGGGCAACAAAAGGGAATAAATAAATAAAATAAATATTCAAAAAAAGAAAGTTTTTAAAAAATATTTTATTTATTTATGAGAAAGGAGGAGAAAGAACCAGACATCACTCTGGCACATGTGCTGCTGGGGATCAAACTCAAGGCCTCATGCCTGAGAGTCCAAAGCTTTACCACTGCGCCACCTCCTGGACCACTTTTATAAATTTTTTTTATAAATTTTTATTGTTGTAGTTATTATTGTTGTCGTCTTTGCTGGATAGGACAGAGAGAAATGGAGAGAGGAGGGGAAGATAGAGAGGGGGAGAGAAAGATAGACACCTGCAGACCTGCTTCACCACCTGTGAAGCGACTCCCCTGCAGGTGGGGAGCTGGGGCTCGAACCAGGATCCTTACACCAGTCCTTGCACTTTGCACCACCTGTGTTTAACCCGCTGCACTACCGCCTGACTCCCATTTATTCTGAGTTTTATTTATTTATTGCCTCCAGGGTTATTGCTGGGGCTCGGTGTGCTATGAATCCACTGCTGCCTTGTGGCCTTTTTTTTCTTTTTCTTTTTGGTAATTGGATAGAACAAAGAGAAATTGAGACGGATGGGGGAGATAGGGGAGAGAGATGTAAATTGACATCTGCAGACCTGTTTCACCACTTGTGAAGCTTCCCCTCTGCAGGTGGGGAACTGGAACTTGAACCTGGATCTTTGTAGGTCTTTGCACTTAACCAACCAAATGTGCCACCAACCAACCCCCAGCTTTTTTTTTTTTTTTAAATATTTAGTTGATTCTGAAAGAGAGACAGAGGCACCAGAGCATCACTGGTATAGGTGGTGAAGTTTATTTGTATTAGAGAGACTCTACAGCATGACTCAGATCTGACATATGCAGTATATGCAGTGCTAAGGATCAAACCCTGAACCACCTCGTTCTTAACCATTATGCTATCTCCCCAGCCCTAACCTACCTCCCTCCCTACTTCTCTCTCTCTTTTATTGCTATTATTTTTAAAATTTATTTTCTGTTAGTGATTTAATAATGATTGACAAGATTGTGGGATAAGAAGGGTACAGTTCCACCACCAGTTCTGTATCCCATCCCCTCCATTGGAGCATTGGAAGTTTCCCTATCTTTTTTTTTTTTTTTTTGCCTTTAAGGTTATCGTTGGGGCTCAGTGCTTGCACCATGAATCCACTGCTCCTGTGACCATTTTTCTTCTTCTTCGATTTTTTTGGATAGGACAGAGAGAAATTGAGTGTGGGAACATAGGGAGAGAGAAAGACACCTACAAACTTGCTTCACTGCTTGTAAAGTGATTCCCTCCACCCCTGCAAGTGGGGAGCTGGGGGCTCAAACCAGGATCCTTTTTCTGGTCCTTGCACTTTGTACTATGTGGGTTTAACCTGGTGTGCTACTGTCCGGCCCCCAGGCTCCCTATTCTTTATCCCTTTGTAAGTATGGACCAACAATCTATGGGGTGCAGAAGGTGGAAGGTTTGGTCTTTTCTGGACATGGATGTTGACAGGTCAGTCCATACCCCCAGCCTGTTCTTATCTTTCCCTAGTGGGTTCTGGCTCTGGAGAGGTGGGGTTCTAGGATACATTGGTAAAGTCCTCTGCCCAGAGAAATCAGGTTGGCATCATGGTAGCATCTAGAACTTGATACCCTTAATATTTATTTATTTCCCCTTAAACTTTTTAAAGATTTTTTTCTTTCTCAAGATTTTATTTATTTATTAATGAGAAAGATAGGAGAGAGAGAGAGAGAGAGAAGGAACCAGACATCACTCTGGTACATGTGCCACCGGGGATTGAACTCAGGACTCATGCTTGAGAGTCTAGTGCCTTAGCTACTGTGCCACCTCCTGGACCACAAGATTTTTTTTTCTTATATTTATTTATTTTCCCTTCTGTTGCCCTTGTTGTTTTTCATTATTGTTGTAGTCATTATTGATGTCATTGTTGTTAGGACAGAGAGAAATGGAGAGAGGAGGGGAAAACATGGGGGGAGAAAGATAGATACCTGTAGACCTACTTTACCGCCTGTGAAGCGACCCTCCAGCAGGTGGGGAGCCGGGGGCTTGAACTGGGATTGTTACTACGGGCCTTGTGCTTTGCGCCATGTGTGCTTAACCCACTGTGCTACCGCCCGACTCCCTTATTTTCCCTTTTGTGACCCCTTTTTTATTGTTGTTGTAGTTGTTGTTATTGATGTCGTCGTTGTTGGATAAGTCAGAGAGAAATGGAGAGAGGAGGGGAAGACCGAGAAGGGAAGAGAAAGATAGGCATCTGGAGACCTGCTTCACCACTTGTGAATTAACTCCCCTGCAGGTGGGGAGCCAGGGCCTTGAACCAGGATCCTTACACTGGTCCTTGCGCTTGCATCACCTGCTCTTAATCCACTGCGCTACCGCCTGACTTCCGCTCTTTTATTTCTTTTTTTTTTTAAGTTTTTAAAAAATATTTATTTATGTATTTATTCCCTTTTGTTGCCCTTGTTGTTTTTATTGTTATAGTTATTATTGATGTCGTCGTTGTTGGATAGGACAGAGAGAAATGGAGAGAGGAGGGGAAGACAGAGAGGGCGAGAGAGAGATAGACACCTGCAGACCTGCTTCACCGCCTGTGAAGCGACTCCCCTGCAGGTGGGGAGCCGGGGGCTCGAACCGGGATCCTTAAGCCGGTCCTTGCGTTTGGTGCCACATGTGCTTAGTCTTCTGAGCTACCGCCCGACTCCCCTCTTTTATTTCTTAAACATATTTTTACTTTATTTCAGTGGGTGGTGGTAAGGTGCAGGGGAGACACCAGAGCACTGTTCAGCTCTGGCTATGCTAGGGATTGAATCTGGGACCTGAGAGCCTCAGGTAACAGTCTTTTATAGAACCTTTATTCTGTTACCCCCACCCTGCTAACTTTAAGTGTATGTTTTAGCAGCCCTAAAAGTGGCACAGTGGATAAAACACTGGATTTTAAAGCACGCAGTTCCAAGCTTAATACCCAGTACTTCAAGTTCCATGGCTATGCTCTGATGTTCTGTCTCTTCTCTCTTTCTCATTAAGAAGTAGAAAATCGTGGTCTGGAAGATGACACAGTGGATAAAACATTAGACTCTCAAGCTAGAGGTCCCAAGTTCTGTCCTAGGCAGCACGTGTACCAGAGTGATGTCTGGTTCTTTCTCTCCTCCTATCTTTCTCATTAATAAATAAATAAATTTTTAAGAAAAAGTAGAAAATACATTGAGTTGTTGGATAAATCATGACTTTTTTATACAAAAATGTGTCATGACTTTTCCAACCACCCAATAAGTCATATATATATATATATATATATTTTTTTTTTTTTTTAAATTACCTTTATTTATTGGATAGCGACAGCCAGAAATTGAGAGGGAATGGGGAAGATATGGAGAGAGACAGAGAGATACCTGCAGTGCTGCTTCACCATTCACAAAGCTTTCCCCCTGCAGGTGGGGACTGGGGGCTTGAACCTGGGTCCTTGCGCATTGTAACATGCGCTCAATCAGGTGTGCCACCCAGCCCCCCCTTTTTAATGTATATTTTTGTGACATGAAATACACTGTTTTTGATAGATAGCATAATGGTTATACAAAGAGACTTTCATGCCTGAGACTCCAAAGTCCTAGGTTCAATCTCCATCTCCGTACCACCATAAGCCAGAGCTGAGCAGTGCTCTGGTAAAATAAATAAAGTAAAAATAAAAAAAGTGGAAAAATTTCATGACTGGTGAAGCGGGGCTATAGGTGTCTCTATGTCTCTTTCTTTCCCTCTCTATCTTCTCTCCTCAGTTTCTGTCAAATAAATTAAATAAAAAAATAACACTTTTTTTTTTTTTTTTGCAGAGCATTGATCACTGATCAGCTCTTGCTTATGTTGGTGCAGGGATCTGAACCTGGGACTTCAGATCTTCAGGCTTTAGAGTCTCTTTGCAGAACCATTATGCTATCCACCATATCTTTCTCTTTTTTTTATAATTCATTTTTTAATATTTATTTTCCCTTTTGTTGCCCTTGTTGTTTTTCATTACCCTTGTTGTTGTAGTTATTATTGTTGATGTCCTCGTTATTGGATAGTACAGAGAGAAATGGAGAGAGGAAGGGAAGACAGAGAGGGGGAGAGAGAGAGAGACACCTGCAGACCTGCTTCACCACTTGTGAAGTGACTCCCCTGCAGGTGGGGAGCCAGGGGCTCGAACTGGGATCCTTATGCCGGTCCTTGCGCTTTGCACCACGAAGCTTAACCCGCTGCGCTACCTCTCTCTTTTAATCTTCATGTACTGAAACTCTACATGTCATAGTCTGATTCCTCGTCCCCCCTTCCCCTCTGCTGGCAAACCTTTCTACTTCCAGTGTGTGTGAAGCTGTGTACTCTTAAGTACCTCATGAGCATGAAGCTCTACGATAGTTTCCCACTTAGAGGCTTATTTCACTTATCGTATCTTCAAATTTCATGTGTCAGAATGCCCTTCTTCCTTTCTGCCTTAAGGGTATTCACACATGCACAGTACCACTGCCCAAAGGATTTCTTTTTTTTGGATAGGCAGTAAGAGACAAAGTGGGCAACACAGGAGGTGGTACAATGGATAGTTTTAGCCTCTCAAGTATGAGGTCCCAAGTTTGATTCCTGGCATTTCATGGGCCAGAGTGCTGTCTGGTTCTTTCTCTATCTCACTCACTCTTATTAACAATAAATAAATAATAATAAATCAATATTTATTACCACTATCTTTTTTTTGCCTCCAGAGTTATTGCTGGGGTTTGGTGCCTGCACTACAAATCCACTGCTTCTGGTGGCCATTTTTTCCATTTTTGTTGCCCCTGTTATTGTTGTGGTTATTGCTGTTGGTTAAGGCAGAGAGAAATCAATAGAGGAGGGGAAGACAAGAAAGATAGACACCTGCAGACATGCTTATGCCAGTCCTTGCACCCTGCATGCACCATATGCACTTAACCCGCCGTGCTACCAGCTGGCCCATCTATTACTATCATTTTAATATACTATTCTTCTTATTTTTAAAAAGATTTTATTTATTTATGAGAAAGATAGGAAGAGAGAGAGAGAGAACCAGACATCACTCTGGCACATGTGCAGCCAGGGATTGAACTCGGGACCTCATGCTTGAGAGTCCAAAGCTTTATCACTGCGCCACCTTCGGACCACAACTACTATTCTTATTTTTAACCAGAGCACTGCTCAGCTCTGGCTTATGGTGGTGCTGGGCATTGAACCTGGGATCTCAGAAAGTCTTGTAGAACAATTACACTATCTCCCCAGCCCTCTTTTTTTCTAAAAAGAAACCTAGTGAAATTGCACTTGGCAGGGGCAGAGTACCCACAGATGCTGGTGGGTGCACCTTCCTGGAGGGCCAGGGACTCAGGGAGAGCAAGGTCACAGGAGGATTTGTGGCTTCGTTCTGGAAGACACACGTTGTGGCTAGTGACAACCATTCTCCTAATGCACCAGGACAGGAAAATTTTCACTTTGAGGCAATCGTTCAAAAAACAAATGGGCCCTCCTGGGAGCTGGCATAGCTGTTTACACAGTGGACTCTCATGTCTGAAGCTCCAAGGTCCGAGGTTTAATCCTCAACACCACCATAAACCAGAGCTGATATGGCATGGTTCCTTCAGCATCTATCTTTATTTATTTATTTATTTATTTATTATTGTATAGAGACAGAAATCAAGAGGGAAGGGGGGATAGAGAGGAGAGAGACAGAGAGACACCTACAGCCCTGTTTCACCACTCGTGAAGCTTTCCCCCTGCAGGTAGGGACTGGGGTTTGAACCCGGGTCCTTACTCACTGTAATGTGAGTGCTCAACCAGGTACACCACCACCTGGTCCCTCCTTCAGCTTCTTCTCTACAGCTTCTTTGTCTTCTCTGCTTCATCTTCCTGCCCTATTTGCTACACAAGCCTGGAGGTGCTAATTACTGACCTGTTGGTACAAACTCAGTTGAGCAAGCGTGTCCCAGCTGGCCACTTGCACACAGAACTGAGTTCTCATCCCCTCTCCTCACTTACAGGGAGGGGGTGGGATAGGTGATCCTAGAAGCAGGAAATTAAGTCACCGAGTCATCTACACTTTGTGACCGGAACCCCTTTTGGGGACTTCAGGTAGTCAATGACCAGAATGGGCCTGATTCCTCTTCTGCCTGGACACCTGAGCCAGACCTGAAGGGGGTTGGGGGTGGGGGACGGGGCATGGAGCGGTAGGGAGGGGCTGGCTTCCAGGCCCAGATGCAGGGACAATTATGGTGGCTACATGGAGCTGAGGACTTGATGTCTGCATGACTGTGTGGGCTAGTCAGGGCAGGAGGGGCCTTGGAGAGGTGACAGGAGCTTGAGCAGACTGGGTGGAACTGTGAGCCTAGCAAGAAGCAACACACATTGGACCCCCCTTCAGATCTCATGAGTAGGGGAAGCCAACAGAGTGCTGGGGGCTGGCGAGCAGGTGGGCACAGCCTTCACTTTGGGCAGCTACTGCACGGCTCTGGCATTGGCTGCTTTGGAGACTGCATGGCAGTGTTAGAGATTCTGACAGTTCAAGGAAACCAGGGGTCCCAATCTCAGACTGAAAGTGAGGGGTAATGTGTTTGGAAAATGTCACAGAAGCCACCTGGAGGCCATATTCAGCCAACTCTTGCTCAGGCTCATGGGAGCCCCCGAGGGACATTTATGTATTTTGTAAAAATTTATTTATTTAAATTAGTTTATTTATGGGGGCTGGGTGGTAGTGCAGTGGGTTAAACACACATGGTGCAAAGCGCAAGGACCGGTGTAAAAATCCCAGTTTGAGCCCCCAGCTCCCCCACCTGCAGGGGGTTGCTTCACAAGCTGTGAAGCAGGTCTGCAGGTGTCTATCTTTCCTCCTGTCTTCCCCTCCTCTCTCCATTTCTCTCTTTCCTGTCCAATAACAACAGCCACGCAAGGGCAACAAAAATGGGTTTAGCCTCCAGGAGCAGTGGATTCATAGTTCTGGCACTGAGCCCCAGTGATAACCAAGGAGGCAAAAAAATTAAAAATTAGTTATGCTAGAGACAGGATTTTAGAGGAAAGGGATATATATGTATTTATATAGGGGGGTAGATAATAGTTCTTCTTCTTCTAGCGTTTGCCCTTCTTCCGTAGCCAGTCAACAGCGTCAGGTTGAGCCTGATGTAAAGATTTGAGAATAGTTATGCAAAGAAATGTTCATGCCTGAGGCTCCAAAGTCGCAGGTTCAACCCCTCATACCACCATAAGCCAGAGCTGAGCAGTGCTCTAATAGAAAAAAAAAAAAAGGAAAATAAAAGTTAAAGCAATCACACTATTACTGATTATAGTCACCATTTTAAACGCCTAGGATTAAGTTAGTCTGACTACTAGGAGTTTGTACCTTTTGACCCCCTTCAACCATTTTGTCTGTTCAACCTCCCCTCACCTCTGGCCACCACCTATCTGTTTCTGAGTTTATTATCCGTATTCATTTATTTTATTAATTTATTATTGAATAGAGATAGAAATTGAGAGGGGAGGGGGTTGTAGACAGACAGACAACTTTCCGATTTATGTTATCAGAATGCCTGGAAGCTATGAGAACGTGTCCAAATAGCAAAAGTTCCTGTTTATGACTCGTTAATACTCTCTGTACATACTACTTTATTTATCCTTTTGCCAGAATTCAGCTGTGGTTTATGTGTGAGGGATTGTACCTGGGACTTGTAAATGTCAGGCATGGGAGTCAGGCGGTACGCACAGCGGGTTAAGCGCACATGGCACAAAGCACAAAGACCGGCATAAAAATTCTGGTTTGAGCCCCCAGCTCCCCACCTGCAGGGGAGTCGCTTCACAAGCAGTGAAGCAGGTCTGCAGGTGTCTCTCTGTCTTCCCCTCCTCTCTCCATTTCTCTCTGTCCTATCCAACAACGACAACATCAATAGCAACAATAATAATAGCTATAACAATAAAACAAGGGCAACAAAAGGGAATAAATACTGAATGTCAGGCATGACAATCTTTGTGTAACCACTATGTTATCTTCCCCTGCCCACATACTGCATTTTTTTTTTACATACTACATTTTTAAGAAAAGCTTATTTAGGGAGTCGGGCTGTAGCGCAGCGGGTTAAGCGCAGGTGGCGCAAAGCACAAGGACCGGCAGAAGGATCCCGGTTCAAACCCCGGCTCCCCACCTGCAGGGGAGTCGCTTCACAGGCGGTGAAGCAGGTCTGCAGGTGTCTATCTTTCTCTCCTCCTCTCTGTCTTCCCCTCCTCTCTCCATTTCTCTCTGTCCTATCCAACAACGACAACAACAATAATAACTACAACAATAAAACAACAAGGGCAACAAAAGGGAATAAATAAATATTAAAAAAAAAAAAAAAAGAAAGGCTTATTTAGGACTGGGTGCCTGCAAGATGACTCTGCCTCTCCTGACATTTTTTTTTTTTTTTTAATATTGGCAAGTTGAGAGGGAGGGAAAAGAGAAAAAAAGGCACTTCAGGAGTCGGGCGGTAGCGCAGCGGGTTAAGCGCAAGTGGCGCAAAGCGCAAGGACCGGCGTAAGGATCCCGGTTGGAGCCCCCAGCTCCCCACCTGCAGGGGAATCGCTTCACAGGCAGTGAAGCAGGTCTGCAGGTTGTCTTATCTTTCTCTTCCCTTCTCTGTCTTCCCCTCCTCTCTCCATTTCTCCTTGTCCTATCCAACAACGACGGTATCAATAACTATAATAACAAAAAAAATAAGAGCAACAAAAAAAGGAATAAATAAATTTTTTAGTTTATTTTTTATTTAAGAAAGGATAAATTAACAAAACCATAGGGTAGGAGGGGTACAACTCCACACAATTCCCACCGCCCAATCTCCATATCCCATCCCCTCCCCTGATAGCTTTCCCATTCTCTATCCCTTTGGGAGCATGGACCCAGGGTCTTTGTGGGTTGCAGAAGGTGGAAGGTCTGGCTTCTGTAATTGCTTCCCCGCTGAACATGGATGTTGACTGGTTGGTCCATACTCCCAATCTGCCTCTTTCTTTCCCTAGTAGGGTGAGTCTCTGGGGAAGCGGAGCTCCAGGACACATTGGTGGGGTCTTCAGTCCAGGGAAGCCTGGCCGGCATGCTGATGGCATCTGGAACCTGGTGGCTGAAAAGAGAGTTAACATACAAAGCCAAACAAATTGTTGAGCATAAATAAATATTTTTTATAAACAAAGGCACCTTAGCACTGCCTCGCCCCTCATAAAGCTTAAAGATTCTCCACCTACCAGCCTCTTGATTTATTAATGGGGAGCAAGGACCAGAGTATCACTCTGGCACATGCCGTGCTGGGGATCAAACTTGACTTCCATGTTTGAGGGTCCCACACTATACACAGCATCACCTCCCAGGCCACTGCGTATCCTGTGATCTTTCACTCTTCACTCATGAATGGATACTCAGGCTATTTCCAGGTCATTACTTTTGCAAATAAATGCCACAGTGGACATGGGAATGTATACATGATTTTGAATTAGTGATTTTCTTTCCTTCTGAAAAATACCCAATTGAGGAAACTTTTTGCATCACATGGCATTTTTATTAACTTTTTTAATTGTATAAATATGTTGCTAGATCACTGCTCAGTTCAGGCTTATGATGGAGGTTGGGGGAAAAAATGAACTTGGGGCTTTGGAGCCTTTGGCATGAAAGTCTTTTTGTAACCATCATGCTATCTTGCCCACCCCCTCCCATTTTTCTTTTTCTTTTTTTTTGCCTCCAGGGTTATTGCTGGGGTGCTCAGTGCCTGCACCATGAATCCACTGCTCCTGGAGGCCATTTTTTCCCCTTTTTGTTGCCCTTGTGTTTATTATTGTTTTCATTGATGTCTTTCGTTGCTGGACAGGACAGTGAGAAATCGAGAGGAGGGGAAAGACAACTGCAGACCTGCTTCATAGCTTGTAAAGTGACCCCCTTGCAGGTGGAGAGCTGGGGACCCTAACCGGATCCCTACGCCGGTCCCTGCGCTCTGCGCCATGTCTGCTCAACCCGCTGCGCTACCGCCCGACCTCCTTTTTTTCATTTTTTAAAATATTTTGGTTGCCCTTGTTGTTTTTTATTATTATAGTTATTATTGTTGTTATTGATGTCATTGTTAGATAGAACAGAGAGAAATGGAGAGAGCAGGGGAAGACAGAGGGGGGAGAGAAAGAGAGACACCTGCAGACCTGCTTCACCGTTTGTGAAGCGACTCCCCTTCAGGCGGGGAGCTGGGGACTCCAACCTTATGCCTGGGATCCTTATGCCGGTCCTTGCGCTTCGTGCCTTGCGCTTCGTGCCACGTGCGCTTAACTCACTGCGCTACCGCCTGACTCCCACTTTTTTTTTTTCTTGAGACAGGAGGCAGAGAGAGTGAAAGACCACGGTAGTGAAGTTTCCTTCATTGTGGTGGGAGCCAGGTTCCAACCTGGGTTCTACACATGGCAAAGCAGCACTCTCCAAGTGAGCTATTTCAGCAGCTCCAGACCCCATGCTTAAGTTGAGGGGGAGTGGGCCAAAAGAGGGGTCACCTGGCAGTACATGTGCCCTACTATCTGTAAGGACCCAGGATCGGGAGCTCCTGTCCGCTAAGTAGGAGCACCGTACAAAGGAGGCTTCATGAGCAGTGGTATGTCTCGTCTTTCTCCCTGTCTCTTAGCCTCTATCTAAAAAGAGTCCACTGAGAGTAGTCATGGAGCCCCAGTGATAAAACTGACTGCCAATATAAATAAATAAATTTAAAAAATGAGGAGGGGAAGCCTTGATACTATTTTCCATAATGGTTATATCCATGACCCATGCATTTTCTACCCTCTGTATTCCTGCCAACACCTGTTCTCTCTCTTTTTCTCTCTCTCTCTTGACCTTTCCTGAGTGATCATGAACCTGCTTATTGCTGCAAAGAATGCCTACTCAGAGCCTCTGCCCGGAAGCCAGTTTCTACCTTTTTCCTTCTATTAAGTTGCACGAGTTCTCTGTATGTTTTGGATTCTGACCCCTTGTCACATAGAGGATTTGCGACTTCCCTCCTGTTTAGTAGGTAGCCTCGTCATTGTGTGGATGGCTCTCTTTGCTGTGTTCAGGCTTTTTAGCTTGGCCTGGTCCCACTTGTTGAGTGTGGCTTTTTTTTTCTAATTTTTTATATTTATTTATTTTCCCTTTTTTGTTGCCCTTGTTGTAGTTATTGTTTTTGTTATTGATGCTGTCGTTGTTAGATAGGACAGAGAGAAATGGAGAGAGGAGGGGAAGACAGAGGGGGAGAGAAAGACAGACACCTGCAGACCTGCTTCACCGCCTGTGAAGCGACTCCCCTGCAGGTGGGGAGCTGGGGGCTCGAACCGGGATTCGTACACCGGTCCTTGTGCTTTGGGCCACGTGCTTAACTCGCTATGCTACTGCCCGACCCCCGAGTGTGGCTTTCACCCCCACCCCTCCCCCACTTTAAGCTAGGGAGAGTAGTCTGGTCTGAGTTTTGGAAAGGGCTTTTCAGTATCTGCAGAGAAACAAATTAAGGCAGAGGAGAGGGATGGAGCCTTCGCTGACATCAGTCATAACCCAGGCAGCAGGAGCCTGGGGATGCAGGGACAGGATCTGGGGGCTTTGGGGCTGGTGGGGGTATAGGAGGCCAGGAGCTCAGGTGAGGGGAGGGGCACCCAGGACACATTCCTTCTCTTCGCAGGGTGACCAGAGGGATGAAGAGGAAGAGACCCAGATGAAGAAGTCCGAGTCAGAGGTGGAGGTGAGACCTAGGGTGGAGCAGGGCCAGTGTCCCCCACTGGAGGAATCTGCTGGGGTGCAGCCTAGCCTTGACCCTGTCCTCACACCCCCAGGAGGCAGCGGCCATCATTGCCCAGAGGCCGGACAACCCCCGGGAGTTCTTCAAGCAGCAGGAGCGAGTGGCCTCAGCCTCAGCGGGCAGCTGCGACGTGCCCTCACCCTTCAACCACCGACCAGGTAGTCCCTGTGCCCCACACCCGCCCCCCACTCCTCAGGTGTTGGCCCCAGCCTCTTGGGGACTCTTGGTTTGAAGGGCAGTCTTAGCCCCAGGATCCCTTGGAGAAGGCAAGACCTGTCATCGAATGTGCTTCCACCTGTTGCCTCCAGGGGGCAGCACCAGGACGGGGTTGTGAGGAGCCTGGCTGGGCATATTCCTGAGTGGCACTGGGGCCATCTGGGCCATTCTGACCAGGGCTTAGGCGCCCCCTGGCTGATGGGCTTGAACTAAGTCTTGGCTGACTGGGGGTGCATGTGGGCTGCGCTCTTGCCCCGTCGTGGTGTGGCCTGGAGTTTGTACCCGGGGTACCCTGCTTCTGCCAACCCCTTCCCCAATGTCCTTCTGCTTCCTGTCTGCTGGTGTGAGTGTGTATGTCTCTGCTGCTGCTTGGCCAGGTCTGGGGTGGGCAGCGACTCCCGAGTGTGCCTAGGGCTCCCGGCTGTATGTCACTGTATGTGGTTGTGTGTGTCGCTCGAGGCTGTGGCCCGGCTTGGCTGAGTGTGCACTCTGGGGCTGGGGAGGCCTTGGGCGGTGTGACTGACCCTCTCTTGTCCTCTGTCTCTCTCTCTCTCTCTCTGTCTGTCTCTCTTGGCAGGTCGTCCGTACTGCCCTTTCATAAAGGCATCGGACAGTGGGCCTTCCTCCTCCTCCTCTTCCTCCTCCTCCCCTCCACGGACTCCCTTTCCCTATATCACCTGTCACCGCACCCCAAACCTCTCTTCCTCCCTCCCATGTAGGTAGCAGCCCCAGGCATCGGCAGTGGGGGGGGGGTAAGGAGGGCCCCGCTTCCCAGCAGCCCCCCCCCACCCTCACTCCCCCAGCCTGACCGATGAACTCTGGTGTTTGTCCCCAGAGCGGGTACTGCCAGCCTCTCTCCCCTTTTACCTCTGGGGCACTGGCCCCTGGGGGCCCAGCTGACAGTCTGGAGCGGTGGGCCTGGTCCCTGGGTGCCTGGGGAGCTCCCAGCCCCCGGTCAGACTCCAAGAGAGGAGGTGCTGGCCAGGCCCTCAGGTGGACCATCCTGGTCCCAGCCGGCAGCTGGCCCTCACTGAGCAGCCTTGGGCTTTGTTCCGTAGGCAGCCACCTGGACAGCCATCGGAGGATGGCACCTACGCCCATCCCTGCCCGGAGCCCTACTGACTCCAGCACAGCCTCCACCCCCATCTCAGAGCAGGTGGAGCGGGCTCTGGATGAGGTCACATCCTCGCAGCCTCCACCACTGCCACCGCCACACCCTTCAACTCAAGGTGAGTTGGAGCCCTTGTGTGCCGGGCAGGGACTATGATTATAGCTTGGGGGCAGGGGGAAGGAGGATCCTGGTCCTCCAGATCCCAGTGCTGTAGAAATGACTGCGGCCCAGGAGGAGCCCAGCATCAATATAACCTGCCTCATTTTCCTGGAGTGTGTGTGTGTGAGAGAGAGAGAGAGAGAGAGAGAGAGAGAGAGGGAGAGAGCGCACATGTGTGGTGTGGTGCCAGGGATGGAACTGAGCACTTTTGGCTTTTGAATCCTGTGCTTTGCCACCGGGCCACCTCTTAGGCTTTTCTTCTCATGCCACACTGGGAAATGAACTCAGGACCCTGTGCGTGTGTGACAATGCTAGATGATCTCCCAGGCTGTGTTTTCATAAATCTAGAGAGTGAGATAGGGAGAGGGGAGACACCACAGCACCCTTCTGCCATCTATGGAGTTCCCCCTTTGCCATCAGTGGTACTCCCATGTGCTGCCCTAGGCTTTTGCTTGTACTGATAACCTTGGATATGGCAGAGGGCACTTTGCCTGGCAAGCTGTGTCCCTCTGCACAGGAGGTTTAGTGGGGACTCTTGTTTGGGGGCGTTGCTGGCACCTCGATGGGTGGACAGGCATGTCCTTCCCAAGGGAGAGCTGACCGTCTATACCCCATTTGTGCAGTGACAGAGCCCCAGGAGCCCAGCCCCAGCTTGGATATTGAAGAGACCAGCCAGGAGGCCAAAGCAGCAGCCCCTCAGGCCTGGGCCGGCCCCATGGAGGAGCCTCCTCAGGCCCCTGAGCTTCCCCAGGTACCGGGCAGCCCCATGGAGGACTCGATGCTCACAGCCCCACCTGAGCAGGCTGCCCCGGCTGCCCCGGCTGCCCCGCTGGAGCTCACCCTGGCTGACACCATGGAAAGCGACACTGCCACTGCTGACACCGCTGTTGCCAACGCCCCCGCCCCTACCAGCCTCATTGACCTATGGCCTGGCAATGGGGAAGGGGGCTCTGCACTCCAAGCTGAGCCAAGGGCCCCCACACCATCCTTGGGTGCTGAGGTCCCTCTGGCAGAGGTGCCCCTGCTGGATGAGGTGGCTTCAGAGCCACTGCTGCCAGCAGGTGAGGGCTGTGCCAACCTCCTCAATTTCGATGAGCTGCCTGAGCCCCCAGCCACTTTCTGTGACCCAGAGGAAGAAGCAGAAGGGGTGCCCCTGGCTGCCCCCCAGGCCCCAGCTTTGTCCTCCACCCTGGAGGACATGGATCAAGAGCCACACCTGCTGACCAATGGCGAGACCACCCAGAAGGAGGGGACCCAGGTGGGCAGGGGTAGCCAAGTGGGAGAGGTGGGAGCCCACTGGAGGTAGGGAGTGGATCAGACCTTCCTGGTGCTTGCCAGCAGTGACCCCATCTCCACCATGGGCCACGTTATTGGGCGGGGGAGACTCCATTCCATCTCCCCTTTGCAGCCAGCTCCCCTTTGCAGCCAGCTCGGCTTTTGTTCCCAAGGCAGGCATCTGTTTCCCTGGCAACCACTGATGGAATCACCAGTTGCTAGGGCAACGGGTTCCAGGCCTGGTAGGTCAGCCCTAGTGTTGCTGGGTGGGGCCCGCTGACCAGTGCTGTTTTCCTACAGGCAAGCGAGGGGTACTTCAGCCAATCACAGGAGGAGGAGTTTGCCCAATCAGAAGAGCCGTGTGCAAAGGCCCCGCCCCCGGTGTTCTACAACAAACCTCCAGGTAGAGGGGCGCGGCTCCAGGGTGGGCAGGCTGCCCTCTGCGAACACGGGCACGCGCACACGCGCACGCCCGCACCCGCCCAGCCCTGGCTCCTTAACTTCCGTACAGAGATCGACATCACCTGCTGGGATGCAGACCCGGTGCCCGAGGAGGAGGAGGGCTTCGAGGGAGGCGACTAGCGGCGGCGCCCGTGGCTAGGCTGCCCCTCGCCTCTGGCCAGATGGCTCTCAGCGCCTGTGCTCGCCCGCAGCAGCCCAACCTGGCACCCACTCCGGATTCTGACCTGGCCGGGGACTCGGCCGCTTCCCCACCCACAGGGCCCGACTTTTACAGCTTCTCTTTCTCTCTCTTTTTTTAAAGTTGATAGGAGACTTGTACAGTTGACTGGTTTTCCTCCCGTTGGTAGTTGAGACGCTGTTGCAGGTCCCACCCCTCCCCGCCCGGTCCAGATTGTAGCTCTTAGTCCTCCCTGCGCCCTCAGCTGGCTGGGGTGGAAGCCTCACCTGCTTGGGGCCCGGCGTGGGGGGAGCTCTGGTGGGAACATGTGCCCCCGCCCATTTTCCTAGTTTTATGTTTCTTGGAAAAATATCACTTTGTATTCTCTGTCCAGGGCTTCAGATATTTTGCACGAATTTTAAAACATGGCAATAAATGGCTCGTGGGCTCTGGCTCCCTGGGACCCCACCCCCCACCCCGCCCTTCTCTCAACCCCTCTGCCCGCCTGGCCTGGCCGAAAGAATTAGCAGGCCCAACCCAGCTGGGGCCTCTCAGTTTCCCAGCCCTTTCCTGCCCCCTCCTGCTGGGCAGGTCCCATGCTGGAGGCCCTAGGCGTCATTCAGGGGGGCTTTGGGTGGGGCCCAGGGCTGGGGTAGGGGGCCCACGCCAACTCCTTATTTGCTCGGGTTCCTTTTTCACGTTCAGTAACTGTTTTTGGAAAGCACAAACTTCTGTAACAGGTCGTGCTTATGTCTGTTAATAAAGAAATCCAGATCCCTTTGGGCCTGCTGCTCGGGCCTCCAGGGGCTGATCTGGGGTGGGCCGCCTGCCCCAACCCCCTCCCAGTCCCCATCTTCTCTCACCTCCAAGGCTGGTTGGGGGGGTGCCCTCCTCTGGGAGATCGCAGCCCGGGTTCTGCGTTTTCAGGAAGACCTCCAAGGTCTGGGCGTGCTGCCCCCAAAACCTCGGGCGCAAGCAGTGGGTGCCCCTCCGCTTGTACCAAACCAGATCACACACCTTTATTATCCTCAAAATGTAACAAACGGGGTAAGAAATGCCCCCTCCCCCCACCCCCCTGCAGTCCAAGGGAAGCATTTAAAAAGACCCACAGTCAGGCCAGTAGTCCGCGGGTGGGGCGCCAGGCACCGTTCTATACGGCTGTAGTCCTCCCGAACAAGGGGATGGAGACCGGCAGGCGCCAAGCCCCGTGCTCCAGCGGCTCGCGGCTGCTGAGCTCCGAGTCGGTCCAGCTGGGGAAGACCCGGCGGGCGCGGTCCCCCTGCAGGCAGAGCGCCGGGCAGGGCGGTGCGGGCCGCGGGGCGCTGGGCAGGTGAAGCGCCGACGTGTAGCCTCGGTCCAGGAAGAGCGGCTTGTAGCTGGGCGGCGGCTGCTCCTGCTTCTCCGCGCTGTCGCGGCGGCTCAGGAAGGGCGTGACGATCTTGCGGTACAGGCCGCGCGTGTCCGTGAGCACCTCGCTGTAGGGCGGTGGCGGCTCGGCCATCAGCACCGCCTCCTCGTAGCAGGGCGGTTTGGACATGTCCGACTCCGCTGCGGGTGGGGAGAGGTCCGCGGGGTTGAGCCTCCCCCGCCCCCCGCGCCCGCCCCGGCGCCCCGCTCCCCGGCGGGGTCTTTACTCACCTTGGCGCGGGTAGCTCCAGGGCCGCGGCGGGACGGACAGGTGCGGCGCCGGCGGGTGCGGGAGCGCGTGGTGGTGGTGCGCGTGCGCCGGCGCGGGCCCGTGGTGCAGCAGCGGATGCACGTGCGGGTGCGCGTGAGCCGGGGCCTCTAGGCGGCCACGGTGCGGTGGCGGCGGCGGCGCCAGGCCTGGGGGGCTCCCGGCCAGGCTGCCCTCCAGCTCGAGCGGCTCCAGCTCCAGGGCGCGCAGGTTCTGCTCGCGCAGCCGCTCCTCCTGACGCCGCTTGAGGCGGCGGCGCAGGAAGCTGCAGAAGCAGCAGAGCAGGACGATGAGCCCCCAGATGAGCCAGAAACCCGCGAAGCACGTGAGGAACGTGTAGGTGCCCTGGGACATCACCATGGCGGCGGCACGGCGGGCCCTCGGGCTTCACTGGGCGCTGCGCTCCTCCGCGGGGCCCCGGGCCCGCGCCACGCTCCCAGGCGCCGCCGGCGTCTCTCCGGGGCCCGCGGCCGGGGGCTGCCGGCGGCGGGGCTCGGGCTGTGCGCGGGCCGGCGGGGGGCAGCAGCTGCGGCGCCCGCTCCGTCCCATGGCGCCGGCGGGCGCGGCGGGCCTCACCCGGGGCCGCGCGGGACCTGCGGGACAGACACCGGCGCGGTGAGGGGGCGCGCGGAACCCCGCGCTGGCTCGGGGAAGCCTAGGCGGCGGGAACCTCCGCGCTCCCCGGGGGCCCAGTGACGTCACCGCTAAATGACGTCACACCGAGGTTTCCCCGGCAGGGCTTCCCCGCTCCGAGACCCGGGCGCCGCCCAGCCAAGGGCACCCCGCGCGGGCGCCAGGGGGCGCGCGAAGGCCGGCTTGGGCCCCGGAGACTCAACCCCAGCTCTGCTGGGCCCCTCACCCCGGGCTCGACGGAGGCGCCAGGGCCGCTTGCCTAGCGGCGGAGAAGGACGGCCCGCACCCTCCACCCCGGCGTCGCCACTCCCGGGGGGCTGGGCGAGTGTTCCGGCCCTGCCTGTCTGCGGCCCAGCGGCGCCGCGGGTCGTAGGCAGCTTCCTCTCCCGGCTGCCGGCGCCTGTGCCCGTCCCGCGGACTCCCGGCTCCGGGGCTGGCCTACCCTGCTTCTAGCCTTCTGTGCCGCGAGGAGGAGCACTCGCCGCCTTCCGGACCTGGGCCGATGCCCTGCAAGCCGGCACCCCCTCCCATGTCGGGGAACCCCTTCTCCTGGGCTGTCAGGAAGCAGCGCTGGCTGGGGGTCGCAGTGGCGGGCAGCGGGGGGGAGGGGCGCTGGCCAACCCCGCAGAGCAGAAGAGCCCTCTCCAGGGCCTTAAAAAATTTTTTTAAATTATCTTTATTTATTGGATAGAGACAGGTAGAAATCGAGAGGGAATGGGGTGATAGGGAAGGAGAGAGACAGAGAGCCACCTGCAGTCCTGCTTCACCACTTGTGAAGCTTTCCCCCTGCGGGTGGGAGCCAGGGAATCAAACCTGGGTCCTTGCGCATTGTAACATGTGCGCTCAACCAGGTGTGCCACTACCTAGGCCCCCTCCAGCGCCTTCTATGTGGACTCCTACACATCCCTCTGGGAACTGGAACGACTTGCTTTGCAGATGAAGTGGAGACTGCAATCAGCTGTGTAGCTGGCAGGGAGGGGCCAACGCTGGCCCCCGAGCCCTGCCTGGGGGGTGGTGATGCTGTGTTTGAGGCTCTTTGTGAGTCCAGAACCCTTGGGAGGGGAACCCCGCATCCTTAGCAGCAGTCCCTGCAACTGCACTGAGGCCCTTAGTGGACCTGAGCTGTCCAGAGAGGGGTGTGGTGGGGGGGATGTCAGGCTGCACCTGGTCCCCTTCTCCAGATGGCTCCTGTCTGACTCCAAGGCTGCCTTGTGCCATGTGCCACTTGGTGCCCGTGCCAGTCCCTTTCTCCCGGGTCTGCGTTCCAGAACAGACAATGTCAGGAACAATAGCTCCACCCGCCCCCTCGACAACCCCATCATGAGGCTGCCATGGTGACGAAGCCCAGATAGAAACACGATGCTGCCAGTCACTGGGAGTTAATTAAATCTGTTGTTCTCCTTTTCTGAGCCCACAGGAATTTTCAGGAATGCTCTGAGAAAGCTGGTCGAGGGCCCACTGCCCTGTAGGGTAGGACAGCTCTGGGCCAGAAAAGGCACTTGTGGGGCTAGAGGTGACACAGTGCAGCTGTGCCCTTCCCAAATAACCTGCTGCCATCCTCTCTGCTAGCTTGTTCCCCTGAGGTCCTGCACATGGACCAGCTCAGAGAGGGAAATGACTATTTCCTGGTCACATAGTTGGGTGGGTGAGCACACACGCAGGGGTGGGGGCAGGCTGGACAGCATGTGGCCTTTTCATCCAGTAATTTTGGCCACTAGCTATCAGCTCAGGGGTGAGCAAAGGCTATGGGGTGCAAATGAGGTGGAAGGATGGCTCCAGGGGCACCAGGGACCAGCTTTGAGGGTGCCCAGGGCTACTGTGACCCCTGAGCCAGGAATCAGGAAGCAGCCTATGTTTGCACATAAGGCCACCATTACGAGAAAGAGGAAGTATCCTGCCTGAGGTCTCATAGCTGAGCCCTCTGACCCTGCACTGGCTCAACGCCCAGTGCTTGGGTGAGCGCTGGCTAAGCACCCAGCTAGGCTGTGTTCACTCAGTGGGGACAGGCAACCTCAGAGGGCTGGACACTGCAGGCACCCAACCCCAAGTAGGTGAGCACAGTTCTTAGCTGGAGGGGTCTCCAGACCTTTCTCACTTCCCAGTGCTCCTTCTGACCAGGCTGCCTCCTCAGACCCTCCCCAAAGAGCTGTCAATCCACCTCGCCGAGTCCCCATGCTGACACCTGTCCAGCCCAGGCTGGTAACAGCAGACTCCTGCCCCTCTCCCATGTGCTGGCCAGCTCGCTGCTGTCTGCTTCCTCTCTTTCTGGACCTGTCAGGTAACTGCCCTATTCAGGTGCCTCTGGGTGTGGCGGGCGGGCAGGCTCTGGATAGCCTTGGGCCACATGTTCCCCTTGAGCCTGGGCGGCACAAAAGTGAGCCCCACAGGGTATCTGGGCCACCAAGCTGCCTCAGTTTCCTCCTCTGTGAGGTAGGTGAAAGTTGAGCTAGCCCCACGCAAAGGGCACCAAGCTGCCAAGCTAGGAATGTGTGTGCACCTGAGGCGCTCTTTGCCTGAGGATCAGACCCCACAATCCTTTTTCTTTTTTTGGTTGAGGCAGAAGAGGGACACGTGCACACACACCGTAGCACTGAAGCTTCCTACAATGCCATGGGGGCTGGACTCGAACCCAGGTTGCACACACGGCAAAGCAGTGCACTACCCGAGTGAGCTATTTTACCATCCCTGGATCCCACAATTCTTGAGATCACCCTGGGTGAAGCTCAAGGAAATGACACGCTGGCCAGGACCAGAGAGACCTCTTGTTCTCAGGCTTGGCACATGGCAGTAAGGACGGTGACATGCCCTTCTGCAACCTCAGCCCCTAGAAGTCCACACTTAGTGAAAGCCCTCCCCGCTTTGCTCCTCTGCCAAAGCCACTGTCTCCTCATAGCAGTTCATCTGCATCTGTTCCTGCCCTTTGAACTTTGTGACCACTGTCACCTCGATGTCTGTCACTCACTACTTTCTCTGCTTCTGTGCCTCATGCTCCTCAGCCTCCTGGCCTCTGTCACCTTCCCGGACATGGGCACCTTGGGCCACCTTACCCCCAGTGATGGAGCAGAAAACAGTGACTAGTGTTGGGCCAGTGTGCTGGCCTGCGGGAGCTCAAGACACCTGGGGAAGGAGTGGTAATGGCAGTCGTATCCAATCAGTGTTCAGTCTCTTGGCTGCAGGACAGGAACACCTGGAGAGCTGGGTCTGCGCCAGCTCATTCCCAGGAAATGTCACCAGTCATCACATGTCACTGGTGTGGTACTAGTACCTAGTTCTTGGGCCTTGCAGGTGGCTCGTGTGTGTGTGTGTGTGTGTGTGTGTGTGTGTGTGTGTGGTGAGGAAATGCCACAGGGAGGTGAAGGAGTGGGCAGGGGGACATGAAGCCTGGCCAAGGAGGGCACAGGGACCAGGCCAGGGGACAGAGGAGGGCGGGATAGAGGTCTGCTGCCTGCTCATAAGAGACAGCTGCTGTCACTCCCATTCTACAAAGAGTTGGGGCCAGGTGCACAGGGCTGGGTGCTGGTGAAGCCCGGGTGATGGCAAAGGTGATCCCTTTTGAGAGGTGCTGGTGCTATGTCCACCTTCCTCCCACGGCAAGCCACATGAACTGGGCCAGGGAGCGCTTCCCGGAACTGTACCAGCTGGAACTGGGAACTGTACCATCCACCTGGCGCAGGATACCCAGCCCTGCTTTCCAGCTTGGCAAAAGTCCTGGCTGGGTACCCTCACCTACAGGGGGCACTTGTGTGCCCTTATCCTGGTCCCTGGTCTGGAGCCCAAGGTCTAGACCTTGGGAAAACAAGACAACAGAGAGCAGGTCCCAGTAGTCTTGGAGACTGGGGTCACCATGCTCCCTTGACCCCTATGAGGGGACCTTGGGGCTGCGGTGCTGAGACTGGGTTTCTCCACTGACTGTGCCTCTTTCACTCCCCTGGGTGGCCCCATCTAGGGGAGGGTGAGTAGATTAGGCAGAACACTGGAGGGGGGATCTACCTTCCAGTGTTGCCTGGCCCTCCTACCCCCACAGCCTGCACTCAGCTATCTCACCCTCCAGGGAGGAGTGACCAGGCTGGAGACCTGCTCAGGCCCCTTTCTTGCCCTGCACCCAGCCCTGGGAGTAGCGGGGGCTGCAGGCACGAACTTGTTTCCACACTGGAGATGTGGTAGCACGTGACAGACCATAGCCCAACACCTGGGAGCCTCCAGTGGTTCTGACATGGAAATGTGGGGTGGGGGAATCTGAGGTCACAATCTCATGTCTCTTGGGCTGACCACAGTTAGGGATATGCTCTACTGGCCCCCAGTCCATTTGGTAAAAAGGGGGAGGGGGAGAAAAAGAAAAAAAATTGAGACCTTATTCTGACTCTGACTCATCGCAAGCAGTGAAAAAGCAGATTTCACATCAGAGTCTGGGTTCTGGCTCATCTTACATGCTGGACCATCCAGTCTGCCAAGTTCATGCAGCTCCCATCACTCCATCACTGCCTAGGTCCTGAATGCTGCACCCATGAGGGCTGGCATTGCTAGGGTCCAGCATGGCTACCCCCCCCCCCACCTCATCCACCCCAGAACCCAAAACACAAACCAATGACTAGTGTATGTGTGTGTGCATGGGGGGTGTCCCTAGGAGGCTGAAGCAGCCCTCACCATTCAGTCTCCCCCTGAAAAAATGGAGGGAGAGAGTGGGGGGGGGGGGAAGAAAGCTGGCCAACAGCAGTGTAGCCTATGGTGGGGTGGGAGGGTGGTGGTGACAGGAATTGGACCCACTGTGGTCCTAGAGGTGGCACAGTGATAAAGCTTTGGACTCTCAAGCATGAGGTCCTGAGTTCGATCTCCGGCAGCACATGTACCAGAGTGATGTCTGGTTCTTTCTCTCTCCTCCTATCTTTCTCATAAATAAATAAAATCTTGTACATGTACCAGAGTGATGTCTGGTTCTTTCTCTCTCCTCCTATCTTTCTCATAAATAAATAAGATCTTTAAAACAAAAGTTTATATATATAAAAAAAGGAATTGGACCAATTTCATTGGGAAAAGGAAGGCATACCAAGACTTGAGAACTTCCTCACTGGAGGAAATGTAAAAATAAAGGTAATGAATGCTCTACCAGAAGGCTCCACACGGTGCTTTTTCTGCCTGTCACAGAGCTTTTGTTTCGAGCCTTTTTGGTACTGTGCTCCACTATTCACTGGCTGTGTGACCTTGGGCAAGTCGCTTACCTCTCTGAGCCTTCATCTCTAATATGGAGCTGGTACACTTGCACCCAGGCAGTAAGGATGAGGAATAATGGATTTGGGATGCAAAGCAGGAATTTATGGGGGATGACAAAGGCTCTCCTGCCTGGAAACCTTGGCCTGCTTTGGGGGTGCCAACCATCTAACCCATTTCATGCCAAAGCCACAGATAAGGGATAATGTCACCTCTGGGGCTGGGGACACCTCCTAGCATGGAAAAAGAAACCCAGGGGTGACAGCGGTCACCAGGATTTGGGGTCTGAGGAGGCCTGCGGTTGGGGCTGGCATCTGCTGAGTCAGGCCCGAGGACTCTGGCAGAGGACCACCGCCCTCCAGCCTCAGCCCCACTGCAAGGGGAGGTCGGGAGGGAGCCAGAGGTCATTTCCTGTGACTCAGCGGCCACCCTGGGTGCGGGAGCAGCTCCATGTGGCACGGGCCCACCTGCCGCCACCCGCCACCCCGCTCGCACAGCCTGGGCTTTGTGCCCCCCCCCCCCCGCCCGCTGTAGAAAGGGCACTTGTGCCAGACAATGGGCCGGGCGCTCGCGCGTGGCCTGGGCACCAGCTTCCCGGGTCAGCAATGTCGCCTCCTCGGTGCCTGCCCACGCGGAGCAGCACCCCAGCGCGGGGGGCCGCCTGCCCCGGCCCGGGCTCCCGCAGGCCCTGTCACAGGCAGGCGGCGGTGGGGAAATGGGGTGCGGGGCCGCCCCCCGCCCGGCCTCCCGGCAGTCTCCCCCCCCCCCCCAGCTGGGCCGCCCCCACATTTTGCAGACACCCCGGGAGCCCTGCAGCCACGTGGGAACCACCTCGTGCCCACGGGCCGCTCGCCCCACCCCCACCCTCGAGGGGCTGGGGCGCCAGGCACACCCGATGGTCCGAGGGGCTGCACCCTCCCTCCCGTCGCCCCCCTCCGGGCTGCGGCCCCGCGCGGGGTGGGGGTGGGGGCGTCGCCGCCCGCAGCCGCGTTGCCGGGGAGTGCAACCCCGTTGCCGTGGCAACCGTTTCCAAGCGAACCGGTGGCGGCTCGCGCCCCGCTCGGCTTCTCGCGCCCCGCTCGGCTTCTCGCGCTCCGGAACCCTCCCTCCGCTCCCGCCGCCCTCCGGTGTGGGCAGGGGGGCTGGCCGGGCGGGGGTCAGGGGGTGACCCGGGGTTGGGGCGCGGGGGCGCCGCGGGAGGGGCTGAGCCGGGGAACCTGCCCGCCCGCCGCCTCCCCACCCCGCCGCCGCCGCCGTACTCACGGGCCCACGCATCCTCGTCGAGCTCGGCGTCCTGGTCGGGGCGAGCGGCGGGCAGCGGACGGAGCCGGCCGGGAGGCGGCGGCGGCCCCGCGAGCGGACCGTGGCGGCGAAGGCGGCTCCGAGCGCGGGGCTGGAGCCGCGGGGCGCGCGCACGGGCGCGTTCACGGCGCGTACCGAGCCCGGCGTGCGCGCGCGCGGCGGCCGGGGAGCGGGAGGAGGGTCCCACCCCCGCCACTCGTCTCGGCCCAGGCTGTCCGCGAGCGGGCGGTGGGGCAGCCCGCACCTGGCCGCCACCCCGGGGGCCGCGCCGCTGCGGGCAACAGGTCACCCGGCAGGGCCGCGCGAGGCTCTCAGCCAGGGACCCTGCACTGGCATGGGGTCAGGGGGTCACATCCGGCCGAGCCCCGGGCACACTTGGCCGGTGCGCACGGTGGGCTGGGGCCGGCGCAGGCGGACACCCCAAAGTGCCTGTCACTCACCGGCCCCTGCGGTTCAGGCCACGCCCACCTCGTCCCCAGCGCCCTCACTTCAGCTGCAACCCAAGGACTCTGGTCATCTCCAGGGAGAAAAGGGGTGGGGGGCAGCGGCAACAGCTAGAGAAAGGTCTCCCTCTAGATGAGTTCAACCAACTTCTTTTCTGACTGCTCTGTAGTCTGCTAACCCTCAGCCACCACGGTGTTATCAGTCAAGACATTTGGGGTTCCAGTGACAGAACCCTGTAACAAACAGACTTGAATGCAAAGGGCTTTGGCTCTTGTGGAAAGATGTGTGTGTGTGTGTGTGTGTGTAGGGGCAGTGTCACGGCTTTCCCAGGCTGTTCCCCACTCTGCTTCCTTCTGGGGCTCCTCTCGAGCTGGCTCCCCTATAGAGCAGCATGAATGACACCACAGCTCTAGGCTTATTAAGCCTTCCCACCCACCTCCAGAGGAACAAGAACCCCAGTTCTCTCCCAGTGTTTCTGACAACCTCCTCTGGCCCCAATGATTTTTTTTTTTCTTTTTCTTTTCTCTTCCTTGTCTTCACTATACTGACTTTTTCAGGTAGTAGAAAGAGAAAGGCTTGGGGTCTGGGAGGTGGGGCAGTTGCCACTCCAGTATGAGGTCCCAAGTTTGATCCCTGACAGACACTATATGCCAGAGTGATGCTGTTTTTTTTCTCTCCTCTCACTAGTTGACATATATGAGGGGAATAGCTGAGAATCATCATCAGACTTTCATGCCTGGGGTTCCCACTCCATCTTTAAGCATCATAATGGACTGGAGTGGTGCTCTGGCCTCATGTTGAACTAACTCTTACATGAAAAACAAAGCAAGACAAAACAAAAAACAACCAGGGACCTGAGCACCTGGTTGAAGGCACACATTACAGTGCACACGTACCAGGGTCCAAACTCCCTGTTCCCGCTGCAAGGGGGGGAAGCTTCACAAGCAGTGAAACAGGTCTGCAGGTGTCTCCCCTTCCTCTCTCAAATTTTCTATCTGTCCTATCAAATAAATTAATTAAAAAAAAATCTCTAGAGAGACACCACAGCACAAAGACAGCTTCCTCTGGTTCCATAGCACCTCCCATGGTGTGGCTCGAACTTGTCATACCTATGGCAGAGTAGGTGGCTTCCAGGGATTCTCTGGGGACTCATTTTGGCTGAATATCTGTTGGTGAACCAGTTCAGGTGGCATTGGCTGGGGGGAGAGGACATGTGTCCAACCTCCCAGCACCTAGCTGTTCTCCTTTTTGAGACAGAGTGAAAAAGACCCCAGCACCAAAGCTTCTATTCAATACAGTCAGGATCAGATTGAGTCTGGTCACACATACAGCAAAGTAGCACAGTATCCAAACGAGCTCTCTTGCTAGCCCTTACCCAGTTTTTTCACTCAGTCTGAGCAGTTTGCTTCCATGATGCCTAGGGCGGGTCCCCAGCCCACCCAGTAGACTCTTCCACAAGGCCGGACTCCAAACCAAACAGGACTATGCCTGGGGGAGGTAGGTGGGCAGTCTGTGACTGAGGCCGTAGAACTGTCCCAGCTCCAGCTCCAGCTCTCCCTGCCCTCCAGATCCCCCTACTTCCTCTAAGATTTATTGACATTAAAAAAAAAAAAAAAAAAGCAGAGACTGCTCAGCTCTGGCTTATTGTGGTGTGGGGGATTGAACCTGGGACTTTGGAGCCTCAGCCATGAGTCTCTTTGCATAACCATTATCTACCCCAGCTGCTTGACTTATTTCTTTTTTACTTAAGTTATTATTGGATAGAGACAGAGAGCAATTAAGAGGGGTGGGGGGGGATGCAGAGAGAGAGACCTACTGCCCTGCTTCACCACTCGTGAAGCTTTCCCTCTGCAGGTGGGGACCAGGGGCTTGAACCTGGGTCCTTGCGCACTTTACCCAGGTAAAGTGTATTTACCCAAGTGCGCCACCTCCTAGCCCCCACTCAACTTATTTCTTATGCACACACACACACACACACACCACTGCTCAGCTCTAATCCATGGAGCTGCTGGGCTGCCTCCCTGGTTTTATTTATTTAATTTTTAACAGAGTACTGCTGTGGTTCGGGACGTGGCGCAGTGGATAAATCATTGGACTCTCAAGCATGAGGTCCTGAGTTCAATCCCCGGCAACACATGTCCCAGAGTGATGTCTGGTTCTTTCTCTCTCCTATTGTTTTCACAAATAAATAAATAAATTCTTTTAAAAAAAAAAAAAAAGGGAGTCGGGCTGTAGCACAGCGGGTTAAGTGCAGGTGGCGCAAAGCACAAGGACCGGCATAAGGATCCCGGTTCGAACCCCGGCTCCCCACCTGCAGGGGAGTCGCTTCACAGGCGGTGAAGCAGGTCTGCAGGTATCTATTTTTCTCTCCTCCTCTCTGTCTTCCCCTCCTCTCTCCATTTCTCTCTGTCCTATCCAACAACGACAACAACAATAAAACAACAAGGGCAACAAAAGGGAATAAATAAATAAAATAAATATTTTTTAAAAATTTAAAAAAAGAGAGAGTACTGCTCAGCTCTGGTTTATTGTGGTGCTGGGGATTGAACCTCAGACATTAAAGTCATTTGCATAACTATTATGCTATGACCCAGCTCCCTTTTAAAACACTCTCCAGGTCAACTGAAGGTCAGATGTGTCACTCACAGAGATCCCTAACAGCTGGGTTACAGAATCCAGGGGTGTATGTGTGTGTAGTGGATACAAGTACAGATCTATTTAAACTAATCTGAGAGGTGGTGGTTGCCCAAACTTGGGGTGCTTTGTACATGTTGGGAAGACACCCTGACACAATCAAAATCCTCATGGTTTCCCTTGTTTTCCAGATGACCCCCACTCACTCCTAACCAGCATCTCACTGACCTTGTTTCCAGCTATGCCCCTGCACCCACCCCACCCCACCCCCATTGTACCATTCTAAACACCAGAGGCCCTATCTGTATCCTGGGGGCCAAGAACCCTATTATCTCTGTGACTGAGAGTCCCCTCTGGCTTTGCACCCACAGTCTAGAATCCTGTCAGAGCTGATCCTTAAAAGACTGTGCTCCAAACTGGGAGGGCCTTGGCTCCACCCAGGTCACCAGCTGCCACCCTAGAGTTGGATGGGGGTTGGGGGGCAGGAGAACTTTGGGAAGCAGATACAGGAAGCTTCCTCTGACAAGGATCCACTATGGTAGGGGTTCCGAGTTGAGCTGAATCTTGGCCCAAGAGTCCTCTGGCTGCCTCCCTGGCTCAAAGAGGAGTTTGATGAGAGGTCTGGAACTAGATTTCCCCCCACCCCTGCCACCCAAGTATGCACACACACCTGCGTACGAGATATAGCCCAGGGTCCTACTCATGCAGCTGACACCCACCCAGAGGCCTCAGGGCACTGCCTGTTTTGTAGCTTTCTCTTGGGCAACATACCACAGGAGGGAAAGGAATGAGCAAAGCCGGCATGAAAGCAGCCAGGCTGGATCTTGAACCCAGAATAGCCCAATGGCAAAGCTGTGGTACCAGGCAAAGGCTGTGGTAGTTATAGGGCATCTCTGGGGTGGGAGGAAGGCACTGAGAGTCCGGAGCAGCAAAGGGTCTGAGAAACCTGAAGAGACTGGTGGGTAAACAGGTATCACCTGTAAATCTTTTTTCAACAGAGCACTGCTCAGCTCTGGCTTATGGTGATGCTAAAGATCGAAACTGGCACTTTTGGAGTCTTAGGCATAAATCTTTGCTGGCAGAGGAGATACCTCAATGGTTCAACAAAAGACCTCATACCTGAGGCTTCAAGGTCCCAAGTTCAATCCCCTGCATCACCATAAGCCAGAACTGAGCAGTGCTCTAGTAAAAATTAAAATAAACGGGCCAGGTGGTGGTACACCTGGTCCCCACTTGGGGGGGGGCTTTAGGAGCAGTGTAGCAGGGCTGCAGGTGTCTCTCTTTCTCCCTCCCCTTCCCTCTAACTTTGTCTCTATCCAAAATAAAGAAAAAAAGTAACACATTTTAAAGCCCTTTGCATAAACATTATGCTACCTCCCCAGCCCTTACCCCAAAATCTTGGGACAGCTGGAATGTTCTAGAATGTTCCTTAACACCTAAGTGAATATCTCCCTCAAGGGCAGGACTAACTGCTTTACACAGAGAACTCTCTCTGATGCCCAAGAGGCTGAACTCCACAGCTCCCATCACACTCCCTCAGTGCCATCACTATCTGCTTCTGTCTGGCCACACCTCTCATTAAATGACACAGCAGAGGGACAGTGCTGGGCATATAACAGGCAGCCTAGCCCTTCTGGCTCCAGCACAGGCAGGGCAAGCCACGCCCCATGGGGGTACCAAGGCTTCTCCCTCAGGCTCCTCTACTTAAGAGGCTGAGAACACACCCCTGGGTAAGTCCAAAGGCCACGAAGCCTTGCCACTCGGAGAAGCAACCCCAAGGGCCGGACCTGGGTAGCTCCACTACTCAGCTCAGCCCACCTGCCAGCTACAGGAAGACCCTGGGGCACCAGGACAAGAAAGGCAGGCAGGGGCAATGGGCCAGGTTTGCGCTTGGACTGTATTCACACAGAGACACACAGCAGCTCACGACAGACAGAATGAGTAATAAAAATTGCCTTTAAATACGAACAACCAGGGCTCTGGAGCCCCCACATTACCCTAACACTGGGATCAGGGTGGCCAGCACAGTCTGGGGAGGAGGGCCAGGCTCCCAGCTTAAGCCCACCCCTACACATATACACACACACACACACACACACACACACACACACACACACACACACACACGGGAGGGGGAAGGGGGAGATTATTGCTGGGCACATGTGTCTACCGTTATGATGGGAATCTGGAATGTTCAAGGGTGGGCCATGGGCACATCTTCTCACAGCCCATCCTGGGGGTGTTTCGGCAGGAGCCCAGCAGGAGGGCCATGGTGCCCTGGGGCTGGAAGGCAGAGGCAGACCCGTCTGGGACAGCCTGGCAGTGGATGGGTTGGTCCCAGGGTCAGTCCCATCTCCAGTCACATTTTGGCACAGCCCAGGAGATGCAGAGTTCCCAGTTTCAGCACAAGCCAAGGAAGGGCCCGGTTGAGTCCTAGAAGGGGGCTGAGCCCAGGGCAGAGGGCAGGCATGTCTGCCTGGGTTGGTGGGCACAGTGCTGGCAGCCCTGGGGCCTGGCCTATCCAAGCTGGTCTGGATGAGCCTTGTGTTTGGCAGTGGCCCCCCCCCAACAGTTCCTGGGTGAGCCCTAAGAATGCTCGGGCTGTATATACATTCGCACAAATACATAAATACAGAGAGCCCCATGCTCCACGGGTCAGAGCTGCAGGGAGGGGTGCACCTGCGACCCTGGGACAGAAAGCTGGGGCCTTGCCAAACTCAGCCTGACCCGGGCCAGGGGGGCCAGGTACATGGGGACCAGCTCTGGTGGCATCCCCCAGACTACAACAGGGAAGACCACTGTGCAAACACTGTAAACAGCGCTCGGAGAAGCTGCTACCGCCAATGGCTGGCGGGGACCTCAGGCTCGGGGCTAGAGGCGGGTGGGGAGCTCGAGGCGGGCGGGCAGCTCCTCGTCACTGTCGCTGCAGTTCCCACAGCAATCCTGGAGGGCAGAGATATGAGGGAGAGAGGCAGAGCAGGCTGTGTTAGCCACCACCAGGCTAGGCTGCCCACTGGGGGGGTGAGGTGGTGGGGGTGGACATCTGCAGAGGCTGCCAGCAATAGAGGAGTGAGGGAGAGCGGGGAGCCCCCAGGCTGTGCCCAACCAGGGCCCAGAGGGATGAATAGGTAAGCAAGGCCAGTGGCGTGAAGGTGCCAGGGTGTGGGGGAGGGGGAGGGGAAGGGTGGGGGTGAGTGGCCACCAGACTTCTTCCTACGCCCACATCTCGCCTGTGCCATGGGAGGACTGCCCGGGGCTCCCCGAGGCCACCCCACGGGGAGCCCACACTGCTCACCTCTGGAAAGAGAAAAGAGGCCATGAGCCCACCAGGGGTGGGGGAACCAGTGGGCGCGAGGCCAGAGACCCTGGCGCCTCGGAGGCTGCCCACTCCCTCCCACTGGACCTGGAGCCAGGCTGGGCCCCAGGTGAAGTGCCTCAGGGGTTACCTGGCGACTGAAGAGCCGCTGTAGAAGTCCCTTCTTGGGGGGTGCAGGCGGCTGGCCTTTCCAGTCCAGGTCTGGGGGGACAGAGCCGTCCAACCCAAAGACGTTCAGCTCCTGGAAGCACTCAGTCTCCACCATCTGCCGGGCGTGGGGGCTGTTAGTCATTCCCCATGCCATTCCCCATGCTCCGTGCCCCTGGCTGGGCTGGCTCCCACCTCATTTTGCCAGGGGATGGGCACGCTGCCTGTGGCAAACTTCTGGTAGAAGTCTTGGTCAGCAGGCTCCAGCTCCACGCCCTTGACTGTGGAGAACTGCTCGATGTCCAGAACATCCTTGCAGTAGATGGCCTGGGGCTGCGGACAGGGTGACAGTCAGATGGGGACACCACACAGACCCAGGCAGACGCACAGTCTCTCACAAACACACACACTGAGACTTGTACCAGCTGGCTTGCTCTGCCTGCCTCCGCCAGCCCTCTGGTTCACAGGAAATTGGGTGCCCCGCACACTCTTTTTTGGAAAACAATGGGTTGGGGGGCTGGGTGGTGGCTCACCTAGTTAAGTACACAGAGTAAGTACCATGCACAAAGACCTGGGTTCAAGCCCCTGGTCCCCACTTGCAGGAAGGAAACTTTACAAGCAGTGAAGCAGGGCTGCAAGTGTCTATCTCCTTACTTTCCCCTCCAATTGTCTCTGTTCTATCAACTCAAATAAATAAAGTTTAAAAAAATAAAAAAGGCAGGGGGCTGGCAAGTGGTGTACCCACTTAAGTGCAAGGACTTGCACAAGGAGCCAGGTTTGAACTCCTGGCTCCCCACCTGCAGGGAAGATCTTTCACAAGCAGCGAAGCAGGTCTGCAGGTCTCTTTCTCTCTTTCCCCTCTCAATTTCTCTCTATTCTACCCAATAAAATGGCAAAAACGGCCTCTAGGAGTGGATTTGTAGTGCTGGCACTGAGCTCCAGAGATAACCCTGGAGGCAAAAAAAAAAAAAAAAATCAATGAAGAGACTCTCATGCCTGAGAATCCAAAGTCCCAGGTTCAATCTCTTGCACCATAAGCCAGACCTGATCAGTGCTCTGGTTAAAAAAAAAAAAAGTTAATTGACTTGAATTTATTCTCATCTGTTTGCTCATTTATTTCTGTGCTACTAGAGCTTTTCATTTCTACCTCTCCCAGAGAACATTTTCTTCCCCTCCCTTTTTAAATATTTTTATATTACTTATTTATTGGATAGAGGCAGAGAGAAATTGAGAGATGGAGAGGAAGATAGAAAGGGAGAGAGGCAGAGAGACACCTGCAGCCCTGTTTCACCATTGTGAAGCTTTCCCCTGCAGATGGGGACCAGGGGCTTGAACCTGGGTCCTTGTGCACTGTAATGTGAGCACTTAACCAGGTGCACCATCACCCGGCCCCTACTTTCTTCTTATTGCCGGGGTTCGGTGCCTGCACTATGAATCTACTGCTCCTAGAGGCCACTGTTCCCATTTTGTTGCTCTTGTTGTCATTATTATTATTGTCATTGCTATTGTTGGATAGGACAGAGAGAAATGGAGAGAGTAGAAGAAGACAGAGAGGAGAGAAAGATAGATACCGGCAGACTTGCTTCACTACCTGTGAAGAGACTCTCCTGCATGTGGGGAGCCGGGGGCTGGAACTGGGATCCTTACGCCAGTCCTTGCACTTGGGGCCATGTGCGCTTAACTCACTGCGCTACTGCCTGACCCTCCCTTCCCCCCCATAAAAGATTTTATTTATTTATGAAGAATGATAGCAGGAGAGAGGAAGAACCAGACATCACTCTGGTCATGGGCTACAGGGGATTAAACTCAAGACTTCACGCTTGAGAGTTCAATGCTTTATCCACTGTGCCATCTCCTGGATCACCCTTTTTTTTAAAAAAAAAAAGTTATTTTATTTATTTATTCCCTTTTGTTGCCCTTGTTTTATTGTTGTAGTTATTATTGTTGTCCTCGTCGTTGGATAGGACAGAGAGAAATGGAGAGAGGAGGGGAAGACAGAGAGTGGGAGAGAAAGATAGACACCTGCAGACCTGCTTCACCGTTTGTGAAGCGACTCCCCTGCAGGTGGGGAGCCAGGGCTTGAACCAGGATCCTTGCGCTTTGCGCCACCTGCATTTAACTTGCTGTGCTACAGCCTGATCCCCCCCCCTTTTTTTTTTTAACCAAAGCACTGCTTAGCTCTGTCTTACGGTGCTATGGGGGATTGAACCTGGCACTTTGGAGCCTCAGGCATAAGAGTCTCTTTGCACAACCATTATGCTTATTAACCCCCGCCCTTTTTTCTTGATAGAGGATGTTAGAGAGTAGGAGAGAGACAGACAGTCAAGGAGAGACACCTGAGCACCACTCCACTACTCATGAAGCTCCCTGTGTATGGTACTCTTGTAGAGCAAGAGGGCTCAAAACTAGATCCCTGTACCTGGTAAAGTATATGCTCTACCCAGTGCATTAGCCCCTGGTCCCTGATTTTATTGTTCACCAGAACGCTGTTCAATGTTTGGTGGTACTGAGGAGAGACTCTGGGACCTCTTGGTGTACTGCACCCAAGTAGAAGTCTCTGGGTTATGGGGGGAGGGTTCAGGTCCTAGAACAGAGGAAGGCATGGTGAGGCTTGAATTGTTATGTGGGAAACTGAGAAATGTTACACATGTACTGTATTTTACTGTTGACTATAAAACATTAATAAAAAATAAAATTAAAAAAAAAAAAAAAGAAGCTGGGACCTCTGTCTTGAAAGACCTTTGCACAATCTACCTGGCCAAAGAATGATGGATTGGAGAGAGAGAAAACCAGAGCATCACTCTGGCATATGAACCAGTAAGGTTTAAACTCTGGACCTGATACTTGAAAGTCCTGTACTCTAGCGCTGAACTGCCCCTGTCCACCCCATGCACTTCTTTTTGCCTCCAGGGTTATTGTTGGGCTCGGTGCCTGCACTACAAACCCACTGCTCCTGGCAGCAATCTTGTTTCCATTGTTGTTGCTGTTACTGTCCCTGCAGTTGTTGGATGGACAAAGAAAAATTGAAAGAGGGGAAGACAGAGAGGGGGAGAGAAAGACAGACACTTGCAGACCTGCTTCACTGCTTGTGAGGCAACCCCCCTGCAGGTGGGGAGTCGGGCTTGAACCAGGATCCTTGCATGGGTCCTTGCAGTTTGAATTATGTGTGCTACTGCCCAGCCCCCACACTTTTTTTTTTTAATTGCCACTAAGGTTACGGCTGAGACTTGGTATTTGTACATTGAATCCTCCACTCCCGGTGGCCACTCCCCCCTTTTTTCCCCACTTATTTGATAGGACAGAGAGAAATTAAGAGAGGAGGAGGAGATAGATAGGTGGCTTCCCTGCTCATCTTTCCTTTTTTCTTTTTAAAGTGATTTTAAAATATTTATATAGTTATTCCCTTTTGTTGTCCTTTTTTATTGTTGTAGTTATTACTGATATCATTGTTGTTGGATAGGACAGAGAGAAATGGAGAGAGGAGGGGAAGACAGAGAGGGGGAGAGAAGATAGACACCTGCAGACCTGCTTCACCGACTCCCCTGCAGGTAGGGATTCTTTCTTTCTTTCTTTCTTTTTTTTTTTTTTTTAGATATTTATATTTATTTTTTACTTGATAGAACAGAGTGAAATTGAGAGGAAGAGAAGCTAGAGGGAGATAGATACCTTCACTACTGATTCACTGTTCATGAAGCTTCCCCCTGCAGGTGGGGGCTGCGGGCTCAAACCTGGGTCTTTTAAGTATAGTAACATGTACACTTAACAGGGTGCACCATACCTTACCCTCTCCCACCCAATTTTCTCTCTGCCCTCCCCTCTGTTTAGTTCCCTTGGTGTGGTCTATAGTGTTTCCATGTGATGCCAGGGCTCAAACCTGGGTTCTCCTGCATAGGTGGGTATGACCTTGCCTGCTGAGCTATTTCTCACCAACTCCCTGTGACTTCAGGATGTGGGTCTGAGCTGGTGGGCTCAGGGTCAGGCTTGCGAGCAAAGACAAGAGCTGGGGGGGTGGGGGTGGGGAGTGGACAGTGAGCAGACGAGAACTTCTGGAACATGGGCGCAGCTCCTCCTGATCTGGGTATACAAGGCCAGCCCTTGAGGGCATAGAATCCAGTGACTTTTGGCAGTCGGGCGGTAGCACAGAGGCTTAAGAGCACATGGCGCAAAGTGCAAGGACAGGTGTAAGGATCCCCACCTATAGGGGAGTCGCTTCACAAATAGTGAAGTAGGTCTACAGGTGTCTATCTTTCTCTCCTCCTCTGTCTTCCCCACCTCTCTCCATTTCTCTCTGTCCTATCCGACAACAATAATAATTATAACAATAAAGCAACAAGGGCAACAGAAGGGAATAAATAAATTTTAAAAAATAAAGAATCCAGTGACTTTCTATATATTCAGAATTGTGTAGCCATCCACATCATCAGCTCTAGAACATTCTCAGGAACTCTGTGTCCCCTCCACCCCCACCCTCACTGAAAAGCTTTCTGGGGCTCTCATGTATGCTAGCCTAGCTAATTATAGCTTTGCCTCACTACCTGAAAATAAACAGGTTGTCCTACTCATTACAGTAGGGTTTAGTGTGAGAACATTCAAATATTTTCCACATGAATCAATAACAGTGGAAAGGTAGCTCACTAGGTAGGACCCATGCCTTGCCGTATGATCAACCTAGGTTAGAACCCTGGTGCCACATGGGAGGTGCCACAGCATGGGGGGAAGCTCTGGTGCTATGGTATCTCTCTCTCTCTCATTCTGTCTCTCTCTGAATGAAAAGAAGCCCAGGCACTAGGGAAAGATAGAAGCAGTCTGGAGGGGCGGGGGACAGGTGGTGATGGAGCACCTGGTTAAGTGGACACACTGTAGTGTGCAAGGATCCAGGTTTAAGCCCCTGGTCTCCACCTACAGGGACAAGTGTCACAAACAGTGGAGCAGGGTTGCAGGGGTCTCTCTGTCTCTCCTCGCTATCACCCCTTCCTTCTCAATTTCTGGCTGTCTCTATTCAAAAAATAAAGATAATAATAAAAAGAGAGAAAATTGGGGAGTCAGGTGGTAGCGCAGTGGGTTAAGCACAAAGACCGGCATAAAGATCCTGGTTTGAGGCCCCGGCTCCCCACCTGCAGGGGAGTCGCTTCACAGGTGGTGAAGCAGGTCTGCAGGTGTCTATCTTTCTCTCCCCCTCTCTGTCTTCTTTCCCTCTTCTCTCCAATTCTCTCTGTCCTATCCAACAACAAGGACATCAGTAACAACAAGAATAATTACTACAACAATAAAACAAGGGCAACAAAAGGGAATAAATAAATATTTTTTAAAGAGAGAAAATCTTAAAAAAAAAAATAATAAAGAAGGAAACAGTCAATCCACCTGCCAACGTCCCAGTCCAGTGAAGAAGGAATTCAATTACAGAAGTAACTGCTTCCACCTTCTGTGCCCCATAAAGAATTTTGGCCCATAATCTCAGAGGTAAATGTTAGGGACAGATGACCAGAGGGGCTCTGAACTCCAAATTCCATCAGGACCATGGGGGGGGGGGGGGGGAGAAACTTAGAAGTAAAGGAAGAGAATGAAAAACCATAAAAGGAGGGGGCAAATATGTAAAATTTTTGAGTTATAGAAATAGTAGTCAACCTATACCTGTGATCTTGGGAGAACGACTGAAGTTTCCAATGGAGGGAATGGGGACAAAGAACTCTGGGGGTGGGAAAGATGTGGGATCATGCCCCTGTTACCTTATAATTTTGTAAATCAACATTAAATCACTAATAAAATTTTTTAGAAATTCAAAAAGAAAAAGCAGCCCAGGAGTGATGAAATCGTCAATGCTTGAGACCCAGCTCCTCAAAATAAATGAACTCAAGTTAATTAAAAAGAAAACTAGCAGGGGTGGGATGGTGGTGCACCTGGTTGAGCGTACAAGTTACAATAAGCAAGGACCCAGGTCGAGCCCCCAGTGCCCATCTGCAGGGGGAAAGCTTTGTGACTGGTGAAGGAAGCAATGTTGCAAGTGTCTCTCCCCCTCTCTATTACTTCCTTCCCTCTGGATTTCTGGCTGTCTCTATCCAACAAATAAATAAAGATAATATTATATATATAAAAAAAAAAGGGAACACTAGCGTTCCCAGATCCAATCTACACAGCTAATCGATGGGAATGTTCTAGGCTAGGCCATGGGGGACATGCGGTTCTTGACTGGCTGGACCATGTGAAGTGGGCTCCATCAGTTAACCCTGCAGGTCTCAGCTTCTGCCCCCATAGGAGTCAGCAGCACTCACATCAGGCTTGAAGGGCGGCTCCAGCATGCCGGCTCCCAGCCTCTTGAAGTTCAGCTTCTTAAAGAGCGGGTGCTCCTTCACCTCGCGGGCGCCACCCCCACAGCACCCCAGACGCTCGGCAGGGTCCTTGCAGAGGAGCTGCACGGGCAGGTGGGTGGTGATTACGATGAGGGTGAGGGGCAGGGTGGGGGACAGTCCCGCACCCCACACCCCACCTCCCTGCGCCCTACCTGCGCGCAGAGCGAGCGGGCCTGCACGGAGAAGCGCTCCGAGTACTCCTCGGCCACCTCGCGCACCAGCCGCTCCACCTCCTCCCGCTTGATCTTCTTCTTCCGCTGCTGGAAAGGCGACTGGCCGGCGATCATCTCATACAGGAGGCAGCCGAGCGCCCACCAGTCCGGACTGAAGGTGTAACGCTCGTTCTTCACCACCTCCGGGGCTGGCGCGGAGAGCAGGGGTCAGGGCTGGGCGGGAGGTGGGTGCCGGCCTGGGGTCAGGAGACCAGCTCAGCGCCCCCACCCACCCAGGGCACCCCTCACTGGGAGTGGATGTGGGCTGAACTTCCTGAGAGCCAGAACTCCTACACACATACACCTTTTTTTTTTTTGTCCTTTTGAACTAGAGCACTGATGGTGCCAGGAATTGAACCCGGGACCTTGAAGCCTCAGGCATGAAAGCCTGCTATGTACACTGCTGAGCTATCTCCCCTACCACTAATATATTGACAAATATATTTAAATTTGTCGTCACTGGGGCTTCACTGCTCCACTTTTTTCCCCCTTTATTTTAACCACCCCAAATACTGTGCGTGTATGTTAAGGAAATTTTTTAGGAGAAGAATTAAGGGTAAGTTTATTTAGGAGAGCAATTTAGATTCAAATACAGATCTTTTGAAGATTTTAAAGGATGAGGGCACAAAAATACATTACCAAAGCCCAACCCTCTTGCCCCACCCTATCCTCCACACCCAAGGGGGGCGGGGGGTGATGATGTTGGTGAAGAACTGGGCCTAGCTGCTCACACCAAGAATCAAGAGACCAGATTTATTTTAAATGCAGTTCCAAGGAATGAACCCAGGGCCACGATACTGCTGAGACATCTTAATTTATTTTTATTCTTCATTTTTAGAAAGAGAGGAAAGGGGAGACAGAGAGAAAATCAGAGACAGAGACACCAAAGCCCTATACCACCACTGAGTGTGCTCCTTTGCTGCTTGCTGTCCATGGGCTCCCATGTGGTGCTGGGGAGAAACCCAGGGCCCTGCCAGAGAAAGGCTCCACCTGGGCCCCAAATCCATATGTATTTATTGATTTCTTTCTCTCTCTTTCATTTTTAAAATTTTTTTTATATTTATTTATTTTCCCTTTTGTTGCCCTGGTTTTTCATTGTTGTTATAGTTATTATTGTTGTTGTTGTTACTGATGTTGTTGTTGTTGGATAGGACAGAGAGAAATAGAGAGAAGAGGGGAAAACAGAAAGGAGGAAAAAAAGATAGACACTTGCAGACCTGCTTCACCGCCTGTGAAGCAACTCCCCTACAGGTGGGGAGCCAGTGGCTGGAACCAGGATCCTTATGCCTGTCCTTGCGCTTTGCCCCACACGCGCTTGACCCACTGCGCTACCACCTGACTCCCTATTTATTTATTGGATAGAGACAGCCAAAAATTGAGAGGGTAGGGGGTGATAGAGAGGAAGAGAGAGAGAGACGCCTACAGTCCTGCTTCATCACTTGCAAAGCTTTCCCGGTGCAGGTGGGGACTGGGGACTTGAACCTGGGCCCTTGTGCATTGTAACATGTGCACTCAATCAGGTGCGTCAGTCACTCATATTAATGAGTGTTAAAAAAAAAAAAAGACCAATGGGATCTAAAGACAAATGCAGGCCCAGTCCAACCCATGTGACCTATTGGTGTGTCAGTGCTGGGTTAATGTGGGGGGCAGGGAGAGGGGACTTTGTGGACACTTGCCACCAGCCAAGGAGGACACCTGGCAGAGGTCTCTCGGGCAGGGGGCAGAAGGGACAGACAGGGTGCCTGTTTTCCAGCCAGGAAAGGAGGGGCTGGGGGAGTTAGAGGCCCAGGCCCAGGGATACACCCACACAGCTACCAAGGGGTGGGGCCCAGAGCTGGGCTTGGTGTGTTGGGTGGTGCCCAAGGGAATTAGGAGGCCAAATCTTAGCCCCTTCTGCAAATGGACATTTGTACTGAGTCTGAGCTGCTTAGGGGAGTGGAGAGCTGGCTATGACAAGGTCCCCCCCCCCCCCATTTATTTATTTAATTATTTATGAGAGACAGAAAGAGAAGCATCACTCTGGCATATGCAATACTGGAGACTAAACTCAGGACTTCATTTTTAAGAGTCCAGTGTTTTGTCCACTGAGCCACCTCCTGGGCCTCAGGGCTTGGAGTGCATGGTTCGAGCTGCACCTCAGTCCTCATTCGTTATCAGTCCCAGGCCCAGCCAGTGAGAGAACAAGGAGCCCTAGAGGTTGGTCAGTAGGCAAGGCCCAAATATAGTGAAAGAGGAAGAGTAACTTCCTCTACTCCTGGGGCCCAGCAAACTCCCAGACAGAAGCTGCAGGCCAGGAGGGTAGCTGAGTGGGCAGAGCACAGGACTTAACATGCATGGGGTCCAGGCGCACTCCCCAATACCACTGCACATACCAGAGAAGAATGGTACTCTGATCTCCATTTATTCATTCATTCAGGATAGAGACAGAGAGAAATCCAGAGGGAAGTGGGGAGATAGAGAGACAACTGCAGCACTGCTTCACCGCTAGTGATGCTCCCCCTCCCCCTACCATGCAGAAGGGGACCAGGAGCTTGAATCTCAGTCCTTGCATACTTTAATATGTGCACTCAACAGGGTGTGCCACCACCTTCAGGTGTGTCTTTTAAAAAATAATGAAAAGAAAGAGAGAGAGAGAAAAGAAGCAAATTGTAGTATCTCAGGAGATGGTGAAGTAGATAAAAAGTTAGACTCTTGGGAGTCAGGTGATAGCCAAGTAGGTTAAGCACAAAGACTGGCGTAAGAATCCTGGTTCCAGCCCCCAGCTCCCACCTGCAGGGGAGTCGCTTCACAAATGGTGAAGCAGGTTTGCAGGTATCTTTCTCTTCCCCTCCTCTCTCCATTTCTCTCTGTCCTATCCAACAACGACAACATCAGTAACAACAATAATAATTACAACAATAAAACAACAAGGGTAACAAAAGGGAATAAATAAATAAATATTAAAAAAAAAAAGTTAGACTCTCAAGCATGAAATCCTGAGTTCCATCTTTAGCACTGCATGGCCAGAGTGCTGCTGTGCTCCCCCCGCCAACACATAAATAAACTCTGAGTAGCGCCAGAGAAATAGTTCACCAGGTTGAGTGCCCATATGTGTCACCAAGTTTGTGCCCGGCACCACATGGAAGATGCTGAGTCACCTGTGGGGGCTGAGGTGTCTCTTCCTCCCAGTCCTTCTAGCTGAATTTTTTTAAAAAATATTGTATTTATTTTCCTTTTTTTGTTGTTGCCCTTGTTGTTTTTATCATTGTTGTGGTTATTATTGTTGTTGTTGCTGGACAGGACAGAGAGAAATGGAGAGAGGAAGGGAAGATAGAGATGTGGAAAGAAAGACACCTGAAGACCTGCTTCACCGCTTGTGAAGCGACCTCCCCCCCCCCCCCCCGCAGGTGCGGAGCTGGGGGCTTGAACCGGGATCCTTAAGCCGGTCCTCGAGTTTCGTGCCATGTGCGCTTAACACGCTGCACTGCGGCCCAACCTCCCTCTAGCTGAATTTTAAAGAGCAGATTAGGAGCAGAGAAATTGTACATAAGTGAGATGCCAGTTTTACAAAGAAAAAAAAAAAGATTCAAAAGATCAAGAAATGAGGGGGGCAGGGTGGAGGCCAGTGAGGGGACTCAGGGGCAGAAGAGACTCACCCATGTAGCCCACGGTGCCCACTCGGCCTTTGATAGTCTGGCCCTCGGGTACGTGAACAGCCAGCCCCAGGTCGGAGATACGGATGTGGCCTAAGTATGGGGGAGCGGGACAGGCCAAGCAGGTGAGCTAGATGCCTCCCTGCCCCCTTCTGCTCCATCCCTGCACCCCCACAGCCCCCACCCACCGTGGTCGTCCAGCAGAATATTCTCTGGCTTCAGGTCCCTGTGGGAGAGAAGGGCAGAGTCAGAGGCTGCTGGGGCTCCCTCCTAGCTTACTGGTGGGGATGAAGAGGGGGGATACACATCCTAACTGGGGAGCCTGGAGTGTTGGGGAAAGGAATCAGCAGCCCTGCTCAGCCCTGGCTCCTAGGGTGACCCATCCGCCCTCTCCCCTGCTTTGGGGGCTGAGTCTACCTCCCCAACGGGCAAGTGGGTTGCTTGTCCAGGTCCTCAGGTTCAGTCTCTGGCACTACATATGCCGGAGCTGAGCGGTGCTATGGTCTCTCTCTCTCACACAATAAATAAAATAGACCTTAATAATAAGAGCTGGAGAGATAGCATAGTGATTCTGCAAAAAGACTTTCATGCCTGAGGCCCCAGAGGCCCCAGGTTCAAACCTCAGCACTACCATAAGCCAGATCTGAGCAGTGCTCTAGTAAAAACAAACAAACAGACAAACAAACAAACAGGCAAGCAAGCAAACAACAAAAAAGGAAGTTGCATCTGGGGAGGCAGCACAAGGGCAGAACGCAGAACTTTCGTGTAGAAGTTGACTTCCACCCTCAGTACCACATATACCAGAGTGATGCTCTGGTTCTCACTTAATAAATGAACTCCTGGGGGCTAGTTGGTTTATCCTATCTAATCAAAAAGAAAGAAAAAATTTAAAGGAAATAAAGGCTGCCAGAAGCGGTAGATTCTTCGTGACACCGAGCCCCAAGGTTAACTTTGGTGGCAATAAAAATAAATAAATAAGTGGTCTGGGAGGTGGCACAGTGGATAAAGCATCGAACTCTCAAGCATGAGGTCTTGAGTTCATCCTCAGCAACACATGTACCAGAGTGATGTCTGGCTCTTTCTCTCTCCTCCTATGTTTCTCATTAATAAATAAATAAAATCTTTATAAATAAATAAATAAATGATTGTGCATCTGTTTACATAATATTTGTTTGTTTATTTATTTATTACCAGGGTACTGCTCAGCTCTGGCTTATGAGGGTGCTGGGGATTGAACCTGAGACCTCGAAGCCTTAGGCCTGAGAGTCTTTTGCATGACCCCAGCCCTGTTTATGCACTTATTTATTTTGGGACTAGGGTTTTACTGCGGCTGTGTATTTATGGAATTCCATCATTCCTGGCAGACTTCTAGGTTCAGGGAGAGAGGAAGAGAGGAGGATCCACAGGGAGAAGAGACACTCTAGCACTGCTCCATCACTTGTAAAGCGTCCCCTTTCCACATAGTGGCTGGGGGTTAGAACTTGGGACTTTACAGATGGCAAAGTATGTGCTCCCGTAAGCAAGCTATCTCTTGGTCCCAACAAAGAAAATCTTTTTTTTTTTTTTTGGGGGGGCAGGTGGTGGCATACCCCTGGTTGAGCTCAAGGACATGGGTTCAAGTCCCCACTCTCCCCTACAAGGGGGAAGCTTTTCAAGTGGTGAAGCAGGGCTACAGGTGTCTATCCTTCTTGTCTATCTCCCCCTTCCCTCTCAATTTCTCTGTCCTGTCAAATAAAAGAAAGGAAAAGAAAGTGGTCTTGGAGGTGGCACAGTGATAAAGCTTTGGACTCTCAAGTATGAGGTCCCAAGTTCAATCCCTGACAGCACATGTGCCAGAGTGATGTCTGGTTCTTTCTCTCTCCTATCTTTCTCATAAATAAATAATAAAATCTTTAAAAAAAAGAAAAGAAAAAAGAAAGGAAAAGAAAAAATGGCCACCAGGAGCAGCCACTGAGCCCCAGTAATAACCCTGGTGGATCTGGATACATCAGCTGCATTGTCTCTTTGAGGACCTGCTTCCCTGAAGAGAAAGGTGTGTGTGTGTGTGTGTGTGTGTGTGTGTGTGTGTGTGTGTGTGTGTGTGTGTGTGTGGTGGGGGGCGGTGAGCCATGAGGCCTGAGGTCACACCACGAGTGGGTCTGCAGGTGAGCCAGCACCCAAGCCTGGATTCCAAGTGGCTCAGTTTTTCCTGGTGTGGGTGAGCGTGGAGCACCCCCATCATTCCACCAGGGGCACCTGTACACGATGCGTTCCCGGTGCAGGTCCTCCAGGCCACAGCAGATCTCTGCGGCGTAGAAGACTGCCCGCGCCTCTGAGAAGCCCGCCTGGCCCATGTGATAGATGTGGAACTTGAGGTCGCCTCCATTCATCAGCGTCAGCACCAGGCACAGCGCATCCTTGGTCTCATAGGCATAGGCCAGGCTCACCTGCAGCAGGGGACGCGGCCCTCAGGTAAGGCTGACACCTGAGGACTCCTCCGGGGCCGCTGCCAGGCTGGTGCCGGTGCCCCACACCGCCCTGCCTGGGCATCTCTGGGGCCTGAGGGATGTCTGTCTGTACTTACTACAAACCTACTGTTCACTTTCTCCAGGATCTGCTTCTCGTTCAGTGCCATGGCCTCGCCCTTACGCTTCTTCACCCTCTTCTTCTCCAGCTTCTTGCACGCGTACATCTTGCCTGTCGCCCGCACCTGGCAGGCACACACCTAGGGGTGCAGGGGGGACTTGTGGGGACAGGCTGTGGCCTTCCTGGGGACCCATGGCGGAAGTGGGCCAAGGTCCACCCTATGTGCCTCTGACACTCACCTCCCCAAAGCCGCCTTTGCCCAGCACTCGGTACTGCCTGAAGGTATTTTTGGTCACAGGCTGCCTGTGGGTGAGGGTTTGGAAGTGGGTGAGGCTGAGCTGGGGGCTTCCGTCAACCCTTGGTGGTCCAGCCACTCCCGACTCAGCCTCCCAGGAACACACCTCTCCAGCCACTTCCACTGTAAGAACCGGTTGAAGTAGATGCTGTCGAGGTAGTCGGCAAAGGGCGCCACGCTCAGGTACTCGTGGGTCAGGCTGGCAAGGGCCCCCAGCAGTGGTCAGCCTCACAGCCCTGGGTTCTCAGGGTGACAGGGCAGCCCCCTCTCCCCACCTGGTCTGGGACCTGCTCAGCCCAAAAGGTGTTCCATGCAACCAGCCTTCCTGCTCAGCCACTTCCATGAGACACAGCCAGGAGCCCAACAGAAAGGGCAGGCAGCCCACCCACGGTCACACAGCAGAGCAAGGATGGGGAGAGCGGCTGTGCTTCCTAGCCCACCAAGGTCCCCTCTTGGGACACTCTCACCCCCTGTCCGGGACCAGGATGGGGGGGTTACCGGGTGAGCTCCTGGAAGAGATCCTTGCAGGGTCCCTGCTCCAGCCGCTGGGCACAGTTGGTCACCAGCTGCCGGGGCACTTCCGGGATGAGGTCAGGACCCTGGGGACAGGCCAAGGACAGGTCAAGGTCTGTGCTGGGGGGGCTGTGGGTCAAGGGTGAGCCCCCTTAGGGCAGCAGGCCGCAAGAGAGAGCAGCCTGGCCCAGAGCCCTGTCCCATTCCCTGGGCTCCCTGCCTGCACAGCTGGCTGGCCAGGCCTGGAGCGGTTCCCAGGCACCTGCTGGCCAGCCTAGGCCAGGCCTCTATGCGTCACCACTGTCCCTCCACCCTCCATCCCTTTGCTTGCTCACCATGTGGCTCAGAAAGTTCTGCATCAACCTCCGCCCACATGCCTTCCGCTTCTCATCAGGGGTCACTTCGTACTCAGCCTGTGGGGGAGGGGGAGGCAGAGTCCTGGGCGCTGGGCCCCGTGACAGGTGTAGCCCACCCCCTTCCCGCCCTGTCCACCCCAGGGTGGGGCCCCAGCACATACCACCCCATCCAGGAAGGCGATGCAGCGGTTCAGCTCAGGCCTTGTTGCGCAGAACTCGCGGAACAGCAGGCGCCCGATGGGCTGCCGCTCGCACAAGCTGTGGTAGTCGTGCTCTGCGGGGTGGAGGGGGCGCAGCTGGGTACCCAGGCCTGGAGCCCCTGAAGGCACACCTGGGGCCCCACAGCGGCCAGCCCTGTATTGTCAGCCTTTCCAGTAGTCTCTAGAACCTGCACTGCAACCCTGAGGTCAGCAGAGGCCTCCATTACAAGAGTGTGGGCTGCTAAGGCCCAGAGAGGCTGAGTGACCAGCCCAGGGTCACACAGCCGGACTGCACATCTGGATGTCCTCTGTGCCACCCACCCCCCACATGATGTGTCATAGCACTGGGCATGGGTGCGGTCGGCAAGGTTCCGGGCTGGGCCCACACCTGCCGCCTGCTTGCCTGCTTTTCTGGCGAAAGTGGGGGAGGAAGCTGTGGCTTCCGGCAAGCTCGTGGCTGGGCCCCCTTCTCAGGCAGGGAGCAGCAGTACACAACCCACCCCCCCCACACACACACACCCTCGCCTACATGCAGGTATCACGGGGGCCTGGCCCCCTGGGGTGCTACTCAAACCTGGAACCCTTCTGTCCCTCTGACCAGGTTGAGGACCTCAGGGGGAGACTTTAGTGCCCCTCAGCCTCCTAGCATGGCGGCCCGACAGGTTGGAGCTCATGCCCCACAACCTCTCTGTCATCAGGGGCCTGCCCCCCTCCCTTCTCAGGATGCCCCAACTCTGACCCTGTCCTGCCCGCTCTCTGCTGCCTCCTGTTTACACTCTGCCCTCTGCCCCACCCAGGCCTAGAAACTGGAAGTGGGCAGGGTGCCTTGACCTTCCTGCTCCTCGACCCCAGGGGAGGCTTCCCAGCAACCCCATCCCCACCCCATTCCACGCTCTGGCCTCACCGAGGATGAGCCGCAGCTCCTCGCACTGGCTGATGTGGGGGAACTGCAGCATCTGCCGCCATTTCTTGCTCTTGCCTTTGCGATTCCCGCCACCACCTGTGGGAGCACAGGCCACTGGGTCTCACGACCGAGTCCCCTGCTGTGCCCTCTTGGTCTCATGGGCCCTCGTGCTTCAGTAGCCCCTCCCAGTTGGTGAGGGAGGCCAGGTTGGCGATGCCAAAGATGGGGTGGGGGAGGGCTGCCCCCCCCCCCCCGCTCCCTTCAATGCACAGGGCTCCCCAGGCCCTGAATCCTGCCTCATTTTCTGTAGCTGATCCCCATCTGCAGCTGCTGAGGCCAGGGTAGCAGCTCAAATGCCTCCAGAACCAAGCAGGCCAATGAGGACTAGAAGTGGGCAAGAGGGAGGGGTGGGACATATGGCAAAGAACGGTTCCCATTCTGCTCAAAACCCAGTGCCTCCAAGTAAGCACCTGAGAAGTTGGCCGGATGTGGCCTGTGGCCACCAGGGGGAGAAGAGTGTCTCACAGATCAGGTGTTGAACCTCGGATTCAGACTTGAGGCCTCTCATGTGCCACCATGGACCTCAATTTCTCCAGTACACTTCTGGTCCCAAGCCACCTCTAGAGGTGGTGTTGGACGTGTGTGTGTGTGTGTGTGTGTGTGTGTGTGTGTGTGTGTGTCCCAGTGGCACCCAGCAGGACTGTGACAAGCAGTGAGTTCCAGTTCCAGCATCTAATTCCACAGCAACTTCAGGCAACCATTTCCCCTCACCTGGCCTCAGTTTCCCCTCTGGCCACCAGCTAGGCAGTGGCAGTAATGATGAGGAGGACGGGTGGCTGCAGGGGGGAAGTGTGGCAGGGTACCCCACATTGGGAAACCTTCAGGCTGGCAGTCCCAGCACACCCAGCATTGCTTCACCGCAGGGAACACCAGACCCTCCACCCCCAACTCCTCCCCAGGCCTCCCCAGAAGGGGAACTCCCACCCCCACCCCTACAAGCCCCTAGCCCAACCCTCCACCATCTGCTTCCCCCCACCAGCTACTTCCTCCCTCCCTTCCTCCCAACCACATTAAGGCAGCAAGAGTCACATGTAAACACTCTGCCCTGGGAGGACACACCACGGGCTGGGGGCTGGTTATCGGGCTCCTCCCCACCCAGGACCGCCTTGCACCCTGGGGCCACCCCACTGCATTCTCCAGTTGCTCTGCCATACCCAGCCCAATTTTCATATGTAAACCCAGGTCCCAGGGTGGGGAATCAGTACACCCAATGTCACAAAACCTGGCAGTGGTGGCAGGATTAGGACTCCCTGGAACTGAAAGCTAAGCCCCAAATATACTGAGCATCTACTAGGTGCCAACAGCATACATACACAAGGGCTGCCAGACCACCCAGGTCCTAGGGTCCTTTGGGAAGCTGCCAGGCAGCTGCTGCAGCTGGCCCATGAGTCAGGAGTCAGGGGTCAGGGGTCAATGACAGTAAAAAGTGGAATTTCCTTTCATTTTCAGATCCCATCTCCAACCAGGCCAGGAGCAGGTCAGAGATGAGTCCAGTGAAGGGATGCATCTCCAGGTCAGAGTGAGGGTCCTCCTGGGAAGGAAGGGGTCCCCCAGTGCCTCACCCACTGGTCAGAGGAAGCCTGCCCAAAGGAACCCACACTCTGGCCAGGCAAGGCAGTGCTCTGGGTAGGTCTGAGGCCTGAACCAGCTCCAGCCTGAGGGAGGACTGCCCAACGAGGCTTTCCCCTCCCCTCCTCCCTGGCTGGCTGGATGACGAGGCAGAACAGAATCAATCAGCAGATGCCCCCAGAGGCTGGGAGGAAGACAGAGGCTGGGAAGACGGGAGATAAGGAAGGTTCCGGGCACTCAGGACCCAGCAGCCAGCGGGGTCCACACGCACTAGGGGACACCCATATCTTGCCAGCGGGGGACATCTCTACACTTCTCAACCGCATTGGGGGCAGCCTGAGCCCTGTGTCTCACTGTGTGCGTTAGATCCAAGCCCCATTTCCCACGTGGGAAAGAGGGTGGAAAGGTGAAGCAGAGGACTCTGAATCTTGAAGCCTAGCAGAGACAAGCCTGTCGCAACCTCCCTGCCCTAGAGTTCCCAGAAGGATTGATCCCTCGGGCTCTCCAGCACCCTGGACAGAACAGAACTCGACCTGGGTACTGAGATGGACAATGGCAGGGAGGGGCAGATGATGAGGGGCAGATGACGCGGGGCAGGTAGGCATCCCCGCCTTTGGCCCTTCTCTCTCCTTCAGGACCTTCACACAGCAGGCTTCCGGGCTGGCTCCTCTGCCTGGCTTTTGCACCCCAGTCCCACAGGCCGGTGAGCTCCCTTCCTTCGGAGCTCAGCTCCCACTCGTTTTTGTGCGCAGTGATCCCTCGGGGCCGTGGGCTTCCAAGGACAGATGGTGACTCATGCACCTCTGTCCCCAGTATGTCTGAGCAAGTGGCCCGTGGCGGCGGTGGCCTGGATGAACAGCCGTCGCCCCCCACCCCGAGATCGGGAGGGCTGGGGCTGCTGCGTTCATTCATTCTGCGAGCCAGTAGCCGCCAACTTTGCGCCGCGGGCGCCTGGGGCCCGGCAGACGGGCACGTGCGGCGAGCTGCCGGTCCCGGGCATCGGCTCACCCTCCCGGGGAGAGGCGTAGACAGGCGCTCCCAGGTCCCACCCTCCGCTCTTCCTTCCTCCCTCCAGCCCTCGCCCGTCACCCGCTCCGCCAGGGCGGCGGCCTGGCCCCCGCCCCTTCCCGGGCCCGGCTCCGGGGCAGGTGCGCAGGAGGAGTCCGCCCGCTCGCCCGGAAAGCTTCGCGCTGCCTGCGGGGCCGGGCGGTCGGGGCGCCCCGCCGAGCCCGCCGCCTCCCCGCGCGTGTCTCACCTTCCCGGGCCTTGAGCAGCACTGTGTTCGCTACGATGTTCTCGAGCTCCATGGGCTGCGGCGCCGCCGGGCCCGCCGGGCCGTCCCGCCGGCCGGGGTCGCGCGCGAGAGCCGGGCCCGCAGGGCGATGGGTCGGCTGGGCTCGCAGTGACCGCGCCGCGGCCTCCCGGGCCTCCCCGGCCGCCGCCGCCCGCCGCGCTCGCTCCGCCCCTCCGGGGGCCCTGGGAGCCGGCCTGCCTGGCTCCGCCTCCTGTTTACTTTACTCAGTCAATAGCGAGGCGGACTCTCCCCGCGCCGCCTTCCCATTAGACAGCCTCGGAGCCAGACCCCGCCCCTTGATCCCGCGATTCGCTCAAAGGAGCGGGGGGCGGGGCTTCATACGTCCACCGGTCCTGGTTGGTGGTGAGCTGGAATTCGGCCCCCAGGTTCGAATTTCTGAGCCTTCGTAGCCCAACTGCCAATTAGGGCCGAGCCCCCCGCGGAGATTCTGAAGGCGGGCCCTCTTGGTCACGCCTTTGGAGTTCGGATGTGTGATGGGACGCAGGAAGCGTCAGTCATTTTCAACACTGACTCTGATTGGGCCTCCGTAGGGGGCGTGGCTGTGGACCCTGGTTCGCCTGATCTTTTCTAGGGTTGCCCCGGCAAGCTTCGGGTGTTCCCGGCCTGTGATGGGTCTTTCGCGGGTCAGCTCGGGTCGAGTGTCCAGCCGTGTCGCTTTGGGTCGGCCTGTCCTGGAAGGCGCGCGTCGAGAACGGGGAACGGCCCCGGGGCGCGGGCGGGGAGAGGCGCGGGTGGAGGCCCTCCGCAGCCCGCCTGCCCAGATCCGCAGCCGGATGCTGCGATCGCTCCCCGCCCACCCGGCCTGGCCCGCGGCCTTATAAGGCAGCACGGCCTCCTGGGCGGCGACGGCTGCTCACGCCTATTGTTCAGGTGGGCTGCGAGGCGCCAGAGGAGGGGTGGCGGCTGAAACTCTGCAGCTGGTCAGCTCTGCTGGCTCGGGGTTCCTCTGCTCACACGGGGGCGCACAACGAACCAGGCGCAACCAGGTCCAGCCAGCCATTCATTCACCCAAGACAGCAGCATCTGTTGGGCGCCAGGCCCCGAGCATGTGCAGAGTACAGTACTGTAGCGGCCGCAAAAACCGCCAACTCCCTGCTAACATGGAGAAGGGAGCTAAAAGTGACAATCTCTAACATAAACTAACAATTAGGCTGCTTTTCAGTCCTCTGTAAATATTATTTTTTTAAAGACATGAAGACATGGCCTGGAAGTACCTCCTGGCTAGAGCCCACATCTTCCATGAGATCCTGATGTGGGAATGCGGAAACACAGGAGCACCATGGACAGCACCAGGCGAACTTCAGAGGTTGGAAGCAATGCTGTGGTATCTCATCCCTGTCTCTCTCTCTCTCAAGAATGAACAGAGTGGGTCAGGGAAGCCACTCGGCAGTAGTGTTGTGGATGCAGAGGTCCTGGTTTCATTCCCTAGCACCTCATTTAAAAAATCAAAAACAACAAGACAAACTAACAAGGGAGGAGTAGCCTCGGAATATGACATTTGAGCAAATGCAACCACACAAGTATCTAGCGGAAACAGAATTCCAAGCAGAGACTACAGCGGGTGTGGAGACTCAGAGCCTAGAGTAAGCCAGGTATCCTCAAGGCACAGGAAAAAGACTAGTGGAGCGTCATCTCCCAGAGGTCTGAGATGAAATGAAGGAAAGGTGCTTGCTAGTAAGTGGGAGATAATAGAAGAATATATATATATAGTTTTTGTGCTTTTAAAAGCTTACTCTAGGGATCAAGGGGTGGAAGCAGAGAACATATAGAAGGCTACAGAATTCCTGGACCTACCCTATGACCCTGCAATTCCCCTCCTGGGGATATATCCTAAGGAACCCAACACATCCATCCAAAAAGATCTGTGTACACATATGTTCTTGGCGGCACAATTTGTAATAGCCAAAACCTGGAAGCAACCCAGGTGTCCAACAACAGATGAGTGGCTGAGCAAGTTGTGGTATATATACACAATGGAATACTACTCAGCTGTAAAAAATGGTGACTTCACCGTTTTTAGCCGATCTTGGATGGACCTTGAAAAAATCATGTTGAGTGAAATAAGTCAGAAACAGAAGGATGAATATGGGATGATCTCACTCTCAGGCCGAAGTTGAAAAACAAGACCAGAAAAGAAAACACAAGTCGAACTTGAAATGGAATTGGAGTATTACACCAAAGTAAAAGACTGTGGGGTGGGTGGGTGGGTGGGGAGAATACAGGTCCATGAAAAATGATGAATGAAATAGTGGGGGTTGTATAGTTAAATGGGAATCTGGGGAATGTTATGCATGTTCAAACTATTGTATTTACTGTTGAATGTAAAGCATTAATTCCCCAATAAAGAAATAAATTATTTAAAAAAAAAAAGGCTACAGAATTCCAGGAGAAAGTGACCTGGACAAAGCAGGTGGCAGTGGCAATGGATCTGGAATACTCTGCAAAAAGTATAAGTGCCTTGAGCATCACACAGAAAGCTCAGCAGGTAGTGCATCTGCTTTGCCATATGCACAGCCCACATTCTTGCTCTGGTGCCACATGGGAAGGAACTGTGGCACCTGGAGAAGCTCCGGTGCTATGCTGGCTCTTCCTCTCTGTCTTTTTATATGAATAGAAGAGTGGTCTGGAAGCAGCCACACAGTCACATGTACAGGACTCTAGCTCAATATATATATATATATATATATATATATATATATATATATATATATATATATTGCTTTGAGAAGGCAGCCCAATAAACAGTAAACCAAGAATCAGCCTCCCCCCTCCCACCAGTTAAAGCTGAGAGAATTGAGTCTCAGTGGCGAATGCAGGTTTTAGAAGAGTGTGGGGGTGGGGTGAGGTGAGGGGCGGGAGAGAACCTTCTGGACAGTGACTAGGTCCCATTCTAAGTTCCATGGAGGTTGGCAGACAGGGCTCCTGCACTCACACCCGAGGGCATTACATACTAGATTACCTTGTGCCTACTGGGGTGGGCAAGGAGGCAAGAACCCACTGGAGTTGGCAAGGAGGCAATAAATGAGGCCAAAGCCTGGATTGGGAAGGCCTTGGATCCAGGTAAGGAGTTTGGAACATGTGTGGATGGCAGTGGGAGCTGCCCATCTGCAGGAGGGTCGCTTCACAAGTGGTGAAGCGGGTCTGCAGGTATCTATCTTTCTCTCCCCCTCTCTGTCTTCCGCTCCTCTCCCCATTTCTCTCTGCCCTATTTAACAACGATGACATCAGTAACAACAGTTAACTACAACAACAGGGAAAATAAATACATAAATATTTTTTTAAAAAAAGCTATGTTTGGGGTCTGGGTGGTGGCGCAGTGGGTTAAGTGCACATGGTGCAAAAAGCTATGTTGTTTGCTGGAAAAGGTAAAATGGGTGCTTCCCTTTGTACCTTTGGTGAGAAGGGGTGGGGCTCTAGTCCCTCCCACATTTCAGTGCCCTCAAGCCAGGGCAGTTTATCTCTCAACTGCACCTGGTCAAGACAGGCTGTCCTGTCCTCCTCACTCAGGGAGCCAGATGAGAAGGGAGAAGGCCTCCATCTTACTGTGCTCCTATGAGGGCAGACAGAAAGAGGAAACCGGCCAATCGCATGAAGGCCCTGAGAGCTTGCACCTGGAAGTGGCAGCTGTCACTTCAGCTCACAAGTCATTGGCCAAGGCAAACCACGTGAACAAAACCAACTTGAGAGGAGGTGATGTGTGCAACAACATGGCACTTCTGCAAGCTTCCCCCCCCCCCCATGCTTCTACAATGTGACTTGCCTACCTTCCACCAAGGGGTCTCATCCCCCCCCCCCCGCTGGGCAGATTTGAGTGTGACTCTTGTTAATGGTGGGAGGGATGCATGTGAGGTCTGAGACTAGCTAGAAAGGACCCCACAGCCTGCTTCATCAGCAGCACCGGCTTTCTGGAAACTTCTCTCTGATTTTCCAATCAGCAGTGGCTGAAAAGGCTACATAGAAGGAGGCACTCTGCTCCCAGCTAAGCTCAATCCTGGGGTTGATTCCTACCTCTGGGGCCACTGAGGCCAATCTCAGCCACTTAGGCAACAGTTGCCCGTGCAGACCACTTAGTCTGCCCATGAGGGGTAGAGACAAATCCCCCAACAAAACTGCTTGTGAAGTGACTCCTCTGCAGGTGGGGAGCCAGGGGCTCAAACCAGGATCCTATGCCGCTCCTTATGCTTTGTGCCAGGTGCGCTTAACCCACTGCACTACCGCCGACCCCCCATGCAATTTATTTGTTTTGTTATCACTAGGGATTTCCCAATCCAGGTCAGAGATAGAGAAAGAGAGGCAGAGAGACCATACCACCTAAGTTTTCCCCTGTGCACTACGGCCTTACGCCGGTCCTTGCACTTTGCACCATGTGTGTTTAACCCGCTGCGCTACTGCCCGACTCGCTTTTATTTTTTCAAAGGATTTTTAAAAAGAGAAATTAAGGGCCAGAAAAAATAACTCACTTAGTGCAATGCTCTGCCAGGTGCCTGACCCAGCTTTGAGCCCGGCTCCCACCATATTGAAGCTTTGGTGCTGTGATCTCTTTTACCCTCTCTGCCTTCTCTGTCTCTATCTAAAATAAAATTAAAAAATTAAAAAAAATAAGTCAGCCCAGGAACATGCTCAATTAAATCCCCTGACTCCCATAAAAATAATTAATGCATTTAAATTAATTAAAATTAAATTAGGGTCCCTGGAGGTGGCTCAGTGGTAGATCCCTGATACCACATAGAGACAGAGTGGTCTCTATTTCAGTTCTCTTAATGAAAATGCTGTGAGAGAGAAGGGGAGAGAGAGAGAACCAGAGCCTTGCTCTGGCACATGTGATGGTGGAAGTCAAACCTTCGATCTCATTTTGAGGGCCCAGTGCATTATCTGCTCAGCCACCTCTGGGGCCACTGAAAATGCCGAAATCATTAAAAAAAATTTTTTTATATTTAGTTAGTTTCCCTTTTGTTGCCCTTGTTTTTTTTAATTATTGTTGTTGTTGTTGTAGTTATTATTGTTGTTGTTGATATCATTAATGTTGGATAGGACAGAGAGAAATTGAGAGAGGAGGGGAAGACAGAGATGGGGAGAGAAAGATAGACACCTGCAAACCTGCTTCACCGCCCGTGAAGAGACTCCCCTGCAGGATCCTTATGCTGGTCCTTTGGCTTTGTGCCACATGCGCTTAACCTGCTTCGCTACTGCCTGACTCCCCCCCCCCTTTTTTTTAAAGTTAAGTAAAGTGAGCATGCAGCCCCTTGGTCTCACATAGCTTTTAGGTGATAGGTGGCCACTGGAGTCCCAACCTCAAGGAAATGGCTGGAGATAAGGAATGGTTTCCCTCAGTAAAAAGGTTCCCAGGTGGCAGCGTGAATGACTGGGAAAGAGGCGGTGCCACCAACTAGGAAGTCATGAGGGTGGTGGCCTGGGTACCCTCCAATCCTCTAGACTTACATGGGCAGTTCTGCACCTCCAAATGTCTATGAGCATGAACTTGGTGGTCCACACCCCGAAGCTGGGGTGAGGAGAAAGAGCCTGTACATTCTGATCCAAAGCACAGATGGAAACACCCACTCGGGCAAGAGTCCTGGGGGTAGCCGTGAAGAAGAGGTGGGGTGCAGAAGAGAGAGTCTCTGTAAGCTCCTGGCCCCCAGATCTTGCTTCACATTAGCAGGTGACATGTTAACAACACCGCCACCTATCCCTGAAGAGGCATGATGAGAAAGGATCAAGGAGGCTGACCCTTGACCCTAGTCACTCGGGATTGCTGGCCAAGATGCGACTGGAAGGTTTCTTGGTTTGAGCTCATTGCTGGTTTTTCCCCTAGTCCCTGCCACTAAGGACACTGCTTTCCTTTTCCTCCACCCCACCCCCATTTTACAGAACAGAGAGGGAGAAAGAGAGAGGGAGAGAGAGCAACATAGAGTCTCCTTCAATGCAGTGGGGGGGGGTCAGGTTTGAATCTGGAATACGTGTGGGGCTATGTGTAAGCTTGGTAGAGCTTAGGGAAAACTCCCCCCATCCTTGGATGGAGGTCTGGGAAAGACACCCCCTTGTTAGTCTCTCTCAACCAAGATGAGCAAAGGGGAGAAACCGTCTCTCAGACTTAGTTCTTCCCTTTCAGACTCTCAAGCCCACAGAGACCTCACTGCCTCTCCCCATGAACTGCAGGCCACATGGCTGCCTGCCTTAAGGTTCATTTAAAGTTCACATAGTCACCCAGAGTTCACACAATCACCTCACTTTTGATCACTAGAGAAAGCATACTCCATCAAACACCTCCTTGACTTCAGTCAGTGAAACTCCAAACGTTATTTCCTTATAATCTGGTTTAACTCCTATGTTTCTCTCAAATACCTTTGGATAATTAAGTTGCTTGCATCATGGAGAATAACTGTCTAGACCTTTATGTATCTCATCAATTCCTGTCATACCAACCCCCTACCGCCCCCTACCATAGGGGCAAGCTGACCTTTAAGAAACCTGTAATTTCTGACATGTTTGAAATATGTTCTTTGTCTGAATTCCTATTTAAACCCATGTCTGTCTGCCATTAAATGAGAGTGCCTCAATTTTCCCCAGTGTCTCTTGTCTCTATTTCTTTTTTTTTTTTTTCTTGTCTCTATTTCATGTCGTCTCTTGAACATTTACCTTCCTGGCTGAGAGCCAACCCACGTGAGCTCCGGCAGAACACACACATGGCGAAGCAGTGCACTATCCAAATGAGCTATTTTCTTGGCCCTTCCTAGTCTCTTCAATTAATTAATTAATTAATTAATTAAGCAAAGGCCCCATGTATGTGTGATTCCACCACTTCTGGACCAACCTTTTCATTCAGATAGAGAGACAGAGATAGGAGAAGAGATAACATAGCACCAGACCTTTCCCCAGTGCTGTGGTACTCCCACATGGCACCAGGGTCAGAACGTGAGGAGCATGTATAGCATAATGAACACTATCTCTTGTGTGCTATCTCTTGGCCCTTATTCTTCTGTGTTTGTTCGTATGTTGCCACTAGAGTGACTGCTGGGGCTCAGTGTCTGCATGGCTCCACCAGTCCTGGCAACCATTTTTTTTTCTTTCTTTCTATTAGCTAGAGGGTGAGAGACAGACACCAGTGTTACTCCACCCACCACCAGCCCCAGTGCAGGCAGCCCTATATAGGGCATTCTTGTGCAGGGAAATGTGTGTGCTCTGCCTGCTGAACCTCCTGCCACCTCTATTGGTTTATTCTTGAAGCTGTTGACTTACAGAGCTGACCATGAGAGGGGTTTGTTTTGCTTTGTTTTAGGAACTTCCTGGTAACAGTGCATGAGCTCTTGCATCAGTGAGGACTTTGGGTTGCCACCAGAATGGGTCTGGGCAGAAAAAGGAAATTATTGCTTCAGTAACCCAACAGTAACTTTGGGTCCCAGGTCTCAAAGGGGGGGTCACTGAAAACTTGTCTTTTTTCCCCACTATGACTCCGGTAAAAAAAAAAAAAAGCATATATACGTAATGGGGCTTGGGAGACAGCATAATGGTCTACAAAAGACTTTATTGGGAGTAGGGCAGTAGCACAGCGGTTAAGCGCACGTGGCACAAAGTTCAAGGACTGGCATAAGAATCCCAGTTCGAGCCTCCGGCTCCCCTACCTGCAGGGGAGTCGCTTCACAGGTGGTGAAGCAGGTTTGTAGGTGTCTATCTTTCTCTCCCCCTCTTTGTCTTCCCCTCCTCTCTCCATTTCTCTCTGTCCTATCCAACAATGACAACATCAATAACAACAACAACAATAACTACAACAACAATAAAAAGACAGCAAGTGCAACAAAAGGGAAAATAAAATAAATAAATAAAAATTTTAAAAAAGACTTTCTTGCCTCAGGTTTTCCAGGGTTCCAGGTTCACTCCTGAGCACCACCATCAGCCAGGGCTGAGCAGTGCTCTGTGCGCTCATCTGTATCTTGCTCTATTTATCTCTTTCACTAAAATAAATTAATGAACATTTTTTAAAATAAATAATATATATGGGGCTGGGGAGCTCACTCAGTTGTAACACACATGCCCTTGGCACTGAGAAAGAGACACCTGCAGCCCAAGTGCTTCACCTCTTATGGAGCTACTCCCCCCCCAGGTGGGGCCAAGGGCTTAAACCTGGGTACTTGTTCAGAGTAACATGTGCATTCAACCAGGTGCACCACCACCTGACCCCTTGTTTTCATTTTTACTTTAGTTACTTCACCTTTGAAAGCAACTGTTGACAAGTCACCGCATCTCTTCCTGCCCTTCTCCCATTCTGTTTCCATTCCACACAGTCTTCCACGGTCACCTTCTGTTTTAGCCATTTCTGCTGTTGTATTTGCTCGTGTCTTGTTTTCATGCCAAGTCAAGTGGTCAAATCCTGGATCATTGCATGCAAAGTATGCCCTCTTCCACTGAGCCTCAGCCCATCATTCATCCACCTTTATTTTGACTTACTGTTACTTTAACTCTCCCAGTTATTCAACCAGGCCCATAATACTTCAGCAAACAAATGCTAAAAATGTAAGTCAGGCCCCAGACCAGCTGACCCTTTGCTAGGTGACTGACCTAATCAGGTGTGTCCTTAGCCAGACAAAAGATGAGCTCAGTAGGAGAGGGAACTGGCCTGAGGCAGGGTCTCTGTTACTGGAAGGGAGATGCAGGGGCCACAGGGAAGAAAGTGCAGGGGCTGCTGGGAGCTAGGATGACCTCTGGTTGACAGCCAACAAAGAAACAGGGACTTCAGTTTTTGAAACCATGGAGCTCAGTTCTGCTAGTGAGTCTGCAAGTGGGTTTCCCCAGAGCTTACAAAATACTCAGCCTTAACTTCAGTCCTTTTTTTTTTTTTTTACCCCTGGCATTGGGGCTTTGAGTCTGCATGATTCCACCACTCCAGGGGGGTCTATCCAGTATCCCCCACCCCACCAGCTAAAGGATGAGAGACACAGAAGGAAAGACAGAGGAGAGGCATCACAGTACTGCTCTGCCATTCATAAAGTGTCCCCTTTGCAAGTTGCTCCTACATGGTGGCCAGGGCCTCACATCTGGGTTCTCATTCATATATAAAGTATACACCATACCGGATGAGCTCTCTCTCAACCCTCTGACCTCAGTCTTGTGATGCCCTGAGCAGAAAATGTCTTCACCCAGTGCCTAGCAAATAGCCTAGAAGGTTGCTCAGCGGGTAGAGCACAGGATGTCCGAGGGCTCTGGTCTGTCTCCTTCATAAATAGAATATGTTCTCTGTTCTTTCTTTCTTTTTTCTTTCTTCCTTTCTTTCTTTCTTCCTGCTGGGGCCCCACCCAGGCATGATTCCACTTCCCCGGGCTTTTTTTTCCCTTCATTTTTAAAATTTCAAATGAGGGTGGGGTGGGGAGGTGGGACAGATAGGGCATCACATGTGATGCTGGGGATTGAAATTAGGACCTCATGCTTGAGAGTCCAATACCGTATGCACTGTGTCACCTCACAAGCTGCCCCCCAAAAGATTTTTTGCCTCCACGATTATTGCTGGGGCTCAGTGCCTGCACCATGAATCCACTGCTCCTGGAGGCTATTCCCCCCCTTTTTTGTTGCCCTTGTTGTTTTATCGTTGTTGTGGTTACTGTTATTGTTGTTATTGATGTTAATGTTAGATAGGACAGAGGGAAATGGAGAGAGGAGGGGAAGACAAAGAGGAGGAGAGAAAGACACCTGCAGATCTGCTTCACCACTCATGAAACGACCCCCCTGCAGGTGGGGAGCCGGGGGCTTGAACTGAGATCCTTGTGCCGGCCCTTGCACTTTGCGTCATGTGTTCTTAACACACTGCACTACTGCCCAACTTCCCCCACCAAAGAGATTTTTAAAACAAAAGAAGCTTCAGAAGCTAGCCCCCGACCATGAACCCATGCCCCACAAGGGTGCTTCTCTTGGGATGTTAACCTCCTCTAGCTCCAACAGGCCTTGACACAGAAGCCTCCTTCCCTCTTCTAGTCCCACATTCTGGGAAAGAGAGTGGGAACCCTCACCCCCAGCTCCCTGCCCTTGGGGCCACCAAGGAAGCCGCTCTGCTGTCCCACCAGCCCTCCAAGTGCAGTCTGCCCAATCCCAGCCACCCAGCCTGGGACCTTTGACCAGCCCCATCGACCTGGACTCACAGCCCGACGCCATGAGGGCCCTGCTGCTCCTGTGGTCCCTGCTGGCATGCCAGGAGCCCATGCTCGCGGTGAGGACCGTGGGGGCTGGAGGAGGGTGCAGGGACAGTGTGGTGGGTGGGGGAGGGGGTCCTGACACAGCCTTGGCCTCTACCCTGTCCTGTGGGTCCCAGGGTTAGAAGGCTGCTGAGAAAGGCAAAACCAATCTGAGGTCTGGGGAGGGGGGTACATCTGGGACCCAGAATTTGGAGACCTACAGGGGACAATGGAGAGAGGAACAAGGGGCTCAGGCCTTGTGAACCCATCTCTACTGGTGGCTGGGTCAGAAGACAGTGCAGTAGGGGTGCGCCTGAACCTGTGACTGAGGCCTACCTGGCGCCAGTGCTGGGCAGTGCTTCCCTTCCCCTCTGACGAAAATAAATAAATTTTAAAAAGATGCACCAGGTCCCTTCCTGTAGGGGAAGCTTCAAAAGGGGTGAAGCAAGTACTACAGATAGCTCTCTGCCTCTCTCCCTCTCTGTCTCCCTCTCCCCTCTCTGTCTTATAAAATAAAGGGGGGAAAAGCACAAAGTGAAACATGGGCTGGACATGGTGTATTGCACCAAAGCAAAGGACTCTGGGGAGGAAGAGAGAGGGAGGGTAGGAGGAAAACTCTGGGGGGGTCTATTACATAATGAAATTGTATGCATCTGTCAGTGACTGCACTGTAAAGAATTAACCCTCTCAATAAAAAATAAAATAAAATAAAATAAAGGTGGGTGGGGTGGGGTGGGGGGAATGGCCACCGGGAACAGTATATTCATTGTGCAGGCACCTAGCTCCAGTGACAACCCTGGTGGCAAAAATAAAGATGAAACAGCTACTAGGAACTCCTTTTGGGGCTTCAGGGCTGGGCTGTGACTTTCTGGCAAATTCCCTCTCTTCTCCTTTCCTGCTGCTGCAGACCCCCCGCTGGAAGTTCCCCAAGGAGATCAAGCACAGGGCTGGAGAGCACTCAGAAGGTAAGTCACTTGGCTCTGCTCCCAAAAGGGCTGGCACCAGTGGTCAGTGACAGACCCTAGGAGAGGGGACAGATTCTGGGCATTTCACACATTCACCTGCAGACTTCCTGGCTGGCACATACACCTGCCTTCTACATGTCTGTGGGTGCTAGGGACCTGGAGTGGCAGCAGGTTCCACTCTGAGAGGGAGTCCGGTGGTAGTGCAGTGGGTTAAGCACAGGTGGTGCAAAGCACAAGGACCGGCTTAAGGGTCCCAGTTCAAGCCCCAGCTCCCTACCTGCAGGGGAGTCACTTTACAAGCAGTGAAGCCGGTCTGCAAGTGTCAATCTTTCTCTCCCCCTCTCTGTCTTCCCCTCCTCTCGCCATTTCTCCCTGTCCTATCCAACAACAATGTCATCAATAACAAGAACAGTAATAACTACAACAATAAAACAAGGGCAACAAAAGGGAATAAATAAATCATTTAAAAAAAAAAAAAGCTCTCTGAGAGACCTGTCCAGTTCTTCCAGTCTGCTTCAGTTTCTCCATAGTTTCCTTTCTTTTGCCTATGAATCTCAGTTTTGGCACTGACGAACTGAGTGACTCTGGGCAAGTGGCTGCTGAGACCTCAACTCATAGGTTGGGCACCGTGGAAACTTACAGTATGTTAGCTAGTCCACCAAAGTTCAAGCCTGGCCCTCACCACACTGGAGGGACCTTTGGTGCTGAGGGATGGGCAATGGTGCACACAGTGGAGGGCACACATTACTATGTGTAAGGTCCTGCGTTCAAGCTCCCATTCCCCACCTGTAGAGTGGAAGTGTCACAAGCAGTGAAGCAGGCCTGCAGATATCTCAGTATCTCTCTCCCTCCTGCCCCTCTCAATTTCTCTCTGTCCTTTAAAATAAAAGAAAAAGGAAAAATGGCCATCGGGAGCAGTGGATTGGTCATGCAGGTACTGAACACCAGTGATAACTCTGGTGGCAAAAAAAAATTATTTAAATTTTTAAAAATTTATTTTCTCTTTTATTGCCCCTTGTTGTTTTTTATTGTTGTTGTAGTCATTATTGTTGTTGTTGATAATGATGATGTTGTCATTGTTTGATAGGACAGAGAGAAATGGAGAGAGAAGAGAAAGACAGAGAGGGGGAGAGAAAGATAGACACCTGCAGACCTGCTTCACTTCCTGTGAAGAGACTCCCCTGCAGGTGGGGAGCTGGGGCTTGAACTGGGATCCTTAAGTGGGTCCTTGCGCTTTGTGCCAAGTGCGCTTAACCTGCTGCACTACCGCCCAACCCCCAAAATTTTAAAAAGGAACCTTTGGTACTGTGATGTCTCCCTCTCTCTCTCCATTGAAACTGTTGGTTCACTGTTGGTGAAGTCCTGACAATGACTAAATAAATAAATAAAGTCCCCTGCATGTTGACTTAGCAAATACTGAGTCATGATCCTACCGGAAATGGGGCAGATTCCTCTGAGCCCTCATCACCCCACTCATACCAGCAGTCAGCAGAGACAATCTACCTATCTCTTTTGAAGTGAGATAAATAATTTTAGGAGTTTATTTATTATTTTTACATATTTTTTGCCACCAAGTTCACAGCTAGGGCTCAGTGCCTGCATGGCTCCACAGCTCCTGAAAGCTACCTCCTCTTTTCTTTAGATAGACAGCAAGAGACAAAAAGAAATGGGAGTGGGTGCAGTAATGTTTCATCACTCATGAAGCTTCTGCCCTGTAGAAACACTTCAGTGAGAGAGACACAGAGAGAAAGAGAGAGAGCAGAGCACTGCTCAGCTCTAGTTTATGGTGGTGCTGGAGCCCCCAGCCTCTGGCTGGGACCCCTGGGCCTCAGTCAAGAAAGAACAAGTACCTTCTTGGTACACACACTCTTCTGGACCAGCAAGCTACAGACTTGCCCTGGGTCCCATTCTGGCTGGGGGGGTGCCCAGGGGGACTGTCCAAAGGTCTCCCCACCAGCTGTCTGAATCCAAGTGATGTGAAGGCGAGGCCTTTTAGAATGGTCATCCTTCCTTCCCCCTAGTGGGACCCTGCAGAGAGGGGGGCAGGAGGCAGGCAACACCTGGGGGGGGGGGGGAGGTCCAGGGAACATCCTGAAAGTGTGTGATCTCAGCAGTTTTCACAGCCAGTGTCACTGTGACTGGGGAGCCCTGCCACTTCCCCTTCCAGTACCAACGACGGCTCTTCCACAAATGTATCCGCAGGGGCCAGCCAAGCCCCCAGCCCTGGTAAGACTTCGGGAAAGAGGATGCAAGAGCCATGGGGAGCTGGCTATGGCTCTGCCCTCTGCTTTGGGGTGGGGAGACTGGGAGGAGGGAAGACTCATCTCCTCCCACAGGTGTGCTACCACACCCAACTTCGATCGGGACCAGCAGTGGGGGTACTGCCTGGAAGCTGAGAGAGTGAAAGGTGCCACCCACAACCCCACTTCCCAAATCACTCTCCTGGGTGTCCTCCACCCCTGCACCCTCCCGGTCCTTTCCTTTCCTCTCTGGGGGTTGAGGGGAGGTTCTGGGAGGGGTAGGGTAAGAAATTAGGGTAAGAAACTCCTAAGTACCAAGGGCACAGGAGAAGTGGATTCAGGTGCAGGGCCATCAAGCCCCCTCTTCTCTCACCTCTCAGACCACTGCAGCAAGCACAACCCCTGCCGCAATGCGGGCACCTGTGTGAATGGGCCCACAGGCCCCCTCTGCATCTGCCCAGATCATCTGACTGGAAAGCACTGCCACAAAGGTCAGGGGCACCGAGGATGGGGTGAGGGCACCTGTGGAAGAGGGTCCAGGATTTGGGCAGCCTTGGTCTGGCCCAGTCTTTTCAGAATCCTTCCTTTGTTGCCCAGAGAAGTGCTTCGAGCCTCAGCTTCTCCAGTTCTTTGGTGAGAATGATGTCTGGCAACGGTTGGAACCTGCAGGTGTGGCTAAGTGCCAGTGCAAGGGCCCAGATGTCCACTGCCAGCTGCTGCCCAGTAAGGGTGAGTGGGGCCCTGGGGGTGGGGGGGTGAGAAGCTGACTCCTGCACGTGTGTGTGGCCTGTAGCTCTCTGCACTGGGGGTGGGGTGGGGCTTAACTGTTTTTCTTGTTCCAGACTGCAGCACCAACCGGTGCCTCAACGGGGGCCACTGCCTGGAGGCCGAGGGCCAACTGTGCCGCTGCCCGGATGGCTTTGGGGGCCACCTCTGCGACATAGGTGAGAGGGTGAGCACGGGGTGGGCAGCAGCAGAAGGGCTGGTGTGTGTGTGTGGGGGGGGGTGCGACAGGTTGTTGGGAGAGAGGAGACCCCACCATCCCCAGACTGCAGCGAAACTGCTTGCTCCCCAGACTTGCGGGCCAACTGCTTTGAGGGCCGAGGCCTCAGTTACCGGGGCGCAGCGCGAACCACGCTGTCCGGGTCCTCGTGCCAGCCCTGGGCCTCGGAGGCCACCTACAGGAACTTAACTCGGGAGCGAGCGCTGGCCCTGGGGCTAGGCGACCACGCCTTCTGCCGGTGAGTGTTTCCCACCCCGCAGCACCCCGGAGCCCTGGGGGTGAGGGATCCCCACGCTCTAACGGTGCCCCCCCTCCCCGGCGGTGACAGGAACCCGGACAATGACATCCGCCCCTGGTGCTTCGCGCTCAGCGAAGACGACCGGCTGAGCTGGGAATATTGCCAGCTGGCACAGTGCCAGACCGCGCCCCAGGTGGCCCCCCAAAGCCGCCCTCCCGTCCAGGCGCCCCCGGAGCACGAGGACCAGCCCCCGCCCCCGCCAGGAGCCCGCACCCAAGGTAGTTGGGAGCGGGCGGCTAGTCTGGCCGAAGGGTCGGGCGAGCTGGTCCTCGCCGTCATGGGGCTCCGGAGCTCAACCCGGCTCCCCTCCCAGACGCAGGCGCCCCGGCTGAGACCCTGGGAGGCTGCGGGGTGCGGCTGCGGAAACGACTGTCGGAGTTGAGCCGCGTGGTCGGGGGGCTGGTGGCGCTGCCTGGCTCGCACCCCTACATCGCCGCGCTGTACTGGGACCGGGGCTTCTGCGCCGGCAGCCTCATCGCCCCCTGTTGGGTGCTGACCGCGGCGCACTGTCTGCAGGGCCGGCGAGTAGCTCCCACCCCCGCCCCCCAGCCCGGGCTCCCCTCCACTTCGGGGCGCCCCCCGTGGGAAGCCGGGCAGGAGCTGGGGATCCCGGGGCCGACCCGAGCACCCTTCTCCCGCCCTGCCCGCAGGCCGGCTCCCCAGGAGCTGACGGTGGTGCTGGGCCAGGAGCGCCACAACCAGAGCTGCGCGCAGTGTCAGACCCTGCGGGTGCGCGCCTACCACCTGCACGAGGCCTTCTTGCCCGCCTCCTACCACAACGACCTGGGTGCGCTGGGCTGGGCGGGGCGGGGCAGGGCTGGGGCTTGGGGCCCCACCTCGCTCACCCTGCAGCCCTGCCCCCTTTAGCCCTGCTGCGCCTGCAGGAGAGCCCCGACGGCAGCTGCGCGCTCCTGTCCACTCACGTCCAGCCTGTGTGCCTGCCCGCCCGTCCCGCCCAGGCTACCGGGGCCACGCCCTGCGAGGTGGCCGGCTGGGGCCACCAGTTCGACGGTAAAACGGGAGGCGGGAGGGAGCCCTCTGGACCGCCCTGGGAGGCGGAAGAGGCCCGAAGTAATGCGGGCCCCCTTGGAGGACTATTGTCTCTGCACTCTGAGCCCCCCCAGGCCTGAGAGCCGCTGTGGGGGTCCCGCCTCTCTGGTGGGACCCTGGGGGGAATCACACACTATCCCCACATCATATGGGCCCTGGGCTGCAAAGGCGAACGGGGCGCCAGCCACAGCCAGTGGTCCAGCTGACTAGCCAGTGGCCCGGACACTATCTGGACAGCCAGGGTAGTGTCGAAGCAGCCCCGCTTCCCCGGCTGCCTCACCCTCAACTCCTGTTTGGCCTCAGTTTCATAGTTTCCGAAATGGTGTCGGCCAAGTCCTCCCCGCAGCGAGTTGATAGATGATTATTTGGGGCCTCATCTGGGGCAGCAGGTGTATCGCCTGCCTGGACGAGAGAGGAGCCGGTAAGGCTGTGAGCAAGGCACCCTGTTCGGGTTCGCAGGGGCGGAGGAGTATTCCAGTTACCTGCAGGAGGCACAGGTGCCTCTGATCTCCCTTGAGCGCTGCGCTGCCCCCGAAGTACATGGGGACGTCTTCGGCCCTGGCATGCTCTGCGCAGGCTTCCTGGAGGGGGGCACCGATGCATGCCAGGTGAGCCCTCCACCCCTGTCACTCCATACCCGTCCCCAAAGCCAAGGCAGAAGCCGCTGAGCTGCCTACTTCCACCCAGGGTGACTCCGGGGGCCCACTGGTGTGTGAGGAGGAGGCCTCTGGGCCCCGGCTAGTCCTCCGAGGCGTGGTCAGCTGGGGCGCGGGCTGTGGCGACAGCAACAAGCCGGGTGTTTACACCGATGTGGCTCACTACCTGGCATGGATCCAGGAGCACATGGACTCGTGAGCAACCACGACCTGGTTTTTCACTCGTGGGCTGTGTTGGGTGGGAAGGTGGTTGGGCCCTGGTTGTGGATGGCAAGAGCTGTGTTCCACCTCCACCTGCAGCCCCCAGCCCCCAGCCTCCCAGCCCAGGGCCAGGCACCATGTGGGTCTCAATAAAATGCTTCTGAAGACGCTTGAGTTGTACAGCTGTGCCAGGACCCAATGGGGAATGCAAGGACAGTAGCCCCCTGCACGCCTCCCCCCCACACCCCTCAGAGACACCACACTTAGTCACACCCAGCTGTCTGCTGTCCAAGCTGGACTACAAGGCAACCCACATACTAGTCCTAGAAAGAACTTGCTAATATATATATTTAAAGATCTGCCTATTTATTTATGAGAGAGAGAGATACTCCCATTCCAGGAGCCAAGCTCCACTTGAGATCAAAGCCGTCCTTATGGATGGACTGTGGTGGTTTTTCACTCTCCCTGGTGATCCTATGTGTAGCTCAAGTTGAGAAACATGGCTAGAAAAGACTAGCACTAACAACCCAGGAGGTGCCACTGTGATAAAAGCACTGGTTTCTCAAGTGTAAGTTTCTGGGTTCAAACCCCAGCACTGCATGTGCCAGTGATGCCCTGGTCCTCTCTCCCTCATACAAATAAATCTTCAATTTTTTTATTGCCACCAAGGTTATTGCTGGTGCTTAGTACCTGCACAATAGATCCACTGCTCCTGGAGGCCATATTCTCCCTCCCTTAATTTTTCTAACTATGATAGAAAAATTAGGGGTGAGTGGGCAGTAGCGCAGCAGGTTAAGCATGTATGGCGCAAAGCACAAGGATGGGTGTAAGGATCTGTGAGAATAACCCCTAGGGGACCCTGAGGCCTTGAGGAGGGTGAACCCCGGATACCCTCTATGTGAGGACGGTATACCGGTGTGCCCCATCTTGGCCGATGAGAAACCGAATGGGTCATGACCATTGTCTCCCAAAAAGGGTCCCTCAAGATTAACTAGGACAAGAATAACCTGACCACTAATGGCTATTGGTTTCAGTTTTCTGGCAAATATCCTTGTTCCTCATACCCTGTGCTACCCACCACTGCGACCCTTACTCACCATATATGGAATGATTGCTAAAACTAAATGTGATTGGTCTACTACACCCATCCCCCCCAACATAAATATATATAAATACCCTTGCTTATGACAATGAGTTTGCTCTCTGACGCACTCCTAGAGGTTTGAGTTTGTCTCCACACATTCACCTCTGTCTGTAGGTTCCTTTCCCTGGACCCCCAGGGGCCGCCCAGTCTCTGCCACCAGTGGCCAGGAAGACGAAGAGCAGAGGACAACCCACAGGATCCAAGTTCGAGCCCCTGGCTCCCCATCTGCAGGAGGGTCGCTTCACAAGCGGTGAAGTAGGTCTGCAGGTGTCTATCTTTCTCTCCCCCTCTCTGTCTTCCCCTCCTCTCTCCATTTCTTTCTGTCTTATCCAACAACAACGACATCAATAACAACCATTATAATAACAACGGTAAACAGCAAGGGCAGCAAAAGGGAAAAAACAGCCTCCAGGATCAGAGGATTCATAGTGCAGACACTGAGCCCCAGTGATAACCCTGGAGGCAAAAAAAAAAAAAAAAAAGAAAGAAAGAAAGAAAGAAAAGAAAAATTGAGAGGGGGAAGGACAGATAGAAAGGGAAACACATGCAGCATTGCTTCACCACTCATGAAGCTTTTCCCCTATAGGTGAGGAGTGGGGTTTTAAGCTAGGTCCCTGTACATGGTAACATGCACTTAACTGGGTATGCCACTGCCTGATTTATTTGTAGGGGCAAATAAATCTTTAAAAAGGAATGATTAACATTAGAACAATAGTGAAGATCTTCATGACCACTCTGATTTGCAGTGGGTCTCAAAGTATGGTTCCTGGACTATCAACAGCTTGTTAAAAAGGCAAAATTCTCATATTGCCAAGCCAGAAATTGAATTGGGGGGGGCAGTGGTCAGTTTAGTAGCTTTCCAAAAGGTTCTGTTTTTCCCTCCCAGAAGTTTTTTATTATTATTTATTTTTTCCCTTTTGTTGCCCTTGTTTTTTTATTGTTGTAGTTATTGTTATTGATGTCATCGTTATTAGATAGGACAGAGAGAAATGGAGAGAGGAGGGGAAGACAGAGGGGGGAGAGAAAGACAACTGCAGACCTTCTTCACCAGGGCTCGAACTGGGGTCCTTAAAGCGGTCCTTGTGCTTCACGTGCACTTAACCCACTGCGCTACCGTCCCCACTCCCCGAAGTTCTAATGCTCCTAATGTTAAGAGCCACAGGGGCTATCTGGATACCAGGTAGAACATGACATCTTCTTTTCTGTTGTCGCTGGGGCTTCACCATTCCAGGTCAACTTTTTCAGGTAGGAAGACAAAAAGACAGAGATACAGAGACAAAGACACCACAGCATCCTTCAGTGTGACAAAGGCTGGGCTTAAACCTGGATCCTTCTGTTCTTAAACCCATGTGGTGTTCTTTGCTTATAGAGCCATTTGAGGTCCCCCTCCCACCATCTGTTTTAGATTTAAAATAAACCTATTAAAGAGCATAATAGAGATACAGAATATAAGTGACAGGGGAGTCGGGCGGTGGCGCAGTGGGTTAAGCGCACGTGGCGCAAAGCGCAGGGACCGGCGCAAGGATCCCGGTTCAAGCCCCCGGCTCCCCACCTGCAGGGGAGTCGCTTCACAGGCGGTGAAGCAGGTCTGCAGGTGTCTATCTTTCTCTCCCCTCTCTCTCTGTCTTCCCCTCCTCTCTCCATTTCTCTCTGTCCTATCCAACAACAAAGCAACGTCAACAATGGCAATAATAACCGCAACGAGGCTGCAACAACTAGGGCAACAAAAAGGGGGAAAAATGGCCTCCAGGAGCGGTGGATTCATGGTGCAGGCACCGAGCCCAGCAATAACCCTGGAGGAAAAAAAAAAAAAAAAAGAATATAAGTGACAGAACACCAGAGCACCGCACTGGCCCATGCAGTGCTGGGTACTGAATTCCTTTAAACTGGTGGGGGCTGGACTCAAACCTGTGTCATGCACAGGACAAAACAGTGCACTAAGTGAGCAATTTCATCATCCCTCTTCTCTATTCTGCATTAGACTTATATGCCTGGGCTTCACTCTCAGGTTCAGTCTCCGGTACCAGCAGAAGCCAGAGCTGAGCAGTGCTCTGGTCTTTTTATCTCCCTGTCTTTTTACCTCACTAAGAGTAAATAAGGGAGTCGGGCGGTGGCGCAGCTGGTTAAGCGCAGGTGGCGCAAACCGCAAGGACAGGCGGAAGGATCCCGGTTCAAGCTTCTGCTCCACACCTGCAGAGGAGTCGCTTCACAGGCGGTGAGGCAGGTCTGCAGATGTCTAGCTTTCTTTCCCCTTCTCTCTCCATTTCTCTCTGTCCTATCCAACAACAACATCGATAACAACAAGAACTACAACAATAAAAACAACAAGGGCAACAAAAGGGAATAAATAAATATTAAAAAAGAGTAAATAGCGTTGGGAAGACAACATAATGGTTCTGCAAAATACTTTCATGCCTGAAGCTCTGAGCTCTCAGGTTCAATTCCCAGCACCTCCAGAAGTCAGAGCTGAGCAGTGTATCTTTCTCTCTGTAGTTCACTAAAACTAAATTAAGGGAAGTCAGCAATGGTGCACCCGGTTAAGCTCACATAGTACTATGCAGGTTCAAGGCCCTGGTCCCCACTTGCAGGAGGGAAGCTTCATGAGCGGTGAAGCAAATCTGCAGGTGTCTTTCTCCCACTCTATCTCCCCCTCCCTTCTCAATTTATCACTGTCCTAGAGAATAAAATGGGGAAGGGAAGAAAACAGGCTTCTGGGAGCAGTGGTTTTATGATGCTGGCACTGAGCCCCAACAATAACCCTGGAGGGAAAGAAAGAGAAATTAAAAATAAGAGATACATTTCTAAAAATCAGAACGGGCTGGAGACATTAACTTTACGGAGAAAGCCTTCCATGTCTGAGCCACCAAAGGCCCCAAATTCAATCCCCAGCATCATCATAAGCCAGAGCTGAGTGGTGTTCTGGTAAAAATAAAATAAAATAATAATAACAATAATAATAAATCCCCCCAAATAGTAAGTCCTGTGCTCATCACCACCACCACCCCCCGCCATCCCAAGATGACCGGGGTCCTCCCTCGGGCTAGTTAGAATTTCTTCCACCAGGAGACAGCAGCCACCTTCACCTTCCGCAGTGCGGGGGGCGGGGGGGGGCTCTGTGGCGTCACGATGACGTCACAGCGCCCCGGCCTCCCCGGCCCGCGACCACCACAACGCCCGGAGCCGCGATGGGCGACTGGAAAAGCTACATCTGCGCAGTGCTGCGCGACCAGCGCATCGACGACGTGGCCATCGTGGGCCACTCGGACAACCGCTGCGTGTGGGCGTCGCGGCCAGGCGGCCTGCTGGCGGCCATCTCCCCGCAGGAGGTGGGTGTGCTGGTGGGCCCCGACCGCCGCACCTTCCTGCAGGCCGGCCTGAGCGTGGCGGGCCGCCGCTGCTGTGTGCTGCGCGACCACCTGCTGGCGGAGGGCGACTGCGTGCTGGACGCGCGCACCAAGGGGCCGGACGGCCGTGCCGTCTGCGTGGGCCACACGCCGCGCGCGCTGCTGGTGCTCATGGGCCGGCGCGGGGTGCACGGCGGGGTCCTCAACAAGACGGCGCACCAGCTGGTGCGCGGGCTGCGCTCGCAGGGCACCTAGGCCGGCCCCCCAATAAAGACCGGCGGGCAGGCCGGCAGGCAAGGCGGCTCCGAGGCTTTGCTGCATGTTGCGCGGGTTGGCCAGGAGATCCTGGCAGAAGGCTCGCCTGCGGAGCCGCCCCCCACTCCCTGGGGGCTCCCCCAATTCTTAGGAACCCCCCAACTCCCTGGGGAGCCTACTCCCTAGGGAACCTCTCCCCACTCCCTGGGGAGCCCCACCCCACTCCTTGGAGAGCCCCCTCACTCCCTGGGGAGCCCCACCACACTCCCTGGGGAGCCCCACCACACTCCATGGGGAGCCCCACCACACTACCTGGGGAGCCCATCACACTCCCTGGGGAGCCCCACTACACTCCCTGGGGAGCCCCCTCACTCCCTGGGGAGCCCCCATACTCTCTACCTGTGGAACACACCCCACTCACTGGGGAGCCCCACCTTACTACCTAGGGAGCCCACCCCACTCCCTGGGGATCCACCCACTCCCTGAGGATTCCCCCCACTCCCTGGGAAGTCTCACTCCACTCCCATTCCAGGAGCTTCCAAGACCCCCTGTGCCTCAGAGCCCGCCCTTCCTAGCTGAGGATCTGGGTCCCCTTGAGGACTGCACAGGACCTCTAAGGACCCCATGGACTCCAGAGACAGGCTTTTTTTTTTTGCTCCCACAGCACACTGCACCCCATTTGCACAAGTTGTCATTCAGGGAGCTCCTCTATGCCCCCCTCCCCAAAGCCCGCCTGGCCAAGTGTGCTTCTGCCCACTTGCATTTGACATCAGGAAGCACCGAGAGCAGAGAGATGGGGTGTGGGTGACAGGATGAGGCTGGGACCTGGAGAGCAGTTCTGAGCAACCCGGATCCCTGCACCCTCACAGCTCAAAATGGGGGGTGTCACATCCAAGATCATCACAACTAAATCTGGGGAACCGCCTTGCTGTCCCGAGTGGATGCAAAGTTCCCAGTGGGCTTCTTGGACTAGAAGAGAGACATCTTGCCATCCCCCTTGACATACACCCCCACCCTTACAGGCCTTGGCCCCCTGGAAAATTTAATTGGGCAGAGGTGGGGGACCACAAGCTAGCCCCCAGGCTCTGGGGCCTTGCCCACCTACAGCGAGCTCCCCAGTCCACTCCCCCATGAGTCCCTGCTTGTCACTTGCTTCCTGAAATCAGGAGAGAGGGAGTGTGCCCACTGGTGAGTCCAGAGGAGGAACGGAGCGGGGGTGGTGGTGAAGCACAGTCATCCTTGCACTCACTCAGGGTGTCCTGGGCCCTCAGAGGCCCCCAGGTGCCCCCAGTTGCCCCCAGACAGGTTACTCACAGCAGAGCTGGTGTAGCTAATCTTTAGGGGGGGGACTGAGGAAATAATGCTGCCAAACCCCAAGTCTCAGTCACACCCCCCCACCCAGAGCAAACAGACTTGCAGATAAGTCATCATTAGAGCTTAATTCCTTTTTTTCTTCATCACACAATGCTGGAAACAGGATTATAGTGGTGATGCAGAAGGCCGGGGTAGGGTGCAGAGGGGGAGAGTTCAGCTGGCACCCACATCTCAGCCCAGCCTGTCCTCAAAACCACCGGCAGGGTGAGAACTGTGTGGATGCCCAGACAGGAGCACCAGGCCCAGAAGCCTGCCATTCGCAGGCAGCCCTCCAGGCTTACCAGCACATAGGCCAAGGTCAATTACAGCCCAGACTGCAGCCCTCCACCTAGAGACGGGTGGCAGGGAGACGGGTGGGCAGCGCCAGGCGAGGGGAGGGCGTGGCAGGGGGCAGCTCCTCCAGGAAGACCCTGGCAGGCAGCTGCGGGGAACGGGGCTCAGGTGGGGCGCAGCAGAGTGTGGCACGTGTGATGAGACGGTCGAGCGGCTGCAGGGAGTGCATCCAGCGCGGCAGGAAATCCCAGGTCTGCAGCCAGCGGGGCAGGCGGCCGGGGCTGTGGCTCTGCAGGGCATTGACCAGCGCCACGAAGGCCAGCAGGGCCGCAAAGGGGGCGCCCACGCCCAGCATGGCTTGCCAGCCCGCCATGGAGAGGCCGAAGCCCAGCGAGGGCAGCAGCAGGAAGCAGAGCAGCAGGTAGAGCACGGCAAACCAGCGGTACTTGGCGGTGCGCCTGCCCAGTGCCTTGGCCATGCGTATGGGCAGCCGCAGGCAGGGCACTGGGTACCACAGCAGGATGCCCGAGATGTTGAAGAAGAAGTGGCAGAGGGCGATCTGCGGGGGACAGGATGGCAGGCGGGTGGGGACGCTGCCACCAGGGGCTGATATGCCCAAAGGCGCTCAGCACTTCAGGACCAGCCAGAAGCCCTGTGTGTCCTCTACTCACCCTCCTCCAGCAGATCCCACCCAGGTCTAGCAGCTAAAAGATTTAGACTGGGGGAGTCCGGCAGTAGCGCAGCGGGTTAAGCGCAGTGGCGCAAAGTGTAAGGACCGGAGGAAGGATCCTGGTTCGAGCCTCGGCTCCCCACCTGCAGGGGAGTCGCTTCACAAACGGTGAAGCAGGTCTGCAGGTGTCTATCTTTCTCTTCCCCTCTCTGTCTTCCCCTCCTTTCTCCATTTCTCTCTGTCCTATCCAGCAATGACAACATCAAGAACAACAACAATATAACAATAAAACAAGGGCAACAAAAGCAAATAAGTAAATCTAAAAAAAAAAAAAGATTTAGACTGGGACTGGGTGGGGGTGGGGATGGACAGATCACCCAGTAACGTCCTGCTCTATTGTATGAGGTCCTGGGTTCAGACCCTGGCACCACATGGGAGCACCACAGATAGCACTGGGGAAGCTTCACAGATGCTGGAGCAGGTGCTGTGATGCCCTCTCCCTGGATTGGTCTTCCTCTCTTAAAAAATAAATGAATTCACCCAGGCAGTGGTGCTGTCCTGCATGCTAGGGAGACAGCATAATGGTTCTGCAGAAGACTTTCATGCCTGAGGCTCTGAGCTCCTGGGTTCAGTCCCCAGTGCCACCATTAGCCAGAGCTGAGCAGGGCTCTGGTCTCTCTCTGTATCTCTCAAGATAAAAAAATAATATAGGGAGCTGGGCGGTAGCACAGTGGGTTAAGCGCAGGTGGCGCAAAGCCTAAGGACAGATGTAAGGATCCCCGTTCGAGACCCCGGCTCCCCACCTGCAGGGGAGTTGCTTCACAGGTGGTGAAGCAGGTCTGCAGGTGTCTATCTTTCTCTCCCCGTCTCTGTCTTCCCCTCCTCTCTCCATTTCTCTCTGTCCTATCCAACAAAGACATCAATAACTACAACAATAAAACAACAAGGGCAACAAAAGGGAATAAATAAATACTTTGAAAAAAAAGGAAAAAATATATAGAGCAGAGGATAAATAGCACAATGGTTTTGCAATCAGATTCTCATGCCTGAAGTTCCAAAGTCCTAGGTTCAATCCCTCACACCACCATAAGCCAGAGCTGGACTGTTCTCTGGTTAAAAATCAATTGATCAATAAAATATATATATTTAAATGTTTTGATGTATTGGTTCCTAGCCCAGCAAACTTTCTCTGCTCTGAGCACAACCACCCCTGAACACCTCTGCCAGTGTTGCTCGACTCGCCCTCAGCCCCACCTCAGAACACTCCTCTGCAGTGTGAACCCCACTTGCTATTTACTGCTGCGATGGTCAGATTTCCTTAAGCTCCAAGGGTTTGGCAGTGGTAGCAGGTGTGCTCTGCCCAGATGGTTTCCACAGAGCCTGGCACAGTGGAGACCTCTGGTAGGCAGTCCAAGGCTATGATTTGAGTGTGTGTGTATGAGGAGAAATCACTAGGTAGAGTGTGTGCCTTGCCATGCATGCAGTCTAGGCTTGAGCCCCAGCACCATGTGAGAGGTACCATGGAGCCAGGGGAAGCTCTGCAGCTGTTTCACACTCTCTTGTCTCTTTCTTATCTGAATGAAGTTTTACTGGGATCCTCAACTCTAGGGGTATGGAGTGTCCATAACCCCCAGGTTATTTAAAGTGCCATGCACTGTCTGTCCCACCCTTGAATGCCCCCCAGCTCCCCCCACCCCAACCCCACACACCTGGAAGGCACTGGACAGCTTCTCCCGGGGGCTGGCCAGCGCAGCCAGGATGGCAGTGGTGGTGGTACCGATGTTGGAGCCCAGTGTGAGGGGGTAGGCTCGCTCAATGCTGATCACACCCAGGCCTGGAGGCAGAGGAGAAGCTGTCCCAGGTGCTCCTGCATTCACCCCCACCCCTCCACACACACAGCGCACACTCACCGATGAGCGGGGTGATGGCTGAGGTGAATACAGAGCTGCTCTGCACCACGAAGGTCATGCCAGCGCCCACCAGCATGGCGAAGTAGCCGGTGGCCCAGGTGAAGGGTGCGGGAAAGTCTGCAGGGAGCAGGCATCAGCGGGGCGCAGGGCACAGGTGCTTGTCCTCATGCGGAGCAGGCTTCTGCTTGTCTGTGGACCAGGCCTCAAGGCCCCTCTCAGCTCACTTTCACTGAGGCTGTTCCCACAGCCTGGGTGGCCCTCCCCTCTCACCGTGCAGCTCCAGCCAGACTGTTCCCCTCTTTCTGAGCCCCCCAAAGTTCCCCAGAGACCCCCCCACTCCAGATATCTATCTTTCTCTCCCCCTCTCTGTCTTCCCCTCCTCCCTCCATTTCTCTCTGTCCTATCCAACAACGACAACATCAGTAACAACTAGAACAAAAACAAGGGCAACAAAAAGGGAATAAATAAATAAATATTTAAAATAAAGAAATCAAATCCAGACTCAGCCTGTAGGGCTGAGAATGAGGCTCCTCCGTCACCTGACTGGTCCCTACCTGCCCCCCCTTCCACTGTGCTCCCACCTGCCACCAACCTCTGAGTCTTTTTTTTTTTTAATATTTATTTTCCCAGGCGCCGGGCGGTAGCACAGCGGGTTAAACACACATGGTGCAAAGCACAAAGATCTGCGTAGGGATCCCAGTTTGAGCCTGCGGTTCCCCACCTGCAGGGTCGCTTCATAAGTGGTGAAGCAGGTCTGCAAGTGTCTGTCTTTCTCTCCCCCTCTTTGTCTTCCCCTCCTCTCTCCATTTCTCTCTGTCCAATAATGACAACAATAACAACAACAACAATAATAACCACAACAACGACAGACAACAAGAGCAATAAAAGGAGAAAAATGGCCTTAGGAGCAGTGGATTCACAGTGCAGGCACTGAACCCCAGCAATAACCCTGGAGGCACAAAATAATAATAATAATATTTATTTTTCCCTTTTGTTGCCCTTGTTGTTTTATTGTGGTAGTTATTATTGTTGTTGTTATTGATGTTGTCATTGTTGAATAGGACAGAGAAATGGAGAGAGGAGGGTAAGACAGAGAAGGAGAGAGAAAGGCAGACACCTGCAGACCTGCTTCACCACCTGTGAATCGACTCCCTTGCAGGTGGGGAGCCGGGGGGCTCGAACTGGGATCTCCATGCTGGTCCCTGCACTTTGCGCCACATTCGATTAACCCGCTGCGCTACCACCTGACTCCCCCAACTTCTGAGGCTTTGCGGTGGCTGTGGCCCCTTCCCAAAATGCTCTTCACCCACACTGCCGTCACCCCTGCCCATTTAAATCCGCTCAGATGTCCCCTCCGCAGAAAGCTCAGGGCCCCTCTTCATGGCAGCTGAATCCCCTTCTCCCTCCATTGTTGATCCTTCTCCCCCACCCCTCGCCCTCCTCTGGACCCCCAATACTAAGAGCTGGGCACACAGCAGGGGCATAGTGGCTATGAGCAGGTGTCAGCCAGCAGTGCAGCCTCTGGGAATCCCGGTGAGAATCTCTGTCCAGTTGCCTTCTGGTGCAGGGCCACAGTGTGGGGAGACTGAGGCTCAGAGCTGGCAGGATGAGGGCAAGCCTGGCAGGGGGTCAGGCCTCACCTGTATTGATGACCTTCTGCACGACATTGGCCACCTGGCCCTGGAGCAGCGAGTTGAGCATCTTGACGAGGAGAATGAGGCAGGTGCACAGCAGCACCAGCGAACCGGCCAACAGTATCAGCCCCACGGCCAGGTCAGGTAGCCCAGTGTTCACGAAGAGGTGGTTGCCTGGGGGCGGGGGCTGCTGAGAGCTGAGCTTTGCCAGCCCCCTACTTCGACCATCCCTCGGGCAGAGACCCTAACACACCCCTACCCCTCTGAAAGCTTCTTCAGTCTGGCATGAGCTCAAAAGCTGAGCTGGTGAGGCTGCCTGTGGCTGGGGCAGTGATGGCTGGGGACAGAGGTGTGGGATAGCCCTGCCTCTCCCGGCACTCACACTTCTCCATGGTGGCATTGCTGAGGGTCTGGCTGGTGTTGCCCTCCACCCTGGCCACGGGGTTGGGTACCTGGATGAAGAGGAAACGGCCGGGGAGACAACCCAGTGTTGGGACACAGGACTTGCAAGTCTGAGTCCCCAGAGATTCTGGGTTTAATCCCCAGCACCACCATAAACCAGAGTTGAGCAGTGCTTTGGTGAATGTGCACACAAGCCTCTCTCTCTCTCTCTCCCTCTCTTTTTTTCTCTTTTGTTCATAAAAATAAATAGATGCAAAGCCTGGTGGTGGCATACCTGATTAAATACACAAATTACCAAGCACAAGGGCCTGTGTTTGAACCCCTGCTCCCCACCTGCAGAGGGGGGCAGGGAGGATGCTTTCCTAGTGGGAAAGCAGATCTGCCTTTCTCGCTCCCTCTCTACCTCCCCCTATCTTTCTTTTAATTATCTTTATTTATTTACTGGATAGAGAGTTAGAAATTAAGAGGGAGGGAGTAGATAGAGAGGGAGAGAGACAGAGAGACACCTGCAGCACTGCTTTCACCACTCGTGAAGCTTTCCCCCTGCAGGCAGGGACAGGGGCCTTGAACCTGGGTCCTTGCACATGGTAATATGTGTGCTCAACCAGGTGTACCACCACCAAGCACCCCTCCCCATCCCCTCTTAATTTCTCTCTGTCCTATCTAATAAAATTAGAAATAATTTAAAAATAAATAAATGTCACCAAGAGTAGTGAATTCATAATGTGGACACTGAGCCCCAGCGATAACCCTGGTGGCAAAAACTAACAAGATACATCTTAAAAGAGAATGCAAGGCAAAGCAGAGTTACTTAGAGGATTTGGAGACTACAGCCGGGGGCCAAGGTTAAGGGGGAGGGGGTGTTGGGAAAGATAGGGGGTGTGGGGTGTCCTGGGTCCCTGGGTGACTCTTCCCCCAGTCTGTTTCCTCCACTGAAGAAATGGAGGTGAAATACTTCTACATAAGTATGCAGGTGGCCTGGCTCCTTGGCAGGACCCTCCAGAGACAAGGGGCATTTTGAAAGATCCCCCCCTCTCTTTCACCTCATGGACCCTATTCCCTGGCAGCCCTTGCCCCTGCCTCTCTCCTAAGATGGGAGAGGGGTCTCCAGAGCACCCCCATCTACTGTCGGTGGAGTGATGGGAGGCTGCAGGGGATGCCCCCATGCAGAGGGCACCAGGCCTGGGCAGGTCTCCCAATGACGGACACAAGTTGAGTGTGAGGGTGGGCCTAGAGGGGTGCAGGGCCCACAGGGGGCAGCGGCTGCCCCTCTCTGAGCACCCCCAGGGGTGCAGCCTGGCCCAGTGGTCCCACTCACTCTACAGGAGGAGCCGGAGCTGCACAGGCTCAGATAAAATCTCCAGTTCTGAGCCCCACTCACCAGTTCTTCAAAGGCCACTTGGGCTGGGGACCCCTGACTCAGGCCTCAGAATCATTCCCTTGTAGTCCAGGAGGCAGGTGGCTTAGCAATGGAGAGCAGGACTTGCAAGCATGAGGTCCTGAGGCTCACCTCCTCTCTCTTTGGGGGTCCCCGGGGCACCTCTGCACCCCACTATATATGTTTTCAGTTCAAATCCAGGCAGGGGGAGGGTAGGGGTATGGTGACAGGTGGGAGCATCCCTCAGGGTGTGCTTGTCCCTCCTGGGCCTTGGGGTGCTGGGGTGGGGTGGGTTGAGCGCGCTATGGGACGAACAGGAAGAGAGGAGCAGGGCAGAGTGACTCCAGGCCCCATGGACCTGGACCTCTCTGAGCGTCAACTTTATCTTCTGCGCGCCCCTTCCCGCAGCCTGTCCTGAGGAATCCGGGCCGCGGGGAGCGCCTGCAGAGACAGGCCAAACTGAAGAAGCTTCTCTGGGAAGAGAAGGAGATGATTCAGCTCAGGGAGGAAGGTCGGGTTACAGGAATGCCGCCCCTGGAGAGAGCAAGCCCCGGTGGTGCGCCTGCGCGGCTCGCTCCGGGTTGTCGGGCTGGGGGGCTCCAGGGTCTTTGTTTTTCTGGAAGCGGAGGGCGAGCGCCGTGTCCGCAGCGCCCTCTCGTGTCCAAGATGAGAACTCCTCCTCAGAGCGCCGCTCCCTCTTCTTGGGATCACTGGGCAATTGAGACACCGCCCGCAGAGGGGGAAATGGACAGGTAGATCCGGACGCCAGCCTGGAGTCAGGAAGAGGCAGCATTTTGGGGGCAAGTCTCTCTGAGCCTGGGCGTCCTCCAAGGCATGTAGCCACTCCCTGCTCCCCAGCGTCCAGGTCCTCCAGAGCTGCAGGCACAGCTGACAGTCCACAACCACACTCAGGCAGCAGTGGTTGCCAGTCCTCTCAAGAAGTGAATTCCCTGGACAGAGTTGAGCCCCAGAGCTCTAAGAAGCCTGGGAACAGCACAACTGCTTCTGCTTCTTCATTCACCTCTGGAAAGCCTCAGACTCCCAGTGCTCTCCTTGGGGATAGAGGGTTCTTGGATACAGGTTGGGGTAGGGGTGGGAGGTTGGGTCCAGCTTAGTGGCATCTGGAGGCAAGGAGAAAAGCTGGAAGGAAGCAGCAGGACACTGAGTAGCCAAAGGGTGAACATGTGAGTCTTTGGTTCAGGGGGAGCTGCTGAAACACTGTAAGGAAGTACATAGCTGTTCTCTCCAATGGAGAAGGCACTGTCCCCCAGTCCTGGTTACCCTCTGGCCAAGGAATCTGACCTTCACTTGGGATGAAAGGGCTCCCCAATATAAAAAACTCGGGCTTGGGCAAGTGGCAGGTGGAGCAGTGGGGACCCCCAGACCAAAGAGAATGAATGAGGTGCTCAAGTCTGCCTCCATATCACTGCCTGGGGCTTCCATCCAAGGAGGCTTCTGTCCACAGCTGCAGAAGGGTGCAGAATTTCAGATGAATGCCAAGGCCAGGGCACCCTTCCCTGTCTCATTGTTTGTGGTGTCAGGGTGAATGATTTCCATTTCTCATAGAGGGGGCTAGGGTGATCCTCGAGCCGGAGAGCCTGCGAGCAGGCGGCATGTGTGAGAGATTTCCCCACCCAGCACAGCACCTGCTGCTCAGGCTCTTTGATGTCAGGCTGCCTTGAACCTCAAAAGCCAGCAATGAACTACAAAGGGACTTTGTGGGCGGGGGCACAGATACTCTCTGTTCCACCGCTTCAGTAGTGGAGTGAGTGTGTGTGTATGGGGGTGGCATGGGGTGCTGCCTGGGGCCTGGCGATCTCCAGTACCTGGTTCTAAAGGGAGTGACTACTTCTGTGGATGATGAAGAGATAGAAAGCACTGCAGCTGCTGTTCCCATGAAGCAGCTTCCTCTCTGTACTGAGTGACATGTATGCTGGCTGCCTCCCAGGAGACTGTGTGTTGACCAGTCCACAAGTGTCCACCTGGTCCAAACAGATCTCCCCTCCAGCCAAATTTCCGGAGGCAACAGGAATGGTGCAGAGGACAAAGGGACACAGCCTGTGGCAGTCCCCAGATGAAGGTGCCCCAATCCCTGAGGCCAGTACAAGGGGCTGCTGTGTCTCCCCTCCTACCATGACCACTGGGCAGGTTGACTACCTGGCAATTCCTATCGATTGATAATGTCTGCCTTACATTCATGTGTGTCTGGGAAAGATTAGCAATGTCTGTCACAGGTGCAGCAGCATCACAACGATAATGTCATGTGCTTGCTTGTCCAGGTGAAGTGACCGCCAGTCTCTGGAGCACTCTTGAGTTAGTTCAGAAATAGAGCCGAGGGCTCACACATGTGCTTTATTGCTGAACAGTTCCCTGGCTCACTTGTTTGAGCGAGAGAGAGCATGAGCAAAGCAAAGCTCCACCATCCATGAAGCTGTCCTCTCTGCTCTCCTGTGGAGCTCTACATCAAGACCTCACGCATGCATGTGGGCATTTGACAGCTATGCCACCACCCTGGCTGGCCCCAGTCAGGAGCCTTCTGAACAGACACTGACAGCTGTGAGAAGAGAGAGCACTATTTCTGGGCCAGACCTGAGACTCACCTCCCTAGAGTCGGACTGGCACCAGATCCGGATGAGACTGTGGTTCCTCAAGGACTCATCACCCGTGGCAATGCTAGTGATCACGGACTTGTCCAGCTGTGGGCAGGACGTGTGTGACAGTGAGGACTAGGCTTAGCAGGGTTGGGGGCTGGGGGTCGGCCCATCCCACCAGGCTCTGCTCATCTCTGTCATCCCACTCATCTGTCCTGACCACCCAAGCAAAACCTCACCCACCCAACCCTGTTGGTCCCTTTGCCCACAGGCCCCGCCCACCCGTGTAGGCCCCTCCCACTCATGTAAACCCCGCCCCCACGAATGTGCCCCTGCCCTATCAACCCCGCCCATAACTGCTGATCACTCCCACATCTGGTCACTCCCCCCGCCCCCCTAAAAGCCCCACCCGTACTGCCTGGTCCACCCACACCCGCTGGCTTTCTGCAATAGTCCCACCCACACTGCCAGGCTCACCCAGCCCCTGTTGGTCCCGCCCACAATGCAAAGCCCCGCCCCCTCGTGCCTCCCTCCCCGCTTCGCTAGGCCCCGCCCCCACCTGAATGATGAGCTTGGTGAAGGGCTCGGTGATGATTTTCAGCAGGTCTGGGGCGTCGCGGCCACCGCTGATCTTGAAGGAGGCGACCACCAACCGAGTAATATGGTGCAGGAAGCCAGTGGCAGCCTCCAGGGGCAGCAGGACGAGGACTGAGAGCCAGTTAAAGCAGTCGTGCACTGTGGCCCCCGCGAAGGCCCTGGGCAGGGAGGCCTCGTCGCACCACAGGCCAGAGAGGGAGGCCTCGGGGACCGCCCCCGCCCCAGGAGGCACAGGCCCCCTCCCTGCTACCCCCATCTCACCGCCGGAAGTCAGTCCTGTCCCCAGCCTGCATGAGGGCCACGATGGTGTTGGTGACCGAAGTGCCTATGTTGGAGCCCATGATGATGGGGATGGCCGAGCTCACCTCCAGCACTGGGACAGAAGAGAGAATGTGAGACCGCTGAGCTCACTGGGGGCAGGGGTGCAGCGTACACCCCCATGAGCTGCTCACTCTGCCCAGTTCTGGCATCAAAGTGGGTATATGCAGGGCTGGGAGAGAGACCACTCAGTGGAGTACCCTACTATATACATGAGACAGAGTGAGCGACTGGGTTTGAGCCCCAGCACCACATGGGAGCACCATGGGCAGTTTTGGGGAGAGCTGTTTATTATTATTATATTATTATTATTATTATTATTATTATTTTACCAGAGCACTGATCAGCTCTGTCTTCTGGTGGTGCAGGGAATTGAACCTGAGACTTCAGAGCCTTAAGCGTCAGAGTCTCTTTGCATAACCATTATGCTGTCTACCCCCCACCCCCCCACCCCCGCCCTGGGAGCTACACTCAAAGCTGTGTGGTGGCATGAACGTCAGCCTTCCTGGGACTGTATTCTGGGGGAAGTCCCTGCAGCACCATCCCCTCTGCTGCCCACCCCCAGCCCTGCCCAGTCTTCCAGCACCGCCTCTGCTCCCCTAACCCAGTGACTCACAGCCAGAGGAGACCATGCTGACGATGATGGATGTAGAGGTGCTGGAGCTCTGAACCAGCACCGTCACCAGGATCCCCACCAGCAGCCCCGCCACCGGGTTGGACAGGATGGCGTTGTCCTTGAAGATGTCGCCAGCCACCTTCCCTGGAGGGCAGGAGGCCACATTGCCCAAAGCTCCCCAGGCACCCAGCCCTGTTCGCACCACACCACCTACCTCCAGCCAGCTGGAAGGCCGAGCTGAGCACATCCAGGGAGCAGACGAATAGGTAGAGGAAAACGAGCATCAGAGGCACCCTGAGCACTGCAGCAAGAGCCTGGCGAAGCTTCTGGGCCAACCCCGGCTCTGAAGATGGCCAGCCATGAACAGGAGCAGTCGAGCCATGTCCAGTGCCCTCCACTGCCCCCCCATGCCCCTGTGCCCAGGCCCACCTGGCTTCAGCTCCTCCTCCAGGGCCAGCTTGGCTGGCAGCGGGTCATGAAGCTCCAGGACATCCCCGTAGGGGCAGCCGTGCTCGGCCAGGGCCACGGGACCCAGGCTGGGGAAGGCATAGGCTGAGGTGCCGGGGATCCTGTGGAGGACTGGAGGCAAGGCTGGTCAGGAACCCGTTCCTCTAGGGAGGGGGACAGGGGCACAGGGCAGGCAGGCAAGACTGGGCTGGGCGGCACACTCACCCCGAGGGCTGGGCACATAGGCGAAGGCAGTGCCTGGCATCACATGACCCCCGCGGATGGGCAGCGGAGAGACTGCTGGGCCCCCCAACCTCTCTCCATAGGACATCATCCTGTATGTTGGGGGTCACAGTGACACTGGGGACACACATTCACACCTGCTCACTGTGGGACCAGCTGGGCATGCCTGGGGGAGGGCCCACCAAGTCCTGGGCTCCCCCTTTCGAGGGAGTCTCCTCCACCTGAGGCACTGCCCACCCCAGCAGTACCAAACCATAAATTCTTTCCCCTGAATGGGCTCAGATAGGATGGGTTAGGCAAGGAGCCCTCCACCCCACCTTGTCCCCAACTCTGAATGCCCCAGGGGTTCTTGGCTGCTTTTGCACACCCTAATTTTCACCCCCAACTTTGTCTTGCGGTGTTGATTCTCTGGGTGCCAAGGTAAATTCCAGTCCAGAAGAGATTGAGTCCTTTCAAGCTGGGGGATTGATCCAGGCTGGGCTGGGACTGAAATGGTATTGGGGCTAGAATAGGGTATGGGCTCACCTTGAGGTTCTGTATTCCAGGTCCTGCTCAGTAGCTCAGGGAAGCCCCAGGGGCCTATGGAGGAACTGAGACCCTCTTCTTTATACTCTCGGGTCAAGGGCAAAGTCCCCAGAACCCTTGCTGCCCTCCCTCTGTTCCCCAATTAGCCTTACTCCTGAGATTCCTCCTGGTTAATTGCTAATCGCTGGCTCTGCAAGGTGTGTGGGGAGGGCAGTGGAAGGAGGGCTGTGGTCTGGTTCTCCCCTGCCCTCCTCCGAAACCCAGCCTGAATAGGGATCCAGACCCAGTGAGGGTGTAGACCTGTGGCCTGTCCCCAAGCAGGGACCCCGCTGCCTCTCAGGCACCTGGCTTCCAGTGTTTCCAAAGAGAACCCGTGTTTCCAGGACCTTCCTGACCTGGCAAGGCTCTGCAGGAAGGGGTCTAGCTGAGCATCTGGTGTCTGTGAGTCTATCTGAGTGTCTTGGGGAGAGGGGCTTTGAGGAGAGGGAGGGTGAAGGCAGAAGTGATGGAAGACTAACCCAGAGGGACTGCGTGGAGTGGAGGGGCTCCAGCGCCCTCCCCCTGTCCAGAGTCTAAGAGGGTCTGGGCCAGAAGGGAAGGGCCTGGTCTGCATCTCAGGGTACTCCTTGGTGGGGTGGGGGCGTAGGGTTCCCCCAGCAAGCGAGTCTGGAAGCAGAGACCAGCTAAGAGGCAACTCCAAGAAGGTCCAGGAGAATGCTGGTAGGTCTGTAGCAAGCTGGGCACAGGCTGGGTAGGGGAGGTGCACCCTGGGGTGGCGGGACAGGGGTGTGTGCGGGGGAGGGGGATGAGGAGAGGATGTGCCTGACGGCGACTTCCGGGGTGGGGGGGTTGGGAACCACTGAAGAGTCTCGGAAACTACAGAGCCGTCTATCTATGGATGGTGCGTTTATCGTCCATCCTTCCATTGATTCATCTACCATCCCCACCCATCTGTCCATCTGTCCATCCATCATGCACTCACTCACTCACTCACTCACTTATCCATCCTCTAATCCAATCCATCCATCCATCCACCCACCCTTCTGATATACCTACATATCTACCCATCTATCTGCCCATCCATCCATCCATCCACCCATCCATCCACCCATCCACCCATTTACCCAGCCATGGGTCATGTGTCTAGCCATCTATCCTGATGCACACAGTCCGAACCCCGTATTACATTAAGCGAGACCGTTTCTTTCCTGATTCTAGCAATGGATCAAACAGTCCTTGAATCAGCCAGAAACTCCAAAGCAAGTCATCTCACCAGCTTGAGTCCCTCTCTCTTCACTTGTGAGATGGCAGTTAGCTCAGCTTTCCCTGCAAGCTGAGGAATTCATTGTTCTAAAGGACCTCACTGTCTCGGGCAGAGTCACCGCAGTGTTTGTTCCCTTCATGCTTCTGTGCCCTTGTCATTCTCTCTCTCCCAGGGTAGCTGCAGCGTTCCAGCCATGGGACTGGCCCAGCACCTCTGGCTTCCAGTGCTCATGGTCCCCGAGCTGACAGACACCTTCCATAGTCCAGGGACACAGAGCCAGCATTGCTGTAGCCCATCTTCCCAGGGCATCTGGGCACAGTGTCTTTAATGTGCCAAAGGTTTACAGATCAGTGCTCAACCCCCTGTAGAGTGGACCTGCTCTGCAGGTGACTCTGTGCTAAGAACAAAGCTGACTGGGATTCAGACTCTGGCTCTGTCCAACACACCTGTTTCCATTTATACCTCAGAACCCACATGGAATAGGAGGGGGGCAGAGCTGTGCCCGAGATCAGTTTGGGGTGGAGAACCCCTAAGTCCTGCTTCATCTTTCACTCTGAAGAGTAAACTGGTTTAGAAAGGACGCCTGAGAACACCTGACTCTGGGAATTCTGGGAAGCCAAGGCAGGGGACCAAATGACCTGGTGCTTCTAGAAAGATCTCCATGTGGGGGCCGGGTGGTGCTGCACCTGATTGAGCGCACATGTTACAATGCACAAGGACCCGGGTTCAAGCCCCCGGTCCCCACCTGTAGGAGGAAAATTTTGTGTCTTTCCTTCGCTCTCCCTCTCTACCTCCCCCTACCCTCTCAATTTCTGGCTGTTTCTATCCAATAAATAAAGATAATAAAAATATTTTAGGGGAGTTGGGCAGCGGGTTAAGCGCATGTGGCCCAAAGCCCAAGGACTGGCGTAAGGATCCCAATTGGAGCCCCCGGCTCCCTACCAGCAGTGGAGCTTCCCAGGTGGTGAAGCAGGTCTGCAGGTGTCTATCTTTCTCTCCCCCTCTCTGTCTTCCCCGCCTCTCTGCATTTCTCTCTGTCCTATCCAACAACGGTGACATCAATAATAATAACAACAATAACTACAACAATAAAACAAGGGCAACAAAAGGGAATAAATAAAGTAAATATTAAAGATCTTTAAATTAAAATATATATATGCCTAAAAAGAAAGAAAGAAAGAAAGACCTCCATTCAAAACAAGAGAGGAACTGGAATGATTCTGTTTCTCAGACATTACTGCAAGTGTTTGGAATTTTGCTTGGGGTCCTCCATCCCTGGGCCCATGACCTACTTAGGTCACGTGAAATGTTACCTCTTGCTCATTTCTGCGGCTGCTTTATCACCAGTCTGTCTTTATGCTTGGCCCACACATCGTTCATAATGGCTGGCTCACATTCTGTCGTGAAGCATAAGTTTGTAGGGTGCAGCTTTGCGTAGCCCAGTGTCTCTACAACCCAGAAAGAGTCATTAGAGTGAGGTTAGGGTTTCTGCACGCTTCCCAGGGGTCATACTGGAGTCTCCCCATTTTCAGGCTCCTAAGCTTGTCACCACAGGAATGGGCTGGGAGACTGTCTGGATCAAAGCAACCCCCACCCAGGAGAACCCCTCTCTCCTGCCTCAGTGAGTTGGGCCTGGGCTGAAGCAGTCACAGTCAGGGTCCACCTTATGATTTAGGGCACTTCCCTTCTTTACTAAAGTCATAATCTTTGACAGTTTAACATGGTGCTGGGGGTGACTGAGGGTCTTACAAATGCATGATGCTACCAAGTGGCCTTCTGGCCTCCACCTCTCTGCTCTGTTTGCTTAAGACATTCATGTGTGAGCCCTTGCTGTGCCAGGGGAGTGATGCTCTGGTGGTCGGTCTCTCTCTTTCTCTCTCTCTTTCTCATAGGAACTGGGAAGGTGGCTCAGTGGTAAAGTGCAGGCCCTGCATGTATGTGAGGTCTGGAGTTTGATACCCAGTACCACACATGGCAGAGTGATGCTCTGGTTCTCTCTTTCCCTCTCTCATTAAATATTTATTTATTTGTGTTAGAAGTTGGAGCTGCGGAGTTAGGCAGTAGCATAGTAGGTTAAGTGCACGTGACGCAAAGTGCAAGGACCGGCTTAAGGATCCTGGTTCAAGCCCCCGGCTCCCCACCTGCAGGGGGTTCGCTTCACAGGTGGTGAAGCAGGTCTGCAGGTGTCTATCTCTCCCCCTCTCTGTCTTCCCCTCCTCTCTCCATTTCTTTTTATTTTATTTTATTTATTTATTTATTTCCCCTTTTATTGCCCTTGTTGTTATTGTTGTTGTAGTTATTATTGTTGTTGTCGTTGTTAGATAGGACAGAGAGAAATGGAGAGAGGAGGGGAAGACAGAGAGGGAGAGAGAAAGATAGACACCTGCAGACTTGCTTCACCACCTGTGATGTGACTCCCCAGAAGGTGGGGAGCTGAGAGCTCAAACTGGGATCCTTACACTGGTCCTTGCGCTTTGGGCCACATGACTTAACCCACTGCGCTACAGACCAACTCCCTCCTCTCTCCATTTCTCTCTGTCCTATCTGACAATGATGACATCCATAACAACAACAATAATAACTATAACAACAATAGAAAAAGAAAAAAAGGTCAGCAAAAGGGAAAATAAATAAATAAAAATAAAGAATTTTTTTTTTAAAGTTGGAGCTGGGGAGTCAGGCGGTAGCACAGAGGGTTAAGTGCACGTGGTACCAAGCGCAAGGACTGTAAGGATCCCAGTTCGAGCCTCTGGCTCCCCACCTGCAGGGGAGTCACTTCACAAAGCAGTGAAGCAAGTCTGCAGGTGTCTGTCTTTCTCTCCCCGTCTCTGTCTTCCCCTCCTCTCTCCATTTCTCTCTGTCCAGTCTAACAATTATGACATCAATAACAACAACAGTAATAACTACAATAACAATAAAAAACAACAAGGGCAACAAAAAGGAAAATAAATAAACATTTAAAGAAAAAAAGAATATTAAAAAAAAAGAAGTTGGAGCTGGGGCATAAGGATCCCAGTTCAAACCTTTGTCTCTCCACCTGCGGCGGGGGGGGGGGGTCGTTCCATAAGCAGTGAAGCAGGTCTGCAGGTGCCTTTCTCTCCCCCTCTCTCTTTCTCTCCTTTCTGGATTTCTCTCTGTCCTATCCAACAAGAATAACAATAAGAATAACAAAAGCAACAAAAATGGGACAAATGGCATCCAGGAGCAGTGGATTCATAGTGCAAGCACTGAGCCCTAGCGATAACCCTGGAGGCAAAAAAAAAAAAGATGGGGGCAGGTGGTGGTGTACCTGGTTAAGCACATATGACCTGGGTTCAAGCCCCTGGTACCCACCTGCAGGGTTAAAGCTTTATTAGTGGTAAAGCAGTGTTGCAGATTTCTCTCTGTCTCTCTCCCTCTCTCTCTTTTTATTTTTTTAAATCTTTTTAAAAATATTTATTTATTCCCTTGTTGTTTTATTGTTGTTGTTATTGATGTCGTGGTTGTTGGATAGGACAGAGAGAAATGGAGAGAGGAGGGGAAGGCAGAGGGGGAGAGAAAGATAGACACCTGCAGACCTGCTTCACCACCTGTGAAGCGACTCCCCTGCATGTGGCTGGGGATGCTGAGCACATGATCTGCTCCTCACCTGCTCCCGGCCTCCAGCAGCATGTGGCTCCTTGCAGCTGCCAGGAGCCCAGCAGCGTCTGTACACCCTGCTCTGCCACCTCCTGGGCTCAGCCACCACCCCGCCTCCCTCGTCCTGGTACAGGGCTCCCCGTGCTCCCCCCTCCCTGAGGCACAGCAGTGGTCTCCCCTCCTGCCTTGCTCCCCAAATCCTTTCTCCCTAAAAGCAGAAAGCTTTCTGAAATGCTGTTCTCATCATGTCATTCCCACCCTACCACCTTAAAAGCTGTCCCTGCCAGCATGAAGATTGGCGGCATCTAGCCCCGGCCTGGAAGTACAGCCTGCCTTTTGGGGGGCACTCCGCAGGAAGAGATGGGGCCCAGCACTGAGTCCAGAGGAGCACCTATCTTTAAAGGAAGGCAGGGGGAAAGGGGCCAGAGAGGAAGCCGAGTCACATGGAAGGCTGCCAGGGAGAAGCAGGCAGCAGGCACCCCAGAACCCAGGGTCCCCCACATTTCTAAACACTCTGGCCAGCTAGGACCACGAGGCACAGGTAATTCGGGAAAAGAGCAGATGGAGTGACCCACCCAGGATATGGCAGGGCCCAGCACGGCCACCAGCTGACAGATTCTGAGTTCCATCACACCAGTGGAAACCATTATTCTGGGAACAGTGGGGTTACCCTGAATGGAGAGGGTGTGTGGTCAAGGGGGGCTGACTGGACTGGAGGGACTCAGTGTGACCAGCTGTCCTTTAAGTTTGGGCTCTGACCCATATGCTCCTGGCCACACATGGTTACTGTGTGAGGCTTTATTATTATTATTATTATATTTATAAAAAGGAAACATTGACAAAACCATAAGAGAGGATAAGAGGGGTACAGCTTTGCACAATTCCCACCACCAGACCTCCATGTACCATCCCCTCCTGACAGCTTTCCTATTCTTTTTTTTTTAGATATTTATTTATTTATTCCCTTTTGTTGCCCTTGTTGTTTTATTGTTGTTGTTGTTATTTTTGTTGTTATTGATGTTGTTGTGTTGGATAGGACAGAGAGAAATGGAGAGAGGAGGGGAAAACAGAGAGGGGGAGAGAAAGATAGACACCTACAGACCTGCTTCACTGCTTGTGAAGCGACTCCCCTGCAGATGGGGAACTGGGGACTGGAACCGGGATCCTTATGCCAGTCCTTGCGCTTTGTGCCACGTGCACTTAACCAGCTGCACTACCACCCCACTCCCAGCTTTCCTATTCTTTAACCCTCTGGGAGTATGGATCCAAGATCATTGTGGGATGCAGAAGATTGAAGGTCTGGCTTCTGTAATTGCTTCCCTGCTGAACATGGGCAGTGACAGGTGGATCCATACTCCCATACTGTCTCTCTCTTTCCCTAGTGGGGAAGGGCTCTGGGGAAGCAGAGCTCCAGGACACACTAGTGGGGTTGTCTCTCCAGAGAAGTCTGGTCTCATCTTGCTGGCATCTGGAACATGGTGGCTGAAAAGAGAGTTAACATACAAAGCCAAACAAATTGTTGACCAATCATGGACCTAAAGGCTGGAATAGTGCAGATGAAGTGTGGAGGGTCCTCCATTTTGTAGATAGCTAGTAGGCATATTTTAGTTATATTTCAAGGGTCTGTAACTATACTAATGTTTTCTTTCTTTTTGTTTTGTTTTGTTTTTGCTTGAGCCTGAAAATCTGATGTGCAGGTGGATGGATCCTAATTATTGTCTGGGGAGATGATATCATAGCTGGGAAAAGGACCAGAAAGCTGGATCAGGGAAGAGAGTAGCTCCCTAATATGGGAAAGGGGTATAAATATTGTTGACTGTAAACCCCATCGATTTGATGTAATCTGGGGCCCATAATTAGCTTAGGAGCCTGTGTGATCTCTGCATCCCTCTAGATCTGAGCTCACATTCTGTGGTCATGAGTAGGAACATTCCATGCTGCCCCAGTATCAACCCATCTTCCTCAGGTGTAGCATAGAGTATGTTGCCCAGCCTCCCTTCAGAGGATGGAACATTCTCCACCATTGTTGATTCAAGTTGAGGGCAAGGTCCTATGGGGTCCCTGTGTGAGGCTTTTTGTCTCCACCCAAAACAAAGTCTGAGCAGGATCAAGAGGAGGACTAACCTTCCAGAACATCAGCTCCTGAAGTGTGTTACGTAGGGGAGAAGCTAATCACCAACAGGATCCCATGAAAGGGTTCTGCAGCATCGCTGTTTGAAAGCCTTTGCCCCATCTCACCAACACATGTGCTTAATCAGAACACGTGTGGCCCAGGTGAGTCGGCAGAGTGTAAATTAGGAGTGGTGTGAACGGTCTGTCCCAGCTCCCCGGACAGCATGACTGCACATGGGTGCACACAATGTACACGGATGCACATGGATTACACACATGTGGATGTTTCTGTTCAAGGTGGGCTGTTCTCACCAGTGGACTGGGTGATATACGCCACCTGTCACTTCCCTGGAGAGCACTAGACCCCACTACTCTGCCCTTGCTTGGAGAGATTTGGTTTCATTTCTTTTAATTAATTATTTATTTATTTGATAGGACAAAGAGTGGCCTGGGAGGTGGGGCAAAGGATAAAACACTGGATTCTCAAGCCTGAGGTCCCAAGTTCAGTCCCCAGCAGCACATGTACCAGAGTGATATCTGGTTCTTTCTCTCACTCCTCCTATCTTTCTCATTAATAAATAAATAAATAAACAAACAAATAAATAAATAATCTTTAAAAAAATAGGAGGAGTTGGGCAGTAGCGCAGCAGGTTAAACGCACGTGGAGTAAAGTGCAAGGACCAGCGTAAGGATCCCGGTTCGAGCCCCGGCTCCCCACCTGCAGGGGAGTCGCTTCACAGGCAGTGAAGCAGGTCTGCAGGTGTCTATCTTTCTCTCCTCCTCTCTGTCTTCCCCTCCTCTCTCCATTTCTCTCTGTCCTATCTAACAATGACGCCATCAATAACAACAACAACAACTACAACAACAATAAAAAAGGGCAACAAAAGGGAAAATAAATAAATATTAAAAAGGATTAAAAAAGTAGATAGGACAAATAAAAAAGTGAGAGGGGAGGAGGAGATAGATAAGGAGAAAGAGAGACACCTGCAGTACCGCTTCACCACTTGTGAAATCTCCCCCAGCCCCCGCAGGTAGGGACCTGGGGTTTGAACCCAGGTCATTGGACCCTGTAACATATGCGCTCTACCAGATGTGCCACTGCCCTGGCCCAATAATTTGTTTTTTTTGCCTCCAGGGTTATTGCTGGGGCTTGGTGCTTGCACTACGAATCCACTGCTCCTGTCAGCCATTCTTTCCATTTTTGTTGCTCTTGTTGCACTTTTGTTGTTGGATATGACAGAGAGAAATCCAGAAAGGAAGGGAAGACAGAGGGGGAGAGAAAGCTAGACACCTGCAGACCTGCTTCACCACTTGTGAAGCAAAACCCCTGCACAGTGAATTTTAATCTGAGCTGCCTGTGTTGTTCCCTCTGCACCCTGTTTCCCAGAGGGGGACCCCGAGCTACAAAAGGTCCTATGCGTCCAAGGCGGGGGCTGACCAGAGAATACTGGCACCTGTCGGGGGGCCTGTGCCCAGTGTGATCATTAATCCTGCCAGTGCAGGCAGTGGTCACTCATGACTGACGAGGCCAAAGTCTGGGGCTGAAAGAGCTGAGGTTGCTTGAGGCTGTTCAGAGCAGTTGGCTCTCCCTGAGGCTCAGTCCTCAGCCTCCCCCCACCCCAACCTCCACTGGCCTTGGGGAGCAGGCCTCAGCATGCAGCTGTGTACTGTAGTAATGCCAGTCTTTGGCTTCTTGGTGGCCAGCCTGAAGCTCTGAGGTCTGGTTGAAGATTCCCAGATTCTGAGCTCCAGTTCCAGTTCTAGACTTGAACTTTGGGATATCAGGCTCTGGGCCTTGCATTCCAGACTTGGACTCCTAGTTCCCAATTCCACATTCTGGATTTGGGGCCCTTCAGCCACTCAGGACAGGCTCAGGAAGATAATGGAATTACCCAGCCCAACCATTTTAGCCAGGGGGGACATCAGCCTGGCCTCTGGCTCCAGAACTGCCCTGGGGTGGGTGTGGGGTGAGTCCTTGCCTCCCGGCCTCTGTGCTACCAGGACAGGAGACAGGAGCAGGGTGGTCACAGTGAGTCCCTCCTGCAGACCCTCAGGAGTCACAGGGGACACTTGTTCACATGCCCAGCTTTCCTTGTACCCCTAGGCCCACTTCGGACTTGAATGTCATGCCCCATGGCTGTGCCCTGCCTGGGCTGCGTCTAGCTCAGTGCTGCTCTGGGCCAGCCCTGTGGAAGCTGAACTCCAGCCCCTGGACACACAGATGTTGGGGTCACCTGACCATGGGGTACACTTTGTGCTCCTCACTGGGATGAGGTCCTGCCCCAAGGAGCACAGGCCCCTGCTGCCTCAGCACTTCCAGCTGGGTGCCTGCTGGGCTCTCCTGCCCCACCGCCCACAGCTGAGGGCATTGTGCCCCTGGGCCCACACAGCACCCACTTGGTACCACCCACACCCCACCCTATTCAGGGTAGGGCAAATGGTGACGAACCTGTTTGAGCACATGTCACAATGCGCTAGGGTCCAGGTTCACTTCACAAATGGCAAAACTGTACTGCAGGTCTCTTTCTCTTCTCTCTCTCTCTTTCCTCTCCCTCCCTCCCTCCTCTCCCACTCTCTAAGTTATAAATTTTTGTCTTTAATTGGGTCTAAGTGGCCTGGGAGGTGGTGCAGTGGATGAAATATTGTACTCTTTTTTTTTTTTTAAGTCGTTCTAGTCCTGCCTTGTTGCCATCCTAGGCGGTCTCCTTTGGTATTGCTAGTTGACCCAGGAGAAGAGAGGACAGAAACACAGCTGCTGCTGCTCCATAGCCCTCCCTGAAATATTGGACTCTTAAGCATGAGATCCAGAGTTTGATCCCTGGCATCTCATATGCCAGAGTGATGCTCTGGTTCTCTCTCTCTCTCTCTTCTGCTGGTTTATATTAATAAATAGTTTTTAAAATGTGCCTAGGAGGCCATTCAATGGCCAAGAAGTTCAAGGTCAAAGAATCCAGTTACATGATGGGGGAGGGGCATCAAGCACAAAGAGAGTTGGGAGTGGAGGACAGAGTCCTTCACTCTCCAGTGTGAAGAGACACACTGGGTCCCCAAGAAGCAGAGGCCAGCCCCCAGGAGGTTGGTGTAGGGCCCGCACACTGGGGTCCGAGTCCCATCCTGGCACCACATGCTCCAGGGTAATGCTCTGACTCCCTTCCTCCACCCCTTTCTCTCTCTCTCTCTCTCTCTCTCTCTCCCTCCCTCCCTCCCTCCGTCCTTCCCTCCCTCCTTGGTAATGAAAAGCAGTGGAGAATGGTGAGCAGATGAGCCAGAGCAGAGACCAAGGAGCAGGATGATATTGGGCAGACGCCTCCCCGTCCCTTTCCCCCACACCCCACGGTTCTCTAAACCTCCTGTCTCTCATGCACCCTGCCCTGTGTAGCAAGGAGAGGGGTTCTGACAGCAGGAAAGAGAGCACAGTTCCCATCAGTCTCCAAGAGCTTCCTGGCACTGTCCCTGGTGACAGGCAGTACCATTTCTTGGCACAGGATAGGCTCAGACAACAGCAACACACCTCATGGCAGAATAATAATTATTATTATAATAACAATATCATACATCCAGGACAAGCCCAGCTGCCCCAAGCCAACTTCAAAACCCTTATGTACAGAAGAGGGGGGCCAGCTGCCTGCACCCCAGGAGGGGCCAGCCCCTCCTCTTGCCCCCTGTGGAGGCCTGGCACAGAGGGGAGGCTGGCACTGCCAACGCCACCCCTCCAGTGGGCATGCCTGCACAAGGGGCCAGATCCCCCCACCTAGGGAGTGACCTGGCCACAGGGATGGGTGAGACCAGGTGGGGGCAGCTGTGGGATATGGGCCCCTCCCCACTCCCAGCTCTGCCGGTGGGCCTGCCTGAAACAGGAGGGGCCGGGGATACTCCTGGCACACACAGGCATGCATGGCGGGCCCCGGGCATGCTCGGCCCGCCGGTGCCACGTGGTGGCCATCAGAGGGCCGAGTTTGTGGCCGATTCAGTCTGTGCGGGCGCCTCCTGGGAGCTTGGGCCCTGGGCCGGCAGCTGCAGGAATTCGGGGAGCACCAGGTCCTCTTTGCGCAGAAGGCCCCTCTGGTCGTGTGCCCCGCTGCTCTGCACCCGGTTCAGCAGCTCCACCAGGCCTGGGGGGACACAAAGTCAGGGGGTCCCCTTTCCCCCCTGAAGATCTGCTGGGTCCAGGCATGCCCCCTCCTTGCCTTCTGTGGCCACCGTGTACCTTCAATATCGCAGGTCTGGCGCTTTGAAGGGGCACCACTGGGCTTCTCAGACAGCGAGTGGTGGGGCCCAGGGGGAGTGAGGGTGGCCTTGTTCTGGGTCCTGGGGTGGCCGCCCTGAGAGATGGCGGGGTCAGAGTCACAACAGGGAGGGGGCGCAGGGGGGGTGGGGGTACAGCGTAAGCCAGGCCTCTCACTCACCTGGCTGTTGCAGGGGGATTTGTCACCGGCTTCGGGGGTCTTCACACCTGCGCAGAGAGCGCCACTACCTGTCTGCCTCCTGCCTGTACCTCAGGGGTCAGGCGGGAGTGGGGGTGGTGGGGTGGCGGTCGGTCCCCTACCTGGGAGAGTGTCCAGAACCAGCCTCTGGGCGGCGACGGAGCTCACGAGCTTCTCCAGGTCCAGCGGCTGCTCCTCGCCGGGCTGCGGGGACAGGTCAGCAGCCCGCGCCTCCGCCCCGCCCCGCCCGGCCTGGCCCGGCCCCACCCGCGGCTCACCTTGCGCAGCGCCACCTGCTGCGGGCTCAGGCCGTGCTTGGCCAGGACGGGCTGCAGCGCCTCCTGCAGGCGCTTGCTGGGCTTGGCCGAGATCCGCACCACGCGCTCCAGTGCGGGAGACTCCAGCCTGCACGGGAGCGGGGCGCTGCGGAGAGCTGGCCGTCCGCCTAGCGCATCCCCGCATTCCGGGGCGACAACTGGGACTCCCGCAAACCCGCAAGAACTGAGGCGGGGCTTCGTCCGAGGGGCGGGGCTTGGTGATAGCTGCCTACAGAGGCGGGTTCCCCGCTGCGCCCCGGACAGGGGGGAGTGGGGGGGGCGATGCTCGCAGGGACAGGGTCAGGGCACTTACTCGAAAGTGATCCGGTTCTCCAGCCGCACTTCCTGGTCCGCCAGCACGGTGCAATCCTGGTCCAGCACCAGGGCCTTCTGCGGACATCAGGAGGGCCTGAGTCCCACCCCCCACCCACCCCCAAGTTCCAGGGGGACACTGCCACGTCCTCCCACGGTCCCCACTGGGGTCCCTAAGGGTCAGAGGGAAGAAAGAGGCTTTGGGGTGCGGAAGGAGTCAGAGCTCAGATGGGCTCAGAGTCTACTGACAAGGCCAGGAGAGGGGCAGCTGGGGAAAGGGACTGTCTTAGAAGGAGGTGACAAGTGCAGGGGTTGCGATTGGGGCTGCTGTGCATCTAGCAGGCGGGGATCCTGGGTCCGGCAGTTGTCCCCTCGTTCCTCATGTACTACACCTAAGTGGACCAGCTGGACACATCTCTCGCTCCCCACCAGCCTCAAACCAGACTTCCAGACCTTGTCCCTCTTAGGACACCTGTTTAGTTCTCCCTGTCCCGACTCCTAAGGACTTGTCTTGCCTCCTCACTGGGGGGGGGGGGGGGGGCATTGGATCGACCTTCTCGTGGTGCATCCCGTGAGTACCCATTTATTGGGGAAACTGACGATCCTTCCTAGCCGACTGAATCCACATGGATCCCAGTCACTTTCAAAGCCAGCAACAAGCAGACATCAGGCTCAACCTGACGCTGTTGACTGGCTACGAAAGAAGGGCAAACGCTAGAAGAAGAACTGGGGGGGGGGGGGAGTCCTTCTCCTAAGACACCTGGGTGGCCAGGAGGCTGTGAATTGGCTGGCAGTGCCTGGCACACAGTAGGTGCACAGACAGAAGCCATAGCACCTGCCAACCCCAGAGGCCCCACTGCCTGTACCATGGCAGTCCTGGGTGGGGGGGAGGTCTGCGCGGCTGTGTGGGACAAGTGGAGTGTGGGTGGCAAAGTTATATTTAGCACCCTGAGAGCCCATCTGGGCTGCGGATGCTGTGGAGACCTAAGAGTGTGGGCTGAGTCCCTCTCACCCTGCCCATCTTGCTTCACCTGCAGGCCCTTGACTTTGTTCTGCTCCAGCTCTCCTCCAGGTGGTGAAGCTGGAGACCAGAGCTCAAGGGGGGGGGGGGGGGGGAGATGCACTGCCCAGCCACCTAGCAAGAGCTTAAGGACTTAGCTGCTGGCTGGCTGGCTGGAATCCTGTGAGGAGGGAGTACCCTACCAGCAGCCTTCTCCGTTTCCACGTCCTCACAGGGTGGTTCAGTGTGAAGTGAGTTTTTCCCCAGACACCCCTTTAAAGCTTAATGTTCATTTCCACCTAAGAGAGGAGAGCACCCCCACATGGACACTTCAGGGATGGGCAGTCTGAAATTGGAGCAATGCCAGGAAACCCAGCAAGAGGTGAGGACACTCAACCTGGGGAGCCCTGTCACTGAGGCTGGTGGGTGGAACCAGCCATGGGACAGGAGTCTCTTGTGATCTTAGCTGGTGTCTGCGGGAAGTGGGGAGCTGGTGGCTGAGCTGACACGGAGCTGGCACGGGGGTTAATCATGGGTTTGTGGGGATAGGAGTTAGTAGTGGTGACGGGTGGGGTCTGAGTGGCTGGAGACGGGTGGGGTCGGGCCCAGGAAAGGAGTAGGAATTGGAGTTGGGGCCCCAGGGGAGCTTCACACCTGCTCGTTGCCCACCAGGTAGACTTTGATGTCGGGCAAAGAGAGGCCCCGCTTCTCACAGATGCCAGCCAGCATGGCACGGATGGAAAGGCCGGGCCGGGCCAGGGCCAGGGAAGCTGTGCCGTCAGGCAGGTACACGCAGCAGTACTTCCCCAAGCGGCTCTCACTCTCACCCTCAGAGCTGCCCAGGCTCTTCCGGTGGTTCTGGATGGGGTGGTCACATGTACATATGAAAGGTGGACACATGGACAGATAAACAGACAGGGCAGCTCAGGCTGCGTGCTTACAACCGAGGGCATGCCTGTGGGCAAGTGAGGTGAACTCCTTCAGATATGCCAAGGAAGTGGGACTGCCCTGAGCACACGTACACGCACACACATGCACATACACACCCGCCATGCATGGGGCCCAGGTGGGGAAGGCAAGAAGGAAGGAAAGAAGGAATGATGGCTGGCAGGCAGGCAGGCAGGCAGGCAGGCTTGGCTCTGGGGAGCAAGCCTGGAGCTGGAAGTGAGGATGGCAGGAATGGAGGTGGGCATCACCAGAGGAAGCTGGCACTGCCCCACCCCCACCCCCAGCTGCTATAAACTCACCTCAGATTTACTACCAACGAAGGCCAGGAATCCGAGGTCCAGACTGGCAGAGGAGTTGAGGGACCCCTGTGACTCCCGGCGCAGGTTGGTGGCCCCCACAGCCAGTTCTAGAAGGGAGAAGCCCTGAGCAAGAGAGCCCACCGCCCACCCACCCGCTGGACCCCTCTGCGGGGATCTAATGTGCCCTGGATCCCCCAGGAGAGGCAACAGTGAGGGAGCTCCCCAAACTCCTGGGGTCTAGCTAGGGACCTGTATTTTTTTGGTGGGGGGGTTATGGTGGGGCAGGAAGAAGAAAGTGTCTCCAAGTCAGCCCGTAGCCCAGCCCCTCCTCTCCAAGGCCGGCCCGCCTCACCCCTGCGGAAGGACTTGCGGAGCGGGCGGCCCCCGGGGCCCTCAGCCGGCAGCTGCCCCACCTCCTCGACGCCCAGTGGCAGCGACTTCCCGGGTTTCAGCTTCGGCTTCTGTGGGTGCAGGGAAGGCGCTGGGCTCGGGCTGAAAGCCCTAGCCGCGTGCAGGTCGTGGGCACCCCACTCCACCCAGCAGGTCTGAGCCCCCTATCTGCCTGCACCTTTCTGGTGGTCTCTGGGCTCCCGAGGAGCGAGGAGCCGGGTCCCCGCAGGGGGCGGCCCTCAGCCTCCGCCAGGAGACACTCGCGGTACAGCGGGGACTTGACGAAGCGCGCGTAGCTGTCGAACTTCATCAGGTTGAAAATCTGAGGGATCCGCGCGGGGTGGTGAGGATCCCGGCCAGGACATCCACCCTCCACCCGCTCCCACCCCATCGGGTCACCCCTTCCCTCCCCCGCTAGACCCGGTCCTTTCAGTCATCCCCGGGCAGGCACCGCCCAGTCTGGACCACCTCCAGTAAGGCCCCACCCATCCTCCTGGCCCCGCCCCTCTCCCACACCGCTACACTCCACCCACCCAACTCGGAGTCAGGCCCCGCCCTACCCCATCCATCTCGCCTCCAGTCCACGCCCCTCTCCCCACTAGGCCACGCCCCATCTCAGAACTGCGGGGAACCCACTCTTGACCCTGCCCCTCTCTTGCACTGCCAGGCCCCACCCACCCTACCTGACCCTACCCCTCCACCACTCCACCACTCCACACCCCTCTCCCACTAGGCCCCGCCCTTTATCAGAGTTGGCCCCGCCCCTCTTCATGGAAACCCCCCCCCCCCATTTCCCAGCCCCTTCATCACCGTAGAAGCTCCCTCTCACCCGCTCCCGGCCTCTGCATAGAGTCTGGACCCCCGCACTCAAATTTACTCTCTCACCAACCTCCTCCCCAGCGGCTCAGACCCCGACCCCAGCCACTAGGCCCCGCCCCCTGCCGCTCAGGCCCCGCCCCTGCCGCTCAGGCCCGGTCCCTGCCGCTTACCTGCAGCTGCTGCGCCCGGAACATGTCTGGTCGCGGCTCCGCCAGCACCTCCTCGCCCAGCCAGGCCTGCCGGTCGATGTTCACGGGGCTCAGTGCCTGGTTGGACAGGAACTCATGGTAGATGCTGCGGGCCTCCTGAGCGAGCTGGGACAGGAAGGCCAGAAAGGTCAGGGCTCTGCCTAGGCCTCGCTGCCACTCCCCGCCTCTTACTCCCTCCTCCCTGCACCTGCTGGGTGTCGCTGGCGGGGATCTGTTGGAAGCGCTCGCAGGCCTGCCAGAAGGTCACGTTCTCAGCACTGAACTCTTTCTTCAGGAATTCCTGTGCGGAGCAGACAGATACACAGAGACCTGCGCTCGGGGGCGTGGTCAGAGATTGGGGAAGAGACAGGGATATGAGACAGGGCTGAGAAACTGGGGGAGAGACTGGACTAAGAGATAGGGTTAAGAGACTGGGGGAGAGACAGTGCTAAGAGACAGGGCTGAAAGATGGGGAGAAACAGGGCTGAGAGGGAGCTAAGAGGCACGGGAAGAGACAGGTCTGAGAGGCCAGCCCTGATGTGGGAGAAACCAGGCACAGAGAGAATGGAGAGGACAGCCCCCAGCCAGAGAAGAGCAAGAGGAGCCCAAGAAGGGCTGGCCAGGGCAACTACAGAGGAGTCCCTCTCTTGCCCCCAAGGCCCATTCCCCTCTGCCCGCCACCCCTCCCTGCCCTGCCCCAGGGTGGGGCACTTACAGTGAAGTAGGCCAAGCCCAGTGGGTCCTGCAGCAGCCTCTCAAAGGACAGGGCCCAGCTGGCCACAGGCTGCTCCTCGGCGGGGAAGGGGCTGCTGGGGCCACTGGGGAGGCTGTGGATGCTGAGGGAGCTGCCTCGGCCCTCGCTCTGGCCCTGGGAGGCAGTGGTGCTGCTCAGCTCTGCAGGGGACAGACAAGTGGGAGTGAGCACAGGGGCCTTCCCCAAGCCCCCACCCTGGGCTCTGGAAGCTGTCCTCTCTGCAGGTGTCTTCTCTGGAAAGGCAGCCAGTGGTGGGGGTGTCCCCACCCTGTCACCCCCACCACTCCCATCAGGCAGACTCCCCTCCTTGCCAAGTCACTCACCTCCATCTGAGACAGCCAGGACCTACAAGAGACCCGAGGGTGAAAGTCAGAGCAGGAGTGGGGGTATCTCAAAGGCCTGTGCCAGGCCCAGCCGGAGGGCCCTGGAGAGCCAGGACCAGCCTTCCTGGCTCGGTCACTGCCAGCTGGGCTTTGTGCAGGCTGCCTGGGCCTCTGCCCTTCCACCCCCACTCATCACATGCCAAGCTCTGAGTACATGCTTTCAGGTCACTCAGGCTCCCTCCTCCCCCAGAGCCTACTTGAACCTGTCCCTGTCACTTTCTAATTGTGTGGCTCTGAGCAAGTCTCCACCTGTAAACAGGGGACAGTGAGAATGATAACTCTCTTCTGGGGGCTGTTGTGAGGCTCAAGTCAAGTTGCTGTACTTCCAGAATCTGGAAACATGGCTAGGGCTCTATCAATAACTCCTTTTTCTTTCTCTCTTTCTTTCTTTCATATTTTGTTTATTTATGAGAAAGATAGGAGGAGAGAGAGAAAGAATCAGATATCACCCTGGTACATGTGCTGCTGAAGCTGGGCTTGAACTCAGGACCTCATGCTTGAAAGTTCAGTGCTTTATCTAGTGAGCCATCTCCCAGACCACTCCTTTTTCTTTCTTTTCTCCCCCCCCCATTATTTGTGAGGAAGAAGGGGTAGCCCTGGAGCCAATGATCTCGTTAATGCAACTGTCTTCTCTGGGGTGTGGAGGGGTGCTCCCACAGGCCCCCAACCACCCTGGGAAGTGAGGAACGCTGCTGTATAGTATAGAGGCCTTGGGATGGTCAGAGCCACAGTTAGGGCCTATATGTGCCAGACTAATGTTCTGGTTCTCTCTCTCTCTCTCTCTCTCATAAATAATCTTTACAGTATTGATTTATTTCATGAGAGACCAGTATACCTCATCACACCGGTGCTGGAGGTGGAACCCAGAGCCTCATGCAAACAAATCCTGTACTCTCGATGCTGGAACACCCCATTCCTAGCAGCCACAAACAAGCAGTCAAGGCAGCTATATGCTTCCCTCTACCCCCACCCCCAGCCTCCTTGGGAATCCCAGCCACTAAGCAGCAGGTACGAGCTCCTTTCCGAATGACTCTCCAGTAGTTTCCCTCGGTCTTCAGGCCCTCCCGGCAGCCCTGGGTGTCTTCCTCATCTGCTCCTGCCCACTTGGGGAGGTTGCCTGGATCTTCCCGCGGCCATCCCTCCCTTCTACCTCTTCCTGGCTCCCAGCACACAGTGATCGCTAGTCTGCACTCAGATATCTCTCACACTGGCCATTCCCACGTGGAAGTCTCCACCAATGCTGCCGCCCAGCAGCAGGCTACTCCCCCAGCACCAGGGCCAGGGACCCCTATTCCTCCCTCCCACCTACTTTTTCACAAGGCCCTGTCACAGGACTATATGCCACCTGCTCCTTCATGTCCCGATGGAGACACCTCCAACCCAGAACCTGTCCTGCCCTCCGGACTGGAATCTGTCCTCACCCCACCTTTGGTGTCCAGATCACAGCCTGGCCTACAGAGCATTAACTTAATCATCAGAATCCTGTTTCCTTTTTGTGTTTAAAGGGTGGTGGTGTACTGGATAGAGGGCACACATTACCGTGTGCAAGGACCTGGGTTCAAGCCCCCAGTCCCTACCTGCATGGGGAAGCTTCACAAGTCATAAGCTAGTGCTGTAGGTGTCTCTCTGTTTCTCTCACTCTCCCCTTTCATTTTCCCCTTCTCTTATCAAAAACAAACCAAAGGGGGGAAAAGGGGAGGGGTGGACATAGCTATGCGGAGCAATAGCTTCATCATGCGGTGGTGGAGGCGACTTCACTGCTGCTGTCAGACAAAGTCCGAGCAAGCCAAGACTGCACTGAAACTATTCATCCTTTTTGTGTAATGGTGGAGATGACGTCACGTCTGTTGCCAGACAAAGTCCGAATAGACTGGAACCTACTGCAGAGCAGGAAGTTCTTGACTAACCAAAGCTATTTGATTCTTAATTACATTGATAAATTGAGGACTTATTGGCTATATTGCAAATACACAAATGTTACCTGGGAACAATAGAAAGGGATCCCCAGGGGAAGTACATACTGACAACAAACAATTAATGGCAGTGAGTGTGACAAGACTAAAAATGGCCTAAGAGCAGAAGCTGCTGTATCCATTTAAAGGCTTTCAGAAAAGAAGCTGCTTATGACCACTACAGCTTCTCAATCAGCTGGACTCAGACCAAAAGCCAGAACTATGGGTGGCTTGTAGCATGAGTGGCAGACTGTGGTTTCCATCTAAATATATAAAGAGGCTCTATTGCCTACCCTCACCCACAAACCCCCTGCTTCCACTTACAGACATTTGTGATGAGTATTAGGTTGTGTAGTTAAATAGTTAATGTTAGGATATATGGGTAGAAGTAAGTAAACTTTCATTAGCTAAAAGTCGGTGAACTTTCATATATGCAAAGCTTGACCAGAAGAGAGCCCCCAGGGTGTGTGCTTACTTTACAGCATAAATATTCTTTAGGTGGACAGTTTACTATAATCTAATTAGACCCATCCAAGAATGGGTTAAGAAGAAAAGCTATTAGATTTAGCTCCAGAGAAAAATGTTTATTCATACAGAAGGTCAGAACAGGGAGATGGTCAAAACACAGATGGTCATTTCAAGGGAACTTTCAAGGGGAAATTTAGACTACTCCTGACCAAGGAAATTTTCAAGGGAAGATTTAGGCTACCCCAGACCCATGAAACGTTCAAGGGGAGATCAGGATGCGCCAGATCTAGGGAACTTTCTAAGGAAAACATACCTTTAGTAATAATAATGTTGTTTAAGGTTATTCCTGATGTTAATGAAAACACTTATACATGATGTCATCTGTATCCTTGATGTTAATGAAAATAATCTTACATAATGTCGACTATATCCAGGCAAAAAGTGTTTAAATGATTAACCTCTGCAGACAGAGACAGAGACACCTCTCTCCTGCACCTGAAGCAGCTGATGTGTCTCTTACTTGATTCATCTCGCTGACTCCCCCTTTCCTTCAGAGGCCCTTAATTACTTTTGCTGGGGCTGGCTCCTGGCAATGCAGGTACTGAGCCCCAGCAATAATCCTGGTGGAAGAAGAGGAGGAAGAAGAGAGAGGAAGGAAGAGGAGGAAGAGGAGGAAATGGAGAAGTAGTAGTTGTTAGAAGTTAAAATGTGGGGCCAGGTGGTGGTGCACCTGGTTGAGTACATGTATTATAATATGCAAGGACCCGGGTTCGAGCCCCTGGTCCCCACCTGCAGGGGGAAAGCTTTGTGAGTAGTTAAGCAGTGCTGCAGGTGTTTCTCTGTCTCTCTCCTTCTCTGCCACCCCCTTCCCTCTTGATTTCTGGCTATCTCTATCCAATAAATAAAGATAAAAATATATATTTTAAGAAGTTAAAATGTGGGGCCAGGGGGTGGCACACCTGGTTAAGCACACACATTACAGTGCACAAGGACCCAGGTTCAAGCCCCTGGTTCCCATCTGTGGGGGGAAGCCTCATGAGTGGTGAAGCAGGGCTGTCGGTGTCTCTCTACCTCTCTATATCCCCTTCCCTCTCAATTTCTCTGTTTCTATATAACCATATATATAGTTAAAATGTAGGAGCTGAGGAGAGAGGATAAGGATATAAAACTGCATGAAGTCCCAAGTTTGATCCCAGATACCACATCACCACATATGCTGGGTAGTCTACCTCTCTCACTCTCTCAAAATAAAAAGAAAGAAAGAAAGAAAGAAAGAAAGAAAGAAAGAAAGAAAGAGAGATTTATTTTATTAAGAGAGAGATTCACAAGAGACAGAGAAGAAGAGAGGGAAAAAGCCAGAGTACCACTCTGGTACATGCAGTGATAGGGATCGAACTAGGAGCCTCAGGTGTGCCAGCCCACTGCTCTACCAGATGGGATATCATAGAATTGAGCTAAATCGGGAGTCAGGCGGTAGCACAGCGGGTTAAGCACATGTGTCGCGAAGTACAAGGACCCGATTAAGGATCCCAGTTTGAGCCCCCAGCTCCCCACCTGCAGGGGAGTCACTTCACAGGTGGTGAAGCAGGTCTGCAGGTGTCTATCTTTCTCTCCCCCTCTCTGTCTTCCCCTCCTCTCTCCATTTCACTCTGTCCTAACAACGACATCAATAACAACAACAATGATAACTACAACAACAATAAAAAACAAGGGCAACAAAAGGAAAAATAAATAAATATTATAAATATTAAAAAAAAAGAATTGAGCTATGTCCCCAGACACCACAAATAGAAGAAAAGAAAACCTTTTTTGTTTTTAAAAGTTAAAATGTGTTGGGGGCCAGGTGTTGATGCACATTAAGTAGTTAAGTGCACGTAGTACCAAGAGCAAGAACTCAGGTTCAAGCCCCTGCTCCTCACCTGCAGGGGGGACACTTCACTTCCAGCAAGTCAGTCTGGAGTGGTTAAGCAGGGTGGCAGGTCTCTTTCCTTCTCTATCTTCCCCTCTTCTCTCAATTTCTCTGTTGTATCCAATAAAATAGAAAGGGAAAAAAGGGGGGCAGGGGAAGGAAAAAATGGTCTCAAGGAACAATGGATTTGTTGTACAGGCACCAAGTCCCAGCTACAACCCAGATGGCAATAATGAATAAATAAGTAGGGGCCAGGCAGTGGTACACCTGGTTAAGTACATACACTACAGTGCGCAAGGGCCTAGGTTCAAGTCCCTGGTCCCCACCTGCAGGGGGAAACCTCATGAGTGGTGAACCAGGGCTGCTGGTACTCACCCTCTCTGTGCCATTTTGTTTCCTATTTTCCTTTTATCTTCTCTCTCTCTCTCTCTCTTAATTAAAAAATATTATCTTTATTTATTGGCTAGAGACAGCCAGAAATCGAGAGGGCAGGGGCAGATAGAGAGGGAGAGAGACAGAGAGACATCTGCAGCCCTGCTTCCCCATTTGTAAAGCTTTCCCCCTGCAAGTGGAGACCAGGGGCTTCAACCTGGGTCCTTGAGCATTTTGATATGTGTGCTCAACCAGGTATGTCATCACCCAGCCCCCTTTTTCATTTTTTATTATTATCTTTATTTATTTATTGGATAGAGACTGTCAGAAATCAAGAGGAGAGGGAGAGACAGAGAGGAAGAGAGTCAGAGACCCCCGCAGCCCTGCTTCACCACTCGCAAAGCTTCCCCACTGCAGGTGGGGACTGGGGGCTCAAGCAGGGGTCCTTGCGCATTGTAACCTGTGCACTCAACCAGGTGCGCCACCACCTGGCTCTCTCTCTCTCTCTCTCTCTCTCTGCTGCTGCTGCTGCTCCTGAACTTTCACTGGGGCTTCACGCCTGGAATTCTCACACCATGTGTGATTCTTCCCCTGTGCAGTGCTCCCATGTGGTGGCCAGGTCCACCCCAGGTCCCTGTCCTTGGCAAAGTGTACACTCCACCGGGTAAGCCATCTCCTGGTTCCTCTATAAACACGAGGCAAATGATGGTCCTCCCTTAACAGGGTTGCATTGACTAAACCAGTTCCTTGAACCAAGAGCTCAGACCCACAGGGGCAAGGGGCATCAGCACTTAGACAGGGGGAGCCCCATCTGCCCTGGAGAAAAGAGATCTAGGTTCAAGTCCCATTCCTGCCCTTTCCTAGTTTGATAACCTTGGGCCCCTCCCAGATCCCAGCTCCCACCTGGAGTTGAGGCGAGGCATTGCTGGGGAGGAAGCAAAGAGGTGCAGAGTATGGAGGGTGGGTTGTAGCCCTGCTTCTGGGCATCCCACCTTTGCACTTGTCCATCTGAGGACTTCTCCTCTCAAGGATGCAATAGAAAGTCCCAGTTCTTAGGGACCAGGCAGTGGCCTACCTGGTTAAGTGCTCAACCTGCAGGGGGAGGCGTTAGAAGTGGTGAAGTGGGAGTCGGGCGGTAGTGCAGCGGGTTAAGCGCATATGGCATAAAGCCCAAGGAACGGTGTAAGGATCCCGGTTTGAGCCTCCGGCTCCCCACTCTCATGCCTGAGTCTCTGAGAGTTCAGTCCCCAACACCACCAGAAGCTAGAGCTGAGAAGTAGTGCTCTAGGCTATTTATCTATCTTTCAATGAAAATAGATAATAAAGTAAAATAGAAAGAGACAAAGAAAAGCTTCTTTTTTAAAAATTAAAAAAAAACAATAGGAGCTGGGCAGTAGCGCAGCGGGTTAAGCGCAGGTGGCACAAAGTGCAAGGAACGGTGTAAGGATCTCGGTTCAAGCCTCCGGCTCCCCACCTGTAGGAGAGTCGCTTCACAGGCAGTGAAGCAGGTCTGCAGGTGTCTGTCTTTCTCTCCCCCTCTCTGTCTTCCCCTCCTCTTTCCATTTCTCTCTGTCCTATCCAACAACAACGACATCAATAACAACAAGAATAACTACAACAACAATAAAACAACAAGGGCAACAAAAGGGAATAAATAAATAAATAAGAAGTGGTGAAGCAGAGCTGCAGGTGTCTCTCTTTGTCTCTTTCCCTCTCTATCTCCGCCCCTCCCCCACCACTCCCCACACCACTGGGACAGGTCAGGAGCCTGGGAGGGAGCCTAGTGGCCAGCCCCCACCCCTCCTGGGGCTTTTCTATACCTTCATGCAGTCCGTGCCTTTAGGTGGGGCTGCTCCAGGGGGAGGAGCAGTTGCTGGGTTACAGCTGCAGGGGCCTGACTAATGAGCCCCTCCAACCTCCGCCAGGCACTCCCCCTCACCGGCACCTCACTCTCAGTGAACTTCTGGTTCTCCCCCACGCCTAGCTCAGCCTGCCCCCTGCTCCTGTGGCCCTAGCCCCTCCTCATCAACCCCCACCCCAATGGCCTGAAGCCCCCAGGCCTGATTCTTGCCCTCAGTGCCCCATTTCTGCAGCCCACGTCCCCTACCTAATGCCCCCCTAAGAGTTGTCTGGGACAGCCCTAGAAACAGAGATGGAGTTTGGGGTGGGGGCAGCAGTGCAGTCTGTTTCCCATTTCTGCTTTCGGAGGAGGGGGGAGGGGGGCAAAGTCACTGAGCTCTGCTGAGCCTCAGTTTCTCCTTGGCTTGCATGGGGCTGGGCACTTCTAACCTCCTGTGTGTGTGTGTGGGGGGGGGGGGGCTGGGGTGTGGAGTGCCAGGTTGGAGGGAGGGGTCTGACCTGGGCATCCCAGGCCCCGGGAAGTGGAGCTGCACCCCGCCCACCTGCAGGAGGAGTGGTGTGGGGATGGGAGAAAAGGGGAAGAATAATGAGGAAGGGTGTGGTGGGCTGCATCACCCGGACACGCAGGCTCCATAGGAGGCTGCCTGGGAGGGGCCTCTGGGGGGCAGGGATGCTCAAGGGAGGGGCCGTTCCTCTGGAGCTCTGGCCAGGTGGCAGGCCCTCACCCCATCCTCGGAGCCTGTCTGAGGGTGCCCAGGCCCAAGGAAATCCCTGTGGTGCCCAGCCAAGACTGGCGTCTTGAAGTCCCGGGGTCCTCTCTGGCTCTGCGTATGAAACAAATGAACCTCAAAAGCAAAGCAAAGAATAAAGAGCCCAGGGTGGGGAGACAGCATGGTGGTTTGCCAGACTTGGGACTTTCTTGCCTGAGGCTCCAAGGTGGGGAGGGGAGTTTGTTCAATCCCAAGCACCACTATCAGCCAGAGCTGAGCAGTGCACTGGTGTCTCACTGTGTATTGTTTTCTCTTTGTGTCTTTCTCACTGTGTATCTCTTTCATTAGAATAGACTAGTACAGGATAGAATAGGAAAAAAAAAACCTCATGCCTGAGTCTCTGAGAGTTCAATCCCCAACACCACCAGAAGCCAGAGCTGAGAAGTAGCGCTCTAGTTTATCTATCTTTCAATTTTTATCTATCTTTCAATGAAAATAGATAATAAAGTAAAATATAAAGAGACCAAGAAAAGCTTCTTCTTTTTTTAAATTAAAAAAAAAAATGGGGCTGGGCAGTAGCACAGCGGGTTAAGCGCAGGTGGCACAAAGTGCAAGGAATGGTGTAAGGATCCCGGTTCGAGCCTCCAGCTCCCCACCTGCAGAGGGGTCACTCCGCAAGCGGTGAAGCAGGTCTACATGTGTCTATCTTTCTCTCCCCCTCTCTGTCTTCCCCTCCTCTCTCCATTTCTCTCTGTCCTATCCAGCAACAACAACAGCTATAACAATAACAACCACAAGAGCAACAAAAATAGGAAAAATGGCCTCCAAGAGCCCTGGATTCATAGTGCAGGCACTGAGCCCCAGTGATAACCCTGGAGGCAAAATAATAATAATAACAATAATAATAAAGAGCCCACATGTGCTTGAGTGCAGCCTGAGCCCTTCTGCTAAGCTCCCTCAGGGGAGGGAGGAAGTGCCAGGGTGCTGGGGGCACAGGAGGGATGCTGTTCATGAACTCTGCCCTCTGGCAAGGTCTGACCTCAAGGGGCAAGCAAGCTCATCCCTTCCTCTCACTTCATCCGGTTATGGGGGAAGCAGGGCTCCTGGGGGACAGGCCAGGTAGCCCTGGGCTGGTGAGCCCCATTGGGGGGGCTGGGAGTCCTTACCAAGTGACAAGTTTCATTGCAGCTGCCTGACAGGCTGACATGAAGCTGCCTGGGCAGGAATGACAGGATGACTGAATGACAGCAGCTGGAGGTGGGGGTGCTGAGGGATGTGGTGGAGGGATAAGCCAGGCAGTTTGGAGGAGAGGAGGAGGGGCCCTGGGGTTGAATCAGCCCAGCCAAGTTCAGAGGTGAACCTCTCAGCCTGGGGGAGGGAGAATAGGGGGACTCATGGAAGGTGTCACAGACCTATCCAAAAGTGTCATGCACACCCCCTCAACAGCAAGCTGCCCCATGGGTGAACTGGTGGAGTGGGAGCACCCTCCGCACCCTGAATGACTTTGAGGCACAGAGCTGTAAGGTGCCATGAAGGGGAGAGCCCTCCTCCCTGCACCCCCTCCTCCATGCAGCTCTGGCCACTGTTAGCAGCCCTCCACCGGGCTCCCCGCTGGGGTGGGCCTCCTCCTTGACCCCTTGACCCGGACACCCTGGGCACCCATCAAGGCACAGCCTCTGGGTGGGAGGGGCAGCCTGCAGTTCTTGAATGGTCAAAGTGAGCATGAGGTAGTGGTTGTGGAGAGGGGCAGGCTGGCAGGAGGGGTCCACTTCTCTCCCATCCAGCTAGCCTGGGGCTGCACAGACTCTAGGGGGCTGATAGGAGAGGAGACAGGTTTTGGGAATTGGGAGTCTGGGCTAGGAGTGGGGGCAGGAGAGGGGCCAAGAATGACAAGGTCTTTGGGCTGACATCCTGGGAGGGTTCCACAATGGACCAGGGAATTCAAACTCCTCACTTCATTTCAGCAAGCATCTCAATAAGCCTTTGAGAATCCAGTCTCTTCGTTTGACAGAAAAGGAAACTCAGTGACAGAGAGAACCCCTAGCAAGGGACAACAGAGCTGAGACCGGGAAGCTGGGGGAACTCTGAAGCCACTGCACTCCGCTGGGGTGGGCTGGGAGGACAAGACACCCCTGGATACCCTGGGCTTGTGAGGGTGGACTGAGACCCACCACATGGGCTAGAGGACAGAGAGAGGAATCTGACCCACCTGCAGAATGAGTCCAGGAGCTGGGCCCACAGGGCAGGAAGAGGGATGAGGGGCAGGGCAATAGCACCGGACATCCCGGTGCCCTGTTCCCCGCTTGGTAATCCAGAAATAGGAGCAGTACCAGCCTGTGTCCCCCCTCCACACCACCGCACACACACACCCCTCTGGCAGGAAGTCTAGGAACAGGTCCAACTGGAGGGCGGGGCTCTGTAGAGGCTGCCCCCACTCTGACCTCGGGCAGTCAGGGTCACAGGATGAGGAGAGAAGCATGGACACTAAGTGGGGTAGGGGAGTGCCCAAGATGTGGGGAGCCCTGGATGATGCCCGGTCACAGGTTAGGAAACTAGAGCCATCTGTGCTCTGACCTCAGCTCTGCGGTCACTCCAGGGTGACCCCAGCTCCCCAGCAGGGCCACCCAGAAGGTCCCCACCACCTGCTGCTGCCTGTCCACAACTTCGCCGCCTGCCTGCCCCATGTCAGCTCGCAGGCACTTCTCGCCCAGCTCCACCCTGGGTGTGTCCTGGCCCTCCCCAGTCTGGCCAGCAGCCCACACTCACCATGCGCCCGTTGGGGACACCCAGGTGCTTGGGCTTCCCTGGCATGCCTCCTCTGTTCAGGGGTGACCACCACGGGGTGAGTCCACCATGGGGACCAGAGCTGGCACGGAGCGGAGACGGGAGGAGAGGGCCCGCTAGCTGCTGCAGGCCCTCACATCCTGAAACCCCAGCTCACTACCTCTTTTCTCTGCCACAGGAAGCATCTCTATAGAAACCGAACCACAGAGAGAAGCAAGGGCTCAGGGAACAAACGCCTCTTCCTTGACACACACACACACACACACACAGGCACACACACACACGCACACGCTTGTTCACCAGCACACTCTGCCAGCGCACCCTTGGCAACACCCCACGCACAGACTCCAGAGGGTGTCGGAGGAGCTGTGTGCCTGGTGAGGGGGTAATCCAGGGGTGTTCAGGGCTACTCCAGGCACACTGTCACACTCTTCACACCCCTGTATGCCAGGCCTGTGCACCCCCAGACCCACTGCCTCTTGTTTCCAATGCCACCTAAGCACCTCTCTCACACACAGGCCAGCAGGGCTGAGCATTCTGAGCACAGTTTTCTTTCTGGAGGGGACCCTTGGGCACATTGCACAGAGACAGGCAACAGGTCTGTGTGCACCAAGATGGCTCGGACATGGACAAGGGCAGGTGCACCTGTGCCCAATGGCACCTGAGAGTCCACCCACTCAGATAAGCACCCTCCCTCCTTCAGGATGGCATCCCTGCATGAGACGTCTTTTTGTTTTAAGTATTTATTTATTTATTATTCTCCCTTTTTTGTTACCCTTGTGTATTTTTTAATTTTCTTTTTTTAATATTTATTCATTTATTTTCCCTTTTGTTGCTCTTGTTTTATTGTTGTTGTTATTGATGTTGTCATTGTTGGATCGGACAGAGAGAAATGGAGAGAGGAGGGGAAGACAGAGAGAGGTAGAGAAAGACAGACACCTACAGACCTGCTTCACCACCTGTGAAGCAGTACCGCTGTAGGTGGGGAGCTGGGGTCTCGAACCAGGATCCTTCCGCCAGTCCTTAAGCTTTGCACCACCTGCACTTAACCCGCTGCACTACCGCCTGACCCCCAACCCTTGTTTTTTTATTGTTGTTGCAGTTATTATTATTGTTGTTATTGATGTCGTCATTGTTAGATAGGACAGAGAGAAATGGAGAGAGGAGGGGAGGACAGAGAGGGGGAGAGAAAGACAGACACCTGCAGACCTGCTTCACCGCCTGTGAAGCGACTCCCCTGCAGGTGGGGAGCCGGGGGCTCGAACTTGGATCCTTAAGCCGGTCCTTGCGCTTCGCACCACATGTGCTTAACCCGCTGCGCTACCACCTGACTCCCATGGTATTTATTTATAAGAGAACAAACCAGCACATCACTCTGGGACATTTGATGCCAGGGATTGAACTTGGGATCTCATGCTTGAAAGTCCAATGCTCTATTTACTGCGCCACCTCCTGGCTACAAGTGGTCCTCTTATATGTGAGGCAACTGAGGTTTAGAGAGAGGAGCAGGGGGCCAGGTGGTGTTGCACCTGGTTAAGCACACATATTACCATGAGCAAGGATCCAGGTTTGAGCCCCTGCTCTCCGCCTGCATGGGGTCTGTTTCACAAGTGATGAAGCAGGTCTGCAGGTATCTGTCTTTCTCTACCTCTCCTTTCTCAATTTCTCTTTATTCTATCTAATTTAGAAAGTAAAAAAAAAAATGGCTGCTAGGAGTGGTGGATTCATAGCACCAGCACTGAGCCCCACCCTGGTGGCAATAAAATAATAATAAAAGAGAGAAGGGGGGAAGCTACCAAAAATTACTCTGTGCTGACATCAAATAGCAGGTATGGAGGCAAGCACCTAGGGGCCTGGAAGCTGGGCCCATCGAGAGGCCCAATAGCAGGTTCAGCCTGCACCCCATCCCCAGTCACTGCCTGCTGCTGTGGGTCCCCGTTTCAGCTCTGAGCACCTCCTCACCACAGGGACCCCAGCCAAGCCCAGGACTTCCCATGAGAAAAGTGGGGTCCACTGTTCTCTGCTTCTCTCTCCCCACTTTGTCCAGGGATGGGAGGCTGATTTCCTGTCCAGTCTCCCCATGGGACTTCTGATCCCCTTTCCTAATGGGAGCCTCCCTGGATCAGGCCTTATTTTTGTTCAGCTGGTCACAATGACCTGCCCTCCCCATCCCTGCCACAATATCTTCTCATCAGCACAGTCAGACACCCAACACCCACCCTCCCCACCCAGAAGACACTGTAAAGTGCTGTGTACCCTCCTCCTTATGCACGAGGGCCTCCCCTGCTGACATCCTCCCCCCACTTTCTGGTAAACTCCCACTCCTCCTTCATGACCTGATTCCAGAGTTTGCAACAAATAGTCACCCTATGCACTTCCCTCACGGAGACAGATCTTTCATGAGCTCCATTGGAGACAAATCTCTGTCACTTATGTAAATCAGACAGGGATGTATGTGCCCGTCCCCCAGACCTCCATGAGGCCACGGACCTTCAGAATGGTGCTTGGCACAGAGACAGCGCTTAGTGGCCTCACAGGTCTGTATCCTTAGTGGCCTCACAGGTCTGTCTTTATGAGTGCATGACTAACAAAAAAGTGAATTAAAAATGCATGACCCGGGAGTCAGGCGGTAGTGTAGCAGGTTAAGCACATGTGGTGCAAAGCGCAAGGACCTGCATAAGGATCCTGGTTCGAGCTCCCCCGGCTCCCCACCTTCAGGGGAGTCACTTCACAGGAGGTGAATCAGGTCTTCAGGTGTCTTTCTCTCCCCCTCTCTGTCTTCCCCTTCTCTCTCCATTTCTTTCTGTCCTATCCAACAACAAACAACATCGGCAACAACAATAACCACAACAAAGCTACAACAAGGGCAACAAAAGGGAGAAAACATGGCCTCCAGGAGCAGTGGATTCATGGTGACATGCCTGCACTATGAATCCACTGCTCCTAGAGGTCATTTTCCCCATTTTTGTTGCTCTTGTTGTTATTGTTATCGTTGTCATTGGATAGGACAGAGAGAAATAGAGAGAGGAGGGGAAGACAGAGGGGGGGAGAGAAAGATAAGATATCTGCAGACCTGCCTCACCGCTTGTGAAGCGAATCCCCTACAGGTGGGGAGCCGGGGACTGGAACCAGGATCCTTATGCCAGTCCTTGTGCTTCACGCCATGTGCTCTTAACCTGCTGTGCTACCGCCCAGCCTCTGATATAAATAATTTCTAAATGTGAGCCAGGCAAGATGTCTCAAAGTCTAAGCCTGAGTAAGTTCATTCAGTCAAACGGAGCAGCTTCTAAAAGTAAAGTGAAGAGATGCTGGCGCAGTGGATAAAGCACTGGACTCTCAAGCATGAGGTCCTGAGTTAGATGCCTGGCATTGCATGTGCCAGAATGATGCTCTGGTTCTTGCTCTCAAATGAATAAACAAAGACATGAAAAGTGGGGAGACAGCATAATGCTTATGTAAAAGCCTTTCATGTCTGAGGCCCCAAAGTCAAAGATTCAGTCCACCAACAGCATTACAAGCCAGAGTTAAGCAGTGCGAGAGAGAGAGAGAGATTGAGAGAATGAAAATGAGAAAGAAAAGAAAAAAAAGTGAAGGAGCAATTTGAAGGTGTGGGGATCAAACAATTCAAGGCACCAAGCAAGATGGCAATTGGCCGGGAAGAGGAAGGCATTGGTAGGGGCAGCCCCATGGGTTTAGTGTGCTTAGCACTTCTGATTTTGCCTGAGAAACCGGAATCCTGGCTTTCTAATGTGAGTCTCAACTCCCCGGTGTGGAAGTATCGGTACTGAGCTCCTCATTAGACCAGAGTGAGCACTTTCCAGCCTCCAGTCCTCGGCTTTCCTGGGCTCGCCGCCGAGCCCCACGGGCGGCACTGCCTTCCGGGTAGGTGGACACCTTCACTGCGTCTCCCGCTTAAACCCGCGGGGTCGGGTGAGAGGAGCGGGGCGTCGCGGCTCCTGCAGTTTTCTGGCTCCAATGGCATGGAGTTGGGGCGGGTGTAGACCGCCTGGTGTGTCACTCAGGGTGTCCAAGGCGGGGCGGGAGTGGGAACTCGAGCTGCCGCCTTCAGTTTAGAGCTTCTTTTCCCCACAGGATTGAGAACTCTTACTCTAGGGAGGCAGCCAGCGAGAAGCAACCAGAAGCCACCCTCTTGCGTCCAGTTGCCGGGAGCGACCCAAGCGAACTACAAATCCCAGCATGCCCCGCGAAGCAACACCCACCTCTCTCTGCTCCCCATTGGTTCACAAGCCTAACGTGCTGTTCTATGATTGGCTGGGGCGTTTGTCGCTCAAGACAACTAGTGTCCGAGCGCAAGACTGGCGCCGCCGCATCTCCTAGGAGAAGGGACAACGCTTGACCAGAATGGGGGCCTGCTCGGCAAATCAAGCTGCCACCCCGTTGGCGGCGAGGCTCTACTCTTTGGAGGGATATTTGGGTGGGGGCTTTCCGGCCGGAAGCCACTAGAGGAGACACCCGGAAGGCGGAAGTCCTGGGGCGGAAGTGGCCAAGAGGAGCGGAGAATGGCGGCGGCTGCCTGGGTCTGGCGCTGGGGCTGGGGCCGGCGGTGCCCGGGGAGGCCTGGGCTTCCCGGCCCCGGCCCCGGCCCCATCACACCTCTGTGTCTTCTCCTGCCGTTGCTGGGGCTCGTGGCTGCGGATATAACTGACGGCAACAGCGAACACCTCAAGCGGGAGCACTCGCTCATCAAGCCCTACCAGGGTGAGGCCCGGGCGGGCAGGGGCCGCCCCGGCCGGGGCAGCTGCTGGGCGCCCGCCGCTGGCAGGCGGGTCCTGGCCCCCGCTCACGCCCCGTGTCCGTGTGCGCAGGGGTCGGTTCCAGCTCCATGCCCCTCTGGGACTTCCAGGGCAGCACCATGCTCACGAGCCAGTACGTGCGCCTGACCCCCGACGAGCGCAGCAGAGAGGGCTCCATCTGGAACCACCAGGTGAGCGGGGCTGCGGGGCGGCCGGGGACTCGAGGGACTCCCCCCCGCCCTGCCACACACGAGTCATCTCGAATCCACCAAGACGACGCTGCCGTGTGCCGGGAGCTGCACCTGACGTTTTGCTCCTTTCTCACTCCGTTGGAGAGCCCCGTGAGCGGAGCCATGTCACCTCCACTTTATCCACGGCGAAGCCAAGGCCTTACCGAGTCACACTGGCCAGTAAGCGGAGCAACCTGGCAGACCGAGTAGAACCCTCTGTAGTGGGATAGCGCAGGACCTGTCTGTCTGTCTGTACTGAGTAGAGACCGAGAGTTGGAGAGGGAAGAGAGAGAGAGAGAGAGAGAGAGAGAGAGACGCCTGCAGCACTGCCTCCCCGCTTATGAAGCTTCACCCCAGCTGGTGGGGACCTCGAGGCTTGAACCCAGGTTCTTGAGCAGGGTAACACGCTCTCCCAGGTGTGCCACCGCCCGGCCCCTTTTGTTTTTTTAATTTAGGGGTTTTTTTTTTCCCCCTTAATTTTCCTTTTATTAACTAGAATAGAGACAAATTGGAAGCGAGAGACACCTGCAGCCTGCTCCATGCTTATGAAACTCCTCTCCCCCCACAGGTGGGGGGGGACCAGAGGCTTGAACCTGGGTCCTTTTGCATGGTAACTTAGTCACTTTACCAACTGCACCACTTCCTTCCTCTCTCTCTCTCTTTTTTTTTAAGATAATTATTTATTTTGGATAGGGACATAAATTGAGAGAGAAGGGGGAGATAGGGAGAGACAGCTGCAGCACTGTTCTGTTATATGTGGAGTTTCCTCCTGCAGATGGGTACTGGCGTCTTGAACCCATTTACTTGTGCATTGTAATGTGTATCTAATCAACCAGGTATGCTACTACCCGGCCCCTTAGATTTACTTCTTAATGAGAAACAGGGAGAATCAGGGGGTCACTCTGGCAAATGTGATCCGGGGATCCAACTCCGGACCTCATATGTTTTATCCACTGGGCCATCTCCCGGGCTGATGCATTTGATTCATACAAAGGCTGACACGGATGACTGCCGTAACTTCGTGCTGTGCTAACACTCATGGAGAACGGCATTGATCGGGCCAGGCAGAGGCACACTCAATTAAGCACACATGTCACCATGTGCAAAGACCAGGGTTCAAGCCCCTACAGGTGGGGATGCTTCACAAGTGGTGAAGCAGGTCTACAGATATTTATTTTTCTTGCATTTCTCCTCTTCCTGCAATTTCTATCTGTCCTGTCAAGTAAAATGGGAAGAAAGAAAGAGAAAACGGCCACCAGGAGCAATGGATTCCTTGTGCCAGCACTGAACCTCATCGATAACCCTGCTGGCAATAAAAAAAGAAAGAAGTGAAAGAGAACCGCGTCGATAGTATTTGATCTGGCCTGTCAGGTCTCCAAGCCCAGCAATCTTCACTTGCTGCACTTGCGTCCTGTCGCCCCCCCACATACACCCCATGGCACAGGGAGCCCTCAGTCCCCTTGCCCAGATTTCTGCAGAGGGAGCTGTCGCCAGCGTTCTTGTGGGACAGCCCTCATAGGCAGTGTTGGTTTCTTTGACCTTTGTGCTAGGAGCCAGGGAGTCCCACACGTCGCTGGCATGGTGGCTGCAGGCTTGGGCCAAACCAGTTGCTACACAGTTTTGGCATCGAGGGAGTTGGGGAGAGGAAGGGGGGAGCGCGGGGCTGGCTCATGGTTCAGGGCATTGCTGATTCCACCCTGTGCCGTCCTGCCCTGTCTGAGCTGTCCCTCACGTCACCCGCCCTTTGGGTCCCTTCTGCTTGGCTTCCCCATTTAGCTCTGGGTCCACACCGTCCCTTACCGCCTCATCTGTCTGTCCCCTCAGCTCTTCCTCCTTGCCTGCTAGGGGCTTCTGGGGCTGCTTTCTTCAGCTGTCGCTCGCTCGGTGAGGTGATAACTGTGCCTTCTGTCTCCCCAGCTGTCCGTCCCCACTCTCTTGACTGCGTGCCAGCCTGCCTGGCTGCCTTCTCGCCTCAGGACCTTTGCACGTGTTGTCCCCACTGTCTGGGACACTGCCTCCCTTCCTGGCGACGTGCTCTGCCTGCTGGGCTTCTCATCTGCTCGGTCTCAGCTCCAGCGTCGCCCACTCAGCCCCAACTTCCTCCACCTCCCTGCCTCCCCTCCCCCCAGCCTGTCACATTGTTCTGTCTCTGGGCTCTCAGTGACTTTTTTTTCTTTTTTTTTTTTTTGCTTTAAAGTGACCACGCAGCCTTAGATTTCTCATGGAGATGAGTTTCGTCGGGCAGCATTTTCTCTTGTTCTCTGAAGTGAGGTGCAGACAGGGCCTGGGCTGCTCAAAGGTTGGGCTCAGTCAGAAGGAGCTTGTTCATAAAGGGGTGTAGGTGAGCTGCGCCATGTCACTGGCCCCACAAGGTTTTGCACCTGCCTTCCTCAGGTGTCTGCGGTCAGGAACGGTTTGCTCATTACTCACCAGCACCATCACTTTGCTTATGTGGCCCTACAGGGTTTGAGCACTTTCTACCCATCCTAAAAGTACCCAGCCCTGGGGTTCTCACTGAACAGGGCCTGAGAAGGGGGGGGGGGGTCAGCACTGAGGAAGGAGAGTGCTTGAGTGAAGGAGAGCAGCCCAGGCCATGCCTCCCCCTCCGGGGGACTCTGCGGGGCCCGTCCTGAGCTGCCATCTCCACCCCACCCCCCCAGCCCTGCTTCCTCAAGGACTGGGAGATGCACGTGCACTTCAAGGTCCACGGTGCAGGCAAGAAGAACCTGCACGGTGACGGCATCGCGCTGTGGTATGCCAGGGACCGCCTGGTGCCAGGTAGGCGGGCCCTCCCATCCAGGGCGCTGCGGGCAGCCGACCCCTGCTCGGCCCAGAGCCAGCTGTGGCCGGCCCGCTCAGCCTTCTACCCGTTTCAGGCCGTTCGTTCTGCGTAGTGTCGGGAACAGCCCAGGGCCTCGGGCGAGCGTGACGCTGCCGAGTCGCCTCCCCAGCTCAAGATCTGTATTTTGAGTTTTGAGAGAGAAGAGGCCACCACCCATTTTGGTCTTTGTTGCGCTCAGGGGAGGGGTGGTTGTCAAGCCCAGGCCTCGTGGTGAAGGCAGATGAGCTGCTCCCCAGCTCCTGCCCTGACATCTGCAAGGGCTGTTTTCTTGTCTTGTTTTTTCCTCCCCCGTCCCCCAGATTATCGCGGGGTTTATGGCTTATAGTACAGCGGTTGACACAGGCACAACTTCTCATCCCCCTACGACACATGTCTACAAAGCAGTCTTCCCAAAGCAGGTCCTTTCCACCATCACGCCCCAGAGCCCCTCCACCCCACCCCTTTCCCTCCTGCCCCAGAGACCTTTGCTTTGCTACAACATACCACACTCAGATGAGCTATTTATTTTTGCCGCCAGGGTTATCACTAGAGCTTGGTGCCGGTACTACAAATCAGCCACTCCCCGTGGTTATCCATCCAATCTGTCCGCTCGTTCATTCTTTTTATTAGGACCGAGAGAAATTGAGAAAAGAAGGGCAGATAGAGAGGGAGAAAAAGATACCTGCAGCACTCCTTCATTGCTGTGGTGCTACCCCTTGTCAGGCCCTCGGGGCTATTTTTTGAATTTTTTTAAAAAAATTATTATTAGTATTATTTATTTATTTATTTATTTATTTAACCAGAGCACTGTTCAGCTCTGGATTCTGGTGATGTATGGTATCGAAACTGGGACTTCCAGACCCACAGGCATGAGTGTCTCCTTGCCTAGCCATTATGCTCTCTACCCCACCCTCAGAGCTATTTTTTAAAAGGCAAAAACAAGGGAATTGGGCGGTAGCACAGCGGGTTAAGTGCACATGGCGCAAAGCGCAAGGACGCCGTAAGGATCCCAGTTTGAGCCCCCAGCTCCCCACCTGCAGGGGAGTCGCTTCACAAGTAGTGAAGCAGGTCTGCAGATGTCTGTCTTTCTGTCTCCATCTGTCTTCCCCTCCTCTCTCCATTTCTTTCTGTCCTATCCAACAATGACTGACATCAATAACAACAGCAATAATAACAACAGTAAAACAACAAGGGCAACAAAAGGGAATATATATATAAATATATATATATATATATATATATATATATATTTAAAAAAAAAAAAAAACAAGACTGAGACTGGATGTAGCCCACAGAACCTCAGGTCTGTGCTCTGGTTCTCCACAGACAGCTACCAACCCCTGGCTGAGAGCTGAGGGTCCTTTCTGCATAGCCACCCCCCCCACACACACACACACACACTAGAACCTCGACTCCAGGGCACAGGACATGTGCTGTCGCTCCACAGCTGAGGCCTCACACTTGCGACCTTTGCGGTGAGCCCCTGAGCTCCCCAGCCCCACACTGGCGCCATCTTGGGGTGGCCTCATCTCCCTCCATTCTGGTTCCAGGGCCCGTGTTTGGAAGCAAAGACAACTTCCATGGCCTGGCCATCTTCCTGGACACATATCCCAACGATGAGACCACGGAGGTAGGCTCCTACCCCCCCCCCCAGAGGAGCCTCCAGGGAGAGGGATGCGCTCCCCCCAGCGACCTGGTGTGGTGACCGGTGTCTTGGCCGCAGCGTGTGTTCCCGTACATCTCGGTGATGGTGAACAACGGCTCCCTGTCCTATGACCACAGCAAGGACGGCCGCTGGACCGAGCTGGCAGGCTGCACGGCCGACTTCCGTAACCGAGAGCACGACACCTTCCTGGCCGCGCGCTACTCCCGGGGCCGCCTGACGGTGAGCTGGCTCCTCAGGGTGGGGGGCAGGGGCGGGGGCCGGCGCTGGCAGGGCTGACCATGCCTGACCGCAGGTGATGACCGACCTGGAGGACAAGAACGAGTGGAAGAGCTGCATCGACATCACTGGGGTGCGCCTGCCCACCGGCTACTACTTCGGTGCCTCGGCTGGCACGGGGGACCTGTCAGGTGAGGGGCCCGGCCACCCACGGTGAGCCTGCCACTCTCAAGAGCTGGGGCGAGGTGGCGCTGTCTCTCTCTGCCATTCCTCCCCTGATCCTTGCCCACCTGGCATACTTTGCTCCTGGCACTTGGGGATGCCACACCCTGGCCACAGCCCTGCTGGGGGGCTGAGCACTACACTGGACCCCCAGTCTCCAGCCCACAGGCAGCTCAGGCCATGGCGCCTCATGCCCCGTCCTGTCCATCAGAGCCCCCCAGCTTTCTCTCCTCAGCCTGGTGGGCTCGGTCCACTGTCCTCCCTCCCTCGGACTGTTGGCCACCAGAGCCATCAGTGGTCCTGTTTTTCCACACCATAATCCGCTGTGATCCCCAGGGGGTCCCATTAGAAACCAAGTCTCCCTTGTCCCCACCCCCTGGCCTCACCCAGAGTCCAGGTCCCTTGTGCCCGGGCTGGGGTCGCCAGGTCCTCACCCGGTGGCTCTGGGCCCACAGACAATCACGACATCATCTCGCTGAAGCTGTTTCAGCTGATGGTCGAGCACACGCCTGACGAGGAGAACATCGACTGGACTAAGATCGAGCCCAGCGTCAACTTCCTCAGGTCGCCCAAAGGTACGCATCAGCCACCGGCCTGCCCCCTTCCTTGCCCTCTCTGCCTGGGCTTTGTGCCCCAGGAGGTGTGGCCATCTGGCACTGCTCCTGGCCTGCTCAGTGCTGGGACACGGGGGTGCAGGCAGGATGCCTGTGGGAACTCGGCAAGCCCCTGGACCTGGCTCCTCCTGGGATGGCCACCACAGCCTCCCAACAGTGAAGGGCACATTCAGTTCCTCCGCCTCCCCCAGTGTGCCTCCGTTTTCTCTTATTTAGTTTTCCTTTGCTAGGACAGAGAAATTGAGAGGGGAAGGGAAGATGGGAGAGACTCCAGCAGACCTGCCTCACCGCTCATGGGTGGGGAGCAGGGGCTTGAACCCGGGTCCCCGAACGTGGTAATAGGTCCTTCCTCTTGGGTCAGTTGGATGCTGCTTCCACCCCCCACCACGCGGCCTCTGCCCAGAGGGCCAGTTCGCGAGCCCCGGCGCCTCACTCCGGCTCTCCCTGCAGACAACGTGGATGACCCGACGGGGAACTTCCGCAGTGGGCCGCTGACGGGCTGGCGCGTGTTCCTGCTGCTGCTGTGCGCGCTGCTGGGCATCATCGTGTGCGCCGTGGTGGGCGCCGTGGTCTTCCAGAAGCGGCAGGAGCGGAACAAGCGCTTCTACTGAGCGGCTGTGGCGGGAGGCGGCTGGGGGGCCCGGCCTCGCCCGGCAAGAATGTGAACTTTTTTTTTTTTTTTTTACTGCGATTGTCAAAGAAACACAAGATGACCTTCTTTCTTAACCGTTTCAAAGAAATAATTAAAGTATTTTCGTACATTTTGCTTCTTGCCCGGCCAGGACAGGCTGCAGGGCTGGGGAAGAAGGGTTTTGGTGGGGGGGCAAGTCTGGGGAGCAAAGCTATGAACCTAGAATGGTTGAACACTGGAGACCCCAGACCAGCCAGGTGGGCGCTAAGGACACCAGTGGGTTTGGGTCTGAACCGTGGCCTCCCGCACACCCTCCCAGCTCCGACCAGGAGGGGTCCCCTGGGGGCCCAGAGTGTGACATGTGCTGAATAAAGTAAATGACCAACCTCAGTGCTGTGACTGTCCTGGGGACTTGCTGGTTTTTTTCCTTCCGGTAGCTTCTGCCCTTCAGGCCTGCAGGGGTCAAGCAGACCTGCCTCACAGCAAGTGGGGCTGAGGGAGGGAGGGGACCCGTGCCCTCTCCCCTGGGCGCATGTCTCTGGCTTCAGGGCGTGAGGTGCTGGAAGATGGGTTGGGCCAGCGGTATGGTATTGGCTCCCCCTTGGAGCGCTCCAGGTGGGGCAAAGGCAGTGCGGCCAGTGAACGCAAACATGCTGAATGACAACACCTTCTGGCGGCTTCCACAGCTCCTGAACATGTGCTCTCTCTCCTCCACTCAAAACCTGGGTCTAATTCAGGGTGCCCTTTCCCAGCCTCCCTCACTAGGGACACTTAGGGAGGAGTTAGTGGAGTCAACGGGTGGTGCTTCCAGAATGTTCTCTGAAGAGACTGGCTGGGCTGGGAGGTCACCCTCTGGCCCTTGCCCCTCCTTCCTGGAATGTTTGGCCAGTGCTTGGGAAATGCAGTGGATTCATGGTGCAGGTACTGCTCCAGCAATAACCCTGGAGGCAAAAAAAAATCCAAGGTCCCAGGTTCAATCTCCAGCAGTATCGAAAGCCAGAGCTGAGTAGTGCTCTGGTGTCTTGTCTCTTATCTTTCACTCTTAATTCTCTGATTAAAATTAATTTTTTTCTTTCCTCCAGTGTTATTGCTGGGGCTAAGTGCCTGTACTACAAATCCACTGCTCCTGGAGGCCATTATTTTTTTTTTCCATTTTATTGGATAGGACAGAGAAATTGAGAGAGGAGGGGGAGATAGAGAGGGAGAGACACCTGCAGACCTGCATCACTGCTTGTGAAGTACCTTCCCACCCCCGCAGGTATGCAGGTCCTTGCACTTAACACTGTGTGCTTAACTGGATGTGCAGCTGCCCACCACACACACACACACACACACACACACACACACACACGCATCCCATTTATTTTTTTGCCAGAGCACTGATTAGCTCTGGCTTATGGTGATGCAGGGGATTGAAGATTGAACCTGGGACTTTGGAGCCTCTTTGCATAACCATTATGCTATCTACCCCTGCCCCCCCTTTAAATTTTTTTTAATCTTTATTGGATAGAGCCAGAAATCAAGAGAGAAGGAGGTGATAGGGAAAGTCAGAAAGATACCTGCAGCCCTGCTTCACCACTTGTGAAGTTTTCCCTCTGCAGGTGGGGACTGGGGGCTCGAACCTGGGTCCTTGCTCACTGTAATGTGTGCTCAACCAGGTGTGCCACCATCTGGCCCCTGCCCTCTTTTAAGATAGAAAGATACCATAGTGTAGTGCTATGCTCCTCCCAGTACCATGGCACAAGCTGGACTATACCTATGGCAAGGCTTTGGCCCAATTCAGTAAGCTATCTCTCTGGCCTTGTGATTAAAAAAAAAAAAAGTATATATTTATTCATGAGAGAAGGAGGGAGGGAGAACCAGGGTATCACTCTGGCATGTGCAATGCCAGGGAGTGGACTCAGGACCTCTTGATTGAGAGCCCACTGTTTTATCCACTGCACCCACCACCTTCTGGCCTATGAGTGTTTTGTTTGTATACTTACATCTGAGAGAGACAAAGAGATCAACCACAACACCCAAGCTCCCTTCACTGTGCTGGGCGTGACTCTAATCTGTGTCGCACACATGGCAAAGCAGCACACTAAGTGAGCTATGTCACCAGTTCCATGTAGTTTTATTTAATTTAGTTTTTAATTTTAACCAGAGCACTGCTTAGCTCTGGCTTATGGTGGTGCCAGGGGTAGAATCTCGGACCTTGGAACCTCAGGCAAGAAGATATTTTTGCAGAAACACTATGCTATCTCCTCACCACCCCCCATCCCTAAAAAAAGCAAGTTGGAGGTGACACAGTGAATAAGACTGGATTTTCAGGGCGGGGGGGGGGTTGGTAGTATAATAGTTAGATAAAGAGACTTTCGGGAGTCGGGCAGTAGCGCAGTGGGTTAAGCGCACATAGCATGAAATGCAAGGACCATCGTAAGGATCCTGGCTTCCCACCTGCAGGGGAGTTGCTTCACAGGCAGTCTTTCTCTTCCCCTCTTTGTCTTCCCCTCCTCTCTCCATTTCTCTGTCTGATCTAACGATGACATCAATAACTACAACAACAATAAAAAAAACAAGGGCAACAAAAGGGAAAATAATTTTTTTTTAAAAAGAGACTCTCATGCCCGAGGTTATAAAGTCCCAGGTTCAGTCCCCTGCACCACCATAAGCCTGGGCTGAACAGTGCTTTTTAAAAAAAGAAAGAAATTACTGTTGAATGTAAAGCATTAATTCCCCAATAAAGAAATAAATTATTTTAAAAAAAAAGAAAGAAAAAAAAACTGGATTTTCACACATGAGGTCCCAAGTTGACCCCCAGTATCAGTTCTTTTTAAATATTTATTTATTCCCTTTTCTTGCCCTTGTTGTTCTATTGTTGTAGTTACTATTGTTGTCATCATTCTTAGATAGGACAGAGAGAAATGGAGAGAGGAGGGAAGACAAAGAGAAGGAGAGAAAGACAGACACCTGCAGACCTGCTTCACCGCCTGTGAAGCGACTCCCCTGCAGGTGGGGAGCCGGGGGCTCGAACTGGGATCTGCCGGTTTTGCGCCACATGCGCTTAACCTGCTGCGCTACTGCCCGACTCCCTCTTTTTTCTTTTTTTTCCCTAGAGGCCAGTGAACTCAGAGAGTATGCTTTTTTTTTTTTTTTTTTTCTTTCCCCAAAGCACTGCTCAGCTTTGGTTTATGGTGGTGCAGGGATTAAACCTAGGACTTTTTGGTGCCTCAGGCACAAGACTTTCTGCATAACCATTATGCTATCTCCCTATCTCTAAAAATAAATAATTAAAATTCTAGAAAAAAAAACGAACAGATGGCCTGGGAGGTCATGCAATGGATAGAGCATTAAACTTCAAAGCATGAGGTCCTGATTTCAGCCCCTGGCATTGCATATGCTAGATATAATTATATATACATATATATATATATATATATATATATATATATATATATACACACACACATATATGATATAGTGCATATATTATATAGTGCATATTATATATAGTGCATATTATATATGTATATATACATACATACATATATATAGTAGTGTCACTGTCCATTGCTACCCTCTGCACTGCCCTCTGGGTGAAGCTGACTGCCAACCACACTGGAGTCATAGCTTGAGGACAGAAGAGCTGCAGGAAGGGTTTACAACTCTGCTGTCGGAGTGGACACTGAGTCTGTGCCAGTACTGGGTATTGCTGAGCAGAGGGACGCTGACTGGACAGGGAAGTGACACCCCCCAGGGGCTGCCCAGCCCAGGCCTGGCAGTGGGCGTTTAGGTTGGCGATGACAGCAAAGGTCTGTGATTGCCACCTAGTGGCAGCTGCTGGGAATTGCGAGCAGACAGCTTCCATTTCCTAAGCCGAGCGGACACAGGACTACAGTGTAGACATGCTCCTGCTCCCTCTTGAGACGCAAGCTGCCAACCAAGAGACAGAGTCTGGGTGATCTGGGCCCCCGGGGAGGCCACACACTTTTCTGGCCAACCAGGCTGATGGAGCGTGGTGATAGGGGGGCAGTCTCCTCAGGAAGAGACTGGCTCAGACTGACACCCTCCTGCCCAATGGATGCAAACGCTCGGGATTGGGAGCCGAAGCTTCTAGAACATTTTGGACTGCCCAGCCACACCTCTTCAGAGCAAGGAGCACCTTTTACAGCCCAAAAAGTCCAGCAACGACAGACAGACGCCATCCAAAGAGTAAAAGTTTGATGGAGAATTGGGACAGGCAATTGGACATTTTTGTGTCCAGACAAGGGGAAATCAAGGGGAATGGTAATGCCTACAAGGCCAAGTCCATGATATTTTTCACTTTTGGAGGGTGGGGAGAGGAAGGGGCACGCAGGTGCTGGGGCCTCATAGAGCAAAGCATATGCTTCCTCACTGAGCTATCCGCACACGCCCACTTTGATGTTCACTCTATTCTGGCCACTAGCAGACAGCCACCTTGTCTCCACCCTCAGCAGCCTGCTCCCCAGCTTGTTGAGAGGCTAAGAGCAATACTATGCCAGTTACACGTGCACTATGCATACACTTCTATCAACCTCCGGACCTTTGCACGTGCTGTTCCACTCTCTGGCATTCTCCCTCCTCCCTTCTACAGTTAACACCTATTCATCCAACTCCCCAGAGCCTTTCTGGACCTCCCCGCGGGGACCTGTCTAAAATGCATCTCCTTTGTGTCTCCCTGGGGTTCAGCACGCTGTCACTGTTTTCAGGAGTGAATTTAAGGGTGGACAGATAGATAGGTTCTTAGCCAAGCACGCAAAGAAACTTCCAGGCTTTCTCCAAAGGGACGAGCACTGGCAACCCCTCCCCCCACACACACACATCCTCCCCTTTCCGATTACACTTGGGCTCCACCCTGTAACAGCTGCTCTCATCTTCCTGTCTCTACCCGGATCACTGTCCCCGCAGGTGTGGCCACATCTGCTGGTGCTACCCCAGCAGTCCGTGCAGCGGCCCCTGCGGAGGTTAGCAAGGCGCCTTGGGTCAATACCGGCTCAGGGATGGATCTGGCCTCGCCGCCTCGGAGCGGGGCAGCTCTGCCGCGGTTCAGCAGATCCCGCGCAGCAGAGGCCAGGCGGCGCCCCGAGAAAGCCATCTGCTGCGTTCCCCCGCGGGCGGGGAGATCATTAGACGGTTCCCCCCAGGGACACACCGCGGGCGCGTGGCAGCTGGGCACCGGCGACAGACCCCGCAACTCTTGAGCGGGACGTGCGCCCCCTCTGGTGCCTGCGCGCCGCCGCCCAGCTCCCCGCGCGGCCCCGCCCCCGGGGTTTTCAAATTTGAAACCTGCGCCCTTTCCCGCCCGAATTGCGGCAGGAGGGGCGGGGCCAAACCTAGCCAATCGCAAGACCGGATGGTGAGACCACGCCCGCCGCCGCCATCGGTGGCGGCCCCGCCCCTCGGAGCCCACGTGCGGAGGCAGAGCCGGGGTCCCCGCGCGGGTCGCCGAGGCCCAGAGTCGCCACGTCACCGGCGGGGGGCGCCGCACCCCAGCCGGGGGCCGCACGAAGGCCGGGCCTGGAGGGCGCGGGGACGGAGCGGGGGAGCCGGGGAGGGCGGCGGCCGCCGGGCGCACTCGGAGGGGCGTTCCGGGGGGCGCGGCGGCGGGCGGGGCGCGGCGGGGGGCGGGGCGGCGCGGTGTTTGTTGCGCCGCGTCAGTTACATTGTAACAAAGTGGGACCCCGCGCCCGCGCCCGCACCCGGCCTAGCGCCGCCGGCATGGAGCCCGTGGCCAGAAACATCCAGGTGCTGCTGCAGGCCGCCGAGTTCCTGGAGCGCCGCGAGAGAGGTGAGGCGGGGGTGCGGGCGGGGCCCCCTCCTCCGCGCGGCCCCAGGGCCCCTCCCTGCCCGCCCGGGACCCGGACCCCCGAGGCCGCCCGGCTGACGCGCGGGCTCCGTCTGCAGAGGCCGAGCACGGCTACGCGTCCCTGTGCCCGCACCGCGGCCCCGGCGCGCCCCACCCGGCACGAAGGCGACCTCCGCAGGCTGGCGAGCTGGACAGCGGGCGGTGAGCGCGGGGCGGCGGCGGAGGGAGGGTTGGCTGCGCCCACCTCGCCCTCTTGGGACTGCGCCCCGAGGATCCCTATCGACTCCCACTCGCACTCCCTTTCCCAGCTTATCATACCAAGGGCTCCCCCCCCCCCCCGCGACCTTCCTCCTGTTCCCTCCCCTCAGCTCTTGCCCGCCCCCGCCACACACACAGCTGAATGCTTCTCCCCCGCCCTCCACTCTTGTTTCTGGGTGACTTGTTTCTGGGTTCAACCTCAACTGTCACCTACTCCAGGAAGCCCTCCCTGCATGCCTGGTCAGGACCCATATCCTCCCGGGCAAGTGTCTCAGCACTTTACTGTCTTTGTCTCCACCTGTCGTCTCAGGTGTTTGCGGCCCCCACCCTGGACTAGGTTGGGGGCGGACATTTGAAATGGACTTTCAGGCCCTGGGTCCGAGGGTGCGGGTTAGAGGCTGACATGCTGTGACCCCGTCTGTCTTTGGCAGGTCTGCGCACAATGAGCTGGAGAAGCGTAGGTGAGTCCCAGCCCCCAGGCCTGCCTCCCCTCAGCTGCCCTACCGTTGTCCCTCTGTCCAGCCAGGCCGGCTGGCACTGCCCTCCAGATCCCTTCCCCCGCAGGAGGGCCCAGCTGAAGCGGTGTCTGGAGCAGCTGAAGCAGCAGATGCCCCTGGGGGCGGACTGTGCCCGGTACACCACGCTGAGCCTTCTGCGCCGGGCCAGGGTGCACATCCAGGTGAGGGCTGCCCCGAGGAGGAGTGCTGTGGAGGGTGGCTGGGGCCGGGACCTGCCTGACAGTGCTCAGAAGAGCACTTGTTCTGCGGTGTAAGGTGGCAAGCCGCTGGGCTAGGTGGACACGGGGTTCCCCTGGACTATGGGGGGCTGGTCCTTGCTCGCCCTCTCCCCCTCGCTGGGAGGCTGCTCAGGCCACCAGACAGGCCCAGCACTTAGGAAGTGGCTGCTCCGAGGAAGGAATCCAGCGCCCCCTGGTGGACAGAAGTGGGCTGCCCTGACTCCACCATAGAGGCGACCCTGCAGTGGGGGTGGCCTCCCTTGCCCTCTGGATTAGGGGCACCCAGCCCTTCTGAGAGGAAGCCATGGAGGCACTGCCAGGCTGAGTGCCAGGACACAACTGGAACCCCAGACGGGGCCCCTGATGAGCATTCTCCTGGGGTCGGGTGGGGGCAGTTCATAAGCGGCTGGGTGCCATGTCCCGGCCGGCTAAAGTGCCCCTTCCTCTCTTGGCTGCGGACCTGCTTCCCACACGGGTGTGTCCCAGGGAGCAGGCGCTCGGCATCACACTTCCTTTGAAGCCACTTCACCTCTCTCTGGCCTCCCTGCTTTCTGCTGAACCTCCTGGGTCTGAATGTTCTTCACAGCAGTGATCTGACCAGGTCCACCTGCTGCTCGGCCCCTCCCAGCTCAGGCCTTGCTGCTCCCCATGCTGTTGACAGCAGCTGAGCTGGCACACTGCTGGCTGCCCGCCTGGACAGTGGGCTTTGCCTCAGCCCCCAGTCCTGCTGACTGGGCACCACAGGCTTTTGATGGCGGAGCCTGGAAGGGGCGTGGCAGAGAGGAAGCCTTCAGGCTCCTGGGCGGCTCTGGCCCACAGCAACATCGATGGCCCCTTTGGTCTGTCTGGGAGGAGCTGGTGGCAACTTTTCTGTTTCCTTTCAAAGACTGGGACACCTGGCAGCTCCAGGCCTATCCCAAGGGCAGTGGTGGGCTCTGCCAGGGAACGGCCTTTAAGTTTTGTGGTCTCTTTCCCCACCTCACAGGCCTGGGGAGGGGGCCTGGCTGCACAGGGATATGGGAGCTGCCCTGGGACCCCTACTTAGTGAGCCCCCAGGACACTGACCACTCCTCGCCCCTTTGGGCTCCACAGAAGCTGGAGGAGCAGGAACAGCGGGCGCGCAGGCTCAAAGAGAAGCTGCGGAGTCAGCAGCAGAGCCTGCGGCGGCAGCTGGAACAGCTGCGGGGACCCATGGGGGGTGAGCGGCTGCGGGCCGACAGCCTGGACTCCTCCGGGCTCTGCTCTGAGCGCTCCGACTCTGACCAGGGTAAGTGCCCGAGCCCCGGGGGTGGTGGTGGTGGGGACCAGGTGGACACAGGCCAGCCCTGCTGACTGATCCTTCTGCAGAAGAGCTGGAGGTGGACGTGGAGAGCCTGGTGTTCGGGAGCGAGGCCGAGCTGCTGCGGGGCTTCAGTGCGGGTCAGGAGCACAGCTACTCACACCGAGGCGCCGCTTGGCTATGACCTGACTCCTCCACGCCCTGCCAGGGCCGCTTCCTCTCATCACGGACTAAAGGACCCTTGTGGGAACAGGTGCCCTGCCCTGCTATCCACAGTGCCTCCTGGGTGGGGTGCCTGGTCCCGAGCCCTGCGGGCCGGGTGGCTCAGGCCTGGGCACCTTTCCAGGCGTTTTTGTGTAGCACTTGGCTCTCCTGTCGCCAAGGGGGCAGGAAGCTGCTGGGGCCTTTGGGTCCCTTCCTGGGCAAGGCCCCAGGCTTTGCCCCACAGATCCTGTACAGTATTTTCATTAAAAGCCTCTTCCCTTAACTTCCCCTCCTTGGCTCTGTCTGATGAAAATGGGGACCTCCCAGCCGCAGACAGAACAGCAGCAGCGGCGGGCCGGTCAGGCCACTCACTGCTCAGGAGGTACCAGTCAGCCCGACCATCCCCCCCCCCACACACGGGGCCAAGGTTGAGCGCGTGACCTAAGAGGACCAGGAGACAGCCCCCACCTGAACCAAGGCTTGCGGACTCCCGAGCTGGGCTGAGTGAATTCACAGATTTATTGAGTGCCTGCTGCGCCGGGTGTCGCTCCAAGTTCCTGGGACAGAGTCGAGAGCCAAGGCCCTGCCCGCGTGGGGCGTACAGTCTAGTCCTTCGGCTGGCCGAGAGCTGGGGGCGGTGCCCAGCTGCCTGATGTGGGAATATGCGGCCTGGGTTCAGCCACGGGCACTGTGCTCTGGGCTCGAAAGGCACCACCCCCACCCCACCAGCAGACAGCAGAAAGGGCTGGAGACAACTTTTAATGATACGGTAGCAGGGGGGAGGGCGGACGGCCGGGCCGGCTACACGAACTGCTGCCGCTGCTGCGGTGGCTTGGTAGCGGCCTTGCTGGCAAGGTCCTTGGCCTTCTCCGTAGCGGCCAGTGCCGTCTCCTTCGCCTTCTCCTTGGCTTCCTTGGCTGTCTCCACCAGGGTTTTGGAAGGGGCCTCGCCTGCAGGCAGGGGCCGGCTTCAGAGGATGCTCATTACAACTAGTCAACCCCCAACAAGCTCGCTGTCTGAGAGCGAGCCCCAGCGGGGAGGCCGGGGCCCTGGAGAACAGGAGGGTCCCAGACACAGCGTGGTGTGCTGACGGCCGCCCCCCCCCCCCCCGCCCCAACCAGTCATGGTGGCTAGGAGGCATCTGGCAGTGCCCAGCGCACTCACCCTGCAGCTTGGCCAAGATATACTCAAAACCCTTCATGGTCTTGGTCACGTTGCTTTTGAACCGGGCGAGACCAAACTCCTGGCAATAGGGGAGAAAGGGAAGGGCCGTGAGCTGCCCACCGGCCAACACCCAAGCCCGCCCCCCCTCGATTCCCGGTGCCCCACGACTCTGCTCACCTGAACAGCTCTGGAGACACCGAAGAGGCTCGAGGAGACCCAGGCCTCCCTGCGGATTTCGGTCCAGCCGCTGTTGTCAGCGTTCACACAGTAAACACATCGCTCCTCCACCATCTGGGAAGCAGGCCCCCATCACCGTGAGCCACTCGCTGCGCTGCCCTGCCCCTCTCCCCCTGCCTCCCAAAGCTGTTTCAGGAAGCGCACTCTTCCCCAACACAAGAAGCCGCTAGGCTCTAAACTCCGCTCTTCTAGTCGGCAAACTTTGTTTTCTCCTTTTAATTTGATAGAGAAAGGAGAGACACCTGCAGCACTGCTTCACAGCTGCTGAAGCTTCCCCCCCACTGGTGGAGACCAGGGATCGAACCCAGGTAATGTGTGTGCTCAACCAGGTCCGGCGTCTTGCCCTTCACACCTGAAAGCACCTGTGTGGCTCCGTCGCAGCCCTGCATTTGCCTCACACCTTTCTATCTACATGTATGGAGAGCTTCTAGCTCGCCGTCCATCCGCTGCAGCTCTGAGCTCCTGGACACTCTATGTAAAAACTGGAAATCGGGGGAGTCGGGCGGTAGCGCAGCGGGTTAAGCGCACGTGGCGCCAAGCACAAGGACCGTGGTAAGGCTCCTGGTTCGAGCCCCCGGCTCCCCACCTGCAGGGGAGTCGCCTCACAGGCGGTGAAGCAGGTCTGCAGGTGTCTTTCTCTCCCCCTCTGTCTTCCCCTCTTCTCTCCATTTCTCTCTGTCCTATCCAACAACGACGACAGCAATAACAACAATTATAAAACAAGGGCAATAAAAGGGATAATAAAAAATGGAAATTGGGTGACCCTCACTGCTCCCTTCAGAAAGGAGAAAGTTCCAAAAGTGAAACACCTAAGTGCTGTATTTTACAGCTGGATGACCGACTAGGTGATAGGTAATAAGACGAAGTGCCCTCTGGCCCTCGACTGTGAGTGAGGCCTGCAGGTGAGAAGGCCAGAGTTACGCGCAGCCTGCTCTGTGCTCTGTGGCCTTGTAAGAAGGCCACTTCCTCGTTCCGACCCCCACCCCCGGCCACCTCATTGCACAATCCGGAGACAGCCACCTCCCGCCTGTGCGCTGTGAGGAGCTGAAAAGTTGAGCAAGTTCTCTACAAGCAGTGAGACTTTTCAGAACTGAGAAGACACTGCAGAAATGTCCCCTTGTCTGTAGAGTTTCACATTTGAAAGGGCAAGAGCTCAGATGGCCACCAGTGAAATAGCTCACTCAGACAGTAACTTGTTTTGTCATGTGTGCGGCCCAGGTTTGAGCCTGGCCCTCACTGGACTGAAGGAAGCTCTGACACTGTGGTCTGTATCTCAACAATAACAACAAAAAAAGGTGGAGGCAGGGTAGAACGCGTAATGGTTACGCAGAGACTCTCGCGCCCGAGGCTCCAAAGTCCCAAGGTTCCATTCCCTGTACCTCCATAAGCCAGAGCTGAGCAGTGCTCCGGTAAAAACAAAACAAAAACAAACCAAAAAAAAAGGAAGTGGAGTCTCTTCCCCAAATATCAGACAAATCCATTGCACAAGGCAGACGAAAGTGGAACCTCTTTCGTCAGCGCCCGAAGCCTCCCCACCCACCGGAGGGGACGTGGGGGGTTGCCGAGCCATTCAAAAAGTGGTGCTGGGGACTTCGTACTTGCAACAACTCTGCACAACAGGCACCTCGCTCCCTGGACAGTGTGCTCGGGGGGCTGGTGGCGGCCGGCCTGCCTCAGCCCCCCGCCCCGCCGTCTACTCCGGGCGCGGGGCGAGCCCCGGAGGCTTCTCACCATCAGCCGGGCGTGGTTGATGTTCCAGGTGAAGGTGGTCATGGTCTGGTTCTGCGGGTCCACGATGGAGTCCTCCAGGATGTACACCGAGTGAGCGACGTTGGCGGGGAACAGTCGCTCGGCCCAGCGCGGCATCCTGTTGGTCTTGGTCAGGAGTCGCCGGGACAGGAGTTTCTGGTCAGGGGTCACCTCCCGGTGGACTATGTCTTCCGTCAGGACATGTTTGCTGCGGCGTCGGAGCGCAGGCGACTCTCAGGAGGCTGCCCGGTGGGACCCCCCCTCCCCCCGCAGCCCGCGGCCCCGGACGGCCGGGCCCTCAGCTAACCGGGAGGGGCATCCGCGTCGCAGCCCAGACCCGGGCCAGAGCCGGCCGAGCGCCACTCTCCTGGTGCAAATTCCAGCTCCCGCCCCTCGCTGACCTGGATTCCTGGGCCAGCGCCCGGACTCCGGGCCGCAGCGGGGGCCAAGCCCGGGCCGCCCCGGGCCTCCGGGGGGTCCGCTCGAGCCCAGGCGCGCCCCGTACCTGTAGGGATTCGGGTACCGCTGCCAGAAGGCGGCGAACACTTGGTCCCAGGAGCTCCGGAGCACGCTCTGGCCCAGGAAGTACTTCACCATCGTCCCGGCCGGGGCGGGCTCAGCACCCGCGCAGCATCGGGAGCGCGGGGCCCGGGAGTGCGCGGAGGCCGGGCCGCCGGGCTCGCAGCTCAGTCCCCGCCGAGCCGCGCCCAAGCCGCCGCCGCCATGAGGACTCGGCCGGCCGCGCGTCACTTCCGGCGCAACCCAGCCACTTCCGGCACGCGTCACCAGGCCCCGCCCGCCCCTGGCCCCGCGGGCGTCGCGGCGCTGCGGCCCGAGCGGCTCCTGGGCTCCGGCGAGGGGACGGGGCTCGGGCGTCGGGCGAGGGCGCTGCCCGCCGGCTCGTGGACGCGGAGGGGCGGACGGCCGCTCCGGGAGGCTCCGCGGGACTCGGGCGTGGGTGGCGCCGCCGGGGCGCAGGTCGCCGTCCCCGCTCGGGGCCCCGGGAGCATGAGCGGGCCGCGCGTGGACGTGAAGGTGGTGATGCTGGGCAAGGAGTACGTGGGCAAGACCAGCCTGGTGGAGCGCTACGTGCACGACCGCTTCCTGGTGGGGCCCTACCAGAACGTGAGTGCCCGCGGGCCGGGCCGGGCCGGGCCGGGGGGCGCCCGCGCAGCCGCCTGAGCGCCCACCCCTGTCGTTGCAGACCATCGGGGCCGCCTTCGTGGCCAAGGTGATGTCCGTCGGAGACCGGACAGTGACTTTGGGCATTTGGGTAAGTGCCCCGCCGAGTAGCCCCGGGAGAGCCCCTCCCTCCGGACACTGGGTCCTGCGTGTTCCCGGTGGGCTGTGGCCGCGGGTTTGAACACGGAGGCCTGGAGCAGCCACTCCGGCCAGGACTGAGCCTCCCCTGCCCTTCAGGACACGGCGGGCTCTGAGCGCTACGAGGCCATGGGCCGCATGTACTACCGGGGCGCCAAGGCTGCCATAGTCTGTTATGGTAAGGGGGTGCACTGGCCTGATCCTTAAGCGGTGGGTGCCAGGCGGGCCAGAGGACGGATCCTGACCCTTGGCTGTTTCCTGCGCGCCCAGACCTCACAGACAGCAGCAGCTTTGAGCGAGCCAAGTTCTGGGTGAAGGAACTCCGCAACCTGGAGGAGGTGGGTGGCCAGGCCTCAGCAGAGAGGGCTGGGGCTCTGGGGTGCTGGCGGGGCAGCCTCTCACACTGCCGTCTGCTCCAGGGCTGTCAGATATACCTGTGCGGCACCAAGAGTGACCTGCTGGAGGAGGACAGGCGGCGACGGCGGGTGGACTTCCACGACGTCCAGGACTACGCAGACAGTAGTTGCCCCTTGGCAGCCCTGGGGGAGGGGAGGGAAGTGGCTGCTCAGCCTGGGCCACAGGAAACAGGGATGGACTCGGCAGGGTCCCTTGGAGGCTTCCCGGCCTCCCGGAACCTGGGGGATCCACAAGATTCCCAGAGTCCCCAGTCTTTCCACCTTGTCTTGGATCTGCGTTTCAGGTATGAAGCTCTAGTTCCTTCTCTTTACAGACATCAAAGCTCAGCTCTTTGAAACATCCAGCAAGACAGGACAGAGTGTGGGTGAGTGTCCTGGGGCGACAGGCAGGGACAGGAGGTGGAGAAGCGCCTGGAGTGGTGGGTCACTGGGTGATCCCTGGCTACTGGCACCGGCCTCCCTGAGCTTCCCTCCCTCTCCCTGCCCAGACGAGCTCTTCCAGAAAGTGGCAGAAGATTATGTCAGTGTGGCTGCCTTCCAGGTGATGACAGGTGTGTGCGTCCTCAGCCTCTCTGGAGACTTCCTCTAGGCCCCCAGCACCTGGCCCCCAATGGAATGGTCCTAAGCTGCCCCCTTTTCCCTTGACAGAGGACAAGGGTGTGGACCTGGGCCAGAAGGCAAACCCCTACTTCTACAACTGCTGTCATCACTGAGTCTCCGCTCACCTGGCCTGTGATTTAAAGGAACTTCTCAGAGGGGCTGGACCCAGCTCTTGTGTGGGCTTTGGGGGGGGGGGAGGGGTCAAACATCTGAGCTACCCCAGGTCCCCATGGCAGCAAAGCTGGCATCTGCCTGTGCTGGCCCATGGAGTGGAGGCGGCATGGGGCTGACTGACGGGCATAAGGAGTGTTATGGGCCAGCGTGGGTGCCAGGCTCCTGCTCTGGACAGTACTGTGTCTGCAGATTATTTAAGTGGCTTCTGATCTGTAAATAAAATCAATGCACTGTGACTTACACTCAGCCCCTCTCCCTGCTGCAGCCTGGGTGTCAAGACACCAAGTCCTCTCGTGGCCGCCTGGCAGACCTCAGTTCCTATATTAAGGATGCTCACAGCTCTTCTTTTCCTTTGAAAATGCAGTGACTCTGCCTCAGGGTTGTTGTAGAAAGTACGGGCTGCTTCCTGTCTTTTAGTGGGGAGCAAAAAGTGGAGAGGTTGGGGATGCAAAGCTTACAGTTTCTTCCAGTTGCTGAGAACAAGGCAGGCCCTGAAGTGTCCAGAGATCCAAGGGCCTTGCACCTCTGCCTCAGATTGGCTATGCCAGGCCCCTGAGTCATGCCTGTGGCTGGGATGTGAAGCTTGCAAGCAGTGTTTGTAATGTGCTTTCATGGCAGAAGAACCGTAGGTCCTCCAAGATGGAAGGTCTTGTGGATCCAGATCCAGTTTAGCTAAGAACTTGGGGTGTGTGTGTGTGTGTGTGTGTGTGTGTGTGAGAGAGAAGCGACAGTCTGTCTGTGGAGTGTAGGCAGAGGAAGGTGGCCACAAATCAGTTCAGGCCTGCTGTGGTCACATGGGAAGAGAAACCCTGGCAGGCTTGCTGCAGGGACAAGATGGTCAGGCCTGGTTCAGAGGGGAGGTAGACTTGCTAAGTTTCCTCTGAAATTGTTGTGGACTGGACTAAAGGAAACTCACCAGCCTTTTCTAGTGTGGGGAACTGGAGCCCTCAGCCTCTGCTTCCAAACCCCCAGTCTAGACTGGGGCCTCTGCTCTGCCTAGTACCTGGCCCTGCAAAACTAGAACTTCGATAAAGCTGGTCAGATTTAAAAAGTGCTTTGGTTTCACTTCTTTTTAAAAAACCAATTCCTCAAAATACCCTTCCTTTTTGGTAACGGAGACTTCCTGTGTACGGGCTAACATTGCCACCAGCCACTCCTTGGAGACTTTCTGGTAGGCCTGGGGAGAAGCCCATCTCCAGTGAGGCGCTTGCAAGGAGGGCTCAGGAGCTGCTTTCTGCTCTCACCCCAAACCCATCCTCCCTCCTGTTAGGCTACGTCTCCCACGGACAATAAAACAAAACACAGGGCAAGGGCCGTAAGAGTAAAGTTAAACTTTACTTTACAGTATTTTTTTCTATATACAAAGAATTACAGTACATGTTTATGGGGACTCCTAGCACAGCCCCCCCCCCCCTTTACACTAGGAGTTGACTTACAGCTGACAATCTATGGGAGGGTGGAGAAAACCCAGTGAAGGACCTCAGCTGGCCCCCTCCCCCAATACCATTCTTAAAAGACAGAAAGCTAGGTCTCTTGTCAGCTTGTTTCTTTACCAAGACTTAGAAAGCTGCTCTCCGTGAGCTCCCGTGCACTGTGCCCACCCTCAGCCACTCTCACCTATACACACACACACACACACACACACACACACACACACACACACACACGGGGGACCCACTGCAGGCCGCTGGCTGCCCTGCCCTGAAAGTATAAAGCACCAGAACCGCTTTTGCTCCTGCTCCCTGGGCTCACTTCCTGTCTATTGAGACTGCTCCACTTGTGGGGTGCCCCTTGTGAAGCCCCCCAGTAGCCTGACATTTTTGGTCATGGGAAAGCAGCTCTAGAGAGGAGCCACGTAAGAGTTTAATGTGCTGCTCCGCTTATGCTGCCAGGAGATATTTCTTCTCAGGTTGTGGCTCTCTAATTAAAATAAACACTATTTTCTTAACAAGTCTTCCCCTTAATCTTCATAAGCAATAGATGTGATCCCATGAGAGTGGAAGAGGTAGAGAGGGTCAGAAAGTAGCCATGGGAGACCCTGGAGCTCTTTACACCAACCTGTTTCCAGCAGTGTGGATGGAGGCTGTGGATGAAGTGCCACCAGCCCTGAAATGCTCGCGGCCACCCTCACCACCCTCATTTGGACATGCCATCTCTCCCCTCTGGACTGTGGGGGCTACTCCAGGCTGAGGTGCAGGCCTCGCTGAAGCTCCTCCTGCCTGTCCCCACCTCTAACAGCCTCAAACCGGTCTACATAGTCTCTCCTCTCAAACAGGAACCTGGGCTTCTCAAGATGCCAGGCCCTCCACCCTTGGCAGTGCTTATTTATACCAGGAAGTTAGCAAAGTTAGCACCATCATTACAGTGTGTGTGTGTGTGTGTGTGTGTGTGTGTGTGTGTACACACGTGTACAAAGCAATCGCCTAGTTTATCTCCTACAGTAACCTCTGTCCCTAGGAAGCTCAGCTGAGAGCTAACTGGCTGTAGCCAACGTCTCATCTACATAGCTCTAGATGACCTGGAATGTCTAACACAAGGAACAGTCCAAACATTCAGCAGGAAAAAGAGGAGGCTTGTGGCATGCTCTGAGAGGTTAGGGTAGGACGCTGGGCTCCTCTGCCCTCCTGGCTGATAAGCTCAGACGGTAACCACATCCAGAAAAAGCCTTGGGAGAAGCCCACGGTAGAGGTGCAGAGGGCACCCTCAGCGCTGTTCTGACTCCTCTGCGGGGAAGCTTCCTGCCTCCCAGCTCTCACAAGGCCAGGAAGGACTGCTGACACGCTTCACGCCCTGGCTGTAGTATGGGTGGAGGGTGTGAAGAGTAAAGCCAACATTTCCACAATGGTGAAGATGCACATTTGTAGTTGCTCAGAAGAGGATTGACAGTGATTTAAATCACTTCAAATGCAGTAACTTGGGGTGGGGAGGGGAGTGGAGAGCAGACGTTGAAAACCATGTTTACAAAAATGCTCTGGGAGCAGGGAGGGCTGTTCTAATATTACAGTAGGTCTGGACCAGAAGAAAAGCAAGCGAGGCTTTCAGCTGAAACATCGTTTCCATGTGTCCCCCAACTTTTTATAGTTCAGGAGAGGTTATGACACACCAGGTTATGACAATGCAGAAGCTTGCCAGGGAACATCTAGGCAGGCGCTCTGGAGAACCCAATTTCTAGGTCAAATGCCAAAATGCCAGCCTACACAAAAAACAGGAGTTTCTAAGAGAAAAGGGCTCAGCAGAGGCTCCAGGAGCATCCCCAAGGCTAAGAGGTCACTCCCTCCCATCATGCCAGAGTTTCACTTCCTAACAGTCCTTCCGACTTGGATTCTGTGTGGCGACTGTGTAAGTCCAGCATCAAATGCTGCTATCGGGTCAACAGTTGAATTTCCAGTTTCCAATCAACTGGAGTCTTTAAATGGCCTTGTGAAAGCCTGGCTGTCTATACATTTAGATAAAACACAACCCCTCAAAACAAGCACAGCCTAGAAGTTGTTTCCCCAGGCAGGTCTGGAGTGAAATAGCCAACGAATGGTGGAGAATGAAAGAACCAAATCAAAACCACAAAGCGCCAATCATGGCTCAGCACCCCTCCTGCCCCCTTCCTGTCCTGGGAGAGCTATTTTAGAGCGGCTGTCAAGTCAATCACCTCCCAAAGCCTACTTCAAAGAAACTACTTCAGGATCAAACTTCTCCACTGACACTTTTTTTTCCTTCAAACACAGCCTGCACACATTACCCCCCTCCCCCCCAAAAAAAAAAATTCACAGTTTATTTCATGAAACAAAGAGCTACGGTAATTTAACACACAACATAGTGAAAGGAGGTCCTGACAATGCAGTGCAGGAAATCTTTTTCTGATCACAACTACAGATGACAGGAGAGAAAAGGGCACAGGACTGGCACCAAGCAAACCCTATTCATACAACCTAAGAGATTAGGGAAAGGGACCTACTAGCTGCAGTTATATACTTATTCTCACACATGATAAATACTTAATATAATGAACTTTAATGTTCTGGATGGATTTCTTTAAAAATATCTTTCTCACGGTTTAAAATTCTTTTAAAAGAAAATAAAATACTTTGTTTCCTCTTCCTTTGAACAAAGAGTGTTTCCTCTTTGAAGATGTGGGAAGGGAAGTAAGATGTAAGGGGAGAACTAGGCAGGTAGGATTTGCAGAGAATCCGAGGTCTAGGTGAGACGCAGGGAACGGGCCCGGAGCTCAGGGCCCTGCTCAGCCTCGTGCCTCTGCCTGAGTTCAAGTGTCTCAACCCCAGAGACAGACTTTGGAAAATAAAAGCAAATCTTTTTAAAATCTTTATATAAAGCGCAAATGCCTCTAAAACAACTGTTGTTCCCTCCTTAGATGTGATGGAAATAACCTCAACAGGAACTTAGGAGGAAATGGGGTGAAACGCAGAGTCCTGTCGTGGGTATAAAAGCTGTAACTGACATCTGGGCCAGGAGATGCCCTGTTGGCTAAGTTGGCAAAGCAGAGAGGTAACATGTTTGGTGGTGAAGGGGCAGAGGACGGGTGGGTGAAAGGGAAGGAACTGGCCCAACAGCATGTCCTGTTGGCAGTTGATGAGCTGGGTGGATAGTAGGGCAGGGTAGCACCAACAGATTTCCCAGCCCTTGGGCCCCAGCTCAGGGCAGCAGTAACAGATAATCAGCAGTTATGAGGAGTCGTTTCCTAGACTGGACATTGCTCTAAACACATCTCGCCAGACACAGGGGAAGGGCTCTGGCTTGCCTTTGAGCTAAGTCAGCAGGCAGGTGCACTCAGTACAGAGCACAGCAGTTCTCAAGGAGGGTGGCGGGACCCCCTCCATCCAGGCAGGAGGACAAAGGACCGGGAGAGAAGTGACAATTTTTCCATTAAGACCTGGCACCCTCCCAGAGCCGATGGGGCATCTTGCCCAGAGTCTGCCAGGATTCCTTATGTCCGCTGCCCTAGACTCTGAAATCTGACAGCACCTGAGTGTTGGGGAGTTGGGTACGAGGGCTGGGAGGGTTCATGTGAAAGGAAAACCAGTTGAAAAGAAAGGTAAAAGGTAAGCTTGCCAACTGCCTTCTTCCACAGCAGGAAAGCTATGTCCTCCAAGAGTTCACAGCCCAGAACCAGCTGCTCTGCCAAGAATGGACCGTCAGAATGCACAGCCGACAGAAGCAGCTACCAACCAATGCCCAGCCAACAGCCCCACCTGGCCTTGGTGTAGCCCGTTCCTACCTACAGACTCATGTGAGCACACACTCATGCACAGCAGGCCAGGAAATATTGAACACAATCACTTCTGGGGCCACAAAGGACGTTATAAAGTGAGACTGGAGTCCCAGGACCCTCAGAACTTCCTGTAGTTTCCTGGTGGAAGCTCCTAAGCCTGGCCTGGGAATCCAGGCAGGCATGCTCAGCTCACAGAGGCCTTCAGACCAGAGTTATCTTCCTCACCTGTCAGTAACTAGCACCTGGCCTCGAACACGGGACTTGCTCAAGACCCCACCACTGGTGTGGCTGAGTAGCAGTTTCTCCCAAGTGCCCTCCGTGGGTCTGCGGGGTTACAGAAGCAGCACTGAGAGGCCCTCTACCTTCAACCTGGCCAGCGGAATCGAATCCCATGCTTGACTGCAGAGTGGACTCTTTATTTTAAACGGACCATGTACAGACCGGAGGCAGGACCCACGTCTGTCTGTCTCCTTGCTGGGCCTGCTTGAATTTCCATTCACGGTTTGACAACCATAAGCCCCCACTGACTAATGTCACGAGAGTTCTGAGTGTTGGGACATAAGGAACGAGTAACAGTGGGAAAGTGTGGGGACCTGCTTTAAGGGGGAAAGAAAGAGAGGAAGAGTCCCCTTCCCCAAGGACCCTGGGGCAGCTGGTCTTGGTCAGGTGACATTCACTGCTTATTTTTGTTCTGATTCTGGACACGTGTGACTGGAAGGAGCCTGATTAAGAGCTGGAAGTGTATTTTTCTCCGGTTTAGGGTCTTGCCCTCTTCCAAGAGACCAACGAGTCTGGGTCAATGTGTGAGTGCTCCCAGTAGACCAGCGAGTGTGCGCCAGTGTCTGTCCTGCCACCAAAGGCCAGAGCCCTGACACTGCCGAGGTCTTTCCCAGACCCCAGGGACTCTGATCCGGGGCTGCCAACTTCTTCTCTTCTTTGGGGAGGGAGACTGGGATCTTCCCAAGAGACCTGTAGGATGGCCCACTCTTGGCAGCTAGTCCTGGTAGCTGCTGGCCTGCAGTTATCTGTTTCACCTGCTTCAGCAGGCCCACCGCTGGGCTGGGAGACCCTGCCATCTGCTCAGCCCCGGTAGATGCTCTTCCTGAGGCCTGTGCAGAAGACTCAAATAAAAAAGCCTTGGCAGAGGGCTGAGAAAGAAGTCTGGCTTGGGTGAGTGATCTAACAGCTTGCCAGGGGTGCTCCAATGGGCTCGCTGCTTTCCCAGGTGGCGGCAAGATAGGGTCTGACACACTGCTCCTCTCAGCTGCACGTGGCATCTGCCCCAGGCCTTTGCTGCCAGGCCACGGGCTCGATTCCAACACCGGCAGCTTCTCGTCCGCCTGTGGTGTGGCCTCATGAGGAGAGGCTGCCCGCTCCTTATGAGGAGGGGCCAAGTCCATGAGATCCATCACCAAAGCAGCTCTGTTTTTTGCCTGGGTATTCTGGTCTACAGGCCTCAGTGCTTTTTCTTTTGCTACCAGGGACTGGACCACAGCCGATATTACCGTGTCAGTAGGCGGAAGTCTCTGGGAGAAAGAGGCATGGGGTTTCTCGGGGGGCCTGTCTGAAGTCGGGGGTCTGGGACTGCCGGCGGCTAGCAGCCTCTCTGGCGGCGGCGGTCTCAGGCCAGCAGGGACCGGAGTCTTTTCCAGTGGTTGGGGCCTTGGGCTGGCAGCACCTATGGATTTTTCCAACCTTGAGTCAGCTGTCCCCAACGGTCTCTCCAGCAGTGGGGACCTCACTGAGGATGAGGAGCTTGGGCCGGTCACTGGAGAGGGTTTATCAGATGGCTGGGGTCTTGGTCCTGCTGCCACTGCAGAAGGCCTGTCCGGTGGCTTCTGGCTGGATGCCAAGGATTGGGGTTTGGTCCCTGATCCAGCAAGGTCCCTGACCCTATCCACAGGCTGAGGCCTAGACTCAGTCCTGTCAGGAGTTGGTCTTTCAGGCAGCGGTGGCTTCTGGCAAGTCCCTGCTTTTTTGGACAGTGTCTGGTTGGTGTCAGCAGGTGGCTTATCTGGTATCTTGGGGTCCTGAGCAGCTGTTCCTGATGATTGCTCTGCCAGGTGAGTATTTGAGCCTGGAGGCAGCGGTATTGGGGGAGGCACATACTCACGGATCTCCCCAGGCTCCAAAGGGTTGGGCCCACAAGGGTCATGCTCAGTACAAGACAGACGCCCATCCAATTTGGAGATGAAGAGCATCCCTTCCCGATGCTGCTTGCAAAAGGAGCTGGGACACATCTCACAAAAGGAAGCTGCTTCTTTCCCACAGATGTCACACTGGTGCCAAGGACACTCCCATTTCCCTGGAAATGAAGATGTGAGACAAACGCTTAGGAAAGCAAGGGCTGTGTGTGAGATGAGCAGGGATCTGGGACTGGATCAAATGAATGACTTGGAGAACCACCACTTTCTGAGTTCATGCAACTTGCCTGACACTGTCCCTGCCCAGAATCTCAGCTTCCTCTTCTGCACAATTCATAAAGGTAACAGTCTAGTATGGAGCAACTACTGGGCAACTAGTAAATGTGCCGACAGGTAAATCCTTATTGTAGGCCTACTTCCAACAAGAACAAACAAGGATAAACCACCACCACACAGGTGGAAATGTTAAGACACACTGCAGTTATCTGTCCTATACTTGAACATTTGACTCTAAGGTTACTAGATTTGTGTGGCTATTAGCAGTGACTGGCAGGAGATACAAAACTGAGAGGAGAAAATGAAGCAGATTTACCTTAGCACAACTTCACCTGTGTTCTCCACACAGCGTCAACGGAAAAGACCCCAGAGTAACCTGAGCTGCTATCTCCCCCTATCTCCTGACAGCTGAACAGTCGTTATAATGGACAGTGTTTCCACTCAGGTTCCTTCCAAATTAATTATGGCAGACCTTAATCTTGGCCCACAGCAAGACCAGGGCCACCATGGTCTACCACCAGCTGCTCTGAGTAACTGACTCCAAAGCAAGCAGCGGCTCTACTTCCTGGCACTTAAAGGTCACTATTATGGCCTTGGCCTCACCTTGCCTCAGTTTCTATTGTTTCATTACCCTTACAGCAACAAGGTGAAAGAAAACTAACTCAGGGACAAACTTTTTCACTCTTCCCCAAAATCTCTTCTAGAGTTCCTGGAAGCAGGCCACTAGTGACGTATAATCCCACTGCCCTACAATGGTGCCTTACTGGTGTTTCATTTAAAATAGGCTCCAACTCTGAATCAACATGCAAAGGTTAATAACTTCTCCAGCCACAAATCTCTGAGCCTATACAGCCCTATAATGTGTTTGTTGCCTAATAGAAATGCATCTCCTTCAGAGGGGGACAGGCAGGAGGGTTAAAAGAGGAGCAATTCTCACTTCAATGACTACAGAGCTTGTTCTGCCACAACTCCTTTAGAACAGGAGCATGAAGTGGACTTGAAGTCAGGAAATATGGCTTTTCATCCACCTCCGCCATCTACATGCTTCAGTGCGGTGAGTCATCTCAGCCAACTCACTCAGTTTCTGCATCTCCAACATGAGATGGTGAAAATGGCTCCTCTTATGTTTGGGATGCGGAGGGTGGGTGGTGTTGGTAAAGTAAATGTCTGACACAACATGGGGGGATAAAGGGCCTGAGGGCTCTGACATAGAACAAGAAACACGTGACAGATTTAGCCACCCACCTGCTGGTCGCTTGGTTAGATTGAGACAGTCTGCATGGTAAACTTTTGGGCAACCTGGCTTCTTACAGGAGACAAGCTGGCCAGCATCCCCACAGCTGAAACACTCATCCTCTCGTTCCTTTGTGATTTCACCTTGGGTCCTGCGCTTCCCCTGTTGCTTCTTCCTGAATTTCTTTGACTTTTCTTCCGTGGCAATGGGTTGATTCTAGAGGTCAGATATTGAGCAGTCAGCATTCTGTCGACACATTAGTAGTATGATCTTGACCCGGTTAACTATCATCTGAGTGTCAGCCTCTCCTCTGGGAAGAGACAATTCTCACACACTGTTGTGACGGTAACAGAAAACGCAGGAGGCACACCTGGCACATCACAGGTACTAATGAATGGCAGCATTAGCTATAACTTTTGTATCAACTACACTTACCACCTGAATGAAGTAGAAGAGAAATGTACTTCTTTTTGTTGACAAAGTTGGTGTTAAAGGTTGCTCTTTCTTAAGTTTTATGTTTCTGTTTATCTAATTTCACAACTATGCAAGGGTTTTCTGGATGTGTGTTTACACACATTTCTAAATGTATTCAAAAGGCCTTCACTGAGCACATGATAGGAGCCATATACTAAAAAGAGACACAGAAAACTAATTCATGCTTCTTGTTATCAACATTTTCTGCACCTTTAAGTCAAATTCAGTTGACACCACTCCTGAAGTCCTGCAGCCAGCAGGCCCCCTCGTGTGGTCAGGAAACCCTGTATGGATTTCTTTGTGTGTGTCTCTGCCCCAGCATTCCCAGTCACCACTGGCTGGTTTGTTTTAAACAGTTCTGGTTTGTGGTTTTGCAGGTGATTGAGCTTTTGGACCTCTGAACATCAGGGTTTTGTATAACCACTAAGCTATCTCCCCCCAACTGAAATCCTATAGATTTCATCACATTATTTATCTTGTTCTATAAACAGACAGGACCAATTTGAAAACCAAATGCATTATTTCTAACCCATATGTTCCTAAACTTACTCTATACAAACTCAACGATTCACATGGGAGACGCTACACAGGACATCCGCAGTGCACATAACACCATGAAACTGGGGTCACCTTTAGTTACTATTTTAATGTATATGGACTAAACCAATTATACACTTTAAAGGAGAAGATCCTTTTTTTTTTTTTTTTTTTAAACAGAGTACAGCTCAACTCTGGTTTAGGGTGGTATAAGGGATTGAACCTGGGACTTTGGAGTCAGGAAAAATAAACTAAATAAACAAAAATAAAAATTTCCTTATTTATAAGGCAGAATAACTAACAGATATTCTCCATCTTCATGTGTTACTTTTCAAACTATTACCCCCCACCCCCTGCTTATTGCTTTCCATCCCTCTCTTTTTAGAGAGATTTACTAATGAGAGAGAAGAGAGAGATGAGAAGGAAGACTACCATCATTCTACCACATGTGATGCCAGGGCTCCTAGCCAGGAACTCATGCTCAACAGCCCAACACTTTACCCGCTGTGCCACCAACTGTGCAGCTGATTATTCATTCCTTATTGTTGATTTCACAATAGAAAGTAATACCCAACTGGAGTCACTGTGCAGTCTACTTTGCAGCAAATCTAAAGTTCAACTTTCAGCATAATGCTACTCATGATAAACCTGGAAGGATCTAGATAGTCACTTATGGTCCATCAATTATTTAAAAAAATTAAACAGTTCTTAAAATGATGCTTAAGAAGACTATGTAACAGCAAGGAAAAGTTTTTATAATATTTAAGGAAAGCAGGATACAGATTTGCAAACAATTCTTGACAGTTACAGAAGTATAATTCAGTTAAAGTGCACATAAAAAAGACAGGAAGTAAGACACACAATAGTTATACTTCACACTGTTACATTGGTTAAGATTAAGGGTTCTTTTTGTCTGCAGCATCATACTACATACAGAACCTTAAATTCAGTAGTAGATTCTTTGATATACTTAAAAGAGAGGTGCTTGGGAAAGGGAGGGGGAAAACTGAGAATCTAAGCTGTAATAGAAAATGTGAGGAAAAAAATGGGGGAAAAAAAAGATGATTGTAGTATCAGTTAAGAACAATAAAGTAGGAAGTAACCTACTTTACAAATTACCATTTTAAAGTCTTTGGATCCAGAAAAGCATCATCAATTACAAATCAGATTGCTCAAAACACTTCACCTCAACACAATCCTTGTTGTATGACCAAATATAATTTCAGAATGCCAAATGACCAGTGGCCCTATTCATTGTCATCATTTCAAAGAAAAATCTTAAAAGACTTAGCCCTGACACTGTTTAAGGAGGAAGACCACACCATTATTCCCGATGCAAACGTTTGGAAGGTACCTTTGGCCTTACACCCAAAAAGCCACTGCAGTTCGGGGCTCCACATTTGCAAACGGTCTTTCCATTCCCAAGGCATTCTAGGTTGTAGTTGAAGGTAAGTTCAGTGCCTGAGTAATAGACCATAAGAATATTATCACCTATGGTTTAAATAACACCATCTCTACATTAATTAAAAAGTACTAACTTCCAAGTGAGCAGATTAAATTTCAAGACGCAAGAATTTCTCATCTCGTATAAATATTAATAAATTCTAATTCATGAACAATGAAATCAATACAGAATAAAAGAAAAACTTAAATGACTTAGCCAGTAACATTTAAGGTACTTTAACTGTAGTGCTTTTAATTATTCCAAGCTGTGTTTTGTATTCTAGTCATTCAAATTCAATACCAAAAAACAAGCAAGCATCCTCTACCCTGATGCCCCTGGCATGGAGATTGTAAGCATGGAGGAAACTGTTGAATGATGCCAATATCAGCATATCTTACCTGGCAGCAAGCACTCAGGGGAGAAAACCTCACACAGCAATACCAGAGAACTCTAGGCCAAGATCTCAGCCCTAGTTTGGCACACCAGCCCACCACAGGCGAGCTGGATGATGTGACAGACAATCTCACAAACTCACTGAGACACAATGTCATAGCATGGATACCAACAATTTAATGTAATTTATTGATATATTTTGTAATAAAGTAGTAGAGTGCTGGTGGCTCTGGCTTAACAGTAGTGCCAGGGATTGAACCTGAGAACCTGGAGACTGATGCATAACTAGTTATCTCCCCATCCATATCAACAATTTGTAAACTTTAACAGAGATGTACAAAATGTTCTTTTTCTCTTCAAAGTATATTTCACTAATACTGAGAGAACAAATAAAATAGACGTAGTTAGGGAGGCTGACCAATATAAAAAAGGTAGTTACTGCAGCTAAGGCACGAAGGCTTACTGTTAGACAATAAGCCAATTAAACATTATCAAATTTTAGGTCAATTTCTTACTGCAAACTGATATATCTTCTATCAGTGAGAATAGTAAATAGGGGGGCCAGGTGGTGGCACACCTGGTTAAGCACTCACATTACAGTGCACAAGGACCCAGGTTCCAGGCCTTGTCTCCACCTGCGGGGGGTGGGGGGGGGGTTCCCTGAGTACTGAAGAAAGCTGCAGGTGTCTCTGTCTTTTTCTCCCCTCTCAATTTCTTTTTCTATCCAAAAAAAAAAAATCCCCTGTACTATGAGTCCACTGCTTCTGGAGGCTATTTTTCCTTTTGTTACCCTTGTTGTTGTTGTTGCTGTCGTTGTTGGATAGGACAGAGAGAAATCAAGAGAGAAGGGAAGATAGAGAGGGGGAGATAAAATAAAGATATTTTAAGGGGACTGGGTGGTAGAGATATCAGATTCAAGAATGCCAGTAACATGCTGGTTGCTGGGGGGAGAGCATTAGGGAATTAAATGGCCTAGATAGACAGAATTATAGTTTGAGAGGTTCAACAGTTGTCAAGATTTGCTGTTTTGGGGCAGAGTTTGCTCTGTTCCCTGTTATTCCATAGCCACGCCTTCTGGAAGTCATAAACAGAATTCTTTTTTTTAAATCTTTATCTATTGGATAGACAGTCAGAAATTGAAAGGGAAGGGGGTGATAGGGAGAAAGGTAGAAAGAGAGAGAGAGATAGACAGACAGACAGACAGAGAGACACCTGCAGCACTGCTTCACCACTTGTGAAGCTTTCCCCCTGCAGGTGGGGACCAGGGCCTCGAACCTGGGACGTTGCGCACTATTACATGTACGCTCAACCAGGTGTGCCACCACCTGGCCCCCATAAATAGAATTCTAAAGACGGATGCTGGTGACTGCTATAAAATGCTATGAACAGGGTGTCAGGCAGTAGCAAGGCAGGTTAAGCGCAGGTGGCACAAAGCACAAGGGTCCAGGTTTGAGCCCCCCGGCTCCTCACCTGCAGGGGAGTTGCTTCACAAGTGGTGAAGCAGATCTACAGGTGTCTGTCTTTCTCTTCCATTCTCTGTCTTACCCTCCTCTTGCCATTTCTCTCTGTCCTATCCAACAACAATAAAACAATAAGGGCAACAAAAGGGAATAAATAAATATTTTTTTAAAAAAATGCTATGAAATACTTAAGAGATACTACAGCACTGGAGTTTCCTTCATTTTGTTTTTTAGTCATTTTTCATTTGTATTAAATAAATTTCATTATTAAATAGGAAAGAGAGAAATTGATGGAGGAGGGAGAGAGAGAAACACTGGCAGACTTGCTTCACTGCTTGTGAAGCGTCCCTGCTGCAGGTGGGGAGCCAGGGGTTCAAGCCTGGGTCTTTTTTTTTGGGGGGGAGGGGCTTTTCTCTCTTTTTTTTTTCCTTTTCTGATTTTGTTTTTAATTGGGGAATTAATGTTTTACATTCAACAGTAAGTACAATAGTTTGTACATGCATAACATTCCCCAGTTTCCCATATAACAATACAACCCCCACTAGGTCCTCTGAAAGAATTTCCTTCATTATCATAGTACCACCCATGTGGTACCAGAGTTCTGGCATGGACTGCACACATGGCAAAACACTGAAACTATCCAGTGAATTAACTTGAAAATTAGCTTGAAAATAATAAATTTTATGTTATATTTGTCAGAACAAACATCATCAGCAACAGAATACTCCCTGCAAAATCTGTTATGTAACCAGAAGGATTAAAAGTCTTACTTTGGATTCTCAGACATAGTGGATTTTTAAAAATCTGAAATTCCCTTAGCTCCAGAATTGTTAAATAACTCTTACCTGCTTTAATGTCACTCAAAGCGAAAAGGCCAACACGCGTATCTCCATTCACTGACCACTTCTGAGTTTCACAGTTGGGTTGGCAACAGTGATTCATGAAGCGGGCATAGTTTCCTTTAGGACCAGCGTCAATGATTCGGTCCTAGAATCCAAGAGATGATGCTCATCAGAACCCAGAGACCTTCACATCATCAACTAGAGTGTTTCTAACAAGCTTGAATTCATATTTATACAGTCTGTCACAGTAGTGATCTTCTTCTCCTTCAAAATTATTTATTTATTTTACCAGAGTAAAATTTGTTGTCACTTGTTGTGGTGCAGGGGACTGAACCTGGGACTCTGGAGCTTCAGGCACGAGAGTCTCCTTGCATAACCATTATGCGATCTATCTACCCTGCCCAGTGGTTTTCTAAATGTTCTAAAACACCACTGGAAGCATGACATATATAAGTTCTTGGATTAATAGTAAAGCTGAAATTCTGAAATGGGGCCCAGCAAATTTTACTGTAAGAAACCTATTATTAGATGACTCTGACATATGCCAGAGTTTGAGAACCAATGCTGTAGAGAAGGCAGCTTGTTCTATTTTATTTACTAAGTAGTCTTGAACCTCAGTTACATACTATAAACATATTACAAGCCACCTAAAGATACAATTAGGACAGTAGCTCAACTGGTAAAGAGCACAAGACTTGAATGCCTCAAATTTGTGCTTTGAATCCTAGTGTTAAACTGGGCCTTTCTCTCTCTCTTGCCTTTAGGGTTATTGCTGTTACTCTACGCCAGGAATCCACTGCTTCTCGGCAACCATTGTTCTAAGTTTATTACATATTGAGAGAAGTTGAGAAGGGAGAGGGAGGTCTCTCCCTCCTCCCTTTACAGGAGGGGAGCTGGGTGCTCAAACTCAGATCCTTGCACCAGTCCTTGGGTTTAGTATTAAATGTGCTTAACCAGAGGTGCCACTCCACGGTACTTGTCAACTGGATTTGCTTTTTCCTTCGTCTCACATGAAACCCCTCTCCCTCTCTTTATTATGTAGCAGAGAAAAATAATCTTTGGAAAATTGTTTCTGAGACTCCAACCCAAATGAAGATCAAATATCTATCTGGTAGTGAAGATGTCACAATTTGGGTTCAACATAAGTGTCCATAAAACTTCATGCAAACAAGAAGTTGTTATAAAATCTAGTAAAAGGAAAAAAAAAATAAAACAAACAAAGTAGCAGAGCTTAGCAATGAGAAACAAAGAAAATGGAAATTCAGGGATCGGGCGGGGCAGCAGCGCAGCAGGTAAGCGCACTGGTGCAAAGCACAAGAACAAGTGGAAGGATCCCGGATTGAGCCCCCGGCTACCCACCTGCAGGGGAGTCGCTTCACAGGCTGTGAAGCAGGTCTGCAGGTGTCTTTCTCTGCCCCCATCCCGTCTTGCCCTCCCCTCTCCATTTCTCTTGTCCTATGCAACAACAACATCAACAATAAAAAAAAAGGGGAGGGGTGGTGGTCCAGGAGGTGGCACAGTAATAAAACTTTGGACTCTCAAGCATGAGGTCCTGAGTTTGATCCCCAGCAGCACATGTGCCAGAGTGATGTCTGGTTCTTTCTCCTCCTATCTTTCTCATTAATAAATAAGATCTTAAAAAACAAACAAACAAACAAAAAACAAGGACAACAAAAGGGAAATAAATAATAAAAAAAAATTAAAAGGAAAGAAAGAAGGAAAGGAAGAAAGAAAGAAAGAAAGAAAGGAAGGAAGGAAGGAAATGGAAACTCAGAAAACAGCCCATGAGGGTAGCAGAATTAAGGAAGTTCCTTCCAAATATGATTCATTTTATCAAATATAACAACACTTTTCCTCTTTTAATAATTTATTAATGAGAAAGAAAGAGTAGGAGAAAGAATTAGACTAACACACTAACTTATGTGTTGTTGGAAATTTGAACTCAGGACCTCATACTTGAGGGGCAATTTATTCACTGCGACATCCATGAAGCTACCCAAATATAATCAATGAAAAAAAATTCATCAGAAGGTGCCAGGTGGTGGCACACTTGGTTAAACACTCACATCACACTGTGCAAGGACCCACAGGTTCAAGACTCTGGACTCCATCTGCAGGGGGAAAGCTTCACAAATGGTGAAGAAGGACTCCAGGGGTCTTTCTCCTTCTCTATCTTCCCCCTCCCCTCTGAACTTCTCTTTCTCTATCCAATAATAAATAAATATTTACAAAAGAAATTCATCAGAAAACTCCCTACCCAAACCACCAACCAGAACACTTATTTAATAAATAAATAAATAAATACACACACACTGTAACTGGCCATAGACAAGTCCTCAGAAACAATCTTATTTACTCTAGAACCCAGAATAAGATAGCCTAAGGTTCTGAGGTCCCAGGTTAAATCATTGGGACCATCACAAACTACAGCTGAGAAGTTTCAAAAAATGCTTTGAGGGGAGGAGGGCATGCAGTGGTACACTTGGTTAAGTGCACACATTATGTAAGTGTGCAAGAACTAGGGTCCAAGGCCCTGGTCCCCAACTGCAGAAGGAAAGCTTCATCGTGGTAAAATAGGGCTGCCCGCGTCTGTCACTTTTCCCCTTTTATCCCCCACTCCCACCCCGCTCAAATTTCTCTGCCTCTACACACTGTGACTGAAAGAAATCTAATTTCATACACAACCAACACAGAGGAAATACTTCCCACTGCTTACTTTGTCGAGGGTGAGCATATAGAAATTGGTGATGTCATGTTCTTGGGCATGGCGGATTCGAGCCCTGCACTCCTCTTCATCTATTAGCTCACCCACATATTCATTGACAAATTCACCCTAGAACAAGAAAGCAGTTGTTGACTAAATGGCATAAGCCACAACTGTGTTTATAAGTATAAGAAGGTTTTAAATGTTAATGAAAAATGCTGACAAGGCAGTTCATGTGCATGCAAATAGCTACATTACCCAGTTTATTCGAGAAGCAAAACAAATCTGATGCTTCAAGCAGATGACAAGTAATGGGCAGTGAGAAGAAGCACCTACCACTGCCACTCAGTTCCCTCCCCTGGTCTCAGTCAACAATTATACTTCTCTTCTTGATTTGAAATTAATCTGAGCTAAGCGAACTTCAGGCTTCTTGCCTTGGGCCTCCAGAACCCTCTGTACCTCCACACAGGGTGGCTCCTTAGGCTTCTTTCTCTCCATATAGAATGAAAAATTCAGTTATGAGCACCGATTTGAAAAGAGGCCTAGAATGGGGAAACCTGGCAGGTAAAATTCTTCCAGTTAGTTAGGCTTCATGCTGCAGAAATCCAAATCTTCACTTCCTTCAGTAAAAGTAGGCGTTTTGGGGTTTAAGTAAGCGTAGACTTTAGCAGTATGTAACTGACAGCTCTTTATAAAGTACTCTCCAACCTTCTCTCATAAAGGCCTCATAATACTTAATCCCTATTATCTTTATTTAATATCCTCATATTTGCCAAGAATTCCTAATATAAGCATTTGGAATTACTCAAATTCAGCAAGTACAATGATGAAAAAGATACGGAAACTAAGAAAAGTCTTTTTCACCTTTTTAATATCCGTCTTTGTCCGGAGACCCCAGCCCCTCTGTAATGTGCGAAAAATCTCAACCTCGGGGTACTGGCGCTTAGAGAAGCACTGGTTTTGGCAGCGGCCCCCTGCAGGACACACCGTGGGGTGGCACTCATAGAGCAGCATGCGGTTGATGCACTCGGAGTCTACCCCACAGGGGCTCTCGTCAGTGGCTTTGCAGTTGCATCGGGGGATTTCAGACAAGTCTGCAGTGAAGATCTGCACCCGTCCAATGGGACGGTTGACCTGGAAGACAAACACACTCCATAGTATCAGGCAGTCAAGACACCTCAGGACACTGTACAATGTCTCACCCACATTTCACAGCATTCTGACCTATTACGATTTGGCAACAATATTCACAACAGGTATAATGAGAAACTCAAACCCCTACCAGCAGATAATGAGTAAGCAAAATGTGGTAAAAGAAAGCAGAAATCCAGCCCCCACTACACTGTGGTGGAAGGCTCCACGCTGCGGTGTCTTTCTCTCTCTGTGCCCTATCTGGAAAAGTCAGCTTAGAGAGCTGGGAAAATAGCTCAAGTGGACAGTGCGCTGTCTGGCCATGCATATGACATTATTTTGACAGTCCCAACTTCTATTTCAAACATTCGCCCATACTTTCTCTTTTGCCCGTACCTATATAGATGACAAGTAACAAAGAAGAAGAAGAAAAAAGGGGGGGGGGGAAGAGTTGCGCACATGGTGCAAAGCACAAGGACCGGCATAAGGATCCTGGTTCGAGCCCCCGGCTCCCCACCTGCAGGGGTGTCACTTCACAAGTGGTGAAGCAGGCCTGCAAGTGTCTATCTTTCTCTTCCCCTCTGTCTTCCCCATCTCTCTCCATTTCTCTTTCTCTAGCCGACAATGATGACATCAGTAACAATAATAACTATAACAATAAAACAAGGGCAACAAAAGGAAATATATAAAAAAAAAGAGCTTGAAATCATTACCTGCAATGCCAAAAGAAAAAAGTATTTTAGACTTGAAAAAGATTGGGTATTCTGACACATGTGTTAACATGGATGAACCTGGAGGACATTTAATAAAATTAGCCCATCAAGGCAAATACTACTTAAGACTCTACTCAGGTCAGGTACTAACTATAGTCAAAGTCACAGAGGCAGAGAACAGAACAAATGGCTGCTAGGGAAGGGCTGAGAGGAGAAAGTATGTCTAGTAATTATAGAATCACTCTTTTTTTTTTTTTTAAATACTTATTTATTTATTTATTTATTCCCTTTTGTTGCCCTTGTTGTTGTATGGTTGTAGTTATTGTTGTTATTGATGTCGTTGTTGTTGGATAGGACAGAGAGAAATGGAGAGAGGAGGGGGAAGACCCGGGGGGGGGGTGGAGAAAGACACCTGCAGACCTGCTTCACCACTTGCAAAGAGTACCCCCTGTAGTTGGTTCCTTACGCTGATCCTTGAGATTTGCACCACGTGGGCTTAACCTGCTGCGCTACTGCCCGACTTCCTAGATTCACTCTTATAAGGCAGAATTTGAGAACTGGATGATGGTTGCTAACATCATGAGGGTATTTAATACTTCTGAATTATATACTTCAATAAGGTTGAGACTGTAAATTTTATGTTATCTCATAAAAATAAAGCTTCAGGAGTTGAGCGTAGTGCAGCAGGTTAAATGCATATGGTGTGAAGCGCAACAACCAGAGTAAGAATCCGGGGTTGAGCCCCCCCGGCTCCCAACCTGCAGAGGGGTTGCTTCACAAGCTGTAAAGCAGGTCTGCAGGTCTCCTCTCTTGATTTCTCTCTGTCTTATCCAACAACATCAAAGATAACCACAACAATGATAAAACATCCAGGGCAACAAAGGGGAAAAAATAGCCTCCAGGATCAGTGGTGATGCTGGCTGGCACCAAGCCCCAGCAATAACCCTGGAGGCAAAAAAAAAAAAAAAAAAAAAAAACTTCACTTGTGATACAAATATCAACCAAAAATTAAAACAAAAATTTTAAGGTTTATTTATCTATGAGAAAGAACGACTTCACTTAGGATAAGGGTTTAACTCAGAGCCTCATTCTCTTGAGTTTCATCCACTGTACCACCAACAACTGAACCACTTTAAAAAAAAAAAAAAAAGGGAGTTGGGCGGGTAGCGCAGCAGGTTAAGAGCAGGTGGCACAAAGCGCAGGGACTGGCGTAAGGATCCCAGTTCGAGCCCCCGGCTCCCCACCTGCAGGGGAGTCGCTTCACAGGCGGTGAAACAGGTTTGTAGTTGTCTATCTTTCTCTCCCCACCTCTCTGTCTGACACCATGTAGGTAATAACAGAAACCAGCTTTCACTTCGCGCCATGTGTGTTTAACCAGCTGCGCTACAGCCCGACTCCCAAAAAAAAAAAGTCTTAAAGAGACAGATTACATCTGGCACCACATGGTAAAACAAATACACACACACACATATATATATATATATATATCCCATTTTATTTACTTATTTTAATGACAGAGATACAGAGAGAGGAAGACAGACAAACCAGAGTAGTTACTGGTACTGCTCAGCTCTGGCTTATGGTGGTGCTGGAGATTGAACCTGGGACCTGGGAGCCTCAGGCATTAAAGTCTCTTTAAATAGAACAATGCTATCTCCCCAGCCTACAATAGATTTCATAAGACTTGACCTTGCTAATTACAACTATATCACTTGTGCATTTATTTAGTGATAAAATCAAGGTGAAAACTTACAAAAAAGGGTCAGGCGGTTAAGCGCTCGTATTATCTAATACGAAAGGACCCGGGTTCAAGGCCCTGATCCCCACCTGCAGGGGGAAAATGTTGGGAGTGGTGAAGCAGGGCTGCAGGTATCTTTGTTTCTCTCTCTATCTCCCCCCTCCTCTCTCAATTTCTTTGTCTCTATCCAATAATAAATAAATTAAAATTTAAAGTGGGGCAGAAGGTAGATAGCAAAATAGTGCTCTGGTTAAAAAATAAATAAATAACGTGATAAAATAAGTAAGTACACATTATGGGGTGGAGATGGAGCACAATGTTTCTGCAAAAAGATTTTTATGCCTGAGGTTCCAAAGTGCCAGGTTCAACCCCCCAGCACTACAGCTGAGCAGTGCTTTGGTCTCTGTGTCTGTATCTTTCTCTCACTAACTCTATTTCACTACAAATACAATAAACCATATTTTAAAAAATAATTAAATAAGTACATGATGAATTCCTAATGGCAAAATGAAACAAAGAATTCTTAACCAGGAATGGCATCAGGATGTATATTTTCCAGCATAAACCTGGAAAATCTTATGTTGTTAAGAAGGCTGGTAATACTCTTCCATAGTTTCTGAGACTTAAATATCAAAACCATCTTGGCACTAGGATTTATAGAGTATTATTATAGTATTTTAGTAAATAGTTAATAAAATGTCTGATCATTCTTTTCACTATTCCAAAGTAATTAAGGAATATTTTTAATTCTGCAAAGAGATGTAAGATAGACAAAAGCGTGTAGTCAGGCAAATAGTGAAAATGGAGGAGCATGGAGCTGGCACGGATCCCAGCCTGGTCCCTGTTTCGGCGTGTCCCAGTAATGGTCTGGTCTAGTCTGGTCTGGCCTGGCCATGGGCTCCCTCAAAGGGTGGTGGTGCCGGTGGTCAGTTCAAGGGCCAGGGTCTCTGTCTGCTCCAGGAGTAGTGGAGCTGTGCCACAGGTACCTCTCTTTCTCTCTCCATTTTGCTAACTCCTACCCCAAATCTGAAAAGTTTTGTTTCTTTTTTGTTTGTTTTCTTTTTGCCACCAAATTTATCACTGGGACTCAGGTACTTGTATTACAATTCCATTGCACCTAGTAGACATTTTTTATTTTGAGGGAGAAGGGGAGAAGAGGAGGGGAGGGGACAGAGCTAGAGGGAGGGAGGAAGAGAGATAGAGACCTCTGGTGGCACACCTCTTAAGTGCACACACTAGTGGACAAGGACTCAGGTTCAAGGCCCCGGTCCCCACCTGCAGGGGATGTTTTCACGAGTGTTAAAGCTGGGCTGCAGGTATCTCTCTCCATCTCCCCCGTCCCTTTCAATTTCCCTCTGTCTCTATCCAATAGTAAATAAAAATATAAAAAAACAGGAGACAGATCCTCTACCAGATGTCACAACACAGCAATTATCCACATTATTCATTCTAGTGTGTGTTGACCGAGGCAAGAGATCTCAGATTAAAGGTCTCACTGCCCCAATACACTTTGCTCATGCCTCTTAAGACCCTTTCAAACAGCAAACTGCTGACTCTGAACAGAATCTACTTAATTGCTAGCACAAGAAAACTTTGCAAGACAACAGAAAAAAAGACTACCGATATTTCAGCACAACTGACTGTGTACATACGCATCCTGGTGCTCTGGCTGAAGCTGCTATATTGAAGCAGCACGCTGGTGCTTCTAAACCCCCAAGCGGGAAGAGGGAGCCACAGCGTCTCACAAGAGGGCGTCTTCTAAGACCATTCTCACCTTTATATGTTTATAAGGCGGTGGCTTCTTGTCATTCTTTCGGTCTTCCTGCAGCTGTCTTAGCTCTTTCTGGGCCTTTAATTCCTCAAACCTTGCTGCAGCCTCCTGAAGAGCTAAGGACACGAGAAGCACAAGTCATTATGTGAAATTATCTTGCTTCTTTCTCTCTTTCTTTCTTTTGTAAATATTTATTTCCTTTTGTTGCCCTTGTTGTTTTATTGTTGTAGTTATTGATGTCGTTGTTGGATAGGACAGAGAGAAATGGAGAGAGGAGGGGAAGACAGAGATGGAGAGAGAAAGATAGATACCTGCAGACCTGCTTCACTGCCTGTTAAGTAACTCCCTTGCAGGTGGGGAGCTGGGGGCTTGAACCGGAATCCTAATGCCAGTCCTTGCACTTCGTGCGACGTGCGCTTAACCCACTGCACTATTGCCTGAGCCCCATGACTTCTTTTAAGTGGAAAAAAGTTCCATGACACTGTACTAAGACTAATTGCAATCTATCATTAAGCAGCATGATGTAGACTACCAGCTTCAGAAGATAAATCAAAAAAAAAAAAGAAAGAAAGAAAGAAAAACTAGCATAGTCATGGGCTCTTTGGAATATAACTAAAATAGGACTACTAACTATCTACAAAATGGAGACCCCCCCAACTCTTCATATGAACTATTCCAGCATGTAGGTTCATGATTAGTCAACAATTTGTTTGGCTCTATATGTTAACTCTTGTTTCAGCCACCAGATTCCAGATGCTAACATGATGCCAACCGGACTTCCCTGGGCAGACAACCCCACCAATGTGTCCTGGAACCCTGCCTCCCCAGAGCCCCACCCAACTAGGGAGAAAGAGAGGCAGGCTGGGAGTATGGATTGACCTGTCAACATCCATGTTCAGTGGGGAATCAATTACAGAAGCCAGACCTTCCACCTTCAGCACCCCATGATGATTCTGGGTCCATACTCCCAGAGGGATAAAGAATAGGAAATCTGGTGGTTGGGCGGTAGCACAGCAGGTTAAGCGCACGTGGCGCAAAGCGCAAGACCGGCAAAAGGATCCCGGTTCAAGCCCCCTGGCTCCCCACATGCAGGGGAGTTGTTTCACAGGCGGGGAAGCAGGTCTGCAGATGTCTATCTTTCTCTCCCCCTCTCTGTCCTATCCAACAATAAACAACAACAATAACAATAACCACAACAAGGGCAACACAAAAGGGAGAAAAATGGCCTCCAGGAGCAGTGGATTCAAGGCTCACTTAGGAGAGCATCTCTTGAATGCTGATCCCCAGCCTGGCTTTACTTCCTCTTAGTTTGCACCACAACAGATTCTGTATACTTCTGTCACAACATGCCCTGAGTCATACTGTGGATACTGGCATTTGTGTCCAATACCTGCATAAAAACATGCTCAGCGAAGGCAGCAACACTCAACTAGCCTAACACTGAACGGGAAAAATCCCTGCGAGTCAGCACGTTCAGATTTTCCAATATGTCCCCAATTACCCCCAGCCACTGAGGTCATCAGCTCTGTGTAGGTCATTTGGTCACTGACCATCTAATTCTACAAAGCTCAAGATGCAAATTCTGATAGAGTTGGAATTGACAACCCCTATCTGTAAAAGAAAACATAGTAATAGGTAACTGAGGGGCTACGGATGCAACAGAGCTCACACAGAATTACTGAGAAACTTGTTTCACCATGACCACATTCTCATACCCACAACGTTTCATCTGCTAAGGATCCTTCGTCACCTCAAAATGCAATCAAAATCTTATAATTGAATGTCTAAATATATTCAAATAGCAAGAGATACCTATATTGCCTGTGAAATGACAGCTCATGGGTAAAGGTAATTTGCATTGTTGGTATAGCAACTATGTACTCTGGAGGTTGAATTTCTTCTTCCTTTTAAGTTATCTTTACTTATTTATTGGATAGAGAGCCAGAAATTGAGAAGGGGAGTGATAGAGAGGGAGAGAGACAGAGACACCTGCAGCCCTGCTTCACCGCTCATGAAGCTTTCCCTCCAAAGGTGGGGACCAGGGGCTTGAACCCGGGTCCTTGTGCACTGTAACATATGTGCTCAACCAGGTGCACCACTGCCTGTTCCTGGAAGTTGAATTTTTTTCTAATCTAAGAATTCTTACAGTAATTATTTTTCATTCATAAATAATATAATATGGGGGCTCAGCACAGAATTAAGCTTCACTCCTTCATTGCAACTGCAAGGCTAACCCATAATAATCTGTGTATGTATGTATGTATGTATGTATGTATGTATGTATGTATGTATGTATATGTACGTGTGTGTAGGTGTATACATATATACGTGTGTATGTGTGTGTGTGTGTGTGTGTGTATTATTTACTTTATTTTAAAAAGAAAGGTAGAGAGAGGAACCAGAACACTGCTCAACCCATAACTCTGGGTTATGGTAGTAATTGAACCTGGAACCTCAGAGCCTCAGGCATGAAAGTCTTTTGCAGAACCATCATGCTGCCTCCCCAGCCCATAATCTCGGCTCAGTATATTTAGCTTTGATTCCCACCACCTTATAATGTTTCCCTATTTTTGGCAAATTTTATTTCTTCCTGTTAAGCAAATAAAAAAGGTATTGGAATAAATGTGACTATGTTTTGACTCTGGCCCTTGAGAATAACTAATTTATTCTATGAAATAAGTTTAAAGTTAAAATACTCAATCAGATGTTAAGAAATTGGGGGAGGGGAGATTTCCCTCAAAAGTAGGGCCTCAGAAGTAGGCTAAAGGTCATGCAAAACTGCTTTCATGGCTGAGGCTTCCGGTTCCAGGTTCAATCCTCAATACCACCTGAGCTGAGCTGAGCAGTGCTCTGTTGGAAGAAGGAAGGAAGGAAGGAAGGAAGGAAGGAAGGAAGGAAGGAAGGAAGGAAGGAAGGAGCGAGCAAGGGAGGTGAGGGAGGGAGGGAGGGAGGGAGTTAGTTCTACCTGAATAAAGGTTAAACGGAACCTACAGAACCTACAGAACAGCTCATTATGTAAGGCACATACCAAGGCCCTAGGAACAATGCTGGTGCTAGTCTTGTTTTTTCTCTGTGTCTCATCTAAGGAAAACAGTGGTCAAAAAGAAGAGAAATGTGTGTGTCAAAAGAAAAACAAACAAGCAAATGAGTCATGTCTTTAGTTTCCCAGTAAAATCCTAGTTCCGGTGTCACATATTGTCCCCAGAAATCAAAAGCCTTTGAGTGTATGAATTCTAACACTGTTCTAATGGAGCAAATACTCAGGCAACAGAGGTCTATGTTTAGCTAAGACACAAAAGGGAGAAAGTTACCTTTTTTGTATGTTCCATCCACTCCTTTGCCCATCTTATCCTTGCTGCTCACATCTCCTTCCATGTAAGGAAAGACTCGGGCCTGGTGAGTCCACAGATAGTCATTAGATCCAAAGAAGAGCACAGGAAACTCGCCGACATCATGTCTCATCTTATCAATATTAGAAGGAACAGCTCGAGGATGGCAGATCTCAGCTGGCCACCACCTAACAAGGTGAAAACAAGGGGGGAAGTCTCTGGAAGCTTGCATTACACTAAGAATTTTAGACTAGAAAGAAGGAATAGCAATGACTACCTACAGGAAAACCCTCTGAAAGCATTCTTATGATAAAATCAGAGAAAGGAGGCAACATCTGGAAACATTTCTGCACTGATACCAGCTCTCATATGTGTACACATCTCCTAAGATTAAGTTATTCTACTCTAACACCTACATTACAAGGAAAGTGACAGGAACAAAGATTTATGACTATGATATTCAGGAAACAGTATCTATAGAACATTCAAACAAAATCTAAAAAGCTCAACATTAAGGGAACATACAGAGTAAATACATATAGTTCATTTTGTAAGTTCTCCAAAATCAAAGCACCTGGTCACCTTTGCTTCAACAGCATGTATGCACTTTGTACCCTGTGTCACATGTATGTTAAGGTTAGACAAAGCTCCCCTCTCCAATAAATAAGTATTTTAAAAAAAGATACATATTAGTTTATGCATTAATGATCAGTGAAATCAATTTAAAAAAAAAAAAGATGGTCCGGGAGGTGGCACAGTGGATAAAGTGTTGGGCTCTCAAGCATGAGATCCTGAGTTCAACCCCCGGGAGTACATGTACCAGAATGATGTCTGGTTATTTCTCTCTCTCCTCCTATCTTTTTCATAAGTAAATAAAAAAGTTTAAAAATAAAGAAAGATACTAAGTTGGATATCAACTATAAGGCCTATTATTTTTCAGAGTCAAAGAGGCAGAAAGGCAAAGAGAGAATGAAAGTTGGGGGGGGAGTGGGGGGTGGGGGATATACCCAGTTGAGCGCAAACATTACAAGGACCCAGGTTTGAGACTTTACTCCCCATCTGCAGGGGGAAGCAGGTGTCTCTCCTTCTCAACCCACTCTTTTTCTTTTTATTACTTATTTTTATTTAGGACAGAGAGAAACTGAAATGGGGAGGAAGATGGTGAGGGAGAAAGAGACCTTGTAGACCTGCTTCACTACTCATGTATACTCTGCCCTGCAGGTGGGGGCCAGGCCAGGGGTTCGAACCTGGGTCCTTTTGGTTAGTAACATGTGTAGTCATCTGGGTATGACACTATCTGGCCCCTCTCTGACTGTCTCCTCTCAATTTCTCTGTCCTACCAATAAACTGAAAAGGGGGGGGGGTGGTGGAGAGGAGCCATCAGCACCTAGCCCCAAGGAATTACTCTAACAGTCGCAACAACAGTAAAACAAAAAAGATAAGAAGGAAGGAATGATAGCACAGCACCTAAGCTTTCTTCAGTGCCATGGAGGCTGTGTTAGAACCTGAGTCGTGCACATGGCAAAGCAGCACAGTATGCAAGTGAGCTATTTCACAGCCCAGGCCAACTAATTATGGGTCCATATGCAAGTAAATATTCAAAATGTCAACAATGGATCTTCCTTGTTTTGAGATTATGAGACTTTTACTTTTATGGATTTTTCTATTAAAAAAAAAAAAGCTATTATTCCAGAGGCCAGGTGGTGGGGCACCTAGTTATGTGTTCATATTACAGTGCACAAGGACCCAGGTTCAAGCCGCTGGTCTCCACCTGCAGGGGGAAAGCTTCACGAGTGTTGAAATAGGACCACAGGTCTCTCTCTCCGTCTCTATCCACCTCCCTTCTCAATTTCTTTCCATCTCTATCCAGTAATAAATTTTAAAATGTTGGGGCATGGTCTGGGGGTAGCACAGTGGATAAAGCTTTGGACGTTCAAGTATGAGGTCCTGAGTTCAATCCCTGGCAGCACAAATACCAAAGTGATGTCTGTTTCTTTCTCTCTCTCCTATCATTGCTCATGATTAAATAAATAATCTTTAAAAAAGGGGGGGGCGCCAGGCGATGGTGCACCTGATTAAGCACTCGCATTACAGTGCCCAAAGACCTGGGTTCAAGCCCTTGGTCCCCACTTGCAGGAGGAAATTGTAATGAGAGGTGAAATAGTGCTGCAGGTGTCTCCTCCTCTTTCAGTTACTGTATTTATCCAATAATAAATAAGTAAAAATATTTTTTTTTAATTACAAAAAGATAAATTAGTCCTATACCTGCAAAAACACAAAACTAAACAAAAACAGGACCCCCCCCCCTCAAAAACAGGTACAATTTTCATTTAAAACAATACATTAATTCCTGGCCAAAAAAACAGCAGGTGTTTATACTTTTGTTTTTTTTGTAAGACACCACATCACCAAAGGCTGACTTTCAAATATATCGAAAGACACCACAGGTCTGGGAGGTGGCGCATTGGACTCTCAACCATGAGGTCCCGAGTTCAATCCCTGGCACCATATATACACCAGAGTGATGTCTGGTTCTTTCCCTCTCTCCTATCTTTCTCATAAATTAAGAAAGAAAGAGAGAGAGAGAAGAAAGAGAGAGAGAAAGAAAGAAAGAAAGGAAGAAAGAGAGAAAGAAAGAAAGAAAGAAAGAAAGAAAGAAAGAAAGAAAGAAAGAAAGAAAGAAAGGGAAACCGAAGCACCAAAGTTTCTGTCAAGTGCAGCGGGAGCTGGGCTTGGACCTGGAACATTCCCATGACATAGCAAATGCACCACTGCAGTGAGTTATTGTGCCAGCCCTATTTTGTCCAAAGTTAAGGGCTGGTAGGAGATGATCTGGAAAGAGACAAGAGTGTCTTGCAATACTGCTTCACCACTTGTAAGGCTTTCTCCCCACAGATGGAAGCCAGGAGTTTGAACCCAGGTCCTTGTGCATGGTAATATATGTACTTAGCCAGGTGTGATAGTGCATGGCTTGCATAAATAAATATTTAAATAACAACAAAGGTAAGGTTGGGGGAATGAGTGCACTGATAACACACAGGACGTGTAGAAGAAAGGAACATGATTTTAAAAAAAAGTCACAGGCTCTCATGCCTGAGGCTTCAAAGTCCAAGGTCCTATGCCCTGCACAACCATGAGGCAATCCCCCAGCACCAGCATATACCAAATTTGAGGAGGGAGCCCTGGAAAAAACAAACATTGATAAAACAAAAATTTATTAATTTATTATTATTATTATTATTATTCTGCAGCTTAGAGCCTAAGAAACAGGTGGTGAATGAGCCAATCCCTTCCATGCTCACTCACCTGTATCGTCCAACTTTTACCCAGACAATTTCCCTGTAATGTGGCTTTTTGCCTGCCTTACAGTCGTTGCAATACCAATTTCCTTCAGGGATATCAATGTTGAGGCATTCACGATGAAAAGCAGCAGGGCAAGAATCACAGCACAGGAGGCTGCCTCCTATTATGGGAATCAAAAATCAAAAATCTGGCACTCAGAATCACAAAGCTACACAAAACCCAGTTAGAACAGCGTTTATTCAGCTCCTAACCAATTATTTATTTCCCAGTTAAAGGCTTCACCATCGATTCCCTCTGGAATGCTCGCGATCCATAGCTGTGGGGAGCTGTTTGCAAATCAACAGATTTTATTGGTAAAAAGGAAGTTTGTGCAATGAGGTCATCAGCAACGTATGTGTACATAGAGACAGACAGTCTGTCCTCTTGACAAAAACCACACACTACAAAAACGAGTATCGATGAAACACAGTGGTTAGAGTTTAAAGACTACAGCTTCAACTGATATCAGAATGAACTGGAATGTGAGCTCCAAAATCCCCATCACCTTGGGAATTGCACTTCTCTTGATGAACTGTTGTTCTTTTATACGAAGGTGATTTCCCCCACAATGAAGAATAACTTTATCTATGAAGACTAAACAAGTAAATAAAGCACCTAGTAACGTTTGCCTTCAAAAAGTTAGTTTCTTTGTGAAAATTCTCATCTTTTCCACTCATTTAAGTCTTAACCCTTTTCATAGTAACATTTATAAGTGTGTAAGTTAAAACAATACTAATTATACCAAAACATAAGAAAAAAGAGATTGGAATCTCACTCCTTCCTAGAGCACTGTTCAGCTGTGGTTTATGGTGGTGTGGGGGATTGAACCTGGGGCCTCAGATATAACAATCTGTTTGCGTAGCCATTGTGGTACCTACCTTTCCCTGCACTGTAATGTTTCTCTGAAATACAATCCAGCAGTAGTAATAACTGAAAACAGCATTTCAAGCTATAAGACCTACACTATTTGGGATTTTCATGGTCAACAGAAATAAACGCCTAAGCTTCAGAGAGATATTAAGTGCATAACCTAATAATGAATATTGTAATTGCAGTGAATTGTTGATCAAAGCAATGTTTATACATTTGAATTTGAAATTCTCATGAAGGAAAGAGAGGATTCATATTTAGGAAATAGATGCTTGGTTTAAACATGAAACTTCCAAGTTTCACTCTGAAGAATTAGGGATAAAATTGTCACAAGCAGAGGTCAGGCGGTAGGCGGGTTAAGCGAACATAGCGTGAAGTGCAAGGACCCGCCAGAGGATCCCAGTTGGAGCCCCCAGCTCCCCACCTGCAAGGAGTCCATTCACAGGCGGAGAAGTAGGTCTGCGGGTGTCTTTCTCTCCCCCTCTCTGTCTTCCCCGTCTCGCTCCATTTCTCTCTGTCCTATCCAACAACAACAACATCAATAACAACAATAAAAAACAAGAGCAACAATAAGGGAAAATAATACATAAATATTAAAAAAAAAAAAAAGAAAAACCTCTCAAGTCACTTGATAATTTCCATCTTGATTTGAAGATGCCTCTACTATCTAGTAAAATGACAAGAGAAACTTATTACTGTAGTATTATTCATATAAATGGAGTAGGGCACCAAAGTAAAAACCCTGGGTTGACGGTGGATGGGGATGGGTGGAGGGGAGGATGAGACACAGTCTTTTGGTGGTGGGAATGGTGTTTATGTATACTCCTTTCAATTTGTAGTCATATAAATCACTATTTAATTAATATGAGTGGAAAAATTCATTGAATGTCTCAAACTTTTAAAGTCACAGACTGAGTCTTTTTAATACAGAGGCTGAATCTTTGACATGTTGACTCTCTTAAAAGCTTAGACTAAGGAGAACAGAAGCAACCGGTGGCACAGCTATATGCAAATAATGTCAAAGGACATAAAGTATGGTGATGTTGTGTATGATACAGCAAATCCTAACAAAAGGATTATTTCAAAGTTAACCCAATTGCCAAATAATGTGATTATAGTAATAACTATCTATTATCTTCTTAAACCCTAAGACAGCAGGAGACTTCTGCTTCCTCTTTAGAGCTTCTATTTCCCCCAGTCCTAGAACCTCTAGGGTGGGGCTCACATTCCTGCATGCTTCTATCAATTCATACCAAATGATATTGCATCCACCGATCCCAACCTAATCAATGCAACGAGATCCACCTCAGCATGCTTCACTTCAGACTGTGTCCAGAGATGGCAGACATGGAACCCTTCACCCTCATTACTCGGGTGAGACCTTTCCATTCATAGCATTCTTAAATTCCATTCCAGGAGGTTCACTTTCTAATAAAATCTCAAAACCTAGATATAGACCAGGTCCCGTAAGATAGAGCATATGTTCACATGTATCCATAAATTAGGGCAAAATATATACCTGAACGCAAAAATACACAATAGTCTGTAGTGAGTCAGTATAAAGTTCAAAATGAAGTAGTGTCTACTTAGATACCCTCTTCACCTACTTCCTATTACAGTTCTCTCACTCACTCCAAAGCTAACCTAGTCAAAGCAAGGACTGCAAAACCTGAATATGGGCAAGAGACTGGCAAACATTAACAATGACTCTTTCTTTAGTCACTATCAGGCCACCCCATCAACTGGAGCCCTATTCGGGGAGTCTTGAGATTCCCAAACAGACATGATGGGCCTAGACCTCAAATCCCTCTCTCCATTGTGACCTGTCAATCCTATCAGGACCAACACAATAGATACCTTTGTGGGCCCCCATAGGACCTTGCCCTCAACTTAGATCAACAATGGTAGAGAATGTTCCATCCTCCAAAGGGAAGCTGGACAACATACTCTATGCTACACCTGAGGAAGATGGGTCCTGATATTGGGACAGCTTGGAACATTCCCACTCATGACCACAGAATGTGAGCTCAGATCTACAGGGATGCAGAGGTCACATAGGCTCTTAAGCTGAATATGGGCCCCACATCACATCAAACCAATGGGGTTTACAGTCAACAATATTTATACACCTTTCCCATATTTCAGAGCTACTCTCTTCCTTGATCCAGCTTTCTGGTCCTTTTTCCAGCCATGACATCACCTCCCCAGACAATAATTAGGATTCACCTGCATATCAGATTTTAGCCTTAGGCAAAAACAAAAACAAAAACAAAAAAACACTAGTATAGTCACAGGCCCTTTGGAATATAACTAAAACATGACTACTAGCTATCTACAAAACTTCATCTGCACTTTTCCAGCCTTTAGGTCCACGACTGGTCAACAATTTGTTTGGCTCTATATGTTAACTCTATTTTCAACTACCAGGTTCCAGATGCTAGCATAATGCTGACCAGACTTCCCTTAGCAGACAACCCCACCAATGTGTCCTGGAGCTCCACTTTCCCAGAGCCCTTTCCCACTAGGGAATGAGAAAGACAGGCTGGGAGTATGGACCAACTTGTCAACGCCCATGTTCAGCAGAGGAGCAGTTACAGAAGCCAGACCTTCCACCTTCTGCATCCCACAATGACCTTGGGTCCTTACTCCCAGAGGCTTAAAGAATAGGAAAGCTATTAGGGGAGGGGAGGGGATACAGAGTTCTGGTGGTGGGGACTGTGTGAAGTTGTACCCCTCTTATCCTATGGTTTAGTCAATGTTTCCTTTTTATAACTAAAAAAATTAAAACAAGTAATTATATAAAATATGCAACCTTTTCTTTTCTGCTTATCTCAATAATCTGGAGAAGGCTCTTAAAACAAGATTTGGAATGTTTATTTTCTTTTAATTTTTGTGTATTTATTTTCCCTCTTGTTGCCCTTGTTTTTTTATTTTTGTTATACTTACTATTGCTGTTATTATTGATGTCACTGTTGTTTGACAGGATAGAGAGAAATGGAGAGAGGAGGGGAAGAGAGGGGCAGAGAAAGATAAGACACCTGCAGACCTACTTCACCACTTGTGAAGCGACTCCAACCCCCCTGCCGGTGGAGAGCCGGGGGTTCGAACTGGGATCCTTACGCTGGGCCTTACGCTTGGCACCACGTGCACTTATCCCACTGAACTACTGGCCGATCCCCTGGAATGTTTATTTTCTTAAAAGCAGGCTTGAGTGTTTTCCCATCAATATAAATTCAACAAAGTGACTGGTGGGGGAAAGAACAAGTATTATTAGCGAGAGTCAATGCCTAAGTTTGTGTTTCTGAGTATGATCCCCAGCAGTGCACAGACCAAGTGATGTAAGAAGGTTCTCTCCTCTGGCTTATGGTGGTATGGGGGATTGAACCTGAGACCTCAGACATGAGATTCTTTGTGCATAACCACTATGCTGTTTCCCCTGCCAATAAAATAATTTTTTTTAAGATTTTATTTATTTATGAGAAAGACAGGAGGAGAGAGGGAGCCAGATTATCACTCTGGCACATGTGCTGCCGGAAATCGAACTCGGGACCTCATGCTTCAGAGTCCAAAGCTTTATCACTGCGCTACCTCCCAGACCACTGCAATAAAATAATTTAAATGAACAAGCAGCTGGGAAGATGGTTCAGGTGGTAGAGCATCAACTTTTTCTTTCTAATTCACAGCACTCTCTTTTAAAAAACTGTTTATTTGTAAAATATACAGAAATATATATGGAATGGGGGAGGTGAGGGGATATTAGATAGCATAGTGGTTTTGCAAAGAGACTTTCATGCCTGAGGCTTCAAAGTCGTCAATAACAACAACAATAACTACAACAGCAACAAAAGGGGATAAATAACTTTTTTTTTTTTAAAGAATATAACTGGGAGTCGGGCGGTAGCGCAGCGGGTCAAGCGAATGTGGCGCAAAGTACAAGGACCGGCATAAGGATCCCAGTTGAGCCCCCAGCTCCCCACCTGCAGGGGAGTCGCTTCACAGGTGGTGAAGCAGGTCTGCAGGTGTCTGTCTTTCTCTCCCCCTGTCTTCCCCTCCTGTCTCCATTTCTCTCTGTCCTACCCAATGACAACAACATCAATAAGAACAACAATAACTACAACAATAAAACAAGGTCCACAAAAGGGAATAAATAACTTTAAAAAAAATATATATATATATATAATTGGGAGTCGGGCGGTACCACAGCAGGTTAAGCGAACGTGGCTCAAAGTGCAGGAACTAGCGTAAGGATCCCAGTTCGAGCCCCTAGCTCACCACCTGCAGGGAGTCACTTCTCAAGTGGTGAAGCAGGTCTGCAGGTGTCTCTCTCTCTCCCCCTCTCTGTCTTCCCCTCCTCTCTCCTCTCTCCATTTCTTTGTGTCCTATCTAACAACGACATCAACAATAGCAACAATGAAAAACAAGAGCAACAGAAAGGGGAAAAAAATAAAATATTAAAAAAAGAGAATATAATTCTATACTGCACAACCACCTAGTTATTATCTAAAACAAACCATGGCAAGCTTAAAAACTTCTGTTGTTAACACTAATTCGAGTTTGGGGAAATAGTGTAATGGCCATGCAAAAAGATACCAGTTCAGTCTCTAGCACCATCATAAGCCAGAACATCACTTTCTAATATTTCTTTCATAGCCATGGGAGAAAAACCATTTTTATTCCCGTTGTAGTAATGCATCAGCACCTTTTTGGATTACCCAATATCAAGAAGGCCCATCTTACCTTCAGAACATACAAAGCACCAGCTAACATTAACATGTTCATGGTTTCGACAGCCCCGCCTGGGGGTGAAGTGATTGGGGCAGATGATACTATTAGATGCGAGGATCTTTGAGCCAGCCGCCAGACAGAAGTCATTGGCATGATAAGCCACAGGACAGCGGACACAGCGCATCAGACGACCTAAAGACATGAGAAGCATGAACAGAAATCAAATACTTTTTTAAATGAACAACTGAAGTGTATTTGTTAGCATTAAGAAAATATCACAGAGAGGAAAAAGTAATATATTAAAGGAAAACCATCAATCTTAAATACCCAATTCGTTATGAAAGAGAAAGAGGATCCTGGAAGGCGGCACAGTGGATAAAGTATTAGACTCTCAAACATGAGGTCCAGAATTTTATCCTGGGCATTGCATAAATCAGAGTGATGCTCTGGTTCTCTCTCCAGACTTCTCTCATTAATTAATAAATTAAAAAGGGAAGACAAGCAAGTATGGATGTGAGGGACTTCATGTGTTAAGTCACTATAGACTCTAAACTTGGGTGGAGGAGATAGCATAATAGTTATGCAGACTTTCTTGCCTAAGGCATCAGGTTGAATTCCTCACCAGAACTAAGCAGTGCTCTGGTAAAATAAATAAATAAATAGAGCCTGGCAGTGGCACTCCGAGTTAAGAGCACGTAGTGCTAAGCTCAAGGAACCACAAAGGATCCCAGTGAGAACTCCTGGCTCCACATCTGCAGGGGGAAAGTGTTATGATTAGATAATCAGGTCTGCAGGTGGTACTCCCTCTAGAGCCCCCACCCCAATTTCTTTCTGTCCTACCCAACAAAAAAAGGAAGAAATGACGATGAGGTGCGGTGGATTCAGTGTAAGCACTGAGCCCCAGCAATAACCTGTGTGTATGTGGGGGGGGGGCACACTGGACGGATTCCACAACACAACAGTCTATCTAAGGACTTACTTGGGGGCCAGATGGTAGTACAACTGACTATGTGCACAGAATACAGTGTGCAAGGACCCAGGTTCAAATCCACAGTCCCCACCTTCAGGGGAGATGCTTCACAAATGGTGAAGTATGGATGCAGGTGTTTCTCTGTCACTCTATCTCCTCCTCCCTTTTCAATTTATGTCTCTGTCCAATAATAAATTAAATAAAAAAATAAAGATTTGTATCTGGCTAATGAGTAAGGAGATATGGGGGCTGGGGCGGTAGCTCAGCAGCAGAGAGCATGGCTTTCATGCCTAAGGCCCTGGGTCAAATCCGAAACACTAATAAATAATAATTGTATGGGGGAGTTAGCTGATAGTTAAACTGCAATTTTGAATATGCGTATATTACTTAGGACTGCCCCCACACCTATGGACATCTACTATTTGACAAGAAGACCCAAACTATTAAAGACAAAGCAAAGTCTCTTCAACAAATGGTGTTGAGAAAATTACATTGAAATGTGCAGAAGAAAGACTGGGGGAGACAGCATAATGGTTTTACAGAGAGACTCATGATAGTCCCAAATTCAATCCCCTGCACCACCATAAACCAGAGCTGAGCAGTGCTCTGGTGAAAGCAAGAAAGAAGGGGGGGAGGAAGGAAGGAAGGAAGGAAGGAAGGAAGGAAGGAAGGAAGGAAGGAAGGAAGGAAGGAAGGGGTCAAGTGGTAGTGCAGTAGGTTAAACGCAGGTGGTGCAAAGCGCAGGAACCCACAGAAGGATCCCAGTTCAAGACCCCGGCTGGCCACCTGCAGGGGAGTCACTTCACAAGCGGTAAAGCAGGTCTGCAGGTGTCTGTCTTTCTCTCCAACAAATAAACCAATGGGACTACAAATTGAAGTGCTTCTGAACAGCAGAAGGAACGACCTACTGGCCCAGTGATGGTGCACCAGGTTAAGGGCACATGTTACAATCTGCAAGGTCCCATGGCAGGGGTAGATAGCATAATGGTTATGCAAACATCTCATGCCTGAGGCTCAAAAGTCCCAGGTTCAATCCCTTGCAACAGCATAAACCAGAGCTGAGCAGTGCTCTGGTAAACAAAACAAAAACAAAAACAATGTGCAAGGTCCCAAGTTTGAGCCCCCAATCCCCAGAGTCCCTGCAGAGGGAAAATTTTGCTAGTGGTGAAGCAGTGTTGTAGGTGTCTCTCTCCTCCTGATTTCTGGCTGTCTCTACCCAACAAATAAAGATTTATGGGGGGTGGGGGGGTGTCGCTGGGAGGTGGTGCACTGGTTGAAGCATCACATTCTCAAGCATGAGGTCCCGAGTTCATTCCTGGCAGCACATGTACCAGTGATGTCTAGTTCTTTCTCTCCTATCTTTCTCATTAATAGATAAAATCTTTAAAAAAGGGGGGGGAGAAATAATTTTTTTAAGTTTTCTTAAAAATATTTATTTATTTATTCCCTTTCGTTGCCCTTGTTGTTTTATTGTTGTTGTTACTGATGTCATTGTTGTTGGATAGGACAGAGAGAAATGGAGCGAGATGGGGAAGACAGAGTAGGGGAGAGAAAGACAGACACCTGCAGACCTGCTTCACAAACCCTGAAGCGACTCCCCTGGAGGTGGGGAGCCTGGGGCTCGAACAGGGATCCTTCCGACAGTCCTTGTGCTTTGTGCCACATGCGCTTAACCCGCGGTGCTACCCTACCGCCTGACTCCCTGGAAGAAATCTCTTTGAAAGAGAGAGTGTGTGCTGGAGAAACAACATAATGATTCTGCAAAAAGACTTTCATGCCTAAGGCTCCAAGTTCCCAGGTTCAATCCCCAGCAGCACCATAAGCCAGAGGGCAGAGGGGAGTAGTGTTCTGTTCTGTCTCTATTTCTCTCTGTTCTGTCTCTATGTCCTCTATCTCTCCCTCTCATTGAAATGCAATATTTTTTTAAAAAAGAAAGAAAACGTGAGTCCAGCTGTAGCGCAGCAGGTTAAGCACAGGTGGCGCAAAGCATAAGGACCGGTGTAAGAATCCCGGACAGAGAAAGGGAGAGAAAGAAAGATAGATGCTTGTGAAGCGACTCCCCTGCAGGCGGGGAGCCGGGGGCTTGAACCAGGATCCTTACACAGGTCCTTTCTGACTATCTCTATCCAATAAATAAATAAAGATAAATTTTTAAAATAAGGATAAATACTAACACAAAACAAAAATCTCAAATTTGTACTCCATGTAGGTCAGGATAGTATCCCACCTGACAACCATAGATTCAGGGCTCACAGGACAACACATTTGACAGGGAAGGTAGACAGGGAGCAAAACACTCTCAATACAAGTATGTGAAGCTACCATGGCACACAACGAGCGATGCTACTAAAGTAGCCCACTACTCTCCGCTCTCACATACTAACTGCTGTGCTGATGGCAGCCAAAAGGCATTAGGGACTGCTTTGGGGAACAGCCACTGCCAGTGACACCAAGGAGCCCATTAGGAGCCCTCACCTTTAGATGCAGAGACACTGGCTGGGTTAGCAGCATGACAAGTGATACAGATGTGCAGGGAGCACCGGAAACCCTTGTTCTGCACGACGGTGGGCGGGTACTTCTGGATACACTCTTCATGGTAAAACTTTCCACACAAGGGCAAAAGGCACCTTTTAACATCTTCGCCACTCTGCTTGCATACAAAACAGGTGTGTATTCCTGAGAAACAGAGAGAGGGCAACAAATGAGTACAAAGTCACATGGTGGTCACGCAGAAAGCTCTCATACTTTAAGGACTGAGATTCCAGGTTTCATCCCCAGCACTATAAGCATACGTCAGAGATGAGCGTTGTTCTTCTCTTTCTTTTTAATTATCTTTATTTATTTATTGGATAGAAACAGCCAGAAATTGAGGGGCAGGGAAGACAGAGAGGGAGAGAGCCAGAGATACACATGCAGCCCTGCTTCACCACTTGCAAAGCTTTCCCCCTGCAGGTGGGGAGCAGGAGCTTGTATCTGGGTCTTTGCACACTGTGATGTGTGTGCTCAACCAGGTCTGCCCCTGCCTGGCCCTTCTCTTCTTTTTTGTCTCATTAAAAATAATAATAATAATAACAAATATACTTTAAAAGTTAATTTTGGTGGTCTGGGAGTTGGCGCAGTGGTAAAGCTTTGGATTCTCAAGCATGAGGTCACAAGTTCAATCCCCAGCAGCACATGTGCCAGAGTGATGTCTGGTTTTTCTTTCTCTTCCTGTCTCATAAATAAATACTTTTTTTTAAAAAAGTTATTTTGAGTACACAATTGGACATCGGGGGTACTATTTTTCCAGTACTTTGATCAACACCCAAATAAGGTGGGTATTCTAAACTCTGAACTCCACAAATAAGGACTCGGTCTTATATATCTTCTGAAAAGGACAGGGTTCGTTCAATTTCCAGGTTGTCGAAAAAATTAATTTATTCAGATAATAGCCTAACCAGTTAATTAACAAATTAAGGACTAGCAAGATGAGGAAGTATACACAACAAGGCTATGAGGAAAAGGTACCAGGTCCATGTGCAAGTGCTGTCATCCTCTTTTGTTAGACATTAGGGGTGGAGGGGAGGGAAACGACAGAGCACAGCGCCAAAGCTTGAAGCTTCCTTCAAAATGGTAGGGGCTGCGCTCAAGCCTGGGTCTCATACACAGCCAAGAAGCACAATACTTAAGTGAGTTATTTCACCAGATCTCTCTCTCTCTCTCCCACGGTTATTGTTGTAGCTTGGTATCTACATGATGAACATGCCATTCCTAGCAGCCATCTTTCTTTCTTTCTTTCTTTCTTTCTTTCTTTCTTTCTTTCTTTCTTTCTTTCTTTCATTCTTCCTCCCTCCCTCCCTCCCTTCCTTCCTTCCTTTCTTGGACAAGTGTTGGTATGCTTCTAATTCTGCATCTAAGACCCCTTCTGCTTCATTGGTTTAATCCCCCCTGCTTAACACTGTTATTTTATTTACATAACCGCTGTTAACTAAGCACCTCCCTGCCTGCAGGGCATTGGTTTAATCCCCACTGGTTCATGATGTCTTTTTGCTCTGCCCCCTCTCCTAGTACACCCTGATTTCCACCAATTTCTTTTCGCTCCACCCTCTCTACGTCACATCCTGTTTCCACCCTACTTGGCAAGTGTATATATAAGGACAGGATTGTGATTATAGATAGTTTAGATGGCTTAGACTGCGCTGTGTTCCACATGAATAAAGAGATACTGCTGCCCAGCTCAGCCATGAGTCCCTGGTCGTCTGTCTCCCGCCAGCGAAGCCAGTCCTGCATAACGGCGCCTGAACAGGGACATGAACTGCGGACTTTATGCCAGGCTAGCTTCGTGGGCGGGAGACAGACGACCAGAGACTCATGGCTGAGTGGTACGCAGTTCAGTCTTTATTCATGTGGAACGCAGCGCAATCTAAGCTAAACTATCCCTAATCACAATCCTATCCATATATATATATATATATATATATATACTCACCAAGTAGGGTGGAAACAGGATGTGACGTAGAGAGGGTGGAGCGAAAAGAAATTGGTGGAAAGAAGGGTGTGACAAGGAGAGGGGACGGATCAAAAAGAGAGTATGAACCAGCGGGATTAAACTAATGCCCTAGAGGCAGGGCGGTGCTTCGTTAACAGTGGCTTATGTAAATAGAATACAGTGTTAAGGGGGGGGGATGGGGATGGGATATTAAACCAATGAAACAGAAGGAGTTTTAGAAGCATACCAACAGACAAGGACAGAAAGAAATTGAGAGAGAATGGGAGGGGAAGATATGGAGAAAGAGACACCTCCATTACTGCTTCAGCACCTGTGCAGCTTCCCCATGCAACTGGAGAGCAGGGGTGTGGAGCTGAGTTCTGAGCACTTACCCTGGGGTGACAGAGCCAGGTCCCTCATGCCCTTTCAATAAGTGAACAAATCCATGTGTTCAATAATCTGGAAACTCAGCTCAGTGCTTCTGAGTTCGAATGGAGGCTTCATATCATAGGCAAGATTCTGCCCTCTGACAGCTAAGGATTCAATCATCTTCAAACTCCTCTCCCAACCTGGGAGGTGGAGGGACAGACCCCAAGGGTTATTTGCCCCATCTACTGAAAGGGACTGAGTCACCTGACTAGCTTAATAAAAGAGAAAGAAAGGGCCGGAACTTCTATCAACCCCCCTTGTATAACTTTAAGGTTTTAGGAGTTCTGTGCCAAAGAAAGAAAGATATTTAGTATTTATTTATGAGAGAGAAGAGGAGGAGGAGAGAGAGAGAGAGAAGTGGATTATCACTCTAGCACATGTGATGCCATAGATCAAACTCAGGACTTCCAAGTTTCCTCGTTGCAGAAGAGTCCAGGATTAAACCAGCCCCATGCACATGACAAAGCAGTACACTATTCAAGTGACCTATCTTGCTGACCCTACACACACCTGAATGTTGACAACAAGCATATGAACAGATGTTCTGCACTTCTGTGGCTTCACATTCTCTAACGCTCCTCTCTCCAGTAGCCCTTTAAGTGGGTGTTCCCAGTCACTGTCACAGATATTCTCATTGTGCATACACTCCCTGTTTGCTTAGCATCATCCAAACAAATAATTTTAATTACTCTATCCTTTAAGTGGTTTTTTAAAATTTTTTTATATTTACTTATTTATTTTCCCTTTTGTTGCCCTTGTTTTTTATTGTTGTTGTAGTTATTGTTGTTTTTGTTGTTGATGTCGTCGTTGTTAGATAAGACAGAGAGAAATGGAGAGAGGAAGGGAAGACTACATACAAAATACTGGGTACTATACATAAAACTCTAACACAAGGACTTTTCAAAGTTAACCCAATTACCAAGTAATGTTATGATAACATTAACTATCCATTGTCTTTTTGAACCCTAAGACAGCAAGAACCTCACATCTCCACTAGAGAGCCTATATTTCCCCCAGTCCTGGAACCTTAGGATAGGGCCCTCTTTCCCGCATGCCTCTCCCAATCCATATCAAATAATATCGCATCTGCCGATCGCAACCTCATCAACGCAACGATTGCCACCTCAACATGCTTCAGCTCAGACTGTGTCCAGAGACTTCAGGTGTGGAATGACAATCCTTCAGCTTCATTACTCGGGTGAGACCTTTCCTTTCATAGTATTCTTTAATTCCATCCCAGGTGGTTCACTTTCTAACAAAGTCCCAAAACCTAGATATACACCAGGTTCTGTGAGAGAGAGCATATGTTCACACTTATCCATAAACTAGTGCAAAATATATACCTGAAAGCAGAAGTACACTAGAGTTTGCAGTGAGTACCCCCCTAACACTTCCTCTCCACTACTCCAACCTTTGGGTCCATGATTGCTCAACAATTTGTTTGGCTTTGTATGTTAACTCTCTTTTCAGCCACCAGGTTCCAGATGCCATCAGGATGCCGGCCAGGCTTCCCTGGACTGAAGACCCCATCAATGTGCCCTGGAGCTCCGCTTCCCCAGAGACCCACCCTACTAGGGAAAGAGAAAGGAAGACTGGGAGTATGGACCGACCAGTCAACATCCATGTTCAGCAGGGAAGCAATTACAGTAGCCAGATAGACACCTGCAGACCTGCTTCACCACCTGTGCAGCGACACCCCTGCAGATGGGGAACCAGGGTCTCAAACGGGGATCCTTATGCTGGTCCTTGTGCTTCGGGCCACGTGCGCTTAATCTGCTGCGCTACCATCCGACTCCCTAAACAGGTTTTATGTACTATTTGAAGGCTACAGGAGACACACACACACACACACACACACACAAAAAAAAAAAAAAAAAAAAAGAACAATCTCCTTAACATGTTTGTGAGGTGCTTTATAAACGAGGCTCACCAGGCCATTCCTAGTTTCTAACTCAATCCACGTTTTCAAAAATATTTTACCTTTTTTTATGTAAATAGTATCGGCATAAGGAAAATGTGAAGCAAAGTACTCATGTCCCAGTGTGTAGTATACTACACAACCACTACTGCAAACAAGAAAACATCCTCATCACTTCATTACTAATGCTTCTTCCCTAAATCATCTTTAGACATACTGACCTAGTCTGCTTATTTCCCAGATATCTCGTACTCACGTGTCATTTCCCTCCTCCAAAACAATTTCTATTTCACTCTTAAAACCCCTGTGTCTGAGTCGGGCGGTAGCGCAGAGGGTTAAGTACACGTGGCGCAAAGCACAAAGACCAGAGTAAGGATCCTGGTTGGAGCCCCCGGCTCCCCACCTGCAGGGGAGTCACTTCACAGGTGGTGAAGCAGGTCTGCAGGCGTCTCTCTTTCTCTCCCCCTCTCTGTCTTCCCCTCCTCTCTCCATTTCTCTCTGTCCAATCCAACGATGATGACATCAACAACAACAACAATAAAAAACAAGGGCAACAAAAGGGAATATTTTTTAAAATCTTTAAAAAAAAAAAAAAAGAGTTAAAACCAACAACAGCCCGTGTCTCTGGCTCATCGTTACTCATACAACACTTGGGCCACAGCGCATCTCTTGGATTGCCGAAATAGCTCTCTTGCACAGTGCACTGCTTTGCTTTGTACGTGGCCGATCTGAGCCCCAATCCCACTGCTCTGTAGAACGCTTCAGCGGGCGCCTCGTTCTCTGTTTTGAAGGGACAGAAAGAAAGAGGGGGGGGAAGTGGACCCTATTGCCACTCCAACACTTTTAGCAATGTAAAGTCGTTATACATTCATCTCTTTTTCATCAGGCATAGTCTGGGTAGAGAAAACAGAGTATCTATCCCTATGTATACAACATTACACAGAACAGGGTCTCCAAGAAATACTTTTCTTAACCAATTTATGACTCAAATATTTAGAAGAGTCTTAAAGAAACTGTACCTGTGCGACATTCATTGCAGATAAATTTCCCTCTGGGCATCTCAGTTAATCCAAGGCACTCCAGGTGGAAGGCCCCGCAGCACTGAGCCTCACATAACAACAGCTCACCCAGCTTCTCACAATTCTGTAAGAAAAAGAAAAGAAGCATGTCTACAGAATTTTTTTAAATTTATTTCTTTATTGGGGAATTAATGTTTTACATTCAACAGTAAATACAATAGTTTGTACATGCATAACACTCCCCAGTTTCCCATTTAACAATACAACCCCCGATTTTTTTTTTTTTAATTTTTGATAGGACAGAGAGAAGTTAAGAGGGGAAGGAACGATAGGAAGAGACACCTGCAAACCTGTTCCACCACTTGTGAAACATTCCCCTTCCTGGTGCTGCAGGTGCGGAGCAGGGAGGGGCTCAACCCAGTCACACATAATAAGGCATGCTCTCAACCAGGTGCACTACGGCCTGCCTGCAGACAACCTTTTTTTTTTTTTGGCTTCCAGGGTTATTGCTGGGGCGTGCGCACTACAAATCCACTGCTCCTCGAGGCCATTTTTTCCCTTGTGGTCGTTGTTGTTGTTGTTGATGCTATTGATAATGTTGGATAGGACAGAGAGGAGGGGACACAGAGAGGGGAAGAGCCAGAGGCTCAAACCAGGATCCTTATGCCAGTCCCACTTAACCCACTGTGCTACTGGCCAGACCCCACAGAATTTTTTTTTTTTTTAATTTTGTTACCAGAGCACTGTTCAGCTCTGGTTTATGGTTGTGTGGGGGATTGAATTTGGGACTTTGGAGCCTCAGGCATGAGAGGTCATTTACATAACTATTATGCTATCTACCCTCCGCCCTAGAAAATATTTTTAAAAGTCTGAAGCAAAGGCCCTCAGGAACACAAAGATGAAAACCCAAGTTTGTACTCAGAAGAAGGTTGTGCAGTGGATATAGCAGAGGACTCTCAAGCATGAGGTCTAAGTTCAGTTCTTTGAATCAAAATATGTGCCAGAGAGATGCCCTGGTTCTCCTCCACTGTCTTATTAATATGTGGGTTCAGGGAAGTAGCACTTATGTGGTTATGCAAAAGACTTTTATGTTTGATGCTCTCAGATCCCAGGTTCAACCACTGACACCACCTTACCTGAGCTGAACAGTACTCTTAATGGGGGTAGAAGGAACTTATAAGAAACAAGAAAATCTACCATCACCCATGCAGTGCATATAACTACAGTGGCCTCGGAGGTGACACCATGGATAAGGCAATGCAGAGGGAAAACTTCACAAGTGGTGAAGCCGTACTGCAGATGTCTCTCTTGTCTCCTGCCTCGCCCCCCCATCATCTCCTTCCCTCTCGATTTCTGGCTGTCTTGATTTAAGAAATAGAGGTAATTAAAAAATAAAATCTGGGAGTCGGGTGGTAGCACAGCAGGTTAAGCGCAGGTGGTGAAAAGCGCAAGGACCAGCGTAAGGATCCCGGTTTGAGCCCCCGGCTCCCCACCTGCAGGGGAATTGCTTCACAGGCGGGGAAGCAGGTCTGCAGGTGTGTCTTTCTCTCCCCTTGTATTCCCCATCTCTCTCCATTTCTCTATGTCCTATCCAAGAACAATGAAATCAATAACAACAACAATAATAACTACAACAATAAAACAACAAGGACAACAAAAGGGAATAAATATTTTAAATAAAAAAATAAAACCTGCATGGCAAGAAAAAAATTTTATCCTACCGCATTTTTTTTTTTGCCTCTAGGGCTATCACTAGACAGCGCCTGCACTGAGCACAAATTCACTGCTCCTAGTGGCCTTTTTTCTTTCTTTCTTTTTCTTTTTTTAAAATTCTTACTAGATAAGACAGAGAGAAATTGAGAGGGGAGGGGAACATAAAGAGGGAGAGAAGGGAGTCGGGCGGAAGCACAGTGGGTTAAGCACCCGTGGCACGAAGCTCAAGGACCCACATAAGGATCCCGGGTTCGAGCCCCTGGCTCCCCACCTGCAGGGTGTCTCTTCACAGGCGGTGAAGCAGGTGTGCAGGTGTCTATCTTTCTCTCCCCCTCTCTGTCTTCCCCTCCTCTCTCCATTTTTCTCTTTCTTATGCAATAACAATGACATCAATATCAACAACTAAAACAATAGCAACAAAAGGGGAAATAAATTAATTAATTCATTAATTTAAAAAAAAAAAGAGGGAGAGAGACACTTGCAGATCAGCTTCACCACTTGTGAAGAGAACCCCCTGCAGGTAGGGAGCCGTGGGCTCGAACCAGGGATCCTTGCACTTAGAACTACGTGTGCTTAACCCGTACACCACTGATCAGTGGCCAAAAAAAAATCTTTGAATGAAAAAAAAAAATCTCTAAAAGGGAGCAGGGCTGTGGTGCAAGGCCTTATTCCAACCTGAAAGAGGAAAGTTTGACCAGTGGAGTAGCCAGGTGTCTAGCTTTTCCCCACCCCAAGACTTTGTCTCTATCTTGGGAAGCGGGGGTGGGGGGTGGGGGGGGTGGGGGTGGTGGTGGTGTACTAGCAATGTTGACATTCTTGGACAAGCACAGGACACAAAGATAACCCTGGTGGCAAAAATACATTCAATAAATATAAATATAGCACACAGAGAAGGCACAAAGGCTACAGCCTTGGAACTAAAAGTGTGAGGTCCTGAATAGATTCCTGACGTCACAGCTGATGGATGCGGTGGTTCTCTTTCATGTTAATAAAGCAAGTTTTCTTCCTTTTCTTTTAGTGATTCAATATCAATTACAAAAATTATGAGACAACAGGGACATAATTCCACGCTGTGCCCATCGCCAGAGTTGTGTGTCCCCATTAGCTGCATTGCAAATTGCAGTGGTTTCCCAAAGTCACAGATATGGGTTGACTATTATTTTTTGTAACTATCTGTCTAGACTTAACACATACTTGCCCACTTTTTCTATGGTCCTGCCTTCTCTTCCTTTCAAAGTCACACTTACACCTGTTACTACTTTTGAACTGGAATTGGAGTTCAGATCCCTCTGGTCATCTTCCCCCTCACATTCCTCTTCTTCTCTGGGAGTATGCCCCCAAAAACTCTTTATGAAGTGCAAAAGGTGGGAGTTCTGGCTTCTGTAATTGCTTCTCTGCTGAACATGGTCATTGGCAGGTGAATCCACACCCCCAGCCTGTTTCTACCTTTCCCTAGCAGGGTAGGGCTCTGGAAAGGTGAGGTCGCGGAATAAATCAGTTTTTAAATTAGTTATCCACATACACGAGCCAAGCCTGGTACATTTACAATTTCAGTATTTTCAAGTCAATTTTTTTTCATTAGGCCCAGAGAGAAAGGCTACATAGCACACAGGTTTCCTCCAGAGCCTTAGTTCTCTCCTAGAGTTTCCGGACTCAAATCTAGGCCACGAGTGTGCCTGACTGGGTGAGCTAGTCCTCTGGCCCACACAGACAAGATTTGATTATTAACTCTATGTCACGCGTCACAAGGACCTGGCTCTCATGATCATCACATTCTAAGGACTGAAGACACAAGAAAACAATATGAGGAGGATATCAAACACAACAAGCCTTGAACCTGTGGTTGAGTGATCAGATATGGTTTCTCAGAATGGTCTCTAACTGGGTCAGCAACGTGATCTGAATGAAAGAAGTACAGAATCTCCAGTGACAGGAAAAAACACGTATCACAGCAAAAGCTAGTGTCACTAAACTCAAGTGAACAAAGGTTTAGAAGTGGTAGAAATGTGGTCCGGGAGGTGGCGCAGTGGCTAAGGCTCTCAAACTTCTACTGAAAGAGCTACAGCAATATATAAACAGTAACACAATCATAGTAGGGGACTTCAACATCCCACTCTCTCAACTTGACAGATCATCCAGGCAGAAAATCAATAAAGACATAAGGAAGCTAAATGAAGAGATAGATAAACTAGAACTATTGGACATTTTCAGAGTCATTCATCCCAAGAAACTGGAATACACATTTTACTCAAATCCACATGGGTCATTCTCAAGGATAGACCATATGTTAGGCCACAAAGACAGCATCAGCCAATTCAAGAGCACTGAAACCATCCCAAGCATCTTCTCAGACCACAGTGGAATTAAACTAACACTTCACAATCAAAAAAAGATTAGTAACAGTGCCAAAATGTGGAAGCTCAACAGTACACTTCTTAACAACTTCTGGGTCAAAGAGGAAATCAAGGAAGAAATCGAAATGTTTCGAGAGTTCAATGAAAATGAAGACACAAGCTATCAAAATATTTGGGACACAGCTAAAGCAGTCCTAAGAGGGAAGTTCATAGCTATACAAGCACACATTAGGAAACAAGAAAAAGCACAAATAAACAGCCTGATTGCACATCTTAAAGACCCAGAAGAAGAATAACAAAGGAACCCTAAAGCAACGATAAGGTAAGAAATCACTAAAGTTAGGACAGAAATAAATAACATTGAGAATAGGAAAACCATACAAAAGATCAACGAAAGTAAATGTTGGTTCTTCCAAAGAGTAAACAAAATCGACAAACCTTTAGCCAGACTCACAAAAGAAAAAAGGGAGAAGACCCAAATAAATCGGATAGTAAATGAAAGAGGAGATGTCACAACAGACACCGCAGAAATTCAACATATCATGCAAGGCTTCTATGAACAACTATATGCCACCAAGCTAGAGAACCTGGAAGAAATGGATGATTTCCTAGATACCTACCAACTTCCAAAACTAAGTAAAGAGGAAGTGGATAACATGAACAGGCCCATCACAGCTAATGAAATTGAAACAGTTATCAAAAATCTTCCCAAAAATAAAAGTCCTGGACCAGATGGTTTTACAAATGAATTCTACAAAACCTTCAAAGAAGAACTAATACCTCTACTTTTAAAAGTCTTCCAGAAGATAGAAGACACTGGAATACTCCCTGCCAGCTTCTATGAAGTTAACATCACTCTGATACCAAAAGCAGACAGGGACACAACCAAAAAAGAAAACTACAGACCAATATCTCTGATGAACACAGATGTGAAAATATTAAACAAAATTCTAGCCAACCGGATACAGCAGTATATCAAAAAGATTGTTCATCATGACCAAGTGGGGTTTATCCCAAGCATGCAAGGTTGGTTTAATATACGTAAATCAATCAATGTGATCCACCACATCAACAAAAGCAAGACCAAAAACCACATGGTCATATCAATAGATGCAGAGAAAGCCTTTGACAAAATACAACATCCCTTTATGATCAAAACACTACAAAAAATGGGAATAGATGGAAAATTCCTGAAGATAGTGGAGTCTATATATAGCAAGCCTACAGCCAACATCATACTCAATGGTGAAAAACTGGAAGCATTTCCCCTCAGATCAGGTACCAGACAGGGCTGCCCACTATCACCATTACTATTCAACATAGTGTTGGAAGTTCTTGCCATAGCAATCAGGCAGGAGCAAGGAATTAAAGGCATACAGATTGGAAGAGAAGAAGTCAAACTCTCCTTATTTGCAGATGACATGATAGTATACATAGAAAAACCTAAAGAATCCAGCAAGAAGCTTTTGGAAATCATCAGGCAATACAGTAAGGTGTCAGGCTATAAAATTAACATTCAAAAGTCAGTGGCATTCCTCTATGCAAACACTAAGTTAGAAGAAATTGAAATCCAGAAATCAATTCCTTTTACTATAGCAACAAAAACAATAAAATATATAGAAGTAAACCTAACCAAGGAAGTGAAAGACTTGTATACTGAAAATTATGAGTCACTACCAAAGAAATTAAAAAGACACAAAGAAGTGGAAAGATATTCCATGTTCATGGGTTGGAAGAATTAACATCATCAAAATAAATATATTACCCAGAGCCATCTACAAATTGAATGCTATCCCCATCAAGATCCCAAGCACATTTTTTAGGAGAATAGAACAAATGCCACAAATGTTTATCTGGAACCAGAAAAGACCTAGAATTGCCAAAACAATCTTGAGAAAAAAGAACAGAACCAGAGCCATCACACTCCCAGATCTCAAACTATATTATAGGGCCGCTGTCATCAAAACTGCTTGGTACTGGAACATGAATAGACACACTGACCAGTGGAATAGAATTGAGAGCCCAGAAATGAGGCCCCGCACCTATGGACATCTAATTTTTGACAAAGGGGCCCAGACTATTACATGGGGAAAGCAGAGTCTCTTCAACAAATGGTGTTGGAAACAATGGGTTGAAACATGCAGAAGAATGAAACTGAATCACTGTATTTCACCAAATACAAAAGTAAATTCCAAGTGGATCAAGGACTTGGATGTTAGATCACAAACTATCAGATACTTAGAGGAAAATACTGGCAGAACTCTTTTCCACATAAATTTTAAAAACATTTTCAATGAAACGAACCCAATTACAAAGAAAACTAAGGCAAGTATAAACCTATGTGACTACATCAAATTAAAAAGCTTCTTCACAGCAAAAGAAACCACTACCCAAACCAAGAGACCCCTCACAGAATGGGAGAAGATCTTTACATGCCATACATCAGATAAGAGTTTAATAACCAACATATATAAAGAGCTTGCCAGACTCAACAACAAGACAACAAATAACCCCATCCAAAAATGGGGGGAGGACTTGGACAGAATATTCACCACAGAAGAGATCCAAAAGGCCGAGAAACACATGAAAAAATGCTCCAATGCTCTGATTGTCAGAGAAATGCAAATAAAGACAACAACGAGATACCACTTCACTCCTGTGAGAATGTCATACACCAGAAAAGGTAACAGCAGCAAATGCTGGAGAGGGTGTGGGGTCAAAGGAACCCTCCTGCACTACTGGTGGGAATGTCAATTGGTCCAACCTCTGTGGAGAACAGTCTGGAGAACTCTCAGAAGGCTAGAAATGGACCTACCCTATAACCCTACAATTCCTCTCCTGGGGATATATCCTAAGGAACCTAACACATCCATCCAAAAAGATCTGTGTACACATATGTTTTTGGCAGCACAATTTGTAATAGCCAAAACCTGGAAGCAACCCAGGTGTCCAACAACAGATGAGTGGCTGAGCAAGCTGTGGTATATATACACAATGGAATACTACTCAGCTGTAAAAAATGGTGACTTCACCGTTTTCACCCGATCTTGGATGGACCTTGAAAAAATCATGTTGAGTGAAATAAGCCAGAAACAGAAGGATGAATATGGGATGGTCTTACTCTCAGGCCGAAGTTGAAAGACAAGACCAGAAAAGAAAACACAAGTAGAACCTGAACTGGAATTGGCATATTGCACCAAAGTAAAAGACTCTGGGGTGGGTGGGTGGGGAGAATACAGGTCCATGAAGGATGATAAATGACATAGTGGGGGTTTTATTGTTAAATGGGAAACTGGGGAATGTTATGCATATACAAACTATTGTATTTACTGTTGAATGTAAAACATTAATTCCCCAATAAAGAAATAAATTTAAAAAAAAATAATTAAAAAAAATAATCATCCTCACCCAGATAGATACAGGAAAAGGGGTTCAGGAATAAAAGGTGAGAATAGAAGCAAGGTGATATGTCTCAAGACTTATCAGGTGGACTTGGATCTAACAGGCCCAAAATACAGCAAATCAAGGATATTTTTTAAAATAGTGGAGAGTCAGGCAGTAGCACAAGTGGAGAAGTGCAAGGACGGAAGTGCAAGGACCAGTGTGAGGATCCCCGGCTCCCCACCTGCAAGGGAGTCGCTTCACAGGCGGTGAAGCAGGTCTGCAGGTGTCTTTCTCTCTCCCTCTCTGTCTTACCTTCCTCTGTCCATTTCTCTCTGTCCCAACAACAACAACAACTACAACAATTATTAAAAAACAAACAAACAAAAAAAAAAAAAACACCAAGGGCAACAAAAGGGAAAATTTAAAAAAATAATAGTGCTAAGGGCAAGACTCCTGTTGGAGTACACACTACCAGGCACAAGGACCCAGGTTTGATCCCTTTGTTCCCACTTACAGGTGAAGCTTTAAGACCTCTCTCTCTCTCTCTCTCTCTCTCCCCCTCCCGCCCCCACTCCCCCTCTCCCTCTCCCTTCTCTCAGTCTTTCTCTGTCCTGTCAAATAAAAAAAAGCAAGGAGGGGGGAAATAGCTGCCAGTAGTGGTGACTTTGTCCTGCAAGAATGAAGCTCCATGACAGCCTGGGTGGCTATAAACTAAAAAAAAACCTGTGGGAGCTTGTGGTGGGTGGTACACCTGGTTGAGCACACATGTTACAATGCACAAAAACTGAGGTTCAAGCCCAGGCCCCTGTCCCCACCTCCAGGGGGGAAAGCTTTGTGAATGGTGAACAGGGCTGCACCTATCTCTATCTTTCCCTCCCCTCTTAATTTCTGGCTGTCTCTATCCAATAAATAAAGACAAAAAAAAATTTTTTAATTGTGCTTTCAAAAGGAAAAGGAGGGGGGTGGAGGAGGTGGCAGTATGATATACCATGTATTGGGACCAGAGTCAAGGCCCCAGCCATCATGTGGCAGAGCTCGAGATGAGCGGTAGAGTGGTACTTTGCTTCAGCTTCTGGTTTCTCTATGTAAAGGAAGGGGGGGGACCGCTCTGTAAACCATTAGTCCCCAATTAAATTAAGAAAAAAAGAAAAAAGGTAAAGAAATTTTTTAAATCTTTTTAAAGGGACTGGGTAGTGATGCACCTGATGCACCTGGCCGAGCACACACATTACAATGCTTAAGGACCTGGGCTCAAGCCCCGGTTCCCACCTGCTGTTGTGAAGTAGGACTGCAGATGTCTCTGTCTCTCTCCCTTTCTGCCTCCCCCTTCCCTCTATTTCTGGCGGGTTGTCAGAAGCACTGGAGTCTAATATGTACCATGTACCAGTCCTAGTAGTAACACTAGTGGGGGCATTTACTGCGGGTGTGTGTGTGTGTGTGTGTGTGTGTGTGTGTGTGTGTGTGTGTCAAAATGTCAGTCAGGCATATGACAGGGATCAAGATTAGAACCACAAGCTAGGGAGTGGGGCGGTAGCACAGCGGGTTAAGCACACATGGCACAAAGCACAAGGACCCTTGTAAGGATCCCAGTTTGAGCCCCCGGCTCCCCAATTGTAGGGGAGTCGCTTCACAGGCGGTGAAGCAGGTCTGCAGGTGTGTCTTTCTCTCCCCCTCTCTGTCTTCCCCTCCTCTCTCCTTTCCATTTCTTTCTGTTCTATCCAACAATAAGAATAATAATAACTACAACAATAAAGCAACAAGAGCAACAAAAGGGAAAAATAAATAATTAGGAAAAAAAAAAAAAAAGAACCACAAGCTAGAGCTCACAGCAGCAGCTCCCTGGACACACAACCCTTGAGATGTCTAAAACCATCTCAAACTATGAGTTTCTGGACTTGGGGGGGGGGGAGGGGAGAGCAGTCTGAAGGAGAGTTTGGTGCTAGGGAGAGAATGTTATAGTTATGCAAAAGACTTCAATGGCTGAGGCTCAGAGGTCCCAGTTTCAATCCCCAGCACCACCTTAAACCAGAACTGAGCAGTCTGCCAGCCTGTCTCCCTGCCTCTCTGTTTCTCTCATTAAAATACATAAATATGGGAGTCGGGCGGTAGAACAGCGGGTTAAGCGCACATGGCGCGAAGCACAGGGACTGGTGTACCCCTGGCTCTCCACCTGCAGGGGAGTCACTTCACAGGCAGTGAAGCAGGTCTGCAGGTGTCTGTCTTTCTCTCCCCCTCTCTGTCTTCCCCTCCTCTCTCCATTTCTCTCTGTCCTATCCAACAACAGCAACATCAACAATAATAACCACAACAATGATTTTAAAAAGCAACAAGGGCAACAAAAGGAGGGGAAATGGTCTACAGGAGTAGTGGATTCACACCGAGCCCTGGCAATAACCCTGGAGGAAAAAAATAAATAAATAAATAAAATGACTTTTTAAAAAAAATTATTTTATTTTTATTTATGAATGAGAGGGATAGGAAGAATACATATGCTGCCAAGGGATCAAACTCAAGACTTCATGCTTGAGAGTACAATGCTTTATCCATTGCCCCACCTCCGGGACCACCTTTTTTTTTTTTTAATTAAGGTTTGGGTCACCTTTTCTAAAAACAATACAGAATTTATGCTAATTTCTACCATTTGTTACTTTGCAAGTAACATCCTGACTTGTTACAGAGTAATAGCAAAATGTTAATAGTGGGAAAAGTCTTATTTTGTAAAACAAGGAAAACTAGAAGTGACTAGGCCAGTCTAAAATATTTAAGGACCCTGAGAAACCAGTCTTGGCCACTTAACAACAAAGACAAAATAAACAAGTGAATAGAGAAGTTTGGGGAGAATAAAGGCCAGAGGCAGGGGTTAGGAGGCGCTTCAAGGCCTTAGGCTTTCCCATTACCTACTATCCACACAAAGGGCTGGTTTTCATCTTTATCATTCATCAATCAAACAAAAAGTCCTGTTTCTAGAAAATGTTGATGACGACAAAGTTAAAGTGACACTTAAAGTGTGCAAAGCACACACACACACAGATTCAACCGGGAAGCAGAAATGAACGTCGAAAACTCAGTATTCAGATAGAGTGAAAGTCCCTATGGTTTTTAAGTTGGGGGGGGGGGAAACCCTTAGGGATGCCATATGAAGTTAGGGTTTAGTCAGACCACAGTGATATCAGTTCTCACACACAATAAGCAAATTCACCTTCATTAGGTAACATCAATCACAGATATAATGAAAAATACATTTTCTAAAAATATATTTTCAAATTAATCAAATGTCATAGATTAATATTCTAGAGTAATGCCCTGATACCCTGCACGCATTAAGAAACAAATATTAAAACAAAAGATCCATTTTTAAAAAATCACATTGACTAGCAGAGTTACACTGAACAGCAATCAGGGAAATAATCCAACCGGTAAGGCACATGCCTGTGACTCCAAATGATCCAAATCATATATACCAGAGATATTGCTGTCTTCTCTATTTCCCTCACGTGAAACCTTCACTTTATATTTATTCCACATGAAATAAGCCTTTGACTAGGCTCATACAAATAGACTTTCATGCCTGAGACTCCAAAATCCCCTCTCCCCACCATCATAAACAAAGGTTGAGCAGGTCTCAATTTAAAAAATCAAAATATAAAAACAAGAGTTGGAAAAGTATCTGTTACAAGAAGAGCATGCAGTCAAAATGCAAGTGGGGAAGTTTTGTCTACCTGACAAACATTCTCCTTAAGCGCAGCTCCTCCGCCTCGTTCGCCCTGCAGCTTCTTGGAAGCAGGCAGCCCCGGGTCTTGCTCTCCACCCTCCTCTACTGAGTCCTTGGGGCTCGCAGCCATTCTGTGCGGCATCAGCTCTCCCTTGTGGAAAAAAAATAATGTCCCAAATACCTGTATTATTCCCATCTCCTCCATCTGACCCCCTCCCTCTGCGCTGCTATTTGTCTAGCCATTAAGCACTTACAGGTGTTCAGCCAATCACGCGGGCGGCTGCATGCAATGTTAGTTCTAACCCTGCTGTGATTGGGCGGGTAGTGGGCACCTCATGCCTGCCACTAACTGCTCTGAGGCTGTTCCACTGCAACTTTTTGAGCTGTTCCACTTAAAGGTTTCACTAAGGGAGAGAAAACATTCTTAAGTTTATATGATTATTTATTTGTCCTTCCAAGATCAGTGTTTCCTAAACAATGCCCATGGGCATTCTATTCAGATCGTCCTGGAAAGAAACACTATTTATCGCAATGGGTGGTGCTGATCTGACCTGACTTCCTCTGATCTTTTGACCTGAACTGGAAGAGGCAGCATCAGTGACGACACTGATGCTTTGCACAAGAAAATGCTTTTAAAAGCTGTCTCCTAAAAACCACTGATGGTATTAAGTGAGTTTTCGCCCTAATTGCAGCAGTCTTCCTCTGAAAGGGCAATAATATCCAGGTTCGTGCTGATCTGATGGCTACTTCAACCTGTGCTTGCTGGGATTAGGGCAAGTTTCTTTTCTACTGAAATGATTATATATATTTCACTGATGCTTAGAGCATGAGATGGAATCTTTCTGTTAAAGGCCATACCCACTACACTATGTACCTGCACTATTTTTACTAGGATCAGGGTTCATTTCCTCAGCTACTGTGAAAAGTCACTTCATTCTAGAAGGCCAAAAGGTAAAGAATCAAGTAATACCTCTAAGCCTGCAGTTTCTTTGGAAGAGTCCTCACTTCTCACTTTCTTACAGTGCATCTTAGCTGCCACATGTCGCTGCCGTTTTCGCTTCCGTGGTCTATCAAATATCCTGGTGGAACCTATGACAAAAAACAAGCATTACCATGACACTGGCTGATCTCACAAGTTCAAAGACACCCCCCTCTCCTCAACCTCAGAGAACCATGGGATGAAAGAGTAAAAACATTTAAAACTGATTTAATGCTACAGCTTTGTAGATGAAGAAAACAAGGGTAGAGAATTGCCCATGACTATGTAACTAGCTGGGAAAATAGTAAATCCTGCTTTGTGTAGAATAAACAGTAAATGTACAGGTAATTTCATTTCATTTATTTATTTTTTAATTGAGAAAGAAGAGAGCACTGCTCAGCTCTGGCTTGTGGTGGAACTGGGGGGTGAACTTATTAGGACCTTGGAGTCTCAGGCACGAAAGGCTACTGAATAACCACTATGCTATCTCACCAGCCCTTTCCTCACCACTGTAATTTTCTTTTATTATTATTAACTAATGGGTGGGGTGGGGTGCACAAGCATCACACTGGTATATGCTATACCAGGCAACAAACTTAGTACCCCATGGCTGCAAGCTGAATGCTTTATTCACTGTGCCACCTCCTAGACCATTCTCCTTCTCCACCCCACCATGTTTTGTGATTAACAGTGGGTTACAAGACTGCAAGATTACAGGGTATGGTTACATTCGACATTCACCATCAAAGTCCTAGATTGCTTTTTTTTTTTTTTTTTTTGGGGGGGCTCTTTTACTTTATCTGCAAAAATCATCCTGGGGACTGGTTGGTAGAATACCTGACAGTACATAAGGAACTGGGTTCACACCCCTACTCCCTACATGCATGGAAAAGCTTCACAAATGGTGAAATGGTGCTGCAGGTCAGGCTCTCTCTCTCCTCCATTTCTCTCCATCTCAATGTAAAAATAAATGTCATCCTAGAGCAGCTAAACTCCAGAAACAATCTGCACAAAAACTAGCATGTTAGATGCTTTACAGTGGATTCATTACATGTGCATACAATATATCTTTCCCTAGAGTGTTTTGCTTTGATGCAATACTAGAATACATATTTTATAATTAGTAATTGCTAGTGTGTCACATTAACGGAAGCTTGCATCTAAGAACAAATGAAATATTATCTTCCCATAATACAGACCTTGACCGGACCTGCCAATATACGTGGATATCTTCGCCCACCCTGTTCAACGCTTGACGTACGTCTCATCACCCAATCTGGTCCCCTACGCCTACACTGAACTTCTCTGTCCCAGACTCTTGGAAACAGAGCTGGCAGTCAGCTGAGGTAAAGAACAAACACCTCATCATAGACCCCTGCGAGCGTCAACCCGGCTTTGACCTAGCACGTTATGATTGGGCCCTCCTCAATCGCTATCGAACAGGCCATGGCCGGTGCGCCGCTATGTTCCATTGCTGGGGAGCCAGAGATGACCCCAACTGCCCCTGCGGCTCCAGACAGACTATGACCCACATAGTCAACGACTGCCACCTTTCCAGATTCAAAGGAGGTCTCGAAACTTTACATCAGGCTCATCCTGATGCTGTTGACTGGCTATGGAAGAAGGGCAAACGCCAGAAGAACTGAACCACTCGGCTCAAATATGGCTTTTTTTTTTTTTTTTTTTTTTTTGCCGCCAGTCACTGGGGCCCAGTGCTGGCACTGCAAATCCTTCTAGTGGCTTTTCTTTTCTTTTTTATTCAATGGGACTGAGAGAAATTGAGATGGGAGGGTAGGTAGAGAGAGAGAAAAATAGACACCTGCAGACCTGCTTCCCTGTTTGTGAAGTGACCCTCCTGCTGGAAGGAAGCCAGAGACCAGAACTGGGATCCTTGTGCTATGTGCACTTAACTTCAGATGCTACCACCCGGCCCCCATGGTTTAATGTTTTAGGAATGACACAAATCAACAAAATGTCATTGTGACGGATAGGCAGTGGTGCACATCAGCACAAGCAAGGAGCCCAGGTTGGAGCCTTTGTTCCCCACCTGCAGGGGCAAAGCTTCATGAGCAGTATAGCAGTGGACTTGTCTCCCTTTTTATGCCCTTCCCTCTCCAAAAACAAACAAACAAACAAACAAACAAAAAACTTCAAGGAGAGGTGAATTTGGGCATTTAAAAATAAACAAAGGGAGTCAGGCTGAAGCGCAGCGGGTTAAGCGCAGGTGGCGCAAAGCACAAGGACCAGCATAAGGATCCTGGTTCGAACCCCGGCTCCCCACCTGCAGGGGAGTCGCTTCACAGGCGGTGAAGCAGGTCTGCAGGTGTCTATCTTTCTCTCCTCCTCTCTGTCTTCCCCTCCTCTCTCCATTTCTCTCTGTCCTATCCAACAACGACAACAACAATAATAACTACAACAATAAAACAACAACGGCAACAAAAGGGAATAAATAAATAAAGTAAATATTAAAAAAAAATAAATAAAATAAAATAAACAAAGATAACTGGCAAACAATGAAAGTGGTAGAAAGAGCAGCTCACAGGGTGGTGCAATGAACAAAGCACTGGAATCGAAAGCATAAGGCCCACAGTTCAATCCCCAACATGCCGAGTGTCAGAGTAATGCTCTGGCTCCCCCTTTCTCCCTCATTAATAAGGAAATGAAATTTTCTGTTGCGGTTTCGCTTTTAGATAGAGACAGAAAAGGCGAAGAGAGACAGCAGCACCAAGGCTTCCTTCAGTGCAGTGGGGACCAGGCTCAAGCATGCGTCTCAAGGCAAAGTAGAATACTATGCGAGTGAGCTATTTCATCAGCCCAATAAATAACAATTTAAAGCAAATAATTAGCAGAAAGAGTTAACTGGAGAAAATATGTGATATGTAACAATACAATAGCGAGACAATAAATTTTGTCTGAACTAAGTTCCCCAACTCAACAAAAGCTTTGTGTTTCTTCTAAACAAATGACAATAATATGGATTAAATCATATTGGTCCATCATGTTTTAGATTGATTAGTAGTTAACAGTACTTAAGGAATGTAGCTGGGTGAGAAGGAAGGAAAGATGGAGGAAGGAAGGAAGGAAGGAAGGAAGGAAGGAAGGAAGGAAGGAAGGAAAAAAGGGAGGCAGGAAGGATGGATGCAGTGTTGAGAATCATTTAAAAGACGATCAGAGCTATGATATGGAAGTCCTGAGTTCAGCACAGGCATTATATATAATCAGAGTGATGCTCTGGCGCTCTTTTTCTCTCCTTTCCACTTATTAACACATCTTTTAAAAAAAAGATAAAGAGAAATCAAGGAGCTGATTCTTCCTTACTCTTAAATAATTACAATGAATTTTCATTCTTTCTCTTTTTACCAGAGCACCGCTCAGCTCTGGCTTATGGTGGTGGTGGTGGGGGGTGAGCCTGAGGCTTTGGAGCCTCAGGCATGAGAGCCTCTTTGCATAACCATTATGCTAGCTTCCGCACCCCATAGCTAATTTCCACCAGGGTTATGGCGGGGGTTTGCTGTCTACAAGATGACTCTGAGATCATTTTATTTTTTCTTTTTTTCTGTGATCAACAGTGAGACATAGAAAGGGAGAGAGACATAGAGGAGAGACACAGGCAGCAACGCTCCACTGCTGGAGAAGATCCTCTTCCCTCAAAGGTGGGGGACCTGAGGCTTGAACCCACTTCTTATACATGATAATGTGTGCACACAGTACCACATTATCATTTCCACACACTTAGCAATTCCTATAGATAGGAGATAAGATCCCTCACACTTATTTTTCCAATTCATTTCTTTAATCTCAAAAATACTCACCTCCAAATTCTTTAGAATGAGATGCAGCACATGATTCATTAATGTCATTCTCCAAGCGACCAGTTTGATAACACTGAAAATATTGAAAATGCAACACGGTTTACAGAAAAGTAGAAAATACATCTTCTATATTCTACTTTATAAGACAGAAGTGGAGAAGGGGGAAGAAAGGAAGGAAGGAAGGAAGGAAGGAAGGAAGGAAGGAAGGAAGGAAGGAAGGAAGGGAAGAAAGGAGGGAGAGGGAGAGGGAGAGGGAGAGGGAGAGGGAGAGGGAGAGCGAGGGTGGGGGAGAGAGAGAGAGAGAGAGAGAGAAGCGGCACCAAGGCGATCTGGGTGGAATGCATAGCAAAGCAAGCACACTCACTGTCCAAGTCAGGCCTAAGCTTCTATGTCTTATACCACGAAATTAAGTTACACTGTCTATTGTTACCACAGGTAACAAATCCTGACTGCTTTTAATAATTTAAAAGAAAAGGTGGTCCAGGAGGTGGCACAATGGATAAAGTATTGGACCCTCAAGCACAAGGTCCTAAATTCAATCCCCGGCAGCACATGTACCAGAGCGATACCTGGTTCTTTCTCTCACTCCTATCTTTCTCATTAATAAATAAATAAAATCTTCAAAAAAAATTTTTTTTAGAAAGAAAAGTATGATAGCATTATTGAATCAAATAAAAGCTTATGGGAAAAGAGATCAGATAATTTCTTAGTTTTGTCTTATTCCATAGATCAGGGGAAAACTGAGAGGGGGAGAGGCAGAGAAGGAGAACGGCTTTTTCTTTTTTGGTGGTTGTTGTTTTGTTTTTGTGCTTGTTTTTTAAGTCAGGTTGCACATGGGAGAGGCACCTGCAGATCTCTGCATCAAATATGGCAGAGATGATCTGGCCTTTCTCTACACCTACCATCTGTATTTATCTTATGAAAGCAAGAAATTTTTTTTTAATTTTTTTATATTTATTTTATTTATTTATTCCTTTTTGTTGCCCTTGTTGTTTTATTGTTGTAGTTATTATTGTTGTTGTCGTTGTTGGATAGGACAGAGAGAAATGGAGAGAGGAGGGGAAGACAGAGAGGAGGAGAGAAAGATAGACACCTGCAGACCTGCTTCACCGCCTGTGAAGCGACTCCCCTGCAGGTGGGGAGCCGGGGTTCGAACCGGGATCCTTATGCCAGTCCTTGTGCTTTGCGCCACCTGCGCTTAACCCGCTGCGCTACAGCCCGACTCCCAAAAGCAAGAAATTTTTATTAATACTTTAATGAAGCACTTATTTTTAAATAACGGCTGACTACCACATACTTCTTTATTGAGAAGCTCTTGGCTCAGCATTGACGTGGCGCAGCAGGCAGAGCCTGGGCTCTCAAGAGAGAGAGGTCCAGTGTAGTGCCGCTCAGCATTGCATGTGAGATGGGTCAGAGCTTTTTTATGTTTATATTAATGACATCTTAAGAGATTTGTTTATTGATTGATGAATGAGAAGCATAGTGTCACTGTGTCACATGATCTTATTTTTAAAATATTTTTAATGACTGAGTGATATAGAGAGCAAGATCAGAGCACTGCTCAGCTCTGGCTGATGGTACTGGGGACTGAACCAGGGACCTCAGAGCCTCAGGCATGAGAGTCTTTGCATAACCATTATGCTGAGAAGAGAAAGGAACAATGTTAACTCAGTGTGAGACTGTAGTTAGTGCAACCTGACTACACTGAATCAGTAGGGCATTTGTGATCTCTTTATAGGCTTTAGTTTGCAGAACATTTGGAACAGATTTCAAGACAGACATTATTATGATATTTTTGTTTTGTTTTTTAATGTTTTTTCACTGTATTGGGGGGTATGATACAGCTGTTGACACACAGGTATTACACCTCCCCTAATTTAGATCTTTTTTTAATTGGGGGATTAATGGCTTACAGTCAACAACAAAATACAGTAATTTGCACATGTATAACATTTCTCAGCCTAGTTCTGATTTTAGTAAGTTATTTATTAATGAGGAGGAGAACTAAAGCATTACTCTGGCACGTGCGTGAACCTCATGTATTAGGCCTGAATATCTTTCTGATTAAAGTGACCATAGAATACTATAAATTGGGGCCAGGTGGTGGCGCACCTGGTTGAGCGAATGTAGTACAATGTGGAAGGCCCCAGGTTCGAGCCCCAGTCCCGAACTGGGGGAAAGCTTTGTGAGTGGTGAAGCAGTGCTGCAGGTGTCACTCTCCCTACCTCTCTATCACCCCTTTCCCTCTTGATTTCTGGCTGTCTCTATTCAATAAATAAAGATTAAAAAAAAAAATTTAAAGAGAATAATATAAATTAAGGCAATACTGAAAGATAAAGCACCAAACTTTACACACACAGTTTTTATATTTATTTATTTTCCCTTTTGTTGCCCTTGTTTTTATTGGTGTAGTTATTGATGTTGTCGTTGTTAGAGAGGACAGAGAACTGGAGCGAGAAGGGGAAGACAGAGGGGGAGAGAAAAATAGACACCTGAAACCTGCTTCACCACCTGTGAAGTCACTCCCATGCACATGGGGAGTATTCTGGTCCTTGCGCTTAACTCTGCACTACCCGACTCCCACATACACACTTTTTTTTTTTAATATTTATTTTATTTATTTATTCCCTTTTGTTGCCCTTGTTCTTTTATTGTTGTAGTTATTACTGTTGTTGATGTCGTCGATGTTGGATAGGACAGAGAGAAATGGAGAGAGGAGGGGAAGACAGAGAGGAGGAGAGAAAGATAGACACCTGCAGACCTGCTTCACTGCCTGTGAAGCAACTCCCCTGCAGGTGGGGAGCCGGGGTTTGAACCGAGATCCTTATGCTGGTCCTTGTGCTTTGCGCCACCTGCGTTTAACCCGCTGCGCTACAGCCCGACTCCCACATACACACATTTTATTACACTGTTAATGACTGCATGAATTAATCATATTATAAAACAAATGTCTTCTCCTATAAGATTCTTTATGAATATAAAACAATATTTACTTTCCACAAAAATAGCATACTACTAAGCTATAAAATTCCAAGTTTGTTGTCAAAATGGGATCAAACAGGATTGTTGTTTCTGAATGTTCTCTATGCATATCAGTAAATGACAATACTAAAACTCCCTGCAAATGAAATAAAATGAAGGAGTAACAATTGGGTATCCTGTTTAATGGAGGAGACTAGTAAATAGATACAGATGGATTGAAATGAAGAAAGATAATTGCGGGGAGTCGGGTGGTAGCAAAGCATGTTAAGCGCACGTGGCGTGAAGCACAAAGACCAGCAGAAGGATCCCAGTTCGAACCCCCAGCTCCCCACCTACAGGGGAGTTGCTTCACAGGCAGTGAAACAGGTCTGCAGGTGTCTCTCCCTTCCCGTCTTCCCCTCCTCGCTCCATTTCTCTCTGGCCTATCGAAAAAATAATAATGAATGAAAGAAAGAGAAAGAGAGAGAGAGAGAGAGAGAGAGAGAGAGAGAAAGAAAGAAAGAAAGAAAGAAAGAAAGAAAGAAAGAAGCAAGAAGAAAGGGAGGGAGGGAGGGAGGGAGGGAGGGAGGAAAGAAAATGTATGGTAACAGTCACCCAAAAACTGAGTGGCAGAAACAATTAGAAGCTAATCTGAAAATGGGGGTAGTGTTCAGATAAAGTATTAAACTCTCAAGCATGAGGTCCCAATCTCAATCCCCAACATTGCAAGGGTCACAATGATACTAAGCCATCCACTCTCTTTCCCCCTCTCTCATAAATACATAAATAATAAAAAGAAACAACTAGAATCTTTTCAAAGCTTATCTAAATACATTCTCATTTTCAGTCTCAGCAGTTGTAGCACATTATAATAGAACAGCACAGGGGATCAGGCAGCAGCGCAGCAGGTTAAGTGGACATACATGGCGTCAAGTACATGGACCCACTGAAGGATCCTGGTTTGAGCCCCCAGCTCCCCACCTGCAGGGGGGTGGGGTAGCTTCATAGGCAGTGATACAGGTCTACAGGTGTCTATCTTCCTCTGACCCATATTTCCCCTCCTCTCTCAATTTCTCTTTGTCCTATCCAATAACAATGACATCAGTGGCAATAATAACAAGGGCAACAAAACAGGGAGGGGGGGTTGAAGGCCTCAAGGAGCAGTGGATTCGTGCTGCAGGCAAAAAAACAAACAAACAAACAACAACAACAACAAAAAAAAAACCGAGCACAGAAAAACAAAGCAAAACAAAAAAAACATTCCGCATGAAAACCAGTCTGCTCTGTTTCGAATGAAAAAGGACACACTGTTTTCTGCATACTGAGGAGGACATGACCAACATGCCGGTAGCTTCACACATGGTCCGGTATGGCCATGCACAATTCAGTGTCCTTTATGAGAGCGCTACTTCAACAGATAACCCCAAGACCTCTAACTCACTGACTGATCCATCTACAGGCAGGCTGGTGTGCTTGATAACCCACAGTGTAGCCTTAAGACAGAAATGAATTCTGGCTTCAACCTTATGACAAAATAAACCTTAGAAGTATACAAAACTTCAACCATGAAGTTGGCCAGGTTAGATGGAAAAATAACTCCATGGACTGGGAAGGCAGCATAATGGTTATGCAAGGATTCTGAAGCCTGATTTATCTCCACAACCAGAGTTAATCTCCAGCACAACCATAAACCAGAGTTAAGCAATGCTCTGGTAGGAAGAAAAACAAACAAACAAAAAGTAACTCTTAAAACAGAAAAGTAGAGCTGGGCAGCCAGCCCAGGTAGGTAGGGCCTGAGTCTCCTCATACCCTCATACAAGTTCAAGTCCCTGGAACCAGGGGAGGTGCTGTGAGACCGGAGGACATTCTTGTAGATTCAAGTTCAGTGTGTCTGTCTGCCTAGATTATAGCTGAGCTGAGTATTTTATGTGGTGTTAGTCAAACACAGCAATGGGGAGAGTGAATTATAGAGGCAGTTTACTAAAAATCAGCTTAAAAGGGTTTGAGCCCAGAAAAGAAATTACGACATAACATACTCTTAAATATTTCTAAGACCAGCCAGTGTATACTGACATCCATTCTATAATTTTTTTTTAATTTTTTGTATTTATTTTATTCCTTTTTGTTGCCCTTGTTTGTTGTTGTTGTTGTTGTTGTTGTAGTTATTATTGCTGTTGTTACTGATGTCATTGTTGTTGGATAGGACAGAGAGAAATGGAGAGAAATGGGGGAAGACAGAGAAGGGGAGAGAAAGACAGACACCTACAGACCTACTTTCACTGCCTGTGAAGTGACTCCTTACAGGTAGGGAGCCGGAGGCTCCAACCGGGATCCTTCCACTGGTCCTTGTGCTTTGTGCCACATGCGCTTAACCCACTGCGCTACCGCCTGACTTCTCATTCTGTAACTTCTATCAATATGTGCATCAAGTCCTAAGTAGTACTATAGTACCTCATGATGTGGGTATGACTATTTTAGAATTGACTAAAATGACATACCTTTTTAGAAAGGCCAAGATCCCCTTTCTTGGGCATAAATCCAGGGTCTAAATCATTGGATTCAAGAAGTTTCTTTGTTGGTTTCCTCTGGCGTTTACTTTCATAATTTCCTGAAAAGCATGCATCTTTTCATTAGATGACTCTGAACCAGGTGCAATGCAAAGTAAAAATATCTACTTACCACACAAAATTGTACAATTATGTTTTTGATGGCTACCTCGTATTTTAAAATGTTGGTAAAGAAAAAATGGTTTGCATTAGACATAGAATGAGAGAATGTTTACAATATCTGTGCACACAGATGTATGTGTATTTTTAATTAAATTTTTATATTTATTTATTTTCCCTTTTGTTGCCCTTGTTTTTTCATTGTTGTTGTAGTTATTATCATTGTTAGATAGGACAGAGAGAAATGGGGGAGACAGAGAGGGGTGAGAAAGACAGACACCTGCAGACCTGCTTCACCGCTTGTAAAACCACCCCCCTGCAGGTGGGGAGCTGGAGGCTCGAACCGGGATCCTTATACCAGTCCTTGGGCTTTGTGCCATGTGCGCTTAACCAACTCCTGGCATGTGTGTTTTTATTTTATTTTGTTTATTTAGCATACCTGGGTACTCAGATGTAAGTGGCTTTTCCACAACTGACTGCCTTTTCTCTTTCTTTCTTTCTCTCTTTTCTTCTCTTTCTTTTCTTTTAGTCTTTTCTTTTTAATATTTATTTATTCCCTTTTGTTGCCCTTGTTGTTTTATTGTTGTAGTTACTGATGTTTTCGTTGTTGGGTAGGACAGAGAGAAATGGAGAGAGGAGGGGAAGACAGAGACAGGGAGACAAAGATAGTCACCTGCAGACCTGCTTCACTGCTTGTGAAGTGACTCCCTTGCAGGTGAGGAGCCGGGGGCTCGACCAGGATCCTTGCACCTGTCCTTGCGTTTTGCACTACTTGCACTTAACCCGCTGCGCTACCGCCGACTCCCCTTTTTTTTTTTTTTTAAATAGAGTGCTCAAGAACCCAGTTTCAAGGCCCTGGTCTTGCAGGAAAGCATCATGAAGCAATGTCTATCTCTCCCTCTCTATCTACCTCACCCCCTATATTTCTGTCTCTATCTGATATATATATATATATATATATATATATATTAGAACACTGCTCAACTCTGGCTTGTGGTGGGGTGGGGTATTGATCCTAGAATGATGAAGTGTCAATCATTAAAGTCTGTTTGCATAATCATTACGCTATCTCCCCCACTCAGAAATAATTTACTTTGCCTGAAGGTTTATAACTGGAGCTTAATGCTGGCACTACAAATCCACTACTCCTGGCGGCCATTTTTTCCATTTAATTGGATAGGACAGCAAGAAATTGAAAGGGGGGGGGTAGAGAGAGGGAGAGAAAGGTAAGATACCTGAAGACTATAAAGCGACCCCCTACAGGTAGGGAGCCAGGGACTCGAATTGGGATCCTTTCACTTTGTACTATGTGCAGATAACCCGGTGTGCCATCACCTGAAGCCCCTGAAATAAATATTTTCCAAAAAAATTATTTATTAAAGAGAGAAACAACCAGAGCATCACATGCAATGCTGGGGATCAAGTTTTGGACCTCATGGCAGAGAGTTTTATCTCCTGAGCCCTACAGGGCTGCTAAAGACTGATTTACTAGCGTGAGAAAGAGAAAGGGCGAAGAGAACAACCAAATCGCCACTCCGGCATGGGTGATGCCGGGCACTAAGCTTGGGGCTTCATGCTCAGAAATCTAAAGCAGCACTTTTTGTACCTCCCGGCAGGGGCACCTTTCACTGTATAAGGACCCAGGTTCAAGGCGCCCTCCCCACCTGAAGGAGGCTTCTGGAGTAGAAGAGCGGTGCTGCGGGTGTCTCTTGCTTTCCTTCTTTATCTCCCTCCCTCTGTTACCGCCTCAATCCAAAAGTATAATGAAAATAAGTGAATAGATGAGCAAGAACAAGAAAATATGATTTTGATTCTACAGTATTTAAGGCTAACTGAGTGTGGTCCGGGAGGTGGTGCAGTGACTAAGGCATTGGACTCTCAAGCATGAGGTCCTGAGTTCAATCCCCGGCAGCACATGTACCAGAGTGATATCTGGTTCTTTCTCTCTCTCTTTCTCTCTCCTATCTTTCTCATTAATAAATAAATAAAATCTTAAAAAAAAAAAAAAGGCTAACTGAGATACTTGTAAGGATCCCAGTTCGGCCCCCAGCTCCCCACCTGCAGGGGAGCCGCTTCACAGGTGGTGAAGCAGGTCTGCAGGTATCTGTCTTTCTCTCCCCCTCTGTCGTCCCCTCCTCTCTCCATGTCTCTCTGTCCTACCCAACAACAACAATAATAATAATTACAGCAATAAAACACCAAGGGCAACAAAAGGGAAAAATAAATTTTTTTTTAATGTAAAAAACAAGCACCGGGTGGTGACGCAACATGTAAAGCACAAGCTACCATTTGTGAGGACCTGGGTTTGAGTCTGTAGCCCCAACAAGCAGCAGAGCAGGTCCCTCCCCCCTTCTCTCCCTCCCTAGTTCATTTCGCTCTGTCTTTATCATACTCTTTCATATATATGACGAATAAAATAAAAAAGAGGGGGCTGACCAAGTAGAATGCACAAAGACCTGACTTCATAGATAGTGATGGCTGGTTCTTGCTCATTATCCTCCTGTCTTTCTCATTAATAAATATGTAAAATCTTTTTAAAAAGAGAAACAAAAAAACGGGGGAGGGGGATTAAAAAAAAAAAAGGCTGACTGAAGCAGTGGATTAATAATGCAGGCACTGAGGCTCACCACTTACTTAATAGCCTCCCATTACTGGGGGTGGACATGTAAAAGAAAGTTGGGGGCAGTGGAAGTCCTAGGTTTAATCAGCATCACATGCACCAAAGTGCTATTCAAGTTCTCTCCCCTCCACCTTTGCCATGTGCAAATAAATAAATGAATGGCTTCTTAGGTCATGGAAAAGGCTTTCATGCCTGAAGTTACAAGGTCCCAGGTTCGATTCAAAAGACCAACATAAGGCAGGGCTCAGCAGTGCTCTGGAAAAAACAAAAACAAAAACCCTAGAGTTCAGAAGATGGTGGTGTGGTGAGTGGATAAAATCATGTCCTCTCAAACAAGAGGTCTGAAGTGCAATCCCTCCACTTATCATCACCCCATTAATAAATAAATAAATCTCAAAAAAAAGTGTCTTCACAGTGTGCTTACAATTCATGGTCAGTAAATATATTAACTTAGTCATCAACTTAGTCATCACTCTAAGAATTTCCCTGCACTATGGATTTTTTTTTTTCACCAGAGCACTGCTTAGCTCTCGCTTATGGTGGTGCAGGGGACTGTACCTGTGACTTCAGAGCCTAGGCATGAGAGTCTTTTTGCATAACCACTATGCCATATTATGGAGTTTCTATCATATCCTCTCACCCTATCACCATCTTACCTGGTGTTTTAACTAGCAACTCCTCAGGCTCTGGGGCAGGCCGTGGAGAGATTTCTGGAGCCACAGGCACAGACAAGGTCAGCTGTGGCAACTCAGCATGTCCACCGCCAAGTTCTGAGTGAGCCAAGGACCCTTCCAAAAAGGGAGCCTCCCTTTCAAGGACTGGAGGCTCTTCTTTGGTTGACATCGAAGAATTCTCATCCGCATGCTTGTTCTGAGCACTAGATCGACATCGAGTTAGGCTTTCTTCTTCACAGCGTGAACTTACCTAAGAGCAAACAATAAAGTAGAATCTATAAGACAATGCTGTAATCTGAATGTCAGTGTGAAATTCTAATGTGTGCTTTGATACAAACACTGAAGTACAGTAAGCCACAATTAGAAGGGGAAATGCTAGGAACCCAGCCCACCCATTCAAAAACATCTGTGTACACATATGTTCTTAGCAGCACAATTTGTAATAGCCAACACCTGGAAGCAACTCAGGTGTTCAACAACAGATGAGAGGCTGAGCGAGTTGTGGTCTATATGCACAATGGAATACTACTCAGCTATAAAAAATGGTGACTTCACCGTTTTCAGCTGATCTTGGATGGATCTTGAAAAATTCGTGTTAACTGAAATAAGTCAGAAACAGAAGGAGAATATGGGATGATCTCACTCTCAGGCAGAAGTTGAAAAACAAGCTCAGAAGAGAAAACACAGGTAGAGTTGGCTTATTGCACCAAAGTAAAAGACTCTGGGGGGGCGGGGGAGATACAGATCCAAGAAGGATAACAGAGGGCCTAGTGGGGGTTGTATTGTTATATGGGAAACTGGGAAATGTTATGCATGTACAAACTATTGTATTTACTGTCGAATGTAAAACATGAATTCCCCAATAAAGAAATTAAAATAAAAGAAGAAGGGGAAACGCTCTGACTCAATGTATATGAAGTATGTAAAGTAGTCACATTCATAGAGACAGGAGGTACAGTAGAAGTCACTAGTGGGTAGAGAGAAGGAAAACGAGCTCAGCAAAAGCCTCTGTGCGTTAACAACTGCCCCTCCCCCCAAAAAATGTATTTCAAGAAAAAGAAAAGGTCAGGAGAGACAGCACAGTAGTTATGAAGATGTCCCAGGTTCAGTCCCTGACATCATATTATGCCAGCGTTGAGGAATGCTCTAGTAAATAAAATAAATCCAACAAAAATCACAGATAATATTATAGTCCCACAATGAGTTTCAGACTGGAAAATAAGGTTCAACATCAGGTAACAGATGGGGAAGATAGCATCATGGTTATAAAAACAGATTCTTGGTGGGTCTAGGCAATGGCACACTGGGTGAAGGGTGAAGCATAGATAGTATAAAACACAAACAGAATCTCATGCCTGAGATCTTGAGTCCCAGGTTCAAACCCCCACATCACCATAAGCAAGAGCTGAGAAGTCCTCTGTAAATAAAGAAAGAAAGAAAGAAATAAGGAAGGAAAGAGCTGGGGAAATCTGGATTTTCTATTAGAGAAACAAGTACTATATGTGAAAGATACTGTTATGAAGGAAATACTGAAGCATACCTTGTGTACTTGTTCCTGTAATTTCTTTTGTTTTTTCTTAGGAGCAAATATCTGGTCATATTCTTCTGTATATTCCAGAAGCCACTTGCTCGGCTTCCTCAGGCGTTTCTTCTCTGATCTTACAGCTGAAATAAGAGAAGCAAGTTCACTGCAGGAATCATGTGAGATAAGCCAGAAAGAGAAATAATAGATCATCAATCTCACAGACTGAGTTTAAGAAACAAGGACAGAAGTGCACAGGAGACACAGGGTGAGACTTAGACCAAACATGACCAGCAGCAGCAAAGCAGAGAACTCTTCAGATGGAGGGAGGGGGCTGAGAGGGTCCTTGGGACCCATTGCACAATGGTGAACAAAGATTTAAATCAGTGGTGGGATTAGCGTGTAGACACCTATCAATGGGAGATAATCAAATTGGATCCATGTGGCCACAAATTAACTCATTTATTAGTCATAAGTCCATATTTCCTTAATTAAAAGATAAATACTTAAAAAAAAAGAATTCTAGGGGCCGGATGGTGGCACACTACAATGTTCAAGAGCCCAGGTTCAAACCCTCAGCTGGCCTCCACTTGCAGGGGGAAAGCTTTTCAAGTGGTGAAGCAGTGTTGCAGGTGTCTCTCCCCATTCCCACTTGATTTCTGGCTGTCTCTACCAAATAAATAAAGATAGTTAAAAAAAAAAACAGCTACGAGTCCAGCAGTATCACAGCAGGTTAAACTCAGGTGGCGCAAAGTACAAGGACCGGTGGAAGGATCCCAGTTTGAGACCTGGCGGTTCCCCCACTGTAGGGGAGTCGCTTCCCAGGCGGTGAAGCCGGTCTACAGGTGTCTTTCTCTCCCCCTCTGTCTTCCCCTCCTCTCTCCATTTCTGTCTGTCCTGTCCAACAACGACGACAACAATAATAACTACAACAATAAAACAAGGATAACAAAAGGAAATAAATAAATATTTTTTAAAAAGCTTAAAATAGATTTTAGTGGTCCAGGAGGTGGCGCAGTGGATAAAAGCATTGGATTCTCAACCATGAGGTCCTGAGTTCAATCCCAGCAGCACATGTACTGGAGTGATGTCTGTTTCTTTCTCACAAATAAATAAATAAATAAATTTTTAAAAAAGTAAAATATTAAAAAATAGATTCTAAATCAAGTAAATCCGTAAAATTTGTCACAAATTAATATCTGGATAAGCAGAACATATTTTATATCTTTATATATTTATATGTTAATTATATATTTCATACCACATAGTAATTACATTATATAATATAGGATTTTTCCAACACAATAAGCTATAGCTGAAAAGTTGTCGTGTAGTGCATGTGCGCGCGCACACACATAATTAGAAAGCCATTAGGAAGTCCCCACCTGCAGAGGGGATACTTCACCTACAGTGAAACAGGTCTGCAGGTGTCTATCTTTCCCCCTCTATCTCTCCTCCCCTTTTAATTTCTCTGTTCTATCAAATAAAAAACAGGAAAAAATGGCCACTGGCAGGCACAAATTCATAAGGCTGGCACCAGGCCCCAGTGATAACCCTGGTGGCAATATAAATAAATAAACAGACAAAGATCTATAAGGGGCAGTAGCACACCTGGTTAAACACATGTATTACTAAGCCCAAGGTCCTGGGTTTGAGACTTCGCACCCTACTATACAGCTGTAGGGGTCTGCTTCACAAGTGGTGAAGTAGTTCTCTGCAGTTGTCTTATCTTTCCCTCCATTTCCCCATCCACTCTCAATTTCTCTGTCTTATCTAATAAAAATTAGGGGAAAAGGAGGAAGAAAGAAAAAAAAAAAAACAGAAAAGAAAACATGGCCACTGGGAGCAGTAGATTCTAGTGCTGGCACCAAGCCCCCAGCAATAACCTTGATGTCAATAATAAATAAATAGACTTTAGACAGAAGTTTTACCTAATCAGCATTACATTAATTTCAAAAGCACTTCATGTCATGACAGCAGTGACTTTTTTTTTTTGCCTCCAGGTTTATTGCTGGGGCTCAGTGCCTGCACCACAAATCCACTGCTCCTGGAGACCACTTTTTCCCCTTTTGTTGCCCATGTTGTTTATCATTGTTGTGGTTATTATTATTGTTGTCATTGTTGCTGTCATTGGATAGGACAGAGAGAAATTGAGGAGGGGAGAAAGATAGACACCTGCAGACGTACTTCACCGCCTATGGAGCGACTCCCCTGCAGGTGGGGAGCCAGGGGCTCGAACCAGGAATCCCCACGCCAGTCCTTGTGCTTAACCCGCTCTGCTACCACCTGACTCCTTCCCTTTTTTTTAAGACTTTATTTATTAATGAGAAAGATAGGAGAGAGTACCAGACATCACTCTGGTACATGTGTTGCCGAGGATTGAATTCAGGACCTCATGCTTGAGAGTTTAGTGCCTTAGCCACTACGCCATCTCCCATGGAACCATTGACAATATATAGCAAGCTGGGAGGTGGAAAAGCTAGAAATTCACTGAACTCTCAAGCATGAGATCCCGAGTCCAATCCCCAGCCTCAATGTGCCGGGCATGCCCGTGTTCCTGATGACACTATCTGTAACAGCCAAGATCTATAAAAAAGCCAAGTGTCCACCAAGAAATGAGTGCTTAAGGAAGCTACAGCAATATATAGATGTGACAAATATTTTTTGAAAAAAATCAATATAAAATGTAAAGCCATGAAATGAGAAAATATTTGTAGATAAAGTCTAAAAGTAAGCTTACATTAAGTTTTGGTGTCTTTTTTTCCCTCCAGAGTTACTGCTCGGGCGTGATACCTGCACTACATCCACTGCTCCTAGAGGCTATTTTTTCCCTTTTGTTGCCCTTGTTGTTTATCAATGTTGTTATTACTGTCGTTGTTGTTGGATAGGACAGAGAAATTGATAGAGGAGAGCCAGGGGCTCAAACCGGGATCCTTTTTTTTTTTTTTATTTATTAGAAAGATAGGAGAGAGAGAAAGAACCAGACATCACTCTGGTACATGTGCTGCTGGGGATTGAACTCGGGATCTCATACTTGAGAGCCCGATGCTTTATCTACTGTGCAACGTTCCAAACCACCTTTTTTTTTTTATTTATTTATCTTTATTGGATAGTGACAGCTAGAAATTAAGAGGGAGGGGATGATAGAGAGGAAGTGAGACAGAGAGACACCTGCAGCCCGGTTTCACCACTCGTAAAGCTTTCCCCCTGCAGGTAGGGGCCGGGGGCTCAAACCTGGGTCCTTGCACATTGTAATATATGCGCTCAACCAGGTGCGCCACCATCTGGCTCCCTTGAACTGGGATCCTTATGCCAGTCCCTGCACATCATGCCAAGTGCACTTAACCCGCTGCGGATTCCCTCTTTTTTACATTTAATGACGGAGGGGAGGGGAGGGGAGGGGAGGGGAGGGGAAGGGAGGGGAGGGGAGGGGAGGACCTCTGACACGTGCAATGCCAGACTGATGCTGGGACCTCCTGTTTGTGAGTCTACTGCCATTCCCACTGCACCACCTCCCAGGGCTGCACAAATTATTAGTAAGGGGACAGGAAGATAGTACCATTGCCAACTGTAGCATATCAGACTGTCATGCCTGAGTCCATGAAGTCCCTGGTTCAGTCCCCTGAACAACCATAAGCCAACACAAAGCAGAGTTCTGGTGAAGCCAAATCTTGCAATAATAAAGAGATAAACGAGAAAGCACAGCCCTGCCAGCAACCCCGGAGGACCTGCGCCTGCTGACTGTGAGCGATCCCTTGGCCAACTACAGGTGTTTGAAACATGAATCGTTCACTTTTCCTGGATGCCCGTTGCTTGGGGATAACTTCAGATGCTCCAAGATTCAATCACAGCTCAGACTCACAGTGGTTTCAATGGACAGACAAATATATAAGAAAGTATATGGCGAGAATGAAACGGCTCAGCGGAGAGAAGTGTGGGAGAGCAACATGAGAATCACTGAACAGCACAGTCAAGAGTATCAACAAGGGAAACACAGCTTCACATTGGCAATGAATTCCTTTGGTGACATGACTAAGGAAGAATTCAAGGAGGCAAAGACCGGCTTACTGAGGCAGAAGCGCGGCCAGAACAACCTACTAGGTTCCAGATGCCATCAGGATGCCGGCCAGGCTTCCCTGGACTGAAGACCCCACCAATGCATCCTGGAGCTCCGCTTCCCCAGAGACCCACCCTACTAGGGAAAGAGAGAGGCAGACTGGGAGTATGGACTGACCAGTCAACGCCCATGTTCAGCGGGGAAGCAATTACAGAAGCCAGACCTTCCACCTTCTGCAACCCACAACGACCCTGGGTCCATGCTCCCAGAGGGCTAGAGAATGGGAAAGCTATTGGGGAGGGGATGGGATATGGAGATTGGGTGGCGGGAATTGTGTGGAGCTGTATTCACCCCCCCATCCTATGATTCTGTTAATGTCTTTTTTCTTAAATAAATAAAATTTTTTTAAAAAAGAGAAAAAAGTAAATAGAGATAAACATAAACAGTCCAATGTTAGGAGACACACTATCAAGGTAAACATTTCCTCTAAGATTTACAAATGACAACCAGAGTCGGGTGGTAGCACAGCTGGCTAAGCAGACGTGGCGCAAAGCACAAGGACCGCCTTAAGGATCCCAGTTCGAGCCCCCAGCTCCTCACCTGCGGGGGAGTTGCTTCACAGGCAGTTGAAGCAGGTCTGCAGGTGTCTTTCTCTCCCCCTCTCTGTCTTCCCCTCCTTTCCCCATTTCTCTGTCCTATCCAATGACTACAACAATAAAACAATAAGGGCAACAAAAGGGAATAAATACATATTTTTTAAAAGCATGTATTTGGGAGTAAGGTGGTAGCGGAGCAGGTTAAGCGCAGGTGGCGCAAAGCTCAGGAAAAGGGAATAAGTAAATTTCTTTTTTAAAGCATGTATTTAAAAGATGCTCAACAACATTAATTAGGCATTAAGGAACTGTACATCAAAACTCTAACAATAACATTATTAAACTGGCACCACAGTAACATAGGTGTGCGTAAGGAAATGGTGGAGTCTTCAGAGAAGGCCTCTTTGCTAAGTATACTGGGAGCACATCAGAAGTATATAAAACATAACCAGCAACTCTACTATCACACAGTAAAACAGATACCGGCACAAAGCTCTATAAGCTAACTGTCATAAAGGTCAAAAAGCGAAACCAGAGCTCACTAAAATCCTAGGTGTGTTTCCTCCCCAACTTGAGACCAGGCCCCAGAAGCTGATCTGCATCCACAAATGACATTCGTGCTTTAGCAGCTGGGAGAAAGGCCAAGCTCAAGGACCACAGAAGATGGAAAAGGGCAAGAGACTGGCTCCCTCCATGGTGGCCGCCTTCATCACTGCCAGGCCACCCCATCACCTGGGGCCCTAGTCAGGGAATCCTAGGATTCCCCTGTAGATCCAATGGACCTAGACCTCTAACGGACCCCTCTCTCCACCAACACTGATCACATCCATCAGGAATCTCATCATCAGCCCTTTCCAGGACCTTGCCCACGCTATAAATAGCAATGGTCAGGACTGCCCCACTCTCTTTGTTCTGTTTTTACCAGAAGCACTGTTCAACTCTGGTTTATAGTGGTGCTGGGGATTGAACTTGGGACTTTTGAGCCCTAGGTACCAGGGTCTCTTTGCATAACCATTATGCGTCCTACCCCAGCCCATGGCCCCACTCTCGGTAGTGTGTCCTTAACTGGGTGTGCAACCACCCAGATGGCCCCACTCACTGAAGGGAGGCTGGATCTTCATACTCTGTCATGGAAGAAGATGGTTCCAGAAATGAGTGCGACCTAAAAGGTTCCCAGCTGTGAGCAAAGACAGTGAGGTCAAACTCCAAAGAGACTCAGAGAGATTACACATGAATATACATGGACTCTGAGGCAGACTGAGTTGGTAAACAGTTCTTTGGATTATATATTCTTTCAAGTTTGAGAGCTATTCTCTGCCTCTATCCAGCTTTCTGGCCCTATTAACAACTCTGGTAAAATGTAATTAAGATTACATTTTACCTGATAATGTTTCAGCCCACCTCCTGTTAACTATCAAACTCAGGCAAAAATTACTAAAAATCATGAGCCCCTAGGAACATACCTAAAATAGACTTCCTAGCTTCTTAACACCCTAAATTCAGTATTCTCACCTGCTCTATTCCTAATTTCTGGTTCCTAAATACACATTTTGTCATGCCTCTTGCAGATGTTACTATGATCCCATCCTGAACTCCATGAACGGACAACTTCACCAATGTGTCCCTAAGTCTCACCTCTCCAGAGCCCTACCGGATAGGGAATGAAAGAATCAGGCTGGAAATACGGATTGACCTGCCCATATCCAGCAGACAATTACAGAAGCCAGACCTTCCACTTTCTGCACCCCAGAAAGAATTTTGGTTCAGACTCCCAGAGAAGGGGAGATATGGTAGGGGGAAATGATTAAAGGGCTATAAACCCCCAACTCCATCAGGACCTAGAGAGAGAAGAGGAAAAAAGGAAAGACATTTGGAAGTAGTGATAGGTGTTAGGTGTGACTTTTAAAAAAGAAAGAGGGGGAGTCGAGTGGTAGCGCAGCGGGTTAAACGCACATGGTGCGAAGCGCAAGGACCGACATAAGGATCCCGGTTCGAGCCCCCGGCTCCCCACCTGCAGGGGAGTCGCTTCACAGGCAATGAAGCAGGTCTGCAGGTATCTATCTTCCCCCCCCCTCTGTCTTCCCTTCTTCTCTCCATTCCTCTCTGGCCTATCCAACAACAATGACATCAATAACAACAATAATTACAAGAATAAAACAAGAGCAACAAAAGGGAATAAATAAATATTTTAAAAAAAGGAAGTGGGAGTCGGGCTGTAGCGCAGCGGGTTAAGTGCAGGTGGCGCAAAGCACAAGGACCAGCACAAGGATCCCGGTTCGAACCCCAGCTCCCCACCAGCAGGGGAGTCGCTTCACAGGTGGTGAAGCAGGTCTGCAGGTGTCTGTCTTTCTCTCCTCCTCTCTGTCTTCCCCTCCTCTCTCCATTTCTCTCTGTCCTATCCAACAACGACAACAACTATAATAACTACAACAATTAAACAACAAGCGCAACAAAAGGGAATAAATAAATAAAATAAATATTTAAAAAAAAAGGAAGAGAAGGCAGGATCATAGAACGAAAAAAAAAACAGGCAAGAAATAATACAGATAGATAACTATAGAAACAATAGTCAGCCCCTATCTGTGACTCTGGGAGAACCTCCGCAGTTTCCAAGAAAGGGGAAGGGGACACAGAACTCTGGTGGTAGGAAAGGTGCGGAATTCTACCACTGTTTGTAATTTGATAAATCACTACTAAAAAAAAAAAAAGGAAAAATGACAGAAATGTCTACTCTCAACTGATGAAAAAACATATAAAATGTATTTGTTGCTTATTCACACAACAGGGTATTTTGGAACACTGAAAAAACGAGTGTCATGTACAAGCCGGCAGCCCAGTACTACACTCATCCCTCAGCAACACCGACTCATGCATCACAGTATCTCCTGAGTATTCTAGAAACCGGCAAGGAAGTTGTAGTAACAAAGACAAATAAAAAGCAAGCACAGTAATACTTAGATAAGCTACAAAAGCCTGCAGATGCAGAGATCACCATTCCCAGATCAAACAAACACAACCGAGCTCTCCCTCCAGACTAGCAGTTGAGTCTGTATTCAAGCATTCCTGTTTCCCGTAGCTCTGCCAGAGCAACCAGCTTCAACGTAACCCGACTCTAAACACTAGCAGAACCCACATAACAAGGAACCCCTAAAAGAAGGGGTAGAGTGAGCAGCACGCTGAAGAGCCAGAGAGGCTGTGATGAGACGGGGCTGGCACAGCCTGGTGAGATTAGAAGGCACCAAACGAAATGTGTGGCTTCCCTCTAGAATGCGAGCAAACGACGCTGAGCAAGGGGGCCGGCCGGCGGCCTGGGTTAATTGTGCACACAGTACAAAGTGCAAGGAAGCAGGTCTCTCTCCGCCTCTCTATCTTCCCCTCCCCTTTCAATTTCTCTCTGTCCTATCCAATAAAATAGAAAAGTGGCCACTAGGAGAGGTGGACTTGTAGTGCTAGCACCAAGCCCCACTGGTATCCCTGAAGGCAAAAAAACAAAAAAGAAGTTGAGCAAGCATCTGGCAATATGAACTTCAAGAATACTGCTCAAGGAACTGCCTTGCTACTTCTGGCAGCGGATGAAGAACTGGCATAATATGAATGCCTGGGACCAACGAGAAAGAAAAGTGAATGAAGAAGCATGTAGCCATAGCACAATTGAAGCTGCTGTACTGCAAAAAGCCACTGGAGGGAGCAAGAACTTGGGACTTGCTAATAACACTATAGGCAGGGAACTGTGGCAGGCAAATCATAGCATGCAAGGACCAGGTCCAAGCGTGGTCCCCACCTGCAGGGGGAAAGCTTGTGAGTGGAGAAGCAGGACTTCAGGTATCTCTCTGTCTGTCTACCTTCCCCTCCCCTCTCAATTTCTCTGCCTCTATCAAATAATAAATAACGTTTTAAAGAAATCTTTCTTAGGAAAAAAAGAAATTCAAGGTCCCCAAACAAGATGAACTCAAGAGTCCCCTACCACCAAGATGAATTCAAAGAGTCGCACATCAAAAACACTATAATCAGATTATCGGACAGTGAGAATTCTGTTTCTTGAGAAGCGGTGCAGTGGATAAAGCACTGGACTCTCTATAGAGTGAGGTTCTACTTGGCTATCTGGTGTCTCATGTGCCAGAGTGATGCCTTAGTTCTTTCTTTATCTCTTCCCGCCCAGCGGGCCCCACTTTCTGTGTGTGTGTACACACACATATATCTGCATAGCTATAGACCAGTATTTAAAATATTTTACTTGGGGGGGCAAGTGGTGGCACACCAGGTTAAGTGCGCGCGTGCGCGCACGCGCGCGCGCGCACACACACACACACACACTTTTCTTTTTCTTTCTTCCTTTCTTTTGTTTTTTAACTTATCTTTCTCAATAAGAACACCAAAGCACTGCTTAGCTCTGGCTTCTGGTGGTACTGAGGATTGAACCTGAGATCTTGGAGCCTCAAGCATTAAAATCTTTTTTTTTTATCTTTCTTTTTTTATTTTCCCTTTTTATTGCTGTAGTTGTTATTGATGTTGTAGTTGTCATTCATGTTGTTGTTGGATAGGACAGAGAGAAATGGAGAGAGAAGGGGAAGACAGAGGGTGAGAAAGATAGACACCTGCAGACCTGTTTCACCTGGCCTGTGAAGCGACTCCCCTGCTGTCGCTGTGGGGAGCTGGGGGCTCGAACCGGGATCCTTACGCCAGTCCTTGCGCTTTGCGCCACATGTGCTTAACCCGCTGCGCCAGCGCCTGACTCCCAGGCGTTAAACTCTTTTACGGGGGTCGAGCACTGGCACACCTAGTTGAACCTTCACATTACCGTGCTCAAGGACCTGGGTTTTAGCCTCTGCTTCCCACCTGCAGGGGGATGCTTCAGGAGAGAGCTTTCTCTCTAGTTCTTTATCTCCCCCTCCCCTCTCAATTTCCTCTGTCTCTATCCAATAAAAGAGAGAGGGGAAAAAGAGAGGGAGAATTTTTTTTTTAATTTTTTTATTATCTTTATTTATTGGATAGAGACAGCCAGAAATCAAGAGGGAAGGGGGTGATAGAGAGGGAGAGGCACAAAGAGACACCTGCAGCCCTACTTCACCACTCATGAAGCTTTCCCCCTGCAGGTGGGGACTGGGGGCTCGAACCCAGGTCCTTGTGCATCGTAATACAAGCACTCAACCAGGTGCACCACCACTGGACCCCCAAATTTTTTTTTGCCTCCAGGGTTATTGCTGGGGCTCAGTGCCTGCCCCATGAATCCACTGCTCCTGGAGGCCATTTTTTCCTCCCTTTTGTTGCCCTTATTGTTGTAGCCTTGTTGCAATTATTATTGTTGTTGATGTCATTCACTGTTGGATAGGACAAAGAGAAATGGAGAGAACAGGGGAAAACAGAGAGGGGAAGAGAAAGACAGACACCTGCAGACCTGCTTCACTGACTGTGAAGCGACTCCCCTGCAGGTGGGGCTCAACCGGGATCCTTCCGCTGGTCCTTGTGCTTTGTGCCACGTGCACTTAACCAGCTGCACTACAGCCTGACCCCCATTTTTTAAGTGAAAAAATGGCCACCAGATTCAGTGGATTCCTATTGCCAGCACAGAGCCCCAGTGATAATTCTGGTAGCAATTTAAAAAAAAAAAGTCTTTTGCATAACCATTATATGCTGCCTCTCCCTCGCCCAAGAACCTCTATATAAATTCCTGTTCATACAAGTAATAATAACTCCCACCAGCTTACCCTCAGAACCCTGACAGATGCTCAGGACATGGAAAGCCATCACTTCCTCCAATCTCCATCACAATCAGCAGTTCTTACCTGGTTCGGGGAGTTCAGTCTGGGGAGTCAAGTTGGGAATCGCTGGCTCCTTGTCCAACTCGTCAACGCTGGCGCTGGATTTATCACAGACACTCAAACTCGGCGCCACGGAATCTAAACGGCCAGTGTGGTTTGGATCTGGCACTGCGTCCTCAGGTGTGTTCACAGGAGGGGCCTTAGGTGCTGATAACTCAGCCTCCTTTTTTAAAGGGTCATCAGGAAGCAAGACCCCAAAGGCACACTCCGAATTTTCTTTCTCCCTAAATCTGTTTGTGCGCTTACGAGGTTTAGTGCGCCTTTGGTTTAAACGCTGCCACCGTTTCTTCGGCACCGGCTGATTCACACTGTTAGGCTCTTCATTCTCACTGTTCATTTCAGAGTCCAGCTCTGGGTCTTTTTTGTTTTCAAAAGAGGGGCTTTTTTCAGGGATTTTATCAGGGTCCGACAGGTTGGTTTTGTTGTCAAAGGAAACATCAGGAACATGGGCACAGTCTTTACTTGTTACGTGGTCTATCAACTGAGGGGGTCCTTTGCCAGGGTCTCCTGGCCCACCTCCTGAGGGACTGCTCTCTGAAGGCCCGCTCTCTGAGTCTCTCGGCAGTGCAGCCTCAAGCGTCACCGGGGGGAGCTGGTTCAGTTTCCTTTTGCGCTCTGTTTTTAAAATCTTATGGCTCACTGTGTTCTCGTCCATCTGGGTTGAAAACCCATCTCGCAATTTGGATGGTAGTTTTGATCGCCCACAGTTGCGCCTAGTAACACAGTTTGAACGAGTTTTGTCAGAAGCAGGGAGGTTTCCTCTGTCAGACTCTAAGCCAGGGAGGGGAGTAGATAACTCCCCGGACAGAGCAGAGTCACTCCCACCAATGCTAGGACAGGCTGGATCCTGAGTACCGTCTCCCTTTTTCTCTGAATTCTGAGTAGAACTTCCTGAGACCAAGGCCTTAGATGGATCTACAGGGCTACTGGTCGAACAGTCCCCAGTAGCTGGACTACGATAGGAGACCAAGTTCTGAGCCGTCATTAAGCGGTGCTCCTTGGTCTTACTATCATGCATATCTTTCAACATCATCAGCAAGGTGCTGAATTTATAGTCTGGCTCAATGGGTATATGATTCTGACCAGATGTAGAAGAAAAAAGTAAAGGTTTTGGTGGTTTTGATGTCCCAGAGTCACTGACATCTTCGCTTAAGGATCTATAAGAAAGTTCCTTCAACTCTGACAGAACGTGCTTCACCACTGCTGTTTCTATGTCACTAGAATCCCTGGTTTTCTCATGCATGTTGCTCAGTAGTTTTAGCCCATCTACTTTCCCACTTTTGGAAATGCTGGCCAAAGGAGAGCCCTTGGTATCAGAAGAGCATTTCAAGCTGCAGTCCTCTTGTGTAACTGGTGGTTCTACACCTGGACTTTCTTTATGTTTGCACTTAATACTATGAATCTTGGGTTGTTTGTTTTTTGAATGCAACAAAGCTTGGTTTGTAGTCCCACCCTTTACTAGTGAGTTTTCAATGGAAATGCTTGATGGTGTGCTGAACTTTGGAGAAAGACCATCATTTCTAAAGTCTGGCTGGGGCTTACAAACAAGAGTAGACAACTTAAGATCAGCAAGATTGACCTGAGAAGTCTCAGTTCCAGGCTCTGCTGTCTTAGTACACTCCACTAAGTGGTCTGGATGTGAATTAGTAATGTGGGACTTCTGCTTCGCTTTTACCTTAGTGTTTGTGGCAGGATACCTACAATACGTTACCTTTTCGTTTTTCTGCATTGACAACACATCCTCTGTTCTATCAAAAGTGTCTGTAATTTCAAGTACACTGTTATCAGACTCTGAGCTGTGATCGATAGCGTCCAAGTCACTGCTATCATCATCAGAAGTGGAAGAAATACTAATGGAATCACTTCGTTTTTCTTCATCACCTGCTCCATTGTAGCAGAGCCGCATTTTTGAACTGCACATCAAACTCCGTTCAAAATTTTTCTTCTCTCCAGGATGATTAGAGATCAAGGCACCCTCAGGTAAGCCCAATAAGGAGTCACAATTTGAGGTCTCAAATTCTGTCTTTGCAGTATTTTGTCCACAAGAAAACAGGAAACTTCCTGGAGCAGTGCTGGACCCTGTGATGCTGTTTGCTATCCTAGAAAGTTCATTAGAGGCCTGATTATCAGGCACATCCCCAGAAATAAAGTTCAGGCCAAGGTTCTCTGAATTTTTCCCCCTCTGTTCTTCTGGATGTGTTTCAAATTGCACATGGCCCTTTTTCACACAAGTCCTTTTTGGGTTATCAGAGCACTTTCTGGCTCGAGATTTAGCACAAGGCTTTTCTTTCTCATCATCAGAATGTTCAGAGTCAAAAGCCAGAGATTTCAAGCAGCCATTAAGCAAAAGATCATGCTCTGACTCTGGGTCATTTGTACAATCCTCAAATGGCATATCTTCCTCACTGTCCAATTTGAGAGAACTGGTGACACGTTTCCGGCTCTTTGATCCCTTGGGAACATCATACTGCTCAGCAAGACCAACACTGGCTTCCCATTTACTCAAAATTTTTTGAGGAACCTTAAATGTGAAGGGAAAAAAAAAAAAGACGATCATTATCAAAGAAATGGAGAGGGAGGAGGGAATAAGGACATGATCACTACTCAAATCAAAGGCTTTTCAATGCTTTATTTATTTACTTTTTAAAAAAGAAACTGAGAGGGAAGTGGGGGAGGGAAAGAGACATCTGAAGCCCTACTTCACCACTGTGACATTTCTCCCTGCAAGCAGGAACCAGAGGCTTGAACCCGGGTCCTTGTGCACTCAACCACGTGTGGCAGCCCTTGGCTCCCTCAAGATCGTTTCCTATGTGCAAGGACCCAGGTTCAAGCCCCCGGTCCCCACCTGCAGGGGGAAAGCTTTGCGAGTGGTGAAGCAGGGCTGCAGGTGTCTCTCTCCCTCACGATCACCAACTTCCCTGTTGATTTCTGGCTGTCTCTATGCAATGAATAAATTAAAAAAAAAAAAAACGTTTCATGAGAATAGCAGGAAATGAATATGTTCACTCACAGCATAACAGAAAAGTCTCCGCACCACAATACCCCTCAACACTACCAATATTATATTCCTGTATCAGAGTAATTATGTATTTCCTACTTGTCCTCTATACCTTAAAAGAGGGACTAAGCCCCTTGCTGGCTTAACAAGACTAAGTACTTACTGAGTTGCATAGAAAATAAAGTAGGGCCCGGGTGGTGGCGTGCCTGGCTGAGCGCACATGTTACAGTATGCAAGGACCCAGGCTCAAGCCCCTAGTCCCCACCTGCAAGGGGAAACCTTTGTGAGCGGTGAAGCAGTATTGTCTCTCTCTGTCTCTCTGCCTTCCCTTTCGATTTCTGGCTGTCTCTATCAAACAAATATAATTAAATAAATAAATAAATAAGAAAATAAAGAGCTAAGCAAGGTCAAATTTTAAAAGTTGGGACAGTCAACCCTGCTCTAGGAAACTGAATTTTGAACCTCTGGTTCTCACTAGGATGTTAGTAACCAAAATGATTCTACACGGGTCTGTAGCCAGTCTCCTGGGCTAAACCACGTTGTCCAGAGAAACTAAAATATCCTAGAGTAACGAAATACGTAGGTTCTTCTCATGATTCCCTCACTCCCCCAGGATGAAGGTATTAATGTTCTGTGAAACAGTTACTTTTTCAGATCCTTATTTCCCTCCATGATTTAACTGAAAAACAGTATTGGGTTGTTGGAAAATTCATGTGTTTTTACATAGAAAAACAAACAGAAAGTCGTCATATTTCCAACAATCCAGTCAAATTTATGTTAGTTTACATACATACTTTAAATACCTGAAAACAGGTGCTGGGTTGAGTGTGTAAAAACTCAAATCACAAAGACCTAGGAGGTAGTGCAGTGGGTAAGGTGTAAGTCAAGCATGAGGTGATACATGTCGCTAGCATGACATGTATCAGAATGAGGCCTTTTTTCCTGCTTTCGGTAAATAAGTGAACCCTAAAAAAATTCAGGTCAAGGGACTTGGGTGGTAAAGCAGTGGGTTAATGCACATGGCATGAAGCACAAGGACTGGCTCAAGGATCCTGGTTCAAGCCCCCAGCTCCCCCGCACCTGTAAGGGGAGCCGCTTCACAGGCAGTGAAGGTCTGCAGGTGTCTTATCTCTGTCTCCCCATCTTCCCCTCTTCTCTTGATTTCTCTCTGTTCTATCCAACAACTAAAATAACAGTAACAACAAGGGCAACAAAACAGGAAAAATGGCCTCTAGGAGCAGTAGATTTATAGTGCAACTAAAAAGAGGTGTTAGGGCTGAGCTAAATAGCATAATGGTTATGCAAAGAGAGTCTCAAGCCTGAGGCTCTTAAGTCTTAGGTTCAATCCCCTGTACCACCATAAGCCAGAGTTGAGTGGTGCTCTAGTAATAAGGAGGAGGAGGAGGAGGAGGAGGAGAAGGAGGAGGAGAGGAAGGAGGAGGAGAAGTGTTTGTTAATTTTACCTTATGCCTATATGTTTTGTCCTTCTGCTTCCCTCTTCTTCTAAGGACAGGTAGTTCTTCAAACTGATGTCTGCCTTCAAACATGACAATTGCTTTTCCAGCTACCCAGGCTCTCTCTGAAGGGTCTCCAAAAGCCTCCACGTAGTACTGTCGATAAGGCCTCCGATTGGAAACTAATGAAGGAGAACCAACTGTCATTACTTAAAACAAAGCAAAACACTAGCTATACCTTTAGGGGTGAGGTGGAGGAGTTAGGAAACTAAAATACAAGGACATTTTTAAATAGTAAATACATGTGGAAAGAAAATGCAAGGCTGGAGGGAGTCGGGCGGTGGTGCAGCGGGTTAAGCGCACGTGGTGCAAATCGCCAGGACCTGCGTAAGAATCCCAGTTCGAGCCCCCGGCTCCCCACCTGCAGGGGAGTCGCTTCACAAGCAGTGAAGCAGGTCTGCAGGTGTCTGTCTTTCTCTCCTCCTCTCTGTCTTCCCCTCCTCTCTCCATTTCTCTCTGTCCTATCCACCAACAACGACATTAATAACCACAACAATGTTAAACAACAAGGGCAACAAAAAGGAAAATAAATAAATAAAAAATAAAAAAAAAAGATACACTAGAAAATGCAAGGCTGGAGAGAAAGCAAGATGGTTATGCAAACAACTTCACTGCCTGGGGTTCTGAGGTCCTAGGTTTAACCCCAGGCAACACCATAACCAAACCTGAGCAGCACTCTAGTGAAAAGAAAAGGAAAAATTTAAATTTAAATTTATTAAAGAACTTTAAATTTATTAAATTTAATTTAAATTTATTACAGAACTCAATGATTCGGTTTGATCATATGTAGCGTATTAAGAGAGCAGTCAGCTGGACTAGTTATTTTCTCATACCTCAACCTCAAATTTACAAAACATATCTTTAATTCAGTTCCTCGGGGACTAGGCAGTAATGCGCCTGGCTAAGCGCACACAGTACTAAGGGCAAGGACCACACAAAGTTCCAGATTTGAGACTCCGGCCCCTAACCTGGGGGTATGTTACTTCATGAGCGTGACGCAAGTCTGCCGGTGTCTATCTTTTTCTCTCCCTGTCTCCCCCACCCCTCTCAATTTCTCTCTGTCCTATCCAAAAAAAGGAAAAAAGGGAAAAAGAAAAAATGGCCATCAGGAGCAGGGGATTTGTAGTGCAGGCACAAGCCCCAGCGATAACCTTGGAGGGAGGGGGAAAAAAAAACAGCATCAATAAGGGTAACAACAAGGGCAACAAAATGGGAAAAATGGCCTCCGGGAGCATTGGATTTATAGTGCAGGCACCAAGCCCCAGGAATAACCCTGTAAGAAAAAAAAAAAAATCAGTCTCCCTTCCAGCTCATAAGATGACAGCAGAACCTTGGAATAGAATAAGGATACAAAAGCAGGACCATCAGCAGAGAGCTGGCACAGGAGCTCCGCACAGGTCCTGACCTTTGCATTAAAGATAAAGAGGGTATGGGAGACAGAATAATGGCAATGTAGAGATTTTCATGCCTGAGGCTTCAAAGTCCCAGATTTAACCCCCTACAGCATCAAAACCAGAGCTGAGCAGTACTCTAATAAAACCATTAAAATTAGAATAAATAAATATAGAGAGAGAATACAATCAGGCAGTGAGTGAATAGATCAAATGATGGAACATGGACTTACAAGTTTGAGGTTTCAAATTTGATGCCTGGTGCCATATGTACCAGACTGGTGTTCTTGTCTTTCTAGCTTATGAGACTGTCTTCATATGTAACAAATAAAATAAATATATATTTTTAAAGGTGGGGGGAGGGAGTTCGGCGGTAGCGCTGCGGGTTAAGCGCACATGGCGCAAAGTGCAAGGGCCAACAGAAGGATCCCGGTTCAAGCCCCCGGCTCCCCACCAGCAGGAGGTCACTTCGCAAGCGATGAGGCAGGTCTGCAGGTGCCTATCTTTCTTTCCTCCTCTCTGTCTTCCCCTCCTCTCTCCATTTCTCTCTAACCTATCCAACAACACCTATGACAACAATAACAACTACAACAAACACAACAACAAGGGCAACAAAATGGGAAAAATAGCCTCCAGGAGCAGTGGATTCGTAGTGTAGGCACTGAGCCCCAGCGATAACCCTGGAGGCAAAAAAAAGGGGGGGTGGGTGGGCAAGAGGTGGCACAGTGGCACTGGACTCTCAAGCATGAGGTCCCAACTTCACTCCTGCACAACACATGTACTGGTTCTTCCTGTCCTCCTACTTTTCTCATAAATATAATAAAATAAATCTTGAGGAAAAGAGGAGGGTGAGAGAGAGGGTGCGGAGGAGGGGGATAGCATAATGATTATGTAAAAAGACTTTCTTGCCTGAGACTCCAAAGTCTCATGTTCAATCCCCTACAGAGACATAAGCCAGCTAAAGAAAAAAAAAAAAGGACGGGGTCAGGTGGTAGTGCAGTGTGTTAAGCGTACAAAGGAGGTCTTGAAACTTTACATCAGGCTCAACCTGACGCTGTTGACTGGCTACGGAAGAAGGGCAAACGCTAGAAGAAGAAGCGCCAAGCACAAGGACCGGCTTAAGGTTTGAGCCCCCTGCGGGAGGGGAGAGGGTTTGCTTCCCAAGCGGTGAAGCAGGTCTGCTACTATCTTTCTCTTCCCCTCCTCTCCGATTTCTCTGTCCTAACGAACAACAACGACATCAAGAATAATAATAATCACGACAACGATAAAACAACAAGGGCAACAAAAGGGGGGGGGGGGGAATACCCTCCAGGAGCAGTGGATTCATAGTGCAGGCACCGCGCCCCAGCCATAACCCTGGAGGCAAAAAAAAAAGAGGAGGACAGGGACTAGGAGTTAGTGCACTGGGTTAAGTGCACATATGACCAGGAATAAGAACCCAGATTTGAGCCTACTCCCCACCTACAGGGGGGTGATTCACAGGAGGTGTCTATCTAATCTCTCTCCTCTACCCTCCCCTCTCAATTTCTCTGACTAATCAAAAAACAAACTAGAAAGGAAATAAGGGGGGGGGGTTTTTTTGCTGCTGGTGGATTTGTAGTACTGGTGGATTCTTAGCACTGAGCTCCAGCAATAATCCTGGTGACAATAAAATACTAACAATAATATAAAAATATTAAATTATAATTTAAAAAATAAGAATGCACTCTCATTACATTGTCATAGAAAAGCCAAATACTTACTTATTACTATTTCACTATTTGTTAGCTTCCCCTCTACTGGTGGGGACCCAGGGCTTGTACTCATCTAGTCCCGAAAAGCCAGATCTTAAGCCCTCCACAGCAATTACAACAGAATGGATGGTCATGAGCTAGCTCCACGTGCTCAAACAGGTTCAAAAGTATTTTAAGTGTTTGAAAAACCACAAATTTGGAGGTTTTAATTCAAGAACTATCTGAGCTATTCTCTTCCAACAGTCTCGTTTTAAGGTCCTTAAGAAATATATATACGGGAGTCGGGCGGTAGCTCAACGAGCTAAGCACACAGTATTATCTTTCCCTCCCCCTCTCTCTCTGTCTTCCCCTCCTCTCTCCATTTCTCTCTGTCCTATCCAACAACAATAAAACAAGGACAACAAAAAGGAATCATTTTTTTTTTTTTTTTTTTTTACCAGAGCACTGCTCAGCTCTGGCTTGTGGTGGTGTAGGGGATTGAACCTGGGACTTTGGAGCCTCAGGCATGAGAATCTCTTTGCATAACCATTATGCTATCTACCCCTGCCCTAAATATTTTTTAAAATTATATATATATATATATATATATCTTTGACAGTTAAGTTGCTAAGTAAATTTTTTTAATAAACAGTCACTGAGGTTCAGTGAAGCTTTACCCCAGAAGTTAAGATTAAAGGAGTAGGGGGGAGTGGAGAACATAATGGTTATGCAGAAAGACTTTCATGCCTGAGGCTCCAAAAGTCCCAGATTCAACACCCCACCCCACGCATAAGCCAGAGTTGAGCAGTGCTTTGTAGAACAAAAAAACTTAAAGGAGTCAGGCGGTAGCACAGTGGGTTAAGCACACATGGTGCATAGTGCAAGGACTGGCGTAGGGATCCCTAGTTCAAGCCCCCGGCTCCCCACCTACAGGGGAGTCGCTTCACAGGTTTTGAAGCAGGTCTGTAGGTGTCTCTCTCTCTCTCCCCTCTTCTCTCCATTTCTCTCTATCCTATCTAACAACAACAACAATAATAATAATTGCAACAACAATAAAAAAACAAGGGCAACAAAAAGGAAAATAAATATAAAAAACAAACCAAAAAAGGTACAGAACAACACTGATATTTGAAAAACCAACAAAAAATTGTAAGATGTGAAAGAAAAGTTATCAGAATTTTATGTGAGGGCTTCCAGCAGACAGCTGAAACAAAGCTAGTCAGGAAACCTTGGTCTCCGTCCAAACTGAAGAAAGTCAAACAGTTTTGGTGGACACAACAAACAGTTTTGGTGGACACAACAGAAGCTGTCTGTGCCAAACACTGTGCAAAGACTGCAAGAGACTTAAGGGCAATTCTACAAATGCAGGACTAAAAAGTCAAGGCTCAGGACACTTTTCTGGCTAAAATAATCTTAAAATAACAGGCATACGCATGTAGAAGTACAGGGCTATTATTATTTTTTTATTGTTGTTATTAATGTCGTCGTTGTTGGATAGAACAGAGAGAAATGGAGACAGACACCTGCAGACCTGCTTCACCGCCTGCAGGTGGGGAGCTGGGGACTCGAAACGGGATCCTTGTGCCGGTCCCTTATGCTTTGCAACACGTGCACTTAACCCACTGTGCGCTACCACCCAATTCCCCAGGGCTATTATTTAACCCAAAAAAAAAAAAATGTGTCTAATAACGTTTTTTTCATAGCTCATATATCAAAGCAGTAGAACATCATTATGGTTGAAGAATAATTTTTTTTTTTAACTCAAACAGAAGAAACCACAAAAAAAGCTGCAACCAACTCTTTTATATGGAATTCTAAACGGAATTGGTAGTGCTATTAGAACCCTATAAACAGGGTGGGGAGACAGCATGATGGTTATGCAAACAGACTCTAATGCCCTAGGCTCTGAGGCCCCAGGTGCAATCCCCCATACTACCTTAAACCTGACTTGGGCAGTGCTCAGGGTAAAAAGAACCCAGTAAACAGACTCTCACACAGCAGTTCACAGTTCTGATCCCTAACAGTAAAACAACAAAAAACAGGAGAATTTCAAATCCTGTCATGCAAACTAAGGACAAACAAATCCATGAACATCTTACAGGAAGCAAAGAAAACAGAATAATTCAAGGGCAATAATGCAAATAAACTGAATACATCAGGAATGATTAGGAAAACCGATGGCACTGCTGTTTTTGCCTTAGTGGGAGTTTAGATACTCAAGTGAGACATTAGAGTGGCTAACAAAATGCTGCATGGTTCTATGCTTCAAGTGGAACTGCTGAAATTGGGAAAGATCTCCATTTCCAATAGCTGCTTTAGTGCAGCAAGTACAGCAATACAGTTGAATCACTGTTCATATAGGTAATAGCACTAATAGTAAGAAGGGTACTTTAAGCTGAACCACAAGTATAATCTACAGGAATCAACCACCAAACTCTAGGAATATCATGCTAAGCCCTAAGAGTAAGAAGTTTCTGCACCCATTCAAGTATGATGTGCGGACATTTATGAGACAGATATGGACAAAGTCTTACACTAGGTGTTACCATGGATTCCTCACAACACCAGCCCAAGGAAATTAGGACAGCAATTCCTACTTTATAAACATCTTAGCAAGTTGTGACTTCAAAAGCAAATTCAGAGTGAAATCCTTGTGAGAACTATGATGTTCATCTTTGGCGGGTGAGAGGATGGGGATACAGAATTTTTTTTTAGATAGAGACAAGAGACAGGGGTAGTGAGTGAAAAGGACTGCAGCACTGAAGGTTCCTCCATGAGTTAGGGGCCAGGCTGGAACCACATATGTGGCAAAGCAGCACGCAATCCGAGTGAGCTATTTTGCTGGTCCCCACAACACAGCCCTTTTAAATGTAGTGTCTAAAATGAACAAATCTGTACAGAGAGTAGATTGCTGTGGCTGCTTGGAGAAGGCAGAAGCTAAAGGCATGGAGTTTCTTTTTGGGATGCGGCTCTAAAATTGGTTGTTGGAAACAAAATACGAAAGTGAATAAATCAATAAATAAATTATTGTTGTTACACAATTATGAATACATCAAAACAGCTGAACCACATCTCAACAAAACTGTCTGGAAGAGGCCAGGTGGTGGCGCAGCTGGCTGAGCACACGTTACAATGTGCAAGGACCCAGGTTCAAGTCCCTGGTCCCCACCTGCAGGGGGAAAGTCTCATGAGTGGTGAAGCAGGGCTGCAGGTGTCTCTTTGTCTCTCTTCCTCTCTATCCCCCACCTCTTCCCTCTTGATTTCTGGCTGTTTTTATCCAATAAAAAAAAAATAAAGATAATAATAATAGTGGCCCAGGAGGTGGCGCAATGGCTAAGGCACTAGACTCTCAAGCATGAGAGCCTGAGTTCAATCCCTGGCAGCACATGTACCAGAGTGATGTCTGGTTCTTTCGCTCTCTCTCTCTCCCCTATCTTTCTCATTAATAAATAAATAAAATCTTTAAAAAAAAAGATAATGATAATAAAAAAACTGTCTGGAAACAAAAGAAAAAAGACAAGGGTAAGGAGGAGAAATAGTACAAGGTGTAAGGAGTCAGAAAAATATGAATTCTAACTTCATTTTGAATGACTAAATAGCAGCGATTTATGAATTAAAGCAGAAAATAAGTGACAAGCATCTTGGTTTGGGAAGAATATAGGAACAGCGGTAATGCAAAAGAAAGACAAGTGCTGGTGAGGGCATGGAGATAAAAGAACCCAAATACACAGTTGACGGGACTGTAAAATAATGTATCTATAGTGAGAAGTAGTGTAGAAACTCCTAAAAAGAAAAAAAAAAAAAGAAGAAGAAAAGAAAGAAAGAAAGAAAAAGAAAAAAATCTGCCACCATATGGAAGCACCTGCAGACAGAAGTTTTTGAGTGGTAGAGCTATGCTGTGGTCTCTTGCCCTCTTTTTTTTTTTAAATTATTTATATTTAATTCCTTTTTGTTGCCCTTGTTTTATTGTTGTAGTCATTATTGTTATTGATGTCGTTGTTGTTTGATAGGACAGAGAGAAATGGAGGAGGGGAAGGCAGAGAGGGGGAGAGAAAGACAGACACCTGCTTCATTGCTTGTGAAGTGACTTCCCTGCAGGTGGGGTGCCAGGAGCTCGAACCAGGATCCTTATGCAGGTCTTTGCGCTTTGAGCCACCTGTGCTTAACCAGCAGGGCGACCACCCGTCTCTTGCCCTCTTAAAACAAAGGAAGGGGCAGGGTAGATAGCATAATGGTTATGCAAAGAGACTCTCCTGCCTGCGGCTCCATAGTCCCACATTCAATCCTCCATGCCACCATAAGCCAGAGCTGAGCAATGCTCTAGTTAAGGAAAGAAAGAAAGGCCTCAGCAATAACTCCAGTGGCCAAAACTGGGCTATGCTAAAGACAAATATATTTTGGTGATCCAAATAGAGCTTTATCCATCTAGCTTGAGATCTTAACTTAATTTTTAAAAAAAGGCAACAACAAGTTTATGATCTCATACTGGATAACCAAATACAAGTGTTACCTTTCATTTTCGAGTGAGTGTTAATTATCGGATCGGAACAAATCCTGCAGGGCCACCATGGACGTCTCTTGAATTTTGCCCAGATGAGATCTCCAACTTCATACTTCAGTGGTGTAGATTTTTTCTTGGGTTGACACTTTAAATAGACAAAATGTGGGGAATCAATAAAAAGGAAACTTTTTAAAAACAGCATATCACGTTCCTATTAGTCTTGTCTGGCTGACAGCACTCCCCCGCTGTAACAAGTACATAGTGTAAGAACAACCGAATGACAGTGAATTCAGTTTTCTATAACATGGCCATTTAAGTAGTAGAAATTGTTTCAATGTTTTATAATACTGTGGAAAGACAAATGCATTATTTTAATTTATATACAGTTACTTAAATAATGAAATAAAACCATCCCAACAAAAAGTATTTTTGCCCTGATCTTTAAATCACAAAATACCAGAGGCAAAAGGAAAATGAAAATTAGAAAAATCAATTTTTTTACAGTGTCAAGAGCCTGTGGGTCAACAAAATGTTATATATGTTGGTGAGGTTAGATAGCATGGTGGTTATGGAAAGAGACTCATTCTGGATGCTCTGAAGTCCCAGGTTCAACCCCCTGAATCACCCACCATAAACCAGAGCTGAGCAGTGCTCTGGTGTTTAAAAAAAAAAAAAAAAAAAGAAAGAAAGAAACAAAATGTTATACATGTATATTATATCTCGATAAAATGGGTAGGTGCCCACTTGTGGTTCCCTCTAAAGGTGATATTGTATATCTTTTCTCAAAAAGATGTTCTTACTATTTAGATGGCTCTAAATAAGCAATTGTGAAATCTACTGTCATACTAAGTCAAATCAACTAACCTGGACTTTCTCAAGACATGCAAGAGAGGATGTATACAGCTGTGCACTACACGCCTCAAGGAATACAATTCACCCAAACTGCAATGTGCATCAAGCTCTTTGGACTTGTGCAAAAAAAAAAAACACTCTGGTTGCATCTTTTATCCGAGGATCAACATGCTACAATCTGCGATCCACATGCCCCCATCTGAGCCCTTAGCCCATGTCCACAGCTCCAGCACATGCCGGGACAGTACAAATCTCCATTCTTCAAAGGAGCACAGCTTAGTATTTAGCTGGAATGAGCTTCCAGCAGGTCTTCCGCATAGATGAGTCGCAGTTACTTCTAACACAATAGCAACATCCTCATTTTACTCCAAGGCAATACACAAATCTGATTTTCTCCAAGTCCTGGGTCTTTAAAAAAGATTAGTAAACTTTCTCTCAATTTTCCCTCCTTAATACATTTCTCTGGATTTATCAGGCCAGAAACGCAGCTCACTTAGCAAGGGTGCTGCTTTGCAGTATGAGTCACCCAAACTTTAAACATGGTTCCCATCATAGTAAAGGCAGCTTCAGTGTTGTGGTTTCTCTCTCTCTCTCTCTCTCTCAGGAAAAAAAAAGGGGGGGAGGTAGCATAATGGTCATGCAAAAAAGAGTTTCATGCCCAAGGCTCCAGAAGTCCCAGGTTCAATACCCTGAACAACCATAACCAAGAGCTGAGATGCACAGTGGGAGGAGAGAGATCCTTCAAGCAGACTCGGCTCCGCACCTGCAGAGCGAGGGTTGCTTCACAAGTGGTGAAGCAGGTCTGCAGTTGTCTTTTCTTTCACCCTTTATAATCTCTCCTTTTCTCTCAGTTCTATCAAAAAGAAAAAAAAAAAAAAAAAAAGGCCTCCAGGAGTAGTGGATTCGTGGTGCCGGCACTGAGGCCCAGTAATAACCCTGGAGACAAAAAGAAAAAGTGAAGGCCAGGCGGTAGTGCAGCAGGTTAAGCGCAGAAGGCAAAAAGCGCACGGACTGGCTAAAGGATCCCGGTTGAAGCCCCCGGCTCCCCACCTGCAGAGGGAGGTTGCTCCACAAGCAGTGAAGCAGTGTAGCAAGTGTAGCAAGTCTTTCTCTCCCCCTCTGTCTTCCCCTCCTCTCTCTCTGTCCTATCCAACAACAATGACAGCAATAACAACAAAGATAAACAAGAAAGGCAACAAAAGGGAAAAAATAGCCTCCAGGAGCAGTGGGTTCATAGTGCAGGCACCCAGCCCCAGCGATAACTCTGGAGACAAAATTAAATAAATCTTTAAAAAGAAAAACTAAATTGGACAAAGGCCAAAAGGGTAACAATGGTAGAGTGCGTGCCTGGTAGCTTACCAATGTGAGGCCCTGGGTTCAGTCTCTAGTACTGCCTGGCAGTAAAATACAGGACTTAAAATATTATGCATGTACAACACTCTATCTATTGTCAAACATAAAACATTAACCCCCCAATAAAGGGGGAAAAAAACATACAGGACTTGCATGCCCCCTAAGTCTCCAGGTCCAATCAAGAGCATGAAATTCAGCTGTGATACACGACTTTTCTTTTTTTTGCCTCCAGGGTTATTGCTGGGGCTCCGTGCACCACCAGTCCACTCCTGCAGGCATTTTTGTTCCCATTTTTGTTGCCCTTGTTTTTTTATCGTTGTGATTATTATTATTACTGATGTCATTGTTGTTGAGTAGGACAGAGAGAAATGGAGAGGGGAAGACAGAAGGGGGGAGAGAAAGACACTTGCAGGCCTGCTTCACCGCTTGTGAAGCGACCCTCCTGCAGGTGGGGAGCCCGGGGTGCGAACTGGGATCCTTGTGTGGGTCCTTGTACTTCACGCCATGTGTGCTTAACCCACTGCGCTACCGCCTGCCCCCACCCAACTACTTTTAACCTGATAACTCTGCTATCAGAGAGGTTATCATAGAATAGCCTTACTAAGAACTACAACAAATTCTTCATGTAAAGGTACCAACAGATGAAGCAGAAACTGTATCTTACTTTTTAAAAATATTTATTTATTCCCTTTTGTTGCCCTTGTTCTTTTACTGTTATAGTTATTGTTGTTGTTATTATTGATGTCATCGTTGTTGGGTAGGACAGAGAGAAATGGAGAGGGGAGGGTTAGACAGAGAGGGGAGAGAAAAAGTAGACACCTACAGACCTGCTTCACTGCTTGTGAAGCGACCCCCTGCAGATGGGGAGCCAGAGGCTCGAACCGGAATCCTTCCACCGGTCCTTGTGCTTTGCGCAACCTGCTGCGCTTAACCCTCTGCAAAATCCACCCGACTCCCTGAGTCTTACTTCTTGAAATATAATGACAGGGAGATGAGAAATTGTACTCATTTCCTAACAATTCTGTTAAGCCACCAACTCCCCCAATAAAGTAAAATATAATAACAATTATTATTATAATTATAATGAAGTGAAAGTCCCCAAGTCTTACTCATCATCAATTTTATAACCTGTGCACTCAACAGGTGAGACACCATCCAGCCACAGTTACCCAATTTTTGTCCATACTGTTTCCTGCCAGTCCAAGGCTGACATCAAATCTGGCCTTCAGTCAGGATGACAAGACCAGGGGCCAGGTGGTGGCACACCTGGTTGAGCACCCATGTTAAAATGCACAAGGACTGGAGTAGGGTACCAAAGTAAAAACCCTGGGTGAGGGTGAGGGTGAATGTTCGGCGTGGAGGGGGGATGGGATAAGACACAGTCTTTTGGTGGTGGGAGTGGTGTTTATGTACACTCCTATTAATGTGTAGTCATATAAATCACTATTTAATTAATATGAGGGGGGAAATTGATTGACTGTCTCAAACTTTTTAATGCACAGACCATAGGCTAAATCTTCGATATGTAGACTCTCTTAAAAGCTTAGACCAGGGAGAACAAAAGTAACCGGTGGCACAGCTATATACAAATAATGTCAAAGGACATAAATTATGGTGATGTGATGGTGTGTATGATACAGCAAATTCTACCAAAGGGATATTTCAAAGTTAACCCAATTGCCAAATAATGTGATTAGAGCAGTAACAATATATTGCCGTCTTAAATCCTAAGACAGCAAGAACTTCTCTCTTCCTCTTTAGAGCCTATTATTTCCCCCAGTCCTGGAACCTTTAAGGTGGGGCTCACTCTCAAGCATGCTTCTCTCAATTCATACCAAATGATATTGCATCCACCAATCCCAACCTAATCAACTCAATGAGTACCACCTTCAGCATGTTTCACTTCAGACTGTGCCCAGAGATGTCAGGCATGAAATGTCACCCTTCAGCCTCATTACTCGGGTGAGATGTTTCCTTTCTCATAGGAATCTCTAATTCCATTCCAGGTGGTTCACCTCCTAACAAAGTCCCAAAACCTACATATAGACCAGGTCCTGTGACATAGAGCATATGTTCACATGTATCCATAAATTAGGGCAAAATAATATACCTGAAAGCAAAAGTACACAACAGTGCACAATTTGTTTGACTTTATATGTTAACTCTCTTTTCAGCCACCAGGTTCCAGTTGCCAGCATGATGCCAATCAGACTTCCCTGGACAGACAACCCCACCAATGTGTCCTGGAGCTCAGATTCCCCAGAACCCGCCCCACTAGGGAAAGAGCGACAGGCTGGGAGTATAGATCAACCTGTCAACAGCCATGTTCAGCGGGGAAGCATTACAGAAGTCAGACCTTCTACCTTCTGCACCCCATAAATGACCCTGGGTTCATATTCCCAGAGAGTTAAAGAACAGGAAAGTTATCAGGGGAGGGGATGGGATACGGAGTTCTGGTGGTGGGAATTGTGTGGAGTTGTACCCCTCTTATCCTATGGTTTTGTCAGTGTTTCCTTTTTATAAATAAAATAAATAAATAAATGCACAAGGACCTGGGTTCAAGCCAATGGCCCCCTCCTGCAGGGAGAAAGCATTGCAAGTGGTGAAACAAGGTTGTAGGTGTGTCTCTTTCTCCCTCTATCTCGCTCTTCCTTCACAATTTCTGACTCTCTCTATATAATAATTAAGATAAGGGAGGGGTTGGGCAGTAGCACAGCAGGTTAAGCACACGTGGCGCAAAGCACAAGGATCAGCATAAGGATCTTGGTTTGAGCCCCGGGCTCCCCACCTGCAGCGGAGTCGCTTCACAAGCAGGTGTCTTTCTCTCCCCCTCTCTGTCTTCCCCTCCTCTCTCCATTTCTCTCTGTCCTATCCAAGAACGACGACATCAATAATAACAATAATAACTACAACAATAAAACAACAAGGGCAACAAAAGGAAATAAATAAATAAGTAAAAAAAAAAAAAAAAAAAAAAGACGAAGGATGACAGTACCTCGTGGCCAAGAGAGACAGAGTACCATGCACCATGGCTCAGCTTACAAGGAGGCCAGAGTAGACTAGGATTTTTATTTTATTTTATTTCAAAGTTCCAAATTTATTCTTATTTCTTTTTTGCCTCCAGAGTTATCACTGGGGCTCAGTGCCTGCACTACAAATCCACTGCTCCTGGAAGCCATTTTCTTCCCATTTGTTGCCCTTGTTGTTATTATCTGGATAGGACAGAGAAAAATGGAAAGAGGAGGGGAAGACAGAGAGGGGAGAGAAAGACACCTGCATATCTGCTTCTCAGTTTGTGAAGGAACCTCCCTTGCAGGTGGGGAGGAGCTGGGGGCTTGAACCGGGATCCTTACACTGGTCCTTGCGCTGCTTTGCACTATGTGTGCTTAACCTGCTGTGTGTGCTACAGCCCGGCCCTGCAAAGTCCCAAATTTAATTCCACCCCACACCACCATAAGCCAGAACTATGCAGTGTTCTGATAATAAATAAGCAAAACTATAGTGAGATTATGACTTCACACTGTAGGAACAGTGGTAATGCAAAAGAAAGGCAAGTGCTGGTAAGGGCATGGAGATGAAAGAACCCAAATACACAGTTGGTGGGACTGTAAAATAATTACCTATGATGAGAAGCAGTGCAGAAACATCTAAAGAAAGCAAAAACAAAAAACCTGCCAACATATGGAAACACCTGTGGACAGAAGTTTCCTGAGTGGCAGAGCTATGCTGTGGTCTCTCCGGGTCTCTTGCCCTCTTAAAACAAGGGGGGGAGGGGCAGGGTAGATAGCATAATGCTTATGCAAACAGACTCTCCTGCCTGCGGCTCCACAGTCCCACATTGAATCCTCCATGCCACCATAAACCAGAGCTGAGCAGTGCTCTGGTTAAAAAAAATATAAATAAAAAAAAGGAAAAATACACTTTTAAAAGCGGGACCAATAAATAAAGTACCAGTGGCTCAGGGAGTTACCTAGTGAGAGTGGGTGAAGCACTGCATGGAGTCTCTGGATTGATCCCCAGCATCACAGGTGTCAGAGTGATAGTCTACTTCTTCCCACGTAAAGCTTTTTTTAAAAAAGAAAATGAAAATGATGCAGATTTGGACAGGAACTTGGATAAATAACTTACTTAACACCTATACACTAGAATACTATATAGAATGCATAGGTATATCCTAACTGAAAAAAGTTATAAAACAAGCCGTCCAAAAGATGGCAAAGCAGTAGACTCTCAAGTGATGTCTGGTTCGTTCTCTCTCTCTTCCTATACCTCTCATTTAAAAAAAAAAAAAGTTACATAACAGCATGTATAACCAGCTCAGATTTTGTGAAGATAAACACCTTCATATGGAATTACACAGAAAAAGTCTGAAGCATAGGTCAGCAGCTCTGGATGTTACCAGGGGATTGATTGATTGATTGATTTACTGCCTATCTACATTTTCTAACATTTATAATACTTAACATCAATCACGTACCTAGTATTATAGATTTTATTTATCTATTCCCTTTTGTTGCCTTTGTTTTATTGTTGTAGTTATTATTGTTGTTGTTATTGATGTCATTCTGATGGACAGGACAGAGAGAAATGGAGAGAGGAGGGGGAGAGAAAGATAGACACCTGCAGACCTGCTTCACTGCTTGTGAAGGACTTCCCTACAGGTGGGGAGCCGGGGGCTGAACCGGGATCCTTGAGCCGGTCCTTGCGCTTTGCGCCACCTGCGTTTAACCCGCTGTGCTACCCAACTCTAGTAAAAAGATGTTTTAATTTGAGATAAAGTTCACATAAAGATCAGCATTTTTTTTTTTTTTTTTTTACACCAGAGCACTGCTCAGCTCTAGCTCTGGTTTATGGTGGTACAGGGGACTGAACCTGGGACTCTGGAGCCTCAAGCCTGAGAGTCTGTTTGCATAACCATTATGCTATCTAACCCTGCCCAAAGATCAGCATTTTAAGGGGCTGAGCAATAGCACTGCGGGTTTGCACACATGGCACGAAGCACAAAGACTGGTGTAAGGATCCAGATTCGAGTCCCCGGCTTCCCACCTTTGGGGGGGGGGGGCACTTTACAAGTGGTCTGCAGGTGTCTAGTTTTCTCTCCCACTCTATTTTCCTCTCCTCTCAATTTTTCTCTTTCCTATCCAACAATAACAACAGCAATAGCAACAATAACAACAAGGACAACAAAAAATGGCCTCCAGTAGTGGATTTGTGGTGCAGCACTGAACCCCAGCAAAAACCATGGAGGCAAAAATAAAGTCATCACTTTAGGAGGCCAGGAGATAGCTCACAAGGACCCAGGTTTGAGACCGAAGAGTACCAAACGAAAAGCAGGGATTCCATGAGCAGCAGAGCAGTGTCATGGTCTCCCCACCCAGTCCCTGCCCCGCCCCCATTCTACAATGAAGGAAAGGAAGGGAGAAGTCCACCAGGAACGGCAAAAAGGACTGCATCGCAGTCTCCTAGTGCACTCATAATTAGTGCTGTCATCCCTTCTGAAATGTCTGAAGAGGCCTTGTCTCAATGCTTCACTTGCATCGCACATAGTACCACTCCCTAGGGCCAAGATGAGAACACAGGAATTAATGTGAGGTACAGGCACAAAGCGTCAGCATATATTATTCCAAACACCTCAGAATTAGAAACCCATTCTTTCCATATTCCAGTCTTTTTTTATTTTTTACTATTGTATAGAGACAGAGAGAAATTGAGAGGGGAGGAGGAGATAGAGAGGGAGAGACAGGGCGAGGTAAATAACATAATGGTTATGTAAACAGATGCTCATACCTGAGGCTCCAAAATCCCTGGTTCAATCCCCTGCACCACCATAAACCAGAGTTGAGCAGTGCTCTGGTAAAAAAAAAAAGGGGGGGGGGACAGAGACACCTGCAGCCCTGCTTCATCAATCATGAAGCTTTCTCCCTGCAGGTGGGGACCGAGTGCTTGAACCTGGGTCCTTGTGCATTGTAATGTGTACATTTAACCAGGTGTACCACTGCCTGCCCCAGCCCCGCTTTTCAAATTTATTATTGTATAGAGACAGAGAGAAATTGAGAGGGCAGGAGGATATAGAGGACCATACTCCAGTCCTGAGCCTAGCTTACATGGTAATATTCCAGGGCTCTATTTCTTATCTTAGTAGCTGATTTGAAGGAAGCCATTACTGAGAAAGAGTACAGTGTAACGGTGAGACATGAACTGAAACGTACTTCACAAAGCTCTTGTAAAGTGCCTGGCAGGGAGCCGGGTGGTGGCGCAGCAGGTTAAGCACACGTGAACAAAGCGCAAGGACCAGCGTAAGGATCCTGGTTCAAGCCCCCGGCTCCCCACCTGCAGGGAGAAAGCTTCATGATTGAGTCACTTCACAGGAGGTGAAGCAGGTCTGTAGGCGTCAATCTTTCTCTCCCCCTCTCTGTCTTCCCCTCCTCTCTCCATTTCTCCCTGTCCTATCCAACAACGGCATCAATAATAACTACAACAATAAAACAACAAGGGCAACAAAAGGGAATAAATAAATTAAATAAAGTGCCTGGCAGGGGCCAGGTGGTGTTCCAATGCACAGGGACCCAGACTTGAATCCCCAGTCCCCACCTGCAGGGGGAAAACTTTACGAGTGGTGACACAGTACTGCGGGTGTCTCTGTCTCTATTACCCCCTTTCCTCTTGATTTCTAACTGTCTCTATCCAACAAATAATTAAAAATAAAATTAAAATAAGGGGGCTGGGCATAAAGCGATGGGTTAAGCACACATGGCGCAAAGTGCAGAACTGGGTTTCTATGACTAGCCTAGCAGCTACTCTGCTTTCCAGCTTTCTTTGAGCCAGTTCCCTGCTTTACCTCTGACCTTTTTCAGCACTTTAGTGATTTCCTTTGATCTCTTTTTTAAGCCTTCTCTTTGATCTATTGTTCCTGGAATCTAGCCAGTAAGCAGGGATCCTTCCTCACTCAGTAACAATTAACTTTTACCCAATAATCTTAATCTTCACTTTCCATGCTGCAGAAAATGGGAATGCTGTCGAAGATCATCTATCTACTCCTTGCTAGATTTGGTTACTTGGATCTCAGGCCCCTCTCTCTTTTCAGTAAACGTGCAGTGAAAGTAAAGTACACTGCGCTTGTTGGGTGACTTGTTGGGCGGAGACTCCTCATGCTCTAGTTACAACTTTGCTCTTCAGTGTGGTGCAGTGGGAGTCAAGTTGCTGGCCTCAAACCTTTGCTTTTTGCTAAGGGACTCTTGGACAAGGTACCTCAGAACACTTCCTCATCTAAAAAATGGGATAATTAAAATCTATACTGCTTACCTCACTTGGTTGTTTTTGAGATTCAGGTAGTATAAAGCATGTTAAAAACAATTTTGATAACTAGAAATACACATATGTATATATTAGATTGTGTAACTGTGAGTGAAGTTGGAGTGATGTATCATTTCCTCTGCTGTTTTCTAGTGTGACTGAGAAAGGAAGTCAATAGTTCTTACAAGGTAGAGGAACTATGAACTAAAAATAGCAACCACTTATTTTGATGTTCTTGACTAGATTATGAATAAATAATCTGAGTGACCTAATGAAGAAAGAGTGATAACAGAATTGGGGAACACAACAGACTTGAATGCCTGAGGTACCAGAAGCTGGGGACTGAACATGGGACTTCATGCTTAATGGTCCAACATCTTATCCACTGCACCACTTCCTGGGGCCTCACTTAATTATTATTAGGACGGAGACAGACAGACAGACACACACACACGCCTCACTAACTCACTAACTCACTTACTCACTCACCCACCCACCCAGAGCATCACTCTGGCACATGCAATATCAATGCCAGGGGTCAAACTTGAGACCTCATACTTGAGAGTTCAAGGCTTCTAGCCACTGAGCCATCTCCTGGACTTTCTCTATCTCCTTCCCTCTCAATTTCTGACTGTCTCTATCCAATAAATAAATGAAGACAATTTTTTAATTAAAAAATTAAAAATGTATTAATTTATTAATGACAGGGAGAGAGAACCAGAACATCAACACTCTGGTGTTTGTGATGCAGGGAATTGAACTCCAGGCCAAATACTTAAGGTTTCAATACTTTTTTTTTTTTTTTTTTTTTAACCAAAGCTCGGTTCAGCTATGGCTTATGGTGGTGCAGGGGACTGAACCTGGGACTTTGGAGCCTCAGGCAGGAAAGTCTCTTTGCATAACTGTTAAGCTGTCTACCCAGCGCCAGAGGTTCCTACACTTTGTAGCAGCAACTGGCTGAAGATGAAAGAAAGTCAGGGAGAAAGAGACACTTGCAGCAGCCCTGCTCCACTGTTCCTGAAGCTTCTGCCCGGTAGTTGGGAACTGGGATGCTTGAACCTCAGTAACAGGTTGAAGAGTATGGTAACAGGTGCATTCTCTATAGGCAGAGACGTGTAATGTTATCAAGCTAATTACCTTGGAGTTCACCTACAAAAGCAAAGTATTACCAACCTAGTATAGGTTAGTGACTAAGTATTGTCGGAAGTGCATCAAACACCCAAAACAGTGAATGAAGAGGCCGGATGGTGGTGTGCCTGGCTGAGCACGCATGTTATAATAATGCTCAAGGATCTGGGTTCAAGCCCCTGGTCCCTACCTGCAGGGAGAAAGTTTTGCAAGTGGTGAATGCAGCGCTGCACATATCTCTCTCTTTACCTCTTCCTCTCTATTTCCCCCTTCTCAATATCTGCCTGTTTCTATACAATAAATTAAGACAATTAAAAAACAACAACAGGGAGTCAGGTGGTAGCGCTATGGGTTAAGCACAGGTGGCACAAAGTGCAAGGACCGGCATAAGGATCCTGGTTCGAGCCCCCCACTCCCCACCTGCAGGGAGGCTCACTTCACAGGCGGTGAAGCAGGTCTGCAGGTGTCTTTCTCTCGCCCTCTGTCTTTCCTTTCTTTCTCCATTTCTCTCTGTCCTATCCGACAACTACAACAACAAAACAAGGGCAACAAAAGGGAATAAATAAATATTTAAAGACCTCTAAAAAAAGTGATTAAGTAAGTCTTTCTAGTATGCTAAAACCAACTCCAATGCAACACAAAGTTCAGTAAAGTAATCCATTCACTCATGACTACTAATGCAGTTTTTATGTAATAATAGTAATTGTCTGGGGAGATAGCTAACCCATTAGAATGCAGTTTTCCAAGCTGGAGCCCCCCAGACATCACATGGGAGCACCATAAAAAGGGTAAGCTTAATAAACACTGAAGCTATGGAGTCACTCTTCGCTCTGGCTCTCTTGCTAAAAAAGTTGGCCCAAAACAGTGAAGCCCTGGAAAGGACCAAAATGGAACAGAATGGAAAGGAAGGAATAGACGAGGGAAGGCAGGAGACTAAATGAGTTGTGGCTAGAAAAACAGTTCGACTGGTAAGAGCATCAGACTAGTATGCCTGGGGGTCCCCCAATAGTGCACTTACCAAGACACTGATACACTGATCTACCTTATTTCTCTCTCAAGAAACTTTCTCTCAGGGGCTGGGCAGTAGCGCAGCCGGTTAAGCAAAGTGCAAGGACCAGCATAAGGATCCCTGTTTGAGCCCACCCACCCCTCCACCCCCCACCCCCCCACCCCCTGCAGGGTGGTCACTTCACAAGTGCTTAAGCAGGTGTCTATCTTTCTCTCCCCTCTCTATCCTCCCCTTGGTCCTATCCAACAACAAGGACAGCAACAGTAACAACAATTGCAACAAAAGGGAACAAAGAGCTTCCAGGAGCAGTGGATTCATAGTGCAGGCACTGAGTCCCAGTGATAAGCCTGGAGGCAAAAGAAAAGAAAAAATAAAACAAAAGAAAGAAACTTCTTTTCAATGGGCTGGGGAGACAGCATCATAGTTATGCAAAGACTTTCATGCTTGAGATTCCTAAATCCCAGGTTCAATCCCCAGCACCACCATAATCAGAGCTGACCTGTGCTCTGGTAGGAGATGAAAATGAGAAACAAACAAAAAGGGAGGGGAGCGGACAGCAGTGCGCCAGGTTAAGCGCACATGGCACGGAAGCACACGGACCGGCATAAGGATCCCGATTTGAGACCCCCGGCACCCCACCTGCAGGGGGTCGCTTCACAGGCAATGAAGCAGGTCTGCAGGTGTCTATCTTTCTCTCCCCGGTTTCCCCTCCTTTCTCAATTTCTCTCTGTCCTATCTAACAACATCAATAATAACTGAAACAATAAAACAATGGCAACAAAAGGGAATAAATATTAAAAAATTTCTGTGTCCTTTCCAACAATAACAGCAGTGGCAAAATAACAATAACAAGGCCAACAAAATGGGAGAACTGGCCTCCAGGAGCAGTGGATTCGTAGTACAGGCACTGAGCCCCAGTGATAACCCTGGAGGCAAAAAGAAAGGGAGGGAGGGAGGGAAGGAAGGGGGGAGAAGGGGGGGGGAGAGAGAGAGAGAGAGAGAGGGGGGAAGGAAGGAAGGAAGGAAGGAAGGAAGGAAGGAAGGAAGGAAGGAAGGAACTTTCTGAGGCGGGGCAATAGCAGTTTTTATGTGAGGCCCTGAAGTCCCAGGTTCAATCCTTTGCATAACCAGAAGCCAGAGCTAAGTAGTGCTCTGGTTAATAAAAAATCTTTTTTAACTTTATTATCTTTATTTATTGGATAGAGACAGCCAGAAATTAAGAGGGTGATAGAGAAGGAGAGAGACAGAAGACACCTGCAGCACTACTTCACCACTTGCAAAGCTTTCCTCCTGCAGGTGGGGGGACCGGGAGCTCAAAGCCAGGTCCTCGCGCATTGTAATACATGCACTCAACCAGGTGCGCCATCGCCTGTCCCCTAAATAATCTTTTAAATTAAAAAGAAAGGAAGAATTTCTCACTCATATGCAATAATGACTTGGGAGGCAGGACCTAAAGGGGAAACATCACAAGCTTTAAGATTCTCTTCTCGTTTTCTTTTTTTTTTTAATATATTTTTTAAGATTTTATTTATTTATTCATGAGAAATGATAGGAGAGAAAGGACCAGATAGCACTATGGTACATGTACTGCCGGGGATTGAACTCAGGACCTCATGCTTGAGAGTCCAATGCTTTATCCACTGTGCCACCTCCCGGACCACTTCACCTCATTTTCTTACCCACTCCTCCCACTCTCCCTATCTATATAAAAAAAAAATGATGAAATTGTCAATAATCTACTCAAGTACAATATAATTTCATTCATAATATTTCAGTATGTATCTTTAAAAAGATTCCCTTTTTTGTTTATTAAGGAGGGGGACAGTACAAATGCAAGGGAGAGAGAACCAGAACATTATGCTGGCATAATTGAGGCTGGCGATTACACTCAGGACCTCATGCTTGGGACTCACTCCTGCACCACTGAAAACAATAACCCTTTTCAAAACCACGGAAGTCGGGGAAATAGCATAGTAGTTTTGCAAAAGACTTTCATGCTTGAGGCATCCAAGGTCCCCCATATGGGTTCAATCCCCAGGACCACTATATTGTGACATGCATAATTTGAAAATCCAAAATACGTAGCCCACTATTTGAATTTTGTTTATTTATCTTTTTTATTTTCCTTTTTGTGCCCTTGTTTATCGTTGTTATTGCTGTCCTTGTTGTTGGATAGGACAGAGAGAAATGGAGAGAGGAGGGGAAGACAGAAGGGAGAGAAAGACAGACACCTGCAGACCTGCTTCACCGCCTGTGAAGCGACTCCCCTGCAGGTGGGGAGCTGGGGGCTCGAGCCGGGATCCTTATGCGGTACTTGTGTTTTGTGCCATGTGTGTTAACCTGCTGCACGACTGCCCGGCTCCCCACTATTTGAAGTTTTAAAGAAAAATGACATTTTAGGCTGGGGAGATAGCATAATAGTTTTTGGAAGAGACTCCTGCCTGCGGCTCCAAGCTCTCAGGGTCAATCACCTGCAACACCAGAAGCCAGAGCTCAGCAGTACTCTGGTATAAAAGCAGAAGAAAAAGAAAAATGACTTTTTTCTTTTTTTTTTTTAATTATCTTTATTTATTTATTGGATAGAGATAATCAGAAATTGAGAGGAAGAGGGAGAAAGAGGGAAAGAGATAATCTGAGAGACACCTGTAGCCCTGCTCCACCACTTGCAAAGCTTTCCCCCGGCAGGTGAGGACCAGGGGCTCGAACTTGGGTCCTTGAGCACTGTAACATGTTCTCAACCAGGTGTGCCTCCACCTGCTCCCCCCTCTTATTATTTTTTTTTTTTTTGCCTCCAGTGTTATTGCTGGGGCTCTGAACGATTCCACTGCTCCTGTAGGCTATTTTTTTTCTTTTGTTGCCCTTGTTGTTTATCATTGATATTGTTGTTGTTATTGCTGTCGTTGTTGCATAGGACAGAGAGGGGGGCGGGGATAAGACTCCTACAGAGCTGCTCCACCACTTGTGAAGCAACCCTTCTGCAGGTGGAGAGGGGGGTTCAAACCAGGATCCTCACTCAGGTCCTTGTGCTTCCGGCCATGTGAGCTTAATCTTTCTAAAGATACACATTGAAATATGATGAGTGAATTTATATTGTATTTAAGGAGTAGATTAATGACATTTAAAAACTGGAACCAAGTAAGTCTCAGTCTAAGAAGAAAATGACATTTTTGAGAAATTTCTACATTGTGTCAAGTCTTTTCATCTACCATGAGGCCACGGAGCTGTACTTACGTATCAACATGTATACTAAAATCATTAACACACCAATAAAGGAGGAAAAAATAAAGTTGAAACCAAACAAAAGCACAAATCTTCTAGTAGGTTAAAAGATTCCCAGGAGGACACAATTAATTACTAAACTCAATTCTGAAACATCCAAAAAGTCTGGAAATCTACCTTACTGTGAGACAGGCTGGGCTCTGGACTATAATCTGAAGTCAAAGAATTCTAAAGTTAACCAGCAGAGGCATTTTCTGCATCACAAAAGGAAAGTCAGTGTCCGCTCTTAAAGAGAAAACACAGTAAGACGTCACTTAACATGTGAATAGTGCTTGGGCCTTTCAGCAAAACAATCTATAACAAAATCTTGTCCTGGAAAAGACTGCTGCAATATTAACTCAACGTTTCTCATTAATAACTGCAGTATTGAAAACAATAATTTTTTAACACAGTGTTAACTAAGGCCCTGGTGTATACAAGAAAGAACTAGATTTTTTACAGTAAAAGTAATGACAAAACCAAATTGACATATTTCAGATAAATGTTAACAGCATGTTGTTACATAATCATACAAACTAATATTTAGCTTACTTATAATCCCACTAACTCAAAGCATTGAGTATGAAGTCATGAAAGCAGGGGTAGATAACATAAAGGTTATGCAAAAAGACTTTCACGCCTCAGGCTCTGAAGTCCCAGGTTCAATTCCCTGCCCTTACCACCATAAACCAGAGCTGATCAGTGCTCTGAAAAGAAAAAAAGTTACAATGAAGGAAAGGTAGAACTCTTTTAAGCTTTGCTATATAATAGAGACAGGGGGAGGGAGAAATAAATAAATAGATACAGACAGACAGACAGGATATATCACTTGCTGTTTTAGAGGTTAACATCTTCAGACTTTACTCTGTCATTGTTCTAAGTACTTTTCCACAGCTTCCATTATATAGTTTGTAGTACAAAGCTTTAACACTGCTTGCTCTCCGAAGAATAAATTCTTTTTTAAAAAAATATTTATTAATTTATTCCCTTCTGTTGCCCTCGTTTTATTGTTGTAGTTATTATTATCGATGACATGATTATTGGATAGGACAAAGAGAAATGGAGGGAGAGGTAGACAGAGGGGGGAGAGGGGCCAGGTGGTGGCGCACTTGTTTGAGCGACATGTTACAGTGTGAAAGGACCCGGGTTCGAGTCCCTGGCCCAGACCTGCAGGGAGAAAGCTTTGAGAGTGGTGAAGCAGGGCTGCAGGTGTCTCTCTGTCTCTCTCCTCCTTCCCTCTTGATTTCTGGCTGTTTCTATCCAATAAATAAAGATAATTAAAAAAATGCTTGAAAAAAAAGAAAACTTATGTGGTCCAGGAGGTGGCGCAATGGATAAGGCACTGGATTCTGAAGCATGAGGTCCGAGTTCAATCCCTGGCAGCACATGTACCAGAGTGATGTCTGGTTCTTTCTCGCCTCGCTTTCTCATAAATAAATAAAATCTTTTAAAAAAAAGAAAAGAAAACTTACATAGAATAAAAACAAAGAGAGGGAGAGAAAGACACCTGCAGACCTGCTTCACCGCTTGTGAAGCAACTCCCCTGCAGGTGGGGAGCCGGGGGCTCAAACCGGGATCCTTACACCGGTTCTTGCACTTTGCACCACCTAGGCTTAACCCCCTGCAACTCCCTCTTGCAAATATTTTAAGCTTACCTAATATTCAGGAGCTGTGTGGGCCTCAATAATACAAAATAAATCCCACAATCCTTCATTTGAAGTGGTAAGCTTAGGAGGAACATAGAACAGAAAAAGAATCAAAACGTAATATGAAGAACCAGGGAGATAGAATAAATGTTATGCAAAAAAAAAAAACAAACAAAAAGAATAAATGTTATGCAAATTACTTTCATGCCTGAAGTTTGAGGTCCCAGGCTCAATCGGTGGTGCCACCGTAAACCCAAGCTGAGCAGTGCTCTAATTAAAAAGATAGTGATGGGGCCAGGTGGTGGCGCACCTGGTTGAGTGCACATATTACAATGTGCAAGGACCCAGGTTCGATCCCCTGGTTCCCACCTGCAGGGGGAAAGCTTCACAAGTGGTGAAGCAGGGCTGCAGATGTCTCTCTGTCTCTCTCCCTCCCTGTCATTCCCTTCCCTCTCAATTTCTACCTGTCTCTATCCAATAAATAAAGATAATTAAAAAAAAAAAAAAAGATAGTGAGGAGGCTGGGCGGTAGCACAGTAAGTTATACGCACATGGCGCAAAGCACAAGGACCAGAGTAAGGATCCCAGTTCAAATTCCCGGCTCCCCACCTGCAGGGAGATCACTTCACAAGCAGTGAAGCAGGTCTGCAGGTGGCTTATCTTTCTCTCCCCCTCTGTCTTCCCCTCTCCATTTCTGTTGTTCTACCCAACAACAGGGGATGCATTGGATCGACCTTCCCGTGGTGCATCCCGTGAGTACCCATTCATTGGGGAAACTGACGATCCTTCCTAGCCGACTGAATCCACATGGATCCCAGTCACTTTCAAAGCCAGCAACAAGCAGCTCCTGACAGCTTTCAACCTGACCTGTTGACTGGCTACGGAAGAAGGGCAAACGCTGGAAGAAGAACCCAACAACAGCAATGGCAACAATGACAGTAACAACAAGGGCAACAAAATGGAGAAAACTACCTCCAGGACCAGTGGATTCAGAGAGGAAAAAAGATAATGATAATAAATTATAAAAATCCGGGGGCCAGGTGGTCACATACCTAGTTAAGTGCACACATTACAATGCTCAAGGACCTGGGTTCAAGCCACTGGTCCCCACCTACAGGGGAAGTTTCACAAGTGGTGAAGCAGGGCTTCAGGTGTTTCTCTGTCTCTCTCCCTATCACTCCCTTCCCTCTCAATTTCTGGCTGTCTCTATCCAATAAATAAATAAAGATAATTTAAACATTTATGAAAAATCCTTTAGTAGCATGATGAGAACATATCCACTTTTAAAAAAACCAAGGAAGAACATTGAAAGAGTAAGAGGAGTGGCCTGGCAGCAGAGCAGCAGATGAAGTGTTGGACTCTCAGGTGTGACGTTCCCCAGCATCTCACAGGCCACAGTGCTGTTCTCTCCCTCACTCGTTAATAAGATCTTGGGGGGGGGGATCTGGGAGGCAGTGGTGCTCTTGGTTAAGTACACGTGTCACCATGCTTAAGGACCTAGGTTCAAGCCACTAGTCCCCGTCCCCACCTGCAAGGGCAAAAGTTTCTCAATCGGTGCTGCAGGTGTCTGTCTCTCCCCCTCTCTTTTCTCAATTCCTCTCTGTCCTACCAATATAAGAAAAAGTACAATTAATGGCGTATTGCACCCAAGTAAAAGACTCTGGGGTGGGTGCGTGGGTGGGAAGAATACAGGTCCATGAAGGATGATAAATGACATAGTGGGGGATGTATTGTTAAATGGGAATCTGGCAAATGTTATGCATGTACAAACTATTATATTTACTGTTGAATGTAAAACATTAATTCCCCAATAAAGAAATAAAAATAATAATAAATATACAAAAAAAGGAAAAGTACAATTAACGTAGGTTTTTCTTTACCTATCTTTCTCATAATAAGTAAAATCTTAAAAAAATAAAATATTGGAAGTCAGGCAGTAGCACAGGGAGTTTAAGTGCACATGGCTCGAAGCGCAAGGACCAGCTGAAGGATCCCGGTTCAAGTCCCCGGCCTCCACCTGCAGGGGAGTCGCTTCACAAGAGGTGAAGCAGGTCTGCAGGTGTCTGTCTTTCTCTCCCCTCTCTCTGTCCTCCCCTCCTCTCTCAGTTTCTCTCTGTCCTATCCAACAATGATGACATCAATAACAACAATAATAACTACAACAATAAAACAAGGGCAACAAAAGTGAATAAATTTATATATATATATATATATATATATATATATATATATATATATATATATATATATATATATAGGGTGGGAGTAGAAAGAATACTGGTTATGCAAAGAGACTCCCACACCTGAACCTCCAAAGTCCCAGGTTCAGTCCCCAGCACCACCATAAGCCAGAGAGCTGGGGGGGGGGTTAGTAAACTTCATATATAGTTACTGAATTAGGAGTAATAGTCATATCACCTTAAAATATTATACAATGTGTGTATCTATTTCATCTGATTCATGCAAAGCTGTATAAACTATTTCTGGCTCTGGGTTGTGACTAAGTAACATAGGTGGGCAGTGCTTTGCCAAACATCACCACTACTGAGTGAACTGAAATATCACGATAAAAATCATTCATGTCATTTCAATTCACACTTAGAACATAAAATGATGTCAACTAGATTTAACTTCTTCATCAGATCCAACCCTTACTTCATTTAATCTGACAGAAGTGGCATGGTCTAAAGAAAAAATAGCAGTTAGGAAAGGGCTTACATGCCGAGGGTTCTGGTTTGAACTCCCATCACTGCATGTACTAGAACAATGCTCTGGCCTCTGCCCCTGCCTCTGCCCATCTCCCTCTCTCTCTTTCTCTCTCACACACATACACACACACACACACACACACACACACAAGCACACACGCATGCACGTGCTCAGGCAAAACTGTCATACAACATTGTTTGGAATAACATTAAAGGAAATGGGGAAACAGGTTAATTTGAAAGGCAGTTCCTCCACAAATATAGCAAATATAAAAATAGGAGAGGCAGGGACTGGGAAGTGGCACACTTGGTTGAGCCCTCATATTGCAGTGCTCAAGGACCCTAGATCAAGCCCCCGGTCCCCACCAGCAGATGGGAAAGCTTCGGGAGTGATGAAGCAGTGCTGCAGGTGTCTCTCTCCCTCTCTATCACCTCATTCCCTCTCAATTTCTGGGTTTCTCTGTCCAATAATAAGGATAATAAAGGGCTGGGTGGTAGCGCAGCAGGTTAAGCACACATGGTGCAAAGTGCCAAGGACCAGTATAAGGTTCCCGGTTCGAACCCCAGGCTCCCCACTTGCAGGGGGTTCTGTTCACAAGGTCTATCTTTCTCTCCCCCTCTGTCTTCCCCTCCTCTATTTCTCTGTCAACAAAATTAATAACAACAACAATAATAACTACAACAACAACAACAAAAAGACAAGGGCAACAAAAGGGAAATAAATAAATATAATAAAAAATTTATCCTATCCAATAACAACATTAATAACAACAATAACTACAACAACAATAAAACGAAGGCAACAAGAAGGAAATAATTTTTTAAAAGAGAGAGAGAATACAGAAATATGGGATTCAGGCAGTAGTGCAGCGAGTTGAGCACATGTGGCGCAAAGCACAAGGACCAGCCTAAGAATCCCAGTTCGAGCCCCTGGCTCCCCACCTGCAGGGGAGTCACTTCACAGGCAGTGAAGCAGGTCTGCAGATATCTCTCTTTCTCTCCCCCTGTCTTCCCCTCTTCTCTCCACTTCTCTCTATCCTACTAACAACATCAATAACAACAATAAAAAACAACAAGGGCGGCAAAAGGGGAAATAAAAAAATACATAAATATGTGGTCTGGGAGGTGGTGCAGTGGATAAAGTATCAGACTCTCAAGCATGAGGTCCTAAATTCAATCTCAGGCAGCACATGTACCAGAGTGATGTCTAGGTCTTTCTCTCTCTCTCTCCTCCTATCTTTTGCATTAGTAAATAAGTAAAATCTTAAAAAAAAAAAAAATACAGAAACAGTTCACCTGGACAATGAATGCACTGCCTTGCCACGTGTGTGCAACCCACATTCTGTGTCTTAAAAAAAAAAAAAGAAAGAAAGAAAACTTGGGGCAGAGAATAGATAGCATAATGGTTATGCAAACAGACTCTCATGCCTGAGGCTCCAAAGTCCCAGGTTCAATCCCCCGCACCACCGTAAACCAGAGCTAAACAATGCTCTGGTAAAAAAAAAAAAAGAGAAAAAGAGAAAACTCACAACTCTTAGTATCAACTCCACCATAAACTACTTTCAGTGATAAATTTTTTTAAAGAATTTATTTTTTTATTAATGAGAAGGATAGGAGGAAAGAGAAAGAACCAGCCATCACTCTGTTACATGTGCTGCTGGGGATTGAACTTGGGACCTCATGCTTTAGAATCCAATGCTTTATCCAATGCACCACCTCCCGGACTGCACATAAATAAATTTTTATTTTATTTTCTCTTCTCTTCTTTTCTTCTTTCCTCCAGGGTTATGACTGGGGCTTGGTGCCTACACTACAAATCCACTGCTCCTGGAGGCTATTTTTTTCCCTTTTGTTGCCCTTGTTGTTTATCGTTATTACTGTTATTGTTGTTGTTATTGGATAGGACAGAAAGAAATCAAGAGAGGAGGGGAATATAGGGGGAGAGAAAGATAGACATCTGCAGACCTGCTTCACCGCTTGTGAAGCGACTCCCCTGCAGGTGGGGGGCTGGGGGCTCAAACAGGGATCCTTATGTTGGTCCTTGTGCTGGTCCTCGCACTTTGCGCCATTGAGTACTTAAACCTGCTGCGCTACTGCCCAGGCCCCCAAAATATTTTTTTAAAGATTTTTTTTATTGTGCTCATTTTAAAAGCACATATACTAAGACTTATTTATTTATGAGAGAAGAGGAGAGAGGACTAGAGCATCTCTCTGGCATACACCATCAAATTCTTAATCCATTGCACTGCTTCTGGATATCAAAATCTGCTGGGAGTTGGGCGGTAGCACAGCGGGTAGTGCAGCGGGTGGTGTAAAGTGCAAGCACCGAGGTAAGGATCCCGGTTCGAGCCCCAGCTCTCCACCTGCAGGGGAGTTGCTTCACAGGCGGTGAAGCAGGTCTGCAGGTGTCTATCTTTCTCTCCCCCTCTGTCTTTCCCTCCTCTCTCCATTTCTCTCTGTCCTATCCAACAACGACGACATCAATAATAACTACAACAAGGGCAACAAAAGGGAATAAATTAATTAATTAATTTTTTAAAAACTTTTATAAAAATCTGCTGGTCTACCAGTTAAGCTATTTTCCCAGATGTGAGGTTCTAGATAGATCTTAGCATATGATATGGATAAGGTTAATTATAAAAACTGATTCAATACACTGTCAACTGAACCAACTTGGGCAAAATCCCAGTGACAATTAGCAAGGCATAAATGCCTATAATTTTACCAGGTACTAGTATAAACTGTGCCTTCCCTGCTTGCACCAGGGAGCCCCAACAGCTCCAATTACAGTACCAGGAGAAATTACACATAACAAGGGGACAATATCCTCATAATTTACAAAGAAAGACTAGCTTCTGATTCTTCCTGGCATATCAGGGACTATCATATAACCCGTAATTATTTTTAACCTAATCTAATGTGTGAATATAATTGTTCATCCTCCAAAAGGTATTGTATCCTTCCAGCATTCTTAAGCAGAGTATTATGGTATTTTATTTAAGGTCAGAAGAAATGTAAAAAGTATTTCAGGGCAGGGGTAGATAGATCATGGTTATATGCAAAAAGACCCTCATGCCTGAGGCTCCAAGTCCAAGGTTCAATCCCTCGAACCACCATAAACCAGAGCTGAACAGTGCTCTCTCTGGTAAAAATAAATAAATAAAATATCAAAAGGTGGTGAGGAAATCAGAGCACAACACTGCTGCAGAAAATATAAGTAACAGTTATTCTGGAAATTACAGTTAGGCACTTTCTCATAAAACTAAAGAGGTCATCATCACCTGATCCAGCAACTGTCCTCCATCCCAAAAGAAATACAAATGTGGGGAGTCGGGCAGTAGCACAGCGGGTTAAGCACAGGTGGTGCAAAGCAAAAGGACCGGCTCGAGGATCCTGGTTCAAGTCCCTGGCTCCCCACCTGCAGGGGAGTCACTTCACAAGTGGTGAAGCAGGTCTGCAGGTGTCTGTCTTTCTCTCCCTCTCTCTGGCTTCCCCTCCTCTCCATTTATCTCTGTCCTATCCAACAATGACATCAATAACAACAACAATAATAATAACTACAACAATAAAACAAGGGCAACAAAAGTGAATAAGTGAATATTTTTAAAAATAATCAAAAAAGAAAGAAAGAAAGAAATACAAATGTGTTTGAGGGGGTGGCGGTGGCAGAGCTACTGGTAAAGCACACACATTACCACCATGCATAAGGACCTGGTTTCAAGCCCCAGGTCCTGACCTGCAAGTGGAAGTTTCACAAGCAGAAAGCAGTGCTGCAGGTGCCCCTCTGCCTCTCAAGTTCTCTCTGCCCTAGTAAATAAAATAAACAAATCGAAAAGGCTGCCAGGAACATGCAGGCAACAAGCCCCAACAATTAAAAAATCCTGGTGGCAATTAAATGATGTTCACACAAAAGCCTGTACATTGACAGTGCTAGTAGCCAACAGCTAATGCCCAGATATCCAAATAAATGAATAAATAAAATATCAAATGATGGTGAGGATGCAAGTGGTTGAACACAGTAAAATATACCATGGGAGTGGTCTGGGAGGTGGCACAGTGGATAAGGCATTGGACTCTCATGCATGAGGTCCTGAGTTCAATCCCCAGCATCACATGTACCACAGTGATGTTTGCTTCTTTCTCTCTCTATTATTTCTCATAAATAAATAAAATCTTTGAAAAAAAAATAATAATACACCGGGAATCAGGCAGTTGCACAGCGGGTTAAGCACAGGTGGCGCAAAGCACAATGACCAGCGTAAGGATCCCGGTTCAAGACCCTGCTCCCCACCTGCAGGGAAGTCACTTCACAGGCGGTGAGGCAGATCTGCAGGTGTCTATCTTTCTCTTCCCTCTTCTGTCTTCCCCTCCTCTCTCCATTACTCTCTGTCCTATCCAACAATAACATCAATAACAACAATAATAACCATAACAATAAAACAAGAGCAACAGAAAGGGAATAAAGAGGGGCCAGGAGGTGGCACACCTGGTTAGGCACACACATTACAGTGCACAAGAATCTGGGTTCAAGCCCCTGGTCCCCACCTGCAAGGGGAAAGCTTCATGAGTGGTGAAGCAGGACTGCAGGTGTCTCTCTGTCTCTCCCTCTATCTCCTCCTCCCCTCTCAATTTCTGTCTGTATCTAATAAATAAAAATAATAATAAATAAATAACAACTTTTTTAAAAGGGAAATAAATATATTTTTAAAATACACTGTGGATACAAGGAATAAAGACACTGAGACACTATGTGGCCTGGAGGAGGTACGCTGGCCAGAGCCTATGGCCTGTGATCATGAGGCCTTCATCTGATCCCTGGCACGGCTCCTGATAATGATGCTCTGGTTCTCACACTCCTTCATCACAACTTTTTTTTTTTAATTTATTATCTTTATTTTATTTACTGGATAGAGACAGCCAGAAACCTAGAGGGAAGGGAGTGACAGAGGGGGAGAGGCAGAGAGACACCTACAGGACTGCTTCATCAATCGCAAAAACTTTCCCCCTCAGGTAGAGATTGGGGGCTCGAACCCAGGGCCTTGCACATTGTAACATGTGTGCTCAACCAGGCGTACCATCACCTGGCCCTAAAATTTGTTTTAGTCATTTTTAAAAATATCGAAATACTCAATAACTGAATGAATCTAGACAGAAGTGAACAAAATCAATCAAAAAAGGTTGTGTGCCAGGGGTAGATAACATAGTGGTTTCTGCAAAGAGACTCTCACCTCCCAAGTCTGAGGCTCAAGTCCCAGGTTCAATCCCCATACTGCCAAGAGCCAGAGCTGAGCAATGCTCTGGTTAAAAAAAAAAGAAAGAAAAAGAAAAAGATAGTCAACAACTTGTTTCGCTTTATATGTTAACTCTCTTTTTAGCTACCAGTTTCCAGATGCTAGCATGATGCCAACCAGACTTCCCTGGACAGACAACCCCACCAATGTGTCCTGGTGCTCAGACTCCCCAGAACCTGCCCCACTAGGGAAAGAGAGAGACAGGCTGGGAGAATGGATTAACCTGTCAACGCCCATGTTCAGCAGGGAAGCATTACAGAAGCCAGACCTTCCACCTTCTGCACCCCATAAATGACCCTGAGTCCATACTCCCAGAGGGTTAAAGAATAGGAAAGCTATCAGAGGAGGGGATGGGATACAGAGTTCTGATGGTGGGAATTGTGTGGAGCTGTAACCCTCTTATCCTATGATTTTGTCAGTGTTTCCTTTTTTAAATAATTAAAAAGAAAAGAAAAAAAGCACAACCAAAGGTTGTATGCCCAATAATCTATTTACATATAAATTGTATATAACCTTAAATGAAAACAACTTGAGGGGGGTGGACAGTATAATAGTTATGAAGAGACTCTCATGCCTGAGATTTCAAAGTCCAAGGTTTGCAACATGTGCACCCCTGCACCACCATAAGCCAGAACTGAACCGTGCTCATTAAAAAAATAATAATAAATAAACCTTAAATAACATACACAGCTTTAGAAATAACAGATAAGCATTTTTGAGTTGGGATGTGGGGCATTCATTAGAAAGACAGGTACAGGGAGTCTGGCGGTAGGGCAGTGGGTTAAACGCACATGGCGCAAAGCAGCGCAAGGACGGGCAAGGATCTGGGTTCGAGGTCCCGGCTCCCCACCTGCAGGGGAGTCGCTTCACAGGCGGTGAAGCAAGTCTGCAGGTGTCTATCTTTCTCTTCCCGTCTTCCCTTCCTCTTTCCATTTCTCTCTGTCCTAACGACGACATCAATAACTATAACAACAATGAAAAACAAGGACAACAGAGAAATAAAATATTTTTTAAAAAAAGAATAAAAAGAACCACTTTTTTAAATTTTATTTTATTTTTTCCCTTTTGTTGCCCTTGTTTTATTGTTGTAGTTATTATTGTTGTTGTTGTTGTTGGATAGGACAGAGAGAAATGGAGAGAGGGAGGGGAAGACAGAGAGGAGGAGAGAAAGACAGACACCTACAGACCAGCTTCACCGCCTGTGAAGCAACTCCCCTGCAGGTGGGGAGCCGGGGTTCGAACCGGGATCCTTATACCGGTCTTTGTGCTTTGTGCCACCTGCGCTTAGCCCGTTGTACTACAGCCCGACTCCCAAAAAGAACCACTTTAAAAAAAAAAAAAAGGTACAGTAAGAGTCACATTAACAATGAATTCACACTTGTCCAAAGCTTCAGCAACACAAAACACATACAAAAGAAAAAAATAAATAACCCAGTAATGACAGGAATAGTGTCACCTTCAGCTACTAAAGGACTAAACATTATTGTTTGTTTGTTTGTTTGTTTGACCAGAGCACTGTTCAGCTCTTGGCTTACGGTGGTGCTAGGGGTTGCATATGGGAACTCAATACCAGGTATGACAGTTTGCATAACTATCATACTATACATATATATTTTTTAATATTTTTACAGACGTACTTTTTCTCTCTCAGATAAAGACAAAAGGCTTGTAGGCGTTCACTTGGACATCGCACTGCTATGCCTTGCGCCAAGACCCAGGTCAAACCCAGCCTCCATCACACTGACTGAAGCTTCAGTGCTATGGCCTCTTTCACTCTCCTGTCTCCCTCAAAAAATAAAAACAGGGGGCCGGGCGTTGGTGCGCTGGGTTGTGCACACATAGTGCTAAGTGCAGGGACCAGCACAAGGATCCTAGTTCAAGCCCCTGGCTCCCCACCTGCAGCGGGGTCGTTTCACAAGTGGTGGAACTGGTTTGCAGGTGTCTATCTTTCTCTCCCCCTATCTTCCCCTCCTCTCTCCATTTCTCTCTATCCTATCCAACAACAACAACATGGGAAAATGGCCACCTGCAGGGGGAAAGCTTTGTGAGTGGTGAAAAAGTGCTGCAGGTGTCTTCTGTCTCTCTCCCTCCCCTCTCGATTTCTGTCCCTAGCCAACAGATAATAAATTAAATTTAAAATCATTAGGTGGAGAAACTGATCTGAAGCCAAGTGATAGCTCACCCACTACAGCAGGTACCAGACATGAGCATGGTTCTGTGTTTGAGCCTCAACACTATGTGGGAGCAACACAACACTGAGAAAAGCTTCCTGTATGGTGGAACAGCACTGTGATATCTCTTGAACTACCATGAAAAGAACCAAAAAGTTGGCAACCAAGAATGATGGTATCGGGGCCAGGTGGTGGCGCACCTGGTTGAGCACACGTCGGTAGTACGCAAGGAGCTGGGTTGGAGCCTCCGGTCCCCACCTGCAGGGGGAAAGCTTCACAAGTGGTGAAGCAGTGCTGCAGGTGTCCCTCTGTCTCCTCTCTATCTTCCTGTTCCTCTCACTTTCTAGCTGTATCTTTATCAAATAAAGATTTTTTAAAAATTTAAAAAAAAAGAATGATGGTAACATACATATGTGAGGTCCATACACTGCTTTAAAAAAAAAAAAAAAAAAAAACAACGGGATTAAGAGATGTAGAGTACACACTTTACTGCCAGGCATGGCTACCCCCACGCACTAAAACTGAGAGCACCAGGCGAGGGGGAGTTTCAGGAATTGTAGAGCATACTGGTATCACACTGGAGATGTACTGGAGAGAACAGGAAAGCATCATCACTCTGGCACATACAGGATGCCAGGGGTCAAACTCAAGACCTCATGCATATCCACTGTTCCACTTCCTAGGCAAGTGTGTCGCTTTCTCTACCTCCCCCTTCTTGCCCTATACCTGGGGGGTGGGAGGAGGGAAGGCAAAGACCCCACCAAGAGCAGAATCACACAGGCAAGAGAATCCACAGAAGGGCTAGAAGCAAGGAAGGGGTGACAATGATGCTTCTTTACAAATCAAATTTTCCTTATCAGGAAAACTTTAAAGACTGGGGTGCTAGACACACCTGGTGAGCCCACATGTCACAATACACAAGGAGCAGGGTTCAGGCCCCCAATACCTGCCTGCAGGGAAAGCTTCACAAGTGGTGAAGTAGTGCTGCAAGTGTCTCTCTGTCTTTATATCTGGCTTTTTTTTTTTCCTTTTACCAGAGCACTGCTCAGCTCTGGCTTATGGTGGTACAGGAGATTGAACCTGGGACTTTGGAACCTCAGGCATGAGAGTTTCTTTGTATAACCATTATGCTATCTACCCCTGCCCCTGGCTGTCTCTATCCAATAATTAAAAAACTGTCAACAGTAATCAATGTCTGTATGTTACAGACTAACAAGAGTTTGAAGAGAGAAATAAAAACACAAAGATGAGTTACTCAAAGAATGTAACTACCTCTTCCAAAAGTGCATTTCTTTTTTGTTTTGTTTTTAGTTGGGTTTTTTGTTTTTATCCTTTGTGTGTTTTTGTAATCACCAGAGCTTCACAGCTTCCAGTCACAAGCACTGCAAAGTAAACGCACAAAGTAACTGCACATGAGTTATTTGGCAGCAAAACTTTTTTTTTTTTTGCCTCCAGGGTTATTGCTGGGGCTCGGTGCCTGCATTACGAATCCAATGCTCCTGGAAGCCATTTTCCCCATTTTGTTGCCCTTGTTGTTACTGCATAGAGAAATCAAAAGAAGAGAGCAAGACAAGAGAGGGGGAGAGAAAGATAGACACCTGCTGACCTGCTTCACCACCTGTGAAGTGACCCCCTCCCGCAGATGGCTTAAACCAAGATAACTTTTTTTTAAATTTTTTATACTTATTTATTTTCCCTTTTGTTGCCCTTGTTTTTATTGTTGCAGTTATTGTTGTTGCTACTGTTGTCATTGTTGGACAGGACAGAGAGAAATGGAGAGATGAGGAGACAGTGGGGGAGAGAAAGACAGACACCTGCAGACCTGCTTCACCACTTGTGAAGCGACTCCCCTGCAGGTGGGAAGATGGGGAAGATGGGGGCTCGAACCAGGAGAGTACAGGTCCTAGAAAAAGAGGACAGAGGACATAGTGGGGGTTGTATTGTTATGTGGAAAACTGAAAAATGTTATACATGTACAAATTATTGTATTTACTGTCAAATATAAAACACTAATCCCACAATAAAGGAAAAAATAAAAAATTTTAAGTTTTTTTTTTTTTGCATCTAGGGTTATTGCTGGGGCTAGGTGCCTATACTATGAATCCACTGCTCCTGGAGTCCATTTTTCCAATTTTGTTGCCCTTGTTACTACTGTTATTGTTGTTATGGGACAGGAAAGAGAGAGATCAAGAGAGATGGGGAAGACAGAGATGGGAAAAGAAAGACAAGATACCTGCAGACCTGCTTCTACACTTGTGAAGCAACCCCTCTGCAGGTGGGAAGCCAGGGGCTTGAACGAGGATCCTTAAGCCAGTCCTTGAGCTTCATGCATTGTGCACTTAACCTACTGCAATACCACTTGGCCCCTAGCAAAACACTTTTTACATGGCTGGGTCCTTGTGAATGTAACATGGGCGCTCAGCCTGGTGTGCTCCACCCCCCCACCCCCCACTATGGCTTAATTTGCAAGTCAAATATCATTTGGTGGAAGACAAAATAGAGGGGAAAATCTGAGCATAACCGTAAAAGCTGCAGGGTCCCAGGTTCAATCACTGGCATCACCATATGCCAGAGCTGAGCAACACACTGATACCTCTCAATCTCTTGCTCTCAAGCCCTCTCTCTCTCTCCTTTTAAATAACTTTATTTTTAAAATATTTTATTTATTTATTCATGAGAAAGACGGGAGAGAGAAAGAACCAGACATCATACTGGTACATGTGCTGCCAGGGATTGAACTCAGGACCTCATCCTTAAGAGTTCAGTGCTGGGAGTTGGGTGGTGGCGCAGTGGGTTAAGCACACGTGGAACAAAGTGTAAGGACCAGCATAAGGATCCTGGTTCAAGCCCCCAGCTCCCCACCTGCAGGGGAGTCACTTCACAGGTGGTGAAGCAGGTCTGCAGGTGCCTATCTTTCTCTCCCCCTCTCTGTCTTCCCCTCCTCTCTCCATTTCTCTGTCCTAAAACAATGATGACATCAATAATTACAACAATAAGACAACAAGGGCAACAAAAGGGAATAAATAAATAAATAAATTTTTTAAGTTCAGTGCTTTATCCACTGTGCCACCTCCTGGACTAGTATTTATTTATTTTTCAAGTATTTATTTATTTTCTCTTTTCTTGTCTTATCATTGTGGTTATTATTATTGTTGTTACTGATGTTGTCGTTGAATAGGACAAGAGAGAAATCAAGAGAGATGGGGAAGACAGAGGGGGAAAGAAGGATAGACACCTGCAGAACTGCTTCATCGCTTGTGAGGCGACTCCACTGCAGTTGGGGAGCCAGAGGCTCAAACCGGGATCCTTACGCTGGTCCTTGCACTTCGAGCCACGTGCGCTTGACCTGCTGTGCTACCACCCAACCCCATCTCTCTCTTTTTTTCTCTCTCTCATAAAAAAAAGATGTCTTATAAGGTTAGGAGACAGCTCACCTGACAGAGCAGACTATACCATGTGCAAGGATCTGGGTCCCCAGCAACTCATTGGACCACAAATGATATAATGTTTCTCCTTTTTCCTGTCTATCTCTCCCCCTCCATCTTAAATGAACAAAATAGAGTAAGAAGCTGCCGGGAACAGTGCTATCACCCAGACACCAAATCCTGACACACTGACACACACACACACACACACACACACACACACACACACACACACACATACAAACACACACACAGTTGTTTTTTTTTTTTTTGCCACTGGTGCTTAGTGCCTGCACAACTCCACCATTCCCGGCAATTTCTGTTGTTGTTTTAATATTTTATTAATTTTACTTTTGAAAGATGCAGAGAGGCATGCACACACACAGAGAAACATCAGAGCACTGCTCTGGCTTATGGTGTTGTGGGGGATTGAACCTGGGACTTTGGCATGAGAGTCTGCATAAACATTATGCTATCTCTCCCTCCCAATCTTTGTATGTTTTCCCCACCAGGGTTATGCATGGAGCTTGGTGCCTACACAACAAATCTATTGCTCCACTTATTTCTCTTTCCTCTCTTTCCATTAGAACAAATAAATTGAGAAGGGAGGGAGGAAGAGATGCCTGCAGCACTGCTTCACCACTTGTGAAACTTCCCCCTCACCCCGACCCCTGCAGGTGGACACAGAGGCTTCAACCTGGGTCATTCTTTTTTAATAACTTCCTTTTAATAATTATTTTATTTTTGAGAGAGATGCAGAAAGAGAGACAGGTACACAGAGAGAGAAACACCACAGCACTGCTCAGCTCTGGCTTATGGTGGTGTGGGAGATCAAACCTGGGACTTTGGAGCCTCACGTATGAGTCTGTTTGCATAACCATTACGCGGTATCTCCCCCCACGCCCTGGAACCTGGGTCTCCATGCCTGGTTAACACATGTACTGAGTGAGCAAGCACTAGCTCCAAATAATTGTTCTTTTTTGTTTTTCAAACCAGAGCACTGCTCAACTCTGGTTCACAGTGCTACTGAGGACTTAAATTGAGACCTTGGAGGCCCAGCAAAGTATATAATTTTGTATGATCATTATGCTATTTTGCTGGTAGATCAATTACTTTTTACTTATTGGTTTTTTTTTTAATTAATTTATTTCTTTTTCTCGAGCACTGCTCAGCTCTAGCTTAAGGTGGTGCTGGGGACTGAACATGGTAGATCGCGTAGTCTCAGGCACTAATGATTTTGGAATAACCATTATGCTGTCTACCAAGCTCAGAAGATAGCAACTGACAGGCTGCGCAGTGGATGAAGGGTTGGAATTGTAGCATGAGGTCCTGAATTCAATCCCCTGCATCACAGGTGACCATACTGACATTGTGGAGGAGACAGCATAATGGTTATGCAGAGACTTTCATACCTGAGGCTCTGAAGTCCCAGGTTCAATCCCCTACACCACCACAAGCCAGAGCTGAGCAATGTTCTGGTAAAAACAAACAAACAAATAAATAGATAAATAAGGAGGAGACAGCATAATGGTTCTACAGAATCTCTAGTGCCAGAGGCTCTGAAGTCCCAGGTTCAACCCTGCTCTAGAAAAAAAAAAAAGGGGGGGGGAGACTAGCAGCAGCACACCCGCTGAGTGCACATACTACAGTGAGCATGGACCTGGGTTCAAGCCCCTGATCCCCACCTGCAGAGGGAAAGCTTCACAAATGATGAAGCAGGGCTGCAGTTGTTTCTCTGTCTCTCTTCTTCTCTATCTCCCCTCCCCTCTCATTTTCTCTCTGTCTCTATCCAGCCAATAAAGATAATTTAAAAATTAAAAAAGGGAAATCAAGACAACAATGAGATACCACTTCACTCCTGTGAGAATGTCCTACATCAGAAAAGATAACAGCAGCAAATGCTGGAGAGGGTGTGGGGTCAAAGGAACCCTCCTGCACTGCTGGTGGGAATGTCAATGGGTCCAACCTCTGTGGAGAACAGTCTGGAGAACTCTCAGAAGGCTAGAAATGGACCTACCCTATGACCCTGCAATTCCTCTCCTGGGGATATATCCTAAGGAACCCAACACACCCATCCAAAAACATCTGTGTACACATATGTTCTTGGCAGCACAATTTGTAATAGGCAAAACCTAGAAGTAACCCAGATGTCCAACAACAGATGAGTGGCTGAGCAAGTTGTGGTATATATATATATATTACTAAGTTATGAAAAATGGTGACTTCACCGTTTTCAGCCGATCTTGGATGGACCTTGAAAAATTCATGTTAAGTGAAATAAGTCAGAAACAGAAGGATGAATATGGGATGATCTCACTCTCGGGCAGAAGTTGAGAAACAAGATGAGAAAACACAAGTAGAACTTGAACTGGAATTGGCGTATTGCACCAAAGTAAAAGACTCTGGGGTGGGTGGGTGGTATGGAGAATACAGATCCAAGAAGGATGACAGAGGACCTAGTGGGGGTTGTATTGTTATATGGAAAACTGGGAAATGTTATGCATGTACAAACTATTGTATTTACTGTTGAATGTAAAACATTAATTCCCCAATAAAGAAATTTAAAATAAAATTAAAAAAGGGAGTCGGGCGGTAGCGCAGCAGGTTAAACACACGTGGTACGAAGCACAAGGACCCGGTGTAAGGATCCCGGTTCGAGCCCCAGCTCCCCACCTGCAGGGGAGTGGCTTCACAGGCAGTGAAGCGGGTCTGCAGGTGTCTCTCTTTCTTTCCTCCTCTGTCTTCCCCTCCTCTCTCTCCTCCTGTTTTCTCCTCCTCTCTCCATTTCTCTCTGTCCTATCTAGCAATGACATCAAGAACAACAACAATAAAACAACAAGGACAACAAAAGGCAAAATAAATATAAAAAAAATAGGGGGTCAGGAAGTAGCGCAGCAGGTTAAGCGCACATGGGGCAAAGCGCAAGGACCCGTTCAAGGATCCTGGCTGAAGCCGCAGGCTCCCCACCTGCAGGGGGTCTCTTCACAAGAGGTGAAGTAGGTCTGCAGGTGTCCTCCTCTGTCTCCCCTCCTATCTCGATTTCTGTCTGTCCTATCCAACAATGACATCAATAACATCAATAATAATAATAACAATTTTTAAAAAACGAGGGCAATAAAAAAAAGGAAAAAATGGCCTCCAGGAGCAGTGGATTCGTAGTGCAGGCACCCAGCCTCAGAATAACCCTGGAGGCAACAAAAAAGGAAAAAGTCTAAGGAGCCAGATGGCAGCGGCGTACCTGGTTGAGCACACATTACATGCACAAGGACCCAGGTTTGAGACCCTGGTCCCCAACTGCAGAGTGAAAGCTTCGCAAGTGGTGAAGCAGGGTGTCTTTGTCTTTTGTCTCTTTCCCTCTCAATTTCTGACTATCCAACAAATAAAGATAATTACTAAACAAATAATTTTTTTTAAAAAAAAAGAATGATGCCATCAATAACATAGAAAGTGCCCGCTTGTGGTCCGGGAGGTGGTGTAGTGGCTAAGGAACTAGACTATCAAGCATGAGGGCCTGAGTTCAATCCCCAGCAGCACATGTACCAGAGTGATGTCTGGTTCTTTCTCTCTCTCTTCCTATCTTTCTCATTAATAAATAAAAATTTTTAAAAAAAAAAAAAAAAAAAAAAGAGAAAGTGCCCACCTGGCCATGAAAGAGGTTTAAAAGTGAATGAGCAGCTTGTCAACAGCTAGAATTTCTTGGTCTGAAGAAGTCAGGTTAAGGCCTTTCATGCAGCAGAGTGGTATTAAGATAAATCAACGCAGGGGCCAGGTGTTGGTGCACTTGGTTAAGCACACACATTACAGAGCACAAGCACACAGGCTCAAGCCCCTGGTTCCCACCTGCAGGGGGAAAGCTTCATGAGTGGTGAAGCAGGGCTGCAGCAAGTGTCTGTCTCCCTCTCTCTTTCCCCTTCCTTCTCGATTTCTGTCTCTATCCAATAATAAATAAATAAATAATATTTTAAAAAGATAAATCAATGCAAATAAGTGACAGTGAAGAGAATGAAGGGGACACGAGATGAAGCAGAGGAAAAGGACTGATTGAAGGAGTGGTGGTCAAAAAACTGGTGACCAGTTTGATCACCAGCATCATATGGTAAAGTGATGCTCGGGTTCTAAGAAATGAACATATCTTTCAAGCAAGTCAGTAATGTAACTGGGTGTGGGAGGTAGTTCACCCAGTAGGCCATGTGACTTGCCCTGTCTGCAGAGTGGGCTTGAGCCCAGATACCACATGGTGTCCTGGCTTGAGGGGAAACTCCACTGCTGTGGTAGTCCTCTCCCTCTCTGAAATAAAATTATCAAGTTGGCCCAAGAGCCGTGTAATTACACATGTGCAAGGCCTCAGCAATATATACAGAGTGCAGGTAGATAATATAATGGTTATGCAAGAGACTTACAAAAGAAAGTACTCGACCGAGGGGGAGAGAGGGACAGACATCTGCAGAACTGCTTCACTGCCTGTTGAACGGCTCCCCTGCAGGTGGGGAGCTGGGGGCTCTAACCGGGATCCTTACTCCTGTCCTTGTGCTTCGCGCCACGTGCACTTAACCCGCTGCGCTACTGCCCGACTCCCTCTGTATCTTTAAAAAAGAAAAGAAAGTACTCAACCCAAAGGGACAGGTAGTGTCACTTTCAGTGAGTAAAGTACTAAATTGCTTTGTTTTGTTTTGTTTTCAGGTAGAAGACAGAGGGCCAGCAAAATAGCTCACCTGGATATTATACTGGTTTGCTTTATGTAACCTAGGTTCAAACTCAGTCCCCACTGCACTGAAGAAATCTGAGTGCTGTGATCTCTTCCATGGCCTTACTATCTCTGTCTCTATCTTAAATTAAAATAATAATAGTAATAATAACAATAAAATAGAGAGAAACCACAGTATCAAAGCTCCCTTCAATGCGGTGGGGGCCAGCCTCAAAGCTGGGTCACGCATACGGCTAGACAGCACACTATCCAAACACCTCATCAGCCCTAAATGGTGACTTTTTAAGATTTATTTATTTATGATAATCAACCACAGCATCTCTGACACATGGAAGCAGTTTTATCAAGCACCTCAATGTACAAAACACTGTACGCTTGCTTACATGTGTACTGGCAGGAATCAGATGATGTCAACCCAATTAACTATGAATGTGCTGGGTCAGGATTATTAAGTTCAATGACAAACACTGTCTGCAGAAAAAAAATAACTGAAAAGCAGATGAAGGTAAACAGAAGAGACTGTTCATTTATAATAAAAGGAGGCAGTCTACTTAACGGTAGATATGCAAAATAAAAGCCAGTATGTGTTCTCTCAATTCCAGACTGGGGGTTTACAACTCTAACAACTACCCTTACTCTCACCATGAAAATGAAATCTCCTCCTATCACAGTATTACAAATAGAAGAAACCAACAGCACTTGTTAAAGATTTCCTGAAATGCCCAGACTTGGGCTGACAAAACAGCTCATGTGGCTAGTGTGCTGCTTTGCCATTTAGGACCCAGGTTTGAGACAGCTCTCCATCCACTGTACTGGAGAAGTTTCAGGTACTGCGTCCTCTTTCACCCTCTCTGCCTCTGCCTCTCTCTATCTGAAAAAAGAAGCTGGGGAAATGGCATTATGCAAGTAACTTTCATGCCAGAGGCACCTTTGGCCAGGTTGAATCCCCAACGTGACCACCATAAACCAGAGCTGAGCTAGGAAAACAAAACAACAAAACAGCCCTGAGCACACAAAGTACTACGTACCTGGCTTCATCAAAGACCAGCTGTGTGTAGTCTCAACACATCAACGGTGTACAACTATACTTTATTTTAAGTGCAGCACTGATCAGCTCTGGCTTATGGTGGTGTGGGGGACTGAACCTGGAACTTTGGAACCTCAGGCATGAGAACCTGTTTGCATAACCCCTTATGCTATCTAACCCCACATAATGTCGTGCAACTACAAAGAGTTATTTTTAGTTACATCTTTGCCAAGTTATACTGTTCAGCTAAACTTGCATTAGGAGACTGATTTCACTATTTTAAGTCCCCCTTAAAAAACACCACAGCGGGGGTCGGGCAGTGGCACAGTGGGTTAAGCGCACATGGCGCAAAGCGCAGGGACCGGCTTAAGGATACCGGTTCGAGCCCCCGGCTCCCCACCTGCAGGGGAGTCGCTTCACAGGCGGTGAAGCAGGTCTGCAGGTGTCTATCTTTCTCTCCTCTTCTCTGTCTTCCCCTCCTCTCTCCATTTCTCTCTGTCCTATCCAACAACGAATTGCGTCAACAAGGGTAATAATAATAACCACAACGAAGCTACAACAAGGGCAACAAAAGGGGGAAAAAAATGGTCTCCAGGAGCGGTGGATTCATGGTGCAGGCACCGAGCCCAGCAATAACCCTGGAGGAAAAAAAAAAAATCAAAGCAGGGAGTCAGAAGGTAGCACAGTGGGTTAAGCACACGTGGCACAAAGCACAAGGACTGGCAGAAGGATCCCGATTCAAGCCCCCAGCTCTCCACATACACGGGGTTCGATTCACAGGCATTGAAGCAGGTCTGCAGGTGTCTTTCCTCCTCTGTCTTCCCCTCCTCTCTCCATTTCTCTGTCCTATCCAACAACAACGACATCAATAACAACAATAAAACAACAAGGGCAACAAAAGGGAAAATAAATAAATATAAAAATTTTTTTAAAAAAAATGCCAAAGGGGGGGCTGGATAGTGGCACACCTGGTTAAGCACGTTTCTTACAATGCACAAGGACCCAAGTTTGAACCCCTGGTCCCTACCTGCAGAGGGAAAGCTTTGTGGGTGGTGAAGCAGTGCTGCAGGTATCTATCTTTGTGTCTAATTCCCCTTCCCCTCTCAATTTCTGTCTATACCCAACAAATAAAGATAATTTTAGTGGTCCGAGAAGTGGCGCAGTGGTAAAGCTTTGGACTCTCAAGCATGAGGTCCCGAGTTTGATCCTTGACAGCACATGTGCCAGAGTGATGTCTGGTTCTTTCTCTCTCCTATCTTTCTCATAAACAAATAAAATCTTTAAAAAAAAAAAAAGATAATTTTAAAATTAAAAAAAAAAATAGCAAAGGAGAAAATCATTTAATTAATTAATTTCAATCACAACCTTAACTAAAGATCTGAGAGAGTAAGATTAAACAAAAATGCTTGGATAGTGTGGTGCTTTGCCATGTACACAACCCAGAGACTGGCCCCCACTGCACTAAAGGAAGCTTTGGCACTGTGGTGATTGTCTAAAAATAAAACAAAACAGAAGATAAATATAGATGCTTCTTTATTGTTATTTTTAATTTTATTTATTTATTATCTTTCCCCCAGGGTTATTGCTGGGGTTCAATGCCTGTACTATGAATCTACTGCACCTGGAGGCTATTTTTTCCCTTTTGTTGTCCTTGTTGTTTATCATTGTTGTGGTTACTATTATTGTTGTTATTGCTGTCATTGTTGTTAGATAGGACAGAGAGAAATCGAGAGGAAAGGAAGACAGAGAGAAAGACAGACACCTGCAGACCTGTTTCACTGCTTGTGAAGCGACTCCCGTGCAGGTGGGGAGCCGGGGGCTCGAACCGGGATCCTTATGCCAGTCCTTGCACTTTTGCACCACGTGCACTTAACCCGCTGTGCTACCGCCCGACTCCCCATTTGGATATTTCTAAAGTTAAGTCATAGGCCATACAAAAGCATCAACTTAAAAATTATCAATTTAATGTTGCCATGAAAAAAGCTCCTGCAGTTGCCTACACAGAGCCAGACTAAATTCTTGGGGCCTTCAGTGACCCAGGAATCTGCTGTTCCCCACTCCTGACCTAGATGAACATCTATCTATACTCTCCGATCTAGAGTTTTCTGCAAATATAAAAGCGACCTGTATATGTAAGATAAATTTCAAATCTGCCTGTGCTGCTAACTCCCTAATCAGCCTATTCACCATTTTCAAAAAAAAAAAAAAAAAATTAAACATAAAACTGGGGCAAGGTAGTGGCCCACCTGGTTGAACAAACACAAGTGTAACAAGGACCCAGGTTCAACCCAACCACAGGGGGGAAAGCTTTATGAGTGGTCAGAGGGTGCTATCTCCCCATCCCTCAGTATTTCTGTCTCTATCCAAACTAAATATAAAACAACATACATAAACCTAAGACAATAGACTCAAGATAACCACTAGAACAAATTCTGTAAAACTGCAACTGCTAAGGTAACAAACCAAGGAATACCAATGCATACTTCAGACATGAAGCAACAGAAAACAAAAGTGACACACCCACATTCTACCTCTGGAACTTGAAGGGATATCTGAGAAAGTCAGTGCACTCAAAACAGAATGGTCCTGAAGCACACCGTGAAATCTGCCGGGTACAGACTACTCCAGAGGCATGGGGGGGGGGGCCTTCTGATGACATTTACAGGTGACTGACAATGTATCTGGTCAAAAACAAAGTCAGAACCAAATATTATAAACTGGAAGCAACAGTTTAAAAATCGAGTCATTTGAGATTGAAAAGTTTTAACGAAGGCTGAGACGCCAATTGACGATTTACAGTCAAGAAATTCTGCAATAAGATGAAATAAAAACAGAACTTTACATTTACTGATAATCTGACAAGAGTGCATAGCACTGCTGAGTTAACTCCAACAGTTTTCCTCCATTTCTATACAAACGCCGCACATTACCTACCGCACACCAAAAACCAGAAAAGGTTCAAGAGCCTATTCTGATGCCATAAACTATTTTAAGAAAAAAAAAAAAAAAAGCTGTACTTGACAAAGCAGGCTAAATTTTGACTAATGTCCAGTCTTCTCATCTTACTGATTTACTGATTTAGTGTCCCCAAAACACACTTCTCTTGCACCAAGTCACCCCATCAACTAAGAAAACAAGCCACGCCTTCTGCAGAAACTGAATGTACTCTTACCGACAAGCCAAAGCCCACTTACAAATTAAGGGAAAAAAGACCTAAAATCGAATGCAAAAAAAAAAAAGCCTAGTGTCTTTACTGGTGAGTTATTTGGGAAAATCTGCAAAGAATCATACTCATAGAGATAAATTTACAAACCAAAGTAAAATTTCCCCCCAAAAGCTTAACATTAGCAACAGGCTTCCAGCTGTGAATTGATAAGCAACCAAAAAAAAACCCAGTAGTTAGGTTTCCCTATATGTTGCCTGTATATATACACTTATGTATATATTCAAGTTGTACCAAAAACTGCTTACAAATGGCAATTCCTGTGAAGTAGATGATGATGAAGTTCCAGGTAATTCTAGCATGTTTCCTAATGTACTCGTACTGGAGTCTGGATCATCCTGAAAAGATAAATTTATTGAGTTTAATTGCTCTTCTATAGGAACGTTTGTAACTCCTAGTGAAAGGGGGGCTGGGAGAAGGGCTGCTTTTTCATTGCTGCCGTCCACTTCATTTCTTTGCTTATTTTTCTGTGTTTCAGTCTGAGGAGCTAATGACAAGAATGGCGGTTTGACTGCACAGAGTCTACTGTCTGGTGTGCTGTCTTGTTCATTTCCCATGGCCACGTCTACACCATTCTCTGATTTAGGCTCAACATTGCAGGTGGCATTGGTCTGAGTTTCCTCAAAGATCTCCTCTATACTCTCATCCTCTGTGACTGGCTGTTCTGGGTCCATTTCAGAATCTACATCTGCATCGTCCGCACAAGTAAAATTCTCAAAGTGCAGAAGGCCATTCTTGAGAGTCTTTGTGACTTTTACCTGGAGTTCAGGGGAGTTATTACAAGAGGGTTCCTCTTTCATAGCAAGTGCTGTTGGACCACCAGGACTCAAGGAAGTGCAAACCACTGGCGACTGAGCTCTTGAATCACTTTTTTCAGGGTCTTGAAAGGACTCTGATCCATCAGCAGACCCATTTAAATATTCTACATTGATCATGGAGGCCAAATCCTGTAGTCTCCGCAGTGGAATGTAACAAGATGGAGAATCTTGTCCATAAGCATTTTGGGATGTTCCACTGGAAGTCGACAACTGCATAGTACACCCATTAAGTGGTTGAGAAAAATTGGATTGACCATTACCGAAAGGGCTGTCCTTGTCTTCAGGGGCATCTAAATTCACTGGATTGGAAAAGGGCAGCAGACAATTTCTTCGAGGGAGCTCGCAGGTCTGATCCATTCTGGGCCACCATCAACCTGGAATCCAAAAACACAGCAATTAATCTGAGCTGATAGGCCATCTGACTCTTATCTTCAAAATGGCAGCCACTTCTCAAGGCCTAGTGGCCTGGATGCCTGTCTGCTGTACTTCCAGGGGCGGAAAAAGTTCCCCAGCTGACGAGGGAAAAATGGCCTCGGCGAGCCTCCGCAAACTCCATCTTCCCAGAGCCCGGCCGATCGTGCCACATGGAGACAGCCCGGCCCTTTTTCCCCCGCACTGCAGGCCGGTGGACACTTGGGCTGAACTCGAGTGAAAATCGCTCTGGCAGGAGAAACTCCCCAATCTCCACGGGGACTCGTCGTCCTCCTCCCCCGCTGCGGGTGCGGGGGTCGGATCGGCCTCCCGGAGGGAGGGGAGCCGCGGCGTCCGCGGGGTGCTCCGGGCGCTGCACAAAAAGGTTGCCCCCTCGGCTCGCTCCGGAGCAGCGGTCACAATAGCGCTGCCCCCTGCGCCCGGCCGGCGCCCCAGCTCCGCAGCGGCCGTGCCCGGAGCCCGCCGCCCAGACGGCAGGCCGGGCCGGTGCACGGCGGCGGGGCCCGCGGGGCCGGGGAGCCCGGAGGCGGCGGCGGCGGCGGCGGCTGCAGCCGAGTCAGGGCAGCGGTAGCAGCTGCTCCGGCTTGACAAACATGGCTGCTGCCGCCGTCGCCGCCGCCGCCGCCGCCGCCGCCGCCGCCTGCCCGGGCCGCGCTCCTTCCCGCAGTCGCGGCGGCTCCCCCGTCCAGTCCGGCCGATCGCGCCCCGCCGGCCCCGGCGACGAGCAAAGTTTGCCGCGGGAGGCCGCTCGGCCCCGCGCTCCCGGCCGACTCCCGGGAGGAGGCGGAGGCCGAGGTGCGCGCGGGAGGCCGGCGGGGCACGGGCCGCGCCGCCGCCGGGAGGAAGTTGGCCGCGGCGGCCCGGCCGAGCTAGGCCTGAGCCCGGCTGGTAGTGATGGAGGGGGAGGAGGCCCGCCGGGCTGCGGCGCCGCCGCCCCGGCCCCGCACCGCGCCCGCCGGGCCCGCACCCTCACCTCACGGCCACCACCATGTTCCCCGCCCGGCCGCCACCGCCCGTCCCCGCGCCGCCCGCCCGCCCGCCGCGGCGCACTAGTTACCGTGCCCCGCGCCCCCTCCCGGGCCGGCTGGGGGGAGGGGGTGACCCTCATTACACTGGGGCGCGAGCGCAGAGGCGGGGAGAGCGCGGGGCCGCTCCCGCACCCCCCTCCCCCCGCGTCTCTCTTCTGGGGCGAAGGCAGCGAGCGCGACCTGCCCCGGCCAGTGCCGCTGCCGCCGCCTCCACCTCCTCACACCCCCACCGCGCGCGCCCCCGCGGCGGCGCGTGCGACCGAGCGCCTCGCGCCGGCCCGCGTGCGACTGGGCCCCGGGTGCGCGCGCCCCTGCCCCCACCGCGCGCGCGCCCGCGCCCGCGCCTCACTCTTTGGGGTTCAGAGCGGGTGAAGCCCGGCTCGCGAGCGCGCCGCCCAATCAGCGGAGCCGCCGCGGTCGCCCCCTTCCCCCCCCCACAGCGGCCCCGGGCCTACGGGCAGACCGGCCGCCCGGGCGGGGCCTGAGGCCGACTCCCCCGGGGTCTCGCGCGCCTCCCCTGAGGGTCGGGGCCTGCGGGCGTCGTGGGTGGCACTCGCATCCCCTCACCTACCTGGGGGCACCGCCCCGGCCCGGGCTACGGCGGACCCCGATAGCCTGCTCGCCTGGGCCCCGGGGCCCGCCGGCACCTGGCCCGGCCGAGGCCTGTCCGCCAGCCCCGCTCGGGCCCGCGTCAGCCCGGCCTCCATCTTAGGTTACAGCCCGGGCTCCCCATCCACTGGGCACCTGCCCTCAGCCCGCTCGGCTCGGCCCGAGGCCAGGGCCGCCCACTCCCGCCCGTGGGGCTCACCTGGGCGCTGGGGCTGGGGGCTTCGAGGCCTCGGGCCCCGAGCAGGCGGGCCGCAGGTGAAGCCCTTGGCCCGGCCGCACCCCAAACCCACGGCACCACCACCACAGACCCAGCTGAGCAGAAACAAAATGGAGGCACAGCTCGGGTCTGCCTCCCCGAGCCGAGCTCGGCCGCCCCGGGGCTCCCTCCGGCCGCAGGCCCGACGCCCGCCAAGCAGGAGGCCGGCTCGTCCGGGCGCCGCGGGCCGCCGCCACAGCGCAGCGCACACAGGCCCGGCGCTCGGCCCTGCGCTCCCGCCGCCCCTCGCCCGCCACCCCTTCCCCTCCCCTCCACTCCCCTCCCCTCCCCCGGGCCTCTCCCTCCCCGGCCAGGCAACGCGGGGCGAGCAGCCACCCGGAGCCGGGTCGGGTCGGGTTACCAGCCCGGGCGCTGGCCGGCCGCCGGGCCCGGTCCGGAGGAGGAGGCCGGGAGACCCCCGCGGCCCCTGACAGGGCGCCCGCACCTCGGCCTGCCGCCCCCGCCCCGCGAGGCCGCCTTCCCTGCCCGGCCCGGCCCGGCCCGGCCCGGCCTGGCCTGGCGGGACGAGGCTCCCTGCGCACCCCGGGGTCCTCGGGCCTCGCAGCCTCGGGCGGGGCGGGGGAGGGGTCCGCTGAACCCTGCACCGCCCCCCGCGCCCCGCCGGGTCGGGCCTGGCACGGGGCGCCGGGGCGCGGGCCGGGGCCCCCCGAGGGGCCGCGCCTCGCACGGCGGACGCCGCAGTTCTCCGCACCCAGGCAGACGGCCCTCTCGTGCCACCCGCGCAGGCCGCGGGCTCCGCAGCCGGGCTGCCCGGGGGGCGCGCGCCTCGCCCCGCGGGCCGGGCACCGAGACCCCGGCGGGGCGGAGGGCAGCGGCGGCCGAGGCGCGTGAGCCGGCCCAGCCCGCTGGCCTCACCCGGGCCAGGGGCGCCCTGCTGCTCGGCGAGCGCTCGGGGGCACCTCGAGGCCTGCGCCCGGGTGGCGGGGCCGCCAGCACCGGCCTAGCGCGGCCGCGGCGCGTCTGCTGAGCCGGGGCGGCACGGGGCAGGCCGGGGACGCGGAGCCCAGGCTACACCAAGCCCACGACTCCGGCCCCGGGGAGACTGCGCCGCCTGCTCCCGGGCTGCGGGCTCACCTCGGGAGCTGGCTGGTCCCTAGGGCGCTAAGCGCATCCTTGCGACTCAGAGAGAGTCACAAGCGACCGCCAGAAAAATCCCACCTCCTCCAGAAAGGCTTCTGTGATTGAGGCTAACTCCATCTCCAAGCTGAGGGCGCCGCCCTCGGGGGCCACGTGACCGCCATTCCTCCCCGGGCTTAGTAAATGTGCATAATTATTGCCCCGGTGGAGTGTTTACCGCAGCCCTCCTCGCCCGGAGCCCGGAGCCCACCTGGGAGAGGGTGGCTTTGGCGGGGCCCTGGGTGGCATCCGCGCCCGGCCGTCTAAACCCCACCCGGGGCCTGCCTTCCGCGACCTCCCGCCTGGAGCGTGCCCCGCGGGCTGGGTTTCGCCACGGCCTGAGCTGCCTGCCCTCCAAGGCCTACGTCTAGCCATGGAGGCCGCACAAGGTCCGGGGTGCGGGTCCTGCCTAGACAGCAAGGGGGCCTTACTCGAGGCGAGGTGCACCCCAGAAGCAGAGCGACTGGGGGGCACCACTGTGACCCCAGGAGGCCCTCTTTTGAAGGGCAAGCAGCGGTACCCTGGATGTCCCCAGGCGCCAGGGCCCTGATCCCTCTGCGGGAAGAGCGAGGTCTGCTCTTCACCTTCCGTGGAGACCAGCCCTTTGTTCTGCAGGGAGCCAGTCCCTCAGCCCACCCACAGGGGTAGCTCTCTGGAAAGGTTCTGGTGGATTCCTTCTTCACGCCTTAGAGTTTTGACTGGCAATCTCCCTCCTTACCAAACCTCAATTCCTCTGCTCCTTTTCTGTCCTAGCCGAGAGCCTGGCAGCTGCCAATATACATATGACCTTCAGCCAGTCACTGGGTAGTCCCAAGCTTCAGTTTCCCCCACCTATGGCTTCCAATGTGTGTGTGTGTGTGGCTAGGATCCTGTGAGGTGAGAGTGAGTCAGGGGCCTTCACTGGAGAGGGAGGGGAGGGACTGGGGGAACCCCAGGCCTTTTAGCAAAGAGATGAGGGTACTAAGGAGTGAAGAGGGGCTGGGACCATGGTTTCCCAGAGCTGACCTCTGATGTTGCTGACCCACCTGAACCCCCTCTTTTCAGCCAGTGGAGCGGGAAGCTGAGAAGAACAGGTTTCCTTCAGGTCTAGAGGAACAGCCAGGACCCCAGGGAAAAGGACTTGCACTTCCCTGCTGAGGATTACACACACACACACACACACACACACACACACACACACTGCAGGCTCTGGCCCAGCCCAGCCACAGGTCAAGACCTCACATCTCCTCACCAGCTCCTGAACTGGGGGAGTGGATAGGGTGCCCCGCCCTCCTTGGACTTGCCTAAGCTTCCCACACCAGATGCAGGAACAACTTCTGAGGCCTCAAGATAGTACATCTGCTTAGTACTCCTGCTCGTCATATGCAGGACTCAGGTTGGAGCCAGCCCCTACTGCACTGGAGGGAGCTTTAGTGCTGTGGGATCTTTCCCCTGTCCCCTACCCCAGTTCCTCTGTTTCTGTCTATCTAGAAAGGTCCACTTGGAGCCATGAATGACAAAAAGAGAAAAAACTGTGGCCTGGAAGATGACACAGCTTTAAATTCTGGACTTGAAAGCATGAAGTCCTGAGTTCATTCCACAGCACCACATAGGTCAGAATGCCACTCTGTTCTCTCTCCATCTCTCTCTCTCAATAAGTCAGGAAGGAAAGTAAATGTCGGGCAGGGGGGTAGGCAGATAGCGGAATGGTTATGCAAACATCATGCCTAAGGCTCTGAAGCCCCAGATTCAATCCCCCCACACCACCATAAGCCAGAGCTGACCAGTGCTCTGGTTAAAAAGACAGAAAGTAAATGTCTGAGTCTGCAGTGTCCCTACACCTGCCTGGACACTTGACGTGTACAAACTAGTCCTTTTAACAGTTTTGAAGCCAGGACAGACCCAAAAGGTTAAGCTGCTCTGCAAATTAAATCTCAGAGCCCCAAGTCTCTCTGGTGTGGTGACCCCCAGGCCCATCTCTGCCCTCAGCAGCACTTTCCAGGTCCTGCTTCTGTGTAAAGACCCAGATGCCGGGGCCAGGTGGTAGTGCACTCAGCTAAGTGCACACATTACAGTGCACAAGGATTCAGGTTCAAGCCCCTGGTCCCCACCTGCAGGGGAAAGCTACATAAGTGGTGAAGCAGAGCTGCAGGTGTGTCTCTGTCTCTCTCCCTATCTCCCCCTCCCTCCCTCCCAATTTCTTTCTGTCTATCCAATAATAAATAAAAATATATTAAAAAAAAAAAAAAGACCCAGATGCAGACAAAGTAAGGGCCTCAGTTTCCTCATCTTTAGGGCAATGATTGACACCGCCTCTGTCAGTGAGCTAGATACAGCCCCTGTTGGGATCTCTGGCCAGTGTCCACTGCCCCCGCCCCTTTCATTCACGACTTCCACGGGTAATATTTTCTGGAACTCCCTGGCCTGGCCTCATGGAGAAGGCAGATAAGTTTGGTCCTGATTTAGCTTCACTTCTGATTCCCTGCCTTTGTGATGGTGTCAAGGAAACACACATTAAGTAGAGACGGTACCTTGAGTTTTGCCCTTTGCCCAGGAGGCAGGCAGCAGTAGCAGCCTCTCTGGTAATGTGAAGCTGCCGGAAGGGGTGGTGAGCCCCAGTGCCCAGTCAGCGGTGGGTCTCAAGGGCAAACAGCTGACGCTCCACAGTGAACACAACCTGTAAGTGGAGGAGAGTCATTGCACAGTAGAAGCGGAGCACCCAGAGAAGACCCAGGAAGGGATGAATAGAGTGGAGAGCCAGGGCTGGGGTGAGGGGAGGTGAAGAGGACAGGCTTCAGGCAGATGGGGAAGGGCCTGAAGGACTGGCCTGAGAGGAAGCACATTCAGAGGGAGTCTGAGAGGATTAGCAGGAAGAGCCAAGAAAGGAGGGGATGAGACAGAGATTCCAGCAGAGGAGCCCAGAGAAGGGGCTGGACAATGGCTCACCTGATAGAGCACACAGGTTACCACGTATGAGGGCCTAGGTTCAAGCCCCGAGTCCCCACCTGCAGTGGAGGAAAGTGCAAGAATAGTGGATCAGGCTGCGAGTGTCCCTGTCTCCCACTTCCTACCCCCTCCTCAATTTCTCCGTCTCTCTCAAAAAAGAAAGAGGAAATGAAGGTAAGTTTAGCTCCGAAGATGGCGCAGCGGATAGATCACTGGACTCTCAAGCATGAGAGTTCGGCCCCTGGTATCATATGTGCCAGAGTGATGCTCTGCGCTCTCTCTCTCTCTTCTCTCATAAACAAATAAAACCAGAAAGAAAAGCAAGACACCAGGCTTTGAAGGAAGTGACCTGCATTTGCTATGGGGGCTTTAGGGGAGGTGGCAGAATGGCAGGGGGGACTCAGGCGAAGATGTGGAAGATCAAGGGGGTGTGATCTCCTGCAGGGCCTTGGTCTAGTTAAAAAGAATGGGGGGGTGCACCTGGCTGAGCGCACATGTAGCTGTGCTCAAGGACCCAGGTTCGAGCCCCCGGTCCCCACCTACAGGGAGACAGCCTCACAAGTAGTGAAGCAGGGCTGCAGGTGTCTCTCTGTCTCTCTCCCTCTCTGTCACCCCCTTCCCTTTCCATTTCTGGCTGCCTCTATCTAATAAATAAAGATTTAAAAAATTAATTTTAAAAAATATTTATTTACTTAGGGAACTGGAAGATAACTCATTCAGTAGATTGCACACCTTGCCATGTTCATGTCCTGGTGTTAAAGCCCTGGCATTACACGGGGTACCTTGGGACCAGTGGAAGATCCCAGGAATGATGAAACAGTACTGTGACGGCCCTCTTGCTCTCTGTCTGAAATAAAAATAAGTTACTGAACTTTTCAAAAAGATCTGGGGTGCTGGGTAGATAGCATAATGGATATGCTAACGGACCCTTATGCCTGAGGCTCCAAAGTCCTAGGTTCAATCCCTGGCATGACCATAACCCAGAGCTGAACAGTGCTCTGGTAACAAAAACCAAAACAGAATAAGAAAAAGATGTTACATAATGAGAGGACACTGGAACATCACACAGGGCCAGGAATTAAACTTGGAACCTCATGTTCACTGTGCCACCTCTCTGGTTGCACACGTCAAAGAAATTTGGTTTTAGGGGCCAGGCGTACACCTTACAGTGCACAAGGACCCGGGTTCAAGCCCCTGGTCCCCACCTACAGGGAGAAAGCTTCACAAGTGGTGAAGCAGGGCTGCAGGTGTCTCTCTCCCTCTATCCCCCCTCCCCTCTCAATTTCTCTCTGTCTCTATACAATAATATAAAAATATAAAAGAATTTTGGTTTTATCTGGAGGGCAATAGGGAGCCATGAAAGGTTAAGGAATAAGTTAAAGATCACATCTGTGTCATGTCCAGCACCTCAGGAAACACGGCCCTGACCAAGCCTCGCCTCTGGGTCATGTTGGCATTGTTTCCTTCCAACAATAGTTGTAGGCTCTTCTCTGAGCCAGTTCATTTCGGGACAGGATGCACTCTCAGCTAATCCTGAGATGGGTAACTTGTACAGAGAGGAAGTGTGACTCTCCTAGAGCCCAGCTCCCTACCCCGACTCCCAGTTGAAGCTCTCCCTCCCCACTGGAGAGAAACAGCAGCTGCTTTCTAACTGGAGAGCAGAGGCCAGGGCTGGGGCTGGGGAGGGCTCTGGGAACGGAGTTCCCAATGGTGACCAACTTTGGCAGCCCCTTTGAAGGGAGGACTCTTTCCTTTCCCTACTGGGGCTTCCCCCAGACCTGGGCCAGGCAGGCGTCCACATCAAATCAGGGAAAGCCAGGCCATGTTGGAAGCTCTCCAGTCCACGGTGAAGGCTCCTTCCTGCCCCAGACAGCAAGTGACTGTCTGCCAGCTTGGCCCTGCAGCCAACTTTCCACCTTCAACTGTCTTTCTCTCAAAGGTTGTTTTTATTTATATTTATTTTTATTGTCACCAGGGCTATCGCTGAGGCTGAGTGCCGGCACTACAAATTCACTGCTCCTGGCAGCCAGTTCTGGTGGCCATTTTTTCCTTTTTTTTTTTTTTTTCCTGTTTATTTTACTTGATAAGACAGAGATTAAGATGAAAGGGGGAGGGAGTTATGGTGGCGCAAAATGCAAGGGCCAATGATGTAAGGATCCTGGTTCAATCCCCTGGGGCAGGTGTCTGTTTTTCTCTCCATCTCTGTCTTCCCCTTCGCTCTCCCTTTCTCTCTGTCCTAGCCAACAATGACAACATCAACAACAACAACAACAATAACTACAACAATAATAAAAAACAAGGGCAACACAAGGGAAAATAAATAAATAAATATAAAAAAATTTTTAAAGGGGCCAGGTGGTGGCGCACCTGGTTGAGCATACATGTTACAACAGGCAAGGACCCCGGTTCAAGTCCCTGGTCCCCACCTGCAGGGGGAAAGCTTTCCAAGTGGTGAAGCAGAACTGCAGGTGTTTATCTTTCTCTCTCCCACTCTATCTCCCTCTACCTTCTTGATTTCTGTCTCTACTTAATAAAGATAATAATTTTTAAATTAAAAAATTAACTACAACAATAAAACAACAAGGGCAACAAAAGGAAACAAATATTTTTTAAAAAGAAAGAAAGAAAAGGGGAGATAGAGAAGGAGGCAGAGGTAGAGAGAGACCTGCTTCACTGCTCATGAAACATCCCTGTTGCAAGTGGGGAGTCGAGGTTTGAACCCAGGTCTTTGCACATGATAATATGTGTGCTCAGCCATTTGCACCACTGGCCAACCCCCCCCCTCAAGGTTTTTTGGTTTTGTTTTTCTTTCTAACATACTTTATCATGAAAAAGAGAGCCAGAGTACCACTCTGGCATATTTGATATACTATGCAGGGATTAAACTCATGGCCTCAAGTTTTTAAGTCCAATGCTTTTACCCACAGGACTACCTCTCCAGGCACACTTCCTACATTATTTTTTTTGTTTGTTTAAAATTTATTTCTGTTTTGTTTGTTTGTTTGTTTGTTTGTTTTTACTAGAGCACTGGTCAGCTCTGGGTTAGGGTGGTGTGGGGGGATTAAACCTGGGCCTTCGGAGCCTCAGGCATGAGAGTTTGTTTGCATAGCCACTATGCTGTCTACCCCTGCCCCCCTAAGATTTATTTCTGGACTGGCAAGATAGCTGTCTTGGATAGTGAGCTTGCTCTGTCACACACATGACCCATGACCCAGGTTCAAGCCCAGCCCCCCACTGTACTGAAAAGAATTGACAGTGTCTTTTTTTTTCCTTCCTTCCTTCCTTCCTTCCCTCCTTCCTCCCTTCCTTTCTTTCTTTTCTTGTCTGTCTCTTTGTATCTGAAAAAGTCAGCCTGGAGTGATGAATTCCTAGTGAGGACAAAGTAAGCCAACAAATAAGCAAACGGATCGATTTTTAGGGGGTACATAAAAACTGACCGAAAGAAAGAGACCAGAGTGCTGCTGAGTAGCTGTGCCAGGGACAGAACCTGGGTACTCTGGGGCCTTAGCCACACCAGCCCAAGGTATCTCTCAGACACTTTCAAAAATTTTATTTTCATTTTAAAGATTTATTTATTTATTAATAAGAGAGAGAATCAGAGTATTAGTCTTCATGTGCTATGCTGAGAATTGAACCCGTGTTTCTAGTCCTAAATTCTAGTTACTGTGCCACCCATGAGGACACCACTCAATTATTTAAAAATATTTATTTATGGGCTGGGGAGACAGCACAATAGTTGTGTAAAAAGACTTTCAGTGGTCTGGGCGGTGGTGCAGTAAATAAAGTACTAATTTATTTATTTATTTATTTTCCCTTTTATTGCCCTTGTTGTTTTTACTGTTGTTATAGTTATTATTGTTGTTATTGATGTTGTGGTTGTTGGATAGGACAGAGAGAAATGGAGAGAGGAGGGGAAGACAGAGAGAGAGGGGAGAGAAAGATAGATACCTGCAGACCTGCTTCACCACCTGTGAAGCGACCCCCCTGCAGGTGGGGAGCCGGGGGCTCGAACCGGGATCCCTAAGCCAGCCCTTGCGCTTTGAGATTTTTCCATTTTTGTTGTGTTGTTATTGTTGTTGGATAAGACAGAGAAAAATTGAGAGAAGAGGGGAAGATAGGGGAATAAAGATAGACACTTTGCAGACCTGCTTCACTGCTTGTGAAGCAACCCTCCACCCCCCTGCAGGTGGGGAGCTGGGGGCTCAAACCAGGATCCTTATGGAGGTCCTTGGGCTTCCTACTATGTGCAGTTAGCCAGGTGCACCACCACCAGGTCCCCATGGCACCTTTTTCTTTCTTTTATTTCACCACTGGGCCTTTGCAACCAGTGTAATTTCATTGCTCACAGTGTATTTTCCCCCTTTCAGTCTTAGAATAAGAGGAGTGATAGCTTAGCACTTGCACTGCGGATGAAGTGCTACCTGCACATAATGCTCCTATGGGGCCAGGGTTTGAGCCCAGGGCCCAGAGCATGTGTATCCACCTGATAAGCTTATTCGGACACCCCTTTAAATACTTTAACCAAAACCTTGGGGTTTTAGGTTCAGCTCGATAAATTTACTTACCTATTTTTAGATTGAGAAAGGAAGGCAGATATGGAGGGAGAGAGAGAGAGAGACTGACCACAGCACCAAATCTTCCTTCAACACAGTAGGGACCAGATTTGAAACTGGGTCACATGCATGGCAAAGCTACAGCATAATGGTTCTGCAAAAGACTTTCATGCCTGAGGCTCCGAGCTACCGAATTCAATCCATAGCACTACTATAAGCCAGAGTTGAGCAGTGTTCTGCTGTTTTTCTCTGTGTCTCTCTATATCACTCTCATTCAAATAATATAAATAAAATACAAAAAAAAAAAAAAAGCAACACACTGTCCAAGTGAGCTATTCAGCTGGTCCTCACTCTGTCAGTTTCTAGGAAACACCCTCCATGTGCTCCAAATGGCCATGCCAGGCCCCATCACCATCCCTTTCACTCAGTTTAGATGTTTTTTTTTAATTTTTAGATTATCTTTTAATTTATTTATGTATTGTATAAAGACAGTCAGAAACTGAAAGAGAAGGGGGAGATAGAGAGGAAGAGAGACAGAGAGACACCTGTAGCCCTGCTTCACGGCTCCTGAAGCTTTCCCCCTACAGGTGGGGAGCAGGGGCTTAAACCAGGGTCCTTGAACATTGTAACATGTGTGCTCAACCAGGTGGGCCACCTGCTTAGATGGCTTGCCATTCACTCAGAGGCTGATATAGCCAGTAGAGCCTCTGACCTACCTGAGAGTGAGGACCTGTGTTTGATTCCTGGCACCACATACCCCATAGTGGTGCTCTGCTTCTCACACTCTCTCTCCCACTCATAAACAAATACATTCACTCATCTAAAAATAGGTGTGTGTCCCATGACAACTGTCCCCCCGTTGGGTTCTCAGTCCTGAATTTTCTGGGGAGACAAGTCCTTGGCAGCTCTGGGGCTTCTCCAGTCCCCCTGCAGGGAGTGTCATGTCACTTGGTGCCATATGGCTTTTCTCCTCAGAGTGGGAGAAAGGGGCCATGGGAGGACTTCAGACAGAAGGAAGATTCTCTTACCACCAACCAGCTAGACCTGCAGCCTTCACTTCTCTGGAGAGGATCCAACAGCAGAAGGATCACTTAGAAGGATGCACTTAGAAGGATCATGCACTTAGAAGGATCTGGAAAGGGAGTCGGGCGGTGGTGCAGTGGGTTAAGCGCACGTGGCGCAAAGCGCAGGGACCGGCTTAAGAATACCGGTTCAAGCCCCTGGCTCCCCACCTGCAGGGGAGTCACTTCACGGGCGGTGAAGCAGGTGTGCAGGTGTCTATCTTTCTCTCCCCCTCTCTCTCTGTCTTCCCCTCCTCTCTCCATTTCTCTCTGTCCTATCCAACAACAAAGCAACGTCAACAATGGCAATAATAACCGCAAAGAGGCTGCAACAACTAGGGCAACAAAAAGGGGGAAAAATGGCCTCCAGGAGCGGTGGATTCATGGTGCAGGCACCGAGCCCAGCAATAATCCTGGAGGAAAAAAAAAAAGAAGGATCTGGAAAATCTCATGGCCCCAGGTGAAGACCTCAGGCAGAAGGCAGGTGAGGAGCCCAGGGTTGCTTAAGAGACAGCTGGGGGGGGGGGGGGGCGGGGGGAGTCGGGTGGTAGCGCAGCGGATTAAGCGCACACGGCGCAAAGCGCAAGGACTGAGTAAGGATCCCGGTTCAAGCCCCCAGCTCCCCACCTGCAGGGGAGTCGCTTCACAGGCAGTGAAGCAGGTCTGCAGGTGTCTATCTTTCTCTCCCCCTCTCTGTCTTCCCCTCCTCTCTCCATTTCTCTCTGTCCTATCCAACAACAACGGCATCAACAACAACAATAATAACTACTACAACAATGAAAAACAATAAGGGCAAAAAAGGGAATAAATAAATATTTAAAAAAGAGAGCTGGGGGAGGGGCTCTCCAAAAGCCAGAGACTTACTTGGCCTTGAGCAAACCTCTCCACCTCCCGATGGTGATCTCCCCCCCCCCCACACACACCAAAGTTTCTTCATCATGGTGGGGGCTGGGTGTGAACCTGGGTCATGCACATACCTGAGCAGTGCACTACCCAAGTGAGCTATCTTGCCAAGCTGAGAACTTTCACTTTTTGTGACTGACTTCTTTCAGTCACTGAGCATAACATTTTTCAGGGTCACCCATAACCAGATGTGCCAATGCCTTATTCCTTTTAATGGGTGAGTAATATTCCATTCTGGTTTATTTATTTATTTATTTTCCCTTTTGTTGCCCTTGTTGTTTTTTTATTGTTGTTGTAGTTATTATTGTTGTTGATGTCATCATTGTTAGATAGGACAGAGAGAAATGGAGAGAGGAGGGGGAAAGAAAGAGAGACACCTGCAGACCTGCTTCACCGCTTGTGAAGTGACTCCCCAGCAGGTGGGGATGGGGGTGGTGTCAAACCAGGATCCTTGTGCCATGTACACTTAACCAGCTGCGCTACCTCCTGACTCCCATAATATTCCATTCTATGGGTAAGCTCCATTTATTTATTCATTTGTTTATTTATTTTACCAGAGCACTGCTCATTTTGGGCTTATGGAGGTGTGGGGGATTGAACTGGGAACCTTAGAGCCTCAGGCATGAAAGTCTGTTTGAGTCACCATTATATTGTTACCCCACCCTAAACTCCATTTATCTATTACCAGAGCACTACTCAGCTCTGGCTTATGGTGCTGCAGGGGATTGAACCTGGGGCTTTGGAGCCTCAGGCATGAGAGTCTCTTTGCATAATCATTATATTATCTAGCCCCCCCTCCCCCGCCCCCGCCGCCCCTAAACTCCATTTATTATCAGTCACTGACTCTGGATTACTTCCACTTGAGGCTATTAGATACAATGCTGCTATTGACATTTGTAAACTTTTCATGTGGACACACAGCTTCAGTTTCTCTTAGGCACATATGTGGAGTGGAATTGCTGAGTTATATGATATATATATATATATATATATATATTCCTTCCTTTTGTACAAAAAGGCAACCAAAGCTCCATTCTTCCCCTCCCCCCTCACTTTCTCTCTCTGTATATTCCCATTTTATTGGATAGGACAGAGAGAATCTGAGAGAAGAGGGGAAGATAGACAGGGAGAGAGAAAGCTAGACACCTGCAGACCTGCTTCACCACTTGTGAAGTGACCCTTCTGCAGGTAGGGAGCCGGGGGCTCAAACCGGGATCCTTGTTCAGGTCCTTGTGCTTCTTCCTATGTTCACTGAGCCCTGTGTGCACCTCCAGACCCCAGAATCTTTCTGCATAGTTATTATGCTATCTCCACAATCCAAAGAACTTTCTTTTTTAAAAAATTTTTTATTTATAAAAAGGAAACATTGACTACACCATAGGATAAGAGGGTTACAACTCCACACAATTCCAACCACCTGAACTCTGTATCCCATCCCCTCCCCTGATAGCTTTCCAGTTCTTTAACCCTCTGGAGTATAGACCCAAAGTCATTGTGGGATGCAGAAGATTGAAGGTCTGGCTTCTGTAATTGCTTCCCCGCTGAACATAGGCATTGACAGGCCGATCCATACTCCCAGCCTGTCTCTCTCTTTCCCTAGTGGGGAAGGGCTCTGGGGAAGTGGAGCTCCAGGACATATTGGTGGGGTTGTCTGTCCAGGGAACATGCTAGGATCTGGAACCTGATGGCTGAAAAAAGAGTTAACATAAAAAGCCAAACAAACTGTTGACCAACCAAAGAGCTTTCCATGCCTGAGAGAAAGAACAAAATAAAGCATCACTCTGGGAGTCGGGCATTAGCGCAGTAGGTTAAGTGCAGGCTAAGTGCAGGCAAAGCTCAAGGACCGGCATAAGGATCCCGGTTCGAACCCCCAGCTCCCCACCTGCAGGGGAGTCACTTCACAAGCGGTGAAGCAGGTCTGCAGGTGTTTATCTTTCTCCCCTCCCTCTGTCTTCCCCTCCTCTCTCCATTTCTCTCTGTCCTCTCCAACAATGATGACATCAGTAACAACAACAATAAAACAAGAGCAACAAAAAGGAATAAGTAAATAAATATTAAAAAAAAAAAAAAGCATCACTCTGACACCTGCAATGCTAGGGAATGGGCCTTGGGAACTCCTATTTCATTGGTAACTCCCAAGGAACTTTTGGAAAACTGTTACCAAGGTGACTACATCCTTCTACATTCCCATTAGCAATGTATGAAGTTTCCAAGTTTTTTCACCAGCACTTTTTATGATTTGTCTTTTTAACTGTAATCTTCATAGTGGGACCAGCATAAGGATCCCAGTTTGAACCCCCTCCTCCCCACCTACAGGGGAAGTCACTTCATAGGCGGTTAAACAGGTCTGTAGGTGTCTATTTTTCTCTCCCCCTCTCTTTCTTCCCCTCATCTCTCTGTCCTATACAACAACAACAATATAATAATAATAACAACAATAACGATAAACAGCAAGGGCAACAAAAAGGGAAACAAAGAGCCTCCAGAAGCAGTGGATTCATAGTTTAGGCACTGAACCCCAGCAATAACCCTGAAGGCAAATAATAATAATAAAGAGGAAGAGAGAGACTAATTGACCCCAGAACATCACTCGGTACAAGTAATGCCAGGGATAGAAGTCAGAGCCTAGGGCAGAGGGTAGATAGCATAATGGTTACACAAAGAGGCTCTCATAGCTGAGGCTCCAACATCCCAGGTTCAATCCCCCACACACCATAAGCCAGAACTGAACAGTGTTCTGGTAAAAAAAAAAAAAAAGAAGAAGAAGTCAGAGCCTCATGCATGAGAGCCCAGTGCTTTATCCAGTAGGACACCTCCCAGACCACTTTCTTGTGTCCAGAGTGGAAGTAGCATGAGGTTGACAATTTCATGCTGTGTTCCCGATGCCCCAAACTGGAACTATTAATTTATGTTTAATTGCTACCAGGATTATCACTGGAACATGATGCCAGCACTAAGAAACCACCACTTCTTTGGCCATTGTTTCCCCCCCTGCCCCCCCCCCCAATTTTCTATTTTATTGGATAAGACAGATTGAAATTGAGAGTGTGGAGGGGAAGGTAGAGAGGGAGAAAGAGAGACACCTGCAGACCTGCTTTACTGTTCATGTAGCATTGCCCCTTGCAGGTGGGAAGTGGAGTCATGAACCTAGGTCCTTGAGCATGTTCTGTGTGGTCATACCTTGGGGTCTGAGCCTGACTAGTGGTGCAATGAATGAAATGTTGTGTCCTTGGGGAATGTTATGCATATACAAACTATTGTATTTACTGTTGAATATAAAACATTAATTCCCCAATAAAGAAATAAAAAAAAAAGAAAAGAAATATTGTGTCCTCAACCAGTAGGTCCTGAGTTTGATCCCCAGTAATGCATATGCCGGGATGATACTGTGTTTCCTTTCTCTTTCCCTCTCTCTTCCTCAGGAACAAATAAATACCTTTTAAAAAATCTTCTAATTTTCAGGGAGCCAGGTGGTGGCGCAGCGGGTTAAGCTCACATGGTGCGAAGTACAAAGACTGGCATAAGGATCCTGGTTCAAGCCCCCAGCTCCCACCTGCAGGGGAGTCCTTTCACAGGTGGTGAAGCAGTTCTGAAAGTGTCTTTCTCTCCCCCTGTCTGTCTCCCCTCCTCTCTCCATTCTCTCTGTCCTATCCAACAACAATGGCATCAATAAGAACAACAATAATCACTACAACAATGAAACAAGGGCAACAAAAGGGAATGAATAAATAAATAAAAATTTAAAAAAAAGATGGCTTCCAGGAGCTGTGGTGGATTCGTAGTGCAGGTGCTAAACCCCAGTGATAACCCTGGAGGCAAAAATAAATAAATAAATAAATACTTTTTCATCATTAAAAAAAATTTTTTTTATATTTATTTTATTTATTTATTCCCTTTTGTTGCCCTTGTTGTTTTATTGTTGTAGTTATTATTGTTGTTGTCGTTGTTGGATAGGACAGAGAGAAATGGAGAGAGGAGGGGAAGACAGAGAGGAGGAGAGAAAGATAGATAACTGCAGACCTGCTTCACCGCCTGTGAAGCGACTCCCCTGCAGGTGGGGAGCTCGGGTTCAAACCGGGATCCTTATGCCGGTCCTTGTGCTTTGTGCCACCTGCGCTTAACCTGCTGCGCTACAGCCCGACTCCCCTTTTTCATCATTTTTATTGGAGGTTAATGGTTTACAGTAGTTTTTTAAAAAAATATTCTTATTTATTATTGGGTAAAGACAGAGAATAAAAAATAAGTATAAAAAATGAAAGTTATGGGAGTCGGGCGGTAGCGCATCGGGTTAAGCGCACGTGGCGCTAAGCGTAAGGACCGGCATAAGGATCCTGGTTCAAGCCCCTGGCTCCCCACCTGCAGGGGAGTCACTTCACAGGCAGAGAAGCAGGTCTGCAGGTGTCTGTCTTTCTCTCCCCCTCTGTCTTCCCTTCCTCTCTCCATTTCTCTCTGTCCTATCCAACAACAACAACATCAATAATAACTACAACAATAAGACAACAAGGGGCAACAAAAGGAAATAAGTAAAGAAAAAAGAAAAAAAAAAACCCAAAATGAAAGTTATATGGGTGGGGATAGATAGCATAATGGTTACAAACAGACTTTCATGCCTGAGGCTCCAGTGTCCCAGGTTCATTCCTCTGCACCACCAGAACTAAGCAATGGTCAGGTTAAGGGAAAATAAATGAATAACTGTTATCTATAATGCCTGAGAGGTAGATTAGTTAAAGAGCAAGAAACCTGCAAGAATGAGGTCCTGAGTGCCATCCCCAGAGCCACGTATACTAGACTGAAGCAACAGTTTTCATATTAGTAAAGAGATCTTAGGACTGGCAAAGTAGCTCATTTGGGTAATGTCTTGTTTTCCCAGATGGGAAGCCTAGGTTTGAGCCCAGCAGCCTTCACAGTATTGAAAGAAGCCTTGGCGCTGTGGTTTCTCTCTCTTATCTAAAATCTTAAATGTCTTCTACAAAATAAGCACTAGACTCTCAAGCATGAGGTTCTGAGCTCAGTCCTTAGCAGCGCATGTACCAGAGTGATGTCTGGTCCTTTCTCTCTCTCCTCCCATCTTTATCATTAATAAATAAATAAAATCTTTTAAAAAATAATAATCTAGGGGGCTGGATAGTGGCGCAGCAGGTTAAGCGTATATGTAGCGAAATGCAAGGACCCACTTCTTCTTCTAGCGTTTGCCCAAGGACCCACTAAGGATCCGGGTTCCAGCCCCCGGCTCCCCACCTGCAGGTGGCTCATTTCACAGGTGAAACAGGTCTGCTGGTGTCTTTCTCTCCCCTGTCTGTCGTCCCCCCCTTCCTCGATTTCTCTTTATCCTACCCAACAACAGCAATGGCAACAATAACAAGGGCAAAGAAATGGAAAAAATGGCCTGCAGGAGCAGTGGATTCATTGTGCAGGCACTTCTTCTAGCGTTTGCAGGCACTGAGCCACAGTGATAACCCTGGAAGGGGGGAAAAATAATAATCTATATGACATTTTTGGAGGCTCATTGAGTGCCAAGCACTCGGCTGACCTTACAACACTCACAACATTACCCAGAGAGGTACAAGAAGTCCCGTTTTACAGATGAGAACGCTGAGGCTCTTAACTACTCAACACCAGGAGGGCCCATCACTTGAACTTGGATCCCTCTTCTACCAATTCACTGCATTGGACTAAGATTCCCGGCTAGGAGATACAGGGTAGTTTCATGGAAGGAACATAGGTAGTGGTTGCAAAGGACCCCTGGCCCGGGGCCAGAGAGACTGAGACCACTGAGACCCCGCGGGGCTTCACGCACTTGGCCCCTCGCAGCGCCCACTTCCGCCTGGTCCGCATTCCTGGAAGCGTGTTTCCGATTGGCCCGCTACCGTCACCTGACCTCGCTGTCCAATCAGCGGCGCCGGACACCTCGGCATGGCGGGCCTTTGTGCACTGATCCGCGCCGGCAGTAGGGAGCCGCCGGGGCTCCCCACTCTTTTTGGCTGGCGGCTCCACGGGCCCTCGCGCCTGTTTACCTGTCACCGCCACCACATTCTGCCCCGGTAGTGGTGGTGGTTGGGCGCTCACATAGGGCCTCCTCGGGCATATATGAATTTCCTGCAACCTCCCAACTCTCTCTGTCTGGATCCCCGACGGCCTCTCCTCCTTTGGATGAGAATCTCCACGCCCCTGCAGCCGGGCTCAGCCTCTCTCCCCTTTGCTCTCAGCCCGCCTTCCTCCTCCAGCTGATCAGATGAGGTAGCTCATCTCTGGCTACCTCTGGCCTCTGTCATTTCTGCAGCCCTGACTGTGTTTACCCTTTGGAAAAGACAGGGTGACTAGGCATCCCCGCTCTCGCCTTCCCCCGCTTTCTTCCAGCTCTCTGCGCCTCTGCCTCACAGGCATGCCTCCCTCTTCTTCCTTTCTGGCAAACGGAGGCTCCTTGGCAGATGCTTTTATCCGGTCTTTTCATGGGAACCGGTCTTCTCGCTACTGGCACCAGCAATGCCTTAGCCTCCACCCAAAGGCTAACTTTGTCTCCAGATTCACTACCCACGTGTCTCACGGGTACCCAAAGCTCAGGGTGTGCCCACACACTCATTAAGCTGCAAACTCGTTTATTTACTGTTCTATTTCTTTATAGAACTTAAAGCACCACCCAGACACATGTGATGTGAGGGATCAAGTCAAAACTCATGTCACTTTACCTGCTTGAGTCACCTTCTGGGCCATTATGTGCTTTTTTTTTTTTTTTTTTTCCCTGCCTCCAGGGTTATCGCTAGGGCTTGGTGCCTGCATTATTTATTTATTTATTTTAATTTTTTTTTTTTTGGGTGCCTGGGACAGAACCGGGAACTTTGGAGCCTCAGGTATGAGTGTTTCTTTGCATAACCAATATGCTATCTATCCCTGCCCCACGCTTATTTATATATGGGGAGGAAGGGCTGAGTAAACAGCATAATAGTTATGCAAAAATACTTTAATGGGGCCGGGTGTTAGCTCACCTGGTTGAGCGCACATGTTATAATGCGCAAGGACCCAGGTTCGAGCTCCTTGTCCCCACCTGCAGGGGGAAAACTTGCCAGGTGGTGAAGCAGGGCTGCAGGTGTCTCTCTCCCTATTTCTCCTCCCCTCTTGATTTCTGATTTTCTCTATCCAACAAATAAATAAAGATAATTAAAGAAAAAAAATACTTTAATGCCTGAGGTATCAGGATCAGTCCGTATTCTCACCGTAAATCAGAGCTAATCTGATCAGATTCCCTAGTCTTTCTCTGTATCTTTCACTCTGCTTCCCTTTTATGGAGGAAAAAAAATGGGCAAAAACTTTTCATGACTTTCCACCACAAGCCAGAGCTGAACTATGCTCTTGTTAAAAAAAAAAAAAAAGTAAAACAAGTGGGCAGGCAGCTCGAGAAAACAGAAATAGCAAGCAAGCTTTAACGTTTTAATAGTTGTTATAGTTTAAAGAGAGGGAAAAAACTCTCGAGGTGCACTAACGCCCTCATGTGGTTCAGTGGTGAAAACACATGAGATTCTCGGCCTGGGAAGATTTGGAGGATTCAAAAGATTGACAAAATGCTACTTTAAAAAAATATATATTTACTCATTCCCTTTTGTTGCCATTGTTGTTTTATTGTTGGAGTTATTATTGTTGTTGTTATTGATGTCGTCCTTGTTGGATAGGACACAGAGAAATGGAGAGAGGAGGGGAAGACAGAGGAGGAGGGAGAGAAAGACACCTGCAGACCTGCTTTTCCGCTTGTGATGCGACTCCCCTGCAGGTGGAGAGCTGGGGGATCGAACCGGGATCTTTAAGCTGGTCCTTGCACTTGGTGCCACCTGCACTTAACCTGCTGCGCTACCGCCTGACTCCCCAAAATGCTACTTTTACAGGTGTCCTTCTTAGCTAACCAGGTTTCCTGTGGGTCTGGGCTGTTACATGTGGAGAAAAAAGCATTTAATCATGTATATGTATGTGTGTGTGTGTGTGTGCGCACGCATATGTAAATATATGGAATAGGACAACAGAAGAGAGGGAGAACCAAAGCATCCACTCATCCATTCAGCACATGAAATGCTGGGGCTCAGTCTGCCACAGCTGCCCAGCCCCCTGCCCCAGGTCCCAGGTCACAAGGGAAAGCGTCCTACTGGGTTGAGGGCATTGTCAGTGCCAATTCAGGACCCTCCAGAGCAGCGAAGTCAGGCAAGCATGAGATGCCGGCACATCAGAAAAAATAAAATCTTTAAAGTGAGATGGTCATACCCATAAGGCACAGAGGCTGGCTCAGGGGCAGGCAGAGTTTAGGGACCAGGAGTGGAGAAGTGTTTGTGTGTGTAGGAGAGGGGGGAAAAGCTAATGTGTGGCACAGAGTGAACAAGGGATCCTTAGAGAGGCTGAGCCCAGTGGTGGGGAACTTCAGACAGGACTGCGGCAGGTCCTGAAGAAGAAGTCTAGGGCCCAAGTGCTCCCCCACAACACACACGTGCACACACACGCACACGCACATACGCTGCCTGTCTTGCCTTTAGCCAAATGTGGGCCCTTCTCTACACCTAAGAGTCCTTTGGGGCCCCTCTGTCCCGAGGACTCAGTGCATCCTCAGAGCCATGAGCCTTCTCATGTGTGCCGCCAGAGCCTTGCAGGTGTGATCTTGACGCTCCCAGAGCACTGCTCAGTTCTGGCTTCTAGGGGTGCTGGGGATCGAACCTGGGATCTTAGAGCCTCAGGCAGGGAAACTTTTAGCAGAACCATTATGCTGTCTCCCCAGCCTTCCAGATCACTTAAAAAAAATTTTTTATTTCAGAGAAAAAGAGATAGACAGAAAGGGAGGAAGAGCAGCCTGAGAGCTGGTACAGTGGATGGAGCCTTGGACTCTCAATCATGAGGGCCCGAACTCAACCCTCAGCACTGCATGTGCTGGATTCTCTACCTCTGGTTTCCTATCTCCTCCTTTATCTTTCTCATAAATAAGCAAACAAATCTAAGAAGAATGAGGAGGAAGAGGAAGAGAAGAAGTGGTGAAGAAAAGAAGAGACACCATAGCACACGAGCTTTCCCCACTGTGATGCGCCACGCGTGAGCTACTCTGACCCAGCCCCATTAACTTTTTGGGGTGTGTGTTGCTCTGCCCTCTCTGCCTCCTTCCAACTCAGTGCAGGCCCTGAGGCCTTTGCACCTGCTGGCCCCACTGCTTGGGTCATGCTTCCATTCTCTTTAATATTGTAGTATCTGAGGGTGGGATGGGTGGTGGGTTTGACTCCTGCAAGAGGAGAAGGTTTAGCAGCCAGCTGTGGAAAGCGGTTCTCAGAGAACCACCTGCATGAGGCTGAGGGGGCCAGGCAGGATGTTCCCTGCTGAAAAATGGCTAGTAGAGTAGCTTGTCCACCTTGATCCCCTGCCAGCACCCCACAGCTGAACAGTTCTCCAGGACAGCCTGACTTCCAGAAATGGGGGGGGGCATCTCTTCCCCACCTATTCTCCTGAGGACCAAGTGGGATTCTGCACTTCTGGTGGCCACCAGTAGGTGGCAGCACGAGCCAGCGGTGCACTCGGCTCTTATCCCAGCGCCTGAGGCCCCACCTTGGGCCGATCCCAGGGCTGGAAAAACAGGGGGGCTGGGGCAGCCGAGAGGAGGCCAGGTGCTGGAGGGAGTGGTGGAGGTGGAAGGGTGCGAGGAGTGGGGGTGATGGACTCCTGTTGTCTTTCAGGATCAGGCAGAGCTGGCCAGTCTGACTGCCCCTGTCACCTACCTGCCCAGCTCCTCGGGGGCCCCGCCGCCTGGTGGCTGGCCCTGACCCTCACCCACGCAGTTCTGACCACCTGCTGCCTTCTCCCTCTGCCGCACCTGATCAGCAGCAGGGAATGCGGAAGGTCTCAAACTCATTGTTAGAGACCCAACTGGGTTTCTAACTCACACCCCGTGTCCCCCACACCTGTGAAAGCAGCCCCAGCTCTCTGCCCTGCTCCCTGCCATCCCCTAGGGCTGGCATCCCCTCTGCCACCCCCCCCCCCAAGAATAGGCCCTCCCTCCACCTCAAATGTTCCTCCCTCAGGGAGGTGGGTGGCATCCTGCAGACACAGCTGGGGCCCAGGGATGCTAGGAGCCTGTGTTTAATTACAGTCACTGTCTGGGGTCCTTGGCTCCATCTGGGGCGGGGGGTGGGGGAGGGGGGGCTCTCCTTGGTCAGGGCCAGGGGAGCACCAGACCTGGAGGACACATAGATGCACAGGCACTCACACACCGACACACTCAACCTCAAATACAGACACGTACACACAGCGTCGACCTTGCACACTCATGCTCAACTTCACAGCACACACACTCCTGTCTGGCTAGTCCTTCTTCCTTTGACATGGGCCCCAGATCCTCACTTCTGGAATTCTGGAAGCCTCCCCACCCCTCCCTACCCCTTTCCCCCCCTCCCTGTTTGTTTTGGATTTTTGGATTCTCTTTGATCCTCACCCCTCAGCCCTCACTCTTATCACCCTGGCCTGGAAGCTGTGTGTGTGTGTGTGTGTGTGTGTGTGTTTACTCCTTAGAGCCTCAGCCCCCTCCCCTCTTCAGGGGCCTTGTGTTTGGGGAGGGCACTTTTTTAAGGCACCACGGCTGCATCAGAGTTAGTGTATACATACTGAGCTGCAAGCTTCTAGCTGCTTCCTGGATGCCTGCATCTCCAGTCCAGGAGGGACCCCCCCCATAGCCCTGCCCACCTGACCTGGACCTGTTCCAGCTATTTTATTTGTGCCTGCGGGTGCCTGGGGCAGGGCACAGGCTGGGGTCTTCTTCAGATTGAAATGGAAAGAGACCAAAGAAGGCCGTTTGGCATGGGTTTTGTGTTTTGTTGTTGTTAAACTTTATCCATTTTCTGAGAGAATCAGAGAGTTGTTCTGGCAGGCCAGGGCTACGGACCCGAACCCAGGACCTCCTGCATTTGAAGAATGTGCTTTGGCCTGTCTGTTTTTTGGGGAGGGCATGGGCAAAACCCAGGGCCAGGAATGAGCTCTGAGTCTGGGCCACCTCCCTGGCTGTGGCTTCCTCCCCTTCTGGCTGTCCTCAGAGCCCATCCACCCCGGGGGCCTTCTTGTCACCCCTGTCATCCTGTGTGGTGTGGTGTGGATTCAGAGGTGCCCATCTGTCCTTGACCCTCTGGGCTGGGGCTCTGCTTCAAGGTCAAATGCTTTGAGGGTGGTGACAGTCCCAGCCATCTCTAGGCGCAGTAGAGCACAGGGACACTGTGGCCCCTGCGTCCCTATGTTTTGGGGGACAACTATCCCAGCTCTGCAAGCCTTTAGGGAGCCTCTGGCCCAGGACTCATGCTTTCCCCTTGGGCAGTGTCGTCTCCACATGCTTGTCACATGAGCATCAGGGACCCCCCTCCCAGCAGCGAGACCCTGGGGTGCAGGACCCTGTGAGGCACAGCTAGGCAAAAAACAAACATGATAATTGCAAAGGAAAACAAACAGGGCCTCGGATACAGGCTGGCAGAGGGAGGACTTTAACCAGCTGAGGAGGAGCCTCTGTTCTGAGCAGGGGACCTTTGTCCTCAGAGCCATCTGCCAGGACCAGGGACCGGGTTCTAGGCAGAGAGCTGCAGGTACAAAGGCTCTGTGGTGGCTGGAGGCTGGAGGAGCAGAAAGACACTACAGACAAAAACAAACTGAAGTGGCTGGGGAGGTGGTTTAGCTGGTAGAGTGCATGCTTAAGGCCCCAGGTTCAATCCCTGGCACTGAGTAAGTCAAAATGGAGTGATGCTCAGCTCATGTCTTGCTCTGAAAAATATATATAAAGAAAACTTTTATATTTTCTTTCTTTTTAAAAATATTTTTATTATTTACTATAGGATAGAGACAGAAATTGAGAGGGGAAGGAGGGCAGAGATAGGCAAAGAGACAGAGTCACCTGCAGCACTGCTTCACCATTCATGAAGTTTTCCTCCTGCAGGTGGGGACCAGGGGCTTGGACTCAGGTCCTTCAGCACTGTAATGTGTGTGCTTAACCAGGTGTGTCACCACCTGGACCCCAGAAAACTTTTAAATTTTTTATCTTTCTTTGGTTTCTTTTTGTTGTCACTGGGTTTCACCACTCCAGGCTGACTTATTTTTTTAAGTAAAAAAAAAAAAAAAATATATATATATATATATATATATATAATATTTTATTTATTGGATAGAGACAGAAATCAAGAGGGAAGGTAGACAGGGTGAGAGACAGAGAGACACCTACAGCACTGTTCCAACACTCATGATGCTTCCCCCCTGCAGGTGGGGACCAGGGGCTTGAACCTGCATCTTCATGCATGGTAACGTGTGTGCTTAACTGGTTGCACCACTGCCTGGTCCCATATACATTTTATTTACTTATTTAGCCATTGGGGCTTGGTACCTGCACTACGAATCCACTGTTCCTGAAGGCCGTTTTTCCATTTTTGTTGCCCTTGTAGTTGTTATTGTTGCTATAGCTGTTGAATGGGACAGAGAAATGGAGAGAGGAGGGGAAGACAGAGAGGGGGGAAAGAAAGATAGACACCTGCAGACCTGCTTCGCTGCCTGTGAAGCGATCCCTCTGCAGGTGGGGAGCCGGGGGCTTGAACCAGGATTCTTCTGCCGATCCTTGTGCTTTGTGCCATGTGCACTTAACCCGCTGTGCTACTGCCCGTACCCCTTATTTATTTATTATTATTATTTTTTTAATGAGAAGGAGAGACAGACAGACAGACCAAAGCACTGCTCAACTTTGGCTTATGGTGGTGTTGGGGGATTCAACCTGGGACATTAGAGGAGGCTGACTTTTTCAGATAGAGAGGTAGAAAGTCAGATGTTATAAAAGGTAGGTAAGAGGAATGGAGCAAGCAGTGGCACACCTGGCTGAGGGCACATGTTACCATATGCAAGGGCCGGGGTTCAAGTTCCTGCTCACTCCCACCTGCTGGGGGGACGCTTCAGGAGCATTGATACAGGTCTGCAGGTGTCTCTCTGCCTCTCACTCCCCTCTCTATTTCTCTCTGTCCTATTCAATAAAATAGAAAAAAATAAAAATATTTTAAAAAGTAAAAATTGGGGGCCGGGCTGTAACGCAGCGGGTTAAGCACACATGGCTCAAAGCGCAAACCTGGCCAAGGATCCCGGCCTGAGCCCCCAGCTCCCCACCTGCAGGGAAGTCACTTCACAGGCGGTGAAGCAGGTCTGCAGGTGTCTATCTTTCTCTCCCCATCTCTGTCTTCCTCTCCTCTCTTGATTTCTCTCTGTCCTCTCCAGTAATAACAACAAGGGCAACAAAAATGGAAAAAAAATGGCCTCCAGGAACAGTGGATTTGTAGTGCAGGTACCAAGCCCCAGCGATAACCCAGCAGGCAAAAGAAAAAAAAAAAGAAAAAGTAGCTAAGGGGCCGGGAGCTTATTCATCTGACAAAGCGTGCATCTTACCACGCACAGGGCCCCAGGCTTGAGTGCCGGTGCCATAGAGAGGGCCACAGCATTGGGGAACTCCATGGGTGTGGAGTGGTGCTATGCTGTCTTTTCCTCTCTCTCCACCACCTCTCTAGTAGGGAATGAAAAGTTAGCATCAGGGAGGTGGGCGGTAGTGCAGCGAGTGGGTTAAGTGCACATGGTGCAAAGTGCAAGGACCGGGTAAGGATCCCGGTTTGAGCCCCTGGCTCCCCACCAGCAGGGGAGTCACTTCACAGGCAGTGTTGTAGGTCTGCAGGTGTCTGTCTTTCTCTCCCCCCTCTGTCTTCCCCTCCTCTCTCCATTTCTCTCTGTCCTATCTAACGACAACAATAATAACTACTACAACAATAAAAAACAAGGGCAAAATAGATAAATAGTTTAAAAGAAAGAGAGAAAAGAGAAAGAAAGAAAGGAAGGAAGGAAGAGGGAGTCGCTGTAGCACAGCGGGTTAAGCGCATGTGGCACAAAGCACAAGGACCAGCATAAGGATATAAGGATCCCAGTTCGAGCCCCCGCCTCCCCACCTGCAGGGGAGTCACTTCACAGGCGGTGAAGCAGGTCTGCAGGTGTCTGTCTTTCTCTCCCCCTGTCTTCCCGTCCTCTATTTTCTCTCTGTCTTATCCAACAACAACGACATCGACAATAACTACAACAGTAAAACAAGGGCAAAAAAAAGGGAATAAATAAATATTAATAGAAAAAAAAAAAGAAAGAAAAAGGTTAGTGTCACATGAGGAAGGTCCTGGCACTACCTTAAAGAAATGAATTAAAATCTTTACCTGTGTTCGTGGGGTCTCTTAGGCCTCCAAACCCTCAATCGGGGGCAGAACACCAGTGTTGGTGAAGCCCTCCTCAGCAGTGGGACCCCTTACCAATGAGAATCATCCCACACCCCAGGCTTCAAGAACTGCTTCCTTTTGGAAAGTTCTAGAACTAGCCTGTTGTATATGGGTCATGCGAGGGCATCCCATCTTCATGCTTGCTTGTCACCTGAGTAATTTAGGGCCACCAGCCCTGCCCTGGATGGAGCCCAAGAGGTCCTTGACTTGGTGAGATATGCTGTACAGTCAGGGTGGGCTTCCTGGAGGAAGGGATCACTGAGCTGTGTGCGCCAGGACACAGGGTAGCCTGAAGGTCTGTGAGCTGTAAGAGTCTTAGCTGCCCGCCACCTCCCAGGGGTGATTGGAGGGTGGGTGGCTGAGGGGCCGGAAGGGGCTGGCACTGTGGAACGTGAACCTCCGGGCGGGAGGATGTGGGGTAAGTTCAGCTGCTGGCGATTTCATGCCCCTGCCACGGCCACTTCATGGGGACAGGCCCCAGCTGGGCCCAGATGCCCACGGAGGTCAGATTTCGAGGCGAGAGAAGCAGAGACTTCCTGCGGAGGAGGGCGCTCCCTGGGGAGGGCCTGCAGCTGCCTCTCTCACATACCGTGGGATTAGGAATTAGGCGAGATCCCACAGCAGGTGGCGGCCCTGCTCAGGCCAGTGTGGGAAGGGGCCACTGTGCACCTGAGTGTGTTTCGCGGAGGTGTCCCAGCTGCAGGGGTGAGGACAGTGACTACGGTCCCTGGGGTGCAGGGAGTTGGTGAAATGGGGAGCAGTTTGCCCTGGGAAGGGGAGAGAATGGAAGTGAGGAGTTTGCATTTCTCCCTTCCTTCCTTCCTTCCTTCCTTCCTTCCTTCCTTCCTTTCTCCCTCCCTCCCTCTTTTTAAAAAAATATTCTGTTTTGTTGCCCTTGTTTTTTTATTGTTGTTGTTATTGATGTTGTGGTTGTTGGATAGGACAGAGAGAAATGGAGAGAGGAGGGGAAAACAGAGAAGGAGGAGAGAAAGACAGACACCTGCAGACCTGCTTCACCGCCTGTGAAGCGACTCCCCTACAGGGGCTCAAACTGGGATCCTTATGCAGGTCCTTGTGCTTTGTGCCACCTGCACTTAACCCGCTGCACTACTGCCTGACTCCTTTCTTTCTTTCTTTCTTTCTTTCTTTCTTTCTTTCTTTCTTTCTTTCTTTCTTTCTTCTTCTTTTTTTTTTTTTTTTTTACCAGAGCACTGCTCAGCTCTGGTGAATGGTGGTGCAGGAGATTGAACCTGGAACCTTGGGGCTTCAGGCATGAGAGTCTATTTGCATAACCATTATGCTATCTATCTTTGTGCCCCCCCTTTTTTTTAACATTTTATTTTATTTTAAAAGGAGAGATACAGAAACACCAGAGCCCTGCTTAGCTCTGGCTAAGGGTGGTGCTGGACATTGAACCTGAGATTTTGGAGCCTCAAGCATGGAAGTCTTATATACCATTATGCTGTCTCCCGGCCTCAAGCATGGAAGTCTTATATACCATTATGCTGTCTCCCGGCCTCAAGCATGGAAGTCTCACATACCATTATGCTGCCTCCCGGCCCAAGGGGTTTGCTTTTCATTGAAGAGCTTTTGTGTCATTGGAGGTTGTTTTCTCCCACTCATCCCCCTCCCCCACACACACCACCTCATTTGGTCAAACCACAAACATTTAAAAACATGGGCTGGGGGAGGGAGGGAAGCAGGCGGTGGCGCACCTGGTTGAGCGCTCACGCCTTACAGTGAACAAGGACCCAGGTTCAAGCCCCTAGTCTCCACCTGCAGAAGGGAAGTTCCACTAGCTGTGAAGCAGTGCTGCAGGTGTCACTTTCTCCCTTTCTCCCTATCTCCCCTTCCCCTAGTTCTCTCTGTCCTATCAAATAAGTAAGGAAAACTGTGGGTTCCCGGGGCTGGGAGATAGCTCAGCAGGTAGAGTGCACACACGGGCCTGGGTGCCAGCCACTACATGGGAACACCATGCACACGGGGTGCTTCATGAAAGGCGGAGTGGCACTCAGATGTATCTCTGTGTCTCTCTCCCTGTTTATCTCCCTAGCCCCTCTCAATCTGGCACATGATAGGAACTGAACTCAGGACCTCATGCTAAAACATCTGACACTTTATCCACTGTACTACCTCCCAGATCATGCTGTCTGCCTGTCAGAGAGAGAGAGAGAGAGGGAGAGAGATGGGGGCTAGGTGGTGGTGTACCTGCAGAGCACACACGTTACCATGCTGAAGGACCCAGGTTCACGGCCCCTGGTTCCCACCTGCAGGGAAGAGGCATCAAGAGCGGTGAGGCAGTGCTCCGGGTGCATCACTCTCTCTATCTCCCTCTCCATCCCCCCTCCTCCTCTCAATTTCTTTGTCTCTATCCAAAAGAAAAGAAAATAAGGGAGTCAGGCATGTGGCACAAAGTACAAGGACAGGAGGAAGGATCCCGGTTCGAGTCCCTGGCTCCCCACCTGCAGGGGAGTCGCTTTACAGGTGGTGAAGCAGGTCTGCAGGTATCTCTCTTTCTCTCCCTCTCTCTGTCTTCCCCTTCTCTTTTCATTTCTTTCTGTCCTATCCAACAATGATGACATCAATAACAATAATAATAACTACAACAAGGGTACCAAAAGGGAATAAATAATTTTTAAAAATCTTTGAAAAAAAAGAAAGAAAATAAATAGAGATATATGACTTGGGAGGTGGTGCATTGAATGGGGCGTTGGTTTTTCCAGCATGAGATCCCAATTTCCAACCCCATGTTATGTGTAACAGTGCCGGCCTGGCCCTCTCCCCCCTTTTTATTTATTTATTTATTTATTTATTTATTTATTGTGTAGAGACAGCCAGAAATCAAGAAGGAGGGGGGAGATCGGGAGGGAGGGTTCAAGCCGAGCCGCGTGTCTCCACCTTCAGGGGGAGCTTTGCAAGTGGTGAGACAGGGCTGCAAGTGCCCGGCTCCCTCCCTCTCTATCTCATCCTCCCTTTTGATTTCTGGCTGTCTTTATACAATAAATAAATTTAAAAAAAAGAGAGAGAGGGAGACAGAAAGACGTCCATGGGGCCAGGCGGTGGCGCACCTAGTTAAGTGCACACATGACAGTGCACAAGGATCTGGGTTCAAGCCCCTGGTCCCCACTTGCAGGGGGAAAGCTTCATGAGTGGTGAAGCAGGGCTGCATGTGTCTCTCTCCTCTATCTTCCCCTCCCCTCTTCAATTTCTTTCTGTCTCTAATAATAAATATATAAAAATATTTAAAAGGAGACAGGGTCGGGCAGTAGCGCAGCGAGTTAAGCGCATGTGGCACAAAGCGCAAGGACTGGCGGAAGGATCCTGGTTCGAGCCCCTGGCTCCCCACCTGCAGGGGAGTCGCTTCACAGGCGGTGAAGCAGGTCTGCAGGTGTCTGTCATTCTCTCCCCGTCTCTGTCTTCCCCTCCTCTCTCAATTTCTCTGTCCTATCCAACAATAACAACATCAACAATAACAATAATAATCACAACAAGGCTACAACAAGGGCAACAAAAGGGGGAAAAATGGCTTCCGGGAGCAGTGGATTCATGGTGCAGGCACCGAGCCCAGCAATAACCCTGGAGGAAAAAAAAAAAAAGAGAGAGCAGGGGGTTGGGTGGTAGCACAGCAGATTAAGCGCACGTGGCGCAGAGCACAAGAACCAGTGTAAGGATCCCGGTTCAAGCCTCTGGCTCCCCACCTGCAGGGGGGGTCACTTCACAGGCGGTGAAGCAGGTCTGCAGATGTCTGCCTTTCTCTCCCCCTCTTTCTCTTCCCCTCCTCTCTCCATTTTTCTGTGTCCTATCCAACAACAATGACATCAATAACAACAACAATAAAATAACAAGAGCAACAAAAGGGAATAAATAAATTTTAAAAACAAATAAATCAAACCTTAACAACAGCTGGCCTCCTGAGTAGTGGAATCAGCACAGAGCCCCAGTGAAGTTGAACAAAATAAAAACCAAAATCGTGAGCATCAAAGGGTGACCCTGGACCTACACAGTCTCCTGGATGCAAATCTCCAGGCTCCCCTTGAACCCACATAATACTGAATTCACAGGTGGGGCCCAGCCAGCCTGTGAGATTCTACAGCCTGCTAAAACATCAGCGTGAGCATCTTTGTCCTGATGAGAAAATGATCCTGGCCAGCTCTACGTCTGTTCGTTTTTATCGCCAGCAGGGTTATCCGTGGGGCTCCATGCCTGCACCTTGAATTCACAGCTCCTGCAGTCATCATCATCCTCATCATTTTCTTTCCCTTTCTCTCTCTCTCTCTCTTACCCCTGAGATATGGTTTATTCATTCTGAGAGAGAGACAGAGAAAGGCCACCAGCACACATGACACTGGGGGTGGACTCAGGCCCTCCTGCTCTAAGGCCCAGTGCTGTCTGTGAGGTACCACCCCCTGCACCCCCACACACCGCCTCTCTGTAGTTGTCACAACTTATGGAAGCCACCCTGGAAGGAGGTTCCAGTCAGATCTAAAGAGCTCTTAGGACTTGGGGAGGCAGGGAGGAGTGTCCCCTGTGCTGGGCCTGGATGGACACCTCTGCGCCTTTGGGACACCAAAGCCATGGGGGGGGGATCTTCCCTGTTCAGAGATAGTGAACCCAAGTCTCCCCATCCTTAGGGCCCTGGCCCTGCCGAGGAAAGAATTCTGCAGTGGAGCTGAGTGCTGAGCCCCCAGCCCAGCCCCGAGTCACCCAAATGGGCCACTCAGCATCAGTGGCGAGCTGTAGCGAGCTCCCTCCTGGCCTCGTGTGGCATGGTGGTGGGGACAGGCATGTCTTCCTTGGGGTGCTGCCAAGAGGCAATGAGATTGTTGCAGTCCGGTGGAGGGGGGGTTTTCTAACCATTGTCTCAGGACAGTGGGGTCCTCAGGGCTGGGTTCCAGGTAGGCAAGCAACCCCCCACAGCCACACCCATGGCCTCAAACTTCATTCTCACCCTGCAGCAGCGGTGAGGTGGGTGTCCTGTGTCGGATGGTTGGGCCCCTCGCATCCCCACCCCCTTGCAGCTGGAGGGGGCTGGCTCCAGCTGTTGCCTGCTGGCCTAGCTCTGCTGGGCCCCAGGGGAATAGCAGCATCTGTCTCTGCTGACATGGAGCGGCAGGAATGTGGGGGGTGGGGGGGTGTAGTGGGGGGGGAGCAGCACCCGTGCCAGAAGGTGTGTGTGTGGGGGGCAGCTGAGCCCTCAGGGACCCCTGGGCAGCAGCTGTCCCCATCACTCCAGCAGCTGGGCCCTGGCCTCCACGTGGACAGACCTGGTGTGGTGGCACCCAGCTTCTCCCATGTGCCCCCCCCCCCATGCTCATGCCTGGGTCTCCTCCACAAACCGGGGACTCTGTTTGCTGAGTGCATGTGTATGTGTGTGTGTGTGTGTGTGTGTGGGGGGGTTGCCCTGCCTGGCAGGCAGTGGAGTGACATGGAGTTCAGGGCTCTCCTTGACTGCACACACACTACCCCCTTCCCTTTGGGGGCCTGGGGTGGGGAAGCTCCCAGGGTGGTGCTCTTGTGATTGTAGGAGACCGTGACCTTCTCTAGCTTCCAGTCTGGGCAGGGGGGCTGGCTCCATGTGGGGAGCCTCAAGGAGGGCAGTGAGGAGCCTTGGGTGCAGCAGAAAGTTAAGCCAAAAGCTGTTTTTAGAAAGGGAAATAAAAAGGCTTCTGGAACCTTCTGCCTGGGGCTAGGGAGAGGAGAAAGGACCCTGAGGGTGATCCTGGCACAGGGCCGACCCCCCTGATCTCATGCCAGCCTCCCCCCTCCCCCTAGGAGGAAGCAGGGTAGAAGCCACCAACCCATGAGGGGAAGAATGTGACACTCCAACAAGTGACAGTCCGGCCTGCCTGGGGACAGTGCTTGGGGGTGACCCTGGCTTTGTCGGTATCTTTGGAAGTGGGGTTCCCAGAGGGAAGGCTATTTGGGACTGGGGTAGGGGTGTGAGATCCTGAGACTACCAAGGCACCTCAGCTAATCCTGATACTCCCCTCTGCCCTAGCTGTCACTCCTGGGGGAGGCATGAGGTCAAACCACATGGCCCCTCTGTCCTTGTCCTGTGTCACCATGGGGCACAGGGGTGTTGGGCTCTGGTTCAGGGCACAGCGCCTTGGAAGTGAAGAACGGGCCCTGCTGGTACCCCAGGGAGAGCCAGACAGACACAGCTGCAGCCCAGCCGGGGGAGGCAGCTGCTGCCTGGGAGCAGGGCCAGGGCTGGGGGTGGGGGTGTATGTGTGCACAGCCCCAACCCAAGGCAGAGCGTGGGAGCGAGTGAGTGGGCGGCTGCCCACAGTCTGGGCTTCAGGCCTTCCCGCCATGTGTGACGGTCCCCATGGGGACACTCCCTGGGCTGTGCCTATGCCCTGGGGGAGGCGTGGCTCTATCCATGAGGTCAGATGCAAGACAGAGCCAGTGGGACAAACAGCACTGAGGCTCTGGGGACACGCCAGCCCCCTGACCCCCAGCACCCAGCAGGAGAGACACCAGGTGCACACGACTGACTTTCTTGCCAAAAAATAATTTATAGAATGTGTCCAGCCTCTAGGCCAGTGCTACTGCCACGGAGATGCCCGAGGGGACAAGCAGTGGGGGTGTGTGACCTCCTGGTGGGGGCAGGGCCAAGGATGGGTCAGGCCAACCCCCAGGAACAGTGCCAAGGCTCAGGCTCCAAGGCCAAGGTCAGGGCGTGGACCAGGGCCAAGCCTCCGAGTGGCTGAGGAGAGATGAACCAGAATGATGGGGCCGGGGCTGGCGAGAGAGGTCAGGAGAGGGAGGCGGCCCTCAGGTCTGCGGCTCCAGGAAGGGGAAGGAGTGGGGCTGTAGGGGCAGCGGGTCGTGGCTGAAGACAGAGTCATTGGAGGAGCAGGTGCTGGTCGCGTCCCCGCCGGCGGGGGAGTAGGGTGCAAAGGTCAGGCGCAGGTCCAGGTACTGTGGACAACAACCTGGTCAGCCCCAGTGGCCAGCCTGGAGGTGGAGGCTGGTGGGGGCGGGGGATGGGGGTGGTACCTCTTCAGAGACGGCCAGCAGCACCTTGTCCAGTGCCTCCACCAGCTGCTTGAAAGTGGGTCTCTGGGAGGGGGCAGCATGCCAGCATTCACGCATGAGTCCATACCTGGGGGGGTCAGCAGGGGCGGGGCTGGGGGGTGGTCCTGGGGGCGAGTGGGGGACACAAAGCCCAGACCCCAGGGATGGGGCAGGGAGGGCAGGAGGGAGGACTGGCAATCAGGATAGTGGGGGCAGGGCCTCACAGCTCCGGGGGGCAGTTGGGGGGCCGGTCCATGCGATGCCCCTCCCGCAGCAGTGAGAACAGCTCCTCCACAGGGATGCCGGGGTACGGCGAGCCCCCAAGGGTGAAGATCTCCCACAGCAGTATCCCGAAGGACCACCTGAAAGCAGAGGTGGGCTCAACATACATATAGAGTAAAGAGACGATGAGAGACGGAGAAACAGCACTGCTTCACCATCTGTGGAGCTTCTTCTGGTGCCGTGGTATCATCACATGTTGCGCCTGGTCTAAAGCCCTGAGCATGGTGATGATGGCTGGCAGACATCATGACACCCCCCCCCACCTCCCCATCTCCTGCCAGGCACCCCCAACTCACACATCACTCTGGTGAGTGTAGACGCGGTCAAACAAGGCCTCGGGTGCCATCCACTTGACTGGCAGGCGACCCTGGGTGTGAGGGGAGGAGCGTTGGCACCCAGCCCCACACCTGGCCACCCTACCCACCCCTGCCCATCACCCACCGCCCGCCCTCACATTGCTGGTTTTCTTGTAGTAGTCGATGTGGTGGACGCCACGGGCCAGCCCGAAGTCGGCAATCTTCATCACGTTGTCCTCGGTCACAAGCACATTCCGGGCAGCCAGGTCCCGGTGGATACACTGTGGGGAGGAAGGGACGTGTGTGTGTGTGTGTGTGTGTGTGTGTGTGTGTGTGTGTGTGTCTGGGAAAAAGAGCACTGATTTCACTGCTCCTGTCATGACTGTGGAGCTTCCCCTGGTGCTGTGGTGCCCCCATGCTGTACCAGGATTTGAACCTGGGCTTCATATAGGGCACATGCCCTACTGAATGTGCTAGTTCTCATCCACCTCCTTTCTTCCTTTCTTCCTTGGGAGGGGAAGACAGAGAACGAGAGAGACAGAGCGACACCTACAGCCCTGCTTCACCACTTGCAAAGCTTTCCCACTGCAGGTGGAGACCAAGGGACTTGAACCCTGGTCCTTGAGTATGGTAACATGTGCATGCAACCCAGTGCACCACTGCCTGACCCCTCTTCCACCCTTCTTTTATTTTCTTCTTTCTTTTTGCCTCCAGGGTTATCACTGGGCCTCGGAGCCAGCACTACAAATCCACTGTTCCTGGTAGCCATTTTGTCCGTTTTATTGGATAGAGATGGACAGAAATTGAGAGCAGAGGGAGAGATAGAGAGGGAGAGAGAAATGGGGCCAAGCAGTGGTGCGCCTGGTTAAGTGCATGTTACAGCACACATGTTCAAGCCCATGGTCCAGGTTCAAGCCCCTGGTCCCCAACTGCAGGGAGAAAGCTTCACAAGTGAAGCAGGGCTGCAGATGTCTCTCTCTCCCTATTCTTCCTCCCTTTCAGCTTCTGTCTCTATCCTATAATAAATAAAAATATATAAAAAAGAAAGAGACACACAAAGAGAAAGACCACTGCAACCTGCTTTACCACTTGTGAAGCTTCCCTTCTGTACGTGGGGAGCCGGCAGCTGGAAGCCTAGTCCCTGCACTTAGTACTCTGTGCTCCCTTCTGCACGTGGGGAGCCGGCCGCTGGAAGCCTAGTCCCTGCACTTAGTACTCTGTGCTCCCTTCTGCACGTGGGGAGCCGGCAGCTGGAAGCCTAGTCCCTGCACTTAGTACTCTGTGCTCCCTTCTGCACGTGGGGAGCCGGCCGCTGGAAGCCTAGTCCCTGCACTTAGTACTCTGTGCTCCCTTCTGCACGTGGGGAGCCGGCAGCTGGAAGCCTAGTCCCTGCACTTAGTACTCTGTGCTCCCTTCTGCACGTGGGGAGCCGGCCGCTGGAAGCCTAGTCCCTGCACTTAGTACTCTGTGCTCCCTTCTGCACGTGGGGAGCCGGCAGCTGGAAGCCTAGTCCCTGCACTTAGTACTCTGTGCTCCCTTCTGCACGTGGGGAGCCGACAGCTGGAAGCCTAGTCCCTGCACTTAGTACTCTGTGCTCCCTTCTGCACGTGGGGAGCCGGCAGCTGGAAGCCTAGTCCCTGCACTTAGTACTCTGTGCACGTCACTGGGCGTGCCACCACCCAGCCCCTTCTTTTCTTTCTTTTGTAGATTTATTCACTTTTTAAAGATTTATTGGGGCCCAGTGATGAAGCACCCTGACTCTCTCCTTTTCTGACCCCCTCTCCACCTCAGTTTCTTTGTCTCTATCCAATACATAAACAAATATTTAATTAAATTTTGTTTTTTAAATACACATACTTATATTATTATCTTATTTTAATGAGAGATACAGAGAGAAAGGTATAGAGACAACAGACTAGAGCACTGCTTAGCTACGGTTTATTGTGATGCTGGGGATTGAACCTGGGACTTTGAAGCCTCAGGCTTGAAAGCCCTTTGCATAAGCATTATGCTGTCTCCCCGACCCATAAATAATACATATTTAGGGGCCAGGTGGTGGCAGACCTGGTTAAGTGCACACCTTACAGTGCACAAGGACCAGGGTTCAAGCCTCCTGGTCCCTACCTGCAGGGAGAAAGTTTCACAAGTGGTGAAGCAGGACTGCAGGTGTCTCTGTCTCTTTCCCTCTCTATCTCCCCCTCCTTTCTCAATTTCTGTCTCTATCCAATAATAAATAATAATAAATATTAAAAATTATATATTAAACCAGAGCACTGCTCAACTCTAGTTCATGGTGTGCTGGGGATTGAACCTGGGACTTTGGAGCCTCAGGCATGAAAACTTCTTTTTGGGAGTCGGGCGGTAACACAGCGGGTTAAGCGCACGTGGTGCAAAGCATAAGGATACCAGTTCGAGCTCCTGGCTCCCCACCTGCAGGGGAGTCGCTTCACAAGCGGTGAAGAAGGTCTGCAGGTGTCTATCTTTCTCTCCCCCTCTCTGTCTTCCCCTCCTCTCTCCATTTCTCTCTGTCCTATCCAACAATGACAACAATACTAACTACAACGATAAAAAAACAAGGGCAACAAAAGGGAATAAATAAATAAATATTTAAAAAAAAAAGAAAACTTCTCTTCATAACCATTATGATATCTAATGCCTCCAGGGTTATTGCTAGGGCTCAGTGCCTGCACTACAAATCCACTGGTCTAAGAAACCATTTTATTTTTTCCCATTTTTGTTGCCCTTGCTGTTGCTGTTATTGTTATTATTGTAATCGCTGTTGGTGTTGTTAGATAGGACAGACAGAAATTAAGAGAGGAGGGGAAAGACAGGGAGAGAAAAACACCTGCAGACCTGCTTCACCTGCTTGTGAAGCGATCCCCCCTTGCAGGTGAGGAGCTGGGGGGCTCAAACTGGGAGGTCCTTGAGCTTCAGGCCACGTGTGCTTAACCCGCTGTGCTACCCCTGGCATATATATATATTTATTATATATCATTTATTATCGAGAGAGTGAGCGTGAGCATCAGTCCCAACTCCATCAGTCTTGAAAGTCCACTGTTGTGGTCCGGAAGGTGGCACAGTGGATAAAGCATTGGATTCTCAACCATGAGGTCCTGAGTTCAATCCCCAGCAGTACATGTGCCAGAGTGATGTCTAGTTCTTTCTCTCTCCGCCTGTCTTTCTCATGAATAAATAAATTCTTGAAAAAAAGAAGAAATTAGGGAATCGGGCGGTAGTGCAGCAGGTTAAGCGCATGGTGGCACAAAGCACAAGGACCCGCGTAAGGATGACGGTTCGAGCCCCCGGCTCCCCACCTGCAGGGGGGTCGCTTCGCAGGCGGTGAAGCAGGTCTGCAGGTGTCTTTCTCTCTCCCTCTCTGTCTTCCCCTCCTCTCCATTTCTCTCTGTCCTATCCAACAACAACAACACCAATAACAACAATAATAACTACAATAAAACAACAAGGGCAACAAATGGGAATAAATAAATATTTTTTAAAAATTAAATATTTTTAAAAAAGAAAGTCCATTGCTGGGGACAGTAGAGCAGCAGGTTAAGAGCACGTGGTGCCAATCCCCAGGACCAGTGCAAGGATACCGGTTAGAGCTCCCAGCTCCCCACCTTCAGGGGGGTTGCTTCACAAGTGGTAAAACAGGTCTGCTGGTGTCTATCTTTCTATCCCACCTCTGCCTTCCCCTCCTCTCTCCATTTCACTCTGTCCTGTTCAACAACAACAGCAATAACAACAATAATAAACAAGGGCAACAAGGGAAAAACATGGCTTCCAGGAGCAGTAGATTCATAGTGCAGGCATGGAGCCCCAGAAAGAACCCTGGAGGCAAAAAAAAGTCCAGTGCTGGGTCCAGATGTGACTGGGGGCCACGCAGGTGATGGAAGAGGCTGGAGCAGGAAAAGTGGAGGGGCCTACCTTGCGGGACTCCAGGTACTGCATGCCCCGGGCCACCTGGTAGGCGCAGGACACCAGGGCGGGGAAACGCAGGGGCCCCTCGCAGCTGCGTGGCCCTTCAGGGTCGGGGCTGAGGTCTGGGCCCGGGGGGCGGCGCGCCCGCAGGAACTCACGCAGGTTGCCCTTGGCTGCACACTCCACGATCACATACAGGGGCCCTGTGGGGGCCAGGGGTCAGCACTGGGAACCCCTGCCAGGCTGCCCCACTGCGTGCCTCGGCCCTGCCCTGCCCACCTTCCTGGGTGCAGACACCCAGCAGGTTGATGATGTTCTTGTGGCGGCCGATGAGCTTCATGACCTCCATCTCCGAGACCAGGTCGGACAGGTCCTTGTCCGAGGCGTTGTCTGCAAGGGGAACGGCCAGAGGCTGAGGTCCCCCCTGCCATGTGGCCTTGGAGAAGACTCCTAGCTGCTTGGCCCTGGGGTGCTCTTGTGTGCAGGAAGAAGAGGGTGTGTGGTGTGTGTAGGGTTGGGGAAAGGGAGCAGGGAGCAGGAAGCCAGAGGGGAGGGCTGGGGGGCTTGGCCATGCTCCCTAGGAGAGTGGGGGGGCTCCTGGGACAGGAAGCTGGCTGGCGCCCTGAGGTCTGTCTGACCAGGCCTGGGGTGCATCTGGCTCGGGAATTCAGGGGGCCACCCGCGGGGTGCTCACACTGGGAGGGCAAGGAGAAGTGTGAGGACCAGGGTGCAGTCCCCTCCCCCCCACTGGCCTGTGACCCAGGCCGGTGCCATAGCCCCCACCAGACCTCACAGAACATACTTCCCAGTCCTGGCCCCCCACCCAGTGCCAGGTGGCCCCAGCTGTGTAGGCAGAGGAAAGGGGCAGCAACAGGAGGCCCCTTGGGGGGGGGGGTTGGCAGGGACAGTTAGTGACAGTGCACCCAGTTCTCTTGCCTGAAGTCCAGAGGGCTGGGGTTCAGTCACTGGCACCACGAGCCAGAGCTGAGCAGTGCTAGTGTGTGTGTGTGTGTGTGTGTGTGTGTGTGTGATGAAAACAAACCAGTAAATCTTTCAACACTTAGACAAAGAAGAAGGGGGTGGGTGAGGCTGTGAGATAGCTCAAGGGAAGGCGCCTTATTGTCCTGTGACAACCCAGGATGAAGACCTGGTCACCCGGAGAAGTTCCAGTGCTGTGGCTCCTCTCCATCTGTCTATCTGAAAAGGCTGCCTGAAATGGTGATGCCCCAGAGACAAAAGAAAGAGGCGTAGGGGACAGGCGGTGGCACACTGGTTTAAGCGCACATAGTAGGAAGCCCAAGGACCCTTGCAAGGATCCAGGTTCACTAGTGGCGAAGCAGGTCTGCAGGTGCCTATCTTCCTCTCTCCCTCTCTATCTCCTCTTCCCATCTCAATTTCTCTCTGTCCTATCCAGTAAAATGGAAAAAAAAAAAATGGCCTCCAGCTGCAGTGGATTCGTAGTGGCAATGCTGAGCCCCAGTGACAGACTTGGAAGAGGCCTGGAGGGTAGAGGGGAGATGATCCAGGTTGTCCTGAGAACCTCCAGGCTGTGACACCACTTTCAGGCCAACTTTTTCTTTCTTTTTTTTTCTTTTTTTAAAAAATATTTTATTTTTATTTATTTATTCCCTTTTGTTGCCCTTGTTGTTTTATTGTTGTAGTTATTATTGTTGTTGTCGTTGTTGGATAGGACAGAGAGAAATGGAGAGAGGAGGGGAAGACAGAGAGGAGGAGAGAAAGACAGACACCTGCAGACCTGCTTCACCGCCTGTGAAGCGACTCCCCTGCAGGTGGGGAGCCGGGGTTCGAACCGGGATCCTTCTGCCGGTCCTTGTGCTTTGCGCCACCTGCGCTTAACCCGCTGTGCTACAGCCCGACTCCCAGGCCAACTTTTTCATGAAAACAAATTTCACAGTATGAGTGGGGGGTAGATAGCATTATGGTTATGTAAATAGACTCTCATGCCTGAGGCTCCAAAGTCCCAGGTTCAATCCTCCATACTACCATAAGCCAGAGCTGAACAGTGCACTGGCAATATATATATAATATTAATATTTTTAAAAAATCACAGTATGGAAAACCCCCCCCTGGTGTTGTGAAGCCCCCAGGTGGTACTGGGGCTTGAACCCAGGCCCCAAATGTGGTAAGGTGTGTCCCTTATTGAGTGAGTCCTCTGCTGGCCCCCCAGGGCTGATTTTTTTTTTTTAATTACCAGAGCACTGCTTAGCTCTGGCTTATGGTGATGCAGGGGATTGAACCTGGGACTTTGGAGCCTCAGGCATGAGAGTCAGTTTGCATAACCATTATGCTGTCTACCCTGCCCCTCCAGAGCTGATTTTAAACAAGAGGATGGTGGCAGAGCATCTGGGGAGAGCATGGGGTGTGTGTGTGTGGGGGGTGGTGCGGGTGAGGGGCTATGAGGCAGACAACCTTGTTTGACATCACGACTGACATGGGGGTGTCAAACCCTGTCACCCCCAAACCTGACAGTCCTCATCACCCCCATGTCAAGATGCAACACAGCACAGAAACACAGACGGTGTCACAAAAAGAGAGTCCACTGACTAAAGCAGTGGACTCTCAGGCATAAGGTCCCTGGTTCTGTCCCTAGCATCGAGTGTGCCAGAGTGATGTTCTGCTTCTCTCTCTCATAAGTAAGTAAGTAAATAAAGAAAGAAAGATGTAGAAAAACAGATACTTCCTGCCCACCCTGAGCTGCAGGCTTAGTTACCTCTTGTGACACCCAAGGAAACTGAGACCCAGAGGGAAGCAGACTACAAGGGTGGGACCCCTCAGTCTCTCAGCTACCCAGTCCCTCTCACCATCCCCAGTCCCTCCACCTCCCCAGGCCAGAACCCCTCCATCCCCAGGCCAGGCCTACCCCAGCCCCCCAGCCCCTACCCCCACCCCCAGGCTACCACTCACCCTTGAGCATCTTGACGGCAACAGTGCAGACCTGGTCGGGTCGGGCGGGGTCCATGCCCAGGGCCTGTGCGCACACCACCTGTCCAAAGCAGCCCTCACCTAGTGGCTTACCTAGCACGAGCCTGTGAGTGGAGAATGGGGCTTCAGTGGCCCTGGCACAGCTCAGACCCAGGGTTGATCCCTCCCCTCCCCATCCCGGAGGATGGATACCTGTCCCTTGGGAACTCCCACTGGGGGTCAAGAGGCAGGTCCACCCCGGCCATCATTGGGGGACCACTGGAGCTGAGCCGGAAGCCCCGCATCAGGGTTAGGCTGGACTTGGCGGAGGAGCCGGACTCCAGGGAGAACTGCGAGGCAAGGGGTAGGTGGGCCGGGTCACGCAGGGCCTGGATGAGGGGTGTGGGGGCCCAGGGGGCGGGTGAGTACCTGCCGGGCCAGCGGGAAGCGGGAAAGCTTCTGCACGGTGGCGGGCTGCCTCGGGTGGTGGGCACGGAGCATTTGGGTGCGGTACAGCACCGCCAGCAGCAGGAGCACCAGCAGGGCCAGCGAGCCCAGTGCGTACAGGACCACGTCGGTTGACCTGTCCTTGGGGGACACTGCCGTCCACGCCAGCTCCTCCTCTGCCCCAGTGGATAGACACAGTGACTGTCTGTCCTCAGCCCTTGGGGGATACTCAGTCTGCCCAGCCCTCCCACCCCATGCCTGAGGCCACTGCCTGTCGAGTAAAACACAAATATGGGGAGTCGGGCAGTAGCACAGTGGATTGAGTGCATGTGGTGCAAAACACAAGGACCGGCATAAGGATCCTGGTTTGAGTCCCCGGCTCCCCACCTGCAAGGCAGTCACTTCACAGGCAGTGAAGCAGGTCTGCAGGTGTCTCTCTTTCTCTCCCCCTCTCTGTCTTCTCCTCCTCTCTCCATTTCTCTCTGTCTTATTCAACTACGACATCAACAACAACAGTAATAAGTACAACAATAAAACAAGGACAACAAAAGGGAAAATAAATATATATTTTTAAAAAAATTTTTAAAAGAGAGAGGGGGAGTCCGGATTAAGCGCAGGTGGTGCAAAGCGCAAGGACTGGTGTAAGGATCCCGGTTCAAGCCCCCGGCTCCCCACCTGCAGGGGAGTCACTTCACAAGCGGTGAAGCAGGTCTGCAGGTGTCTTTCTCTCCCCCTGTCTCCCCCTCCTCTCTCCATTTCTCTCTGTCTTCCAACAATGAAGACATCAACAACAACAACAATAACTACAACAATAAAACAAGGGCAAAAACAAAGGGAAAATGAATAAATAAATATATAAAAAAAAAAGAGAGAGAGGGACAGGAGTCAGGCGGTAGCGCAGTGGGTTAAGCACAGGTGGCGCAAAGCGCAAGGACCGGTATAAGGATCCCGGTTCAAGTCCCTGGCTTCCCACCTGAGGGGAGTCGCTTCACAAGCGGTGAAGCAGGTCTGCAGGTGTCTATCTTTCTCTCCCCCTGTGTCTTCTCTCTTCATTTCTTTCTGTCCTATCCAACAACAATGACATCAACAACAACAACAACAACAATAACTACAACAAGAATAAAAAACAACAAGGGCAACAAAAGGAATAAATAAATATTAAAAGAAAAAAAAAAGAGAGAGGGGCCAGGTTGTGGCACATCAGGTTGTGGTGCACCAGGCTGAGCGCACATGTTGCAATATACAAGGAACTGAGTGAGTTCGAGCCCCTGGTTCCCACCCGATGGGGAAAGCTTTGCAAGTGGTAAAGCAGTGTTGCAGGTGTCTCTCTGTTTTTCTCATTCTATTTATTTATTAAAATTAAAGAAAATTTATTTGTTTACTAATGAGAAAGATTGGAGGAGAGAAAGAACCAGACATCACTCTGACACATGTGCTGTCGGGGATTGAACTCAGGACCTCATACTCAAGGGTCCAATGCTTTCTCCACTGTGCCACCTCTCAGACCACTAAAAAATTTTTTTTTTAATTATTTTTGATAGAGACAGCCACAAATTGAGAGAAAAGGGGAGACAGAGAGGGAGAGAAAGAGAGAGACACCCGCAGCTCTGCTTCACCACTCGTGAAGCTTTCCCCTCTGCAGGTGGGACTGGGGGCTTGAACCTGAATCCTTGAGCATTGTGACATGTGCACTCAACCAGGTGTGCCACCACCCAGCCCCCTATTTATTCATTTATTTATTTATATTTTTATATATACTTAATTATTTTCCCTTTTGTTGCCCTTGTTTTATTTATTTTTAAATTTTATATATTTATTGTCCCTTTGTTGCCCTTGTTTTATTGTTGTAGTTATTATTAATCTCATTGTTGTTGGATAGGACAGAGAGAATGTAGAGAAGACACAGAGGGAAAGAGAAAGACACCTGCACACCTGCTTCACCACCTGTGAAGTGACTCCACCGAAGGTGAGGAGCTGGGGGTTGGAACTGGGATCCTTACGCCTGTCCCTGTGCTTCCCGCCACCGTGCGCTTAACCTGCTGCACTAACGCCCAACTCTTATTTATTTTTTAACCAGAGCCCTGCTCAGTTCTGGCTTATTGTGGTGCAGGGGATTGAACCTGGGATTTTGGAGCTTCAGGCATGAGAGTCTCTTTGCATAACCATTATGATTTTATTTATTTATTAATGAGAAAGATCGAGGGTGGTGGGTAGATAGCATAATGGTGTGCTCAGCCCAGTGCACATAGCCTGGCCTGAATTTTTCTGTCTCTATCTAATAAATAAAAATAAATACAAAATAAAAAGATACAGAAACCCAAGGACACATCCCAAGACTGGGCTGCACAAGTGATAGCCCCACGCCCCCACGCCAGAGGACTCACCCGACAGCACGGTGAGCCAGGCCGACTGGTAGGAGAGGCCAATGGAGTTGCCTGCCAGGCAGGTGTACTCGCCTGCATCCTCGGCCGACACGTTGCGCAGGTACAGCACCTCCACCTCGGAGCTGTTGATGTCTGCCGTCTGGGGGCGGGGACAGGCTCAGGGGTTGCAGCCCAGGCCCCTCGGCATCGCGCCTACCCCACCCCTCACCCTCCCCACTGCCCCAGGACCTGGCCCAGGGCACCTGACCTTGAGGACTTGCACGTAGGGGAAGCCATCGGCACCGAAGCTGCTGCCGTTGATGACCAGGTGCTTCAGCCACTGGATGTGCGGCTGTGCGTCGCTGTACACCTTGCACTGCAGCTCCACGTCGCTGCCCGCCACCGCCGTGGTGTTGGCTGGAAGCCCCGCCTGCAGGATGGGCCGGTGCGGAGACCGCTCTGGGGGCCCGGCTGGGCCGTCAACCTTGGCCCGCTGGCACCCATGGAAGCACCCCGGTTGTCCCTCTCCAGCCTCCACCCAGCTCAGAGCTGGTCTGACCACTGCTTAAACCTTCTCCCCACCTGCAGGGGAGTCGCTTCACAAGCGGTGAAGCAGGTCTGCAGGTGTCTTTCTCTCCCCCTCTCTGTCTTCTCCTCTCTCCATTTCTCTCTGTCCCATCTAACAATGAAGACATCAACAACAACAACAATAATAACTACTACAACAATGAAAAACAACAAGGGCAACAAAAGGGAAAATAAATTATATATATATAACCTTCTGGGGCTCCCTTCTGCCTTTGCCCCTACATACCCCTCCACCACCCAGCTCCTCACAGAATTGCCACATCAGGGGACATTTCTCCACACTTGCATTGCCTTCTTTCCACCTCTCCCCTTTGAGGCCCTTTCCTCCTATGCTTTGCTTATTTCAAGTTGTTAGAAAAACATTATACTTCTGTTTTTCTGAATTCTTTAGTTATTTCTTATTTTCAATTGATAAGACAAAGAGAAATTGAGAGGCAAGGGAAGACAGAGGAAAGAGACAGAGAGACACCTACAGACTCACTTCACGGCTAGTGAATCTTCCCCCTGTGGTGAGGGGGGGGCTTGAACTCTGGTCCTCATGCATGGTAGCATAGGTGTTAACCGGGTGCCCCCAAGACATGCTCAAGAGTCCAGTGCTTTATCCACTGCACCACCTCTCAGACCACCTCTCCCTCTCTACCACCCCCTTCTCTCAATTTCTCTATCGAATAAAAATTAGAGGAGAAAAAAAAAAAAGGAAAAAAATGGCCACTAGAAGTGGTGGGTTCGTAGTGCTGGCACCAAACCCCAAAAATAACCCTGGGAGCAATTTAAAAAAAAAAACTTGTGGGGCAGGGGTAGATAGCACAATGGTTATGCAAACAGATTCTCATGCCTGAGGCTCCAGTCAAGTCCCAGGTTTAATCCCCTGTACCACCATAAGCCAGAGCTGAGCAGGGCTCGGGTTAAAAAAAAAAAAAGAAAAAGAAAAAGTTGTGAGGGTTGTGCACATTTCCTCTGTGTTGCTATAATTTCAATGAGTGCTTTGCAACCCTTACTCCTAGGTCTGGGATCCCCCTCCCTCCAGGCTTTACAAGGCCCTCCATCTGCCCCTGTGATCCACCTGGGCAGTCACCTCACACTGAGTTCATCCTGTCAGACTGAGCCAGGTTCCCTGGGGCACCCACTCAGGACAGGGGTCCCCTCGGGCTCCCCATCCCTCGCTCACCCAGCACGTCCAGCAGGTAGCTGTAGTGGATGCTGCCCAGAGCGTTCTCCACCACGCAGGTGTATGTGCCCCGGTCCGAGGGGACCACACTTTCCATCACCAGGCTCCAGTGTTGGTGGCGCAGCTGAGGGCAGGGGAAGTGTCCACAAGGAGCTCCAGGCCCATGGCACCCCCAGGTGGGGGAATGGGGCTCAGGGAGCTAGGTCCTGCTCTCTGGGTCCCTTTGGGCCCCAGGGAAGCCAGGCCTAGGGTCAGGGGCCTTGGGACAAAGGAGGAGACTGTAAGGATCGTCTGGGTGACAGGTGTGTCTTTGGGCTTTAGTTCTAGCTCCACTGCTCTGTGCTGCCATGAGCCAGTCTTTGCCCTCTCTGAACCCAGCTTCCTCACGGGAGCCTGGGGCTGACCCCGCAGACTCTCACTGAAGGCTCCTGACACCTGCTGTTCAGGAACCCCACTTCCCACTTTGCAAACAGGAGTCACTATGGCCAAGAGGTTGTCAGACTTGAGCCATACCAGCCCAGACCCCCAGTCAAGTGCTGCTTCTTCAGTGGACAAGGGATTCGGGTTTGATGGACAGACAAGATGGGAGTGGGGGGGTGAAAACGGGGTGCTGGGTGCCAAGAGCCTCACCCGGATGCCCCCGATGCGGTGCTCTCCATGGAAGTCCTGGCCATCCTTGAGCCAGCGGATGGTGGGCATGGGGTTGCCGGACGCTGGGCAGCGGAACTTGACAGTGTTCCCAGCAGGCACCGCGTGCAGCTTCTTCTCCATGCGCTGGGGGTGTGTCCAGTAGGGGGCTGCCCGGTGCATATGTGGGGGTGGGGGGCAAGGGATAGCTCAGCACCCCCAGGGTGTCCACCTGATTCCCCCCAGGCCACCTCTCAGGTAAACAAGTGCCCAGGTTCTCCTGCTGACCTTGCTGGGGATACATGTGTCTTTCTGAGGGGTCCCTGGGGGCCTGGAGGTCATCATCACCAGTGCTGGAGGCCAAGGTGTCTAGATCAGGGACAGAGGGAATGCCTGAGGTCCAGAGGGTCCCCCTTCAGTGGGCATCCTGGCCCCTGCCAAACCCTCTTACCATCCACAGTCAAGGTGAGGTTGTATAGGACCAGCATGGAGCCCCGTGCCAAGCAGAGGTAGCTCCCTGAGTCCTGGGGCAGGACACTGGCGATCTCCAGGCGGCCCCTCCAGCCTCGGACACGGCCAGAGGGGGCTAGGCGGCGGCCCTCTCTGTACCAGTGGTTGCCACGCTCGGCCCGCCCACAGCAGATACGCATGGGCTGCCCAGGGGCCAGTACCAGCTTCCCCGATGGCTGCTCCGGGGTGGCAGTCAAGCAGGGCTCTAGGGGTGACAAGAGCAGAGTTCAGGGGACCCTGTACCCCTGTGTTCACAAGCCCCGATCTTGCAGGCGAGGAGCTGGAGACCAGAAGGTGGGCGGCCTTGCCAAGTGTCCTGCCTTGGCACATGCCATGCCCACCGTGCACACACAACATGTGCTCTAAGCCCCCAGGCTATACGCACTCACACAAGTGTGTGCTCACCACCAGCCCAGGGCCCTTCAACCCTCAAGGTCAGTCCTCTTTCCAGACACCGAACCCCACACGGTGTTTCGGGGTGCTCAGCCCGCTGCCACCTCCTCCCTCCGGTGCCCAACCAGCCCGTCTCCCAGTGGGAGGCTGTACCCAGCTCCGATTCCTCTGAGGCCTCAAAGGTCAAAGCTGGAGCCCTGGGCGCCCCCAGCAGGACCCCCAAAAAGGCCAGCAGCAGCTGCATTGTTGTCCTGCTTGATGCTCGCTTGCTCGCTCACAGGGGCCTGCCTGAAACGAAGAGGAGAGCACTGCTAGGTGGGTATTCTGCCTTCTGCCACACAGAAGAGGGTATCAAGGCAGGAAGTGGCCCTCTGTCATGCAGAGCCCCCCCACCCCCACCCCCACCCCCAACCAGCTCTGGTGCTAGGAGCCTGAAGCTGCTCCAGGAGGCGGAGGTGGGGTGCAAAGGCTGGGCTTCCTGCTCCCCTCACCCCGCTGAGGCCCTGGCACCAGTTCACAGAGAGGGCAGTTTGGGAGCTCCGTCCTTGGAGGGAAGCGGAGAATGGAGATGTGTCTTCTGTTCCCTCTCAGCACACATAATTTATTTTTTGCTGAATACATGAATTTATTGCCGAAGGGCCAGCAAGAGCCCTGAAATGTAACACCGGGCATCTGGACGGTGTCTGAGTGGAAGCCCGCCCCCCCACCTCCTGGGGCTTTGCGGACTCTCAGGCTTTGGATTCCTCCAGTGACAGGGTGCTCACCACCCACATGTGAGACAACCCATGGGATGTCAAGCTAAGCTGCTCCCCACTCAGAGCCAAGATCGAATCCTGGGGATGCTTCTGTTTCCTGAACCCCCACAGCTCCACCCAAGGCAACGAAGGCTTTTGCAAAGAAGTCAGTCTGGTGCCCCACAGCCAAGTTCAAATCCTGACTCTTTTTTATTTTTTTAATTGTTGTAGTTATTATAGTTGCTGTTATTGATGTCGTCGTTGTTGGATAGGACAGAGAGAAATGGAGAGAGGAGGGGAAGACTGAGGGGGAGAGAAAGACACCTACAGATCTGTTTCACTGCCTGTGAAGCAACTCCCCTGCAGGTGGGGAGCCAGGGGCTCAAACTGGGATTCTTATGCAGGTCCTTGTGCTTTGTGTCACGTGCGCTTAACCGGCTGCGCTACCGCTGGACTCCCTCAAATCCCGACTCTTATTGGTGAACCTCCTTCGTTTCTGGTATGGCTCCTGTCACCTGACCATTCAGGTCACCTCCTCCAAAGGCCACCAGGAATGTTCCCAACCCCCCTATAGGAAGGCTGGAGACTAAACCCCAGCTGGGGTGGGGAAGAGGGCAAGCACAACCCTGGGGCCTCCTGGCTGTTCCTGGGGGCACAGTCAGGTGGCATGGGGGTCTTTGGGTCTACAGAGCCCTCTGCACCCCTTTTCTCTGTCATGGACCACCACTCCTAGCTCTGGCTCTCAGCAGAGGAGGGCTGAAGCTATTACCTCCTTCAAACTGCTTCTTCCTGGGTGGCCCTGGAAACTGAGGTGTCGATTCTGCAGCCATCGCCCCCTTCTGTCCCCTCCACCCCTCTCAGGGTCACCCCTTTGGCCTGGATGCAGGGCAGGTCATGGACATCTGCCAGGCCTTTGCAAACATTGTCCAAACTCTCTGCTCTCCAGCAGAACTGTAAAATGACAAGTCCACCATGTTACTCGCACCTCCACTTTCTGGCCCCTCAGTGGCTGCCTGTGTCCAGCGGGATCCGGTCGGAGCTGTAACCGGGCAGTCCTCCCAGCCTTATAAGGGCTCTGGCCACATGGCCGCCCCTCTACCTCTTGAGCCCTGAAGACATTGACCTTCAGAAATGGGCACCTCTGCCTGCTCCAGTGCCCACACCTCCGGGGCCCCCCATTTCTCTGCTCCACCTGGCTCAAGTGTCACTGTCTACATTCTTTAGTGTCCACGCTCTCCCCTTAAAGGCTACCCAACCCCTGGTCGCTGGCCAGTCTGGGGGACCCCGGCCCAGTGACTGCACCTCTGGGAGCCTCAGCCCCCTCATTTCCGCGCGGGATGCAGTCGGTGAAGGACCAGTGTGCTGTCTGTCCCTCCTCCCCCGAGCCGGCCGCGTGTGGGAGGGGAGGTGAGAGCTGGGTCTCGGGTTGGAGGGGGGCCGCAGGGACCGCCCGCCCGCCCCCGCCAGGTGGGCAATGAGTAACCAGCTCCGCAGCCAGGGTGCTCTTTGGACGGAGCGGGACAAAAGGCCCTGTGTGCACTGCGGGTTACTGATTTACCGTGCCCTCCACCCGCCGGCCGAGTGGACGCCGGTCCCCGGCGCCGAGGGGGCAGCTCCCGAGCCCCGTGGCCCCTCGCCCCCTGGTGGCTGGGAGCGCAGCCTGCGCTCGCCCGGGTTCCCGCTCACCTCGAGCTTCCGCGCTGCCGGCACCGGTGCCGGCTCACCTGGTGTTCCCGGGACTTGCTGCCAGCTCTCACTGCCTATGAGGACCGAACCCGTAAACCCGCGATCCTCAGCTCCCGGCTGGAGAGCCAGGAATGCACAGCCGCTGCGGCGTGGCCCGGGATGGCCCGCGCCCCGCCCACGAGGGCCCCGCCCACCCATGACCACGCCCCCACTTTGGACACGCCCCACTGTCACGCCCCCGGGGCCCTTGCGCGGCTGACAGTCGCGTGGCAGCGGGTTGGCACCGCCCCCCGTCCCACCCCTCTCTCCCGGGGACCAACCCCCAAACCCACCCAATCGCGGGGTCCGCCCAGCCCGCGGCACATACCCCCAGACCAGGTCTCTTGGGCAGCACCTAGGCCAGGCTACCAGATCCTAGTCCCTCCTCCTGGACGGGTAGTTAACTCCCAAGAGTCTAAGGCCATCTGTCTTTCTCTGAAAAAGTTGGCCTGGGCCTGAAGTTTTGGCGACTACAGCAAAATAAATATAATTTTTTAAAAAATATTTATTTTATTTATTTATTCCCTTTTGTTGCCCTTGTTGTTTTATTGTTGTAGTTATTATTGTTGTTGTCGTCGTTGGATAGGACAGAGAGAAACGGAGAGAGGAGGGGAAGACAGAGAGGAGGAGAGAAAGATAGACACCTGCAGACCTGCTTCACCGCCTGTGAAGGGACTCCCCTGCAGGTGGGGAGCCGGGGGGTTCGAACCGGGATCCTTATGCCGGTCCTTGTGCTTTGCACCACCTGCGCTTAACCCGCTGCGCTACAGCCCGACTCCCAATAAATATAATTTTTTATTTGGGAAAGTGTACAGCTCAGGTTTGAGCCCCAGGCACACCACTTGGGAGCCCAATGGCCCTGGGTGAAGCTTTGGTGCTGTGGTCTCTTTTTTATTTATTTTTTATAGTTTTATATTACAGAATTACATGTTGACAGGGGTTTGAATCCACACCATTCTCTCTCTCTCTCTCTCTCTCTCACACACACACACACACACACACACACACATCATTACTCAGTACTGGGGATTGAACCTGGGACCTCAGAGCCCTGGGCATGAAAGTCTATTTGCATTACCATAATCATTATGCTGTCTCCTCAGTCTCTACCAGAAAAAGTTCCAGGTTGCAGAGATAGAAAAAAACAACAACAAAAAACCTTTTATTCCTGAGGCACCAAATGTGCCAGGTTCAATCCCCAGCACCATCACTATAAGTCAGAACTGAGTAAGTACTCTGGTCTCTCTGTATCTCATCATAAATAAATAAACAACACATTTAAAGAATAATGGCATTAGGGGCCAGGTGTTAGCACAGTGGGTTAAGTGCACATGGCATAAAGCATAAGGGCTGGAGTAAGGATCCCAGTTGGAGCCCCTGGCTCCCACCTGCAGTGGGGTCACCTCACAAGTGGTGAGGCAGATCTGCAGGTGTCTGTCTTCCCCTCCTCTCTCGATTTCTCTTTCTGTCCTATCCAAAATAATAATAATAATAATAATAATAATAATAATAATAATAATAATAATGGCATTAGGCTCTTTCTCTCTTCAGTAGGTGTTCCAGGGTTTTCACTGAACAGCTGTGCCGAGGAGCCACGTGCCTGGTCTGTGCCCCCCAGCACCCCCAAAAGTCAACCCCACCAGGTTCAGATCTGTCTTACTTGCAAACACCTCTTTCCAGAGCTACTAGAGAGGGGTCAGCCTGGGAGGTCTGCGGACCTTAGACCTCTGCAGTAAATTACCCTGCACCCTGCAGCCCCTCCCACCGCTTCCTCCATTCCAGAGGCTCAGTGAGTTGAAGAGACCCCAAATCAGGATGAGGCACAACCCCAGATTACCCTAGGGAGGAAAGACCTTGCCCTGGGGAAGCAGCATTGTTATGTGGAAGGTTCTAGCTTTTTCCTCTAGCTCTCTCTCTTTGCATAACTAAAAGACCCATTGAAACAGGTTTTTTTTTTTTCCTCCCTTCTTGATAAGTGGTCTCCTCTCCTAGATAAACCAGAAGAGTGGGTTATCTTTTATAAACTCCTCTGGCTGCCCCCTACCAGTTCAGTGTCTCCCTCCTCCCCCCTAACCCCCATCCCGGCGATTTCCCTCGGGAAGGCAGAGGTTCCTGTCACTTCGGCCTCGGGAAGACTCAACTCTCTCCCTTCCACCCTCTGGGTTCCTTGTTGTGAATGTGGTTGCTGGAGGTGGGAGCGCCAGCAGGAGCCCTGCCCCACACATTGTCTCTCGGCTTGGGCCCTTCCAGGTATTTGTGCCCAAAAGGAAGCTACGGCTGTTGGGCTCCCCCTCTCCAGCCCCAAATGCCCAGGTCCCTTGGCACTCACAGCCTCTCTCGCTGGCTCCCCAGTCTCTCCCCAGGGCATTATCATTCACTGGTGGTTATTTGTCTAGGGTTCTTTTATTTATTTATTTTTGTTTCTTTTTGTTGTTAACCAAAAAAAAAAAAAAAAGACAGATAGTGATTCTGCAAGACTTTCATGCCTGAGACTTCAATGTCCCAGGTCCAATCCCGCAAACCACCACCAGCCAGAACTGAGCAGTGCTCTGGTTCTTCTGTGTATTTCTTTCTGTATCTCTCTCATTAAAATAAGACTACTACTACAAAATTTTAAAAAGAGGCCCCACGCCCAACTGTCCCTCAAGTCTCGCTTTTTCATTGACAATCTTGCTCCAAAGTTGTAGCCTCTGATTTACACACACACACACACACACACACACACACACACACACACACACACTCATGAAAGAGTCTGCCACCTTCATTTCCTGCTGTCAGCCTGCCAGGACCTCAGTTTCTCCATCTCAGAGATGGGTATACGGGTATACTCTGCCCTTTCCCCAGTGGTACTGGACGCAAGGAAGGAGTTCAGCGTCTTTCCCTCAGCTGAGCTGACCCCACCAAGCACCATAAAGCCAAGTGGACATGTCCCTGTTCTGTATCTTCCCCCACCCCCCCAAATGGAGGTAGACCCCAGGCTCTGCCTCACAGAGGAGAAAGCAGGAGCTAGGCAGACAGACACAGGACTAGTCCCGCAGTCATACGAACCCTAATCTTGGACAAAGAGCCAGCCTCCGCAGGGACGGCTCCCCACAGAGCTGGGAGTGTACAGGCTACACAGTAATCCAGCCAGAACCAGGCCGGAAGGGGACTCCCCTGGGGGTGGGTGTGCAGAGGGAGGCTGAGACCCCTAGGACTTTGCCGCCCCACCTGACAGGGAGTGGAGTGGGCTGGCGGCCGCCTGGTGCCAGCCTTGTTGCTCTTGGCTGGCAGCCGCGCAGGAACACTGGGCCCTTGTGCCCAGGCCTGGCTCCAGCCCCAGCTCCGAGCTCCGAATCCTCTGCTGTCCTGAGCTGTTTGCGTTCCTCCATTCCTTTCTAGTAAAACCATTTTTTGTTTTGGGGTAGGGAGATGGCTCAGTGGGCAAGCTCTTGCTTTCTGTGCACTTATAAGATGATTCTTTTTAATCTCCTTTTAAAATTTTATTTTTATTTATTTATTTTTAAATATTTATTTTAATGAGAAAGATGCACAGAGAAAGGTACAGAGAGAAATTAAGAGAGACTGGAGCACTGCTCAGCTCTGGCTGATGTTGGTGCTGGAGATTGAACCTGGCACCTCAGAGCCTCAGGCACTGAGAGTGTTTCCTGACCATTACGCTGTCTCCCCTGCCCATTCTCGCTTTTAAATATATATTTATTTACTTGTTTATTAATGAGAGAGAACTGGAGATGATTATGTTTAGCAAAAGAAGTGAAGAGGTGGAAGATAACTACCGGATGGTTTCACCCACATTTGGAATCTGGAGATAAGAAATACAGGAATTTGCAAACAAACAGTAAACAAGTTGTCTCTTTTTTTTCTTTTGTTGCCCTTGTTGTTTTTTATTGTTGTAGTTATTATTGTTGTTGTTATTGATGTCGTTGTTGTTGGATAGGACAGAGAGAGGAGGGGAAGACAGAGAGGGGGAGAGACCTGCTTCACCGCTTGTGAAGCTACTCCCCTGCAGGCGGGGAGCCGGGGACTCGAACTGGGATCCTGTCATTAGCCCTTGCACTTTGCACCACGTGCGCTTAACCCACTGTGCTACTGCCCGACTCCCTACAAGTTGTCTTTAAGACTTTGTGAAGTGGCTATAGTTTGAAGAGTGGGGACACAGAACTCTGGTGGTAAGTATGGTATGGAACTATACCCTGTAATTTTTTTTTTTCCCCCACAGCACTGCTCAGCTCTGGCTTCTGGCTTCTGGTGGTGCAGGGGACTGAACCTGAGACTTTGGATCCTCAGGCATGAGAGCCTCTTTGAATAACCATTATGCTATCTACACTGCTACCCTGTAACCTTGTAGATCATTATTAACACAAACAAAATATTTTTTTTTAAAAACTGCTTGTTAGAGAGAGAGAAACAGTGACTGAAAGAGACCACACACCAAAGCTTCCTTCAATGTGGTGGGGGCTGAGCCTGAATCTGGGTCATGCTCATGGCAAAGCAGCGCACAGTCCAAGTGAGCTATCTCCCTCATCCAGTAAAGCCTTTTTTTCTTTTTCTTTCTTTCTTTTTCTTTTTTTTCAGAGCTCAGCTCAGTTCTGGTTTATGGTGGTAGGGGATTGATCCTGGGACCTAATGAGTCTGTTTGCATAACCATTATGCTATTTACCCCTGACTCCCAACAAAGCTTTTTTTTTTTTTTTAAATTTATTGCTGTTAATATTTTAATATTCTGGTACCAAAGTTCTTCTGTATTTGACTAGTTAAAGACTCTTCAGTTTGGTTCCTGAATTTCTTTTCCTCTTATGCTTAGGTAACAGAAAGCCAGGATCATGGTGTCGGCAAATTTGGTTTCTTTTTTCTTTTTTCTTTTTTTATCTCCAGGGTTATTCCTGGGGCTCAGTATCTGCACTATGAATCTACTGCTCCTGGAGGCTATTTTTTCCCCTTTGTTACCCTTGTTTATTGTTGTTGTTATTATTATCGTTGTTGTTGTTATTGCTGTTGTTGGATGGGACAGAAAGAAATCTAGAGAGGACGGGGAAGACAGAGACGGGGAGAGAAAGATAGACACCTGCAGACCTGCTTCACCGCTTGTGCAGCTACCCCCTGCAGGTGGGGAGTCAGGGGGCTTGAACTGGGATCCTTACACTTTGCCATGTCCTTGCACTTTGTGCCAAGTGCACTTTACCCACTGTGCTACCACCTGGCCCCCATTACCTTTTTGCAGTAAAAAAAAAAAAAATTACAGGCTGAGAGATAGCTCACTCCGTAAAGCACATACTTTCCCATGTGTTCGCACCTGGGTTTGAGTCCCCAGCACCACACGAGAGCACTGTGCACAAGGAAAGCTGCGTGAGTGGTGAAGCAGTGCAGCGATGCCTCTCCTCTCTCTCCCTCTCTGTCTCTCACCTATCTGAAAAAAAGAAAAGAAAAACAAAGAGAGGGCTGGGGGGACAGCACAGTGGTTCTGTAAAAAGACTCTTATGCCTAAATCTCCACGATTTCAGGTAAAATTCCCCACACAACCATCAGTTAAAGGTGAGCAGTGCTCTGATAAAAAAAAAGAAAAAGAACATGAAAGGAAGGGAGAAAGAAAGAAAAGGGGAGGGGAGGGGAGGGGAGGGGATGTGGGGACAGTTGAATCAGGCAGGCTTGAAGCTCTGAAGCCCCATAAGCACCTTGGTGACAGGAAGAAAGAAAGGAAGGAAGAAAGAAAATTGAGAACATTTTAAGATACAGAAAGAGTTCAGGGGCCAGGTGGCGGTGCACCTGGCTAAGCACACATATTAGAATGCATAAGGACCAGGGTTTGAGCCTGTGGTCCCTACCTGCAGGGGAAAGCTTTGCAAGTGGTGAAGTAGGGCTGCAGGTGTCTCTCTGTCTCTCTCCCTTTCTATCTTCCCAGTCCTCTCAATTTCTGGCTGTCTCTACGCAATCAGTAAATAAAGATAATAAAAAAATTAAAAAAAAAAAGGAGTCCACAGGCAGTGCCATCCACTGGCTACTCAGAACCGAGAGCTGTTGTGATCTTACCATTTTCTCCAGTCCTGGCTTCCCCCTCCTCCCCTAGTCTTGGGGGGTGGGAGCTGAGGGAGTCCCACAAAATGCAGACAGCCTTGAAGGGCTGGGCATTAAGAGTTCACCTGTGCAGCTGAGCCCTGAACATTTGTGGGGCTTTGTTTGCTTGTTTTGGTGCTGGGCAAGGAGCCCCGAGCCTCACACATGCCAAGGCTGTCCAGGATCTTCTTGATGTCCTTGGTGCTGGGGTACGCGTTGCCCTCCAGGGTGGGCACAGGTAGGAGGATACACAGTGCCTCTTGGCAATGGTGCAGCAGATGGCCCTGTGTCATCCATCTCCTTGGCAACCCCAAGTGGCCGATTTACTTACTTTTAAATGTTTTATTTAAATGAGAGAGATACAGAGAGAAAAATATACAGAGACCTGAGCACTGTTCAGCTCTGGTATATGGTGGTGCTGGGGATTGAACTTGGGACCTTAGAGCCTCAGGCATGAAAGTCTTTTGCAGGGGTTTGGGCAGTAGCACAGCAAGTTAAGCACATGTGGCACAAAGCGCAAGGACCGGCTCAAGGATCCTGGTTCAAGCCCCTGGCTCCCCACCTATAGGGGAGTTGCTTCACAAGCGGTGAAGCAGGTCTGCAGCAGGTGTCTATCTTTCTCTCCTCCTCTCTGTCTTCCCCTCCTCTCTCCAAGGAGGAAGGGAAGAAGTAAGTAAGTAAGTAAGTAAGTAAATAAGTAAGTCAGGAAGTAAGTCAAGAAGTCAACTTATTGAATGAAAGAGACTAGGGCACAACTTGGTTGAGCTTATGGACAGGTACTGAGATTTGGATGTGGGGCTTCAAGGATACAAAATCAATGCTCTCTCCACTAAGCTGCCTCCCCAGCCACAAGATCAGCCTGGACCTGCTCAGCACCACTGGATTCTGACAGTTGGTGGTGCCAAGGATGGAGCCAGGGAGGTTTCACACACAAGTCCTGTGTCTTAGAATGCTGCACACTCCTTGGCACACATTTGGCCTCTTGAACAGAGGAAACTAAGAAATCCAGGGATGTATTTTTTTATTTTATTTTACTTTATTTTATTATCAGAGCACTGCTCAGCTCTGGTTTATGATGGTGCGAGGGACTGAACTTGAGACTTTGAAGCCTCCGGCATGGAAGTCTCTTTGCATAACCATGATGCTATCTACTCCCACCCAGGGACCCACGAGAACCTAGGCAAGGGATGTCTGTCATCTGAACTCTCTTGCAGGATGGAGGACTGTCCCAGCTGATGCACTGATGTCCATACTTAGTGCTAGTGGCGTCTTTCCTGCATTTGTTCTAGGATGTGATCCTGGCCATGAAACCTCAGTTCTACTTTCTAGCCTAGCATCTTTCTCTCTTCCAGGGCATACATGTGATGGCAGGAGCTGCAGCCACCATCTTGTAACCATGAGGGAAGACAGAGTACTAAAAAGACCTCAGATCCGCCTCCCCCCACATCCAGCTCCCAGTAGCTGCAAGAATGTACACTAGCTGAAGTCCTTTTCTGTTGTAAGTCTGGCTAAGCAGTCCCTCACCCTGGCCTGGCTCCTGCCTGTCTCTCTCCTTATCTGGTGGCAAGCTCATCTTCCAGGTGACAAGCATCTTCTAGCCTCAGGACCTTGGCACATGTTGATCCCTCTGTCTGGAACATTTCCCCTTTCCCTCTTGCCCCCTCCCTGTTAAGTTTCTCCACCCTTTGCCAGGAATTACTCAGTCCCCCTTTATCTTCCTGCCCCAAGGGAACATTTTCATTCATTATCAGTCCTCCATTAGTCCTGTTCAGGTGCTTAAAGGAAATGGGGAATTTATTGGCTTGTGCAATTTTAAAGTCTAAGGTGGGTAAAGCTTCCACAACAAGCTGAGATCTACAACTCAAGGTGTGGTCAAGATTCTTAGCTTAATGTTAGAGCACAGGATGCTCAGGCCTGAGGCTCCAGAGGCCCCAGGTTCAATCCCTGCCAGAGTTGAGCTCTCTCATAAAAACAACATTCAAAATCACACATTTCATTAAAAGAAAAAAAAAGTAGTCCAGGAGGTGGTGCAGTGGATAAAGCACTGGACTCTCAAGTGTGAGGTTCCCAAGTTCAACCCCCACGCCCTGCAGCACATGTACTAGAGGGATGTCTGGTTCTTTCTCTCTCTTCCTCTTTCTCATGAATAAATAAAATAAAAAAAAAGAAAGAAAGAAAGAAAGAAAGAAAAGAACTTTCAAGCACAAGGTCCTGAGTTCAATCACCGGCAGCATCTGTACCAGAGTAATGTCTGGTTCTTCCTATCTCTTCCTACTTTTCACATAAATAAATTTAAAAAATTCTTAAAAAAAAAAAAAAAAGGTCCCCCTCCCTTGGCCTTTCTTCCCTAAGGTTCTGGGCTCCTGAGTAGTCTGAGAAGTGAGAAGATTCCTCAGCTCTGGCTGGAGACCTTCCCATTAGGAGGCCTCCTCTAATTGTTCTAGAAGCCAGAGGGTGGAGATCTTCCCCATCCAGATCCCAGGAGCTGCGGGTGGGACTCAGGGATAATCCTGTCATAGGAAGAAAGGCTTATAGATAGGAGAGGTCAAAACTAGGGCTGGTTACTATGCCTGATGCATCTGGGGACACTTACTGCTTGATAAAGCACACCCAACTCCGAGGCTCGAGACAATGTATTTCTGTGGATCCCAAGGCAGTTGTGCTGGTCTTTGCTGAGGTCATTTATGCTGGTGGCTCTGCCATGCTGGGGTGTCTGAGCAGACCTCACTCTTACGCATGAAGCTGAATGCTGGCCTCTTGCTGTGCTGAAGCCCACTGTGGGTTTGCTGCCTGGTGCCCCAAAACGCTGGACAGCTTCTGCAGGGAAGGAAAGGCTGGCCTGCAGCTGTAACAGTGAGGCAGGAGGGCTGCTCAGGTCTGCCTCCCTGCTCTTACCTTGCAGGGGCCATTTCTACTTGGCTTCATAGGTATATAAAGGGCCTGGGAATGCAGGTGGTGGGTGACAGCTGTAAACAGGGTGAGGGTTCGATACCAGCAGGCCTGCCTGCCTCCTAGATCATTGTGGGTGTCTCCTGAATTTCCATCTGAATTAAAGCTTGAAGCAGGTCTGAAGTTCTGCTGTTTGCCCTGAAGACAGAGGGGAAACAAGAAAAAAAATGCGTGTGTTTCTGCGCATGGCCCTTTCTCTTACAGATTCCATTTTTTGCTTTGTTTTTTAAGATTTATGTCTTGGGAGTCGGGTGGTAGCGCAATTGGTTAAGCGCATGTGGTGCAAAGCGCAAGGACCGGAGGAAAGATCCTGGTTTGAGCCCCCAGCTCCCCACCTGCAGGGAAGTCGCTACACAGGTGGTGAGGTAGGTCTGCAGGTGTCTATCTTTCTCTCCCCCTCTCTGTCTTCCCTTCTCTCTCCATTTCTGTCTGTCCTATTCAATAACAACAACAATAATAACTACAACAATAAAACAACAAGGACAACAGAAGGAAATAAATAAAATATTAAAAAATAAGTAAATCTCTAGTAAAAAAAAAAAAGATTTATGTCTTCATGAGAGAGACAGACAGAGAGACACAGAACTTGAGCATCACTATGGCACATGGTTATGCCAAGGACCAAACTCAGGACCTCATGCTTGAAGGTTCAACACCTTATCCATCGTGCCACCTCCTGGGCTCTGTAAATTCAGTTTCAACATATTAACTACTTCTATGACACTTCCTGCAAACAGAATGCTGACAGTTCATTTCCCTGATGTTAGCCGGACTGACGGATTTCACATCACAGTCCCTCTGGCATCATGGTTTTAAGCCCAGATCTAAGGGCTTGGGGAACAGTCCCCATCTGGGTGGCTAGAGGGACAAGTCGCACTGCATAAGGGCACAGATGCAGGGAGGCACAGTCCAAACCTAGAAGCACTCTTCTTGGCCCCCTCTCTTCACTCCTGCATGCTGGTCACTACAGAGCTTGGCTCCTCCTAACAGTGATCCCCCTAACCCCAGCCCCCCCCAGTCTATGAAACTCCCACCAAGCTCCCCAGCAGCCTGACCACACTGACTCATCTGTCCATCAATGAACTCAAGTGTCAAGCAATTATTCTTTTTTTTTTTCTTTTTTCTTTTTTATTTTTATTTTTATTTTTTTTATATTTATTTTATTTATTCCCTTTTGTTGCCCTTGTTGTTTTATTGTTGTAGTTATTATTGTTGTTGTTGGATAGGACAGAGAGAAATGGAGAGAGGAGGGGAAGACAGAGAGGAGGAGAGAAAGATAGACACCTGCAGACCTGCTTCACCGCCTGTGAAGCGACTCCCCTGCAGGTGGGGAGCCGGGGTTCGAACCGGGATCCTTATGCCGGTCCTTGTGCTTTGCGCCACCTGCGCTTAGCCTGCTGCGCTACACCCCGACTCCCTCAAGCAATTATTCTAACACTCACAGTTTGCGCTGGGTGCCAGGGACTTAATATGATGACTAAAACGCAGCAGCTGCCCTCTGAATGTTTCTAGTCTAAAAGAGATGGAAGAGAACTAGACAGATCACAGCACAGAAAATCAAGGGTGATGACAGAGGGGCTGCAGGGAGTACAACTTTCTGAGCCTTGGGTGCTGGTGACTTTGAGAGTGAGGGTAAGTGCAGGTCCATCAGGGGAGCTGAAGCCTGTGTTAGGCAGAGTTCCTGGTTATCACTGATAGCGCCCGCTTTGAGAAAAGGAGAGTGACAGATTTTGCAAGCAGGAAACCTTTTTTTTTTTCTGCCACAGTGAAAGAACAGATTCATTTATTCCAGATAGCATACCCCAGAGAAATGTGGAGTGGGCTATTCCCAAAGGAGGAGACAGCCAAAAGGAAATTCATGGGCTCATCAGGGAAAATGTCCTGAGATGATGAGCTTCAGGTACTCCTCGGCAAGCAGTCTCTCGGTTGACTTCCCAGGCAGTGGGCCTTTATGTACTGCAACAATGGCTACTGGTAGCTCCAGATCAGGATTGATTGCCCAGCTCGGTGTCCAGATTCACCCCTAGAATCAGAATCTCAGAACCAAGGGATCTAGGGAGCAGAGACAGTAGCCAAGGGAATTGGGTAAGAGAAAGGTTGTTGTACAGGTCAGACGGGACAGGGTGGCTGACTGTCCTGAGGGGAGGGCCCAGAGGCCTAAGGAAGCAGAGGTAGGACAGAACAAAGGCTTGGGCTCTTCAGGACTACTTCCTGGCTTCTAAGCTCCTCAAACCTTTGTCTTTGAGCCTCTCCTGTGAAGTGTGTTCTGCTCAGTTGTCCTGAGGCCTAAAAGAAATACCACAGTGGTTCAGAAACAATCCTGTCTTCCTTTCCTTTGGACAGTAAAAGCCTGTGGCTGGTGGACTTTGCTGCCTTGCAAAATGGAGCCTTTCCCCCCTAGTGGCTGTCACAGTCCCTGCTGACAGGATAGGAAAGGACTTCCTTCTTGGCCTGTGCTGTAGAGAGCCCTGATTGAGCCCTGCTGCCTTCCCAGGCCTCTATCCACAAACTGCCCATTCTTCTAACTTCTTTTTTTTTTTTTTTTAATTTTTTAAAAAATTTATTTCTTTATTGGGGAATTAATGTTTTACATTCAACAGTAAATACAATAGTTTGTACATGCATAACATTCCCCATCTTCTAACTTCTGTTTCAAAGTTCCAGGTCACACGAGGCTGGTGGCCGAAGTCAGACCAGTAGGTTTCCCTGGCATGCCCGATTGGTGCTTATGTGGGCACATATACAGCTCTGAGGACACTGAGCTCAGCACCTGACCTGCTCTCAGCTCTGGAGGAAGAGCGTCCAGGGAAGAGCCCGCTCTAGTGGGACCTACAGTTCTGGGGGTGAGGAGGCAGTAATTCTTTCGGGGGGAGGTACTGACCAGGAAGGGAACAAGAGGCCTGAGAGTAGGCATGTATCCAATGTGAAGGTTCCCCAGACTGTACTGGCCACATCATCAAACACCTCACATCTCCCCGGGAAAGAAGAGAGAGTTGTAGGGAGAGCCCTGGGCAGGGCTGCACACTTCTGCCAGCCTGCTTTTGGGGTCAACCCTTTCTCCCTGCTCTGTTGTGGGGAGCCTGCACCTTCCCAGGCTCCAAGTGGAGCTGTTTCTGCTAGCCAGAGGGCTGGGCTTAGGGACAGGAGCAGGGCAGTGAGGGGGCTCCAGAGCTCCAGAGTTCTCTCTTTCCACTGTGGCTGCGAGTCTCTCAGGACATCAGCTTGGAGCTGCCACCTTTTTTTTTTTTTTTTTCTTTTTTTTTAACCAGAGCACTGCTCAGCTCTGGTTTATGGTGGTGCAGGGTATTGAACCTGGGACCTTGGAGCCTCAGGCATGAGTCTCTTTGCATAACCATTATGCAGGGGTAACCCTGCCCAAGCTGCCACCTTCTGGGATGCCTGCTGAGACCAACAGAGAGAAGAAGAGGAGGGGAGGAGGGCCCCAGCCCTGGACAGTACTTCGTCTGAAGCAGGTCAACCTGCACTGAGTTTCTGACAAGATGACTCCATGAAGCCTCTCGACAAAGGTGTCTTAGTGACCAGCCGGGTGAGAGGTGGGTGGGAGCATGCAACCCACAGGGATGGCCTCAGGTCAGGTGGGCAGGCCTGGCCTGGCTGGGGAAGGGTACTGGGCTAGGAGTCCAGGAAGCCTGACTTATTTGGCTTGGCAGAGGTCTGAGCGGCCTAGTGCACCACACTTCAAGTCTGGTTCTTCCTCTATAAAATGGAATCTTGATCCAAGGCAGCTCTGCAGACTAGTTTTCTTTCTTCTTAATATTTATTTATTTTCCCTTTTGGTGCCTTTGTTGTTTTTTATTGTTGTTGATGTCGCTGTCGTTGTTAGATAGGATGGATAGAAATGCAGAGAAGAGGGGAAGAGAAAGACACCTGCAGACCTGCTTCACCACCTGTGAAGCGACTCCCTTGCAGGTGGGGAGCCGGGGGTTTGAATCGGGATCCTTATACCAGTCCTTGAGCTTCACGCCACATGCACTTAACCCGCTGTGCTACCACCCGATTCCCTAGTTTTCTTTCTTTCTTTCTTTTTTTTTCCTCCAGGGTTATTGCTGCCTGCACCATGAATCCACCGCTCCTGGAGGCCATTTTCCCCCCTTTTTGTTGCCCTAGTTGTTGCAGCCTCATTGTGGTTATTATTGCCATTGTTGACGTTGCTTTGTTGTTGGATAGGACAGAGAGAAATGGAGAGAGGAGGGGAAGACAGAGAGAGAGGGGGAGAGAAAGATAGACACCTGCAGACCTGCTTCACCGCCCGTGAAGCGACTCCCCTGCAGGTGGGGAGCCGGGGGTTCGAACCGGGATCCTTACGCCGGTCCCTGCGCTTTGCGCCACGTGCGCTTAACCCACTGCGCCACCGCCCGACCCCCGTTTTCTTTCTTTTTTAAAAAATATTTATTCCCTTTTGTTGCTCTTGTTGTTTTATTGTTACTGTTGTCGTTGTTGTTGGGTAAGACAGAGAGAAATGAAGGGCGATGGGGAAGACTCAGAAGGGGACAGAAAGAAGACACCTGCAGACTTGCTTCACTGCTTGTGAGGTGGCTCCACTGCAGGTGGGTGCAGGGGTGCCAGGGGCTCAAACCGGGATCCTTACTCTGGTCCTTGGGCTTTGTGCCACGCGCGCTTAACCTGCTGCGCTACCACCCAACTCCCAAGTCATAGACTAGTTTTCTTTTTATTTTATTAATATTTATTTTCCCTGTTGTTGCCCTTGTTATTATTATTATTGTTGTTGTTACCGATGTCACTGTTGGATAGGTCAGAGAGAAATGGAGGAGGGGAAGACAGGGTGACAGGAAGACAGACACCTGCAGACTTGCTTCACCACCTGTGAAGCGACCCCCCTGCAGGTGGGGAACCGGGGGCTTGAACCGGGATCCTTACGCTTTATGCTTAATCTGCTGCGCTACCGCCCAACTCCCCATAGACCAGTTTTCTAAGTGTGCCAGCCTTTGGTGGTTAGCGGCTGTATCCCACAGGACTTATCTTAGTACTTAGTACCACAGTACCCACCAGCACAGTGATCTCAATGGGAAGGCTGCCCCCAGGGGCCCACGGACAGTGCAGGGCAAGGTTGCTGAGGCTGGACAGACAGCTGGAGCCACACTTCCAAGGCCACCACACTCTCTCCTTCCCCAGTTCATGGGAAAGGTTCTTCCAGGAATCCCAAGGCTTATAACTACAAGGAGTAGAGCTACTGTTGTGTCAGGGCCAAATGGAGAGCCAGCTCATCCTCACCCGCTCCATCGTCAAATGCTTTGTGACACAGCACTCTGGACTTCGGGACAACAAGGAGAGGTCTCTGCCCTCAAGGGGTCAGTCAGAAAGGTGAGACTAGACACAGCCTCCATCCCTCAGGGCCTCCCTGACGGCCACTCTTCCTGCTCCCCAGCATTCCTTCTCCTCAGGATTCCTTCTCTGCAAGGAGCCTCTCTTAGCAAAGCAGATTCCCAGCAGAAACCTTTCAGAGACTTCCGGGAGGCCCTCTCTGATGAGGAGGCCGCTTCGCTTCCTTAGGTTGGCTGACAGCGCCCTCAGCCCCCAATCATATGGTGCTGCGGCCCCAGGTCTGTTCAGTGAGAGTCTGGCTCCTGGCAGAAATTCTTTATTTAGATGCTTCAGTGACCGAGAGACAGAGCACATGGCACACACCCACACACACAAGTAAAGGCATTTCACAGGCAAAGGGACAAAGGGACAGGAGTGTGGGGAGTGTGGGGTGTGGTGGGGAGGAGGCCAGGAGAGCTGCTTCTCTGACTCAATGCAGAGAAACCTCTGCTGGTGACATTTCCTAGGATTTCTGCTTAAAAGCTACAAGGAAGAGACGTCACTCCCACTGAGGGCTGGAGAAGGCCTCTCCTTTCTCTCTCCCTGGGCCTGGAGCCTCCCGGTGGGAGGGGAGGAGTAGCACCAGGCAACCCTTGGGCCATACTCGGTGCTGGGGAGGAAGAGGCTAGAGCATTGGGCCTCTGAGGGCACAGGACCTCCCTATGCATCCCCTCCCCCCGACCCTGCTGTGCTCCCCATGACCACATTGAGGCCTCCTTAGCACCATTCGGGACCTGTGGGAGGCTGGGAAGGGCTGCCAGACTTGCTCCCACTGGAGGCCTCACGGGGCAGAGCCCTGTACACTGGCTGAGCACAGGGCGGGACCCACTAGCTAGGGCTTCCCCAAGACAGCCTTCCCCAAGTCCTTTCCTGCCCAGCCTACAGTCTGGCAGGATCATTCCAGGTCCCACTGGAGGTGCCGAGAGCCTAGGGAGAGCTCAGTTCTGGAGCTGCAGGGACTGGTCCAAAGCGACTTGCAGAGGAGGGTGGGCCCGGGCCTCATGACACAGCCCTCAGGGAAGGACAACCGTGGGGAGGCCCTGAGTCCTCTCAAGACCCCTGCTCCCCCATCCTGACCCACAGGTTCCATCCACATGGGGAGGGGCAGGAGTGGGTCCCCTGACCCCTCAAGGGCATCCCTGGCCCATGTGTTCATCAGGGTGAGAGCAAGTCACGGGACACTGGGGTGCAGAAACACCTCTAGGCGCTCTCTGAACAGGCTGCCGCAGCACCGGGGTCTGGCCCAGGGGTGACGCCACTGCATTGGGTGACCTGTAGTGTGAGAAGGAACAGAGGTGCAGGGTCAGTTGGTGCAGTGGGCGGCTGCAGGTGGCTTATCCCGGTGCCGGCACCCCTCCTTCCCCAGGGCAGCTCCCCAGGGTGACACAATGCAGCCCCTCAACAAGTGAGCACTGAAGTCCAAGCGACCTGTTCACAGTAAGCCCAGAGCAGTGGCAGGGAGCCAAGCTGGGCCTCGGTGTAAGTCCTGCACTCTGTCCCCACACAGCCCAGCACTATAGTCCGCCCTCCGACTAGCCCAGACCTGTGAGCCCGGCTCTCGGCTCAGCACGGCATAGGCGGCCAGTCTCCCTGCACTCTTCAACTCCCTCTTTGTGCACCAAATACCACCTGGGTGGTCTTACTTGTTTAGAATCTGGCTTGGTCACTGAAAAGGCAGCTAAAGGATCCAGGAGCAAAACAGCCCTTGGTCCAAAAGAACCCCCAGCATCCAAAACAGTGCTGGCCATACTTGCTTTAGTCTTAAGCCAAGACTAAAACCTCGGCTCTAATAGCAACCACGCCCCCTAGCGGCCTCAGCACCTGGCACGCATTCTTTCAACAGCCTATACGGGAGGATGATGGGCTTTATTGGAAGCAGCGGAGCAAAATGAATGAATGGTCTTTGGAGTTAAAGAAGTTTGAACCTCAGTTCAACTCCAAGTGATCATGTGATCACGGCCAAGTCACTTAGCTGAGTTGTCCTTGGGTTATAAAAGTGTGTGTGTGTGTGTGTGTAGGGAGGAGATGGGGGGGGGGGGGGGACTCGGGTCCCGAGCTCAGAGCTGTTGAGAATTGAGACGGCTTTAGGTGTTCAACAAGCAGGCTCTGGAGGTTGGGGGAGGGGATGCTTACTGACTGGCCACATAACTGCAAAGCACGAGAGGAAAACGGTCATTCACACTGGCACTAGTGCTTTCTAGTCTGGGACTCCCAGTGGGTCCCAAGTGACCTGCCCAAACTGCCACCAGCCCAGCTGCAAGGGAGGTACACTGTGATGTGGGGGAGTCCCAGGCTGCCCTCTCGGGGCTCATTTCAAGTCTCCTCAGAGGAGCTTGAGGAGTCCTCCCAACTAAAGGCACATCCACACAAGGGAGGAAGCCTACTGAGTGAGGGGCGGACCCAGGCTGTGCCACTGCCTCCTAACCTTCACCTGGCAACAGCACCCTGCAAAGAGCCAGTGTGGTTTCAGGGGGCTTGCCTGCTTGGAACCCATCTCCATGACTATAGTTCAGGACTCGTGTCTCAGAAGGTTGGGCCGTGACCTTACTGGCCAGCTCAGTCCCCTTCTGAGAGGCCTGTATGGTTTCTTTGCTGGGCCCTCGGCTCTTCACATCCCACTCGGTCACCGCATCCTCAGTGCTGTGCCCTGGAGAGCACACAGCAAGCCTGCTGGGCCTTGGTGTGACTCACCATTCTGCCTCCCCATCACTCAGGGTGGGGTTGTCTGTCCCTGAGCATCAGAACATGACAGCATGCGGGTAGGGTCGAAGAGGCTTTCAACCCTTGATCAATAAATCAGCACTGACTTGGAATAAAGGAAAGGACAAATTCCTAGTGACCTGTAGGGGGAGCTCTTGCCACAGAATTGATGGCCATAAATAGCAAGTAGGGTTCTGGGACTTCGGAGTCTCTTGGGATAACCATTATGCTGCCTACCCCTGACCACAGCAGGGGTTTTTAGAGCAACGAAAGTAGTGCTTTCCTCACTGAGGCAGACCACAGGACTTACACGCATGTGACCTCAGGTTCGATCCCTGCCACTGCACATGCTAGAGCTGAGTGGTGTTGAGGTCATTCTCATAAATGGGGCTGGAGAGATATCTCAATGGGAAGGACACCTGCCTGCCATGTGCAGGACCTGGCAGGCTCAAGCCCAGAAAGCACTTGGGAAGCACTCAGGCAACAGAGGATCTGAATAAAAAAGTGGTCCAGCATGAAGAAATTGAACCTGCGTGAGGCTAGGGTTCAACAAACAAAAATTTCAACAGGTAAATCAAAGCCCTACATATAAAAAGTGCTTCCCACACCCAGCTGTTCAGGGCTAGGAAACTCTTGAGGAAGGCACCTGTGCTTCTCTACTAAAACCTTCGGACCAGCGAAGGATGGGGCAGCTGGGGTTGGCCCCACCGACTGAGAAGGCAGCCAGGATTCCATTTTAGCCAGGGGCAGCAACCAATCTTCATGAAGGTTCTGAAGCGCTGGGCAAGTGCCCCTGACCGCTGGCTTTAGAGGATGGTTACTCACTGGTTCTTGTGCTTGAAGCCGCTGACGTGAGCCTGGTACTGCTCTATGGAGTTCAGCACTATTTTACACGTCTTGCAGGGGTAGCCCTTCCCGGCTGAAACACACGTCAAAATCGAGATGCTGCATTATTCAGTGAGCAAGGCCTGGGAACTGCTGCTGTTCATGCAGCTTAACAATTCTCTTGGGGATGGGGGAGGCACTCTGGTGAGGGGGCTGAGAAACCCTGAGGCCTGCATGCCCTGTGAGTAGCTCCCTCTCCCCTCTGTATCCCACTCCTGGCACCCAGCCTGACTCAAGACAGCTGTCTGCTCAGTAAATAAAACATGACAGAACAAAGAGGCGACATTTGGTGTCACCTGTCATTTCCACCTTGACTGTGCGAGTTGGCCTCATTGAGGACACCTTTGCTGAAAGCTCTCTGGGAAGGTGCCACTTTCTTGGGCTTTGTGATGACAGTAATTCCTGAGAAGGCCTGTTACGACAGTCAGTCTGTCCTTCTACCTTGGGGCTCACAGACACCCTGTATTACTGTCGGGGCTGCTCCAGCGACCAGGCTTCCTCATGTGGCTGGGAGGGGGGAGGAGAGAAAGAGAGAGGTGGGCTGGGGCTGGATTCTTGGCTCTGTCTTCACTTGGCTTTGGCTAATCTCTTTCTCCTCCTGGTCCTCAGGTCTCAATGATAAATCTATTATCCCACAAGCTCTAACAAGAGTCCTTGTGATAAAGAGTAGCTAGTGTTTCTCACGAAGAGGCCAAGAGAGGTCGTGCTCATGCTGTCATTTGGCCTCACAAGGATCCTGTGAGAATCGCCCCCCATGGCAGCCAGACGGCCAGGGCGGCTGGACTACTGCTTGCTGGAGCAAGTCTGGCCCATCTGCTGTACAGGCCGCCTCTCCAGGCACCTGCTTTCCTAAAGCCTCACAGCTCTGCAGTCAGACCATGGTGGCTTGAATCCCAGTTCTGCCATTCTTGCTTGGGGAACCACAGGCCGCTGACTTAACCTCTCTGAGGTTTGGTTTCCTCATTTGTTAAGAGTGGGGCTTCTCTGAGACTCAGGTTCTCCAACTATGAAACGAGGTCAGTATTAGTAACGATGTCATCAGGTTATTGCCTCAAGCCAAGCGAAAGCATCTGGACAGAGAAAGTACTCAACAAACAGGAGAATTTGTCGCTGTTCTGCCCCAGCTCCCTTCACGCTCCATGAGTCATGCTGGCAGAGGCGAGGGAGTCTCTGTTCCAAGCTATGATGGTTTTCCTTGCATTTCTGCAGATTTCTTGGAACACACATCCCTCTAAAATATGTAAGGGGGATATTATTCCAATCAGAAGTGAGTTTCCTTTAGTCATTTTTTTAAAAAATATTTTTTAAGATTTTATTTATGAGAACGATAGGAGGAGAGAGCAAGAGCCAGACGTCACTCTGGCACATGTGCTGCCGGGGATCAAACTCAGGACCTCATGCTTGAGAATCCAAAGCTTTACCACTGCGCCACCTCCTGGACCACAGGTATCTATCTTTTTCTCCCTCTGTCTTCTCCTACCCTCTCCATTTCTTTCTGTTCTATTGAGTGAGGAAAAAAAAATCACTAGAAACGGTGATTCATAGCGCTGCCACCCAGCCCCAGCTACTGGAGGCAAAATAAAATAAAATGATTCCAGGACTCATTCTTAGGTGTCGTAATTACTGTTATTTAAATTTAATTTTAAATTACTTTAATGACCATCTACTAGGTTAAAAACGGATGAGTTTACAAACATTTAAGCTTATCACCTACCAGAATGGCAATCCTGCTAGCCCAGACCTGCGCTCTGCTACAGCTGTTTTCTAGGCTGCCTGGCTCTCTCACTTAACTTCCTGTTGGGGGCCCTACAGATAGCTCACCTCGTAGGAAACATGCCTTCCAGTGTGTGAGGTCTGGGTTTGAACCCCGGCATCTCACGGGGGCACCAAAGAAATGGGGGAACTCCACAGATGGTGGAGCAGTGTGTGGTCTCTCTCCCTTTTTAATTTTTTATTTTATAGGACAGAGAGAAATTGAGAGGACAGGGGAGGGGAGGATAGAGAGGGTGAAAGAGATAGTGGGGGCTGGGCGGTGGCACACCGGGTTAAAAGCACATAGCACGAAGCACAAGGACTTGCAAAAGGATCCTGGTTCATGTCCCCAGCTCCCCTCCTGCAGGGGAGTCACTTCAGAAGCAGTGAAGTAAGATCTGCAGGTGTCTATCTTTTTCTGTCTCTTTCTCTCCCCTCTCCATTTCTCTCTGCCCTATCAAAAAAAAAAAAAGTGTGTGTGTGAGAGAGAGAGAGAGCAAAAGAGACACACCTCCAAGTATTTGCTTCACTGCTTGTGAAGCTTCCACCCTGCAGATGGGGAGTGGGGGCTTGAACCCAGATCCTTGACCATGGTAACGTGTGCTTAACCAGATGTGCCACTACCCGACCCCAGTCTCTCCTCTCTGCAATTAATGAACGAAAGAAAAAAATAGAATAAAATTCCTGTTTGGCCTCTACAGACAACGAAGTCAAAACACCTGTCTCAGAAACCCTATGGTGGAGGGTAGAGCCCCCCTGCCGGTCACGCTCCCCTCCAGGCCTGGGGGTGAGCTGAGCCCTCTTACCCGAGTCTGTGACAGCAGGGTCTGCCAGCCGCCCATAGTGAGCCATGAGCTTGAGCTTGGTCTCCTGTTTCCTGTGCTTCTTGCCCACGTAATGCTGATGGGCCATGGCAGGGTCGTTGAAGGTCGCATGGCAGAGGCTGCAGAACTTGTCTGGGTCTATCGCCTCTCTATTCTGGTGCAAGGCTAAGGTGGAGGCCACAAGGAAAGGGGTTGTAAGGCGTTTCGACAGAGCTGCAGTGAGAGAGTTCAAACAGAAGCAATGAAAACAAACAAACAAAACAAAACAAAACAAACAAAAACCCACAAGGTGCCTGGCTTTCCAGTCTGCAAGGAAGGCTGGGTCAGCAGTTAAGTCACACTTGCAGGTGTGGCACTGCTTGTGTGAATCACACAGTGACAGCCTCCTCTAACAGGGAAACACGGGAAAATTTGGGGTGGGGGTGGGGCTACTTGGTTCAGCCACTTTGAAGGCTGGCCGATTTTCTGATTCTGAGGCACTGCACTCCTGTCATGAAATTCACAGATTATGACAGACTAGAGACGAACATTCATGTTTTTTTAAAAAATATTTATTTATTCCCTTTTGTTTTATTGTTGTAGTTATTGTTATCGATGTCATCATTGTTGGATAGGAAAGAGAGAAATGGAGAGAAGAGGGGAAGACAGAGAGGGGGAGAGAAAGACACCTGAAGAACTGCTTCACTGCTTGTGAAGTGACCCCCTTGCAGGTGGGGAGCCGGTGGCTTGAACTGGGATCCTTAGGCCAGTCCTTGTGCTTTGCGCTACATGCACTTAACCTGACTGTGTCACCGCCTGACTCCCTACCTGTAGTTTTTTTAATTCCTCAGAATTCCCTAGAACTTTAGAGTAAGTGGAACAAGAAGTTTAAGCCGTTTGTTCCCATCCTCAAAGTACCCGCGTCACAGAGCTGGGAGCCAATGCAGAGCCAGTAACGGAGGGCCTGAGGTCCTGGGCAGTCACAGAGAAAAGGCAATTCTCCTGGGGAGGCCTCAGGCCACACTGCCATCCAGACTGGGGCAGAGAAGTATGAGGTAATCTCATGCCTCAGCTCAAGGCTCAACTGCACGAGGCAGGCAGGATCACTGTGGCACTTACTGAAGGAAAACCGATACTGAGATGTGTCAAGTGATTTGCCCAAGTACCCGAATAGTGTGTGAATCCAGGCCCTTGTGACTCTAGGCCTCACCCTCTAGGCTACACCCAGCTGCTAAGGGGTGGTGGGGAGCCTTGAACGCTACCGCTTGTGTCTGTACCTCCATCTCGTCAGTGACTCAGTTAACAGACCGGGTCCCCTGTGAGGCAGTAAATGTTCCGAAGCTGACTGCAAGCCGTGGTGCGGCTATACGGGGATGTCATGACTCACGGACATATCCCTGTGGCTGGAATGGTGTTGTTTTAGTATAGCAGCCACTGCTTAAAACCTGCCCGATAGGTCCAGGCAGTGTCTTAGGGGACAGAGAGCAGGCCCTGGATTTGATCCCTGGAGCCACTTATGATGGAGTGAAGCTCTGATCTTTCTTTTTCTCAGAGTAAAATTATATATATGAGAGCATTGCACAGTTAGACTTCTGGTGAACCAGGGTGGGGTTGAACTTGGGACTTCAGAGCCACAGGCATGAAAGTAGTCTGCATGCCCACTATGCTCTCTCCTGCCCGAAATGTTTTCAACAGAAGCCCCACCACTGGGTGCACTCAGGAGCACTTGAGAGATGGTACACATGCTCTCTTATAAACAGAACTTTGGGGGTTCTTAGCAAGAAAGAAAAACTTGCAGGCTTTCCCCCACTACTGTTTCCCAGAATTATCGAATCTCAATTTCTCTGACCACTGGTCTTGTTTCAGCAAGCCACCCCAAAAGACATGTTGTAGAATATATAATCATACAAGAAACATTCATTATTGGAGTCGACTAAAGAAAAAAATCCAGTTGCACAGACATCCATTTCTTATGCTCTTAAATGACAACAAATACTACTGACCCATAAAAAAAGGCTAAGATGCATACAACAACAACACAAGGGTGCTTCTTGGTACTTTCCGACTTTTTGACAATGACTATGGATCTCTGACATCAAGAAAGAGAGTAGTGGCCTGTGGATCTAAGGGCCACTTTTTAAGAGATACTGAAGAGAAATAATCAGAGGTGAGTGGTAAAGTTAAGTGTGAGTGTCGAAGCTAAAAAGCTAAAGTCCGGAATTCTATCCCTAGCATTACACGTGCCAAAGTGGTATTCTGGTTCTTCTTTTTTAGGGAGAAATTGAGGGGGGGCAATAGAGAGACACCTGCAGCACTGCTTCACCACTACTGAAGCATCCCCCGATGGGTAGGAGCTGGGGGCTTAAACCTGGGTCCTTGCACATTGTACTGTGTGCTTTTTTTTCCCAAAATTTTTATTTTTTTATTCAGAGGACGTAGTGGGTGTTGTATTGTTATATGGGAAACTGGGGAATGTTATGCATGTACAAACTATTGTATTTACTGTTGAATGTAAAAGATTAATTCCCCAATAAAGAAATAAAAAATAAAATAAAATATACACTTTAGCAAAAAAAAATTATTTCCCCTTTTGTTGCTCTTATTTATTGTTGTAGTTATTATTGTTGTTGTTATTGCTATTGGATAGGACAGAGAGAAACGGAGAGAAGAGGGGAAGACAGAGGGAGAGAGAAAGATAAGACGCCTGCAGACTTCTTCACCACCTGTGAAGCGACTCTCCTGCAGGTGGGGAGCCAGCACTTGGAACTGGGATTGTCACCATTTTGAGTGCTGTTTTTCCTGTAATCACTTGTTACTTGTATGTTTATATATCTGTACTTAATATTGTTTTATGTGTGTCTAGAGCAAACCTATGTATATGTACATAAAACAATAGAGTTTTTTATACGTACATAAAAACAAGAGCTTTTTTTCTTTATAAAAACAAATAACTCTAGTTTAAGCAGTGCAACAGGTTCAAGGAAGAAAGTAAAATAGTACCCACATCCTATCCCCACAAGGAAAGTGCTGTTCATGTGTTGGTGACAGCTTTAAATAGCACTACCAACATATACTAATTGAATCCTTCATATTTAACATAACTTTTATTTTTTTAAGATTTTATTTATTAATAAGAAAGATGGAGACTGGGTGGTGGCGCACCTGGTTGAGTGCACATGTGACACTGCACAAGGACCCAGGTTCAAGCCCCCCAACCCCCACCTGCAGGGGAAAGCTTTGCGAGTGGTGAAGCAGTGCTTTCCTTGTGGGGATAGGATGTGGGTACTATTTGACTTTCTTCCTGGAACCTGTTACACTGCTATCTTATATTTTCCCAGTGGTAAAATTATGAGTAATTTCTCCTTCACTTATCTATATTTTTCATATTTTCTACAACATGTCTGTATTATTTTTAGATTAGTAGTATTTAATTTCAGAAGTTATAAACTCATATATTAACATGGAAATGTGCTTAACTTAAATTTTTTTCCCTTAAATTTCAAAGATAATAAAAAGTAAGTACACACACTCCTATTATAATCATCAAAACATTTCTGATGTGGAAAAGGTCAAAATGAATATAGAATATAGCCTACTGATCATGGAAATCTCTGGGGCAGGCATAATTCAGGGGACTGTTCCCTTTTATGGGCAGGTAATCCCACATAAAGATATATGATTTTTAAATTATTTAATTAAATTATCATTTATTAAATTAAATTTTATATAATTAAAGTTATTTAATTATATACAATTATTTATTATTGGATAAAGAGAGAAACTGAGAATGGAGGGGGAGACAGAGAGGGAGTTGAGCGCAGCAGGTTAAGCACAGGTGGCTCAAAGCGCAAGGGCTGGCCTAAGGATCCCGATTCGAGCACCCCACTCCCCACATGCAGAGGAGTCACTTCACAAGTGATGAAGCAGATCTGCAGGTGTCTATCTTTCTCTCCCTCTCCTCTCTCCATTTCTCTCTGTCCTATCCAGCAACAACAATAACTACAACAATAAAACAACAAGGGTAACAGAAGGGAATAAGTAAATAAATACATATAAAAAAAAGAGAAAGGGAGAGAGAAAGACATCTGTAGCCCTGCTTCACTACTTGTGAAGCTTTCCCCCTGCAGGTGGGGACCAGGGGCTTGAACCTGGGTCCTTGGGCTCTGTAATGTGTGCGCTTAACCAGGTTCACCACCATCTGGCCCCCGAGATAAGTGATCTTTTAAAAGTTTTATTTTTGAGTGTTCTTTTTTTTTTGCCTAATGCTTAAATCTTTTTGGCATGAGGATTTGTACCAACATTGACTTTAGGCTAGGTGGTGGTGCACCGGGTTAAGTGCGCATATTACCGACATTGACTTTAAACAAACACAAGCATATCTATATAAAACTTCGAACAAATTGTGGTCCAGGAGGTGGTTCAGTAGATAAAGAACTCGCAAGCATGAGGTCCCAAGTTCAATCCCTGGCAGCACATGTATGAGAATGATAATCTGGTTCTTTTTCTCTACTCCTTTCTCATTAACAAATAAATAAAAAACAAACAATTAGGGAGTCGGCGGTAGTGCTGCGGGTTAAGCGCACGTGGCACAAAGCGCAAGGACTGGTTAGGATCCCAGTTCAAGCCCCCGGCTCCCCACCTGCAGGGGAGTTGCTTCACGGCGGAGAAGCAGGTCTGCAGGCGACTCTCTGTCTCTCTATCTCCCCCTTCTCTCTCAATTTGTCTCTATCAAAAAAACACAGCAAAAACAAACAAAATCTTTAAAAAAATAATGCTCCAGGTGCTAGATTCCTGATGAACATTTGTGTTTTATGGACAAGTTCATCTCACTGATGAGATGAACTTGTCACACCTCAGTGATGGTGATAACAGTGACAGCTGCCACTGACTACATCTCTACTGTATCCTGGGCTCTAGACATCCATTATTCCGTCCTTACAACCCAAGAAGCCAATGGTCCTATCAACACTTTGCAGATAAGGAACCTCAAAAAATTAAATCATACAGATGCAGAAGAGCAGCACCAAGGCTCAGACCTTAGTGCCTGTGGCTCAAAGTCCAAACTATCTCACAGAGTGAATAACTAGAGTTGGGAGTGGAAAGAGAGTATACTTGTGAATGATTAAAAAAAAAAACCAAAAACAAACAAAAAAAATGGCAGAGGCCAGGAAAAAAAAATTAAGACACTGGAGTTTTAATAGTATAGTAATATAAAGTAGGCCAGTAATTGGTCCAAAATAAAGGGAGGAAAAAATTACAAGGAAAATAAAATAAAAAATCAAAGAACTAAAGAACTTTCACTCTTGACTAATTGCAGTCAGGAGAGGTTAAACACACCCAGACAGTCAGGAGTTAATGAAGGGAAGTGAGGGCCAAGTCCCAGCGGGGGCCAGACAAAAGGGCTATTTTAAGAGTCACTGTGCTGAGAGTGAATTTGGAGGCAGCTGCAAACAGCCTGCCGGGTACAGCACTGAAGTATTCAGCTTTGAAAGGTAAGTCCTTGTCTTCGAGAACAGACAGCTCTGAGGATTAAAGTGAGCAGGGCATAACCTGAGCCCACAGAAAAGACAAGCATCTAGCTTTTAACTTAGAACACATGGCAATAAGGGCAGGTGGATGCTGGGAGGGGAAACCTAAGTGGGAGAGGGAGACAGAACATGCTCTCATCCTGTACAAGGCCTGGAGGACCTAGTACCAATATCAGTCAGGACAAAAGCTCAGAGCTATGAAGCTTCCAGAGAAAACCCGATACAGCCAAAGAAAGAGAGGTGAGGGGAGCACAGCTCCCAGGCTGTACTTCTGTCAAGCTGGGTCAGATGGGTTCCAAGGCTTCAGTGTGAATCTTGGATCAACTGAGTTACCTCAAACACTTAAAATGAGAGAGGAGTCTGGGGACGGATGCCCCAACACACATCCTGGGATGGGAGTACACCAAGTGCAACCCCAACTGCTTTTTTTTTCTCCCCAACAGTATTTATTGACCAAGGAATAGATTACATCAAAGAGGAAAGAGGAACATCAAGGTGTTTTTTTTCAAGGGTAGTTAATATCAGGATACACACATCAGGGTGGATAATGTCAAGGTACACAAGAAGGTGGCTATGTCTGACTACCCAGGGCTCTGCTCTAAACGTCATTCACTACACAGACTCCCCCCCCCCCCCATGCCATATGAAATACTGTGTCCAGCCTCAGGTCACCTTTGTACTTTCCAGGCTCTTGAGAGGGGCACTGGCTTCTGTCATCAGTACTCTAATCCAGACTCGTTGTCTGTGGGGGTCTGTTGACTAGCTGTTAACTAATGACCTCCACCAGGCACCCTTACATCAGAGAGCGGGAACTGTAACAAAAGGAATCATGAGCTGCTATACGTAGCTGACTCAAGTGATTAAACAAAGGAAACAGAATGGCAGAAAAACATGTATCAACAAGCAACAGACATCATGAAATCAAGGGGTCTCCAGTATCTCCCCATCTCTTGTATTAAAGATGAATGGAACGGGCCAGGCGGTGGCACTCCTGGTTAAGTGCATACATCACCATGCACAAGGACTGGGGTTTGATTCCCTGCTCCCCCTCTACAGAAGGACACTTCACAAGTGGTGAAGCAGGTACGCAGGTATATTTCTCCCTTCCTCTCTATTTGCCACGCCACTCTCAATTTGTTTCTATCTTATCAAATAAAAATAGAAAAAAAAAGTAAAAAGTGGCTGTCGGGGCACTTTATTCATAGTGCTGGCCCCAGGTCCCAGCAATAACCCTGAAGGCAGTTAAAAAAAGAAAGATATGTATAGTCTTTATGGGTGCAGGTAACTTGGCCAATCTTCGGTGCTGCTGGGAGGCGATCCTTGGAGGTGAGCATGGTGTGTCCAGGGTGTCGAAGTACTGCGACTGGAGCTTCTGCTCTTCGAGTTTTTATGAGGATGTTGTAGAGGAGTCGTAGAACTATTAGAAAAAGCAGAAAGAGTAACAAGCTTGTTCCAAACAATGCCCACATATGGATATTGAGTCTAGAAAACCAACTTAAAAAAAAATTACTTATTTATTCCCTTTTGTTGCCCTTGTTGTTTTATTGTTATAGTTATTATTGTTGTCGTCATTGTTGGATAGGACAGAGAGAAATGGAGAGAGGAGGGGAAGACACAGAGGGGGAGAGAAAGACTGACACACCTGCAGACCTGCTTCACCGCCTGTGAAGCGATTCCCCTGCAGGTGGGGAGCTGGGGACTCGAACCCGGATCCTTATACGGGTCCTTGCACTTGGCGCCACCTGCGCTTAACCCGCTGCACTACGCCCAATTCCCCAGAAAACCAGTTTTTAAGACTTAGCCAGTGGGCTAAATACTACGAATGAGTAGTGGTCATATTCTTTGCTTCAGGTTTTAGTCTGTCCAATTGTACTTTTAGTCATTTATTTAAATCATTTATATCTCATCAAAGGTGCTCATGAAAGGCTCCATGAATGTGACTCTGGGCATTCCTCTCAAAATCGGGAACAAGTGAAAGGTATTTGGGTAATACACACAGGCTGACACTCTGTGCCCCAGGTCAATTTACTGTATATGCACAGGCCTGCTAGTGTTCTCGTCAAGAGACTGAGGCCTTGAGGGCATCAAGTCTCTCCTGCATCTTTGCATCAACTGCAGCTTGACTCACCATTTCAGAGGTAGTATTTTGAAAATACTTATTCATTTGATGAGCTGTATTCTGAATGGAATTAGGACAAGGCTACCACAGCCACTGAGGTGGCCACGGCACCGTTGGAATGCTAATTATCAATGCTATTGTAATTCCCAAAACCTTTTACTTCTATGGATAGGCTCTAAAGCTATAGTGATTTGGACCAGAGCAGAGTCACCTGCCCAACCACAGGCTAGACTGACAGGTAAGCAAGCTTCAGCTCACTGTTTACATATGAGTAAGTGAGATAAATTAAGATGTGTAATCCTACAGTGTGTGACATATGGAGTAAGCCAAGTATGCTTTGCTGGAGTTGTGAAGTTAAACACTGGACTAATTCCTTTCCCGAAGGAGAAAGAATTAAAAAGGGAGATTTTTAAATTGTTGTTGTAGTTATTATCCCTTGAACCATGACAAAGATACAGGGTTGGGTGGACGGTAGATAAGCATAATGGTTATGCAAACAGATTCTCATGCCTGAGACTCCAAAGTTCCAGTTTCAGGCCCCGCACCACTGTGAGCCAGAGCTTAACAGTGCTCTAGTTAAAAAAAAAAAAAAAAAAGTAATCTTAAAAAATACAGGGTTGAGAGGTGCAGGCCATGATTTCTTGAATAGAATCACTACCAAACTATGTAATCTTTTTCTTTTTTACCAGAGTAGTGCTCAGCTCTGGCTTAGGGTGGTGCAGCAGATTGAACCTGGGACTTTATAGACTCAGGCATGGGAGTCTGCATAACCATTATGCTATTTAACCCCGCCCACAAACCATATAATCTTTCAAGATTGAGTATAATGTTTTGTCTAAGAATTCTTGGGAAAAAAAGGAAATCTGGCTCTCCAGGATAAAAGGCCAGATTTGTTGAGCCAGAGTAACCATCTGGCCAGGTTGGGGTTCCATTTAAGGATTAACCCAGAATAACTGAAAGGAAGGGAATAATAGTTCCAGAAGACATCAGCATCCTGAGCCATCAATCCTTGGGGCCTGCAATTTGCTATTGTCCGTTTAGTTTGAAATGTCTACATAGGATAGTTAACAGCTCTACATATTTCCCAGGAGAGTAAAGGGTCTCCATTAAGAGGAAACAGTTCTGCTACACAAAGGGAATACTAGGGCTAGGTCTTCCTACACCTGCAACTCTTTCCCCAGCAATACCGACAGTTTTAACAAAAAATCCCATTAATATAGGCTGATATGTCTATAATTTGGTACCTGATTCAAATACCATTGTTGAGTTAATTTTTCAGATTTTTGAATGATTGGTATTAAACAGAAAGCAAGATCTTCAGCCAGAAAATACCAATCTGTAAAAGATGCCATCCTTGATGACAGCCTTTACCAGCACAGCCGTGTATGCATTTAGATAATCTGCCCGGTGGCAGGAACCACCCACCTCCGGTAATGGAGGAGTCACTGGAAGAGACTGGAGGCTTTGAATCCCTCCAAGCATGCCAATTAAACATACAGGATTTAGTACATGGGCCTACCAGATGTGCACAGGGAGAAAACAGAGAAGAGCAATGAGAAGGTAATAACTTACCTGTTTCTTTTCTGAATTGATGGCGACTTGAGTCATAAATGCCATTATCATGTTTTCTGGTGTGTGTGGCTTGTAACCTTCCTCTAGTAGTGTGGTAGCATCCCCAACCAGTCGTTTCACACTTCCCCACGTGATGGGACAGGTTATTAGGCTTTGAGATGGAAAGGTTTTACGACTTTGGCTGGGATCCAAATTGGACCTGTGGGTAAAAAACTGAAGTATATATTTTTTCCTTTTTTTCTTTTTCTTTTGCCAGAACATATTAAAGCATATTCTTGACCTTTTATTACTATTATTATAATCTTATATTACTATTATTATAATCTGTATTTCTTTATTGGGTAGAGACAGAAATTGAAAGGGAAGGGAGTGACGGAGAGGGACAGAGACAGAGACACCTGCAGCCCTGCTTCACCACTCACAAAGCTTTCCTTCTGCAGGTAGGGACTGGGGGTGGGGGACTCGAACCTGGGTCCTTGTGCACTGTAATGTGTGCTTAACCAGGTGTGCAGCCCCTATTCTTGACCTGGTTCCAACCGCAAAGGGCCTTGACTAGTCAAGGAACAGTTTAATCTTTTTTAAAAAAATATTTATTTATTCCCTTTTGTTGCCCTTATTGTTTTATTGTTATTGATGTTGTTGTTGTTGGATAGGACAGAGAGAAATGGAGAGAGGAGAGGAAGAGAGAGAGGGGGAGAGAAAGATAGACACCTGCAGACCTGCTTCACTGCCTGTGAAGAGATTCCCCTGCAGGTGGGGAGCCAAGGGCTCGAACCGGGATCCTTACACCAGTCTTTGTGCTCTGCGCCACATGCGCTTAACCTTCTGCACTACCATCCAACTCTCATTATTATTTTTATAATACCATTATTTTATTAAGAAAAAAACTGGTTTTACAATGGGTATAATATAGACTAATTTTTAAAAAAATTTTAATTTATTTTCCCTTTTGTTGCATTTGTCTTTTTATTGCTGTTTACTATTGTTGTTATTGATGTTGTCGTTGTTAGCTAGGACAGAGAGAAATGGAAAGAGGAGGGGAAGACAGAGAGGGGCAGAGAAAGACAGACACTTGCAGACCTGCTTCACCGCCTGTGAAGTGACACCCCCCCCCCCCGCAGGTGGGGAGCCGGGGGCTTGAACTCGGATCCTTATGCTGCTCCTTGCGCTTTGCGCCATTTGCGCTTAAGCCACTGCACTACTGCCCAACTCCTTTCTTATTTATTTACACCCTTTGGCTACTTTTTATATTTTGATTTATCCAAGATGTCAAAATTTAGAGAGGCCAGGAGGTGGCACACCTTGTTAAGGGCTCACATTATAGTGTGCAAAGACCCAGGTTCAAGCTCCTGGCCCCAACCCGCAGAGGGAAAGCTTCAGGAGTGGTAAAGCAGGGCTGCGGGTGTCTTCCTCTCTCTCTTTCTTTTCTCTGTCTCTATCCAATATAAATAAACAAAATGTAAAAAATAGTTAGATATAAACAATTTAAGTTATTTGATATTTGTCTGATAAAAATTTAGCTTTATGTTACGTATCTATTTGGCTTTAAAAAATTTTTTTTTAATTTAATTTTTTAAAATTTATTTATTTTCCCTTTTGTTGCCCCTTGTTGTCTTTTTATTGTTGTAGTTATTATTGTTGTTGTTATCGATGTGGTTGTTGTTGGATAGGACAGAGAGAAATGGAGAGAGGAGGGGAAGACAGAGAGGGGGAGAGACAGACAGACACCTGCAGACCTGCTTCACCGCCTGTGAAGCGACTCCTCTGCAGGTGGGGAGCCAGGGGCTCGAACCGGGATCCTTACGCCGGTCCTTGTGCTTTGCGCCACCTGTACTTAACCCACTGCTACTGCCCGACTCCCTCTATTTGGTTTTTAAGGCAGTTTTAAACAATTAAGCCAAACTTAAGTGACTAAAATAGACATACAAATAATTATAAATAATAAATATAATAGACAGAAAATAATTATTGTAAATTTGTAACTGTATTAACTCTTCTTTTCTTCCCCCTTTTTTAAACCAGAGCACTACTTAGCTCTGGTTTATGGTGGTGTTGGGGTCTGAACTCAGAACCTCAGGCTTAAAAGTCACTTGCATAAACATTAAGCTATCTTTCTACGTCTATGTTTTAAAACTTTGATAAGTTTAACCTTTTTTAAAAAAATTATTATTATTTAGACAGCCAGAAATTGAGAGGGAAAGGGATGATAGAGAGGGAGAGAGAGAGACACCTGCAACACTGCTTCACCACTCACAAAGCTTTCTCCCTGCAGGTGGGGACCAGGGGCTTAAACCCCGGTCCTTGTGTGCTCAATCAAGTGCGCCACCACCTGGCCCCTAAGCTTAACCTTACAAAACGTTTTAGATGAAATTTTATATATTTGGTTAAATGTTAAAAATAACCCTTTAATTTTATAATTTTTGTCCAACGAAGATGTCAAGTATTTTACTACTAATAAATGTTGCAACAGGACAAACGTGTTTACTTAGACTTAGCCTTTTATCATAAAGAGTAGTTATATTTTATTCACATCAAATTTTATTTATCTATCTATCTATCTATCTATCTACCAAAGCACTGCTCAGCCCTGGCTTATAATGGTGTGGAGGATTGAACCTGGGACTTCTGAAGCCTCAGGCATAAGATTTTCTTTGCATAACCATTATGCTATCTACCCCCGCCCAGTTATATTTTATTAAGAATAAAATCTAGGTTAAAAATTTTGAATACAGTTTGGGTTAATTACATAGTACATACAAACATAAAGACATGGACAGAGATAACATTTTAAGAATTTAGTGATGTGATCCAGGAGGTGGTGCAATGGATAAAGCACTGAACTCTCAAGCATGAGGTCCTGAGTTCAACCCCAGGCAGCACATATACCGGTGTGATGTCTGTTTCTTTCTCTCTCTTCTCCTATGATTCTCATTAATAAATAAATAAAATATTAAAAAAAAAGAATTTAGTGAAATTGGGGCTGGGTGGTAGTGAAGCAAAATACTTTAAAATCAATTTGGAAATATCAATATGCACAAGGACCCAGGCTCAAGCCCACACTCCTCATCTGCAGAGGGGAGTTTCACAGCAGTGAAGCAAGTATTTCAGGTGTCTCTCTGGTGGCAATTTACAAAAAGAAATTTGGGACTTCCGGAGGCTATGAGCAGCAGCAGATCTGTTCCTCTCCCGGATCAACTAGGAATACCAAAGGAGACCACCTGGGACTGAAACAAGACAGGACCAGAATGACTACAGGAACCCACCAAAGCACCAGTGAGTGCAAACACGTGTGGCTGGTGACAGAGAGGAGCCTAGGGAGAGACTAAGTGGCTGGTAACAGTCCAGCGGTTTATCAGTTGAGACACCACCTCCAGTCTGTTCCACCAACAAGGGGACAGCTGAGGGGAGGAGAGGACTCCCTGGAGACTCACCAAGTGCAACTCTGACCCTCCATTGCTACTACCCTCAATATCTGGAGCAGCGGCAGGGAGGGACACCCAAGACAGAGATCTAACCAGGAAATTCAGGAGAAGACCTATACCTCGGTGGCATAGCTGTGGGGCTGTGAAAGTCTCTTTGCATAACCACTGGACTATCTCTGCCACACCCTGCCTTATCTCTTGGTGGGGAGTCAGTGATTAAGTTAAGAAGCCTACTTGTAGTTTAAAAGCCCTCAGGCTCCCATAGCCTACAGAGAGAGAGAGAAAAAAAAGAGGCTTTTAAATCACTGAGCTCCAACTCAGGGATTAAAATACTATTGAAACAACAGTTAACTTCCACCTCTGTGAACCCTTTAATTACTTACTTAGACACAAGTCAATCCAGGAAATAGTGATCAGTAATTTGAAAAGTACTAAGAGAGGGAACTCATAACACAATATATAAAATGGGTAAACCAACAAGAAGAAATATTGGAGAAATGAACTAGGACAACAGTCCAGCTAAAAGCCCCACAAAGGGTGAAGCACAAAATAACGAGTTCTACATCCAAACATTAGCTAAGGAAATAATTACAAAAGTGAGTAAAGAGTTTGAAAGAACTGTAATCAGAAATACAGGAACAACAAATGAGACTCTAGAAGAAAACACTAACTATCTCAAGGTTATTAGAGAGCTGAAAGCTGAAATAGCTGAGCTAAGAACACAACTGGCTGAACAAGCTACAACAGTATCAGAACAGGGAGACAAAATAGATGAACTCCAGAAAACAGTAGAGGGCAGAGAGAATAGAATCAATGAGGCTGAAGACAGAATTAGCAAGATCAAGGATGAATTCGAGACAACAAAAAAGTAAGAGATCTCAAAAAGAGATTAAGAGATGCTGAAAACAACAACAGAGACCTATGGGATGACTTCAAAAGAAACAATATACGCATTATTGGTTTACCAGAGGAAAAAAGAGAGGGAGAGGAAAAAAGCATTCTTCAGGCCATAATAGCTGAAAACTTCTCTAGTCTAGACAACATCAAAGACATAAAAATTCAAGAAGCCCAGAGGGTCCCAAACAGAATTAACCCAGACCTAAAGACACCAAGACACAGCCAATTTAGAATGGAAAGGAATAAGGATAAAGAAAGGATCCTGAAGGCTGCAAGAGAAAAACAAAGAGTCACCTACAAAGGAAAACCCATAAGATTAGCAGCAGACTTCTCCATACAACCACTACAGGCCAGAAGAGAATGGCAAGATATCTATCGAGTGAGTGCTCAATGAGAAAGGCTTTCAGCCAAGAATACTATATCCTGCTAGACTGTCATTCAGACTAGATGGAGGCATCAAAACCTTCTCAGACAAGCAACAGTTGAAGGAAGCAACCATCACCAAGCCTGCCCTGAAAGAAGTTCTGAAAGGTCTTCTATAAACAGACCATCATAAATAGGACATATATCAGAACACTCTAAAACTGTACAAGAATGGCGTTAAAATATCTTCAATTTTTGATATCAATAAATGTCAATGGCCTGAATTCACCTATTAAAAGACACAGAGTAGGAAGATGGATCAGAAAACACAACCCAACAATATGCTGTCTACAGGAAACCCACCGAACTCAACAAGACAAACACAGACTTAAAGTGAAAAGATGGAAAACTATCATACAAGCCAATGACCCACAAAAAAGGGCAGGAACAGCTATTCTCATATCTGACACAATAGACTTTAAAATAGACAAGATTAAAAAAGATAGGAATGGACATTACTTAATGCTCAGAGGATCAGTCAATCAAGAGGACTTAACAATTATTAACATCTACATACCCAATGAAAAGCCATCTAAATACATCAAACATCTACTGAAAGAGCTACAGCAATATATTAACAGCAACACAATTGTAGTATGGGACTTCAACATCCCACTCTCTCAACTTGACAGATCATCCAGGCAGAAAATCAATAAAGACATAAGGGAGCTAAATGAAGAGATAAACTAGAACTATTGGACATTTTCAGAGTCATTCATCCCAAGAAACTGGAATACACATTTTACTCAAATCCACATGGGTCATTCTCAAGGATAGACCATATGTTAGGCCACAAAGACAGCATCAGCCAATTCAAGAGCACTGAAATCATCCCAAGCATCTTCTCAGACCACAGTGGAATTAAACTAACACTTAACAATCAACAAAAGATTAGTAACAGTGCCAAAATGTGGAAGCTCAACAGTACACTTCTTACCAACTTCTGGGTCAAAGAGGAAATCAATGAAGAAATCAAAATGTTTCGAGAGTTCAATGAAAATGAAGACACAAGCTATCAAAATATTTGGGACACAGTTCTAAGAGGGAAGTTCATAGCTATACAAGCACACATTAGGAAACAAGAAAAAGCACAAATAAACAGCCTGATTGCACATCTTAAAGACCTAGAAGAAGAACAACAAAGGAACCCTAAAGCAACCAGAAGGACAGAAATCACTAAAGTTAGGGCAGAAATAAATAACACTGAGAATAAGAAAACCATACAAAAGATCAACGAAAGTAAATGTTGGTTCTTCGAAAGAGTAAACAAAATCGACAAACCTTTAGCCAGACTCACAAAACAAAAAAGGGAGAAGACCCAAATAAATCGGATAGTAAATGAAAGAGGAGATATCACAACAGACACTGCAGAAATTCAACATATCATGCGAGCTTCTATGAACAACTATATGCCACCAAGCTAGAGAACCTGGAAGAATTGGACCATTTCCTAGATACCTACCAACTTCCAAAACTAAGTAAAGAGGAAGTGGATAACATGAACAGGCCCATCACAGCTAATGAAATTGAAACAGTTATCAAAAATCTCCCCAAAAATAAAAGTCCCGGACCAGATGGTTTTACAAATGAATTCTACAAAACCTTCAAAGAAGAACTAATACCTCTACTTTTAAAAGTCTTCCAGAAGATAGAAGACACTGGAATACTCCCTGCCAGCTTCTATGAAGTTAACATCACTCTGATACCAAAAGCAGACAGGGACACAACCAAAAAAAACCAAAAAACTGCACACCAATATCTCTAGCCAACCGGATACAGCAGTATATTAAAAAGATTGTTCATCATGACCAAGTGGGGTTTATCCCAGGCATGCAAGGTTGGTTTAATATACGTAAATCAATCAATCTGATACACCACATCAACAAAAGCAAGACCAAGAACCACATGGTCATATCAATAGATGTAGAGAAAGCCTCTGACAAAATACAACATCCCTTTATGATCAAAACACTACAAAAAATGGGAATAGATGGAAAATTCCTCAAGATAGTAGAGTCTATATATAGCAAACCTACAGCCAACATCATACTCAATGGTGAAAAACTGGAAGCATTTCCACTCAGATTAGGTACTAGATCAGGGCTGCCCACTATCACCATTACTATTCAACATAGTGTTGGAAGTTCTTGCCATAGCAATCAGGCAGGAGCAAGGAATTAAAGGGAAGAGAAGATTGGAAGAGAAGAAGTCAAACTCTCCCTATTTTCAGATTGGAAGAGAAGAAGTCAAACTCTCCCTATTTTCAGATGACATGATAGTATACATAGAAAAACCTAAGGAATCCAGCAAGAAGCTTTTGGAAATCATCAGGAAATACTGTAAGGTGTCAGGCTACAAAATTAACATTCAAAAGTCAGTGGCATTCCTCTATGCAAACACTAAGCCAGAAGAAATTGAAATCCAGAAATCAATTCCTTTTACTATAGCAACAAAAACAATAAAATATCTAGGAGTAAACCTAACCAAAGAAGTGAAAGACTTATATACTGAAAATTATGAGTCACTACTCAAGGAAACTGAAAAAGACACAAAGAAGTGGAAAGATATTCCATGTTCATGAGTTGGTAGAATTAACATCATCAAACTGAATATACTACCCAGAGCCATCTACAAATTTAATGCTATCCCAATCAAGATCCCAACCATATTTTTTAGCAGAATAGGACAAATGCTACAAATGTTTATCTGGAAGAGAAAAGACCTAGAATTGCCAAAACAATCTTGAGAAAAAAGAACAGAACCGGAGGCATCACATTCCCAGATCTCAAACTGTATTATAGGGCCATTGTCATCAAAACTGCTTGGTACTGGAACATGAATAGACACACTGACCAGTCGAATAGAACTGAGAGCCCAGAAGTGAGCCCCCACACCTATGGACATCTAATCTTTGAAAAGGTGCCCAGACTATTAAATGGGGAAAGCAGAGTCTCTTCAACAAATGGTGTTGGAAACAATGGGTTGAAACATGCAGAAGAATGAAACTGAACCACTGTATTTCACCAAATACAAAAGTAAATTCCAAGTGGATCAAGAACTTGGATGTTTGACCACAAACTATCAGATACTTAGAAGAAAATATTGGCAGACCTCTTTTCTGCATAAATTTTAAAGACATCTTCAATGAAACGATTCCAATTACAAAGAAGACTAAGGCAAGTATAAACCTATGGGACTACATCAAATTAAAAAGCTTCTGCACAGCAAAAGAAACCACTACCCAAACCAAGAGACCCCTCACAGAATGGGAGAAGATCTTTACATGTCATACATCAGAGAAGAGGTTAATAACCAACATATATAAAGAGCTTGCCCAACTCAACAACAGGACAACAAATAACCCCATCCAAAAATGGGGGGAGGACATGGACAGAATATTCACCACAGAAGAGATCCAAAAGGCCGAGAAACAGATGAAAAAATTCTCCAGGTCTCTGATTGTCAGAGAAATGCAAATCAAGACAACAATGAGATACCACTTTACTCCTCTGAGAATGTCATACATCAGAAAAGGTAACAGCAGCAAATGCTGGAGAGGGTGTGGGGTCAAAGGAACCCTCCTACACTGCTGGTGGGAATGTCAGTTGGTCCAACCTCTGTGGAGAACAGTCTGGAGAACTCTCAGAAGGCTAGAAATGGACCTACCCTATGATCCTGCAATTCCTCTCCTGGGGATATATCCTAAGGAACTCAACATACCCATCCAAAAAGATCTGTGTACACATATGTTCTTGGTAGCACAATTTGTAATAGCCAAAACCTGGAAGCAACCCAGGTGTCCAACAACAGATGAGTGGCTGAGCAAGTTGTGGTATATACACAATGGAATACTACTCAGCTGTAAAAAATGGTGACTTCACTGTTTTCAGCTGATCTTGGATGGACCTTGAAAAAATCATATTGAGTGAAATAAGTCAGAAACAGAAGGATGCATATGGGATGATCCCACTCTCAGGCCGAAGTTGAAAAACAAGATCAGAAGAGAAAACACAAGTAGAACCTGAACTGTAATTGGCATATTGCACCAAAGTAAAAGACTCTGGGGTGGGTGTGGGTGGGTGGGGAGAATACAGATCCAAGAAGGATTCAGAGGACCTAGTGGGGGTTGTATTGTTATATGGGAAACTGGGGAATGTTATGCATGTACAAACTAGTGTACTTACTGTTGAATGTAAAACACTAATTCCCCAATAAAAAAAAATATTAGATTAAATGAAAAAAAAAAGAAATTTGATTAAATTATTTTTTTTTCTCTTTTTTAAAAATAACTTTAGTAGTCTGAGAGGTGGCACAGTGGCTAAGGCACTAGACTCTCAAGCATGAGGTCCTGAGTTCAGTCCCTGGCAGCACAGGTACCAGAGTGACATCTGGTTCTTTCTCTCTCTCCTATCTTTCTCATTAATAAATAAAATCTTTATTCCCTTTTGTTGCTCTTGTTTTATTGTTGTAGTTATTATTGTCATCATTGTTGGATAGAACAGAGAGAAATGGAGAGAGGAGAGGAAGACAGAGAAGGGGAGAGAAAGACACCTGAAGATCTGCTTCACCGCTGTGAAGCTACTCCCCTGTAGCGGGGAGCTGGGGGCTCGAACCGGGATCCTTACACCGCCTTGCGCTTTGCTCTATGTGCACTTAACCTGCTGTAGTACCACCCAACTCCTCGCACTTTGTTCTACGTGCACTTAAGCGGCTGCACTACCACCCAACTCCCAATTTTTTTTTTCCTTTCTATTTTATTTGAGAGAATAGAGAGAAACTGAGAGTGGAGGGAGAGAGAAAGATAGACACCTGCAGACCTGCTTCGCTGCTGATGAAATGTTCCCCCTGCAGGTAGAGAGGCTCGAACCAGGACCCTAAAGCACTACACTCCTCTGCAGATGAGGAGTGTGTGCTTGAACCTGGGTCCTTGTGCGTTTTGATGTTTCCAAATTGATTTTAAAGTATTTTGCTTCTCATGAGACTTTTTTTTCCTTTTTTTTTTTTTATAGGATAGGACAGAGAGAAATTTGAGAGAGGAGGGGAAGAAAGATGGGTAGAGAAAGCTAGCCCCCTGCACACCTGCTGCACCACTTGTGAAGCAACCCCCTGCTGGTGGGGAGTCAGGGGCTCGAACCGGGATCCTTGCACTTTGTACTACGTGTGCTTAACCTGATGCACTACAGCTGGCCCCCTTCTCATTGTACTTTTTAAAAATCTTGATTAAAGGGGACCAGGTGGTGGTGCACCTGGTTGAGCGCACATGTTACAGTGCGCAAAGACCCAGGTTTGAGCCCCTGGTCCCCACCTGCAGGTGGAAAGCTTCACAAGTGAAGCAGTGCTGCAGGTGTCTCTCTCTCCCTATCATCCCCTTCTCTCCCAATTTCTGACAGTCTCTATCCAGCAAATAAAGATTAAAAAAAATCCTGATTAAGAGAAGCTTCTCAAAATCTTATTATGATGTCAAATTTTACAAACAAAGCACAGACACATGTGGACAGGTATAGACAGAGACACATTCACCAATGTTTATTTTATATCAGCAGCTACAGGGGCATTTGTGCTTGTCACTTGTCCCCAGGTCATCTTTGTTTACTGATAATATATATATATATATATATATATATATATATATATATATAGTTTTTTAAAATTATCTTTATTGGATAGAAACAGCCAGAAATTGAGAGGGAAGGAGGAGACAAAGAGACACCTGCAGCCCTGCTTCACCACTTGCAAAGCTTTCCCCCTGCAGGTGGGGGCTAGGGGCTCGAACCTGGGTCCTTTCACACTGTAACATGTCTTTCAAACAGGTGCGCCACCACCCGGCCCCCTGATGTATTTCAAATTTAAAGCAAAACTATATTTCCTAGTTAAAAGAAAATAAGCAAAAGCTTTAAAACAGCTTACCTAATTTTAAATAGTAGGATGACAAACACTCATCTTTTTTGTGATATTGTATTTTTTTTTATTAAGAAGGGGTTAAAAACTGATGCCAGCCTTTTTAAAAAAAGATTTTATTTATTTATTAATGAGAAAGATAGGAGGAGAGAGAGAAAGAACTAGACATCCACTCTGGTACATGTGTCACTGGGAATTGAACTGATGTGTTTTTCCCCCCATGCCTGACTTTGGCCTTGGTGACTAGGCTCATTTCTTTTTTTTTTTTTTTTAATTAAAGAAAGGATTAACAAAACCATAGGGTAGGAGGGGTACAACTCCACAGAATTCCCGCCACCCAATCTCCATAACCCACCCCCTCCCCTGATAGCTTTCCCATTCTCTATCTCTCTGGGAGCATGGACCCAGGGTCATTGAGGGTTGCAGAAGGTAGAAGGTCTGTTATGCACGTAAAAAAAAAAAAAAAAAAAGAAGTAGAAACGCAAAGTAGAAATTGACTGAGTTTGGAGTATGGCACCAAAGTAAGAAAGCAGAAGTATACTAGAGTTTGCAGTGAGTACCTCCCTAATACTTCCTCTCCACTTTTCCAAGCTATGGGTCCATGATTGCTCAACAATTTGTTTGGCTTTGTATGTTAACTCTCTTTTCAGTCACCAGGTTCCAGGTGTCATCAGGATGCCGGCCAGACTTCCCTGGATTGAAGACACCACCAATGTGTCCTGGAGCTCAGCTTCCCCAGAGACCCATCCTACTAGGGAAAGAGAAAGGCAGACTGGGAGTATGGACTGACCAGTCAACGCCCATGTTCAGCGAGGAAGCAATTACAGAAGCCAGGCTCATTTCTTTTGATCTATTGTTTTCACAAGCCAGGGAGGAGGAGGTGGGAGGGAGAAAGTCTAAGCCATGGTCCAGAGGTGGCACAATAGATAAAGTGTTGGACTCTCAAGCATGAGGTCTGGAGTTCAATTCCTGGCAGCACATGTACCAGAGTGGTATCTGTTTCTTTCTTTCTCTCTCTCTGCCTATCATTCTTCATGAATAAATAATTTTTAAAAAAAAATTATCTTTATTTATTGGATAAAGACAGCCAGAATTGAGAGGAAATGGGGGGACAGAGAGGAAGAGAGAGACAGAGAGACACCTGTAGCACTGCTTCACCACTCGTGAAGCTTCCCCCCCTGCAGATGGGGACTGGGGACTCGAACCCGGGTCCTTGAGCACTGTAACATGTGTGCTCAACCAGATGCACCACCACCCAGCCCCGCATAAATAAAATTTCTAAAAAAGAGAGAGAGTATGAGCCTTGTGGAACAGAAAGTGGTGGCAGTGCACTGGGAGGGAGGGTGGCCTGGTCCAAGATGGGGGGATGGAGGGAAGTAGGAGAGTGTGGGTTCCCACTGACCAGCAGGTGGGGAGGGAGGGGCTCAGAGTGAGAGGAAAAGAGGTTTTCCATTGGAAAGTGGAAAGGAAAAGCAAATTAAGGAGGGAGCCACAGGGAAGCCTGCAGAAAGCTAAATGGCAAAGAAATCCCCAAATGGGACCTAAATGTAACCCCACCTCAAAAAACAAAAACCAAACAAGGAAACAAAAAAACACAGCACTTGGGTTTTGGTCCAACTTACCAGGGACTGTTCGGCCACTCTGACTCATCTTCAGATTCATCTTCAGCCTCATCTTGGGACTCATCTTGGGCTTCTAGTTCTTCCGGCAGTGAAGGTGGGTCCTTAGAAGGCAGCTTCTTTGGAGTGCTAGATGCTTTTCTCCAACGTTTCCCGTGCGAACCTTTGATTGAGTGAACTACCTCAGACACTTATCAGCAAGTGAGCGAGGAATCTGGAGGTGGACAACCTGATGCACATCATCCAGTGATGGGAGCAGACCGTGTGTGACCCCAAGAAAATCTCCCCAACAGTATTTACTGACCAAGGTATGGACTGTATCAGAGAGGAATGAGGAACATCAGAGGGCATACACATCACAGTGGTTAATGTCTGACTACCCAGGGCTCTGCTCTAAATGCCATTCACCACACAGGACACCCCCCGCACCCCCACTGCCCGATGACATATGAAATACTGTGTCCAGCCTCAGGTCACCTTTGTACTTTCCAGGCTCTGAGAGGGGCACTGGCTTCTGTCATCAGTACTCTAATCCAGACTCGTTGTCTGTGGGGGTCTGTTGACTAGCTGTTTGTTAACTAATGACCTCCACCAGGCACCCTTACATCAGAGAGCGGGAACCGTAACAAAAGGGATCGTGAGCTGCTGTATGTAGCTAGGCATCATGGCTCTAATGATTAAATAAAGGAAACAGAATGGCAGGAAAAACAGCGGTACAAGTATGCATTAAGTAACAGGCATTATGAAACTGGGGCATCTCCAAAGGGGCCTACTTGAATATTGTTAAGGGCCTCAAAAGCAGTTCAACCTCGAGTCTGTGGCCCCATGAGCATTTCTGGGAGCACTTGGTAGTGGTGCCCAGCGGACAGGAGGGTCCCGATAAAGCACTACTCAAGAAAACCAGTACCTTCCACCTTAGTGGATTGCTGCTTCAGCTTTAAGCTCTTTGCATGGGTCTTCCCCAGGTAGTGCGACTGGGCCACGGCAGGGGAGGAAAAGGTCATGTTACAGATGGGGCAGCACTGGTTCTTCTCTTTGCTTCTGCTGCTCTTCTGGTTGGGAGAAAGAATACAGGTCTGATCACTGCCTGGCCAGAAAATCTCCAATGCTTCCCCAGTGCCCATGGGAGACTGGACATACAAGGCCCCTTCCACTAGCCCCAACGTACCCTTCTGTATTCTGCTCCCGGCTCTACACCCCAGCCCCCATTTTCTTCTCTGCTGTTTCCTTGCTTTGTCTGAGACATTCCTACTGCCTAGAATGATCTTCTATTTCTTATCTAGCTTATGTCAGCTTAGCCTTCAAGACCCAGTTTAAATATCAGCTCTTCTGGGACACTTTCACTCAAAAAATTTTTATTCGGTAAACATGTATCAAGTCACTTTATTTGAGTGTCACATGGACTGCTCCTCTGTACTTCCAGAGTGAATTAAATAGTGCTCTGTCATAACACTTGTCACCCTAAACCAACAGTGTCGGAGCTCAGAGACCCGAGTAAAGTGCAATGTGTGGGCATGGACCACTTTAAACTCCTTGTCTTCTATCCACAACACCATGCTGGGGTCTGGCAAACAGCATCCAGCAGATACTCAGAGTTTGTTGAACACGCAGATAACCAGGTTTTATTTGTGGACTATGATCAGGCTCGGAAGCAATGTTCAAGTAGTTCAAGCCTATATTAAATCCCAGTCTGACCTCTAAATAAAACAGTCCCTGTAAGCAGCGTTTTCCAACCTTGGCACTACTGAACTTTGGTTTAGCTTCAATGGGCCAACCCGAGAAAAGTGTTACCTGGTGCCATAGAGCTGGTCTTCTCTTTCTGAATTCTAAATCTCAGGTGGGAAACAAGAGGGTAAGTCTAGTCAATTTAGAAAAGAGATGAGCGGGAGTCGGGCAGTAGGGCAGCGGGTTAAGCGCAGGTGGCGCAAAGCGCAAAGACTGGCATAAGGATCCTGGCTCGAGCCCTCGGCTTCCCACCTGCAAGGGAGTCTCCTCACAGGCAGTGAAGCAGGTGGCGCAAATCGCAAGGACTGGCGTAAGGATCCTGGTTCGAGCCCCCGGCTCCCCACTTGCAGGGGGGTCGCTTCGCAGGCGGTGAAGCAGGTCTGCAGGTGTGTCTTTCTCTCCCCCTCTCTGTCTTCCCCTCCTCTCTCCATTTCTCTCTATCCTATCCAACAAAGACAACAATAATAACTACAATAAATTAACAAGAACAAAAGGAAAATAAATAAATACTGAAAAAAAAAGAAAAGAAAAGAGATAAGTGAAGTCCCTTGAAACTGGTGGCCGCAAAAAGTAGGAGGCACAGTTTAGAGGGTAAGTTCTTATTTACGGAACATCTACTAGAAGTGGAACTTTACCTTGCAATACTCTCATGAGGCAGGAATTACTACCTCCATTTTATGGTGAGTACAGAGTGCTGAAGAGGGTTGCCCAAAGTTATCACGCAGAACATTGCTGAGCCAGCACTGTGCCCCAGGCTGCTAACTTCTCTTCCCAGGAAACTGTCACAGCTTCTCATGGACTAAAACAACAGTACCCCTGAGGGATGGGCTGTCTCAGCACAATTCCCACAGTATTTCTAAATTAAATAGCAACTGTGTTTACAATCTCAGAATGGGCACTGGAAAGGCATTCCTCCTGCTGTTTATTCAAAACACTAACATACTGGACTCAGCTCTTTTCCTAGGAACTCAAGAGGCAAGAGCCTGGCTGCCTCATGCTTCCTCTCCTTGAGCAGTGAAAGATAACTTCTACTCTTGTTTCAAGAAATCACTAGGCAGTAAGGCGTAATAATGACTCCACTTACTGCGTCCTTACTTAAAGTCGGTTCTGTGCAGGGTGCTTTTATCAACTCTCCCTCATTTTAGTTTGGGCCAATCCTAGTTGGTGCTTGATATCAGGATACCCATTTTTACAGAGGAAGAAATCAGGGATTCAAGAAGTAATGACACTTGCCCAAGGCATAAGGCAAGGCTGGAACCTGTAGCCAAGTCTGACTCAAAGCCCTCATTCTTCCCACCACACCAACCTGCCTGCTGGCTTCTTCAGCAAGCAGAATGGTCTCAACATGGCAGCTCGATTACCTGATCTGAGTCTAGCTTCTTCATTTCCCCTTTTAATGTCTCCATTCCACGGATTGATAAGTACCTCTTCACTTTGTTGGCATGTTTTTTGCTCTGTAAGAACCCAAGGGGGGAAAAAAAATCAAAGATAGCCAAATGCTATTTCAAATCTAAGGTGCTAAAAAAACACTAGTTTTTCTACCTGATTGATCAAAAAAGTGTTTGAGGAGGTAAGAGAATAAACCAAGTTTACTGAGATCCTAAGCTCTCTATACATGGCCAAATCTAAGCAAAACTACGTATAGGAGAATTTACATCTCTATTTGGGGAAACTGAGGCTGCCCAAGGTGAGCTGCTGAGCTGACTCATACTCCCTACAAGCCCATGCCGGAAGGGAAGACAGAGTAGAAAGATCTTCATCTGGAGGAGAAAGATGAAGTTCAGAAAAATTAAGTTAGTCTTCAGGCATAGTTAGCATGCACGCAGACAACATCTGGGTGACTACAAAGGAATCATACTTCACTGGGAAGCCAGGAGGAGTGAGGGCCTGGCAGTGGGTCTCAAAAGTAAAGGTGGCATACCTGGTAGTGTGCCAGCTTCTGGGACTCGGAGATGAGCATGGCGCAGCACACCTTACACTGGGTGTTGGTGAAGAGACACTGGTTCTTCTGGATCATGTGTTCCACTGCAGAGGGAAACAGACCTGAGTAAAAGCCCTGCCTCTATAGCAGTGTGTGCCCCGCCCACCTCACGTCAGGGCTGAGGAATGGTGGGATTCTACTGTGCCAGCCAAACCAGCCACTCCTCTCCTACTGCTTCTGCAATGCGTGCCATCTCTGCTCTGACCACCTCTACTGTGCCTTAGTTTACAATTTTATGTAGGATAGCTTTCTCCTTTCTTTCTATCTACTGGGAGGATTAATGGTTTACAGATGACAGTAAAATACAGTAGTTTAGTGGTCTGGGACATGGTACAGTGGACAAAACATTAATTAGACTCTCAAGCATGAGGCCCTGAGTTCAATCCCTGGCAGCACATGTACCAGAGAGATGTCTGGTTCTTTCTCTCTCTCTCTTCTACCTTTCTCATGAATAAATAAATAAAACCTTTAAAAAACACAGTATTTTGTACATATATAACATTTCTCAGTTTTCTTTCTTTCTTTATTTATTTCTCCTTCCCTCTCTCTCTCTGCCTCAACCCATCAAAGCAATTAGACTTAATAATATAAATTGTAGGGACCAGGTGGTGGCACACCCACTTGAGCACATATGTTACTATGTGTGTAGACATGGGTTCTAGCCACTGATGCCCACATGTTGTAGGGAGCCTCATAAGTGGTCAAACAGTGCTGCCGGTTCTCTCTCTCTCTCTCTCTCTCTCTCTCTCTCCTGCCCTCCTTGTCTCCCTTCCCTCTCAATTTCTGTCTCTACACAATAAGTAAGTAAAAAAAAAAAAATATATATATATATATATATATATATATATATATATATTGGTGACTTTACTGCCCTGTCTGAAGGGACATTTACTTTTTTTTTTAATAATTTATTTCTTTATTGGGGAATTAATGTTTTACATTCAACAGTAAATACAATAGTTTGTACATGCATAACATTCCCCAGATTCCCATTTAACAATACAACCCCCACTATGTCATTCATCATCTTTCATGGACCTGTATTCTCCCCATCCACCCACCCACCCACCCCAGAGTCTTTTACTTTGGTGTAATACTCCAATTCCATTTCAGGTTCGACTTGTGTTTTCTAATCTTGTTTTTCAACTTCGGCCTGAGAGTGAGACATTTCTCAGTTTTCTATATAACACGCTAAACCCCCACCTAGATCTTCCTCCGCCATCAACGTCCCACTGAGGCTTCCTCCCCATAGAACCAGGACAGAGAAATGGACACTTGGAAATGGAATTGTTTTCTTGGTGCAACTGATCTGACTTTGAAACATCTAAAATCACCTGATAAGAATAAGTAAATAGGGAGTCGGGCTGTAGCACAGCGGGTTAAGCGCAGGTGGCGCTAAGCTCAAGGACCGGAGTTAGGATCCCGGTTCGAGCCCCCGGCTCCCCACCTGCAGGCAGGTCCCTTCACAGGTGGTGAAGCAGGTCTGCAGGTGTCTGTCTTTCTCTCCCCCCTCTGTCTTCCCCTCCTCTCTCCATTTCTCTCTGTCCTATCCAACAACAACGACATCAATAATAACTACAACAATAAAACAACAAGGGCAACAAAAGGGAATAAATAAATTAAATTTAATTTAAAAAAATTAAAAAAAAAGAAGTATAAAAAAAAAAAGAATAAGTAAATATATGAAATCACCTGGCGTGTCACCCCAGTTATCTATGACAGGAAACCCATTCTCAATTGGGCCTGGAAAACAAAGTCTCCCTTTCTGAGGGCCTAGAGTCACATCAAGGCATGACTGCTCCATAACACACACACCCGGAAGCAGGGGCTGGGCCCAGAGAACCGTGACGGCACAGCAAGCCCTTGTGGAGGAAGGAGATAGATGGTCTTTTACTCTGGACCCCAAAGTGCCCAGGATGCCTTGGAGGGAAGCTCCTGGGGTGGTGACTTATAAGGTAGCTCTCCAGACTCCACCAGACCTACAGCTTATTTCTGACAGTCCTTTTGGGCAAAAGGGGTGTCCTCTGGTTGAACTCATAAAAATTAGCCTTGCACTTCATAACTGAGGCCTTTCAGCCTCTGCTCCCAACATGGATAAACAGCAGATTTTGCAGAGCAGATGCCTTCTCATGAGACACTGAAGAAGCGAGTGATCAGAGCCACATTCTCATGGCTACTGGCTGCTGCTGTTGGCCCCATGGAGGGGCCAGGTGGAGGCTCACACAGCTAAGCACACACATTACCATGTTCAAGGGTCTAGGTTCAAGCCCCTGTACCCCACTTCATGGGCTGTGAAGCAGCACTACAGGTATCTCGTCTCTCTCTCTCTCTCGGGTAAGTAAATAAGCGTAAGGAAAAGAGAGAAAGGGTCACAGAGGCTGGGGAGGCAGCATCGCGATTTTGAGGCTCTGAGCTCCCAGCTTCAATCCCCAGCGCCACCATCAGTCAGAGATGAGCAGCACAAGTGCCCTAGTCTTTCTCTCCCTGTATCTTTTTTGTTTTTAATTTTTATTTTATTTATTGGATAGAGACAGCTAGAAAACTAGAGGGAAGGGAGTGAAAGAGAGGGAGAGACAGACACCTGCAACATTGCTTCACCACTCGTAAAGCTTTCCTCTTGCAGGTGGATCTCCCTGTATCTTTTTTTAAAAAGTTATTTATTTAAGCGCAGGTGGTGCAAAGCACAAGGACCGGCATAAGGATCCCGGTTCAAACCCCGGCTCCCCACCTGCAGGGGAGTCGCTTCACAAGCGGTGAAGCAGGTCTGCAGGTGTCTATCTTTCTCTCTCCCTCTCTGTCTTCCCCTCCTCTGTCCATTTCTCTCTGTCCTATCCAACAACGACAACAACAATAATAACTACAATAATAAAACAACAAGGGCAACAAAAGGGAATAAATAAATAAAATAAATATTTTTAAAAAAGTTATTTATACTGGATAGAGACAGAGAGAAATTGAGAGGGGGAGGGGAAGATAGGGAGAGAATTGAGAGACACCTGCAGCCCTGCTTTGCCACTCGTGAAGCTTTACCCCAGCAGGTGGGGACTTGGGGTTTGAACCCGGGTACTTGTGCACTGTAATGTGTGCACTTAACCAGTTGTACCACTGCTTGGCCCTAAAACCTACTTTCTTATAAATAAACCATATGTTTTTGTTTTAAGATTTTATTTATTCATGAAGATAGGAGAGACAGAAAGAACCAGACATCACTCTGGTACATGCGCTGCCAGGGATTGAACTCAGGACCTCATGTTTGAGAATCCAACGTTTTATCCACTGCGCCACCTCCTGAGCCACTTTTTTTTTAAAGTTTTTATTTACATATTTTTATATTTATTTATTTTCCCTTTTGTTGAACTTGTTTTTTTATTGCTGTTGTAGTTATTGATGTCGTCATTGTTAGGACAGACAGAAATGGATAGAGGAGGGGAAGACAGGGAGAGAAAGACACCTATAGACCTGCTTCACCGCTTGTAAAAGCGACTGTAGGGAGGGGCTTGAACTGGGATCCTTGTGCTTTGTGCCACATGCTCTCAACCTGCTGCACGACTGAACTGGCTTATAGTGGTGCAGGGATTGAACCTGGTACTTCAGAGCTCCAGACCCAAGAGTCTGTTTATATAACCATTATACTATCTCCCCTGCCCTCTCTTTTTCCTTAATAAACAAATAAAGCATTAAAAAAAAAAAAAAAGGCCGGGGGTCGGGCGGTGGTGCAGTGGGTTAAGCGCACGTGGCGCAAAGCGCAGGGACCGGTATAAGGATCCCGGTTCGAGCCCCCGGCTCCCCACCTGCAGGGGAGTCGCTTTACAGGCGGTGAAGCAGGTCTGCAGGTGTCTCTCTTTCTCTCCCCCTCTCTCTCTGTCTTCCCCTCCTCTCTCCATTTCTCTCTGTCCTATCCAACAACAAAGCAACGTCAACAATGGCAATAATAACCGCAACGAGGCTGCAACAACTAGGGCAACAAAAAGGGGGAAAAATGGCCTCCAGGAGCGGTGGATTCATGGTGCAGGCACCGAGCCCAGCAATAACCCTGGAGGAGAAAAAAAAAAAAAAAGGCCAGAGTGTAGCTGGGGAAGGTAAAGCATAGGACTTGCATGTGTGAGGTTCCAGGCTTGACTCCCAGAACCTCAGGAGTAGTATAAGGGGACAAAATGGTGGTGACATTTCAATCTAAGTTACAACTAATTGAGGGGCTGGGTGGTGGCACACCTGGTTGAGTGCACATGTTACAGTGCACAAGGACCTGGGTTCGAGCCCCTAGCCCCCACCTGCATGGGGAAAGCTTCACAAATGGTGAAGCAGCGCTGCAGGTGTCTGTCTGTCTCCCTCTCGATCTCTCCCACCCTCTCAATTTCTAGCTGTCTCTATCCAGTAAGCAAATAAAGATAATGAAATTAAAAAAAAAAAAGTTACAACTAGCTGTCTTCAGGAGACTTCAGATGCCTTTCGGGTGAGACCAGAAGGCCACTGCATGACTCCTTATCCCTATCGCTAACTGGTGATTAACACTGCTTATCTACACCAGCTACTGCTCCTCTCGGGCTTTAGTGTGGTCTTGGGATCTTTAATGAAGTGCTACAGAAATTCATTAACTGACTGCACTTGGTCCTCAGAGAAGAAACCTATTTACTACTCTTGCTTGTTAGGGTCTGGAAAGAGGTTGTGGGTGTTAAGGCTATAATTAGGGAGCTGCAAACAGCAAAAGATCCAAGGAGGAGAATGACTAGAAGCAGCATGTGGTCAGCCTGGCCAGGCAGTGTGGCCTAGAAGACACAGAAGTCAGGAGGAAGGGAGTCGGGCTGTAGCGCAGCGGGTTAAGCGCACATGGCGCAAAGCACAAGGACCGGCATAAGGATCCCGGTTCAAGCCCTGGCTCCCCACCTGCAGGGGAGTCGCTTCACAAGCGGTGAAGTAGGTCTGCAGGTGTCTGTCTTTCTCTCCTTCTCTCTGTCTTCCCCCTCCTCTCTCCATTTCTCTCTGTCCTATCCAACAACAACGACAACAATAATAACTACAACAATAAAACAACAAGGGCAACAAAAGGGAATAAATAAATAAAATAAATATTTAAAAAAAAAGAAGTCAGGAGGAAGTAGGTGGACAGTTAGCCCCATGGTCACTTAGCCTGAGTACTTCTGTTTTGTGAATCCATATTACTGATGGCCTCATAAGGCTCAAAAAAATTTTTTTTAGAGATTTATTCATGAGTGATTGTCATTTTGGGATATGGGTGACAGGAGCCAAAGCCAGGTCTCACGCCTGGAAGGTCAATGCTGCAATCACTGTACCACCTCCCAGAGGCAGAGCTTAAATTTTTATCATACAAAAAAAAGGGTTCAAGCCCCCGGCTCCCCTCTTGCAGGGGAGTCGCTTCACAGGCGGTGAAGCAGGTCTGCAGGTGTCTTTCTCTCCCGTCTGTCTTCCCCTCCTCTCCCCATTTCTCTCTGTCCTATCCAACAATGAACGGCATCAACAATAACAATAATAATAACTACAATGAGGCTACAACAACAAGGGCAGGGCAACAAAAAGGGAAAAAATGGCCTCCAGGAGCAGTGGATTCATGGTGCGGGCACTGGGTGAGCCCCAGCAATAACCCTGGAGGCAAAAAAAAAAAGGAGGGGATACCCACTTTGCCATACACACCCCCAGTTTGAGCCCAGCTCTCCTGAGCGGGGGGAGCTTCAGTACACACACCTCACATCCCCACCCCCGTCTAGCTGAAAAAGTTGGCCTGAAGTAATGAAGCCCCAGTGACAAAGAAAGAAAATTTAAGGTCTCTGATGTTAAGGTGCTAAAAATTGACTACTAAGTACCTATTACAGTGGACTGCAGAGCACCAGGAATGCCAAAGTGATGCTCTGGTTCTCTCTCCTTTCTCTCATGTTAATATGTGAATAAATGTTTTAAAAATATAACCAGTAGAGACAGCTGAGGAAACAGCTCAACAGATACGAGCACTGGGCTTGCAAGCCTGCGCTCCTTGGTACTGTGTGTGCTGCAATGATTCTACGGATTATCTCTATCTCATGCTAAATTTCCTCATGTGTAATAAATAAATCTTTTAAGCAAATTCGCCAGAGGAACCTAGTAGCAGATCAAAATGGCATAAGTATCAATAAGCCTGGTGATCAATCTCAAGGAACAAGGAAAAGAGCACACGGGAAATATGGGAGCTATGGAGATAGAATAGTGGTTCTGCAAGACTTCCATGCCTGAGGCTCTGAGGTACCAGGTTCAATCCCCACCACTATACGCCAGAGCTGAGCAGTGCTCTGGTTTAAAACGAACAAACAGGCAGACAGACACTGAAGGACAGAGGGGGTTGGGGAGGTGGCTTAGTGACAGAGTGCATGTCATAAAATGTCACCTTAAAACAGAGTAGTGCTTTGGTCTTTCTCAACTAAAATACAGTATAATCGCAATATAATGATAAATAGAGCTGTTAAGACACATTAAGCCGTGGTCCAGGAGGTGGCACAGTGGATAAAACATCGGACTCTCAACCATGAAGTCCTGAGTTCAATCCCGGGCAGCACATGTGCTAGAGTGATATCTGGTTTTCTCTCTCTCCTCCTATCTTTCTCATGAATAAATAAGTAAGGAATCTCAGAAGTGAAAGGAGAAAAGCTTAATTAAAAAAAAAAAAGTATCGGGAGTTGGGCGATAGCGCAGTGGGTTAAGCGCACGTGGCACAAAGCACAAGGACCGGCGTAAGGATCCGGGTTTGAGCCCCCAGCTCCTCACCTGCAGGGGAGTCGCTTTCAACCTGACCTGTTGACTGGCTACGGAAGAAGGGCAAACGCTAGAAGAAGAAGAAGGGGAGTCGCTTCATAGGCGGTGAAGCATGTCTGCAGGTGTCTTTCTTTCCCGCTCTCTCCATTTCTCTCTGTCCTATCCAACAACGACAACATCAATAACAACAATAAAACAACAAGGGCAACAAAAGGGGGGGAAGAAGCAAAAAAAAAAAAAAGTCTTAGGGCTAGGCAGTAGCACACCTGGTTGAATACACACAACACAGTGCACAAGGACCCAGGTTCAACACCTTGCTTCCCAACTTCAGGGGGAAGTGCCATAAATTATGAAGTAGTCTCTCTCTCTCCCTTTTCCCTCTTAATTTCTCTGTCTCTACTCAATAAAAAGAAATAAAACCATATATAAAGAAAAAGTCCAGGACTAAGAACATAGCACTGTGGTTAGTACCAGATTTTTGTGCCAGAGGTGCCACTGGTTCAGTGTCTGACACCACCATAACCAGAACGGAACAGTACTTTGGGGAGCTCTCTCTTATTAAAGTAAAAAAAGATTATATATATATATATATATATATATATATATATATATAATATATATATATATGACACCACCATAACCAGAACGGAACAGTACTTTGGGGAGCTCTCTCTTATTAAAGTAAAAAAAGATTATATGTATGTATATATATATATATGTACAGGTTCTTTTTATTAATTAATTAATTAATTTTTTGCCTCCAGAGTTATTGCTGGGGCTCGATGCCTGTACCACGAATCCACTGAAGGCTAGATCCTGGAGGCTTTTTTTTCCCCCTTTTGTTGCCCTTGTTGTTTATCATTGCTGTTATTATTATTGTTGTTATTGCTGTCGTTGTTGTTGGACAGGACAGAGAGAAATAGAGAGAGGAGGGGAAGACAGAGGGGGAGAGAAAGAAAGACACCTGCAGATCTGCTTCATCACCTGTGAAGCGACTCCCCTGCAGGTGGGGAGCCAGGGGCTCCAACCAGGATCCTTAAGCCGGTCCTTGCACTTGACACCATGTGCATTTATCCTGCTGTGTTTCCCAGCCCCCTCTTTTTATAACTTTTATTTATTTATTATTGGATAGAGACACAGAGAAATTGAGAAGGGAGGGGGAGATAGAGAGGAAAAGAGACAGACACTTGCAGCCTTGCTTCACCTGTGAAGCTTTCCCTCTGCAAGTGGGGACCAGGGGTTTGAATCCAGGTCCTTCCACACTGTAACATGTGTGCTTAACCAGCTGCACCACCGCCTGGCATATGTGTGTGTGTGTGTGTATTTTAGATATTTATTCCTTTTTGCTGCCCTTGTTGTTTTACTGTTGTAGTTGGATAGGACAGAGAGAAATGGAGAGAGGAGGGAAAGACAGAGAGGGGGAGAGAAAGACACCTGCAGACCTACTTCACTGCTTGTGAAGCGATTCCCCTGCAGGTGGGGAGCCGGGGGCTTGAACCAGGATCCTTACGCTGATCCTTGCGCTTTGCGCCATCTGCACGTAACACGCTGCGCTACCGCCCGACTCCCAATAAATTTTTTTAAAATAAACTTTTTAAAATAAATAAATCTATATCTATATTGCCTCAGGAACGCCATCATAAGCCCTCGTGTGAGCCTCTCCAGTTTGCCCTCACTACAGAGCAGCAATGGTAGGGACTGCCCCACTCTCTGAAGGGAGGCTGGGTTAGCCTACCCTGCCACTCGAAAACAGGTCCTAAAATAAGTGCAGCCTAGAATGTTCCCAGCTGTGTCCATGGACTGCGAGCTCAGACTGACAGGGTTCTTGGAGGTTACACAGACTCCTGTGCTGAATATGAATAGACATGGGCCCTAGGCCAGATCGATGGGATAAACAGTTAATTGTATTTATATACTTCAAGTTTGTGAGCTACTCTCTGCCCTAATACAGCTTTCTAGTTCTACTTTCAACCCTGACACCATTTTTAGTCCACTTCAGTGTTAACTATCAAGTTCAAGCAAAAATTATCTCAATATGATAATGAGTGAAATCTCCCTCTTTGATCCAAGAAAAACACCCTCTACATCTAAACAGAGTCAAGGCACCCACAGTAGGGTCAAGGAGATGGATACCTAGACACGTCACAGAGGATGAAGACATTTTGAAAGTAGTAAGGGAAGAAGGCTCACATACAGTAAAATCACCCAACAACTCAATGAAACAATGAACGCAGGAAGGCAATGCAATGACACATTCAAAGAAGCAAGGAAGAACACAACTGCCAACCAAGGGTTGATACCCACCAAAACTACCTTTTAAACATCGTGCCCGGCACATAAGGTAGCACTGTAGATTAAGTGTTGAACTGGAAAGCGTGACCTCCTGTGTTTGAATCCTAGCACTGCACATCCCAGAGCAAAGCTTTGGTTTGCATTCATAAATAAATATTTTAATTAAACAATCAAACAAGCACACAGTATGGGGCTGGGAAGACAGCATGATGGTTATGCAAAAGATTCTCAAGCCTGCAGCTTTGAGGTCCTAGGTTCAATCCCCCTAGACCACCATATGCCAGAGCTAAATAGTACACTGGTCTTGGTCTCTCTGCCTTTCTCACTAAAATAAAGTAAAATATTGGGCCTTCATGGTGGCGCACCTGGCACATGTCACAATGCGCAAGGACCCGGGTTCGAGCCCCCAGTCCCCACTTGCAAGGGGAAAGCTTTGCAAGTGGTGAAGCAGTGTTGCAGGTGTCTCTCTGTCTCTCTCCCATCTCTACCACCCCCTTCCTTCTCAATTTCTGGCTGTCTCTATCCAATAAGTAAACACTTAACAAAAATAAAAAAATAAAGTAAAATATCTAAAAACATGCTGCTAAATAGATACTAGTCACAAAAGGCCACAAAGTGTAGGATTCCGCTTATACATGTCCAAATCAGCAAATACACAGAAAGAGAAAGGAGTTCACGAGTTGCTAGGAATGACTGCTGTTGGCTATGGGGCTTCTTTTTGAAGTGACGGGAAAGGTTCTGAACCTCTAACTACTGAATTGTACATTTTCAAAGGTTGGAATTTTATGCAGCGATTCTGCCTGAAAATATGTCTGTGTTCACTCCTGAAGGATAACTACTGTAGCAAATAGAGGTGTTGTATGTATAACAAAAATAGTGCAAAAGAGGGACAGAATAGAGTAATGGTTTTCTTTTTTTGAGAGAGAAAGAGAGGGAGAGAGAGCTATCACAAAAATTTCAGTTTGGCAGGGCCTGGGCCACACACATGGCAAACAGCACACTATCCAAGCAAGCTACTTCCCCAGTCCTGTTTTTATATTTTTAGCAGAGGGGTACTTCACAAGCAGTGAAGCAAGTCTGCAAGTGTCTCCTCTCCCCTCTCAAGTTCTCTCTGTCCTATCAAATATGATAGAAGGGGGGGCAACACGGACTCCTCCAGGAGTGGTTGACTCATAGTGCTGGCACTGATCCCCAGTGATAACCCTGGTAACAAAAAAAAAGCAAGCTACATACAACAGAATTTAAAATAAAAGCATTAAGGAATACCATCCCTCGGCTGAATGCTAAGGCGCCAAATGCAAAGGACTCCATGCTGGGCCAGCGAGATAGCTGACTTGGACATCCGCTCACTTTCTCACAGGCACAATCTAGGTTGGAGCCTGGCTTCCACTGCACTGTGAGGGAAGCTTCAGTGTTGTGGTGTCTTCCCCTTCCCCTCTCTCTCCCCCTCTCACTCTCTGTCAATCTGAAAAAGCAGGCCTGGATGGGAAGGGGAGACTGAATAACGGTCATGCAAAGACTGTCATGCCTGAAGCACCAAAGGTCCCAGGCTCAATCCTCAGCACCGTCATAAACCAGAGCAGAGCTGTGGTAAAAGAAAGGAAGAAAAATCCCAAGTAGGCCTGGTGGGCTGGAGCAGGTGATGCAGTCCTACAGATGCCACAGAACAATGGCCAGCACAGGCTTATATATACAGAGCAGAGCAGTGGCTGCCTAGGGCAGGGGCTGAGCGTAGACTTACTGTGAAGGATGATACAACTCTGTTTTCACTGGGAAGCACTGAATTGGTTATAATGGGTGAATTTTATGGTGTATAAATCAGAACTCTATGCCAGTGCTAAGAGGTAAAGACAGGGAGACAGGGAGGAGAAGAGAGCTTGGATGTTACAGGTTTCTGTTCCATCCTCATACAGATACTGGGGCAGTGAGGAGAGGGGTCGGTCGTGTGTGGCACTGGCACTGGGTGGTATGCGACACTGGACATTCAACACAGAGCTCACTTTCTGAGCACAGCTGCTGGGCACACCTTCCCTGTCCTCACAGAACACCGGTCACCAGTCACTTCCTCTTTGTGCACCTCCAGCTTCTAAGAAGTTGCACCCACTACATCACACTAAAACTGTTTTGATATTGCCTTCCCCGACCGGACTGTAAAGTTCTCCAAAGGTAAGGAAGAGTCACCTTCATCTCTGAGGTCCTGCTGCCCAGGGTGCTGGGAACAGAACAGGGTTGAGGGAGTCGGGCTGTAGCGCAGCGGGTTAAGCGCAGGTGGCGCAAAGCACAAGGACCGGCATAAGGATCCCGGTTCGAACCCCGGCTCCCCACCTGCAAGGGAGTCGCTTCACAGGCGGTGAAGCAGGTCTGCAGGTGTCTATCTTTCTCTCCTCCTCTCTGTCTTCCCCTCCTCTCTCCATTTCTCTCTGTCCTATCCAACAATGACAACAACAATAATAACTACAACAATAAAACAACAAGGGCAACAAAAGGGAATAAATAAATAAAATAAATATTAAAAAAAAAAAGAACAGGGTTGAATCTCAAAGAAATTCGTGGACCACTGGGAGGATGGGAGGTAGCTTGTACCAATAAGTTTGAAAGCACAAGGGTGACAGGAGCCCGCTCTAACGAAGCACTTAGCTTTACACTAGAGAAGTACAAATAATAAAACAGCCGAGGCCTGCATACCACCCCAAACGTGAAGTGTGAGCAGATTTCTTTGGATGTGACCAAAAATCTAATTTTCAAAAGGGCTTTTATTGACTACTGGGGGGGGGGGGGAGAGAGATAGAAAGAAGAGAACAATTATGCTATCTACCCTCCAGAAAGAAGAGAACTAAAGCATTGCTCTGGCACGTGCCAAGCTGGGGATGGAACTCAGGCCTTCATACTAGGCAGTCCAACGCTTTGTCCACTGTGTTACTTTCCGGGCCACCAAAAAGTCCATTTTATCTCAGGGCAATCAGTTCACCAGCAGCGTATCCCACATCCTTGCATTACTCTGGTCCGCAGGCAAAACAACCATTAGCGAAATCCAACTTCCCCCGCAGAGAGCTGACATGATTAGCTGAGCTGGGAGACAGGGCGAGGACATCCATCTGAGAAGCGGGTCACATAAGCTCCTTCCACCCTCCACCTCCTTCCTCCTCCTGTCCTCCTGTCACTCCTCACCCAGAGAGCTGCTTGGGGACGCCAGTCCACTTCCCCCGTCCCGTCCCGTCCCTGCCCCCCCACCCCCCACCTCACAGTGTCCATGTCCCGCACACCTGCGGGTCAGGTCATGCATGCGGTACACAGAGGCTGGGCCCAAGCACCCCCAGGCCGGGGCTCCATCTCAGCCCCCCTCCCCCCCCCCCCCCCCCCGCGAGTTAGAGAACTGACACCGAGGACTCTAGAGAGAATCTGGAGCCGAGCCCTCCAGGCCAGGAGGAAGTGGGGAGGGAGACACTGGGGCTCCAGAGCCCTCGAAAGCGGGACAGAGGACACGAGGGGCTGCAGTGAGGGGGGAGGTCCCCAGCCCGCGGGGGCCGGGGGCTTGAGAGCCGCGGCGCTCGCGTGGGCGAGTGGGGCCCGGGGCCGAGCCGGTCCTGAGCCCCGAGTGCGCGGAGGCCCGACCGTCGGGGCGGCGGGGTCTCGACGGCCTCGGGTGCTGACCCCGCGAATCCCGAGTCCCGCGGGGTGGGGGCGTGACCCGAGGCCCGGGGTGGGGGTCCGCGCCGCGTCCTTCCCCGCGATGCCAGCCGTTGGGCCGGGGGCTTCCAGCCGCTCGGGGGGGGGGGGACCCCCACGAACTCACCTTCTTCCCTCCCCATTGGCTGGGCCCCGGACACCGCTTCCCACAGGCGGCGCGCCCCCTCGCGGTCGAAGCGCAGTCCGTCCGGTTCCCGGCTCTCCGGCTCCTCCGAGCTGAAGCACGGCAGGGCCCCTCCGCCGTGGTCCGCTGCCTCCATGGCGTCCACCGCGGCACCTACCGCGGCACACTCCATCTTCCCGCAAACCCAGACCGGCGGAGAGCCCCGATCTCGCGAGGTATGGATGGAAGCGTGAGATCGCGCCACGCAAATGTCGCGAGACTAAGGCTCCTCTCGCTTTGCCTGCTTTCTGCCCCGGCCTGGGCGCGCGCCATTCGAAAGTTGTGGCGGCTTTCGCGGCGGCACTTGTCATTTCGTTCTCACGATGGCTCTGGTCTGATCCTGCCCCAGTCCCACAGATAGAGAAATGAGGCACCGAACCTAGAAACGGCTGACTCAATGGGGCCGGGACCCTATCTCTAGGATGCGACTGCTTGAAAAGAGATGGTATTTGAGTTGCAAGTGTCAAACCCCGGCCCAGCCGCCCCATAACCCTTCCGGTGAGGGTTCAATCACCCCACGGCTGCCCCTCCGTCGCAGGTCGGGTCCTGCCCTTGGGCTGGTGTTGATTCCCCGCGCTGCAGCCCCGGTGATCACCTTGTTAACTAGCAGGTGGTCACCTTTCCCTCTACCTCTAGGTAAAAACCGAAGTCCTTACTCCAACCCCCAGAACCCTACACCATGCGACTTCCCTTAACCACCCCGCCCCCGTGTCCCCTGTGCCACCCCACTCCTCCGTGCCCGTTGCCCTAGTCCCCTGGAACGCATTCTTCCAAATTTTCTCATGACTCAGTTTCTTTTTCTTTCTGGCTACCCAATCTAAAAAGTACTTCCTAAGATGATGATGATAATAATAATAATAATAAAATTAAAAGGGGCCGTGTGGTGGCGCACCTGGTTGAGCGCATGTTACAACGCTCCAGGATCCAGGTTCGATTCCCCGGCCCCCACCTGCAGGGGGAAAGCTTCAGGAGTGGTGAAGCAGTGCTGCAGCTTTCTCTCTGTCTATCTCTTCCTCTCTATCCTCCCCCCCATTCTCCCTCGATTCCTGACTGTCTATCCAATAAATAAATAAAGATAATAAATTATTTTCAATTTACTTTAAAAAGTACCTCTTTCCCCTCCATGTTATGCCCTTCTCCCCTGCTTTATTATTATTATTATTATTATTATTTAATTTATTTCTTTATTGGGGAATTAATGTTTTACATTCAACAGTAAATACAATAGTTTGTACATGCATAACATTCCCCAGTTTCCCATATAACAACACAACCCCCCCTATGTCATTTATCATCCTTCATGGACCTGTATTCTCCCCACCCACCCATCCCAGAGTCTTTTACTTGGGTGCAATACGCCAATTCCATTTCAGGTTCTACTTGTGTTTTCTTTTCTGGTCTTGTTTTTCAACTTCTGCCTGAGAGTGACATCCATCATCCCATATTCATCCTTCTGTTTCTGACTTATTTCACTCAACATGAATTTTTCAAGGTCCATCCAAGATTGGCTGAAAACGGTGAAGTCACCATTTTTTACAGCTGAGTAGTATTCCATTGTGCACTGTTCTCCACAGAGGTTGGACCAATTGACATTCCCACCAGCAGTGTAGGAGGATTCCTTTGACCCCACACCCTCTCCAGCATTTGCTGCTGTTACCTTTTCTGATGTATGACATTCTCAGAGGAGTAAAGTGGTATCTCATTGTTGTCTTGATTTGCATTTCTCTGACAATCAGAGACTTGGAGCATTTTTTCATGTGTTTCTCGGCCTTTTGGATCTCTTCTGTGGTGAATATTCTGTCCAAGTCCTCCCCCCATTTTTGGATGGGGTTATTTGTTGTCTTGTTGTTGAGTCTGGCAAGCTCTTTATATATGTTGGTTATTAAACTCTTGTCTGATGTATGACATGTAAAGATCTTCTCCCATTCTGTGAGGGGTCTCTTGGTTTGGGTAGTGGTTTCTTTTGCTGTGCAGAAGCTTTTTAATTTGATGTAGTCCCATAGGTTTATACTTGCCTTAGTCTTCTTTGTAATTGGATTCGTTTCATTGAAAATGTCTTTAAAATTTATGCGGAAAAGAGGTCTGCCAATATTTTCCTCTAAGTATCTGATAGTTTGTGGTCTAACATCCAAGTCCTTGATCCACTTGGAATTTACTTTTGTATTCGGTGAAATACAGTGATTCAGTTTCATTCTTCTGCATGTTTCAACCCATTGTTTCCAACACCATTTGTTGAAGAGACTCTGCTTTCCCCATAGAATAGTCTGGGCCCCTTTGTCAAGGACTAGATGTCCATAGGTGTGGGGCCCGCTTTATTATTATTATCTATTTTCATTTCCCTCCTTAGCACTTAACACTAGCAGACATAGCACGTAGTTGACTTTTTAGCTTGTTTGTCTCCCCACTGGACTACAAACCCAGTCTCTATTTTGTTCTCAGCTGAATCACCAGGATCTTAATTGGCTCTAGGTAGTTTTTCTACATCCTAGCAGAGGAGTGCAATAAGTCAACCTACAGTCATACGTGCTGAGGAGAACATATGAAGTGGAGGAAACATTATAGTGATCAGAGAATGCCTCTGAAGAAATAACATTTAGCCCAAGACCTGATTGAGGAAGAGGGTGTACTCATGCAAGGTGTGTGAAGAATGTTCCAGACCCAGGAAACAGCAGGTGCAAAGCTCCTGGGGCAGGAATGTGTTTGTTGTTGGAGGAACAGGAGAAAGAGCTGGATTGGCTGGAACTTGTGAACAAGGCGGGGGTGGGGGCAGTATCAGAGGAGATCAAAGTGAGAACTAGAGGCAAGGATTCTTCTTTCTGAGGTCACACAGTTTATTGGTGGGCTTTGCTCTTCAACACTATGATTTCGAGCACCATCTCTGTCAGCCCTCAAGCAGGACAGGCTCAGGCTACCAGTGCAATTGATGACTGATATTTGCAGCGTTTCCCAGTTTATTCATTTAATATGCATTGCAATGTGTAATCTTTAGCTCTCCCATGAAGGATTCTGTCTTATTTGACTACAAAGAAACAGATAGGGAGTGGTGAGTGAAGGTTTTGTCACACAATTATTTAGTGGCAAGAGCCTGTGCTTAAACACTGGTCCTTGGACTGCAAAGCTATGTCCTTTTGTCAATACTAGGCATTTTTGTTAAAGTCCCCCAACTCTAGATATGGATATATATAAATGATGGAGTGAATTCTGGGAGTTGAATACTATTTAAGATGCTATGCAGAGAGCACCGGGTGGTGGTGCACTGGGTTAAGCGCACATAGTACAAAGTACAAGGACCTGTGCAAGGATCCTGGTTTGAGTCCCCAGCTCCCCACCTCCAGGGGGTAACTTTGAAAGCGGCAAAGCAGGTCTGCAGGTGTGTCTATCTATCTCTCCCCCTCTCTCTCATCTTCTCTCTGTCCTATCCAACAACAACAACAACAGAAAAAATGGCCACCAGGAGCAGTGGATTTGTAGTGTAGGCTCTGAGCCCCTGCTATAACCTTGGAGGCAAAACAACAACAACAATAACAACAACAACAAAAACTACACAGAGCCAGCAAAGCAAAATAGCTTACTTAGATAGTGCATTGCTTTGTGTGGTGTGCAACACAGGTTGGAGCCTGGTCTCCACTACATTAGAGGAAATATCAATTCTGTGGTTCTCTCTCTCTCTCTCTATATATATATATATATATGGAAAAGTCAACCTGGAATTGTGAAGCACTGGTGACAATAACAATAAAAGATGCTGTCGTATGCTTTACATTGGCTTGTTCTAGCCCTCCCCCTCCAAGAGAATTGGATGAGTCCTGTTAATTTCGCGGGCCTGCTTGGCCCCGCCCCAAGGGACCCTGGGAGAGGGTTCCGGAGTCCGAGAGTTCCTGAGTTCCCCAGTGACAGAGTTCCTGAGTTCCGGAGTTCGAGAGTGCGAGAGTTTCTGAGTTCGAGAGTAAGGGAGAGGGTTCCTGAGTTCCAGAGTAAAAGAAAGAGTGCTTGCGCCGCCGCAAAGAGACAGCAGAGTTCTGTTTGGTGATTAGTTTGTCTTAGTTTGTGAATCGTTGTTCCTGAATAAAGAAATACAGCTTCCCTGCCCAGCCGTTGTCTCCGCGTCTCTGTTCACCACCGTGAAGCCAGCCCGGCCAGCTGGAGCCGTCCCGAAATTTTAACAACAAATGGCGCCCAACGTGGGGCTGACCTGCGCATCTCTCAGATAAGTAAAGACAATTTGGCTACCTATGCACGATGGCCTTCTCTTCTGCTTGTGAAGAGATCTCCAAAGGCCTCTGCTCTTTCTTCACGAGACTGTTTTGCTGTTTCTGGAACATTTATCTCTGGACCACTCTGTGGTTTCCACTCGCTCGAGCGAACTCAGAACAGCCAGCGGGAAGAGCCAGCGGGCGGGAGACAAGGCGCGGAGCTGCTGTTTCCACCTGGTCAAACAGCCAGCCAGCCGGCTGCGCCCAGACAACCCCGCACACCGCGCCAGCAACCCCGCAGCCCCGCAGCCCGCAGGAGGCCTATGCCACCATGCAAGAGCCCGATGCCAGCACGCTAGAGCCCGATGCCAACATGCTGGAGCCCGATGCCAACATGCTGGAGCCTGAGACCAACATGCTGGAGCCTGAGGCCAGCCCACAGGAGCCGGCTCTCCACCGCGTGGTGCAGGGCACTGGACGCTTGATCCCTCCACGCTGCTCGGCCACTGCGAACAGGGCAGCAGACATGGCAGGGCCATGGGGCAGGGCCGCGGCGTTCTATCATGGCCGCCACCCCTGGGCACCTAGGCTCACGCCTTCTAAAAAGATGGCCTGCCTGCCCTCTTTCTATGAATTCTGGAACCATCCCGGGCCTCCCAGACCCCCGGGCTCCCTGCCAAAACTGGGCACACGAGATCTCCAGCCGCCGGTCCGGTCTGAAGACAGACAAGCTAGAGTATGCAGAGATTTGTGCAGAGATCGCAACCTGCAATTCCTAGAAGTGGAGCTGCGCGGGAAGCCACCTCCGGATGGTGAACCCCCCCTAACAACTAAGACAATATAGATTTAAATTCGTGTTTAAAATGACATGTCTTCGTAACAAAGGTTTCTCTCCTCGTGTATTAATGACTATGTTTATGTGTATGTTTAAAGTTTGGTAAACAGTAGCTTTAAGGCTAAATTCTTACTAGTCAAAGATAAATAAAAAAGGTTTTCAACGTAATTCTCATAAAGATAAAAATTAACTTACATTTAAAGTCTGAGGTAAAAATTAGTTAACAATCAATATATTTCAACTAAGTTGGTCTAAACAAAAGGTTAAATAGACTTGTTGATATGTAAAACACTACCTTCTCTATTAAAAATGGTAGATCGCACAATGGCTATGCTAATTATTCTCATGCCTGAGGTTTCCTCTCCGGCCCACACCTAGGGTGTGTCTCCATCTTGAATGGGTGTAACAAAAGGTTAAAAGACGTTGTTGATATGTAAAAGTCTCAAATTCCTTCTCTATTAAAAATGTTAGATCGTGCAGTAGATATGCTAATAACAAGTTTTGTTTCATAGTAAGTAAGTTGCAGCCAGCTGCCTTTGAGACCCTAGGCCGTTCCCCGCCCCCATGCAAATGCCCGTCGAGGCAAGTAGCCCCCCAGAGGCAAGAAATGTTTTTTTTTTTCAGATATGGCCCCCTCAGGCCTTCCCTTGGCAACATGCTGGTTTTGGTTATATATGTTTCTGTTCACCCCACACCCTTGATACTATAGTCATTTAGTTAAAAAGAAAAGGGGGAATTGTCGTATGCTTTACATTGGCTTGTTCTAGCCCTCCCCCTCCAAGAGAATTGGATGAGTCCTGTTAATTTCGCGGGCCTGCTTGGCCCCGCCCCAAGGGACCCTGGGAGAGGGTTCCGGAGTCCGAGAGTTCCTGAGTTCCCCAGTGACAGAGTTCCTGAGTTCCGGAGTTCGAGAGTGCGAGAGTTTCTGAGTTCGAGAGTAAGGGAGAGGGTTCCGGAGTTCCAGAGTAAAAGAAAGAGTGCTTGCGCCGCCGCAAAGAGACAGCAGAGTTCTGTTTGGTGATTAGTTTGTCTTAGTTTGTGAATCGTTGTTCCTGAATAAAGAAATACAGCTTCCCTGCCCAGCCGTTGTCTCCGCGTCTCTGTTCACCACCGTGAAGCCAGCCCGGCCAGCTGGAGCCGTCCCGAAATTTTAACAACAAGATGCTATCCATATTATTGGAAAACAGTACCCTCCCTCCCAACCCAATTACACGCTGAAAATAATTTCCATTTATTCTCCAGTGAATAAGGGTTTGTCCTCTGTGACTAGCCCTCCTAATCATCTTATTGCTATATCTTTGTGTAAGCGCTTGCAATAATGACCCAGATCTCAACTTTTTAAAATCATTGTTATTGTTGTTATTGCTGTCATTGTTGAATAAAACAGAGAGAAACTGAGAGAGAAGGGGAAGACAGGAGGAGAGAAAGACACCTGCAGATCTGCTTCACCTGTTGTTGTGCGCGGGCAGTGGAGAAGAGAGAGACAGAGGGTCCGGAGCGAAGAGGAAACACAAATCTTTATTCGCGCTGGCACCTCAGAGTTGGGTGCTAGAGAAGCAGGTTGGGCCACATGGAGGTAACGAAAATGGCCGCCTCACGCAGTAATCTTTCCTGCGTCTGAACACCGGAGTGAAGCGCTGGCAAGAGAGCGAGGTGCGGAAGAAGAAAGGCTTTTATAGGAGCAGCTTTTGCAAGAATGGGAAGGGGGAGGAGTAACCATAGCACTCCAGGATAGGATGATAACTCTCATGAGAATGGGAGGGGGGAGGAGTAACCAAAGCACTCCAAATATCGGGGATATAGACAGTGCCCTGAGGGCACAACATGGCTGAACAGGCACTCCGAGAATGTCCCAACTCTCGCGGGAACTAGCAGTAGCCTGAGGGGACAACATGGCAGATGTGACTGCATCGCACAATATCCCAGCATTCACCGCTTGTGAAGTGACTCCCTGCAGGTTGGGAACTGGGGGCTTGAACTGGGATCCTTACACTGGTCCTTGTGCTTGGTGTCATGTGCTACCAGGCCCCCTAGATCTCAACTTTTTTTTTTTTTCCTCCAGGATTATTGCTGGGCTCGGTGCCTGCACCATGAATCCACCGCTCCTGGAGGCCATTTTCCCCCTTTTTGTTGCCCTAGTTGTTGCAGCCTCGTTGTGGTTATTATTGCCATTGTTGACGTTGCTTTGTTGTTGGATAGGACAGAGAGAAATGGAGAGAGGAGGGGAAGACAGAGAGAGAGGGGGAGAGAAAGATAGACACCTGCAGACCTGCTTCACCGCCTGTGAAGCGACTCCCCTGCAGGTGGGGAGCCGGGGTTCGAACCGGGATCCTTACACCGGTCCCTGCGCTTTGCGCCACATGCGCTTAACCCACTGCGCCACCGCCCGACTCCCAGATCTCAACTTTTTATAGAGCCCTGCCAATGCAGCTGATACCTTATTTTTGTGGGACTTTGGGCTTTTTTTTTTTTTTTTTTTTTTACACAGTAAGTGACTATTTCCCAACAGGTTCTAGTGTGTATCACTGCTATGGGAGAAGAATACTCCAGGGAAGTATTTTGCTGAGGGAAAGGAACTGGTCTCAGTGCAGCACGTGTTTCTGTTGGGTAGACACTGCGTGTGATGGGCAGAGAGCTCTTCAGAGCCTGCCCCATAAAGGGCGCTAATCCTGTTCACAAGGACACCATCACCATCACCAAATCACTTCCCAAAGGCTCCCATCTCCTAATTTCATCTTGTGTGTTTTGGCAGGACTTAAACATTCAACTTGTTTATTTCTTTATTCTTTGTCATTGTTGTTGCCAAGGCATTATCCTTTAAAGCTGACCTTTTTCTTTTTCTTTTTTCCTCAAATAGGGATAAAGGAAGAGATGGAAAGACATCACAGCACTGAAGTTTCCCCCAGTGCAACGAGGGCCTGAACACAAACATGAGTTATGTGCTTAGGAAAAGAAAGCTCCCTTCCCGGTGAATGATCTTGCTGATCCCAGGCTTTTAGAAAATATTTTAGTGGGAGTCGGGCGGTAGCACAATGGGTTAAGCACACGTGGCGCAAAGCATAGGGACCGGTTAGGATCCCAGTTCAAGCCCCCGGCTCCCCACCTGCAGGGGAGTCGCTTCACAGGTGGTGAAGCAGGTCTGCAGGTGTCTCTCTGTCTCTCTTCCTCTCTATCTCCCCCTTCTCTCTCAATTTCTCTTTGTCTCTGTCCAATAACAAATAAATAATAAAAAATAAAAACAGAATAAAAAGAGAAGTTCTTTTAAAAAGAAAAGATTTTAAGTAATTAATTATTTACTTTTTTTTTTTTTTTACCAGAATACAGCTTGGTTCTGGCATATGGTGGTACCGGCGACCTCTGAGCCTCAGGCTTGAAAGTCTTTTTGCATAACCATCATGCTGTCTCCCCAGCCCCAAATTTATTTATTATATTTATTTATACAGGACAGAGAGAGAGAAAGAGAGAAATCCAGAGCGTCACTGCAGTATATGAGATGTTGGGACTAGAACCTGGGACATTATACCTCAAGTCCAGTGCCCTACTCATTACCTACTGAACCTGTCCAATCTATTTTTAAAAATGTACGTATGGGGTCTGAGTGGTGACACACTCAGTTAAGTGCATGTGTGCTTAAGGGGTGCATCTGCAGGGGATATGCTTCAGACCTGTAGGGGGAAGCAGGCCTGCAGGTGTCTCTCTGTCTCTTTATATCCTCTCCCCTCTCAGTTTCTCTCTGTCCCATTGGATAAAAATAAACAAGAAAGAAAAATGAAAAAGAAACAAAAAAATGGCTGCCAAGAGCTGTGGATTTGTAGTATTGGTACTGAGCCATAGCAATAACCCTAGTGACAAAAAAAAAAAGTGGGAGTCGGCACGTAGCGCGTTAAGCACACATGGTGAGAAGCGCAAGGACTGGCGTAATCTTTTGGTTCAAGGCCCCAGCTCCCCACCTGCAGGGGAGTCGCTTCACAGGCGGTGAAGCAGATCTGCAGGTGTCTATCTTTCTCTCCCCCTCTCTGTCTTCTTCTCCTCTATCCATTTCTCTGTCCTGTCCAACAACAACGACATCAATAACAACAACAATAATAACTACAACAACGGGGAGTCGGGCTGTAGCTCAGTGGGTTAAGCTCAGGTGGTGCAAAGCACAAAGACCAGCATAAGGATCCCAGTTCGAGCCCCCGGATCCCCACCTGCAGGGGAGCAGGTCTGCAGGTGTCTGTCTTTCTCTGCCCCTCTCTGTCTTCCCCTCCTCTCTCCATTTCTCTCTGTCCTATCTAACAACGACAACGTCAATAACAATAATAACTACAACAACAATGAAAAACAACAAGGACAACAAAAGAGAAAATAAATAAATAAAATATTAAAAAAAATAACTACAACAACAATAAAAAAACAAGGGGAACAAAAGGGGGAAAAAAAAAGAGTATGTATATATGTATTTTCACCAGAGCATTGAACCTGGAACTTAGAGCCTCAGGTATGAACATCTTTTATTATTATTATTATTATTACTTTTACTGTTATTTTAATTTTTAAGTATTTATTTATTCTCTTTTTGTTGCCCTTGTTTTATTGTTGTAGTTATTATTGTTGTCTGTCTTAGTTGTTGAGAGAAATGGAGAGAGGAAGGGAAGACAGAGGGGGAGAGAAAGACAGACACCTGCAGACCTGCTTTACCGCTTGTGAAGCGACTCTCTTGCAGGTGGGGAGCCAGGGGCTCCAACCTGGATCCTTAAGCCAGTCATTGTGCTTTGTGCCAAGTGGCTTAACCCGCTGTGCTACTGCCCGTCTCCCTATTTTTTTTATTTATTGGATAGACACATAAATTGATAGGGAAGGGGAGATAGGAAGAGAGATAGAGAGACAGAGAGATACCTGCAGCACTACTTCACCACTCACAAAGCTTTCCTCCTGCAATTGGGGACTGGGAGCTCGAACCCAGGTGGTTGAACATGTCCGTTGAACCAGGTGCACCATAACCCGGCCCTGCATGAATGTCTTTTTGTGTAACTAGTGTGCTGTCTCCCCAGCCCTATTTCTTTATGTATTTATTAATAAGAGAGAAAGAACCAGGGCATCACTCTAGCATATGTCACTTTCTGGGCCACGCATTCTGCTTATGGCATCTGGGCTCTGTACTATGTTCCCCTGACCTACAGAACTTCCTTGGCTCCTTGTTACTTGTAGAAAAAATTTGAAATGTCCTGGTGTGGGTCTAAGAGACCCTTTGTAGTTTGAGTCCTCCCCTCTTCATCCCCTCATCTTCACCTTCCCAAGATCAAGATGCTTTGTGCTCTAGCCAGGATCAACAGAATACTGTGTACACACACACACACACACACACACACACACACACCAGCCTCTCACGAGCCCTCTTTTCCCACCTCTTTGCCTTTGCACAGACAGTTCCTCTGCCTTACTGCTCCCTACCATTTTGTCTATTGGCAAACTTCACACCTCAGTTTGTTAATGCAGGAAAGCTCACAGCACACTGGTGACTGCTGTCCTTCCAAAGGCCTGATTTCAAGGCAGGTCCTCGACTGGCCTCTGGGCATCTGGATCCCAGGAAAGCTTCTCAGTTCCCTAACACACTGGAGTGACTCCCTGGGCCCAAATGCTGTGCAAATGATGTGATTTGTTACCACCTGCTTTCTTCCTAAAAGGCTGCAGTTTGGGGACATGTAGGGCAGAGAGGGGCAGCCTGCCTGCCTGCCTGCCTGCCTGATGCCAGATAGAGCCCTTGGCCTCTCGGGCATGTGTGAGCTTCTCTGATAGGCAAGCGGTCAGCGCTTCAAGTGTCAGCATATCTCCCTGCTAGACAACAGTGTCAATATAACTTTGTTTAATTTATTTTTAGAATTATTTTATTGATTGATTTTGATAGAGATAGAAAGAAATTGGGGGAAGGCAGAGATAGAGAGGGAGAGAGATACCTGCAGTATTACAGATCATTTCTCCCAGCAGGTAGGGACTGGGGGCTTCAACTTCAGTCCTTGTGCATGGTAACATGTGTATTCTACCAGCTGGAGATATTCTCCAGCCAAGGGTAATATGCTAACTGGATATATTTTGTTTCTCTCTCCCTCCCCATCTCACTTTCTCTCTCTCTCTCTCTCTCTCTCTTTTTGCCTCCAGGGTTATTGCTGGGGCTTGGGGTTCAGTGCCTGCACTATGAATCCACTGCTCCAGGAGACTATTTTTTCCCCTTTTATTGCCCTTGTTTATCATTGTTGTTGCTATTATTATTGTTGTGTTGCTGTCATTGTTGTTGGATAGGACAGAGAGAAACCGAGAGGAGGGGAAGACAGAGAGGGGGAGAGAGACAGACCCTTGCAGACCTGCTTCACCGCTTGTGAAGTGACCCCCCTGCAGGTGGGGAGCCAGGGGCTTGAACCCATTTCTGTCTTTAAGAGAGGCAGAGAGAGAGAGAGAAAGGATAGGGGATTAATGCATAATGGTGCTGCAAATAGACTAATGTCTGAGGCTCCATGTTCTCAGGTTCAGTCCCTTCACACCACCATAAGCCAGAGCTGAGCAGTGCTCTGGTAAAAACAATAAATAAAACCAACAACAGAGAGACAGAGACCACAGGTACTCTGGTAAAAACAACAAATAAAACCAACAACAGAGAGACAGAGACCACAGCACTGGAAGCTTTCTTCAGTGTGGTGGGGGCCAGGCTTGAACCTGGGTTGTGCACATGGCACTATGCAAGCTAGCTATTTCACTGGCCCCCATTCTCTCTTCCTCTCTCTCTCTCTTTTTTTCCTCCAGGGTTATTGCTGGGGCTTGGTGTCTGCAGTATGAATCCACTGCTCCTGGAGGCTATTTTTCCCCCTTTGTTGCCCTTGTTGTTTATTGTCGATGTTATTATTATTGTTGTTGTTGCTGTCATTGTTGTTGGATAGGACAGAGAGAAATGGAGAGAGGAGGGGAAGACAGAGATGGGGAGAGAAAGACAGACACCTTCAGACCTGCTTCACCACTTGTGAGATGACTCCCCTGCAGGTGGGTGTTGGGTAGTATGCCAGCTCCCCCGGCTTAAAGCTTCTTTTTTTTTGTTTTTTTAACAGAGCACTGTTCAGCTCTGGCTCATGGTGGTGCTGGGGATTGAACCTGGGACTTTGAAGCTCAGGCAGGAGAGTCTCTTTCCATAACCATTATACTATCTATCCCTGTCCAGTTTAAAGCTTCTGTCTCTAATCCTGCTTAACTAAGCACCGGCATGACTGCAGGGCACTGGTTTGATCCCACTTAAAGCTGCGGTCTATTTACATAAACCACTGTTAACTAAGCACCACCCTCCCTCCAGGGCATTGGTTTAATCCCCACTGGTTCACGATGTCTTTTTGCTCCGCTCCTTCTCGTAGTCACCCTGATTTCCACCACTGTCTTTTCGCTCCACCCTCTCTACGTCACACCCTGTTTCCTCCCTACTTGGATAGTGTATATACAAGCTGCTTTTCTGAGTAAAAACACTTGGAATTGCTTTCCTGAGTTCAGAGTGTATTTCTTGCGACATTAGCTTGCACGAGTTCCTGATTGTTAGCGAGCAAAATCAAACCACCATCCGCTGCAAGGAAGCAAAAGATTTTATTAACGAATTTGAATCTGGGCCGAGTGGCAACTGACAGCAGTCCACCAGCTCGACCCTGAACAAGGCTCAAACCACACAATTTATAGGAATTCAGACTACACTCAGGGAGGGGGAACACATCACCTTATCAGCCTATATCCAATAACATGCTATAGAAAACGCAAAATCCAGTCATTTCAAACTCAGCAAAAGCATGATCCATTCAGAGCAAAGCATGAGCTAGTTCTAAACATCACACCATGAACCAGACCAATAGGACCCGGCCACAGTGGGGGTCGCCACATTCTTTTGCTATCTGCTGGGACCACCCGGCCATCTGCTGTAACTATTCGGTAACAGCATTCCTCAAACCCTATGCAAAGGCCCTGATAAGGCTTGCCCGATGCAGGGTCTTTCAAGCAGCTTGCAAAATAACTGATGGCCTTCACTGATTAGGTCCTGTTTGTCAAGGGGAAAAGGGCAAGGAATTTTCCACCTCACTGGGCAGGAGGGCAAAAAGCAACTATACTTAAAACTGCCTCTAACACTGATCCCTCTCCCACGCAGCAGCCTAGATTGGCTCCAGTTGAGTTCTCTCCAACCCAGAGAGCACTTGCTCCGAAGAAGCACCCTCAGGCTATCCCGGCAGGTGGGGAGCCAGGGCCTTGAACCCGGATCCCTGGGATCCCTGCGCAGGTCCTTGCGCTTCGCACCATGTGCGCTTAACCCACTGCGCTACCACTCTACCACCTCTCTTTTATGAAGACTGATTCCATGAGCTCAAGAGGAGCAAGACCCAAGCAGCACTCTGGTATATGCCATGCTGGGGATCAGACTTGGGACCTCAGTCTCAGAAATGGAAGGTTCTGGCCTTGAGCCAGCTCTCATGCTGCTTACATAGATTTGGGGGAAGTATCAGGGGTGGGACCAGACATTGCAGTGTCTCCAGGAATGGTGCACTCAAAGACAATGAAGTGCATCCTTAACATGCTGTCCAATGTTGATTTCATTCCAACGTATAAACACAATATTACAGCCTCCCCCCTCCAACTTCCCCTTTCACTCAGCATTAAGTTTTTAGTATCCATGTTGGTGTAAGTTCTAGTTGTTTCATTTTCACAGTGGGGTAGTATTCCGCTGTGTGAATATGCCATTATTTATTAATCTGTTCTGCTGGAGGTAGACGTTTGAAGTGTGCTACTCCTTGCTGATATGAACCTGGTACTGTGAGTCTTCTGACTCTTCTTTCCTGGTGTCCTGGGGCAGGAGTTACTCTGGACAAACATCTATGAATGATCGAGTGTATGCATGCTAAACTTACAAGTCAATGACACGAGTTTACCAAGGGTTCCCATGGATGCTCTTCCTCTCCACTTGGTACTGTCAGAATGCTGTATCTTTTGCCAGTCTGGTGAGTGTAAATGGTAGTTGATGTTTGGATGTTAGACTTTATCTATTTATTTGTTATTATTATTTACCAGATTATTGCTTAGCTCAGATTTAAGGTGGTGCTGGGGATTGAACCTGAAATTGAGGACCTTTGGTGCCTCAGGAATGAAAATCTTTTTGCATAACTGTCACTGTCGGCCCGCAACAACGACACGGACACCAGAGTCTTCTTCCTCAATTTCCTTTATTTCCTTCTTATGGCCACCTTAAGTACCTTTCACTGTTACATAGTCAGCCAATGGGCATTAAGCAAGCATACAGCATTCATAGATCATGCAGCCTTCTACCAATCATAAAACAGTTCACGTGTACAGCTCAACTTCCGCAAAGTTGTTTACCACTTTACTGGTTTAGCCACCACATGGCCGGCGCCATCTTAGGGGCGTGATGTGCAGTGTCGTTATGGCTCCCGACACATAACCATTGTGATATCTCTTCAGCCTTTTTTTTTTTAACTTTGTATTTCCTTTTTTAAAAATATTTATTTATTCATTTCCTTTTGTTGCACTTGTTGTATTTTATTGTTGTAGTAGTTATTATTGTTGTTGATGTTGTTGTTGTTGGATAGGACAGAGAGAAATGGAGAGAGGAGGGGAAGACAGAGAGGGGGAGAGAAAGATAGACGCCTTCAGACATGCTTTATTGCCTGTGAAGCGACTCCCCTGCAGGTGGGGAGCTAGGGGCTCGAACCGGGATCCTTACGCTGGTCCTTGTGCTTTGCACCACCTGCCCTTAGCCCGCTGCACCCGACTCCCTCTCTTCAGCCTTTTTAAAAAATAGAGACAGAGAAGGGAGAGAGAGAGAGAGAGAGAGAGAGAGAGAGAGAGAGAGGAGAGAGAGAATCTCCCTTTCTTCAGCACTGTGGGGGCCAGGCTCAAACCTGGGTCACACACACAGCAAAGCAGTGCACTACCTTTGTAAATTTATCAAGTTTGTTAAACATCCTTCATGAACTAGGTATTTTTTTTTTTACAATGTTAGTAATTGTTTTATTCAGTTCTTCATTTGGCTTCACTTTATCTTTATTTCCATTTAGTCAGGAAAACACAACAACCTTTACAGTATTTTTTTTCCTTAAATTTTGATCTTGTTAATTTAAGAGAGGACATATAACTAATATTTACTGCTACTATACTAAGATGACATTTACTGGTAATTTAATATTAGTAACAAAGTTCTTGAATATTTTCCAGTGTTTAAAGAAGTTTAGGAGTGAGACTGAAAGAATAAAATGCATTTATTAATTTATTTGCCAAAAGGGTTATCACTGGAGCTCAGTACCAGCACTACAAATCCACTTTTCAGTGGCCTTCCTCCCGCCCTCTTTTTTTTTTTTTATTTAAGAAAGGATTAATTAACAAAACCATAAGGTAGGAGGGGTACAACTCCACACAATTCCCACCACCCAATCTCCATAACCCCCCCTCCCCTGATAGCTTTCCCATTCTCTATCCCTCTGGGAGCATGGACCCCAGGGTCATTGTGGGTTGCAGAAGGTGGAAGGTCTGGCTTCTGTAATTGCTTCCCCGCTGAACATGGGCGTTGACTGGTCGGTCCATACTCCCAGTCTGCCTCTCTCTTTCCCTAGTAGGGTGTGTCTCTGAGCTCCAGGACACATTGGTGGGGTCTTCAATCCAGGGAAGCCTGGCCAGCATCCTGGTGGCATCTGGAACCTGGTGATTGAAAAGAGAGTTAACATACGAGGCCAAACAAATTGTTGAGCAATCATGGGCCCAAAGCTTGGAATAGTGGAGAGGAAGTGTTAGGGAGGTACTCACTGCAAACTCTAGTGTACTTGTGCTTTCAGGTATATATTTCAAAAGTATATATTTTCAAAAGTATATATATTCAAAGGTATATATTTCAAAGGACTTTTCAAAGTTAACCCAATTACCAAATAATGTGATGATAACATTAACTATCGATTGTCTTTTTGAACCCTAAGACAGCAGGAACCTCACATCTCCACTATAGAGCCCCTACTTCCCCCAGTCCTGGAACCCTTGGATAGGGCCCACTTTCCCGTATGCCTCTCCCAATCCATACCAAATAATATTGCATCGATTAGTGCAATATTGCATCGAATAGTGCAACGATTGCCACCTCAACATGCTTCACCTCAGACTGTGTCCAGAGACTTCACGTGTGGAATGACAACCCTTCAGCTTCATTACTCAGGTGAGACCTTTCCTTTTATAGTACACTCTAATTTCATCTCAGGTGGTTCACTTTCTAACAAAGTCCCAAAACCTAGATATACACCAGTTTCTGTGAGAGAGACCTTATGTTCACACGTATCCATAAACTACTGCAAAAATATATAAATGAACTAGGTATTTTATTTGGCATAAAACTTTGACTGCTGGGTGGAGGGTAGATAGTATAATGGTTATGCAAACAGACTCTCATGCCTGAGGCTCAGAAGTCCCAGGTTCAATTCCTGGCACTACCATAAGCCAGAGCTGAGCAGTGCTCTGGTAGAAAAAAAGAAAAGAAAAAGACAGGGAGAACCAAAACATCACTCTGGCATTTGTCGTATTGGGATCATATTCGGGCCCTCGTACTTGTAAATCCAGCACTCTGGCCACTGTGCCACCTCACAGGCCACACAGTCTAGGTACAAATTGTATGCCAGACCTGTAGGTGGTACTGTGAGTTAGGCACTGAACCTAGAAACATGAGGTCTTGAGTTCGATCCCCAGCATCCCATGTGCTAGTTCTCACTCCTCTCTACCTTGCACCAGTAAATAAGTCAAATCTTTTTTTTTTTTTTTTTTAAATTGTGTATCAGTATGGTGTATGGGCTTGGCTTCCCTGTTATTCTATTATTGCTAGCTTACCCTGACTTAATAAGGTTTTGCCACATTGCTGCAAGTGCTGTTGATATTCCCAGTGGTCATGTTGTCATCTGTTAGTGTGTTACTCTACCCGGGTCTCTTTCAATTTAGCTTCTGTCCCATGGGGGAGCATTTGGATAGTTCCTAGTTTTTAAGCTGTAACATAGTGTTTGACTATAATCATCTTTGTTCAAATCTGTTCTTTCTCTCTTTTGTATCATCTCCTTGAGATGTAGTCCCCAGTGGGATATTACTCAGTTAGAGAGTGTGATCATTTTTATGATTCTTGACAGCTATTGCCAACTTTCTGTCTGCAAGGCTTATCCTTGTTTATGGAACATTCCCACTGTAGAAATTCAATGACTTTCTCACAATCCTGTTAGCATTGAGTTTTGTCTGTTTTATTTGTTTTTGCTAATTTAACAAATGTGCTGTGGGAGTTTTGTGTTTCTTTATTAGTGCTGCTGAACATTTTTTTTTTCTAGTGGTTTTTTCTTGTTAACTTTCTCTCGTCAGTTAACTGTGTGCTTGACACAACTGTGTGTCCAACTTTGCTTACAGCTGTGACTGTGGGCCTTCCACCAGTCTCCTCTCCTCCCTTGATTTAATTTAATAATTTAATTTTTTAAAATAAAAAATAGTTTTGTTTATAGCAGAGGAAAATTTCAGATAATACATGCCATTCAGTTGTCATGCTTCTGTAGCTTCCGTTGGTCTGATAGAATTCCTCAATGTTCCACTATCACGCCATGGTAAGAATACAGACAACACTTATTCTTTTTTTTTTTTAAATATGTATTTATTTATTTATTTATTCCCTTTTTGTTGCCTTTGTTGTTTGATTGTTGTAATTATTATTGTTGTCGTCATTGTTGGATAGGACAGAGAGAAATGGAGAGAGGAAGGGAAGACAGAGAGGGGCAGAGAAAGACAGACACCTGCAGACCTGCTTCACCGCCAGTGAAGTGACTCCCCTGCGGGTGGGGAGCCGGGGGCTCGAACCAGGATCCTTATGCTGGTCCTTGCACTTGGCGCCACCTGTGCTTAGCCCGCTGCGCTACTGCCTGACTCCCAGACAGCACTGATTCTGTAGTGTGTCCCCCAGCTTAGATTTGTCTTAGCCTCTCTTCAATGACATTATGATATTCAAGTCATACATTGTCAGCAGTGAGATTGTGCGCCATGTTTTTTTCTTTTAAATATATACATAATAAATGGATTTTTCTTTTATTTAAATAATTTTTTTATTTATTCATGAAGAATGATAGGAAGAGAGAGAGAGATAGATAGAAAGCAAGAGAGAGAAAGAACCAGAGGGGCCAGGTGATGGTGCACCTGGTTAAATGCTCACATTACAGAGCACAAGGACCCAGGTTCAAGCCCCTCGTCCCCACCTGCAGGGGAAAGCGTCATAAGCAGTGAAGCAGGGCTGCAGGTGTCTCTCTGTCTCTCTCCCTCTATCCTCTCTATCTCCCTTTCCTCTTAATTTCTCTCTGTGTCTACCCAATAATAATTTTTAAAATTTATTTATTTAAAAAAGGAGACATTAACAAAACCGAAGGATAGGAGAGGTACAACTCCGCATAATTCCCACCACCAGATCTCCATATCCCCTCCCCTCCCCTGATAGCTTTCCTATTCTTTATCCCTCTGGGAGTATGGACCCAAGGTCATTGTGGGATGCAGAAGGTGGAAGGTCTGGCTTCTGTAATTGCTTCCCTGATAAACATGGACATTGACTGGTTGATCCATACTCCCAGCCTGCCTCTTTCTTTCCCTAGTATGGTGGGTCTCTGGGAAAGTGGAGCTCCAGGACACGTTGGTGGGGTCGTCTGTCCAAGGAAGTCTGGTCGACATCATGCTGGCATCTGGAACCTGGTGGCTGAAGTCTCCGGACACAGTCCAAAGTGAAACATGCTGAGGTGGCACTCATTGAGTTGATTAGGTTGGGACCGGCAGATGCAATATTATTTGGTATGAATTGAGAGAAGCATGCAGGAAAGTGCACCCCACCCTAAGGTTCCAGGACTGGGCTCTATGGTGGAAATGTGAGGTTCCTGCTGTCTTAGGGTTCAAGAAGACAATAGATAGTTCTTGTTATCATCACATTATTTGGTAATTGGGTTAAATTTGAAAAGTCCCTTTGTTAGGATTTGCTGTATAATATCTAGCATCTTGTATATAGCTGTGCCACTGGTTGCTTCTGTTCTACCTGGTCTAGGCTTTTGAGAGAGTCAACATATCAAAGACTCAGCCTATGTATTAAAAAGATTCAGTCTGTGCTTTAAAAAGTTTGAGACATACAATCAATTTTTCCCCTCTCATATTAATTAGTGATTTATATGACTACAAATTAATAGGAGTGTACATAAACAACATTCCCACCACCAAAAGACGATGTCCCATCCCACCCCCCCACCCAACCCCCCCCCCCAGCCCCAGAAGCCGAATGTCCACCCTCACCCTCACCACAGGGTCTTTACTTTGCCCTACTCCAGATTTAGTCAAATCCTGCTTTTAGTTTCCCTTTCTGTTCTTCTTTCTCAACTTCTGTTGATGAGTGGGATCATTCCATACTCGTCTTTATCTTTCTGACTTAGCTCACTTCACATAATTCCTTCTAGCTCCATCCACGATGAGTCAGAGAAGGCGAGTTCATTGTTCTTAATAGCTGCGTAGCATTCCAGTGTGTATATATACACTGCAGCTTTCTCAGCCATTCATCTGTTGTTGGGCACCAGGGTTGCTTCCAGGTTTTAGCTATTATGAATTGTGCTGCTATGAACATAGGTGTACACATATCTTTTTGTTTGGGCATTATGGAATCCTTGGGGTATATCCCCAGGAGAGGAATTACTGGGTCATATGGAAGGTCCATGTCTAGCCTTGTGAGAGTTCTCCAGACTGCTCTCCACAGAGGCTGGACCAATTTACATTCCCACCAGCAGTGCAGAAGGGTTCCTCTGTTCCCACAGCCTCTCCAGCATTTGTTGCTGCTGTCCTTTTTGATGTATGCCATTCTCACAGGAGTGGGGTGGTATCTCAATGTTGTCTTTATTTGCATTTCTCTGACAATCAGCGACCTGGAGCAATTTTTCATATGTATGTTAGCCTTTTGGATCTCCTCTGAAGTGAATGTTTTATTCATATCCTCTGCCCATTTTTGGATGGGGTCATTTGCTTTTTTTAAAAAATTTTTTTAAACTTATTTTTAATTTTATTTATTTACTCACTTTTGTTGCCCTTGTTGTTTTATTGTTGTTGTTATTGATGTCGTTGTTGTTGGATAGGACAGAGAAAAATGGAGAGAGGAAGGGAAGACAGAGAAGGGGAGAGAAAGATAGACACCTGCAGACCTGCTTCACCGCCAGTGAAGCTACTCCCCTGCAGGTGGGGAGCTGGGGTCTAGAATCGGGATCCTTAAGCTGGTCCTTGCACTTCGCACCACCTGTGCTTAACCCGCTGTGTTATATAGCCCAACTCCCTCATTTGCTTTTTTGTTGCTAAGTTTGCTGAGTTCTCTGTATATTTTGGTTATTATTAGTCTCTTGTCTGATGTTTGGCATGTGAAGATCTTCTCCCATTCTGTGAGGGGTCTCTTTGTTTGTGTGATAATTTCTTTGGCTGTGCAGAAGCTTTTCAATTTGATGTAGTCCCATTGGTTTGTTTCTTCTTTTGTCTTCCTTGCAGTTGGGTTTGTTTCATCAAAGATGTTCTTGAAGCTTAGGTGGGAAAGCTTTCCACCAATGTTTTCTTGTAAGTATTCGATAGTTTCTAGTCTAACATCTAGGTCCTTGACCCATTTGGAGTTGATTTTTGTTTCTGTTTAAATAAGGTGGTTCAATTTCATTCTTCTGCATGTTTCAACCCAGTTTCCCCAGCACCATTTATTGAAGAGAGCCTCCTTCCTCCATTTAATACTTTGGGCCCCCTTATCAAAGATTAGATGTCCATAGGTGTGGGGGCCAATAATAATTAAATAAAGAGAGAGAGAGAGAGAGAGAAACAGACATCAGTCTGGTACATGTGTTTCTGGGGATTGAACTCACGACCTCACACTGGAAAGTCCAATGCTTTATCCACTGCGTCACCTCCCAGTCCACATAAATGGATTTTTCAAGTTTGGGTTTATTTTAATGAGAGAAAGAGATATATAGAGAAAGATACAGGGAGAGAGAGAGAGGTAGATATGATCGTTCTCAGTGGGAATACCATGCAGATGTGAAATTTCCTGAATGGTGGAGCAATGCTATAGCCCATCTCTCTTGCTCTCTCTCTGCACTGTCTCTCATTATTTATCTAAAGAGAGAGACCCCACAGTAGATGCAGAGTCCCAGCGAAGCCCTGGTGGGAAACAAGTAAGGAACGGGGAGCGGGGGGAGTGGGCGGTAGCGCAGTGGGTTAAGCGCATATGGCACAAAGCACAAAGACCGGCTTAAGGATCCCGGTTCGAGCCCCTGGCTCCCCACCTGTGGGGGAGGGGGTCGCTTCACAGGCGATGAAGCAGGTGTGCAGGTGTCTATCTTTCTCTCCCCCTCTCTGTCTTCCCCTCCTCTCTCCATTTCTCTCTGTCCTGTTCAACAACAATGACATCAATAACAACAACAATAATAACCACAAGAAGGATAAAACAAAAAGTGGGGGGAAAAGCCTCCAGAACCAGTGGATTCGTGGTGCAGGCACCAAGCCCCAGTGATAACTCTGGAGGCAAAAAAATAAAAAGGAAGGAAGGACCAAATGCTTTCATCCTTCTCTCTCTCTGCCCTCTCTCTCTCTCTCTCTCTCTCTCTTTCCTTAACAAGGGGAGAGAAAAAAGAGATCTAGGGATCCAGATTATTACTCTGGTGCATGTGATGCTAGCGGTTGAGCTCAGAACCTCATTCTCCCCAGTCCGACACTCTGCTACCTCCCAGGTTGCTGAACTTTAAGTCTTTTTACTATATATATATATATTACTATCTCCCTAGCCCCCAACTTCTTAGTGTGATCTGAGGAGGTTAATGAACCACTCTTGTTCCCTGCCCAGTATTGAAACCAGCTGAGGGATTTTTGTGGAGTTGCTTAGACCTCAGCCATGAATTGGATGAATGTGTTCCATTGCAGTAGTTAACTACACAGCCTTAGCTTCTCTTGGTGGCACTGAGAGAGGTGAGAGGGCGGCATGATGTGCTAGAAAACCTGCAGAGGAGGTGGAGGAGGAGGAATGTGTCTTTCTCTGTGGGGAGCTGATCTGGGAGGGGGTGATGGGAGGAGCGCTGGAGGAAGCATGTTCTTTCTTTGAGAAGGACAGGTCTTGTAAGCCAGTCTTCCTCAGAGGAGTGAGTGGGGAGGGGGGAGAGGAAGGAGTTGTTACAGCGACCCAAGTGTTCCCACATGACCCTTGAAGAGCTGTAAATAAGTCCTCTTCCAATATTAATCAATGATCCACTTAAGAAGTGGCGAGAAGTTCTTTGCAGAAATGGCAAGAGAGGCTTGAAGGAGCACACCAAAGGTAACTAGATGCAGCAATCTCCAGGGCCTTGGTGACTACTTAGTGTGCTTCATAAATATGGAATTTACTCATTTTTAATTACACAGTGGTAGTTCCAAGAATGTAAGCAGAGGATTATGGATATGTTTAGATTCTCTTTGTTATTACCATTTTTGAACATCTAACTCTCTTTTCAGAAGGATTTTTAATTTTTGTAACATGTGCTCAACCAGGTGTGCCACCTGGGACCCAGCCCCTATTCTTTATTTTTGTGCTTGTGTATCCATGTATCCTCTTAGGTCTATGAAAAGATTTTTTTTTTTCTGGGACGAAGCAGTGGTGCACTTGGTTAAGCACACACGTCACAGTGCACAAGGACCCAGGTTTAACCCCCTAATCCCCACCTACAGGGGAAAACTTCAGGAGTGGTGAAGCAGGTGTCTATGTCTCTTCTTGTCTGTATCCCCTCCCTCTCTCAATTTCTCTCTGTTTCTATCTGATAATAAATAAACACAAAATTTTTAAAAATAAAAATGTTTTTTAAAAAGACTTTTTTTCATGTAGATAGCGTAATGGTTATGCAAAGAGACTCTCATGCCTGAGGCTCCAAAGTCCCAGGTTCAATGCCCCGCACCACCATAAGCCAGAGCTGACCAGTGCTCTGGTAAAAAAAAAAAAAAATCATGATACTGGGATACTGGTGTGGGGGGCAACATAATGGTTTCTACAACAGAGTCTCTTGTCTGAGGCCCCAGAGGTCCCAGGTTTAATTCCAGTACCACAATAAGCCAGAGCTAGCTGATCAATGTTCTGTCAAAACAAATAAACAATAAATAATAAAAATCATGATACTGTGTGTAATAATCTCAACATAAATGAAATTCCATCGATTCTTCTCTGCTAGGTGCTAGGCCCTGTTCAAAGTTCTAGGGACAGAGTAATAGACAAAATAAAGCCCCTGTTCTCATGGTGTTTGCATCATCCTGCCACTTGCTTTTTAAGGTTAATACCATGTTTTGGAAATGACTCCTATGATGACACATTTAGACCTGGTTCACTTCTTTTATACTTCTGCTATCATGTGACTATACTATACTATACTGGGTAAAATATAATTTCTTTACTGATGGCTTTTCAGGTTTTATTTATTTAATTTTTAAAATAAATCTTTTAAAATAGCTTATCATTTTATGTATTTATTAATTAGAGAGAGAGAGAGAGAGAGAGAGAGGTCAGAGAGAGGAGTATCACTCTGGTACATGCGCTGACAGTGATTGAATTTGTGACCTTATGGGTGAGTCCAAGCCACCATGCCACCTCCAGGACCTCAGCTGTTCAGGTTTATATAAGGAGACTATCTACTGCAGTAACACCAAGGATGACTCATGACACAGATATTGTGATTTCTTTTTAAATATTTATTTTTCCTTTTGTTGCCCTTGTTTTTTGTTGTTGTAGTTATTATTGTTGTTGTTATTGTTGTCATCGTTGTTGGATAGGACAGAGAGAAATGGAGACAGAGAGGGGGAGAGAAAGATAGACACCTGCAGACCTGCTTCACTGCTTTTGAGGCGACTCCCCTGCAGGTGGGGAGCTGGGGGCTCGAACCGCATCCTTCACGGGTCTTTGCGCTTTGCACCACCTGCGCTTAACTCGCTGTGCTTAACCCACTGCACTACCGACCGAATCCTCTATTTTAATTTTATTTTTTTAAATATTTATTTATTGCCTTTTGTTGCCCTTGTTGTTTTCTTGTTGTTGTCCCCTATTTTAATTTTTATCAGAGCACTGCTCAGCTCTGGTTTATGGTGGTGCCGGAGATTGAACCTGGGACTCCATTGGAACCTCAGGCATGAAAGTCTGCATAACCATGCTGTTATCTACCCGTGCCCAATCTATGTATTTTTTGTTCTACACAAGTCATTTCACAACGTACATTACTATTTCAGTAATATGGTAGGAGTTATCCAATGTTACTCATTCCTCGTAGTGTTTTATTGTGGGAACATGTTACCTTTTGTTTACATGTCTTATGGATCATTGTTTACATTTTTCTGCAAGGAAGTTGGCTTCCTTTATCATGCCTGTCACACCTGTAGGAGTCTCTGTATTCTTCCAGACGTTAAGTTGCTTCATTCAGTCCCACTTTTTCGAGGTGTCCTTAAACAGGTCTGTTGGAATGTTAAACTTGCACTTGACATGGTTAAGACTGCCCACCCCCCCCAAGCCCCAGCAGGTGAGCAAGCTTTAAATACTGACCATAAGGGGGAGACTTGTCACGGCATCTTTAAGAACAGGTGATTTCAGTAAAACTCAGATAGATGCAAAAAAGGGGGGGAGGGGGAAGGCAGGGGTGGGGAAGGGGCTCTTGCGGTTTTGGTGCCCCTGCCCCCCCCCCCGCGCACAGTTGGTATATCCCCGCGGTGCCTCCCCCCGCATGCGGCGTGGTTCCGCCCGGCACCCCGTCTGCGCGTGCGCACTGCCCGCGCGCCTCCACTCGCGCCCCCTGCTACGCGCGCACACCCCCACCGCGACCCCGCGACCCCGCGCGCCGGAGTCGGGGCTCGGCGGGTATCCGCCGCCTCGTCGCCCTCCGGAGTCCTCGGGGCGTTCAGACGCCGAGGTAGGGCCGTGGGCGCCGAGGGCGCGCCTCGCTCGGGACGCCGCGGTAGGGCGCTGCGGGACTCGGGGGGTGGCGCCTGGGACGCCGGGGGCTGCGCTGAGAGCCGGGCGGGCGCCTCGGGACTGGCTTCCGCTCCGGGGCCCCGCGCCCGCTCCCGCGCCCGCTCCCGCGCCCGCTCCCTCGCGGGGCTCTCCGGTAGGGGACCCCGGCACTCTCCTGAGGGGAGGGGCTCGCGCTTCCGCCGGACTGGCGCCCTTCCGGCCCCGGGTGCGAAGACGGCGCGTCGTGCGGGGGCGCCCGGTTGGGGGCCGAGGGCCGCCTGGCGTCGGGGCGCGGGGACCCGGGGTGTCGCCCCTGCCCGGCGGGACTTCCGGGCAGCTCCCGGGGCGCGGGGAGCAGGGACTCCCGGCCGCGCGGCGGGGTCACGGGGTCGCGGACTCGCGGGACGGGGCGGGAGTCGCGGCGCCGGACCCGAGCGCGCCCGGGCCTCCGATATTTTATTTTATTTTTAAACATTTTATTTTAACTGTCGGGCTCCGCTAGTGCGCGGACTAGGAGTTCCGGGTACCGGTTGTCCTGGACGCGGGATGACGGTGGAGGTGTCCGTGCCTCCGCGCTGTCAAGACAGCTTCTGACGGGTTTTTTTTTTTTTTTTTGGGGGGGGAAGAGATTGCAAACGATCTTGTCGGGAGGAGTGTGCTTCCCACGCGGCGCGGTGGTGGATGTGCCGGGAGCCCGAGTGGGAGGCTTTCCCAGGCCGTGGCCGAAGGCATCGTCAGCGACATGAATAACGACTCAGTCGTCATGATGATTATTATAATTATTGTTATTTGTACCAGAGCACGGCTCAGCTCTGGCTGGTGGTGGTGCCGGGGATTGAACCTGGGGCTTTGGGTCCCAGGTGGAGGGTCTGTCTGCAGAGCCGTTATGCCGACTCTCCTGCCCGGCGGCTCAGTCTTGGGGTCTGGGTTTTTTTAATTTTATTTTAAAGATTTTATTTACTTATGAGAAAGGTAGGAGAATAGAGAAAGGACCAGACATCACTCTGGCACATGTGCTGCCGGGGATGGAACTCGGGACCTCATGCTTGAGAGTGCAAAGCTTTACCACTGCGCCACCTCCCGGACTACGGGGTCTGGTTTTTGACATCCAAGTCCTACCCCTCCTTTGGTCTCAGTTCCAGTAGTTGAGGACCAGCTGTTTCACTGAAGCCTTTATTTTTGAAGGGTAGCAACTTGAATAAATTAATAATTGGATGATTTCGCCGGCCAGCTTGAATAAACTGGCTGCCCAGTGACTTTTCTTTACTGTTAGAACTACTGGGGCTGGTGGTCTGGGAGGTGGTGCAGTGGCTAAGAAACTAGACTCTCAAGCATGAGGTCCTGAGTTCAGTCCCCAGCAGCACATGTACCAGAGTGATGTCTGGTTCTTTCTCTCCTCCTATCTTTCTCATTAATAAAATAAATAAAATCTTAAAAAAAAACCCCAAAAAACTACTGGGGCTGAGTGGAATGTGCTGTGACTTGAGTCACAGGAAGCACTTGAGTTTTGGAGTCTGTGTCTGTGGGTGATACTACTTACTGCTACTTAGTGATCTTAAGGATCTTAAATCTGTTCTTTATCGATCCCTTTTCTGCTGTGACTGTTTAAAATCCCACTTTGAGCCGGCAGATGGTTCTGTGCTGGGGAAGAAAGGTTTTCAGTTATTTACACACTTTTCTTTGCCCCAGGGGCTTAGTATCTGCACAGCAGCTCCACTGCTCCTGGGGACCCTCCTTTCTCATGGGGGGGGCAGAGAGGAAGGAGAGGCACCTGCAGCACTGCTCCCCCGCTGCAGCTGGGGCCCAGGGTGCTCAGGCCAGGTGCATGGGAACGTGCGCTCCACTGGGTGCGCCGCCACGCAGTCCCTGTTGACAAAACTTTAAGGAGTGACAGGCACCATTCGCCGTCGGCACCACCATAAGCCAGAGCTGAGCAGTGCTCTGCTATCTCTCTCTCTCTCTTGTTAAAATATTTTTAAAATGACAGGTATCTTTCCTGTTGGATGTGGGCATATTAGTTCAATAAGGTGGAAACTGGCCTACATAAGTTTTTTGTTCACCAGGGTTAATGGAATTAAAAAAAAATTAAAAATATTTATTTTCCTTTTTGTTGCCCTTGTTTGCTTATTGTTGTGGTTATCATTGTTGTTATTGATGTCACTGTTGTTGGATAGGACAGAGAGAAATGGAGAGAGGAGGGGAAGACAGGAGGAAAGAAAGACACCCGCAGACCTGCTTCACTGCCTGCGAAACGACTCCCCTGCAGGTGGGGAGCTGGGGGTTTCGAACCAGGATCCTTACACCTGTCCTTGTACTTAGTGCCACATGCACTTAAGCTGCTGCGCTACTGCCCAGCCCCTGGAGTTTTTTTTTTTTTTTTTTTTTTAAAGAGAGGAAAGACACCATACACTCCAGCAATAACCTTGGAGGCAAAAAAATTATATATATTGCTCCAAGGTTATCGCTGGCACTACAAATTCACTGCTCCTCTTGGCAGGTCTTTTTAAAATTAAAAAAAAAATTTTCCCCTATTGGGTAGGACAGAGAGAAATTGAGAGGGGAAGGGAAGGTATAGAAGGGGAGAGAAACATAGACACCAGCAGACCTGCTTCACCTCTTGTAAAGTGACCCCCATGCAGGTGGGGAGCCAGGGCCTTGAACTGGGTCCCTTGCATGGGTCCTTGTGCTTCGTACTATGTGCGCTTAACCTAATGGTACCACCACCTGGTCCCAAGAATTATAATTTTAATAAAGATTTATTACATGTAAGAGGAAGAGTTTTGTATGAGAGGGAAGTTTGAGAGCGTGGGTAAGTGTGCTGGGGATTGAATCAAGAACCTCAGGCATTTAAGCCTGACACTGCCAGCTGAGCCACTTTCCAAGTCCGAAACTTTAAAAAAATTTTATTTATTTTATTTTATTTTATTTTTATTTACTTATTAATGAGAAAGATAGGAGAGTAAAAGAACCAGACATCACTCTGGCACATGTGCTGCCGGGGACTGAACTCGGGACTTCACGCTTGAGAGTCTGATACTTTATCCACTGTGCCCCTGACCACCGAAACTTTTTTTTTTGCCTTTTGCCTCAATATTGCCAACAATATCCAGGGATATTGTTGGGGCCCTGTGCCTGCACTACTTGAATCCACTCCTGGATTTTCTCCATTTTGTTGCCCTTGTTATTATTATTGCCATTGCTATTGCTGTTGGATAGGACAGAGAGGAATTGAGAGAGGAGGGGAAGACAGGGGGAGAGAAAGATAGACACCTGCAGACCTGCTTCACCGCCTGTGAAGCGAGCCCCCTGCAGGTGGGGAGCCTGGAGCTCAAAGCAGTCCTTGTGTTTCCTGCCATGTGCGCTTAACCTGCTGCGCTGCCTGGCCCCTTGTCGAAAAAGTTTTTTTTTTTTTTGAAGACTTAAAATTATTTATTTATTTATTTTCCCTTTTGTTGCCCTTGTTTTTTTTATTGTTGTTGTAGTTGTTATTGCTATTGTTATTGATGTCATTAGAGAGAAATGGAGAGAGGAGGGGCAGACGGGAAAATATAGACAGACACCTATAGACCTGCTTTACTGCCTGTGAAGTGTCGCAAAACTTAATTCATATAGATGGAGCAAGAGAGTGCGAGAAGAGAAGAGTAGAGAAGAGAAGGGAGGGGAGGGGAGGGGAGGGGAGGGGGAGGGATAGGGGAGGGGAGGGGGGAGGGGGAAGGGAATACTGAGAGAATACATTGATCTATTGTCAGTGGAACTTCTGGTGCCTTGGTACTCCCAAGCGGTGCTGGGGTTTGAACCCAGCAGTCTTGTGGATGCTGAGTCTTGTGCTTTTCCAGGTGAGCTATCTCCTGGCTCTCTTAAGTTTTGAAGTTGGAATACCTGAGCCCTTCAACTTTGCTCTTTTTTTCCCCCAAGATTGCTTTGGGTAATCTTGGGCCCTTTTTTTTTTTTTCCCCAGGTGAGCTATAAGGATTCGATTGTCTTATTCCACACACAAAAATTAGGGATTATGTGTTTGCAGAGCAGTTTGGGCAATTTTGCTGTCATAATAGCAAGTCTTCCAGTTAGTGAACACAGGATGTCTTTGCATTTATTTAGATTTTTTTTTTTTTTTTAACCAGAGCACTGATCAGTCTGGCTATGGTGGTGCAGGGACTGAACCTGGGACTTTGGAGCATGGGAGTTTCTTTGCATAACCACTGTTATCTACCCTGCCCTCATTTATGTAAATATTTGTTTTCTTTCTTTTTTTTTTAATACTTAGACTGTCTCCCTCTGTTTCAGAGAAAGATGCCACGGAGAAAGAAAAGAGGTAAAGAGCCACTGGAATTTCAGAATCCGGAGGAGGATGCAGAATCTGTCAGCGTGAGGAAGAAGCGTAGACTCGAAGATGCGTTCATTGTGATATCTGACAGCGATGGAGAGGTCAGTGTTCTGAAGAGTAGTGCTCTCGGTCTCACACTAGACCTCTCTGTCCACAACTGGTTTGTTTTCTTTTTCTTTCTTTTTTTAAAAATTTTTTTTAGAATTTATTCACTAATGAGAAAGATAGGAGGAGAGAGAAAGAACCAGACATCACTCTGGCACATGTGCTGATGGGGATTGAACTCAGGACCTCATGCTTGAGGATCCAATGCGTTACCACTGCACCACCTCCCGGACCACTGTTTTCTTCTTTTTTTGTTTTTTTAAATATTTATTCCCTTTTGTTGCCCTTGTTGTTTTGTTGTTGCAGTTATTATTATTGTTATTGATGTCGTTGTTGTTGGGTGGGACAGGGAGAAATGGAGAGAGGAGGGGAAGACAGAGGGGCAGAGAAAGACAGACACCCGCAGACCTGTTTCACTGCCTGTGAAGCGACTTCCCTGCAGGTGGGGAGCTGGGGGCTTGGACCGGGATCCTTATGTGCAAACATTACCATTTTTAATCAACTTCACTTTGATTTGTAAGTTGATAAGAATTACATAAAAGAAACTAATCAGGGCCAGGGACAGATAGTATAATGATTATATAAAGAGACTCTTATGCCTGAGGCTTGAAAGTCCCAGATTCAGTCCCCCGCAATACCATAAGCTGAGTAGTATTGTTCAGTGAGGATCATAGTTCCTCAGTTCTTTTTTTTTTAAAATTAATTAATTATTTATTTAATTTATTTATTCCCTTTTGTTGCCCTTGTTTTATTGTTGTAGTTATTATTGTTGTTGTCGTTGTTGGATAGGACAGAGAGAAATGGAGAGAGGAGGGGAAGACAGAGAGGGGGAGAGAAAGACAGACACCTGCAGACCTGCTTCACTGCCTGTGAAGCGGCTCCCCTGCAGGTGGGGAAACGGGGTTCGAACCGGGATCCTTATGCCGGTCCTTGTGCTTTGCGCCACCTGCGCTTAACCCGCTGCGCTACAGTCCGACTCCCCCTTTTTTTTTTTTTTTTTTAAAGATTTTATTTATTGAGAAAGATAGCAGGAAAGAGAGAAAGAGCCAGGCATCACTATGGTACATGTGCTGTGCTGCTGAGGATTGAACTTGGGATCTCATGCTTGAGGGTCCAATGCTTTATCCACTGTGCTCCGTCCTGGACCACAGTTCCTCATTTCTATAATAAATGAACCCAAGGTGACCTTTTAAAGCTGATCTCAGTCAAATGCAGATCTTAATTTTTGTGTGTCTGGAAAATGAGAGAAGCAAGATAAATGCTGCCTAGAGATATATTCTGTCCAGTAAAACCACCTATAGCTATTTAATTAAAAGTAAAAGTAGTGTCTCTCTTGTACTGGCCACATTATAAGTAGTGTAGTGTCTGTTGCATTAGATAGCATAGCTATCGAACACTCCTCCCATTTAGAAAGGTTCTTGGAAAGCACTGCTTTAGATCTTAACCTCTCCTCTGTTCCCCATCGCCTTTTGTGTGGGAGACTGCCTCCTACCTATAGGTTATATCCTAGCCATTAGGTAGTGAGTTAAGATACTTTTTTTTTTCTCTCCCAAATTGACTTCTCTTTATTTTGTATTTCATTTGGTAGAGCCACCATTTCCCTCATGTTAGGAGGCTCAGAATTATCTTCCTCAAAAAGTATTTTTAGATTGTTGATTTTCCTGCCCCCGGGGCTTTCACTGGGGCTTGGTGCCTGCATAAGGACCTGCATACAGCTCCCAGCTGTCATGGCCCTCCTCCTCTATTAGAGGGTCAGAGACAGAAGTGGAAAGGGGGAGAGAGAGACATACAGAGAAGGAGAGATACTGTAGCACTCTTTCACTGCTTGTAAAGCTTCCCCCTTGCAGGTGGGGACTGGGAGCTGGAATCTGGGTCTTCGGCATGCCTGGCAGCTACACCACCATCTTTTCTGTGACACTCAGAGCTAGCTTTTCTCCATTTTGTTTCTTAGTCTGTTACTTGAGTTCTTAAAACAGACTGAATTTGGTCCTCTACCTTCATTTTTTTTTCTCTTTATATTTCACTTAGCTTGTGCCAACTTTCATTTAAGAATTCAGATTTTTCCTTTTTAAGATATATTTTATGACAGAGTGATAAAAAGAGGAAAGAGAAAATTGAGAACACTCCTTTTCCTGTGTGGGCCTGGGAACTGGTCCTGGAGCCCAATGTAGGCAAAGCATGCCGACTACTCCCATAACAGCTTCCCTGGGTGCAAGAATTCAGATTTTGGGTCCTGTGCTTAAGTGTTTTTTTTTTTTTCCCTTTATATTCCATAATTCCTTCTCAGTCAGTTGAGAATTTTAAGATGGCTTATCTGTTAGAAACCCCGTAATTTGTCATTTCTGTTCATAGCAGCAGCAGTCTGTTAGTTTTCTTGTCCTTTGCTAAAACTATTGCTATTCCCAATTTGATAATACGTAATATATGTGTGTGCATATATAATTTTTAGCGAGAGCACTGCTCAGCTCTGGCTTCTAGAGGTACAGGGGATGTACCATGCCTTACTGTGTATGAAGTCTTAGGTTTAAGTTCTGGCATTACATGGCATATGGGGATGAGAGGTCTCCATGGATAGGAGCATTGTTGAGGTGTCTCTCCTTTCTTTTCTTTTCTTTTTTTTTTTTAATTTTAATTTTTAATTTTTTTATTTTTTGCCTCCAGGGTTATTGCTGGTGCTCGGTGCCTGCACTACAAATCCACTGCTCCTGGAGGCTGTTTTGTTGCCTTTGTTGTTGTGCTTGTTGTAGTTGTTGTTGTCATAGCTGCTGTTGTTGGATAGGACAGAGAGAAATGGAGAGAGGAGGGGAAGACAGAGAGGAGGAGAGAAAGACACCTGCAGACCTGCTTCACTGCTTGTGAAGCAACCTCCTGTAGGTGGGGAGCCGGGGGCTCGAACCGGGATCCCTACGCCAGCCCTTGTGCTTTGCACCATGCGCACTTGACTCGCTGCGCTACCGCCCAACTCCCGTGTCTCTCCTTTCTGTGTACACTTTTTGAAAAGACCAAAAATTTTTTTTGTTTGTTAATGAGAGAACCAGAGCATCACTCTGGCACAAACACAGATTTGTAGAAAAATAAATATTTTCACCCCTTGTCAGTGTTATTCTGAAAAAGGCTTTTCAGATTTTATTTATTTATTAATGAGGTACAGAGAAAGAACCAGATAATACTCTGGTACAGATGCTGCTAGGGATTGAACTTGGGACCACATGCCTGAGAATCCAGTGCCTTATCCATTGTGCCACCTCCCCGACCACAGAAAACACAGATTCTTCAGAGGCTGGCGTTTTATCTCCAGAGGAGGGAGAAAGTATTAATGGGAGCCACCCGATCATATTCTCTTGTTTTGCAGCAGGAGCCAGAGGAGGAGAATGGACTGGAAGAAACAAAGACAGAACCACCAAATAGATCAAGGTGTCTGGCCAAAAGAAAAATCGCACGTATGGCTTCATTTTCCTCTTGATAACGGTTTGAAAATTGCAACTCATAGAATTGACAGGGATTTCTTTTTTCCCCATTAGAAAGAGATTTTTTTTTTTTTAAATATATTCCCTTTTGTTGCCCTTTTTTTTTTTTTTTTAATTGTTGTAGTTGCTGTTGATGTCGTCGTTGTTGGATAGGACAGAGAGAAATGGAGAGAGGAGGGGAAGACGGGGAGAGAAAGACACACCTGCAGACCTTATGAAGCGACCCCCCTGCAGGTGGGGAGCAGGGGACTCAAACCGGGATCCTTACGCCAGTCCTTGTGCTTTGTGCCACCAACGCTTAACCTGCTGCGCTACCGCCCGACTCCCAGGAAGAGATTTCTATGAATGTGGGTTTATGTGTTTCTTATTCTGAGTCCCATTCGATTTTTTGGGGGAGTCATGGCCTGGGAGGTGATACAGGGGCTAACCTTAGGAACATGAGGTCCCTGACACTGCACATGTCGGAGTGCCCCTCTGGCCTCTCTCTCTCCTCCTCTTACTGTTTTCTGCAGTGCCTGATGAGGGACTGAGGACTTGCACATGCGCAATATGGGGAGGTAACTCACTTAAATTGGAATATAGTAGAGTGTATAGTTTGCATCTTTCAAGTATTAAGAAGATATGCTTATTAGAGTTTGAAAAGGTTTTTTTGTTTTTTGTTTTTCTTTTTTTACCAGTTGAACTATTTCCCTGGTCACTAGTTGTAGTTGTTTTAGATTTCCAGTCTGAAAAATCCTGTATCTCTGCTATGCCTGGTTCAGTTGCTTATTCTGTCTCTTGTTCAAATTGTTTGTTTGTTGTTTTTTTTTTTTGGCTTCCAGGGTTATCACTGGGGCTCGGTGCCTGCACTATGAATCCACTGCTCCTGGAGGCCATTTTTCCCCATTTTTTTTCTTTGTTATTGCTGTCGTTGTTGGATAGGACAGAGAGAAATGGAGAGAGGAGGGGAAGACGGGGAGAGAAAGACAGACACCTGCAGACCTGCCTCAATGCCTGAGAAGCGACTCCCCTGCAGGTGGAAAGCTGGGGGCTCGAACCGGGATCCTTGTGCCAGTCCTTGCACTTCGCGCCTTGTACTCAACCCGCTACACCTCTGACCCTCACCCCCTCAAATTGTTTTTTTGCTAGTTGGTATACTTAGTGATATTTTTCTTTTTTCTTCTTTTTTTAAAAAATAGTTTATTTATTCATGAGAAAGATAGAAGAGAAAGAACCAGACATCCCTCTGGTACATGTGCTGCTGGGGCTCGAACTTAGGACCTCATGGTTGAGAATCCAATGCTTTATCCACTGTGCCACCTCCCGGACCACTAGTGATGTTTTTCTTAATGGCCAACTATGAGGTTCCAGGTAAAATTAACCATTGTAACAGCCTTTAGTAACATGGTGGGTAAGTGTAGGAGTGGCCTTCTGTATTCTCGGACTTTCTGATAATATCCCATTAGTTTAGTGTGTCAAACTAGTTTTTCCTCAGTTACACCTTGTTGAAAGAACAGAGTTGGGGGTCGAGCGGTGGTGCAGTGGGTTAAGCGCATGTGGCGCAAAGTGCAAGGACTGACGTAAGGATCCCGGTTCGAGCCCCCGGCTCCCCACCTACAGGGGTGTCGCTTCACAGGCTGTTAAGCAGGTCTGCAGGTGTCTGTCTTTCTCTCCCCCTCTCTGTCTTCCCCTCCTCTCTCCATTTCTCTCTGTCCTATCCAACAACGAACAACATCAACAATGGCAATAATAATAACCACAACAAGGCTACAACAACAAGGGGGAAAAAAATGGCCTCCAGGAGCGATGGATTCATGGTGCAGGCACCGAGCCCAGCAATAACCTTGGACGAAAAAAAAAAAAAAATGAACAGAGTCATACTCAGGTGTTCGTTAAAATTGTTCTTTTTTCTTTTTCCCTTTCCCTTGCAGGGCACTCTAGTAATTTTTCCCCTGCCTTTACTGTGCAAACCAAGATTAGCTTTTGTAGGTAAAACTCACAAAAGTGTTGGTGCTTCATAAGGCTTGAGTCCCCCTGGAGATTTTAGCTCACTGAACCGTAACACTATGTCAATTACAATTAAGTTTTCCTACTTTAACACTAGTTTCTTATTTTTATTATTATTATTTTTTGCTTCCAGGGTTATTGCTGGGGGACAGTGCCTGCAGTATAAATCCACTGCTCCTGGAGGCCATTTTTCCCATTTTGTTACCCTGTTGTTGTTGCTATTGTTGTTGGATAGGACAGAAATCAAGAGAGGAGGGGAAAATGGGGAGAGAAAGATAGACACCTGCACACCTGCTTCACTGCCTCTGAAGTGACCCCCTGCAGGTGGGGCTTGAACCGGGATCCCTGCACTGGTGCTTGTGCTTCAGGTCATGACGCTGGTCTCTGTGGCAGATTCTCTGAATCTGAATCTCTGTTTGGGCAGACTGAGCCACTGTGTTCCAGATCTGTCTGTCACTGAGTGTTGGAGGCTGCAGTTTGCCCTGTGACCCTCCCTTATGTGGCCAAGAAGAGGTGTTGCTTGTTCATTCTAGTCAGCTTTTTAGTTGGTCAGACTGGCAGCTTGTAAGGTCTTTACATGTAAAGCCAGGAATTGATTGTGTCACCCCCATTAGGCAGTCACTTGAGTTCCTCATATATTTTAGTGCTGTCTCCATTTTATCATTTTTACATGTCTTCATGACTAGCATTTTAAGCAGATTCGTTTATTTCTTTAGTTCATGAGTGAAAGAGAGCAGGAGAGTGCACGGAGCACTGTACTGACATAAGTGGTATCAGGGATCAAGCTCCAGGCCTCACAGATGCATGTCCTGTACTCTGCTGAACCACATGACGTTAGAGTAACAACTCTTGTTGTGGGGTAAGTGTCAGAGACCACCTGAGACCAGTTCAGTTAAATTTGAGTCTTTATTAAGCCGCCTGGTGACTACACTCAACCGCTAAAAGCTCTGCTCAGAGTGCAGCCCCGAGTTCAGTGTAGCACAACCACTTATAGGGGGCAAGCACAGAAAGTAAGCTAGGTTACGGAAGCCAAACATGCGGTGGTTAGGGTGGCCTGTTACTGCAGTCAGGTCAGGACAGCCCATTATGGAAACAATCAACAATTAATAATTTCAGAACACTAAGATCTACTTCTTGTTGGCAAGTAAAGCGGTTGTACAGGTTCAGGTTCAGGTCAAGATGGAGTCAGTTATGCTAAGGGAGTGGGGACCCTGCCACACTCTGAGCCTCTGGAGTTAACATGCTTAGTTTATTGCTGCTTAACCATTGACTTTTTTTTCTTTTTTCCCTTTGGTAGCACTGAGTTGCCATACATGATTTGCTTTGGACTGCTTTTTAAGCAGAGGGAGAGAGACCACAGCAGCAGTTTCCCTTCAGGCTATAGTTCCTCACATGTTATGCTGGTTCTCTAACCTGGGCTTCCTGCCTGGCAAGTGAGCTGTCTTTTGAGTTCTCATTGCCTTGTCTTTTCAGGTGTTGAAGTCTGCTTGGATCTTGACAGTGTGGTGGATATCTTCTTGTTGCTTTTTTTTTTTTTTTTGCAAAGCCTGTATTTGTTTATGTCATTGAGGAGGGCTTCATAGTCCTGACTTGCTTTTTTCAAGTGGAAGGGAGAGAGAGAAATCACAGCACCAAAGCTTCCTCCAGAGCCACGAGTCTTGACAACTTTTGTTGCCCTTGTTTTTTTATTGTTGTTGTCATTGTTGGATAGGACAGAGAGAAATGGAGAGAGGGAGGGGAAGACAGAGAGGGGAAGAGAGAGACAGACACCTGCAGACCTGCTTAACAGCCTGTGAAGCGACTCCCCTGCAGGTGGGGAGCTGGGGGCTCGAACCAGGATCCTTCCTCTGGTCCTTGAGCTTTGCTACATGTGCGCTTAACCTGCTGCGCTACTTCCCTACTCAGAGTTGTGGGAACTTGAACGGGGGTTGTGAGCATAGTTAGAGCTGGTGCTTTCGCAGGTGAGTTATCTCGCTGGGTATTTATGTTTATTTATTATTTGCTCTGTTACATATAGGAGAGAGAATATGTGAGAGAGGGGGGCTGGGCAGTGGGTTAAGTGCATATGGCATGAAGCTCAAGGACCGGCGGAAGGATCCCGGTTTGAGCCCCACGGCTCCCCACCTGTAGGAGGGTCGCTTCACAAGTGGTGAAGCAGGTCTGCAGGTATCTGTCTTTCTCTCCTCCTCACTGTCTCCCCTCCTTTCTCGATTTCTCTCTGTCATATCCAACAACGACAGCAATAACAACAATAATAATAACAGCAGTAATGATAAAACAACAAGGGTAACAAAGGGGAAAAATGCCCTCCAGGAGTAGTGGATTTGTAGTGCAGGCACTGAGCCCCATCAATAACCCTGGAGGCAAAAAAAAAAAAAAAGTGAGAGAGACAAGCCAGAACATCATTCTGGTATGTGTGGTGCTAGGGTAAAATCAGAAACCTCAGGTGTGTAAGTTCAAAGGTTTACCAATTAAGCTGTTTTCATAGCTGTAGAATTTTTTTTAAAAGACTTTAATTAATTTTTACCAGCGCATTATTCAGCTCTGGCTTATGGTGGTGTAGGGGATTGAATCTGGAACTTCGGAGCCTCAGACTTGAGTGTCTCTTTGCATAGCCATTATTCTGTCTCCCCCCACCCTCTTTCTTCTTTCTACCTTTCCTTCTATTTATTTATGAGGGAGAAAGGGAGGGAGAGAATGAGAAACCAGAGTATCATTCTGACGTGAGCTCAGAACTGCAAGTCCAGTGCTTTCCTCACTGTGCTACTTCCTGGGCTGTGATGGCCTCCTCATGTGTGGCATTTTTCGGTGGTCACCTGGGGGTAAGTTTCCAGAAGTGGTATCACACCTATCTGTAAGTGTTTTGACACAGTATCTTAAGACTTTACAAAGTGTTGGATGAGTGCTCACTGTACTGGCTACATGAAGGTAAATCTGCTTTACTATAGTTGCAGAATTGTGTGAGAGGAAAGCCCTCAGAAGATCTGGCAGGAAAATAATTTGTTTATTTTGAATGTAATGGTCTTTTAGCCATTTTAAATACCCACACATTATACAGGTTCACTGTGCATCTCTCCAGTTTTGTCTTCTGGATTATTAACAGCCTCTTTGCACATCTCAGTGGGAGGCTAACGGGAATGTTGGGAGACATTAATCATCATAAATTATGACCAGCACAATCAGCTTCATGCAAGTTGTGTACAACTATTTATCTCAGCATATTTGTCTGATAAGCTGAGTCAGGTCAATTCAGTTGGAGCTTCTCAGGTTAATACTTGTTAACATTCTCCTTACAGCAGTATGTTTCCAGGTGGGAATCATTGGATGGATGGATGGATGGATGGATGGATGGATGGATGGATGGATGGATAGATAGGGAGGGGCACCACAATACTGGTGCTCCCTCCTATGTGGTGGGGGGCCAGGCTTAAGCCTGGGTGGCTGCACTATTCAACTGAGCTATTTTGCCAGCCCCAGGTTTTTTTTTTTTTTTTTTTTTTTTTTCCCCAGATCACTTTTAAGCTCCAGCTTAGACCCAGACAGTCTGGCTCTGGAGTCTCCCTCTTTCCCAGGTTTTAGAAAAGCAGAATCACAGTGTGTTATGAATTCCAAGTTTTAGTTTCAGTGGTAGGGCACTAGGGTAGACAGTATGGCAGAGTCTCATCTCTTGAGAACCTTTAGGGGGTGGAGTGTTCTCAGAAGTAGAATATTGCAGGAAGTGCAGATAACTCTTCTGCGTTTCATGATTTTTTTCCCCCTTTTAAAAATATTTATTTATTTACTCTCTTTTGTTGCCCTTGTTGTTTTGTGTTGTAGTTATTATTGTCATTGTTGTTGCATAGGACAGAGAGAAATGGAGAGAGGAGGGAAAGACGGGGAGAGAAAGACACCTGCTGTGAAGGAACTCCCCTGCAGGTGGGGAGTTGGGGCTGGAACCGGGATCCTTATGCTGGTCCTTGCACTTTGCACCACATGTGCTTAACCTACTATGCTATTGCCCAACTCCCACTCTGATTTTTTAAAGAAAAAGAGAGAGAGAGAAAGAAAGGAAGAGAGAGAAGTAGAGCATTTGATTTGCAGGCATGAGGTTGTGACTTCAGTCCCCAGCACCTCATATGCCAGTGATACTCTAGTTCTTGCTCCTTCTCTGTCATGTTAATAAATAAATATTTATTTTTTGGGGTTGTATTGTTCTTTTATTTATTTATTTAAATTTCTTTATTGGGGAATTAATGTTTTACATTCGACAGTAAATACAATAGTTTGTACATGCATAACATTTCCCAGTTTTCCATATAACAATACAACCCCCACTAGGTCCTCTGTCATCCTTCTTGGACCTGTACTCTCCCACCCACCCCAGAGTCTTCTACTTTGGTGCAATACACCAACTCCAGTTCAGGTTCTACTTGTGTTTTCTTTTCTTTTCTTTTTTTTAAATTTATTTCTTTATTGGGGAATTAATGTTTTACATTCAATAGTAAATACAATAGTTTGTACATGCATAACATTCCCCAGTTTCCCATTTAACAATACAACCCCCACTATGTCATTTATCATCCTTCATGGACCTGTATTCTCCCCACCCACCCACCCCAGAGTCTTTTACTTTGGTGGGATACACCAATTCCATTTCAGGTTCTACTTGTGCTTTCTTTTCTGATCTTGTTTTTCAACTTCTGCCTGAGAGATCATCCCATATTCATCCTTCTGTTTCTGACTTATTTCACTTAACATGAATTTTTCAAGGTCCATCCAAGATCGGCTGAAAACGGTGAAGTCACCATTTTTAATAGTTGAGTAGTATTCCATTGTATATATATATACCACAACTTGCTCAGCCACTCATCTGTTGTTGGACACCTGGGTTGCTTCCAGGTTTTGGCTATTACAAATTGTGCTGCCAAGAACATATGTGTACACAGATCTTTTTGGATGGGTGTGTTGGGTTCCTTAGGATATATCCCCAGGAGAGGAATTGCAGGGTCATAGGGTAGGTCCACTTCTAGCCTTTTGAGAGTTCTCTAGATTGTTCTCCACAGAGGTTGGACCAATTGACATTCCCACCAGCAGTGTAGGAGGGTTCCTTTGACCCCACACCCTCTCCAGCATTTGCTGCTGTTACCTTTTCTGATGTATGACATTCTCAGAGGAGTGAAGTGATATCTCATTGTTGTCTTGATTTGCATTTCTCTGACAATCAGAGACTTGGAGCATTTTTTTCATGTGTTTCTCGGCCTTTTGGATCTCTTCTGTGGTGAATATTCTGTCCATATCCTCCCCCTATTTTTGGATGGGGTTATTTGTTGTCTTGTTGTTGAGATTTGCAAGTTCTTTATGTATTCTGGTTATTAGCCTCTTGTCTGATATATGGCATGTAAAGATCTCCAATTCTGTGAGGGGTCTCTTGGTTTGTGTAGTAGTTTCTTTAGCTGTGCAGAAGCTTTTTAATTTGATGTAGTCCGATAGGTTTATGCTTGTCTTAGTCTTCTTTGTAATTGGATTCGTTTCATTGAAGATGTCTTTAAAATTTATGCAGAAAAGAGGTCTGCCAATATTTTCCTCTAAGTATCTGATAGTTTGTGGTCTAACATCCAAGTCCTTGATCCACTTGGAATTTGCTTTTGTATTTGGTGAAATATAGTGGTTCAGTTTCATTCTTCTGCATGTTTCAACCCATTTTTTCCAACATCATTTGTTGAAGAGACTTTGCTTTCCCCATTTAATAGTCTGAGCCCCTTTGTCAAAGATTAGATGTCCATTGGTGTGGGGGCTTAATTCTGGGCTCTCAGTTCTATTCCATTGGTCAGTATGTCTATTCATGTTTCAGTACCAAGCAGTTTTGATGACAATGGCCCTATAATACAATTTGAGATCTAGGAGTGTGATGCCTCCAGTTCTGTTCTTTTTTCTCAAGATTGTTTTGGCAATTCTAGGTCTTTTCTGTTCCAGATAAACATTTGTGGCATTTGTTCTATTCTCCTAAAAAATGTGGTTGGGATCTTGATTGGGATAGCATTAAATTTGTAGATGGCTCTGGGTAATATATTCATTTTGATGATGTTAATTCTTCCAACCCATGAACATGGAATATCTTTCCACTTCTTTGTGTCTTTTTCAATTTCCTTGAGTAGTGACTCATAATTTTCAGTATACATTCTTTGGTTAGGTTTACTCCTAGATATTTTATTGTTTTTGTTGCTATAGTAAAAGGAATTGATTTCTGGATTTCAGTTTCTTCTAACTTAGTGTTTGCATAGAGGAATGCCATTGACTTTTGAATGTTAATTTTGTAGCCTGATACCTTACTGTATTGCCTGATGATTTCCAAAAGCTTCTTGCTGGATTCCTTAGGTTTTTCCATGTATACTATCATGTCATCTGCAAATAAGGAGAGTTTGACTTCTTCTCTTCCAATCTGTATGCCTTTAATTCCTTGCTCCTGCCTGATTGCTATGGCAAGAACTTCCAACACTATGTTGAATAGTAATGGTGATAGTGGGCAGCCCTGTCTAGTACCTGATCTGAGTGGAAATGCTTCCAGTTTTTCACCATTGAGTATGATGTTGGCTGTAGGTTTGCTATATATAGACTCCACTATCTTGAGGAATTTTCCATCTATTCCAATTTTTTGTAGTGTTTTGATCATAAAGGGATGTTGTATTTTGTCAGAGGCTTTCTCTGCATCTATTGATATGACCATGTGGTTTTTGGTCTAGCTTTTGTTGATGCGGTGAATCACGTTGATTTTTTTTTTTTAACATATATTAAACCAACCTTGTATGCCTGGGATAAACCCCACTTGGTCGGTCATGATGAACTTTAATATACTGCTGTATCCGTGCTAGAATTTTGTTCAATATTTTAGCATCTATTGATATTGGTATTTTAGTATCAGAGATATTGGTCTGAAGTTTTCTTTTTTGGTTGTGTCTGCTTTTAGTATCAGAGTGATGTTGGCTTCATAGAAGCTAGAAGGGAGTATTCCAGTGTCTTCAATCTTCTGGAAGACTTAAAAGTAGAGGTACTAGTTCTTCTTTGAAGGTTTTGTAGAATTCATTTGTGAAGCCATCTGGCCCAGGACTTTTATTTTTGGGAAGATTTTTGATGACTGTTTCAATTTCATTAGCTGTGATGGGCCTGTTCATGTTATCTACTTCCTCTTAGTTTTGGAAGTTGGTAGGTATCTAGGAAATTGTCCATTTCTTTCAGGTTCACTAGCTTGGTGGCATATAGTTGTTCATAGACATGATTTTTTAAAAAAGTTTTTTTTTAATCTTTATTTATTGGATCAGTCAGAAATTGAGAGGGAGAGAGGAAGAGAGACACCTTCAATACTGCTTCACCACTTACAAAGCTTTCCCCCTGCAGGTGGGGACCAGGGGCTCAAACCCGGTCCCTTGAGCATTGTCTACAACCAGGTGCACCGTCACACCCGGCCCCATGCTTCATTTTTTTGTTTCTCTTAATTGAACATCCAGGATGTAATTAGCTTTTTCTGGATGAACTGATGATTCCATTAGGAATGCCAGTCTTTTTCATCTTAACACTTCCAGTGATCTGTTATTTTAACTTGGAGTTTTCTGATGACTATTACGGATGCTTTTGCTTGTTTCAGTAGTTTTTTTTGGTCAAGTATCTGTCTGGACTTACTGTTCATTATTTAAAATATGAGTTTGCTTTCTTTTTCTTTCTCTCTCTCTCTCTTTTTTTTTTTTTTATCAAAGCAAAGCACTTATCAGCTGTGGTTTATGGTGGTTCAGGGGATTGAATCTGGAACTTTGTAGCCTCAGGCATGAGAGTCTCTTTGCAGAACCATTGTGCTATCTCCTCCTACCTGTACTGAATTGTAGGGGTTGTCTGTATAATCTGGGTAGTTGCCTTTATTTATTTATTTATTTATTTTCCCCTGTTTGTTGCCCTTTTTATCATTATTATTGCTATTAGTATTGTTATTGTTGCTGTTGTTGGATAGGACAGAGATAAATCTAGAGAGGAGGGGAGATAGAGAGGGGGAGAGAAAGACACTTGCAGACCTGCTTCACCGCTTGTGAAATGACCCCCCTGCAGGTGGGGAGTTGGGGGCTCGAACCGGGATCCTTAGGCTGGTCTTTGTGCTTTGCACCATGTGCACTTAACCTGGTGTACTGCCGCCTGACACCCGAGTACTTGCCTTTTCTTAGTTTATATCTGTTGTGGAAATATTCTTTTTCTTTTTTTTTTTTTTAAACCAGAACCGTGCTCAGTTCTTGGTGTGGGGGATTGAACCTGGGACTTTGGAGTCTTAGGCTTGAGGGTCTGTTTGCATAACCATTATGCTATCTTTTCCCTTTTTTCCTTTTATTTGATAGGATTTTGAGAAATTGACAGGGGAGGAAGAGTTTGAGAGGGAGAGAGATAGAAAAACACCTACAGGATTTGCTTCACTGGTGAACCTTCCTCCCTGCAGGCAGGGACTGGGGGCTTGAACCCAGGTTCTTGTGCATAACATGTGCTCAACTGGGTGTGCTCTCCCCTTCCCCTAGTGGAAATGTTTTTAATTAATAATTCAATTTTAGGACTAGCGAGATAGCTCACCTGGATGGTATCCCGTTTTGTCATAAGCTTGACCCAGGCTTCAGTTTGGCCCTTCCAGACTGGAGGAAGCTTTGATGCACTGGCATCCCTTCCTCACTCCTTTGGTTTCTCACTGTTTCTTTCTGAAAAAGTTGACCCAGCACAGTGAAGACCTGGTAGCTGGAAAAAAAGTCAGTTTTTAATAGTTGTATGGCTGTTCAGAGTTTCTGTTTTGTGTCTCAGTTTTCAAAAATTGCTTTTTATCAACGATTTTTTATTTATTCATTAACATGAGATAGAGCCCGAGTGAGTGAGCTCCAGAGCACCATTCTGGTGCATGTGATGCTGGGGATCGAACTGGAAATGCCAGGAATCAAACTCAGGACCCCATACTGTTGGCTTCAGTACTCCAGCCAGTGTGCCACTTCCCAGACTGTGTGTGTGTTTCTTTTCAGTCGTTGAGGGGCTTCACTGCTCTGGGTGATAATGTTTTCAGCTAAGTTGTCTTCTGTAGAAAATTTTAATGATTCTGTTTTTTGCCTCCATGCTTACTCAGTGTTCATCATGTTCCTCTTCTCTCTTCCCTATTCTCTCACAGAGATGACAGAGGAAGAACAGTTTGCTCTGGCTCTGAAAATGAGCGAACAGGAAGCTAGAGAGGTGAACAGCCAAGAGGAAGAGGAGGAGGCACTCTTGAGGAAAGCCATCGCTGAGAGCCTGAATGTAAATATGCTGTGTTACAAATGTCTGAGGATGTGATCAGTATTTTATTTCTGCGTGTTGGTGGTGGCGTTAGGAACTGTCAATAGCTTTAGTAATTCATAGTTTGTTTCGTTTTTTTTTTGGTTTTGTTTTGTTTTTGCCTCCAGGGTCATTGCTGGGGCTTGCTGCCTGCACTACAAATCTACTGCTCCTGGTGGCCACGTTTTCTGTTTTACTGGATAGGACAGAGAGAAATTGAGAGAGGAGGGGAAGGTAGAGAGGGAGAGAGAAAGATACCTGCAGACCTGCTTTACTGCTTGTGAAGTGACTCCCCTGCAGGTGGGGAGCCGGGTGCTTGAATTGCATGGATCCTTGCACGGGTCCTTGCGCTGCTACTATGTGCTTAACCTGGTGTGCCACTGCCGGCCCCCAATTCATAGGTTTTGCTTTTTTTAAACAAATATTTTCTGTGCTAAATTGCTGGTGAGCCCAATTTGAAGAAGTGTTCTGTTTAAATCTGTGTTGGTTTCTCCCATCGCACACCTTTTTAGTCCCTGACTTGTGAGAACTATAGTAGTCGACAGCTTCTGAGAGATTTACCAAGCACCTAGAAACCAAATGAGCTTATTTTCCTGTTTTGTGGGCAGAGCAGAGAGAATAAGAAATGGAAGTGGCTTATGGAGAGAAGAAAAGAAAGATTAAAAAAATTTCAAATAAGATAGATTGTAACTTGAATATGCATCGCTGAAATGCTTTCGACGGGAAGGATATTTGCCGGTGGCAGGTTCTGAGCCACCGCGTACGCCCCTCACCTTCTCTCTGTTAGGAAAGGGGCTAATGTAGCCCAGTCACCGTGGGCTGCACTTTGTACTTAGTGACACTTGGTACTTGCTGAGATACATTGAATGGAGCAGCTATGTTCTGGAGAGGACAGTCTCTTAGCGACAGGGGCCTCTTCTTTGTGTCCTTCCTATGCCTCATGTGTAGCTGTTTTAATAATCAACCTGGTCTGGTGTGGGATCACTTGTTTCAGAGCTGCCGGCCTTCTGATGCGTCTGCTACTACATCTCCACCGCTGGCTACCGGATCGTCTTCACAGTCCCAGCAAGAGAAAACCGCAGACTCTGGGACCACTGAAGGCATGTCTCCCCGTTCTGACTCCTTCCACTCATCAAGTGTAACTGTACCACAGGGATCTTATGCTAAGAGTAGATAAACAGAAGGTCCCCAAATCCCTTTAGTGATATTAAGGAGGTTTAATCAGAAAGTACTTGAGACCTCACTAATATCCAGCAAGTATACTTTGAACTCCAAGGAGAAAAAAAAAAACAAAAAACCTGGCATTTGATTCATAAAGCTAAAGAAGAACCATAAAAAATTATGTAAATCTTAGTGATAATTTACCAAGCCCTCTTAATAAAAAAAGTTTGTCCTTGGCCCTACTTTTTCTTAAATACCTACAGGCATTTTGCAGCTGGTACCTCCATCACTGTTAAAAGGCTCACATATCAGTCAGGGAAACAAGACTGAGGAAAGAGAGAAGCCGGGGGACCACACTGGAAACATGGAAGAGGAGCCGGTCTCTGGCAGCTCAGGAGGCTGGGACCAGTCAAGCCAGCCAGTGTTTGAGAATGGAAACATTAAGTGTCCTGACAACTGTACTGGCCACTTGGCTGAGCACAGCCAGTGTGAGAAGCCACAGGAAAGTGCTGGCAGGGAGTGTGCTTTTCACAAAGCGTCTCAGGGCAGGGAGCACACACCTAGGCACTGTCTGCCTACCCCAGAAGATGCTAAAAGTCTCCAGGATGGTGGGGGCACTGTGCACTACTTTTGGGGTATTCCATTCTGCCCTGCTGGAGTAGATCCTAACCAATATACCAAGGTCATTCTCTGCCAGCTGGAGGTTTATCAAAAGAGCCTGAAAATGGCTCAGAGGCAGCTCTTAAAAAAGAAAGAGTTTGGGGACCCAGTGTTACCTAGACTACCTTCTCTGATGCAGAGTGAATATGACCAAGGGGATCAGGCTAGTGAGAAAAATGAAGGTGTCTCAGAAGATATGGGAGATGAAGACTCAAAAGAGGACAGTCAGGAGTCTAGGGCATCTGACTGGCACTCAGAAACCAAGGACTTCCAAGAAAGCACAATTAAAAGCTTGAAAGAGAAACTTTTGTTGGAGGAAGAACCAACAACCAGTCACGGTCAGGTAAGGGTCAGTGATGCTGTGATTAAGGATGATTTATTCACAGGTTGCACAAGGATTCTTTTGAGCTGTCTTACCTTCTTACGGTCTTTCCCCCTGAATTTTAAATGAACACATGCTCATTATGGAAAACTAGAAAAGTGTGGAAGAGTCTAAGAAGAAAACCATTAAGCATAATCCTAACATCAAGAGACAATCATGACTTCTGTCTGAGAAAAAGATTTTCAATGAAATGAGAGCACTTTGTCTTTCTCTCACTTCATGGTTTATTTTATCCTGTATACTTTTCAGCTAAGTATAGTTGAGAACATTGTTCTGTCATGTGGGATGTACCGTAAATCATTGGTTGTATATGAAATTTCATATTTCTAAGAAGTTAGTGTTTTGAAGAGGTAATAATTAAAAGATTAAATAATAAAATGTTCACATGATTCAACTTAAAAAGACAAGTAAGGGGAGTCGGGCGGTAGCGCAGCAGGTTAAGCGCACGTGGCGCAAAGTGCAAGGACCGGCACAAGGATCCTGGTTCGAGCCCCCGGCTCCCCACCTGCAGGGGAGTCGCTTCACAGGCGGTGAAGCAGGTCTTTCTCTCCTCCTCTCTGTCTTCCCCTCCTCTCTCCATTTCTGTCCTATCCAACAACGACAACATCAATAATAACTACAACAATAAAAAACAAGGGCAACAAAAGGGAATAAATATTAAAAAAAACAACAACAAGGGGGCCAGAAGGACTGGGTTGGAGCCCTTGTCCACCACTTGGGGGCATTAAGCGGGGGACTTGACAAGCAGTGGGGCAGTACTATGGTGCCCCTCATCTCTCTGGATTTGAGCAGGCACAAAGCCCCCATGGTTTGAAAAAACAGAAAAGACTACTCTTCTGTTCCCATCCCCAGGCAACTAGAACCCCTTCTAGGAGTCAGTGCTTGTTACTGGTTTCTAGTGTATAATTACAAAATACTTGAGGCACTAAGTCAAACGTGTACATGTTCTTGACCTAATCTTATTTTATTTTTTTTTAAATTTTTATTTATTTTATTTATTTATTCCCTTTTGTTGCCCTTGTTGTTGTTTTTTTTAATTGTTGTAGTTATTATTGTTGTTGTCGTTGTTGGATAGGACAGAGAGAAATGGAGAGAGGAGGGGAAGACAGAGAGGAGGAGAGAAAGATAGACACCTGCAGACCTGCTTCACCGCCTGTGAAGCAACTCCCCTGCAGGTGGGGAGCCGGGGTTCGAACCGGGATCCTTATGCCGGTCCCTGCGCTTCGTGCCATGTGCACTTAACCCGCTGCGCTACAGCCCAACTCCCGACCTAATCTTATTTTACACAGATGAGACTGTACCGTGCATATTACTCACCACTTGGTGCCCCTATGTCTGTGGTGAGAGCATTCTGTGATAGTAAAGGGCTTATTCTTTTATTTTGAATATTTAAGATGGCATGTCTAATGAACTTAGTGTATCCAGCTCTGTTGGTGGGTGTTTAGGTTGTCTTAAGTATTTTCTTTTCTTTTTTTTTCCCCCCAAAGATATTTATTTATTTATTTATTAATGAGAAAGATAAGAGGAGAGAAAGAACCAGATATCACTCTGGTACATGTGCTGCTGGAGATTGAACTCAGGACCTCATGCTTGAGAGTCTAGTACCTTAGCCACTGCGCCACCTCCCAGTCCACTGTTTAAGCATTTTCTTTGTACATGTTTACTTTCTTTTGCGAGATCACCCTTAGTTCTGGTGTGTGGTTGTGCCAGCAATTGAACGTTGGACCTCAGGGCCTCAGACGTGAAAACCTTTTGCAGAACCCATATGCTGTCTCCCTGATCCTCTTTCCAGCATTTTCTGTTGGCAACTTTACTTAGAGATGACTCTAGTGTAGAAGCTATTTGTAGGATAGTTCTGCATTTAATCGGTAGATCAAAATACAAGCCTTTGCAATTTTCTTAGCTGTTGCCAAATTCCTTCTGCACAACTGCAGATTTACACTCATTTGAGTTTATAAGTGCTGGCTCCGCATACCTATTACCAGTTTGGTGTTATCTGGAATTCTTGCTCTTTGCCAGTCTGAGAGCTGGAAAATAGTGTCTTAATGCACTCAATTTGCATATCTCTTCTACCTGTAGATGTGACCCATTTGTATTTTCTGTCTGTTTAGGCCGTGCAGGCATTTTTCTTCTTTATTGAGCCTTTTCATTAGCTGGACACGCTTTATACACGAGAAGTGGTGTTTTGTTGGGATATGACGCACAGAGTTTTCCTGTTTATTCCCCCCCATGATGCTGCATGTGTTTTGCTTGTGGTGGCTTTGTATAATGTACTGAGAACAGTCTCATCTGGGAACACTTAGGCTGCCTTCTTAGTCTCTTTCTGACATATCTAGATTGTATTTTATGTGAAAGTTTATTTTTCTCTCTGAATATTGTAAAAGCAGTCACATAATTGTAAGTGATTTTTTTTAAAGGGTATTATGTTTTATGATTATGCTTTATTTTGTTGCTAGTTCTGTTATTGGACTCTGAATTTTGTTACTTTCTGTGTCTTATGCTGAATTCAAAAAAGGTCAACTATGAGAAATTTCTTAGTATTGTTTAGAGAGCTTGGATTTGGAGTTTGAAGTTTCAATTTTGTGTTTTAGGTGACTGTGTTGCCTTTTGGCAAGCCATTTTAACCTTCCTGAATTTCAGGTTTTACATTTGTAAAATGAGAATAGTAGAGTTTGTCTTTGAGTCATTTAAATGGTTAAAGTGTGTGGTCCGGGAGGTGGCGCAGTGGCTAAAGCACTAGACTCTCAAGCATGAGGTCCTGAGTTCAATCCCCGGCAGCACAAGTACCAGAGTGATGTCTGGTTCTTTCTCTCTCTCCTATCATTTCTCATTAATGAATAAATAAAAATATTTAAAAAAAATAAATGGTTAAAGTGAAAAAAATGGTTAAAGTGAATTATGTAAAATGCCAGCTGAGATGGAAATGACAGGCACTCAGTGGATGATAGTTCTCTCTGAGGGACAGTCATTGAGGGGATCTGTGGGAATCATCTTTCCTTAGCAGCCCTCTCCACCCACATTTTGAAAGATTGCAATATGGAAAGAAGGCAGTTTTATTAGCAGCTCCCTTTTCCATATGAAAGTTAGAGATGTTTATGATAATGTGTGTTCTTTGCAATTCAGAGATGCTTCTTCTATGGGAATAAGTGAACACTTAATGAACTTGAGTTGTTAGTTTGAAAGAGTCCCAGGAACCAGAAATGCATCAAGCTTTGAGGTTTGAAAGCAAGCAGTACCTTTGGAGTTAGGCCACTGTCATGTGTGACCTCATTAAATTGAAGTTCTCTAACATCATGAACAGACCACAAGTACTACGGAAAGTATTACTAATTGGTACCATTGAGCTAAAACAAATCAAGCTCTCCTGGTGAAAAAAAAAAAAAGCCTATCACAAGAAGGCAGAATGCTTCTTAAATTCTCAGATAGAATACTAAGTCTAGGGAGTCGGGCTGTAGTGCAGCGGGTTAAGCGCAGGTGGTGCAAAGCACAAGGACCGGCATAAGGATCCCAGTTCGAACCCCACTTCCCCACCTGCAGGGGAGTCGCTTCACAGGTGGTGAAGCAGGTCTGCAGGTGTCTATCTTTCTCTCCTCCTCTCTGTCTTCCCCTCCTCTCTCCATTTCTCTCTGTCCTATCCAACAACGACAACAACAATAAAACAACAAGGGCAACAAAAGGGAATAAATAAATAAAATAAATATTTAAAAAAAAAGCCATAAAAAAAAGAATACTAAGTCTAGACGTAACCAAGTCTAGAGCAGGGTAAGTCTAGACAATGATCTGTGCGGGACTGAGAAATTGCTCACTGCATGGGGAGCCTGCCTGTCATGTATGGCCCTGGGTGCAAGACCTGGCACACCATATGGAAAGTGTTATGGTGGCACTGAGGGGAGCTCTCTTGCTATGATATCTCTCTCTCTTGGACTGTCTGTCTCTCTCCCACTCTGAATGAAAGTTGGCCCAGTGGGGGGTGGGGTTGATAGCATAATGGTTGTGCAAACAAACTTGTCAGTGCCTGAGGCTCTGAAGTCCCAGGTTCATCCCCCCCCCATAAGCCAGAGCTGACCAGTGCTCTGATTTAAAAAAAAAAAAAAGAAAAAAGAAAGTTGGCCCAGCACGGTGAGAAACAAAAAGAGGTGTGTTCCCCTCCTACCCCCAGCTTTTTTCCTGCAGACTGGCTTCCTTTGCTTCTTAGTTTCACTTGGTGGATGTAAACTGATGCTTTAGCTCCCAAACCTAAATGTAGGCTAGAAAAGTTTCATTTTACTTCTCTCTCTCTTTCTCCCTCTCTTCCTTTCCCCTTCTCCCCAGAGCACTACTCAGCTCTGGCTTATGGTGATGTGGGGGATTGAACCTGGGACCTGGGAACCTCGGGCACGAGAGTCTGTGTGCATAACCATTATACTACCTCCCATGCCCTAGGAGATTTACTGTTTTTTTTTTAATTTCAATTCTTATTTACTTATTTAAATTTTTATTTATTGACAAGACCATAGGATAAAAGGAGTACAATTCCACACAATTCCCACCACCAAAACTCTGTATCCAATCCCCTCTTGATATTTTTTCTATTTATTTTTTTTAATTTATTAAATTTTTTTTTTTATTTATAAAAAGGAAACATTGACTAAACCATAAGATAAGAGGGTTACAACTCCACACAATTCCCACCACCAGAACTCTGTATCCCATTCCCTCCCCTGATAGCTTTCCTATTCTTTAACTCTCTGGGGGTATGGACCCAAGGTCATTGTGGGTTGCAGAAGGTTGAATGTCAGCTTTCTGTCATTGCTTCCCCGCTGAACATGGGCATTGGCAGGCCGACCCTACTCCCAGCCTGTCTCTCTTTCCCTAGTGGGGAAGGGCTCTGGGGGAGCGGAGCTCCAGGACACATTGGTGGGGTTGTCTGTCCAGGGAAGTCTGGTCGGCGTCCTGCTAGCGTCTGGAACCTGGTGGTTGAAAAGAGAGTTAACATACACAGCCAAACAAATTGTTGACCAGTCATGGACCAAAAGGCTGGAATAGTGCAGATGAAGAGTTTGGGGGGGGGGGCTCCATTTTGTAGATAGCTAGTAGGCATATTTTAGTTACATTCCAAAGGGCCTGTGGCTATACTAGTTTTTTTTTTTTTTTCTTTTTTCCCTTGAGCCTGAAATCTGATATGCAGGTGGATCCAAGTTATTGTCTGGGGAGATGATGTCATGGTTGGAAAAAAGGACCAGAAAGCTGGATCAAGGAAGAGAGTAGCTCCCTGATATGGGAAAGGGGTATAAGTATTGTTGACTATAAAGGAGATGTACTCTTTGTTCTAATTCCATGCTCAAACTTCTAGGAAAGGATTTATGGGCCACATGGGGTTAGTAGTCCTTACCAGGGGTGGTGGTGACTTGAAGGGGCAGTATGCGAAATTGTACAAATGCCTGTGAATGCAGTGGGAGGGGTGATGGATGGTTCCTTCTGTAAGAGGGAGGGGTGGGAGTCAGAGAGGAGGGAACCAGGCAGACAAACCTGTAGGCATGTAGTGCACTTATTACCGCGCCTCTTAGAAATCTTAGTTGCCGCCCTGCCCCCCCCCAGTGCCTGGGATGAGCCCAGTGCTCTCCTGCCGAGCAGCCTCCTCAGTGCATTGTTCCTGTTCTGAGACAGACCAGAGCACCCTTTCACCATTCATGAAGTCTCACCCGTCTCTGTCTGTGGTGCTCTCACATGGCGCCAGGGGACAAGTCTGGGGTCTCATGCAAGCAAGGCGTGCGCTGTACCCACAGGACCACCTCAGTGCTGTGGGATCTCTCCTCAGCTTCTGCTTTTGTACTTCTAAAAATAATCTTTTTTTTTTTAATTTCTTTATTGGGGAATTAATGTTTTACATTCAACAGTAAATACAATAGTTCGTACATGCATAACATTTCCCAGTTTTTCATATAACAATACAACCCCCACTGGGTCCTCTGTCATCCTTCTTGGATCTGTATTCCCCCCACCACCCACCCACCCACCCCAGAGTCTTTTACTTGGGTGCAATACGCCAATTCCAGTTCAGGTTCTACTTGTGTTTTCTTTCCTGATCTTGTTTTTCAGCTTCTGCCTGAGAAAATAATCTTTACTTGTGTTGTTTTGAGAAGACAGAGAACTTGAGAGGGACGAGGGTAGAGAGGGAGAGAGACATACCTGCAGCATTGCATCACTCACTGTTTGTGAAGTTTCCCCCTGCCGGTGGGAACCAGCAGCTTGAGCCTTCATCCTTGAGCACTGAAACATCTCCTCAGCTGGGTGCACCACCATCTCCCCCACCTCCTTTTAAAAAATTTTTTTTTTTTTTTTAAACAGAGCACTGCTCAGCTCTGACTTCCAGTGGTGTGGGAGATTGAACCTGGCACATTGGAGGCTTGGGCACAAGAGTCTCTTTGCATAACCATTATGCTATCTGCCCTGCCCCAGCCCCTTGTATTTTATAAGTTATTTATGCCATCATTTTCCAAATGATGCCAAAATGATTTATAGATTTTACTTTTTATCATTATGTAGTAAGTAAGCTATCTGAAGATCTCATCAGTATTTTAGAAGTTTAACTGGTTATTTTGGCTGTGATAATTTTATTTTTAAAAAACAATTTTTTTAAAAATTAAAATGAGTGTCCTTAGTGCTGGGTTAAAGAGTGAACATGAAAGAAAGATTTTCTTAGTAATTTTTTATTTGTTATTAACAGTTTGTTACAAGATTGCAGTGTACAGTTCCACACCACATCTGTCACCAGAGTTCCATATCCCCGTCATCGTTCCCATAAGAAGAGACTTGTTAATTATTGCCAAACAACTTTCCAGAAAGGTTGCTTCCATTTGTACTCTGTCCAACATTTTGAGATTACCTTGTTCATTGCATTCTTGTCAGTATGGAGTAATGTCTAAGGAGACAAACTTACTATTTTTTTTACATTAATTAAAAAATTTTTTAAAAAAATTATCTTTATTGGAAAATAAAGCCAGAAATCAAGAGGGAGGGGGTGATAGAGAGGGAGAGAGACAGAGAGACTCCTGCAGCCCTGCTTCACCACTTGTAAAGCTTTCCCCCTACAGGTGGGGACCGGGGGCTCGAACCCGGGTCCTTGCACATTGTAATTAATACATGAGCTCAACCAAGTGCACCACCACCTGACCCTACATATTTTATTTTTATTGGATAGGGAAAGGGAGAAATTGAGAGGGAAAGGGAGATAGGGAGAGAGAAAGAGAAATACCAATACACTACTTCACTGCTTGTGAAGCTTTCCCCCTGCAGGTGCTAGGGGCTTACGCATGGTAACGTGTAATCACCCAGCTGCACAACCACCGGACCCACTAAACTTACTAATTTTATAAGTGAATCCTTCACACTTTGTAATGCATCAGGACTTATGTTCAAGCCTCCATCTGCCTGCTACTTTGGGAGCACCAGGCAAAGGGAAGCTTCATGAGCTGTGGAGCAATGGTGTGGTATCTCTCATTTGCTTTTGTCTTTCATCTCTGTCCAAGAAAAAACAAACGAACAAAAAATGGTGGCATTATGCAGGCACAAAGCCCCAGTGAAAATCCTGGTTGGAAAAAAAAATTGAATGTGCTTGTTAAATATATTATTTTTTTATTGATTATATAGTTTTCTTAGAGTTGCCAATATTCAGGACTTCTGGTTGATAGTTAGCAAGAGTCCCAGGACCAGGGACTGAGAAACTTAGGTTTTCATGCAAACTTCTTAGATGAGGGCTTAATGGTTATGCAAAAAGACCTTTCATGCCTAGGCTCCAAAGTCCTGGGTTCAATTCCCAGCACCACCATAAGCCAGGGTTGAGCAGTGCTCTGGTAAAAAGTAAATAAATATTCTTCTTTAGTTAGACTCGGGAGATAGCAAAGTGGTTATACAGAAAAGCCTTTGTGCCTGATGAACCAAAGGTTCCAAGTTCAACCCCCAGCACCACCAGAAGCTAGAGTTTAGCAGTGTCCTGGAAAACAGAAACAAAATAAACACTCAAACCCTAGATGATAGTGACCTTGTAAATGAAAATGAGAGACCATCCTGCTGGCTGGAAGGCAGGGAGGTAGAGGGCTAGTATGTTGGCAGGTCACTACTCTTCAGGGTCTGATTCTAATTTTTTTTTTTTTTGAAAGAAGTTTTAAAACCTTTATTCCCTTTTGTTACCCTTGTTGTTTTATTGTTGTAGTTATTATTGTTTTTATTGATGTTGTAGTTGTTGGATAGGACAGAGAAACGGAGAGAGGAAGGGAAGACAGAGAGGGAGGAGAGAGACACCTGCAGACCTGCTTCACTGCTTCTGAAGCAACCCCCTGCAGGCGGGGGGCGGGGGAGGGCTTGAACCGGGATCCTTGCAATTTGTGCCACCTGCGCTCAACCCGCTGCGCTACTGCCTGACCCTCTGCTTTTTTTTTTTAAGTTTAGATACTGGAATTTTGTTTCCCAGAAATGACCAGATTGTGTGGGGGTGTGAAAACTGACTTTGACTAACCAATGTTCTCACTATCGGGAAGGCTGAAATAGTAGTCAGACTACAAAAGTAATCAGAAAATGGAAATTTTAAGGCATGATTCATTAGGTTCTGGAAAGATTCGATGAGTTATCAATAGCAGAGGACATTTCTGTGGTGGTCAGATGATGTGCGCATTCTCTTTCTAGGCCATGGTATTGAAGACACTGCTTGATTCCAGATCTTTGGATTTTTCTTTTTTTAGATTTATTATGAACTATTCCCTTCCCATTAACATGTTTCTGCAGGAACACTGCAATGTCATGATTTCTTAGTTAAAATTACATTCCTGTCATGCTTCCCTGTCCACCTTAGATTGAAATATTCTTTTCAGAGTTTGCTTGTTTTGCGATGTTTCCATGTTCTGGAACAATCTCAGTTTTTCCTTCTGTTCCTGTAACGGCCATTGACTTGTAAGTTTCGAAATTAAAAATAATTCTTTAAAATGAAGACATTCGGGTTCAAACCCCCGGCCCCCACCTGCAGGAGGAAAGCTTTGCAAGTGGTGAAGTAGTGCTGCAGGTGTCTGTCTCGCTCCTTCTCTAGCACCCTCTTAATTTCTGGCTGTCTCTATCCAATAAATAAAGAAACAAAAAAAAATTTTAAAAAAATGAAGACGTTCTTGGAACTCCCTGTTGAAACAGTTGGGAAGATCATTGAGTAAACAGTGTTGCAGTGGTGGTTAGAGGGTTAAACTCCTCTTGAAAACTATATTTCTTCATTTCTTCTTTCCCAGAACACTGCTCAGTCTGGCTTATGGTGGTCTGGTGGTTCAGGGGCTTGAAACTGGCACCTCAGAATATGACAGTCTGTTTGTATAACCACTATGTTATCTTCCCCCACCTGTAAACTAGCTTTTTTTTCTTTTTAAAATTTGTTTGTTTATTTTTCCTTTTTTGTTGCCCTTGTTGTTTAACATTGTTGTGGTTATTGATGTTGTTGTTGTTGGTTAGGGCAGAGAGAAATGGAGAGAGGAGGGGAAGACAGAGAGGGGCAGAGAAAGGTAGACACCTGCAGACCTGCTTTACCACTTGTGAAGTGACTCCCCTGCAGGTGGGGAGCCGGGGCCTCCAACTGGGAGTCTTACGCCGGTCCTTGTGCTTTGCACCACCTGCATTTAACCCACTGCGCCACTGCCCGACTCCCGTAAACTAGCTTTTTAAAGTTTAGCTTTGCTCATTTCTAAAATAACTCAGTACTTGTTGTCTCAAGAGATTGTTGTGAGGAAAGAAGACAGTATATGTGACATGATTAGCAGATATTTGGCACTTAGTACATGTACAATAATTAAAAATAATTAACAGTGAGCACGATAAGGGTTTGCTTTAGTCCAGAGTAGGTGGAGATAGATATCTTACACACATCAGCGCCATGACTGCTTCTGAGCTCCAGTGATTCGGAAAAGGTAAAGTTCCTTTAAATGGGCACTAGGTGTCAGTATTTGCTTTCCTTTTTCTCATTTGCTATTTCAGGAATGAAGCAGTGTTTTGTCACTATCGGGTCCAAACAAATAGTCAGGTGAAGTATTTATTGCTGTTGTATTTTAGTCCTTTTGACAGTTTTGTTCAGCCCTCATTTTTCATGATGACTCCATTCCCAATCATTGTACAGCTTTGTCTTCCGTTTGACTGAAGGCTCATCTCAGCTATTCCTCGTTATTTTGTATATTTCATCATTTATGTGAGTGCTAGAGAGATGCCTAACTTGTTGAGGTTATTTATATCCTGTTAGGAAACCCTGGAAACTTCAGCCAGTGGCTTTACATCAGCTGGAGAAAGCCTCACAGCTCTGGCACTTCCTCAGTTCCCCAGGGTGGCAGTAACTGTTTTTTCCGTGCTCTTTCATGCATCTGCAGTTAATGAGTTGACACACCAACTGTACCATTAATCATAGACAATCATCTTTTCCTTATCCAGTTGCTATTTGTTGTATTTCTTTTCTCCTCAGAAAAAAAATGTTCACTTAGGACTTTACTAGCTTTTTCTTGAGATCAAACTGAAAAAGATGCTTCCTCACCTCTACCCTTCTGGGAATCTTAGCGTAGTTAGGATATATGACCTGCTTTTCCTTACTAACAATCAGTGTTTGATTGCAGTGGCCCAGTAGACAGGCTGTGAATGCTGCACCCCAGTCCTGAATGTAGCCTGGGAGTACTGCGGGGCAGGACGTGTGTACCTGTGAACTCTTAGCTTACAGCGCAGGATGCTGTGAGCTCCCAGACGTTTGTTTGTTGACTGAGTGCTTTACAAGTACAATTCAGAGTGAGGAGTCAAGGTGCTGGAGTATGTAGCCTGGTGCACTGTTCAGCCTGTCTCTCCCAACTTGAGTATCACTTTATTTAAGCAGTGTTTTTTTTGTTTTTTTTTTTTACCAGAGCACTGCTCAGCTCTGGTTTATGATGGTGTGGGGGGACTGAACCTGGGACCTCTGGTGCCTCAGGCATGAAAATTTTTTTTTTTTTTTTTCCATTAGAACTGCTGCAGGTGTCTCCCTCTTTCTCATCTCCTTTCCTCTCAGTTTCTCTTTCTCTTCTCTCTCCCCTCCCCCATGTGGTCAGATATTAAACTATAATGGCAGACTTGTGGCAAAGGATTCCAGGTAGCCTTCTCTTAGAGATGTCCTATCCTATGTAATGTATGATTTGGTTGGGCTTGTTTTTCCCAACTCAGTATTTTTGTTGAAAACAACTTTTCTGTATATCTCCTCCTTTTACAACAAAAACTATACTTTTCTGAAATCATCATTCATTTGAATTACCAGTATTAAATGTCTTAGATTTCACAGTGTCAAAAATGTGTTTTTCTTGTTTAATTCTCACATTAACACTCTATGAGATGATCATACATATTTTAAGATGAGGAAACAGATTTAGGTGTGACGTATCTGGGGTTACAAAGTTGATAGGTGTTTCATCTGTTTTTTAAATTCTAGTCTCTTGGCTGCTCAGGCTCTACTTACCCTTTTTACTAAAGCTTACTTAATGTGAAATGTTTTATTCTTATTGCTAATTCTGAGTGACAGTGTTGAGCAATTACATTTTTAAAAGAGGAACAGAAGTCAGTTCATCTCTGCCTGTATATTTAGAGTGTCACGTGTCTCTTTGCAGTCTTGCCAAGGACTATTTGTTGAGAAAACTTCTGAAGAAGGAAACTCTGTACCTGACTCACAAAGGTAAGACTAATAGTAACATTATTCTGGGTGTGAATTCTCTAATGCCTGAATAAGAGATAAACCACATGGGTGGGACTATATAGATAGCCAGGGGCTTTGCAACTAGTTTTGACAAGCAGAGTCCAAGAGAAAGCATTGTTGCCTCTGACTCAAATATGCATCTCAGAGAGACTTGGACTACTAAGGTGGAAGAACTCTTAGAGACTTTCTCGCCTGGTTAGGGCTAGGGCTAGGGCTGGGGCTGTTAGGGTTAGGGTTAGGCACCAGTCCTGTTTACCTGATCTCCCCATGACCTTTGCTCCCCTGGTTCTGTTTATTTTGTCTCTGTAACCGACCATATACATCTTTCTCATATGCCCCTAAGACTTATATCCTCTTTGGAGCATTCTGTTTACTCAAGCCACATTCAGCCCGCATTTCTCTCTCTCTGTCTGTTCTGTGACACCTTTACTCTGGTTGTATCTCATCTTTCCCTTACATGGTTGTGTTTGCAATACCTCCCTAGTTATTCTCGTCAGTTGATTGATGGGGTCTTGTGTCCTTTTTTTCTTTTTTTAAATATTTTATTTATTAATGAGAAAGATAGGGGAGAGAGGAAGAACCAGACATCACTCTGGTATGTGTGCTGCTGGGGATTGAACTCGCGATCTCATGGTTGAGAGTCCAATGCTTTATCCACTTTGCCTTCTCCCAGACCACTTTTAAAAAATTTTTTATTATGTTTATTTATTTATTGGATAGAGACAGCCAGAAATTGAGAGAGTAGGGGGTGATAGTGAGGGAGTGAGAGGACGGGGTAGATAGTATAATCGTTATGCAAAGAGACTCTCATGCCTGAGGTTCTGAAGTCTTAGGTTCAATCCCCTGCACTACCATAAGCCAGAGCTGAGCAGTGCTCAGGTAAAAAAATAAAATAAAATAAGGGCGAGAGACCGAGAGATGCCTGCAGCCCTCCTTCACCATTTATGAAGCTTTCCTCCTGCAGGTGGGACTGGGGGCTGAACCTGAGTCCTTGCGCACTGTAACATGTGCACTCAACCAGGTGCGCCACCACCCAGCCTCCGGGTCTTGTGTCTTTTCACATTAATTGTATATAGTGGTTGATGGGTTACAGGCTGCACTATATACTGGGGCAGCAGGTGACCTTTGGAAATCACTCAAGAGCTTAATTTCGAGTTGTGTGGCCTTTGTCTCCCATATGGAAATTGAGTTGCTTTTTGCTGTAATTTAGATGGGGTTTTTAGGCTTTTAGCTAGGCTGATACTACTAGGTATTTCTTTGTGAGAAGAAGAATATGGTTTTGGTTTCATTCTCCTGCTGTTAAAACTTTAACTGAGTAGGCCTTCTGCTACCCGCAGGCCCCTCTGCTTTGTTGTGGTGAGCCTTGTGTAGAGCAGATGTAGGTTTTAATAAATGATTATACACTTTGTCACCAGGAGAGAGTTGGACTCACAGGCAATGTGGTTTGACTTCAAATTGATTAGTCCATTTTATAAATGTCGGCAAATTGTTTTGTGAGGGACACTTTGAATAGAACCCAAATGTTACATGCAGAGTAAACTGGTTTGGATGTATAACGAATGCTGTAAGATGTTTTATTTAGAAAGAGAAATCACTTGTGGTTTCCTATCAGGATTGAGTTACTTATCATGAATCAGCAGCTGTGGTTACTCTCTCTTCTCTGTGGTCCTTGGTTGATGTGAGGATTTGTGCTTTTTAAGCATCCTCTTGCATAGTTGATCAAACTCATCAAAAACTCTATGAAGCTTGAGGGGCCTCTCTTAAATGCTCAGATCTCTCAGGCTTGTGTCCGTGTGTCAGGAAGAGATTGCAGTCCACAAACAGGGCAAAGCAGAGGTTGGATGAGGGGAGCAAGTCATAATTATGTTTTTATCGGAAGGGATGTTCAGCTTGTGTGGGCAGATTTTTTACTGGAGGGCCGTTTGGAGCTGTATGTTGTTTTGTTGCCTGAGAAGCCACATCTTGAGATAAAGAGGACGCTCAGCTGCAAGTTGAGGGGAAGCTAGTGTGTTGCCAGGAGCATCCCCACGTCTTCTCTTGAGGAGTTTACAGAGCTCTAGGCCTTCAGAAGGCTGGGGTGGACTCCCTTGCCACCCTCAGGTAGGATTGAGCTTCTGTCTCCAGTGGTGTTTGTAGATAGTCTTTACCCATCAACCTTCCTCCGAGAAGATACGGGGGGTGGGGGGGGGAAAGCAGCATTCATTTAATGACTTCACTGGCACTGAAATCAGCATGTCTGTTTTCTCAGTTTCTGGCCTAGAGTTCTCACTGTTTGTTTATTTTTATTTTATTTATTATTTTTTCTTTCCTAGCATTGCTGCTTTGACCAGTAAGAGAAGTTCAGTTCTTAGGCCCGAGTGTTCTGCAGACGAAATCACTGTGTGTCCTGGTAAGTACCTTACTTTGCTTTGACTGAATTTATCTCAGCTCTCTACCTCTCTGTGCTCATGAGTTTTGTAGACTTTGCCAACCCATCTTCATGTTTGTGTGTTCGCATGTTTACATTCTGACATACATATATATATATGACGCAAACATGCATGCGAGCACACTCTTGAGGGCGAGGAGATAGATAGCTTGGTAGTGCCCACAGTGTGCTGTGTGTGAGGACCTGGGTTAGAGCTCCTGCCAACATATGGAAGCACTGTGCAAAGGGAAGGAAGCTTCCCTAGCAGTGAGGCAGTTCTGTGGTATCTTCTCTATTTATATATCTGTCTCTTTCCCTTTCTCTATCTCAGTCTCTTTCCAGAAAAGGGAAATCAAAAGGGGATCACTGGCAACAGTAGAATCACACAGATGTGAAATCCAGTGAAGCTTTGGTAGGAAAAAAGTTAAATCCTTAAAAAAAATAAACAGTCTGGGGTCAGCTGGTGGCATGCCTGGTTAAGCGCACATATTACAGTATGCAAGGACTTGGGTTCAAGCCCCTGGTCCCCACCTGCGGAAGAGAGGTTTCATGAGCCACGAAGCAGGACTGCAGGTATCTCTCTTCCTCTCTATCCCCTTTCAATTTCTATATCTTCTATTTCTTTATTAATACAAAGCAAAACAAAACAAAACAACCCGTCAGGAATGGTGGATTGTGCAGGCACCAAGCCTCAGCAATAACCTTGGTGGCAAAAAACAAAACAAAAACAGCCAAAGCTTATTTCACTGGGGGCGGGTGGAAGGGCATTTCTGCAGATGTGCTCCCGCCTTGGTTTTCTCACGGACATTGACCCTTGTTGGTGTAGCAGCTTTATTAGAGAGAGGGCAGGAGAGCTTCGGGGATGGCACGCACTTCATAGTTCGTGCTGGTTTGTGAGCTTTCAAAGTCCTCTAAGCTGTTTGTCCTAATGCAGGGTGTTGTATGAGACCCTTTTACTTAGTTTTCACAGGGCTGTATTGAGGTCTTTTTTTTTAAAGTATATTTTATTTTAATGATAGAGAAGAAAGAGTAGAGAGAGACCAAAGCCCTGCTGAGCTCAGGCTTATGGGGGACTGGAGGTTGAACCTGGGACTTTCGAGCCTCGGGCCTTGAAGTCTTTTTGCATAACCATTGTGCTGTCACTCCTGCCCCACTCAGGAGGTTTTCCTGCATAGGGAAACCAGAAATTTAATTTTGTGCATAGTTCTTTTTTTTTTTTTTTTTTCCTCCTCCAGGGTTATTGCTGGGCTCGGTGCCTGCACCATGAATCCACCGCTCCTGGAGGCCATTTTTTTCCCCCTTTTGTTGCCCTTGTTGTAGCTTCGTTGTGGTTATTATTATTGCCCTTGTTGACACAATTCGTTGTTGGATAGGACAGAGAAAAATGGAGAGAGGAGGGGAAGACAGAGAGGGAGAGAGAAAGACAGACACCTGCAGACCTGCTTCACCGCCTATGAAGCGACTCCCCTGCAGGTGGGGAGCCAGGGGCTCGAACTGGGATCCTTACCCCGTCCCTGCGCTTTGCGCCACATGCGCTTAACCCACTGGGCCACCGCCCGACCCCCATGCATAGTTCTTTTATCATCATTATTAATACTATTTAAAAATCTCTCTGATTTTTTTTTGCCACTGGGGTTATTGCTGGGACTTAGTGCTGACATAACAAACGGCTCCTGGTGGCCATCCCCCGCCTTCTTTTGTTGATAGAGACAGAGAGATTGAGAAGGAAGGGGGAGATAGAAAAGAGATGCCTTGGAGTCCAGCTGTAGCGCAGCGGGTTAAGTGCAGGTGGCGCAAAGCTCAAGGACCGGCGTAAGGATCCCGGTTCGAGCCCCCGGCTCCCCACCTGCAGGGGAGTCGCTTCACAGGCGGTGAAGCAGGTCTGCAGGTGTCTGTCTTTCTCTCCCCTCTCTGTCTAACCCCTCCTCTCTCCATTTCTCTCTGTCCTATCCAACAACGACATCAATAATAACTACAACAATAAAACAAGGGCAACAAAAAGGTATAAATAAATAAATATTAAAAAATATAAAAAAAAGAAAAAAAAAGAGATACCTTGGGAGCTGGGTTAAGTGCACATGGTGCAAAGCACAAAGGCCGGTGAAAGGATCCTGGTTCGAGCCCCCATCTATCCACCGGTTGGAGATTGCTTCGCAAGTGGTGAAGCAGGTTTGCAGGTGTCTTATCTATCTCTCTGTCCTATCCAACAAGAACAACTATGACAACAGTAACAACTACAACAAGGGCAACAAAAGGGGAAAAAATGGCCTCCAGGAGCAGTGGATTCCTAGTCAGGCACCGAGCCCCAGCGATAGCCCTGGAGGCCACAAAAAAAAAAAAAAAAAAACCACCTTGAAACCCGCCCCCCCCCCCCCAGATGGTGCTGGGGCTTTGGGTTTTGAACCCTGTTATGGTACTTGGTAATGTTTGTGCTCTACTGGGTGTACTACTGCCCAGCCTCTCATCAACATTTTTATTTTTTAATTATACTTATTAGATAGAGGCCAGAAATCAAGAGGAAGGGGGTGCTAGAGAGGGAGATAGACAGACACCTGCAGCCCTGCTTCACTGCTCGTGAAGTGTCTCTCCTGCAGGTGGGGACCAGGGGCTCGAACCTGAGTCCTTGCGCACTGTATAGTGTGCTCAGCCAGTTGTGCCACCACCAGGCCCCCTCATTGACTTATTTTAAATCTTAGACAGAATACTTAAAACTGCACTTTTCCTTTTTGTTCATTGTAGAGATGAAAAGATGTGTACTTACTTTAGGTGTAAGGTGTTCATTCAGAGTTGCACATGGATTTTTTGTTTGTTTGTTTGTTTTCGCTTTCAGGGTTATCGCTGGGGCTGGGTGTCTGCACTACAAATCCACTGCTCCTGGAGGCCATTTTTCCCATTTTTGTTACCTTTGTTGCTAAAACTGTTGTTGGACAGGACAGAGAAATCGAGAGAGGAGGGGGAGAGAAAGATAGACACCTGCAGACCTGCTTCATAGATTTCCTTCACCACTTAAGAAGCAACCCCCCTGCATGTGGGGAGCTGAGGGCTCGAACTGCGATTCTTATGTCGGTCTGTGCGCTTTGCACTTTATGTGCTTAACCTGCTTTGCTACTTACTGTCTGGCCCCTGGATTGATTTTAATAAACAGTATTTTTGGTTTTTTGGCTACCAACCAGTATTTTCTTTTTTTTTTAAATTTATTTTCTTTATTGGGGAATTAATGTTTTACATTCAACAGTAAATACAATAGTTTGTATATGCATAACATTCCCCAGTTTCCCATTTAACAATACAACCCCCACTATGTCATTTATCATCCTTCATGGACCTGTATTCTCCCCACCCACCCATCCCAGAGTCTTTTACTTGGGTGCAATATGCCAATTCCATTTCAGGTTCTACTTGTGTTTTCTTTTCTGATCTTGTTTTTCAACTTCTGCCTGAGAGTGAGATCATCCCATATTCATCCTTCTGTTTCTGACTTATTTCATTTAACATGAATTTTTCAAGGTCCATCCAAGATCGGCTGAAAACGGTGAAGTCACCATTTTTTACAGCTGAGTAGTATTCCATTGTGTATATATACCACAACTTGCTCAGCCACTCATCTGTTGTTGGACACCTGGGTTGCTTCCAGGTTTTGGCTGTTACAAATTGTGCTGCCAAGAACATATGTGTACACAGATTTTTTTGGATGGGTGTGTTGAGTTCCTTAGCATATATCCCCAGGAGAGGAATTGCAGGGTCATAGGGTAGGTCCATTTCTAGCCTTCGGAGAGTTCTCCAGACTGTTCTCCATAGAGGTTGGACCAATTGACATTCCCACCAGCAGTGCAGGAGGATTCCTTTGACCCCACACCCTCTCCAGCATTTGCTGCTGTTAACCTTTTCTGATGTATGACATTCTCAGAGGAGTGAAGTGATATCTCATTGTTGTCTTGATTTGCATTTCTCTGACAATCAGAGACTTGGAGCATTTTTTCATGTGTTTCTCGGCCTTTTGGATCTCTTCTGTGGTGAATATTCTGTCCAAGTCCTCCCCCCATTTTTGGATGGGGTTATTTGTTGTCTTGTTGTTGAGTCTGGCAAGCTCTTTATATATGTTGGTTATTAAACTCTTATCTGATGTATGACATGTAAAGATCTTCTCCCATTCTGTGAGGGGTCTCTTGGTTTGGGTAGTGGTTTCTTTTGCTGTGAAGAAGCTTTTTAATTTGATGTCCCATAGGTTTATACTTGCCTTAGTCTTCCTTGTAATTGGATTCGTTTCATTGAAAATGTCTTTAAAATTTATGCGGAAAAGAGTTCTGCCAATAGTTTCCTCTAAGTATTTGATAGTTTGTGGTCTAACATCCAAGTCCTTGATCCACTTGGAATTTACTTTTGTATTCGGTGAAATACAGTGATTCAGTTTCATTCTTCTGCATGTTTCAACCCATTGTTTCCAACACCATTTGTTGAAGAGACTCTGCTTTCCCCATGTAATAGTCTGGGCCTCTTTGTCAAAGATTAGATGTCCATAGGTGTGGGGCCTCATTTCTGGGCTCTCAATTCTATTCCACTGGTCAGTGTGTCTATTCATGTTCCAGTACCAAGCAGTTTTGATGACAATGGCCCTATAATACAGTTTGAGATCTGGGAGTGTGATGCCTCTGGTTCTGTTCTTTTTTCTCAAGATTGTTTTGGCAATTCTAGGTCTTTTCTGGTTCCAGATAAACATTTGTAACATTTTTTCTATTCTCCTAAAAAATGTGCTTGGGATCTTGATGGGGATAGCATTAAATTTGTAGATGGCTCTGGGTAATATATTCATTTTGATGATGTTAATTCTTCCAACCCATGAACATGGAATATCTTTCCACTTCTTTGTGTCTTTTTCAATTTCTTTGAGTAGTGACTCATAATTTTCAGTATACAAGTCTTTCACTTCTTTGGTTAGGTTTACTCCTAGATATTTTATTGTTTTTGTTGCTATATTAAAAGGAATTGATTTCTGGATTTCAATTTCTTCTAACTTAGTGTTTGCATAGAGGAATGCCACTGACTTTTGAATGTTAATTTTGTAGCCTGACACCTTACTGTATTGCCTGATGATTTCCAAAAGCTTCTTGCTGGATTCCTTAGGTTTTTCCATGTATACTATCATGTCATCTGCAAATAAGGAGAGTTTGACTTCTTCTCTTCCAATCTGTATCCCTTGAATTCCTTGCTCCTGCCTGATTGCTATGGCAAGAACTTCCAACACTATGTTGAATAGTAATGGTGATAGTGGGCAGCCCTGTCTAGTACCTGATCTGATTGGAAATGCTTCCAGTTTTTCACCACTGAGTATGATGTTGGCTGTAGGTTTGCTATATATAGACTCCACTATCTTCAGGAATTTTCCATCTAGTCCCATTTTTTGTAGTGTTTTGATCATAAAGGGATGTTGTATTTTGTCAGAGGCTTTCTCTGCATCTATTGATATGACCATGTGGTTTTTGGTCTTGCTTTTGTTGATGTGGTGGATCACATTGATTGATTTACGTATATTAAACCAACCTTGTATGCCTGGGATAAACCCCACTTGGTCATGATGAACAATCTTTTTGATATACTGCTGTATCCGGCTGGCTAGAATTTTGTTTAATATTTTCGCATCTGTGTTCATCAGAGATATTGGTCTGTAGTTTTCTTTTTTGGTTGTGTCCCTGTCTGCTTTTGGTATCAGGGTGATGTTGGCTTCATAGAAGCTGGCAGGGAGTATTCCAGTGTCTTCAATCTTCTGGAAGACTTTTAAAAGTAGAGGTATTAGTTCTTCTTTGAAGGTTTTGTAGAATTCATTTGTAAAACCATCTGGTCCAGGACTTTTATTTTTGGGGAGATGTTTGATAACTGTTTCAATTTCATTAGCTGTGATGGGCCTGTTCATGTTATCCACTTCCTCTTTACTTAGTTTTGGAAGTTGGTAGGTATCTAGGAAATGGTCCATTTCTTCCAGGTTCTCTAGCTTGGTGGCATATAGTTGTTCATAGAAGCTCGCATGATATGTTGAATTTCTGCGGTATCTGTTGTGATATCTCCTCTTTCATTTACTATCCGATTTATTTGGGTCTTCTCCCTTTTTTCTTTTGTGAGTCTGGCTAAAGGTTTGTCGATTTTGTTTACTCTTTCGAAGAACCAACATTTACTTTCGTTGATCTTTTGTATGTTTTTCCTATTCTCAGTGTTATTTATTTCTGCCCTAACTATAGTGATTTCTGTCCTTCTGGTTGCTTTAGGGTTCCTTTGTTGTTCTTCTTCTAGGTCTTTAAGATGTGCAATCAGGCTGTTTATTTGTGCTTTTTCTTATTTCCTAATGTGTGCTTGTATAGCTATGAACTTCCCTCTTAGGACTGCTTTAGCTGTGTCCCAAATATTTTGATAGCTTGTGTCTTCATTTTCATTGAACTCTCGAAACATTTTGATTTCTTCCTTGATTTCCTCTTTGACCCAGAAGTTGTTAAGAAGTGTACTGTTGAGCTTCCACATTTTGGGACTGTTACTAATCTTTTGTTGATTGTTAAGTGTTAGTTTAATTCCACTGTGTTCTGAGAAGATTCTTGGGATGATTTCAATGCTCTTGAATTGGCTGATGCTGTCTTTGTGGCCTAATATATGGTCTATCCTTGAGAATGACCCATGTGGATTTGAGTAAAATGTGTATTCCAGTTTCTTGGGATGAATGACTCTGAAAATGTCCAATAGTTCTAGTTTATCTATCTCTTCATTTAGCTTCCTTATGTCTTTATTGATTTTCTGCCTGGATGATCTGTCAAGTTGAGAGAGTGGGGTGTTGAAGTCCCATACTATGATTGTGTTACTGTTAATATATTGCTGTAGCTCTTTCAGTAGAAGTTTGATGTATTTAGATGGCTTCTCATTGGGTGCATAGATGTTAATAATTGTTAAGTCCTCTTGATTGATCCTCTGAGCATTAAGTAGTGTCCATTCCTATCTTTTTTAATCTTATCTATTTTAAAGTCTATCATGTCAGATATGAGAATAACTGCTCCTGCCCTTTTTTGTGGGCCATTGGCTTGTATGATAGTTTTCCATCCTTTCACTTTAAGTCTGTGTTTGTCTTGTTGAGTTCGGTGGGTTTCCTGTATACAGCATATTGTTGGGTTGTGTTTTCTGATCCATCTTCCTACTCTGTGTCTTTTAATAGGTGAATTCAGGTCATTGACATTTATTGATATCAAAGATTGAAGATATTTTAACGTCATTCTTGTAGAGTTTTAGAGTGTTTTGATATATTGTCCTATTTGTGGTGGTCTGGTTGTTTATAGGAGACCTTTCAGAACTTCTTTCAGGGCAGGCTTGGTGATGGTGGATTCCTTCAAGTGTTACTTGTCTGAGAAGGTTTTGATGCCTCCATCTAGTCTGAATGACAGTCTAGCAGGATATAGTATTCTTGGCTGAAAGCCTTTATCATTGAGCACTCACTTGATAGATATCTTGCCATTCTCTTCTGGCCTGTAGTGTTTGTATGGAGAAGTCTGCTGCTAATCTTATGGGTTTTCCTTTGTAGGTGACTCTTTGTTTTTCTCTTGCAGCCTTCGGGATCCTTTCTTTATCCTTATTCCTTTCCATTCTAAATTGGCTGTGTCTTGGTGTCTTTAGGTCTGGGTTAATTCTGTTTGGGACCCTCTGGGCTTCTTGAATTTTTATGTCTTTGATGTTGTCTAGACTAGAGAAGTTTTCAGCTACTATGACCTGGAAAATGCTTTCTTCCTCTCCTTCTCTTTCTTCCTCTGGTATGCCAATAATGCGTATATTGTTTCTTTTGAAGTCATCCCATAGGACTCTATTGTTGTTTTCAGCATCTCTTAATCTCTTTTTGAGATCTCTTACTTCTTTTTTAGTTGTCTCTAATTCATCCTCAATCTTGCTAATTCTGTCTTCAGCCTCATAGATTCTATTCTCTCTGCCCTCTACTGTTTTCTGGAGTTCATCTATTTTGTTGCCCTGCTCTGATACTGTTTTAGCTTGTTCAGCTAGTTGCCTTCTTAGTTCAGCGATTTCAGCTTTCAGCTCTCTAATAACCATGAGATAATTAGTATTTTCTTCCATATTCTCATTTGTTGTTCCTGCATTTCTGATTACAATTTTTTCAAATTCTTTACTCACTCCTGTTATTATTTCCTTAGCTAATGTTTGGATGTTGAACTCGTTGTTTTGTGCTTCACCCTCTGGAGGACTTTTAGCTGGACTCTTGTCCTGGTTCGATTCTCCAATATTTTTTCTTGTTGTTTTACCCATTTTATATATTATGTTATGAGTTCCCTTTATCAGTACTTTTCAAATTATTGATCACTATTTCCTGGATTGACTTTTGTCTAAGTAAGTTAATTAAAGGGTTCACAGTGGTGGAAGTTAACAGTTATTTCAATCCCTGAGTTGGAGCTCAGTGGTTTAAAAGCCTTTTTCTTTTTTCTTTTTTCCTTCCCTGTAAGCTATGGGAGCCTGAGGGCTTTTAAACTATCAATAGGCTTCTTAGCTTAATCACTGACTCCTGATCAAGAGATAAAGCAGGGTGTGGCAGAGAGAATCCAGTGGTTATGCAAAGAAACTTTCACAGCCCCTCAGCTATGCCACCGAGGTATAGGTCTTCTGAGTTTCCTGGTTAGATCTCTCTCCCCTGGTGTCCCTCCCTGCCACTGCTCCAGATTCTGAGGGTAGTAGCAATGGAGACTCAGAGTTGCACTTGGTGAGTCTCTGGGGAGTCCTCTCCTCCCTTCAGCTATCCCCTTGTTGGTGGAACAGAGTGGAGGTGGTGTCTCAATTGAGAAACTGCTGAACTGTTAGCAGTCACTTAATCTCTCCTTAGGCTCCTCTCTCCTCTCTGTCACCAGCCACACGTGTTTGTACTCACCGGTGATTTATTGGGTTCCTGTGGTCATTCTAGTCCTGTCTTGTTTAGGTCCCGGGTGATCTCCTTTGGTATTCCTAGTTGATCCGGGAGAGGAGAGAAGACGATCTGCTGCTCGTAGTTCTGCCTCCGGAAGTCAAATTCCCCAACCAGTATTTTCACTGGAGAGTAGCTCTTGCAGGATTCCCCTGCTCTTGGTGGACACTTTTTTTTTCCCCTTCTTTTAAGATAGAGGTTAAGAGAGAGGGAGAGACACCACAGCACTGCTCCATGGCTTGTGAAGCTTCCCCCTTGCATGGTGTCCCATGTGGTAGCTGGGGACTTGAAGCCATGCCCCACACGTAGCAAAATGTACACCTTACTGGGTGAACCTCCTGATCCCCCAAATAGTGTGAAGTGAACTAAGATACCCATTAAAGGAATTCGTGAGTAGAATCATTGTATATTTAAAGAATTACTTTGATACAGACTTATTTCTAAGAATTTGTTTCTGCTTATATTTGTTCTTTTAGCTTTTCCTAAAACCTTTTGTATTTGTCAGTAACCTTGGGTATGTGAAGCTGAGGGGGGTTCCCGTTAATGTTTAAACTCTTTGGGCAGCCAGTAAAGTAAAAAAAATTACCAAGTGTCTTAGCCAGTTCTCCCACCAATATCATATGTTAGAGTCAGAGAGGTTCAGAATTTTCTCTCTTCGGTTTCTTTCAAGTTTTTTCCTCAGAGACGCTCACACTGACCTTATATGCTAGTCCTGTAGATAGAAAAGTGAGAGCGAGAGCCAAGAACATCACTCCGGCACATTGAGATACCAGGGCTCGGACATGGGATTTTATTCCTGAGAATCCAGCACTCCATCCACTTTCCCACTTCCCAGGTCCCTGTACATATTTTCAAACACTTGGCAGTATCATTATAAAGACATATATTTATTTATTTTTAAATTTAACTATGTTGGTTTTTATTGAAAGTGATTTCTTAATTCATTCAAAGTGTATTTGGATTACTGCCTAATGATACTCTCACAGCTCACCACCAAGGGCTCTGATTTGGGCAGCAGCACTCAGAAATGCTGTACCCTCCTTGTGCAAAGAAAGCTTTACCCCCTCTCTGCCTGGGATCACTGACTTATGCCATCCTGCTGGGCAGCCACTAAGCCTTCAGATTTAGGATGATGGCATGTGACGTCACCCTGGGATCTCACAGGAGGAACTTGCAAATACAGTAGTCTTGAAAGCTTTAGTTAATGGGAGAGGGAAAAGCAAGCCCTTCATGACTGAGGTTAGGTAATTTTTATGATCATGACTTGCTGTCATTAGCTTGCTAATTAAGTCCAACTGTTTGCTGACATAAACTACTTCTAAATGAGATCGCAAAAGGTTTCCATAACATTACTGTTCCTCATGCTAAGAAAGTGAAAGTACTTCTCCATGGAGCCAGACTCCCGAGTCTCTTAAAACATGTAACTTTGGAGATGTGCATCTTAATTGCCAATGAATTTATTTTAAATGGAGGAAGAAGCGGAGGCTGTAGCTCAGCCTTTTTCTTTTTGTCTTACATTTCTGATGGTTCCAGGGCCTTGACATCACACAGACACACACAGACACACACAGACACACACACACAGACACACACACAGACACACACACACACAGACACACACACAGACACACACACACAGAACACACACAGACACACACACACACAGACACACACACACAGACACACACACACACAGACACACACACACACAGACACACACACACACGTTATTTACTTGGTTTTATGAAGGAGCACCTAGAACATTGCTCTGGCATATGGTGGTGCTGGGGCTTGAACTTGGGGACCCTGGTGCTTCAGACATGCAAATCCTGTGCTCTAAATAAAACAACATCTTCTAGTTGCTCACTTTGTTGAAAAAGTAGGCTTATAGCCATATTGACCATGTTGTATATGCTATTTGCATTGTTTATTTTTATGAAATGAATGACCCCTTGAAGTTGTTTTTGTAGTTGAATATTTTTTAATTGTTGTAGTTATTATTATTGTTGTTATTGATGTCATCGTTGTTGGAGAGGACAGAGAAATGGAGAGAGGAGGGGAAGACAAAGAGGAGGAAAGAAAGATAGACACCTGCAGACCTGCTTCACCGCTTGTGAAGCAACACTCCTGCAGGTGAGAAGCCGGGGGCTCGAACCGGGATCCTTACACCGGTCCTTGCACTTTGCACCACCCACGCTTAACCCACTGCACAGCCACCCAACTCCTTGAACATTTTTAAAATTTGTTTTAATTTTTTAATTATCTTTATTTATTTATGGGATAGATACAGCCAGGTGTCTTTCTCTGCCCCTCTCTGTCTTCCCCTCCTCTCTCCATTTCTCTCTGTTCTATCCAACAATGACATCAGTGACAACAACAATAATAACTACAACAATAAAACAAGGGCAACAAAAGGGAATAAATAAATATTTAAGAAAAATTGTAGCTAGATCAGAGTTTGGTATATTTTTTTAGTAAAGGACAGGATGGATAGCAGATATCTTAGTGTTGGTGGGCAGTATGATTGTTTTTTTTTGTTTTTTTTTTTTTTTTTTTTTTTTTATTAATTAACAAAACCATAGGGTAGGAGGGGTACAACTCCACACAATTCCCACCGCCCAATCTCCATATCCCACCCCCTCCCCCGATAGCTTTCCCATTCTCTATCCCTCTGGGAGCATGGACCCAGGGTCATTGAGGGTTGCAGAAGGTAGAAGGTCTGGCTTCTGTAATTGCTTCCTCGCTGAACATGGGCGTTGACTGGTCGGTCCACACTCCCAGTCTGCCTCTCTCTTTCCCTAGTAGGATGGGTCTCTGGGGAAGCTGAGCTCCAGGACACATTGGTGGTGTCTTCAATCCAGGGAAGTCTGGCTGGCATCCTGATGACACCTGGAACCTGGTGACTGAAAAGAGAGTTAACATACAAAGCCAAACAAATTGTTGAGCAATCATGGACCCAAAGCTTGGAAAAGTGGAGAGGAAGTATTAGGGAGGTACTCACTGCAAACTCTAGTATACTTCTGCTTTCTTACTTTGGTGCCATACTCCAAACTCAGTCAATTTCTGCTTTGCGTTTCTACTTCTTCTTCCTTTTTTTGTTTTTTTTACATGCATAACATTCCCCAGATTCCCATTTAGCAATACAACCCCCACTATTTCATTCGTCATTTTTCATGGACCTGTATTCTCCCCACCCACCCACCCACCCCAGAGTCTTTTACTTTGGTGTAATACTCCAATTCCATTTTAGGTTCGACTTGTGTTTTCTTTTCTAATCTTGTTTTTCAACTACGGCCTGAGAGTGAGATCATCCCATATTCATCCTTCTGTTTCTGACTTATTTCACTCAACATGATTTTTTCAAGGTCCATCCAAGATCGGCTGAAAACGGTGAAGTCACCATTTTTTACAGCTGAGTAGTATTCCATTGTGTATATATACCACAACTTGCTCAGCCACTCATCTGTTGTTGGACACCTGGGTTGCTTCCAGGTTTTGGCTGTTACAAATTGTGCTGCCAAGAACATATGTGTACACAGATCTTTTTGGATGGATAGCAGATATCTTAGTGTTGGTGGGCAGTATGATTGTTTTTTTTTGTTTGTTTTGTTTTGTTTTTTTAAGTATGATGCCAGAGATCAAAGTCAGGGCTGTACACATGTGCTATACCAGGGAACCACCTCCCTGTCCCTGTTGCCTTCTTGTTTTAGTTGTTGTAGTTATTATTGTTGTTGATGTCACCATTGTTGGATAGGACAGAGAGAAATGGAAAGAGGAGGGGAAGACGGGGGGGGGGGGAGAGAAAGATACCTGCAGACCTGCTTCACTACCTGTGAAGCAACTCCCCTGCAGGTGGGGAGCTGGGGGCTTACATCAGGATTCTCATGCTGGTCCTTGTGCTTTGTGCCATGTGCGTTTATCCCGCTACACTACCACCCGACTCCCAGGATAGAATTAAAAAAAAAAAAAAATTTCCCACCTGCAGGGGAGTCGCTTCACAGGCGGTGAAGCAGGTCTGCAGGTGTCTATCTTTCTCTCCTCCTCTCTGTCTTCCCCTCCTCTCTCCATTTCTCTCTGTCCTATCCAAAAACGACAACAACAATAATAGCTACAACAATAAAAAACAACAAGGGCAACAAAAGGGAATAAATAAAATAAATATTAAAAAAAATTTATTTATATTCTTTTGTTGCCCTTATTGTAGTTATTATTATTGTTGTTGTTGGATAGGACAGAGAGAAATGGAGAGAGGAGGGGAAAACGGGGGGAGAGAGAGACAGACACCTGCAGACCTGCTTCACCGCCTGTGAAGCGACTCCCCTGCAGGTGGGGAGCCGGGGACTCAAACTGGGATCCTTATGCCGGTCCTTGTGCTTTGTGCCACCTGTGCTTAACCCACTGCGCTACCACCCGACTCCCAGGGTAGAACTTTTAACAGGCAGATTGACCTACAAACTTGTTTGAATGTGCCCCAAACTAGACTCAGGGACCTCATCTTACATCTTTATAGTGCTAGTAGCCTATGTAGTACCAGTAGCTTTATTATTCAGTAAATCTTTAGGATTAATGTGAACAGATTCTGCATAAAGATTATATTAAAGAAATCCATATGCATATATTTTTGGCACCAGTGCACTGCTTGGCTCTGGCTTGTGGTGGTGCCAGGGACTGAACTTGGGGCCTTGGAGCTTCAGGCATGAGAATCTTCTGCAGAACCAGTATGCTATCTCCCCAGCCCTGTCCATGGTACTCTTTATAGTGTTGGGGCTAGAACCTGCCAAGGTGTGTGCTCTACCCCAGGAGCTATCTCTAGATTCCTAGATTTCTTAACTATGAAAATGCAAAATGAAATTGAAGAGGTTTTAAATTGTTTTTAATTGTAGAGACACAGTTAAGTTCCCCTGAAGATTCTGACCTTGTCAGAGAAGTCTCTCCAGGCAGCAGAGAGGCCGCGGATCAAGGGGAAATAATGGCAGACAAGGAGGTGAGCACTGTGATTTTTTTTGTAGTGCTTTTCTTTCTCTTGGTAATCTCTCTAATACAACATGAAAGATTTAAGTGACAAAGAGTTGGAACTTTGGGGACATTTATCTCAGACTCTTTAATTTCAGTGCAGCACTGTTTCTAAAAAGAACAGCAGTTCCCGTTGCTAAACTACTTTAATATGCTTTAGTATTTCTATTACAGATGGGAAAATAAGGCTTAGAATGTTTAAGGTAATTTCCTTAAGGTCAGATTGCTAATGGTAGAACTAGATTTTGAATACAGATTTCTCTCTTAAGTTGTGGGATACTTTCATATGTGGGTAAGCAGCAGAGATGACTAATCTTGGAAACGTCATTATATTTAATTCTTGTATGAGAGAGACTGAGGTTCACTGACCAGAGCACTGTTCAGCTCTGGCATCTGGTAGCGCTAGAGGCTGACCCTGGATCCTCTGAGGCCTCAGGCACAGAAGTCTCCTGTGTGTTGTCCTGGAAATGGCAGTGGTAGAGCTTTGGGCTGACAGACATGAGGTTCTTTTTTCAGTCCCCAGCACCGCATTTGCCAGTGTGGTGTTCTGCACAAAAACCCAGCCCGCAGACCATCATAGCTAAGGAAATAAATAAAGTAAATTGTTAAAAAAAAAAAAAAAAGTCTGATGGGCAGCTTGCTGTGCTATCTCTGTAGTCCTTCAGCCCTGATTTCAGCCGGGTCAGAAATGTAGTCAGGATAGCACAATAAGCTGAACACATTTCGCATGTGTATTGTTGCCCCTTAAAACTTTGCATGTCTGGCATCAGCCAGAAAGCTGACTGATAAATACAGTATACCACTTTAAGAAATCTCTGCATATTTTCCATAATGAGTCTAACAAAATCTACTAAAATTCTATAAAAAGTAGGATTTTGTTGTCAAACTTAAACTAAAAAAAAATTTTTTTTGTAGAGATATTTTGGCTCCATTTTGCTATACTATGCTAACCTCTTTAAGAGCCTTTTCTCTCCCTCTCTTTAATTCTCCAGTCTTTTTTTTTTTTTTCCTTTTAGAACAATTTTCATAGTAGATGTTGGATCCCTTTCCTAGTAACTGCATTGTAGGTAACTGTTAGAAATTCTACTTTCATGAATCATACACACTGTTTGGTTCTCTGGAATCTGATCTGTCACAACTGACAGGCCGAGGTTCCCTAATGCCAGTGGTTGCTGGAAAGATGATGGCACTTCCTGCAGCAGAGGGACTGAGGCAGGTTCTGCTGGATAATGTCACATTGGCTTCTGCCCCAGGTGGGGCTTGAACTTCATAAATGAGCATGGGGGCACAGTATTATTGACATGGCTATCCTAATTTGCAGAAGAAGCTCTGAAGGTAGTTAATCAGGGCTATTTTTTACCCATCCATGACTGTACAGAGGGCTGCTCTTTGGGTTAAATAAAGACTAGGAACTTAAGGGCCAGGCGGTAGCGCAGTGGGTTAAGCGCACATGGCACAAAGTGCAAGGACTGGTGTAAGGATCCTAGTTCGAGCCCCCGGCTCCCTACCTGCAGGGGGTGGCTTCCTTCAAGGGGTTACCTTCCTGCAGGCGGTGAAGCAGGTCTGCAGGTGTCTGTCTTTCTCTCCCCCTCTCTGTGTACCCCTCCTCTCTCCATTTCTCTCTGTCTTATCCAACAACAACAACAACAAAGATACACAACGATAAACAAAAAAAGACTAGGAACCTTATCTAGAATTTATTTACTATTTTTTAAAGTTAATATTGTATTTTTTTAATATTTATTTTATTTATTCCCTTTTGTTGCCCTTGTTGTTTTTATTGTTGTAGTTATTATTGTTGTTGTCGTTGTTGGATAGGACAGAGAGAAATGGAGAGAGGAGGGGAAGACAGAGAGGAGGAGAGAAAGACAGACACCTGCAGACCTGCTTCACCACCTGTGAAGCGACTCCCCTGCAGGTGGGGAGCCGGGGTTCGAACCGGGATCCTTATGCCGGTCCTTGTGCTTTGCGCCACCTGCGCTTAACCCGCTGCGCTACAGCCCGACTCCTAATATTGTATTTTTTAACTATTTAAAATTTTTATTTATTTATTAGATAGAGAAATTAAAAGTTATGGGGAAGATAGGGAGGGAGAGAGAGAGAGAGAGAGAGAGAGAGAGAGACCTGCAGCACTGCTTTATCACTTTTGAAGCTTTCCCCTAGCTGGTGTGACTGGTGGATTTGTAGAGCTGGGGTCTTGAGCCTGGATCCTTGCACATTGCAACATATACTACTTACAGTTTTACCACTACGCCACTCACCATTCATTCACCCCCTGCCCCCGACTTTATTTATGAGAGAGAACCAAATGTCAGTGTGGTACATGCATTTCTAGAGATTGAACTTGGGACCTCACACTTGAGATTTCAACACTTTAGCCACTATGCCAGCCCCTAGACTCTCCTATTTAGAATTTATAGTGTACATGTTTGCATCAGTACACATCAAGCAAATGGAATCCAGTGGCTATGTCACATTGAGTGGACGTCTTTTTGGTGTTGCTGTTGCTGCTGTCTGTGGATGTATCTAAGTATCTGTTAGGGGAGTCGAGCGGTAGCGCACGTGGTATGAAGGACTGGCTAGTATCCTGGTTTGAGCCCCCGGCTCCCCACCTTCAGGGGAGTCGCTTCATAGGCAGTGAAGCAGGTCTGCAGGTGTCTGTCTTTCTCTCCCCCTCTCTGCCTTCCCTTCCTCTCTCCATTTCTCTCTGTCCTAGCCAACAACTATGACATCAATAATAACTACAACAATAAAACAACAAGGGCAACGAAAGGGAAGATAAATAAATAATAAAAGAAAGACCCCTCAAAAGGCTTGGAAAGAGAGGAGACAGCTACATAAACAGGTAACTATAATCTGGTCTTAGAAACGTAATAGTGACTGCTAAGATATTGGGGAGAATGGAAGAAGGTTTATCCAGCATCAGGCCTTCCTGTGTGAAAGGCAGAATGACCATTCCCCTTATCAGACAGTGTTGTGTTTTGCTGGGTTGTCTTGAGGGTTAAATTAGCTAAAGACCATACAAGGTAGAGATTTGGTACAAGCAGAAGCGCGCATATGGAGCCAGCTATATTATTTGATGTCTTTTTTTCCTGTGGCCCTGCCTTCTCTTCCTTTTTAAGTCGCATCTACACCTGTTACCACTTCCAAGTGTCTTTCCTTTTTTTAAATTTTTTTTATTAGTGATTTACAAAATTGCAAAATAACAGGTACAGTTCCACACTGTTCCTACTACTAGAGCTCTGCGTCCCCATTCCCTCCAATGGAAACTGCTGTGGCTCTCCCAAGATTGACTGCTGTCTCTATAACTGCCTGTCTATATATTTTTTGCCTTTTTTTTTTTCCTGTGTTCCTCCTTTCTCTTCCTTTTTAAGTCGCATCAACACCTATTACTACTGCTTCCAAATGTCTTTCCTTTTTTTTTTTCTTTTCTTTTTTTCCCCTCTTTCCTCTTCTCTAGGTCTTTATGGAGTTGAGTTTCAGAGACCTCTAGTATTTTAATGTATTGGGCCATTCTGTGATACTTTTTTTTTTTTTAAATGATTTTTTAAAATTTATATTTATTTATTTATTTAGCCTTTTTGTTGCCCTTGTTTTTTATTGTTGTTGCAGTTATTGTTGTTATTGATGTCATTGTTGTTGGATAGGAAAGAGAATTGGATAGAGGAGGGGAAGACAGAGAGGGTGAGAGAAAGATAGACACCTGCAGACCTGCTTCACTGCTTGTGAGGTGACTCCCCTGCAGGTAGGGAGCCGGGGGCTTGAGCCGGGATCCTTACACCGGCCCTTGCGCTTTGCGCCACCTGTGCTTAACCTGCTGTGCTACCACCCAACTCATATGATACTTGCTTTTTACAGAGGTGAATGGCTCCACAGTATTTGAGATGTTTGAAGTGCCAGTGGCAGAACTGTGGTTCCTTGTGATCTAAATTGCTGCACTGGTCCGGCTTCTTGGGCCAGTTAGGTTTCTCAATATCTTGCATAAGCCTCCCGTTGTTGGAGTCTCAGCTATTATCTGAGGAGCTAATAAAAGATAGTCAGGATCAAGGAAGGGGAGATACATAGTGGTAGCACATGAGACTTTCATGCCCAAGACTGAGGCATCCCAGGTCCCGTTCCCAGCACCATCATAACCAGAGCTGAGCAGCACTCTGGTCTCTCTTTCTGCATCTGTCACTAAAAACTATGTTCTAAAACAAGTTACTTGGAATCAGATAGTTTCTAAAGTATACTGTTAAAACTAAAAGATCTACACATCAGTTTTGTAAGTTACATATAACTTGGGTAGGGGGCGGACAGGAGTGGATTGATGATTTGTAGGTTTTTTTTCTTTTCTTTTTGCCTTTTCCCCTCACTGGGTTCATTCTGCAAGATGAGGTTTTTTGAGGTCAGTTTGCATCCAAGTACTTTTTTTTTTTTTTTTTTGGAGAAATGACTGTGTAGTATTTTAAAGGAAGGAGAAGAAGCTCTGCAGAGACAAAAATCTCTGGTTGCATTGTTCTAGTAGAAGCTGCTTTACTTCTGTATTTTTTTCCTTCTTGAGGTTGTTGCGTTGTGGCTTATATTTAAATAGACCTTTTAAATCATATTGGAAGAAAGCCTTAGTTTAATATAAAAATGTTCAGAAACCTTCTGGGTTGCCTGTGAATGTGATTGGAAGTGGCCTTGTATTCATAATAAGACAATAATAGACTATACCTCTTGCCTATATTAATAGTGAAGGTACATTCTCCGCATCTTACAGAGATGGTGCTGAATACAGAGGAATGTGCTGGCTTGGAGGACCAGTCACATGCCATGTTTTTGTTCTTATTGAGCTCAGTCACCACAAGTTTTTAGGATTTCAAAACTACTTGCAAATTTTAGGGTGTATTGATTTTTTTCTTCCATCTGCTCAGACAGCCCTGCATGCACAAGATAACTTTATAAGATTTATGAACAGAGGAGCCTGAATTTGTGAGAAGTCGAGTGACTAAACTTAGAATAAATCACACCTAGAACTTGCAGACCCATTTGACTCTCCCATCCCCCCCTACCCCCCCTACCCCCAGAAGAATTGGAGTCAGTAGTTTCCCAATAGTTGGCATGGCTGGCTTCCAGAAGCAGAGTGATGGGGTGCCTTTGGCCTTTGTCACAGCATGGTGTGAAAGGGTCCAGTTAAGGCTTTGACCCCAGGCAGGTCTAGATTGTTTGCTGGTGAATTTTGTGATCAGCAGGTTCCTTTGCTTTTGCAGACTTCACTTTGCTTTTGCACTGGAGCTGTTGATCCATGACCTCTGCTATTTGGATGGGTTTGAACATGGGTAAAGAGAAGCCTCGGTTAAGCATGGCATAGTGGAGGAACTCAGTCACTGCTAGTCTGTCCTTCCTCCTTCCCTCCCACTACCCCTCCCTTCCTTCTTCCCTTCCTGAGAGTGTCTTTTTAGATGAAAGTCAGGTTGAAAATGACATTTTCTGGCAGATGTTGAGACTGTTTGACTTGGTAGTCAGATGGCTTCTTTCTCCTCTTTCTCTCTTCACAGCTAGTGGATTTTTATGGATGGCCTAAATTTAAGAGACAGACAAAACCCCAAATCCCAGTTGACTCAGAGCTCAAACCATCTATTGAGTTGCGTTTTTTGGGCCCTATCTTGACTTGTATTTATTTTTTCTCCCCCTGTAGTGGCATGTGATGACAGTTCGGGAGCTCCGTGCTCTTAAATGGAAGCAGCTATGCAGGACAGTTTCACATTGATTGGATAGGACATGCTGTACTTTGAAGCAAGTGTTAGGCAGCAGTGCTGCAGTGCTTACGCATACTGTTGAATTAATCACTGCAGAGTTCTTGGCTCTGACCTATAAAGGTAAAATAAAGCTGCCTGTGAGAAGCACTGTCGGCTGTAGGAGAAATGATGACTCTAAGATGCCGAGAGGAGCAAGGGAGAGAAGGTATAAGGAAGACTTTGGCAGAATCTTCTTTTTTTTTGCCTCCAGGGTTATTGCTGGGGCTCACTGCCTACACTACGAATCCACTGCTCCTGGAGGCCATTTTTTTTCCCTTTTGTTGCCCTTGTTGTTTATCGGTGGTGGTGTTACTATTATTGCTGTCATTGTTGGATAGGACAGAGAGAAATGGAGAGAGGAGGGGAAGACAGAGAGGGGCAGAGAAAGAAAGACACCCGCAGACGTGCTTCACCGCCTGTGAAGTGACTCCCCTGCAGGTAGGGGAGCTGGGGACTCGAACCGGGATCATTATCCTGTGTTGTTTTCGACAGGTTATGTTGTTTTCAATGGGCTGGCTTCACGGGCGGGTAACAGACGACCAGGGACTCATGGTTGAGCTGTAGGCAGTATCTCTTTATTCATGCAGGGCGCAGCACAACCTAAGATGAACTAAGCTAAACTCAAGTACAGTAAAACTCACAATGCTGTCTTTATATATACTTGCCAAGTAGGGTGGAAACAGGATGTGACATAGAGAGGGTGGAGAGAAAAGTGACTGGTAAAAATCAGAGTGTGACAAGGAGGGGGCAGATTAGGCGAGAATCCTATCACTGAACCACAAATGCCCTGGAGGGAGGGTGGAACTTGTTAACAGCGGTTATGTAAATAGATGAAGTGGTTATGTAAATAGAATAGTGTTAAGCAGGGGGGATTTAAACCAAATGAAACAGAAAGGGTCTCATGCATACCAACAATCCTGGTCCTTGCACTTCGCACCACGTGCGCTTAACCCGCTGCACTACCGCCCAGCCCCCCCCCCAAAAAAAAAAAAAAGTCTTTATGATGCTGTTGATGTATGGACTGAAACACAACAGACACTGCATACCCACTTAATGAGGATAGTACGTGAGAGGAGAGCTCTTAGATTTTGTAAGCAGGTATTCCTTAGCCTGAATTTCAGCTGTGACACTTAATTGTTCTGTAATTCTGGCCAAATTGCTTTACTGTCTTTAACATTTTTGTTGTTGTTTTTGTTACCAGAACACTGACTGATCCGCTCTGGCTTTTAGTGGTACAGGAGATTGAACCTGGGACTCAGAGCCTTAGGCATGAGAGTCTCTTTGCATAACCATCATGCTGTCTACCCCTTCCCTAATATTTTTTATTAACACGTGAAAAGGATGTGTTAATACCTTTAGAATATTGTTGTGAGGATTATATGAAGAACACATGCAAAGTGCTTGGCACACAGTAAGCAGGCACAGACTAAGTGAAAACTGTATCGGTTACCTAGAAATCATTAGCCCTGAATAGGACACATTGATTGCTATTGTCTCTGTGAAAGTCAGTGAATTGTAGGAGAGTCTTGCTGTTCTTTGAAGAAATGATATGCTAGAAAGTAAAGTCATCAACCAGAGTGTGGAATCTTAGACCCAGAGCCTGAGTCTCTGGCATAGCCATTGTGGGGCCCGGTGGCAAGATTAACCAACCCGAATGGAGCTGAAGACAAAACTCTTTAAGTACCGGTGAGAGTGGAACTAAGAGCTATGACTGAAGCACACTGGGTGGTTGGGGCTGTAATTGACGAAGGCCTGACCACTCACCACCACCTCAAGAAGTGGGTGTCAGTGAACATGCCAACATGACTCGACGTCGAGGAGGAAGCGCAGAAAACTCCTCCAGTAGATCCGTCTTTCCCAGAAAGAGAAAGCTTCCATGGAAGCGGAAGCTCCTCTCAAGCCAGCCAGGACTAATGAATCATAGCTCAAAAGGCAAAAGAAGGCAAAAGCCGGGAGTTGGGTGGTAGCGCAGTGGGTTAAGTGCACGTGGTGTAAAGCACAAGGACTGGCGTAAGGATCCCCACCTGTAGGTTAGTTGCTTCACAGGCAGTGAAGTTGGTGTCTTTCTCTCCCCCTCTCTCTCTTCCCCTCTTCTCTCCATTTCTCTCTGTCTTATCGAACAACGACAACATCAATAACAACAGTAATAACTACAACAACAATAAGAAACAAGGGCAACCAAAGGGAAAATAAATAAATAAATTTTTTAAAAAGGCAAAAGTCACCCAGGATGTAGACATGGAAGACCTTGAAGATAAGAGCCAAGTGGCTCGTCATCCTTTATAGCAGAAGTGTCTCAGCTGGAGATGCAAAAAGACACATGCCCGAGGTTCCAAAGTCCCAGGTTCAGTCCCTCACACCACCATAAGCCAGAGCTGAGTGGTGCTCTGATTAAAAAAAAAAACTAAAGTCATTAAAATTACTGTTTGTCTTATTTTCAGGTTGGCAACAGAGCAGATGCTGAGAAGAAAATGCCTGCTTCTGCCTTCTCACCCAGTTCCCAGGTATCCTGCCCACTGTGTGACCAGGGCTTCCCACTCTCAAGGATTGAGATTCATGCCATGTACTGCAATGGGCTCAAGGGTCAAGATACAGGTAAAGGCTTAGCATATATATGGCCACTCTTTTCTTTGTGCACGTGGGGGCTTTGTGATTGTGTACAGGGCAGCATAAGCAAAAGCAGACAGCGTTCTTGAGTGTTACAGTTACTGGGTTTGTGTGTGCCTGTGTCCCCCCCCCCCATTACCAAGTTAATTATTGAGTATTTCTCAAGTTCCTTGTTACTTTGCTGGGTATATTATTTTATACACCTATCAGGAAAAGAGGAAAGGGGGAAATCTTTCATCTTTTAACGTTTCAACTTCTTCCTGGCCTTAGATAGGTAGACCAATAGCCATTGCAGTGTGAGATAGTGGCCAAGAGAACCTGCTAGTTCATTCCAACCCTTGAAATCCCTACCCTGTTGTGCCTGTGTGTTTGTGGCTTTAAACTCAAATGTAATACCAGCACGGCTCACTGTGCTTCAGCATGCGGAACGTAATCGGACCTCAAGTGATTGGAAACACTGAACCATTTTTCTCAGTGCTATTTGAATCTCATGATAATTGGAATGGTATAATTGTGAAGGATTTCATAAGTTAAGATTTCCCAGAAAGTAATTCCAAAGTAATGTATTTCTTATTTATTAAGTCAGGAAGTACCATACCTTACCAAATTTACAATCTAAACAGATGTATTTATTTTTTACAAAGTGGAATGTGTTTATTATAGTAATAATATAATAGCTTAATTTATTAACTGCTTAAAATAAGCCAGACACTATTTATATAAATGGGATCATACTGTATATGTATTATTCAGCAGCTTGCCTTTTAAATTTAGATTAAATTTAGATCTTTCTATGTGCATATATTTGTTACCTGGTTCACATTAGATTACATAGAGATTTGGACTTTTCTACTTAAAAGTTTATCCAAGTGTTACTAAAAGTTAGGTATAAAGATGGTTTTCGGAGTGGGTGGTGGTGCACCTGGCTGAGTGCACGTGTTACCATCCACAAGGACCTGGGTTCAAGCTCCTGGTGCCTACCTGTGGGGGGGATGCTTCACAGAGTGGTGAAAGCAGTGCTGCAGGTGTCTCTTTCTCCCTCTGTCTTTCCTTTCTCTCTCTCAGAATATTTTATTTATTTATTAATGAGCAAGATAGGAGGAGAGGGAGAAAGAACCAGACATCACTCTGGTACATGTGCTTTTGGGGTTGAACTCAGAACCTCATGCTTGAGAGTCCAATGCTTTATCTATTACACCAACTTCCAGACTGCTCTTTCCTTCCCCTCTCAATTTCTCTGTTCTATCAAATAAAAATAAATTAATGGATATAAAATATTTTTAATCCCTTCTGATAAATCATTTCAGTCACCTCTGTTGTCTTCATTGACTTAACTATTATGCACTTAAAGGTTTGAAACTTGCTATATTATACTTACATGACACCAGTCTCTTTATGTCTAAAGTTGTGTCTATATTTTGGGACTGACCCCCTCCCCCCCCCAGTCTATCTCTAGATCATGTTTGGGTAGTAGTTAAAAAGGATGTGTTCTGGACTCCACTCACTCTGAAGTGGTATCCCACCTCTGTCACTTATAATGTGTGACCCTGTGCTATTGGCATGTTGGAAAAGTCATGATGCATAAAAACACAAAAATAATTCATGACTTTCCCGACAACCCAACAGTTCCCAAGTCTCCCTTTTTGCATCTGTTAAATGATAGTATTGACTTTATTAATTTTTTGCTTTTGAAGTTAAATAAGATATTTTAAGGAACATATTAAATATAATGACTAGTACTTTGACTAGTACTTAGTAAGTACTTAAGAACTTTTATCTTCTGTAATTCTCAGTGGTGGGAATTAGTGTCAGAATACCTTTAACTTTTTAAAAATTTTTTATTAACTATTATTATTAGGGACAGAAATTTAGAGGGGAGGGAAAGATTGGGAGAGAGACAGAGAGACACCTTCAGCCCTGCTTTGCCACTCATGAAGCTTCCCCCCTATGAGTGAGGGTGGGGGCTTGAACCAGGGTCTTTGTACACTGTAATCTATGCGCTTAACCAGCGCCACCACATGGCCCCCTTGGTTGCAACTTTTAAGAGTTTTTATGCATAGCATTATAGTTTTTTAGGTATAGTAAAAACTAAGGACTTAAGTCTGGTCATCAGTTTCCTCTAATGGGTAAGCACTGGAGGACTAGTATTCTAGATGAAATATTAACTTAGCTCTTTTTCTTTTTTTTTAAATATCTTTATTGGGGAATTAATGTTTTACATTCAACAGTAAATACAATAGTTTTTACATGCATAACATTTCCCAGTTTTCCAAATAACAATACAACCCCCACTAGGTCCTCTGTCATCCTTTTTGGACCTGTATTCTCCCCCCACCCCATCCCAGAGTCTTTTACTTTGGTGCAATATGCCAATTCCAGTTCAGGTTCTACTTGTGTTTTCTCTTCTGATCTTGTTTTCCAGCTTCTGCCTGAGAGTGAGATCATCCCATATTCATCCTTCTGTTTCTGACTTATTTCACTTTCCATGATTTTTTTCAACCTCCATCCAAGATCAGCTAAAAACGGTGAAGTTACTGTTTTTTAATAGCTGAGTAGTATTCTGCTGCGGACCACCACAGTGGATGAGCAGCAGGAGGGTCAGGGGTCTTGAAGGCAACCTCCCCGGTGGGTCAGGAGTCGGCAAGGGAGAACAGATAGACACCACACTCTATTGGAGGGTGAATCTGGACTCATTTTAATAGGGAAACTGCATTAGCTTTTATACTTTTTTCAGGTTACATTCAGGTTGCCTAAACAACCAGCTCATAAGGAAGTAGCAGTAAGCACTATAGTCTTGTGGCTTTTCTGGCAGGCTATATGTTACTCCCCTATAACTGTAAAGAATGGCACAATGCTTAGTATCGTTCTTTTCTCAGGGGAGGTCATACCCAGAATTGTTTTAGACTTTTGCGGAGGGCTATCTCTACCATTAATCTTCTATGGGGGGGGGGGCATACAGATCTTTGCCTAGTCGTGGACCACTGCTCAGCTAGGTCTGGTACAGTTTAACTATTAATCTTTCTTTGTTTCAATACGTCAACTTGTACCTGGGAGGCCTCAATCTCTGTATTCTTTCTTTGAGGGGCAGGTCATAACATGACTTGTTTTGTCCGTCTATGTTGGCCCACCTTCCCCACTTTATAATGTAACTTTCAGATATGCCCCTGTGTAAGGGAGAGGGGGTGCTTCTGACTCTCCATTCCCACCAGGCACTGCCAAAGCACCATTAATCAATTGTGACAGTATAATTATTTGTAATAATAATGGGGGGAGAATGCGTCATCCCACTCTCGTCCTTTCTGCCCAGCTTCCTTGAAGTCTGAATGCAGGTCCAGAGGAGATGACCCTGCCAGGCTCCCTGGCGTTCGTGATGGGGGGGCGCCGCATTTCCCTCTTTTTTATTTAGTTTAAAGTGGTGGAATTCGGTTTGGAGCTGTCTGATGGATCTGGAGAGGAGCTTGAAGAGGACTGGAAGAATAAGCAGAACAATTGCTAGTACAAAAACAATGCCTCCCAGTGATATGAGAATATGTAGCCAATTAATAGGGTTGAGAGATGTCAAGCCCTCTTTTAGAGATTGGGCAAATTCCCAAACATCGGGGGTAAAATGGATTCGTAGTGTAGGCACCGAGCCCCAGCAATAACCCTGGAAGAAAAAAAAAATACTTAAGATAGTTGGCTAGGGAAAATTCCATTGAGAAAGCAACATTTGAGCAGAGACCTCAAGGAAGTGAAGTAATAAGCCGAGAGAGAGGAGAGTATTACAGGCAGAGGGAGCACTGATCACAGCGATCCCAAGGTGAGAATAGATTTGCTGTGTATGAGAAATGACCACGTACCTAGGCTGACTAGAGCGGAGTAAGTGAGGAAGAGAAATGAGACCACAGGGGTCGCCGGGGAGGGGGATGAGCAGGCGTATCACGGAAGGCTCTTGGGCTGTGCTAAAAGGATTTTAGCATTTACTCTGAACAAAGGAGGAACCATTAGAGGAGTTTGAGTAAAGAATTATTGTTTGAGCAAAGGATCACTCTGGTTACTATGAGAATAGATTATTGGGGTGGGGGAAAAGGTAGAAACCAGGAGAACAGTCAACATTGTATGTTTGGCAGTATGATAGAAAAGGAAAAAACAGACTTCGAAGCTAGGCAGACCTGAAGGTAAATTCCAGCTGTAACTTCAGCTGGGTAATATGGACAAAGGAGCTCTTTGAGATCAGATGTCTCATCTGTGATTTGTTAGCCTCGCATTAGGACTGTCACGAGACTCAGAGACATCTTTAAAGCACGAGTGCTAGGTGTACACATCATAATTATCTGTAACCGCTATTGTTGACTGTTTTTCTTCTGTCTAGTTTTTCAGAGGTTTGTGTCTCTGTGTGCTAGTGTATAAAGGTTAAGTCATCGAGCAGACTGAGCTGAGGGGAAGATGAAAGACAAGGAAAGGAACGAGAGTCAAATGGTGAAGAGGAAGCTAGTGAGTGAGTGGTCGTGGGAGTTAGGGACCCTAAAGGAAACACTTTGGGCCGAGATACAGAACTGTGTCTTAGAGTCAGAAGGCTGCGAAGAGTAGATTTTCTTCACAGGTAACTCCTGGAAATAGGAAGGGGGAGTGGGTGGGTAGAGCTAAAGTCCTTGTTAGAAACTTGTGGGAGAGCTAGCAGAGAAGGGCCGAGGCCAAGAATAGACTTGACAGATGACTCAGCAAACACCTCTCTGACCCAAGTACCTTTGAGTAAAATATGTTTCTTAAATTAAATTAGACAGCATTGGCTTTCTTGTTTTATGTCTCTGTATTTGCCTATCTGCATGTAATTTGCCCCTCACTCAATCTTAACTGATAATTGAGGTGGAGTTTGACAATTAGATGAAATATACTGTGATTGATAAGTAACTGCTGAGGGGGAGAAACAGCACAGATTAGTAGAAATAATACGGACTTTGGAATCCTGGGCTGAACTGGACAAATCCATACACAGCCTGATCTCACTGACAGTATAGGACAGGTGGGAGATAAGATTCCTGCACCTGAGGACTAGAACACAAGGCCGAAACTAGTAAGACACAGACATGGGGGCGGGGAGGGGGTCGAGCGATAGTGGTGGGTTAAGCGCACGTGCCATGTAGCGCAAGCACCCGGCGTAAGGATCCCGGTTCCAGCCCCCGGCTCCCCACCTGCAGGGGAGTCGCTTCACAGGCGGTGAAGCAGGTCTGCAGGTGTCTGTCTTTCTCTCCCCTTCTCTGTCTTCCCCTCCTCTCTCCATTTCTCTCTGTCCTATCCAACAACGACATCAACAACAACAATAACTACAACAACAATAATAAGGGCAACAAAAGGGGAAAAAAAGACACAGACATGGAAGATCCTTTGGTGTCTCAGAAGAAGTGTAATTAGCAGTTGAGAGTAAGGCCATTGAAATAAGAGTACAGTGGGCAAAAATCACATGGAAAGATGTGAAGAGCATATGGGAAAGGGCAAGTGTGATCGTAGTCTTAAGATTTTGAGAGGAAATAGGAGACTAAGGGTAGGCAGCTGGGGGTGGTGACCCCTGTAATTTAGGGGGGTTAATCTGGGACAGAATGAGAGATCAGTGGTGTGTTTACTCCCGTGTAGTGTATAGGGCTCTTTTAGAGGCAAGTGTTTGAACTACAAGGCAAGTAAATGCTTTGTGTAGAATATGATATTTTTAGAGGCAAGTGTTAGAAAATAGTGGTCCGGGAGGTGGCGCAGTGGTAAAGCTTTGGACTCTCAAGCATGAGGTCCCGAGTTCAATCCCCAGTAGCACATGTGCCAGAGTGATGTCTGGTTTTTTCTTGCCTCCTGTCTTTCTCATAAAAAGATAAAATCTAAAAAAGAAAAAAAAAATACAAGTATTCTTAAGCCTCCAGCTCCCCACCTGCAGGAGAGTCGCTTCACAGGCGGTGAAGCAGGTCTGCAGGTGTCTATCTTTCACTCCCCGTCTTCCCCTCCTCTCTCCATTTCTCTCTGTTCTATCCAACAATGAATGACATCAACAACAACAATAATAATAACCACAACAAGGCTACAACAAGGGCAACAAAAGGGGGAAAAAATGGCCTCCAGGAGCAGTGGAATCATGGTGCAGGCACTGAGCCCCAGCAATAACCCTGGAGGCAAAAAAAAAAAAAAATATATATATATATATATATATATATATATTATATATATATATATATATATATAAATATATATATATATATATATAATGACCAGTGTCACTCAAGGAGCTTTCTACCCCATATGTTTTCTTCTAGGAGTTTTGTGGTTTCAAGTCCGTTTCATTTTATAAGCTGCTTCTATTATTTGATTTGCTCTGTCAAAAAAATATTCCCAGGGTGGGGGAAGATAGCATAATGGTTATGCAAGCAGACTCTCATGCCTGAAGAAACTCTAAAGTCCCAGATTCAATCCCCAGCACCACCATCAGCCAGAGCTGAGCAGTGCTGAGGTTTAATTCTGACACTACTCTTCACTGCATTTCCAGAGTTAAAAGAATATTACTGCTTAACACTAGTCTCAAAAATGGAAGACAAAGGTGCTTGCTCCCTCATTCCCCATCCAAAAAGAATAAAGAAACACACCAAAATATTTCTAGGGGTCTCACTGATGAGTTTTATTCCTATCACTTTCATACTTGTTTCTTCTCTATAATTTATTTCTTTTTAAATTTTTTTATTTATGTTAATTTTTTCTAATTAGATAAGAGACAGCCAGAAATCTAGAGGGGGGGGGAGATAGAGAAGGACAGAGATACCTGCAGCACTGCTTCACCACTCATGAAGCTTTTCCCTTGCAGATGGGGGCCAGGGACTTGAACTTGGGTCCATGCACATTGTAACATGTGCGCTCAACCAGGTACGCCACCACCCAGCCCCCTGCCTTGCTCCTCTTCCCATTGACTTGGCTTCAGCTGCTGCCATTCATTGTGCACTGCTGCTAGAGAGCCAGGTCTCATGATTTCTTTTAGCAGCTTTCTTCTGCCAGATGTGCTTATTCCTACCTTGAAAAATAAAATAGCTCTTATTAGCACCAAAGCATTACGTGTTGAAGGATTATTAACAGCTAAAAATCACTTTAGAGAAGTTCTCTCACTTCACGATTGAGTCACACTTTTTAATTTAGGTATCTCAGGGCATTTTTAAGAAAGAAAAAGTTCAAGGAATTAATATTAGATCAGTCATCTGCATTAGAACTGTCTTAGAGCCACAATCAATACTATAATTACCTTAAAGAGTAAGTGTTGTTATCTTCATTTTACCCCAGAGGAAGCTGGTCTCAGATTGTTAGTTCTCAGATTGTTAGGTCTCAGATTGTTAGTAGCATGGGGCAGGAATTAAGCAGCAGAACTGAGGCCTGAGCCCAGGTCTCCCTGACATAGCACTCTCCATAGCTGTGCTCTGCCTGTCTTTCCTGTGCAGAGACAGAGACACAGCCTGGACAAAGCCTAAAAAGACCATAGATACCTTGGTCAGTTTTAGGAAGGCATAGGATTAGGCTCCTTCACCGCAGAAGGCCAGCAAAATCTGATCTGATCAGAATTGACCTTGTCAGCTTTTCAATTATCTGCAAGAAACAATTTGATGGATTCGGACAATTTGCCGGCAAACTGTTGATAAAAGTCACCTCAGAGACGTGTGTGCCAAGTTGAAGGAGCAGATTACTGTCAGACTTGGCTTGTGGCGGTGAAGATCTGCCACGCCCAGACTTGGTTTCCACTAAGGAGCCAACTAAATGAAAGATGAAAATTAAAATAAAAATTTTCAAAATTAAAGCAAGATGACATTTTCTCATAAGTAAACAGATTTAATTTGTTAAGTCTTTATGGATCATACCTAGTATTAACCAACAGCTGCCATTCGTGAGTATTTTCTATCTCCCAGGACCTGTGTTTTTCATATTTTGTTTTAGTTCTCACAATATTTTTTTAAAGAATTTATTCATGAGAAATAGGAGAAAGGACCAGATATCACTCTGGTACATGTGCTGCTGAGGATTGAACTCAGGACCTCATGCTTGAGAATCTATTGCTTTATCCACTGCACCACCTCCCAGACCACTCAACAATCTTTTGAAGCAGATATTATTCTACTTTATTGTTCTACTTTTAGAGAAGAAACAGACTTGCTAGGAAATTAATTTCCCTGCAGTACCTAGAAAGTAACAAGGCGGTTAGGGGAGATAGCATAATGGTTATGCAAAGAGATTCTCATGCTTGACGCTCTGAAGAGCCCCCAGGTTCAGTCTTCCGCACCATAAGACAGAGGTGAGCAGAGCTCTGGTAAAAAAAAAAAAAAGTAATAACAAGGCTCTCTTTCTCAGGGGTCTACATGCCTGCATGACTTGTACTTTCTTTTCCTTTTCTGTCCTTACTTTCCCCTAATAAATAAATGCTCACCTCCCTGAAAAACGAACAAACAGACAAAAAAAAGGAACAAGGGAGACCAGGTTTGGGCTGGTGAAAAATTGGGTTGTCAGAAAAACCACAACATTTTTGCATAGAAAAACACGTGGGACAGCGTGGTAGTACACCAGGTTAAGTGCACATAGTACGAAGTGCAAGGACCCATGCAAGGATCCTGGTTTGAGTCCCCAGCTTCCCACCTTCTGGGGGGAGGGGTCACTTCACAAGTGGTGAAGCGGGTCTCTCCCCCTCTTTGTCTTCTCCTTCCCTCTCAATTTCTCTGTTCTATCCAAATAAAAAAGGGAAAAAAATGACCGCCAGGAGCAGTGGCTTCCTCGTGCAGGCACCAAGCCCCAGTGATAACCCTGGAGGCAAAAAAAGGAAAAAGAGAAACATGTCATGACCTCTACAGTACCCAGTAGCTCACTTAGTGCGTTGTGCTGCTTTGCCATTTGTGAGACCAGGTTGGAGCCTGGTCCCCAGTGCACTGAAGGAAGCTTTCGTATTAGTGGTCTTTCACTCTGTTTGCATCTCTCTACAAATTAATACCTGTTTTAAAAGACCAACTTTGGGAGTCAGGTGACAGCGTAGCAGGTTAAGCGCATGTGGCACAAAGTGCAAGGACTGGCGTAAGGATCCCAGTTCGAAACCCTGGCTCCCCACCTGCAGGGGGGAGTTGCTTCATAGGCGTGAAGCAGGTCTGCAGGTGTCTAATGTCTTTCTCTCCCCCTCTCCATCTTGTCTTCCCCATCTCTCTCCATTTCTGTCTGTCCTAACAACGGCGATGTCAGTAACAACAACAGTAATAACTACAACAATAAAAAACGGGCAACAAAAGGGAAAATAAATAATTAAAAAAACAACTTTTAGAATACTCAACAGTCTATATTGTTTAAAGAATGTATAATAAAATTGTATTTGTATAACATCAACTTAATGTTAGCACACTTTTGACACTAAAAGGCTTCTTTTGGTGCAGGTGAATGGTAGCAGAGTAAGGTTAGAAAGTCTACAGTTTGCTAATCATCTTTGGAAATGATCTTTAGTAGCCCTAAATTGGATGATTTGTTTGCACATACAGTCTCTGCCATTGCAGCATGATAGTAGCCACACATAGTGTGTGATAATAAAAGTTTATTTATAAAAGCAGTGGGCATCTCATAGTTTGCCCATCCCTGGTCTGTGGGTTTTCTTTTTTAAGGTTTATATTTATCACGTAGGAGACAAAGAGACAAACCAGAGCCCCATCCTGGACAGGAACCTCAGCCATGCAAGTTCAGTGCTCTGCCATTTGAGCTGTCTGTGTCCCTGGTCTCCTAGCCTGCCGTTTTGATTTCCCAGAATATTCCATAGATCATGAGCATTCTGTGAAGATATGACAGACTAGTCCTGTTAGAGCCCTGCACCCTGCCCACCTACTTCCAGATTACCCCACAATCCAAAGAGAATGATGATTTGCTTGGACTTTGCTGGGTCTGAGATGCTAAAAAATTCTTCTATAGGAATTAGTGATAGCAGCATACATTGCCTAGATCTTCTATCCAGTTAAGGTTGTCTAGCCATACTTAGTGTTTTAAGTCATAGATGTGGCATATGCTTACTAAAAAATGAACAACATGGAAATGTAATTATCTTTACTAATCACCTCCCCATTCAGTGTCTCTCCCCCCTCTTTTCAGTGCTTTGGTGTGCTACCTTCAGTCTTCATTCGGGACCAATCTGTATTTTGGCATTGCTGTTGCATCCAGTATCTCAACTATACATTTACATTTTCATTATTACAAATACTGCTCAGATATAGTGTCTAAATTCTGAAGATTCCCTAAGACTGTGTTCCCAAAGTAGATTGAGCTATAAATATACAATTTATATATTTCTCTCTATATCATATTTTTGTAGATATGCACAAGTGTTAGTGGGAACTAGACACTTTTTCTAAGACTTCTAAATTATTCAGTGCCTCATAAGAAACTTTGTTGATAAAAACATAATAGTTCTTTACCTTTTAGTACCCTTTCAGTTTTGTATCCTAAATAGGAATTGAATTTAGGTACATTTTCTCAGTAGTGAATCTTCCTTTTATTCTGGGGGCTACTGCTAAGAATAGTTGTATTTGAGTACTTTTATCTTTGTATGGAGAGGTGCTGAACAAATCTGCTTACTTCAAATCCAGAAACTATACAGCTGCTCTGAAAGGTTAAGGTCAGGAACTCAACATTTAAATGTACCACTTGAGAAAGAATGCGTCTTTATAAACTTGAAATTGCCACAGTTTGAGGAGAGATGGGGGGGCCTTTGGCTTCTCTAGCAGAGGAAGGCAGTGTGCTACTATGATGTTGGAGTGCAACAGGCTTGGAACAAATTCGAATCTTTATTTACTCGTAAAATGGAGTCATCTGTGTCTGCCTTTTTAGGGCTTTTGGTACAAGTGGTATATAGTCATTAAAAATACAACATAGGTCCTTGACTTGATATTTAGAAACTGTCAACATAATCATAGAAGGTTCTGAGGTAGAAAAGATCTCTAGTAGAGTAAGATGGTCCGGTCTAGTGCCTAAGAAAACAAGGATTTCTTTTATTTTTTAATTTTTTATTATCTTTATTTGTTGGATAGAGACAGCCAGAAGTTGAGAGGGAAGGGGGAGATAGTGAGATAGAGTGACAGAAAGACACCTGCAGCCCTGCTTCACCACTTGCAAAGCTTTCCCCCTGCAGGTGGGACCGGGGGCTCGAACCTGGGTCCTTGTGCACTGTAACATGGGCACTCAGTCAGGTGCACCACCACCTGGCCCCTCTAGAATTTCTTTATTGAATAGGATGAAGCAGATGGGACCTGTTCCAAGAGTTATTTCAGATGGGACTCTAGAGAGAGACATTTTTAAAATTTATTTATTTATTTATTTTCCCTTTTGTTGCCCCTTTTTATTATTATTGTTATTGATGTCGTTGTAGTTAGATAGGACAGAGAGAAATGGAGGGAGGAGGGGAAGACGGGGAGAGAAAGATAGAGACCTGCAGACGTGCTTCACCACCTGTGAAGTGACTCCCCTGCAGGTGAGGAGCCAGGGGCTAGAACTGGGATCCTTACACCAGTCCTTGTGCTTTGCGCCACATGCGCTTAACCTGTTGCGCGAGAGATTTTTATTTGAGTTAAGAAAATATCCTTTTGTTATCAAAGTCAAGAAAATACTCCACCAAACTTGTGGAATTCGTTGCCAAACTGATTCATTAAATATATATTTATTTTATATTGAGCGTCAGCTTTAAGTTAGGGAATTAGTATACGGAAGTGATTGAGAGACAGTCAGCTGAGGAGATGAATAAGTAAGGCAGTAATTGGAATGCTGTGTGAGATGTTCAGTGACAGATACACACTTAGAACCTGTTGTGAGTGTTGGATTGGGGTGTTGGATCGGCAGAGCCTCCTTAGGTATTGTCGCTGGTGTGGCTGGCTCTGAGTGAGTCTTAGCTTAGAGTTGAGATGAAAAAAACAGAATGGGCAGAATGTTTTCTGGAGAGCAAATCCCTGGCCTCATGCATGCATGCACTACACCACTGAGCCACCTCCTTGGCCGAGTCAGCATACAAAAAGGCAATTTGGAATGCAGCTATCTGAGTATGCCCCAGAAAGGATCTCAAAGTTAGAGAGGTCTCTGAGTAGGGATGACTGTTGTCTGTGCCTTATTACCAAGGCCCTTTATCAGTGGCTCGAATTATTTATTTTTAATATTTTTCTTTATTAGTTTTACAGTAGACAGTAAATACAGGAGTTTGGACATGCATAACATCTCTCAGTTTTCCACATAACAACACAACCCCCCACTAGGTCCTCTGCCATCCTATTCCAGGACCTAAAGTTCCACCCCCCACCCCCCCCAGAGTCTTTTACTCTGGTGCAGTACACCATCGAATTGTTATTTATTTAGTACCAAGTCAAATCCTGAGTCCGGCTTATCTCCCTTAGAGTGCGTTCCCCCCCCCCCTTTTTTTTTTCACCAGAGCAGTGCTCAGCTATGGTTTATGGTGGTACAGGGGAATTGAACCTGGATCTTTGGAGCTTCAGGCCTGAGTCTCTTTGCATAACCATTATGCTATCTCCCCCCACCCCACCCCTCGCCTCTAGGGTTACCACTGGGGCTTGGTGCCTGCACTACGAATCCACTGCTCCTAGAGGCCATCTTTTCCATTTTGTTGTCCTTGTTACTACTGCTGCTGCTGTTGGATAGGACAGAGAGAAATGGAGAGAGGAGGGGAAGACAGAGAGGAAGAGAGAAAGACACCTGCAGACCTGCTTCACCGCCTGTGAAGTGCTACCCCCTCCCTCCCTGTAGGTGGGGAGTAGGCTCCAACCTGGATCCTTACTCTGGTCCTTACACTTTGAGCCACAGGCACTACTGCCCTAATCCCTTTCCCTCCCTCCCTCCCTCCCTCCCTCCCTTCCTTCCTTCCTTCCTTCCTTCCTTCCTTATTTATAGTTGATGTCATCATTGTTGGATAGGACAGAGAGAAATGGAGAGAGGAGGGGAAGACAGAGAGGAGGAGAGATAGACAGACACCTGCAGACCTGCTTCACCGCCTGTGAAGCGAATCCCCTGCAAGTGGGGAGCGGGGGGGGGGGGGGGGGGGGGGGGCCTCGAACCGGGATCCTTACTTTGCACCATGTGCGCATGAACCGCTGCGCTACCGTTCGACTCCCCTTTTGTTTTTAAAGCCAGGTTTATGGTGGTGCTGGGGATTGAACCTGGAGCTCAGTGCTTCAGGCATGAAAGTCCTTTGCTGAAGTGTTAGGTTCTTTCCTGTCCCCTTAAGGTGTCTTCTCTCTATTGATATATAAAGGGTGAGGTCACGGTTGCAGGTGGCTCTTTTTTTGCCTCCAGTTTGCTTTCTTATGCTCTAGTAGTCGGCTTCCTAGTAGTTATTCTCAGACTTCACCTTTAAAATAGTTTTTGTCATCGCAGCTGGGTTTTGGATTTAAGTTTCTAACTGAATTCTCTTGTCTGTAACTAGTTGAAATAGTTTCTCAGCCTTTACAAACTGGAGAACAGGGAGCCCCTTTAGATCGATTTACCCTTTTCTGCTCCTTCTTAGTGACCTTAGGCTTCAAATGAAGACACGTCTGCACTTCTTCCTCAGTACCTCACCCGCCTGCGCACTCACCTCCCGCTCACCCCTTCCCGTCCCTGACCCTGTTGTTTCCTAGGAGAGACAACTGGTTCTTGTAGAAAAACTTAGCCCTCTTTAAAGTCAGACGTGTATTGCGATCCTGGTGCCGTGTTTCTCTGATGTTGTTTTAACTTTATGACCATATTAGGTACGTCGGTATTTCTTCATCCTTAAAATGAAGCTAATAATATATACATCACATGGTTTTCAAAGCATGACAGATTATATTAAGTCTCTGCTACAGGTCCTCATAGAACCTTTTCCTCTCAAGTCCATTGCATATGACTTAACTTGGCAAATATTTTTTATGATAGGGGAAGCAGCATATTTGTTTATTTACCACAGCATTGCACAGCTCGCTTATGGTGGTGTGGGGTTTGAAGCTGGGACTTTGGAGCCTCAGGCATGAGATTCTTTTTGCATAACCATTATGCTATCTACCCCCACTCATTGGCAAATATTTACTAGCATCGGATCTGTGTAAGATTTTGCTGAGGGGTCAGGGAGAGAGCATAATGGTTATGCAGGCTCTCATGCCTGAGGCTCTGGGGTCCCAAGTTCAATCCTCCACACCACCAGAAGCCAGAGCTGAGTAGTACGCTGGTAAGACAAAATAAAAACAAAAATGAGAAAGAAAAAAAAATGTTGTTGAAGACCATAAGCCAGAACTGAGCAGTGCTCTGATAAAAAAAAAGAAAAGGAAAAAATATATATATAGTTGAAGATGCTGAAGTGATCAAAAGTCCTGAATTTCTGAGTTCAGAATGTTTCATGGTGTATAAAGTAGACCAGCATACACCAGGGGCCATAAAGGTATATATGTAAATTGCTAAATGCAATTAAATCTCTTTCCAGCCTTGTCTGTGGAGTGGTTTTTAAGTATTTCTCTCAGAAACATACTTGCTAGTCAAGATGGGGGAGATGCAGAATGGGATGGGGGGAGAGAGAGAGAGAAGGAGGGAAGATGACCTTTTAAAGCTTCTGTAATCTTACCTTATAAGAATTGATTTCAGTAAGGCACTTGATACAATCTCTTGTGAAGTCCTTTTACGGAAGATTGGGAAACGCGGGCTGCTGGTGGGCTAGGAGGTCGGCCTCTGAAGGTGGTTATGTAGCTCCATCTGGGATGTTTGTCTCCTGCAGTACTTTACTCACACAGTCTCTTGGTTAGAAGGGACCATAGACCTCTCTATAGTCATTTCCTTTGATTTTCTTTTTAATTTTTCACTCAGCTCTATAGAACAGTAATAGTGAGAAGTCTGCCTCTCTTCTAGGACTGCTGTTTCTAGTTGTCCTTGTCAACCTTCCCAGGGATAAACACTTGTATGCCCTGGTTTTATTACACACATCTCTTTCCACAGGAGTCATAGTTATTGCATGTACGTACTGTCTCCTTGGTAAATTGTAAGCTCTTTAATTTCCTATATCTCCCTAGATTACTTTTACATTGAAGATTCTCAATAAATATCTGCTTAATTGATTATTTAAAGGGCACTTGGACCACAGAGAAGTTAGGCTTCTCTGGTAACTTGCCACAGTTTTTTGTTCTTGGTCATAATCCTTTTTAGCCATTTCCCCCTAGTGATTTGGATGAGGGTGGAGAAAACATATTTGTCATGTATGCAGATGACAAGGAATTGGAATAGACATCCACTAGTAATCAGATGACAGAATCAAGATTACAGATGAGCTGAACAGATTGGAATGTTCAGCTGAAAAGAACAGGAACAAATATAAAGTCTTTGTGTTCTGAGAAGGGAAAATACTCAACAATTTAGTGATTAAGTGGCCCGTGTGAACACTTGATTTTAACGTGGTTTGTGAGGGCAGTGTATGGCTCTTAATTGCCTTTAAGCCCTTTTTAAGCCAGTAGTCTATCAGGACCCTAAATAAAGCAGAAGCTTTAGCTGAATTAGCAGGACATGACTCTCTTTACTAGTCAGATTGCTTATTTTGTGTACTGGGCTCACTTTAGGGTACAACATATAAAAACTGAGAAATCGGGAGTCGGGTGGTAGCGCAGTGGGTTAAGCGCACGTGGCGCGAAGTGCAAGGACCAGCAGAAGGATCCTGGTTCAAGCCCCCGGCTCCCCACCTGCAGGAGAGTCGCTTCACAGGTGGTGAAGCAGGTCTCCAGGTGTCTGTCTTTCTCTATCCCTTTGTCTTCCCCTCCTCTCTCCATTTCTCTCTGTCCTATCCAACAACGATGACATCACTAACAACGACAATAATAATTACAATAAAAACCAAGGGCAACAAAAGGTAAAATAAATAAATGTAAAAAAAAAAGTAAAATAAAAACTGACAAATCAGGTTTACCAAGAGGAAGTTCATATGAGAGGTATAGAAATCAGACTCATCTACACTGTACCTGCGGGTTCTACTGCTATCTAGTTGTGATAACTTGGCAAATCAGTTCCTCTGAGTTTGATCCATACCTATATAATAATAATATAATATAATATAATAATACCACTCTGGGTTTAGTTTTAAGTATCAGAGTTAACTTAAGCACTCAAAAAGCTCTGTAGCCCAAGCTTGATCAGGGATTAATTTAATGGCTCTTCCCTACTTTGAAGGAAGTTACATTTTAGTGGTGCAGATAACTGACTAAAGCCAAGATTATAATTTCCGCTAATTAGATGTTCAAAGAACTGACTTGAGGGAAAGGGGGCAGGCTTATTGTACTCAGAAACTTTTAAAAATACAGAACAAAGTAGATTGTTGTGTAGCAGTTGAACATGGTCCTACATGGAATGGACTTCTCAGTGAATGCTGATATTGTATAATTACTTTTCCAGGGATGTTTATAAAAAAAAGTTTTGTTTTTTTTTTTGTTTTTAATTTTAATGAGTAAGTGATTAGATGAGAAAGGCAGGCAAGCCGACTAGCTTGGGAGCAGTTTTTATAAATAAAGCCTTACTGAAGCACACCACACCTGGTTATCTATTGCATGTTTTCTGTGAGTGCTTTCCTGCTGCAGCGCAGGTTTGAGTGGTTGTGACAGAGGCTGTATGACCTGCCAAGGCCAAAATACTTACTACGTGACTTTACAGGAAAATTTGCAGGGGGCTGGGCAGTGGTAAACCCGGCTGAGTGCACGTTACTATGCACAAGGACCAGGCCCTGCTCCCTATCCTCGGGACAAATTTCATGAGCGGTGAAGCAGGGCTACAGGTGTCTCTCTATTTCTCCCTCTCTTATCTTCCCCATCCCTCTCCATTTCTATCTGTCCTATCAAAAAGAAAGGAAGGAAAGGAAGAAGGAAGGAAATGAGGGAGGGGGTCAGTCGGTGGTGCTATGGGTTAATTAAGCGCACAAAGTATGAAGCACAAGGATCCCAGTTCGAGCCCCTGGCTCCCCATCTGCAGGGGGTTGCTTCATAAATAGTGAAGCTGGTCTGCAGGTGTCTCTCTGTCTCTCCCCCTCTCTGTCTTCCCCTCCTCTCTCCATTTCTTTCTGTCCTATCCAATAAAATGAAAAAAAAAAAGTGGCTGCCAAGGAGCACTGGATTCGTAGTGCAGGCATTGAGCCTGGAGGCAAAAAAAAAAAAAAAAAAAGGAAAAACGGCCACCAGGAGCAGTGGATCTGTCATGTATGCACCAAGCACAAGTGATAACCCTGGTGGCCATGGAAAAAGAGGAAGGGAGGAGGGAAGCTGAAGGGAAAAGAGAGAAAACCAGGAAGAATTGCTGGTCTCTGAACTAGATAAATGTTTCACAGCTTAGTCTTGTGAATTTCCTAAATACCTTCCATGGGAATTTCAGGTGCCAGGAGAAAAACACAGGGTTTGAAATAAGATGGTCTGAGTTTTTCTCGTTATGAGAAATGAGGACTGGGAAAAACACTTGATTAAATAACTCCCAAGACCCTTTAGAAGACTAATATTTATAAACAGCTGCTTTTTGGTGTGACCAATGTTTTCTTATGCTGGTGGGGCTAAAACTGTCTTCTCGAGACAACTGGAATTAAGAGTCAGCCCTGGTAGTCCCCACCACGGAGGAGACTGCTGCTGCTGACTCTTCTGCACTCTAGCTTCTGGGTTACTTTGCAGAGTTGCGTAAAGATTGGAATCATTGTGGCCACACAGGTTGTCTGCTGACATTACTGTGTCTCATAGTCACCTCATTAATTGGGACTTTTGTTTGGGAAGTACAGATTTCGTCTTCTTTTTTTAAGTATCTATTTATTCCCTTTTGTTGCCTTTGTTTGTTTTATTGTTGTAGGTACTATTGTTGTCGTTGTTGGATAGGACAGAGAGAAATGGAGAGAGGAGGGGGAGACGGGGAGAGAAAGATAGACACCTGCAGGCCGGGTGGTAGCGCAGCGGATTAAGCACATAAGGCATGAAGTGCAAAGATGGACGGCTTAATGATTCCAGTTCGAGCCCCCGGCTCCCCACCTGCGGGGGGGTCGCTTCACAGGCGGTGAAGCAGGTCTGCAGGTGTCTATCTTTCTCTTCCCCTCTCTGTTTTCCCTTCCTCTCTGTCCTATCCAACAACAATGACAGCAATAACAACAACAATAATAATTTTTTTTAAAAAAAGGACAACAAAAAGGGAAAAAATAGCCTCTGGGAGCAGTGGATTTGTAGTGCAGGCACTGAGTTCCAGCAATAACCCTGGAGGCAAAAAAAAAAAAAAGACACCTGCAGACCTGCTTCACAGCTTGTGAAGCGACGCCCCTGCAGGTGGGGAGCCGGGGGCTCGAACTGAGATCCTTACACTGGTCCTTGCGCTTTGCGCCACCTGCACTTAACCTGCTGCACTCCCGCCCGACTCGCAGATTTCATCATCTTTAGTGCTGCGGTTGGAGTAGTACGCAGAAACCTTTATCTTTAGCTTTTATGGCAAATAGGGGGAAATAGGTCACATACATCACAGGTATTATCCTTTGTACTAGAGGGCTTTCTCAGACAGTCTACTTCTCCCAGGGGAATAGGGTTTCCAACTAGGCTTCTTCCTAGACATTTTGTATTTTATATTCAGAGTCTACTGGCAACTAACACATCTCCTCTATTTTGTTTTCTTTCTTTCTTTTTTTTTTTTTTTGTTGTTGAAAGTGTTGACTCGGAGCCAAAGAGAGGCCAGGAGCAAGAATGAAAGCGGGCTAGCTGCCCGGACTTCCTCTGACACTGACAAGTGAGTAGGTGTGCTGTGTTCATGTTGCTCTTGGTTCACATGCCATTGCTTGGGCTGAATGAGGAAACCAACGCTCACTCACCCGTGTCGCTTTGACCTGCCAAGCCACTTGGCTGCTTAGCTGCCTGCATTTCTTCTCTTACTCCCAGTTCGTGTCAGTGTAGGTGGCCTCCCTCTCCCTTTTCATTGCCCTAAAAAAATCTCGCCACCCACTCCACTTCCACATTGCTGTCAGGTTTTCTGTTTTATTTCAGTCCGCTTACTGGTATTTGGTGCTTTTGGGAAGCAGCGAGCTTTTGTGCTCTTTAATGGCCCAGGAGTTGCTGAAGCCAGGGCAACACAGAAAGACCTCCCTTGGGTTGTGAGTTTCAGCTGAACTAAGGAAGTCAAGCATTCTCAGAGTGGCATAGATATACGTGCTGCTTTCCAAAAGTAAAAATATTAACAGCATAGTACAATAGTCAGACAGAAATATTGACTGATTTTTTTTAATGACAGTATTTTTAAGATTTTAAAAAGATTTTTAAAAATATTTCCATTTTGTTGCTCTTTTTTATTGTTGTTGTAGTTATTATTATTGTTGTTATTGATGTCATTGTTGGATAGGACAGAGAGAAATGGAGAGAGGAGAGGAAGACGGGGAGAGAAAGATAGACACCTGCAGATCTGCTTCACCGCCTGTGAAGCGACTCCCCTGCAAGTGGGGGTCCGGGGGCTCGAACTGGGATCCTCACACCGGTCCTTGCACTTTTTGCCACATGCGCTTAACCCACTGTGCTACTGCCCGACTCCCAGTTGATTTTTGTCATCACCCGGCCATAACCATTCAGGACTGACTTTTTTCAGACAGACAGAAGAGTGCAGCACTGGAGTTTCCTCCAGTGTGGTGGGGACCAAGGCTTAAATTTGGATCATAGGCATGGCAGAGCAGGGTACCACTCAAGCAGTCTCTCTTGCCAGCTCAGAAATACCCAGTTTGAAAATAGATCTTAGATCCTGATTTCAGGGCTGCCTTCACTAATTCAGCTGAGCAGAGCTGACCGCTTGCTCCATTGAAATCCTGCTGTGATGTGGGTATTCTAAACCTATATTGACTATACCTCATTGTCAGTTCGTTCGTTCATTCATTCATTCATTCATTCATTCCTTTCTTTCAGTTTCCCTTTCCTTTCATATTTCAGTCTCTGACTAGGCTCTGAGTTATTTGAAGGCAAGTATTTGTCTTCATTCATGTTAATATCCCCAGCATCTAATAAAATGTGTCTGAGGCAGCAGTAACTGTAATAGCTGTTTGTTGAGCACTGGATCTATACCAGCCACTGTGCTAAGTGCTTGATTTATTTTACATCTTTCAACATTAGATAAGGTAGCTATTCTTTCTTTTTAAAAGATTGATAGTAAAATTTTAACGAGCTAAGATCATGCGGCCAGACCTTCCACCATCTACCTGACTGGGAAAAAAGTATGCTTCCTCACAGTGCTGCTGCCTTCATAGAGCAGGGGATTGGTAAGCTAAGCACTCGAGAGGTACACTGGCTTTCCTCATAGGGCAGTTTTACTTGCATCTTCCCATATGAGTAAATTCTCAAGAGACTTATTTCCCCTGTTTTAAAAACTTCCAAAGAAATTCTTCCTCAGCTAATCTAAATCTCCTTTGCTGTAACAGCCTTCTAGAAAGATATATCTTTAGAAAATTTTCTCTAGCTTCTTAAAACCAAGATAATCTTTTAAAAACAAAACAACTAAGATGATCTTGTAAGTCAAGTAGATCTGACTGCTGACAATAATTAGCTGTAGGACCTTAGGGAGAATAATACCCTTTGGATAAAGAATTAATTGAGATATTTGCTCAAAGGGTCTTATACTAGTTCTCATCACCTAAAATACATTAAGAGGGGAGAGAGAGAGATACACCTGCAGCCCTGCTTCACTTCTTGTGAAGCTTACCACCCTTAGGTGGGGACCAGGGACTTGAACCTGGGTCCTTGTGCATTGTAACACGTGTTCAACCAGGTGCATTACCGGGCCCTGAGCCATAGGAAGTATTTAATAGATTCCTCCCCCCCACTCCCTTTGTCCTCAGCAGTTTTATTTTCCCTGATGTCCAATAAGCGTTACCTCAAGGACACAATTTTCTCTCTCTAAAAATAACTGTGTACGTGAAATTATGCTAAAGCCTCTGGCAGAACCACATGGTTTGGGTAGCTTCCTAGTTCATGCTGCAGGTTTAAGGAATTAAGGAAATCACTATAGAGACAGACTTGATTTACTAATCAGACAAGTTCATCCACCCTGGTAAAAATGTCATCTTGATTTAATGCTCTTGGTGTTCTCTTTCCTATCTAAATTTTAACTTCTTTTTGAAAAAAACGACTACGCTTAATTTCAGAAGAGTTTGACAGAATATTTTGTGTCTGAAGAGCAATCAGTATTGTTTCAGATAGTTAGAAGAGCTGATTTCATTACTATCCCACTGCTGCAACAGCAGGGTACAGAGAAACAGCCAGGGAAAACCACTAATCACTCAGTCCTTTTGATTGGCACTGGCTTCGTTTTATTGGCCACCCTGCTGAGCAGACCTGCATTGGTTGACATGTCTCCTCCACAGAATAACTTTGAAACATAAAACACAATTTGAGATACATCCAGGAGCCCAGAGGCAAAAGCAAATCTTGAAAACTGCTTTTTCCCCCTTTCTTCTGATTGGCTAGGAAAGAGAAATGTTACATCTGTAAATCCCTGATTCCGTTCAGAGAGTACCACTGCCATGTAGAATCCTGTCTCCAGCTCACAAAGAGTGACCAGGGAGCCGGAGTGGAGGAGAGCAAGGCAGGGTGTTCAGCTGTGAAGCAGCAGCAGCAGCAGCCATGGCCGAGGAGCCCGAAGGTATGTTGGGGTTATGTCTTGGGTTCCTTCCCGGGGCCTTTGTTCCCTCTCTTCCTCTCTTTGCTTCTCTTGAAGCCAGATACATGCTTTTCAATATTATTTTAACTAAAGTAATTGTACAACACGCGGGAAGGAGGGTCGGGTGGTAGGTGGCGCAGCGGGTTAAGCGCACGTGGCGCAAAGCGCAAGGACCGGCCTGAGGATCCCGGGTTCGAGCCCCTGGCTCCCCACCTGCAGGGGAGTCGCTTCACAGGCGGTGAAGCAGGTCTGCGGGTGTCTGTCTCTCTCTCCCCCCTCTGACCTCCCTTCCTCTCTCGATTTCTCTCTGTCCTATCCAACAATGATGACAGCAATAACAACAACAATAATAATAACACTGAAAAACAACAAGGGCAGCAAAAGGGAAAAACGGCCTCCAGGAGCAGTGGATTCATAGTGAAGTCACTGAGCCCCAGCAATAACCCTGGAGGCAAAAAGAAAAAAACAAAAACCTCATGTAGGAAGTCAGAAAATATAAAGAATCGGGAAATGAATGAGGAACTTTAGCTACTCAGCAACTTTCATTATTTTTGTCTTTTTAAAATAATTTTCTTTTTTATGGATTTTTTATGCAGTTTATACCATGTGTGCTGCTGTTAATTTAGTAGCACAGTATACTACCTTCATAGGTGTGTTTTAATTTTTTTTTTTCTAAAATTTATTTCATGAGAACACTGTGCTCAAGCATGTACGTGCAGGCAGTGGAGCCCTGGGTCTCGAGCTTGCAGCCCTGCGCTGTCCTCACGCCACTTTCCCGGCCTTGCTGAGTATCTGCTGAGGGCGAGGGCTAGGGACACAGCACAGTAGCTTACACAGCAGACTGCACTCCCTAGGCTCAGAGGTCCCAGACTTAGTCGCCAGCACCTCCATAAGCCGGAACTGAGTAGTGCTTTGGTCTCTCTCACCGTCTTTCTCATAATAAAGAAAGAAATGCATTTTTGAAGTGACAGAGTGAGATAGAGTGTGAGACAGCACAGGAGTGTTTGCTGCTCCACCGTCTGCTCCATGCCTACGAGTAGCTTTACTCACGGAGCCTTCGCTGGTGGTGTCAGGGATCAAACCCCAAGGCCTCACACATGCAAGGCAGGTGCACTACTGCTAACCCTTTTTTCTGGCCTGGAAAGGAGTTTTGGAGTTACGCTCAGTGTGTGTGTCCCATAGTTAGTTACATAAGCATCTGCTGTTCGGCATGTGGGTTCTTCTCAATTCTTCTGTTTTATAAGACTGTTTAAAACATCAATCAGTCTTTGTAACACTGATTGCTTCCTTAGAGTTCCTGAAGTAGGACTCTCCGGACAATGGATATAATAAACATTGTGGTAGTTCCCCAAACATGCTGCCAAATTGCTTTCTAGGAAATAGATCCAGTAATCCCCCCTCTGCCAGGAACCTGTTTGAGATCAACTCTGTTGAGTTCATGTGTGCCTGGCCTAAGGAAGCGGTGGGGTCTGGGGCTCTGTCACTGGGAAGCCAGAGGTGCGTTCTGGGCTATTGGTTAGAGACTGAGAGCGAGTCTCAGCGTCGGGTGGTGGTGCACCCTGTTGAGTGCGCGTGGTATAATGCGCAAGGACTTGGGTTCAAGCCCCCAGTCCCCACCTGCAGGGGGAAAGCTTTGCAAGTGGTGAAGCAGTGCTGTGGGTCTCTCTCTTCCCCACTTCACATATATGGCTCCATCCTCCTTCCATCTCAGTTTCTCTCTATCAAATAAAATGTTTTTAAAAATACTAAGAGGAGCAAATCTAGGATTAGAGCTGAAAGACTAAATAGTAGCTCCTTATTTCAGCAAACTTACTCACATACCTGTCACTATACTTAAGATAGGGAAATCATTATCTGTCATGCTTGAAGAAAAGGACCCTTCTGGGGGTTGGGCAGTGGTGCACCTGGTTAGGTGCACATAGTACTAAGTGCAGTTAGCTGCTCCCCACCCACAGCTGCGATGCTTCTTGAGCAGTGAAGCAGGTCTGCAGGTGTCTTTTTTTTTTTTTTTTTTTTTGCCTCTAGGGTTATCGCTGGGGCTTGGTGCCTACACTATGAATCCATTGCTCCTGGTGACCATTTTTTTTATTTTGTTGCTCTTGTTGGATAGAACAGAGAGAAATTGAGAGAGGAGGGGAAGATGGGGGAGAGAAAGACACCTGCAGACCTGCTTCTTTGCTTGTGAAGCGACACCCCCCCCCCCCCCCCCCGGGGAATGTAGGGAGCCGGGGGATCAAACTGGGATCCTTGCTCAGGTCCTTGCACTTCACACTATGTGTGCTTAACCTGGTGTGCTACCACCCAACCCCTGCAGGTGTCTATCTTTCTCTCTTCCTGTCTACCTCTTTTCCGCCTCTCAGTTTCTCCTGTCTTATTCAATAAAATGGAGAACAACAACAACAACAAAACCTTCTGTGGGGTGACTCTGAGCTGATGATTTGACATGAGGACTAACAGGTGAGCTTATACCATGAAAACAGTTTAATCCTCCTGGCGTCACTGCCTCTAGAAGCTACCTTCAAACTGTTGCTTTTCATTTTGAATCTCTCCCTTCTGTCACAGGTCAGAGGCTATTATCCTTCACTGTGATCTTAGAACAGTTTGCTTTGATTCTGATTTCTGTTCATGGATGATATTTTTAGTATTAAGACACAACTCTAGTCATCATGGTTACCTTTCAATGTGTGTATAACATCGTTTATTAGAAAGCACAAGACTTTTCCTAGAGCTCTGTCCCCACACCTTTTCTCTCTTGGAGACAGGTGTGATCTGGGCGAGGAAGTAATATTTTTGACTGCCGTGAGGTAATCCTTCTGTGTGTGTTTTTCCCACAGGAAGAAAGACACAACGAAGGGCGACTCCTCAGTCGTTTGGAACAGTCTGAGCACAAGAATGCAGGTGAGGACTGACCCCGGGACCGGTCTGCTGAGCTTCTGCCTAAGACCTTCCAGTGAAAGTTACCACTGCTAACTCCCTGTTTGGTGGAGTCTTGTGGGTGTGTGTGAACTGGCCAAGCCAGCCGTCTAGACTCGTGCTGGGTCCTCCTTCGGTAAAGAAGACAGGTGGTGGGGGTGTGGGGTGCCCTGTCTTATAAATCATCAGTTTCATTTCAGTGAATGACACAGTCCCCACAAGCTTCTAAAGGAACAGGCATGAAATGCAACCCCAAACAGTTGCTGCGTCTTTCTAATGCTTCGTGCTCCATAGCTTACCTTTAACTGAGTCTCCCAGCCGCTGTACCTGAGCAGCTGAAGGGAGGAAGTCTGCCTCCGTCGGCCTAGTTCAGGGCTGTGTGGTGTGGAGTGCTTGAGAGCATTTCACTGACTTCACAGACCAGAAGGACTGTTACATACATACATGTAAAACTCCAGAGTCCCTGCCATAAGTGGAGTCTCCATAAATTCTTGCTGGTATTATTATTTTTTGTGGCTACTAGCTGCTATTGTTAAAGTTCTCTAGGTGCAGATGGAAGAGAGGCTTTTGCTTAAGCCTGATGAGGTTTGCTTGCTGTCTTTGTTCTGATAATTCACCCCCACCAAGTCAGTGTGTTGTGCCTTCCTGATGACAGAAAGGCAGCTGTCCCACTCTGTGTGCTGCCTCCAAAGCAGCGGGTTGTGAGTCTGCAGGAGGCAGGTTCCCCCAGCAACACCTTGCTCTTTGAGTCCAGGTTTCAGGAAGGTTTATTCTGAGGGGATTCAGTCAGAAGTGTTCACCTCAGTACTTCTGCAGCTGAGCCTGCTGGAGACTAATGCTCCCATTCCACAGGTCTGGGGGCTTGGGGATCTGAACTATACCAGGCTGAGCCTGAGGAAAAGCAGTGCCCTGGCCACAGAAGCATGCTGTCAATGAGAAGTGGCCTGATAGCAGCACTCGTGGCAACATTGTAACTCTCTCTCTCCTGTCACAGATGCCGGCATAGAGACCAAATCTCCAGAAACAGGAGTCTGCAGGTAAATTGCGGTGCTGCAGTATGGCTGCCGGCAGTTCTAGAAGTGTATAGGTGAGGCCAGGTGCTGGTACACCTGGTTAAGTGCACAAGGACCAGGGTTCAAGCCCCCAGTCCCCACCTGCAAGGGGAAAGCTCTACAAGTGGTAAAGCAGTGCTGCACGTGTCTCTCTGCCACTCTCCCTCTCTAGCTCCCTCTTCTTGTTTTCTGGCCATCTCTGTCCAATAAGTAAAAATAATTTAAAATTTTTTAAAAATATATTTAAAAAAAAGTGTACAGATCTGGTCCTGACTTCTGTACAGTGTGGTATTCAGACTGCTGAAGTGTAAATGACTGGAATTGTGTTATCTCTCTGTGACTTCCATATATTTGGGCTAAGAATGAGCAACTCAGTTCACTCATGGTGTTAAAATAGTGCAGAAGCTGCCTCTTCACTTATCCATCCTTACCAAATTCTAGTTTCTCCTCCCCTCCCCTCCCCTCCCCTCCCCTCACCAGAGCACTGCTCAGCTCTGGCTTATGGTGTGGGGGATTGAACCTGGGACCTTGGAACCTCAGGCATAAGAGTCTTTGCTATTATTAGTATTATTAGTATTATGCTATTCCCCCCACACACACACACACACTCATTTTTCTTTTTTCTTTTTATGCCTTTACTTTTGCTTAATTTTACACCCTTTCTTAATAAGGCATTCAAGCAGTGTTCACATCTCTGGAAAGGGAATGATATTACTGATCTGATTGGAGTATTATAAAGAATTTTTGGAGTGATGCTATCTGTGTGAAAGACTGGTAAAACACCCAGCATGTACTCAGTGCTCAGTGGTCGGTTGCTGTTGAATTCAAAGTGTTCCTTTTCTCTCTAGGGAGCCCTCTCCGGGGCTGGGAGTGGCAGGCTGCAGTAGAGACATGCAGAGTTCGCTTGCACACTTCGACTTAGACGAGTCTCCAATCAAGTCTTTCGTTTCCATTTCTGAAGCCACAGATTGCTTAGTGGACTTTAAAAAACAGCTTTCTGTCCGGCCAGGTAACCAGACACGGACCAGGGCAGGCAGAGGAAGGAGGAGGAAATCCTGAATGAGTAGGCTGTGGAGGTGGACAGCACCGTCAGGGGAAGGGTGTTCATTAAGCCTTCGAGGGCTCGAGTTCATTGTTGAGCAAGTTTCAGCTCTGCAGTTCTAACCACCAGCACCCACTCAGCATTCTGGTTTCTCTGTTTTCTATGATCTATACAGACAACTGTGTATAGTCTCCTGTTTTATAACACTGTTTGAGTTCTCATAGTTAAAAGAAAATGGAAATATATTTATCTATGTATGGAATCTTATTTCAAGAAGATGGCGATTTCTCTTTTGTTTTTCTCTGTACTGTGGGATTTGGGAGAGTATATTTTAATTGTGAAGCCTAGCTCTCAGAGCCATGAATTACATGTTTCCAAATGAATTCCATTACTGATCTTTGACTTACTGCCTGTACTCACTGGATGGGTAGTGCATAGTTCCTAACTTGTGTGGTCACTTCTTGATCTTCTCTGATCTCATTCTAGAAGGTGCCAGAGCAGTGAATCCTGCTTTTTATTCTGCTGTCCCTCCCACACGGTGACCTGTCACTTCATCTGGCTGCCTCACTCAGTTATGTTTTCTTAGCCAGAGTAGAAATCCTTTGAGAGATCTATCCTGTTATCCTTTCTAGCAGTTAGTAAGCCAGTACTCTTATTTTCTTAATATCTAGATTAACTCTTGGGGATGCCAGGCATATTCATCTGTTAAACACTGAGATTGGTTTCCTCGCTATCAAGGGGCGATAACGGCCACATGGAACAGCTTCTGATTCAGTCCATGATTAGTGACGTGCACATTCACAGGCGCACTGGCCAGGGGAGTCCACCGTGGACAGAGATGTGGCCTGTCCTGATGCACTACAGATGAGAGTATGCTGAATGTGAGATGACCAAGCGAGGCTGTTCCTGTTAGCTTGGGGATTCTGTTCAGACTCTCCTACCTTCTGACCTGCCAAATCCAGAGTTCCCCTTCACTTTAAGTGGAAGTGAAATATTGGCTAGCTTGGGGCATTTGAAGATAGCTTGGACAGGAGGTACACAGTGCTGTCTCCTGTGTGATGACCACATACAAGGTCACTGTCCATGCCATCTGACGTGGTGTTGGATGGTGGGGACACTGTTGTCACCCAGGTAATACTGGACACTGTTTTGAATCATCACGCCTGTAGGTGGCCAGTGTGTATGCCTCATTTAACCCTTATGTGTTTGTTGTCCTTCCCGATTTTAAGATACAAACACAAGGACTGAGAGCGACAAGTAAAATCATCTTTTCCCCATGGCAGTGAGACCACAGTGACCCTCTTTTTCAGCTCTAAAGAAAATGCTCTGTTTTGAAAAGTGGTTTATCAGTTACGTCTCATCAACTTGACTCTCTCGAGTCTCCACTCTCACTAGTGGTGGATCCAAGAGGAAGGCAAGCTCTGTAGGTGGCGTAGACAGCACGCCTACCTCCCCTGCCGGTAAGACAAGGGAGGTGCTGCTTCTAGAAGGTGGACTCGAGCTTCACACTGTGTCGTCTCCCTGGAACACGGGTGGGGCAGTGGGACTGGGACTGACTGATGGGAAGTCAGGAAATGGCCAGCTCCCTAGACACCCCTTCCTCCTGTCCCAGTCTGTAAAGGCCCGACTCGTCCATTGATGCTAGACCTGTGGAACGGCATTAAGAAGATCAGTGTAGTGACTGACATGTCAGTCTCTGTCAACCCGAGTTTCATACCCAACACACGCTACAAATGACCTTCTCTGAGACTGAGTTTTCTTATCCCTACTACAAGGGTCTAAGAATTAAAGATAATGGGCATAAAGACACGACGACACACAAATAAGAGTGGCTGCCTCGTTGCCAGTGTGGTGCTCTCTTTTTGTCTGTAAGGAATGTGACGGCAAAGTCGGGCAGGGGGGAAACAGCATAATGGTTATGCAAACAGACTATGCCTGAGGCTCCTAAATCACAAGTTCAATCCCCCGCACCACCATAAACCAGAGCTGAGCAGTGTTCTGGTGTTTCTCTGTGTGTATGTGTGCGTCTCTGCATTTCTCTCTCTCAAAAAAAGTATATATATAATAAAATTTCTTTGAAAAGAGGCAAAGCCCAGGGTGAGGGGCAGAGCTAGAGGAGATGGCTTTCAGAATGTGCCTTGGCTGCGCTAGCTGCCTCATCACCTGCCTTCCACGGGAAGCTCTGACCCAGGGCGTTTTAAGAGTTCTGGGACCACGGTTTGCTTTTCCTTCTGAAGGATGGAACCCAGTTGTCCTTTGGTGCTGCTGTGTCATGGAGAGCTGGGAAGCCACAAATTGGGAAAGAGGAGACTTCTCTGTGAGGCATTGTGGTTGTGATGAAATTCATTTCATCCTTGCAACAGCTCATCAGAGGAGGCTGTGCCTTGCCCATTTCCCCTGGGTGCTTACCATTCTATTACACACCGCAGGGTCCTTTTGCAAGAGCCTGCAGTGCCTGCCTTAGTCTTGTGTGTGGCAGGGACTGGGCGCTGAGTCCCTCGAGGCAGCCCTTAGCTAGTGGAAGATGGACGTTAGAGGCTGAGTAGCCCAGCCTTCTCCCCTCTCGGGGGCATTCCCTCAGGTGAGTACATTCGAGCTCCCAGCAGCAATTGAACAGCACACACACCGGCTCCCTCCCCCCCCTCCCCGCCTCAGTGCAGCCCCCCCCCCCATGGGTGAGCAACCCTCCCCTGGGCTCATGTGAGGGCAAGCTTGGCATTTGTGTGGACAGAGAACCTATTCACATTGGTCCTGAGGTACCTAACTTACATCAGTCCTGGCCTAGATCATTTCCCAGTTAACCTCTTTGTCCTCAAACTATGTCAGCCGTGGAGTCCAACCTCAGGCAAATCCTGTGGAGAAATTAGTCTTTGTTTGCTTCAGTGCAGTGCCAAGTCAAACCCAGGGCCTCATGCATACATGACTATGAATTTGCCACCCTGCCTAATTATATATATATTGGGGCTGGGGACACCAAAGCATTTCTCCACAGCCTGTTCTAGTCCTTGGTGCTGCCATTCAAGGTGCCCACACATACTGCCAGGGGTTGACTCTAGGCCTCATGCCTGGAAGGCAGGGCCCCTACCTACTGAATCATCCTGTGTTAGACATGGGGAGCCAAGGTTCAGAGAGCAGATCTGCCTCTGGTCATAGGGTGGGCAAGTGGGGAGAGAGTTGAACCCAGCTTTCTGGCGCTACCTACATGAGTCTCGGAATTTCAGTGGGGAGAGAGTTGAACCCAGCTTTCTAGCTTTCTGGTGCTACCTACATGAGTCTCGGAATTTCAGCTTTGAATGAACTTGATTTCCCCTGTAATGCAGGGCAGCTTTGACCCCAAGCTGGTTTTGCTGATGGGCACTGGGATGTGGGGGTGGAGGTGGGAGGGTGGCGGATAGTAAGGGATAGGAGGACCGTACAGTGAGGAGGGCAGGACGTGAAGACCCATACTGGGAGGGAAGGCTGCAGGAGGAGACCACTTGTTCTCGCTCACTTTCTTTTTAAAGTTTTTTAAAAATATTTATTTATTTTCCCTTTTGTTGCCCTTGTTTTTATTGTTGTAGTTATTATTCTTGTAGTTATTTATGTCATCATTGTTGGATAGGACAGAGAGAAATGGAGAGAGTAGGGGAAGATGAGGAGACAAAGTTAGACACCTGCAGACCTGCTTCACCACCTGTGAAGCAACTTCCCTGCAGGTGGGGAGCCAGGGGCTCGAACCTGGATCCTTAGCTGGCCCTTGCGCTCCATGTCATGTGCGCTTAACCCGCTGTGCTACCACCCGACTCCCATCTCTCTCACTGTCATATACTTCTGAATGCTGAGATTGTGGCAGGGCTCCTCAGTTTATCCAGAGTTGACTTGATACCAAATTGGCCCCAGGTCTACATCTTGTCTCAGGGCCCCAAAGATGAGTAAGATGCCTCTGGGAAATGCCAGTACAGTGGGAAGACAGGCGAGTGGGCGAGATGGCTGTCAGTGCAGTGGCATGAGTTCCAGGATGCTGTGTGGCCAGTGTGGTCACTCTCAGCTGGGGTTAGGCCTGGAGGGCTCGTGGGGGGAGGCTGGGGTGTGACTTAATGGAAGAAGGGAAGTTCAGTGAAGCACTGGTGTATGTGTGAGGGGTGGGGTGGGCGAAAAGCAAGCCACCCTAGACAGCATGAGCAGTGGCCTGACCAGTGGGAGGAGGGGTGCAGAGCTGGGATTGGGGCTTCTTACGGGGGGCTGAGTGGCTGGCTGCAGGGCACCATGGCTGTGCCCAGCTTCAAGCAGAGGATGTGGCTCCCAGGGGTGGCGGGCTGTAGCTTCAGTCCACCCTCCTCTCAGCTCCTCTCTATTGCTTGGCCCCTGATGGTTGGAGATGGACTCTGAGGCAGCTTTGTCCTTCCTGGCCAGGCGCTGACACTGGCATGGTTGTTCCCAGACCACACATCCAGGCTTGCCTCCCACCTCCCGCCTCCACTGGCCCTGATGCCAGGGCGAGGGTGCTGGGACGCCTCCTGCGGGGGACAGCAGACACAGGATTTCCAGAACAGACACAATGTCTGCTCTCATCCTGACTCAGGAGATTGGGGTTCTTTCACATTCTGTTCCAGTTCCACATTGTCTAAACAAAGCCCTCAAGAGAGGCGGGAACCCCAGGCCAGGCAGGAGGTTGTGTTGTGGGTGAGAACCCCTGCCCAGCACGTGCCACCTGACCCCACCCCAACTGTCCTGCCATCCAGAGCTTCCAGTGTCAGGCCAAAACCAGTACAGGAGGCAGCACCCTGAGTGCCCATACTGGTGTGTGGAGGCTGCGAACACCAAGGACGTAGGCAGGGCTGTTGCTGGCACAGAGCCAGAGCTTTGAAGGACGTCTTCAGCAGTTCCTCTGAGAAGCAGCGCAGCATGTCCCAGCTGAGTCAGTTGGGCGGCTGAAGCAAACACTCCCCACTGGCTTGTGAGCAGAGGCTTCTTTCTCACCAGGCCAGCAGCTGCCAAGTCTGAGCCCAGGGTGCCAGAGTGGTCAGGGGAGACTTGCCTGTGGGGGCAGCTGTGACAGGCAGAAGGGCTCCAGGGTCTCTGCCAGGGCTTCCTGCCTGTGCAATTCCACAGCTCCCCTGCGGACTCTCCCCAAACGGGAGAGACAGAGAGAGGGGAGATGCCACAGCTTCTTCCTTGCATGGTGCTCCCTTGTCATGGCTGGGGACTTGAACCCAGGTCCTCGAGTTTGGTAAAGTATGCCCTCCAGCAGGTGCACCATCTCCTGGCCCTGCTCTAGGGCCTCTTATTGGGACTGGAATCCCACTCCTTAGGCCCCTGCCCTCACGACCTGGTCACCTCCCAGAGCCCCCCCTCCCCAGAACACCTTCACACAGAGTTGAGCTATCAACACCAGAATTGGGGGGACACAGTCAGACCATAGCAGACACACCGATGCCCCAAATTTATCAAGACTAACTCAGGGGAGGCCAGTGAGGTGGCCAGGGACTCCATTGCCATCCAAGACTTGCATTCCAGAAGAAGGGACCCCAACTATGAACCTGCCCACCCCCCTTGGCCTGCAGACTGAAGGCACCACTCAGGCCTGGCAGATCCTCCCCGCATGGCCTCCCTGGCCAGTCCGCTCAGAGTTGCCCTGCGGTCCGCACACGTGACCAGTGTCCGTCTCTTGGTCAGGGCCTCTTCTGCACAGTACCCCCATCCTGCCTCCTTGGCTCAGCAGCCTCTGTCTAGCCTGCCTCCTTGGGTACTTTCACATTTTGGGAAACATGCTTGGGCCACCACCCCAGGGCTCAGCTCCTCAGCATGTGCACATGCCCAGCAGAGGGTCCCACTTCCAGCGGTCATCTTGCTTAACATCCCAGCCCTGCCTCCCCTGCTCCTCCAGGGCAAACTCAGAAGGAAGTGCAACTTCCTGAGCTAGCTGGTGTCTAGTAAGCGGCAGAGAGGAGCAGGGTGTGACTGGAGGACATTCTCCGGTCACCCTAATTTACATTGGGGTGCAAGCCAGGCTAGTGGAGACTTCACATTGAGAGAAAAGCTCAAGCCAGAGGAGAGGAGCCCTCTGCTGCTGCTCCAGGTAAGAGCCTCCTGGTCAGCTCCCACCTGTGCCGGCTCAGCTGCCCTCATCTCTCCATGCAGGGCCCAAGGCTGGAGAGACCCAGCTGGGTTGTCCTCCGTGACTTCTACATCTGGAAGGCTAGGGGCCCTGGGTGACCTTCCAGAAGGGAGGCTCACTGCACAGAGCCCCCTCAGTGGAGTTAGGCCCATAGGCCCAGGTTGCTGGGCTGGACTTGGGGAGTGAGCCATGTGGGAGACAGGTGTCTCTCCACAGGGCCTCTCAGCTGAAAGAAACACATTTGCCAAGAGGGTAAATATTCGGGAGTCTTGAGGGAAGTTTCACAGTCTCTGGTGTGCAGGAATGCTGAATAAATGTTGACTAGAAGAGGGATTGGGTAAGAGCCAGTGCGTGAATGAATGAATGAATGAATGACTGTGCTAGCTGGGCCTCCAGAAGCAATTCCTCTGGCCACACTATTTCATCTCTGCAGTAGATCTGTAATGGAGGGGAACTAACATTTTGACAGATCTGGAAGCTGAATGAAGGCGCATGTGACTTTGGGGAGCTTGGCCAGAAACATTGCTTGGCTCTCTGTATACGAACAGCCAGCCCCTCACGAGTTTCTCAGAGCTGTCTCAACACGACCTATGCCAGGTCCCCCAGAGAGCACCAGCCATGATGGCTGGCGGGCAGGAGATGGAGGAAATGGTAGCTACTGAGGCTGGAGCAAGGAGGGGAGTAGAGAGAGCCCAGGGGGAGGAAGGAGAGGGCGAGGGTGGCAGTGCCATGACCCAGAGCCAGGATTTCTCTGCTGCGGAGGGAGCCGTTCACTTTCTCTTTCCAGGGACATAGGTGGGGACCACATGATAAAGTCAGTTTTCTAAGAGTCACTTTATTGACTGGCTGAGGGCTGGTTTCAGGGATGTGGTGAGGACTAGAATGACAGGCCATGGGACTCGGGGAAGCTGTGTGAGGGCAGTGTCTGGTCTCTAGCTGTGGTGGAGGAGGGAAGGGCTCGTGGGGGAGAGGGGAGTGAAGGTGGCCGTGACTGCGGCTCTGGCGTCCAGCTTACCTCCACACCTGCACTCCATGCTTACCACGATGCTGGGACTCAGGAGGCAGCACAAGATTTTGGTGGGAACTTGGGCTGAAATGAGAGAAAGAGCAAGTGAGGACCCCTTCATTTGATGGGGAAGAATTGCCACAGATTATGAGAGACCCAGGAAGGAAGCCGAGGAGTGACTGGACGTTAAAGTCAAAGGACCAAAGAACGGCTTGCGAGGCTGGGTGGTGGCACACACGGTTGAACACACATGTTACCAAGGATCAGGGTTCAAGCTCCCAGTACCCCTCTGTAGGGGGAAGTTTCACAAGCAGTTAAACAGTGCTGCAGGTCTCTATCTCTCCTCTTTGTAAAATTTTATTTATTATTGGGTAGCGGCAGAGAAATTGAGAGGTGAGGGGGAGGTAGGGAGAGAGACAGAGACACCTGCAGTTCTACTTCACCACTGCTTCACCTTGATCCCGGGTCCTTGAGCATTGCAGTGTATGAGCTTAACCAGGTACACTACCACCTGGCCCCCTAAAGGTCTCTATCTCCTTTCCCTCTCAATTTCTGTCTGTCTCCCCCCACCCACCCACCCGTCCCCCAAAAAGTGAATCTTAGCCAGGGCTACAGGGAGGGTACTGAGACTAGGTTGGGGGTGGGACAGGCAGGGGTCAGAGGAGCCAGGGGTTCGAATGGGGAGCTGGAGCAGGGTATGCTGAGGGAGGAGGTGGGGAGCTGCAGGGGTGGGAAGGTTCTGTGCTGAGTGATACCTGTCCTCCCCTCCCTTCCACTTCCCTTTCCTCCTCCTGAAGAACACCTGAATCACAGAAGGCTCCCTTGGGAGCTTCCCGGAACAGCAATGCCACTCTAGCTTGAGTGAGCACACCACCAGCCATGCCTGCTGTCCTTCACTGCAGACAGTGGGCACTGGGCGCCCTTAGCTCCTGCATCTCCCCATGAGGGATGGGTTTGGCCCCGTGAGGGAACTGAACCTGCAAGGTTCTGTTGCACCCAGAGTGCCTCCCCCCCATCCCTCAGACACACACTGAACTGTTTCCGATCAGCTGGCTCGTGTCCTGTTTGGCAGAAGGACAGGTTTTGGGGCTCAGCTTGCAAGACCCAGAGCCACTGGAGCTCTGAGCTTGGGGCTCCCTCAGCTCTGTACACTGGCCCCTGGGAATGGAGTCCTACAGACAGACAGTCCAAAGCACCACCCCTCAGTGTGTTTCCATTGACCTCTCCCCCAGCCCTATCTGCTCCGATCCAGGGAGAAGCGGGCATCCAGCGCAGGTGTAGATAATACTCTCAAACTGCTCTGTTAGTGGAAGCTCTATCCAGATGGACCCATTCACACTTCCTGTCCCCTCCAGGTGGCTGCCAAGTACCTCGGCTTCACCAGAATGCACTGATAGCTTGTCCCACAGGTCTTTGGCCCTCTGCTGGTCAGGCCCTGAGGTCTCATAGGGCAGGGCCCAGGTCTTCTGCACCTCAGCATCTAACTCCACAGGAGCCAGGAATGTTAATGGCTGGGCTGGCTGACTGAATGGCATCCGGTTTAGAAATCAGCCCTCTGGGAGTCAGGTGGTGGTAACACAGTGGGTTAAGTGTACGTGGGGCAAAGTGCAAGGACCAGCCCAAGGATCTTGGATCAAGCCCCCTGGCTCCCCACCTGCAGAGGAGTTGCTTCACAGGCAGTGAAGCACGTCTGCAGGTGTCTATCTTTCTCTCCCCCTCTCTGCCTTCCTCTCCTCTCTCCATTTCTCTCTGTCCTATCTAACCACGAGGACAACAATAATAACTACAACAATAAAAAACAAAGGCAACAAAAGGGAAAATTAAAAAAGAAAGAAAGAAAGAGAGAAAGAAAGAAAGAAAGAAAGAAAGAAAGAAAGAGAGAAATTAGTCCTCCCAGTGTTCCTTTGTCACAGGGTCTCCAGGCTGGTGGCTAAAGGATCCGGACCACTCAGAGGCCAGCTCTGCCTGAAGCATCCCTCCAGCCACCTTCAGAAGAAGCAGGCAGAGACCTGAGTCCCAGCCTCCCCAGGCTGTTCCTTGTTTCCACAGGTGGCCACCTCCCCTAGTGGAGCCTCATGGACCCCACAGCATCCCCGAGTGGGGAAGGAGCCCTGGGCTGCCCTGAGGACAGTATCCGACTGGTAAGCTGGGTCCCACCTCCTCCTTGTCAAAGGTCCCTCACAGCCTAAAGGCTGAGGCCAGGACAAAGGGCTGAGAGGGGCTGCAGGCTTAGGGCCTGTGTTTATGCTGTGTCTCTCTCGCAGTCTCCTGGGCGCTGTTCCACTGAGCTGGAGCCCACATGGGCTCCACATAGGCCTGCAATGGCTTGATTCTTCTAGAAAGACTCCCTCCCAAGGGGTTCTAGTAGAAAGTTGTATGATTCTGGATCCCCATGGGGAGGGCAGGCAAGAACAAAAGTGAGTCTACCATCTGGAAAGCTGAGATGATGATGATGATGATGATTTAGAGATTTACTTATGTGTGTGAGAGAGAGAGAACCAGAGCATCATTCTGTCATATGCAATACCAGGAACTGAACTCAGGACCTCATTCTTGAGAGTCAAATGCATTATGCACTGTACCACTTCCCAGGTCACTAGCTGTGATTTTAAAAAATATTTATTTAGGGGGGTCGGGTGGTAGCGCAGCAGGTTAAGCACACATGGTGAGAAGTGCAAAGACCGTTGTAGGGATCCCGGTTGGAGCACCCAGCTCTCCACCTGCAGGGACATCGCTTCACAGGCAGTGAAGCAGGTCTGCAGGTGTCTGTCTTTCTCTCTCCCTCTCTGTCTTCCCCCTCCTCTCTCCATTTCTCTCTGTCCTATCTAACAACAACATCATCAGTGGCAACAATAACAAGGGCAACAAAAATGAGGGAAAAATAGCCTCCAGGAGCAGTGGATTCATAGTGCAGGCACCGAGCCCCAGTGACAACCTGGAGGCATATATATATGGTGGGCAGCTGGTTACCCAGAGGGGCCCACACTCTGCTGCACATGAGGCTCTGGGTTTGAGCTCTGATATCACATGGGAACATCATAGATGGCATTGGGGAGCTCCATGAGTGGTGTGGTGGTGCCTCTCTTTTTTGTCTCTCTCTCTCTTCTCTCTGACTTTCTAAAATAAATAAATAAATAATTTGTTCAGGGAGACAATTTAGGGGTGGTGGTGTTGGCTCTGGCGTGTGTGACTTCCTGGGTTCATCCCCAGGACTGCTTAAAATACAGACTTGTTTGCTTATTTAAAGTACTTTGATGAGAGAAGTTCAGAGAGGAAGATGTAGGGAGAGAGACACCAAAGCACTGCTCAACTCTGGCTTAGGACCATACTGGGACTAGAACCTGTCGTCTCAGGGCCTCAGGCACGGAATCTTTTGATGAATGGTTACGCTGTCTCCTCAGCCTCCTAAAATAGAGATTTACTTAATGAAGAAATGACTGGGGGGACAGATTGTTGCTCTGCTCTGGCAGGCACGGTGCCAGGAATGGAAGCCAGCACCTCCTGTATGTGAGGCCTTCACTCTACCATCGAGTCACCTCCCTGCCACTGCTGGTGACTCCTCCACGTCTCTCCACAGCATGGAGAACCCAGCATGGGGCAGGGGAGTCAGGTGGCCTGGGGGTGAGGGCTCTGTACAGTTCCTGTGTCCTGTGTCAGATCTAAATCTAACATCTCTTTTTCTTGTGCCTTGCCCACCACACCTTGGGGCAGGAAGCCTTGGGTATGCCGCTGCCCATCTGGCGGTCTGTTTGCTCATCATTAAGCTGAGGAGAATGAAGTCACTGCCATGAGCTGTCGGAGCCCAGGGCCTGAGGATGAGGAGGCCCCTGGAAAATCATTCCTGCTGGTTCTCCTGCTCTCCGTCTCTTTTAGTGAGGAGAAAAATAGGAGAGAGAGAGAGAGAGAGAGGAAATAGAACAGAGAACTGCTCAACTCTGGCTTATGGTGTTTCTGGGAATCGAACCTGGGACTTCTGATACCTCAGGCATGAAAGTCTTTTTGCAGAACTGTTACACTGTCTCCTCAGCTCCATTTCTCTCCTTTAATGCTCCTTCTGACACCTGCTGGACTGGACTCTACAGGAACGGAGTCCACATTCCATTGGTGTGCTCCCTAGACCACTGCTCCCCTTCACCCACATGCAGCCTCGGCAAAAAGTATCTCGGGGGGGGGGGGGGGCTGCTGGCTCTGTCCCTACTCTCTGGGAGGAGGAAGCCTGCTCAGGGAGTGAGGGCAAGGGCCCAGGCCCTCCCACAGCCAGTGGCTTGAAGGAGCAGTGTTGGCGTCATATTGGAACCACTCTCAGCCTCCCCTCTCTCCGAGCTCTTTCCTCCTGGTACCTGAAGCTCTAGCAGTGTCTCCTGGCTGCCATGCCCTGCACCTTCACCCTTGCCAGCTGGTCAGGGGGTCCTCATCCCTTTTACTCTGCCGGCTCCTAGTCACTTCTTATACACAGGAAGAAAAGGATGAAAACTGAGGGCTTCTCCATCGCTCTGCTCTTGTGAACAATTAGAAAACATATCTGAGCTACACTGTGCTCACACCCACTGTTCCCTTTAACTCCTACTCCATCATTGTCCATTTGTCACCAGGTCCTGCCCAAAGCCTGCCAGAGGCCACTCCACAGGAGCCATGGGCAGGACCTGGCTCCAGCTTGGGGGGCCTCTGACACCACACTCTGTCTGAACCCCACTCCTCTCTCTGACGTCACCACACTGAGTGTTTCTGCTCTCTGACATCACCACTCTGAGTCTCTGCTCTCTCGGAGTCCCATACTTCTCTCGTGTCACTCAAGCAGGCCTCAGCCTGAGGTGGCAAGGCAAAGCCCCAGTTCTGTGGGGTTCCTTCACTTGGGGTGGCTTCCAAATAAAATTGCTCATTTTTAAAGGCTGTACCAGAGTGCAGGGATGTCTGCAGGAGTCATTGTTGGGCAGCTGCCTTGGCTGGGTTAGGGAGTGGCAGTCCTTCCCTGGGCCTCAATTTCCCTGTTTGTACTGTTGGCTTCCATGCCAGCTGTGCTCTGGGAGCTGGGGAACCAGAATGGGAGTATGAATCAGGCAGGGCTGCCTCTGTCTTGGTGGAGTCAGGGAGCCCCTGGTGTGACCGGCTCCTGCTGGTAGCATCCTGTCCCCACAGGTGGAGACATGCCTGCAGCTCTTCACAGTGACGGATGCTCAGTTGCAGCAAATCCAGGCGGCCCTCTTGGCTTCCATGGAGCAGGCACTGCAAGACCCGGAGGGCCCTGCCTCTGCCGTTCGGATGCTGCCCACCTACGTGGGCTCCATCCCACATGGCACTGGTGGGTGGCACCGCCTCACATGGGGGCTGGCTCTGACAGGGGTGTTGGGGTGTGGGTGAGTCCTTCTTCTTGTCTGCATCTCTGTGGACCCCAGTGAGATAGGTGGGGGACACTGGAGGGATCTCTGTCTCCCTCTCAGCCTGCCTGTAAGCCTGTAACCCACTTGTCCCCAGAGCAAGGTGACTTTGTGGTGCTGGAGCTGGGAGCCACGGGGGCCTCCCTGCGGGTGCTGTGGGTGACCCTGACAGGCACGGAGGGGCCCAGGCTGGAGCCCCGGAGCCAGGAGTTTGTGATCCCCCAGGAGGTGATGCTGGGCCCTGGGCAGCAGGTGAGCCCTCTCTCCCTTTCCATACCTGGAGATGCCCTGGGCACTGGGGGACCCCTAAAGCTGATTTCCCACATGCCCCCCGCCACCAGCTCTTTGACTTCGCTGCTCGCTGCCTGTGTGAGTTCTTGGACACACTCCCCCTATGCCAGCAGCCCCTGCAGCTGGGCTTCAGCTTCTCCTTCCCTTGTCACCAGACGGGCCTGGACAAGGTGAGCGCTGTGGGCAGGGGAAGGGGGCACTGCCCCTACAGGCCATGGAGGAGTGACCCCACCTTTCTGTCCCTCCCCAGAGCACCCTCATTTCCTGGACCAAAGGCTTCTGGTGCAGTGGCATGGAAGGCCAGGATGTTGTCCAGATGCTGCGTGATGCCATTAGGAAGCAGGGGGTGAGTGAGGGCCATGGTGCCTGGGGGATGGCACTTCTGGGAAGCCTGGCTCCCCCTTTTCTGTCTGTATCCCACATGCACATGAACCCTGGGCCAGAGCTGTCATCCCTCTTAAACACACACACACACACACACACACACACACACACACACACACACACACACACACACATATGGGATTGGGCGGTAGCACATCGGGTTAAGTGCACACGGCACAAAGCGCAAGGACAGACTGAAGGATCCTGGTTCGAGCCCCCGGCTCCCCACCTGCAGGGGGTGTCACTTCACAGGCGGTGAAGTAGGTCTGCAGGTGTCTGTCTTTCTCTCCCCCTCTCTGTCTTCCTCTCTCCTCTCAACTTCTCTCTGTCCTATCCAACAACGATGACATCAATAACAATAACAATAATAACTACAATAATGAAAAAAGAAAGTCCCATCTTTAATCTCCACCACTACCATAAACCAGAGCTGAGAAGTGCTCTAGTAAAAAAAAATAATAAAAAATAAAGAAAAAACATATATCTCAACAGTAATAGTAACAACCACAACAACAAGGGCAACAAAAGGGAAAAAAATAGGCTCTAGGAGCAGTGGATTCATAGTGCAGGCACTTCTTCTTCTTCTAGCGTTTGCCCTTCTTCCGTAGCCAGTTAATGGCTTTGAAAGTGACTGGGATCCATGTGGATTCAGTCGGCTAGGAAGGATCGTCAGTTTCCCCAATGAATGGGTACTCACGGGATGCACCACGGGAAGGTCGATCCTATGCATCCCAGTGCAGGCACTGAGCCCCAGCAATAACCCTGGAAGAAAAAATATATCTATCTATCTATCTATCTATCTATCTATCTATCTATCTATCTATCTATCTATCGCAGAGAGGGAGAACCAGAGCATCACTCTGGCACACATAGTGTTGGGGATTGAACCCAGGACCTTGAGATTGCAAGACCAATGCTCTATCCTATGTCTACCTCCTGGGCCACAGCACCCATTTTATTTTTATTCCTTTCTTCCTTAGCTTTCTTTCTCCCCTTCCTTCCTTCCTTCCTTCCTTCCTTCCTTCCTTCTTTCCTTCCTTTTATCTCTTTGTTCCTTTCTTTGCTTCTCCTTTTCTCTCTCTCCCTCTCTCTTTCTTTATCTCTTTCTTCCTTTTTATTGCCATCAGGGTAATCGCTGGGGCCCAGTGCCAGCACTACAAATCCACTGGTCCCAGTGGCCATTTTTTTTCCCATTTCTTCTTTCTATTTTATTTGACAGGACAGAGGGAGATTGAGAGGCGAGGAGGAGATAGAGATGGCATAAGATAGGTCCCTGCATACCTGCTTCACTGTGGCTCTTAAAGCATCCCCCCTGCAGGTGGGGAGCAGGGGCTCAAACCTGGGTCCTTGCACATGGTGATACATACACCACCAGCTGGCCCCCTCCTCTCCTTTTATATGCAAGAACGCAGAGGTTAAGAAATGTCAGATATAGGGTCAGGTAATGGTACACCTGGTCCACCCAAGAGATCCCTTCAGGCCTAAGGGGATTTAGAATGAAGCCTCAACGTTGAAAGGCCAGAGCTGGCCAGAGCTGGCTGGGAGTGGTTAGCATGATGGTTATGCAAAGAGACTCTTATGCCTGAGGTTTCAAAATCCCAGGTTCAATCCACTGCACATCTATAAACCAGATCTGAGTAGTGTTCTGGTGAAAGACAGAAGGGCAGCGCTGCAGGTGTGTGTATGTGGGGGGTGGACACCAAGAACTGCAGAGCCCAAACTGGGAGCCATGGGGCCGGAGGAGGGAGGGGATGGTGGGGTAGCACCCATACACCTGGGGCTTACAGCTGTGTGTCAGCGGCCTTGGGGTGTCCCCTTTGAAGCTCCCTCACTAAGGCTGCCCCGCCCTGAACCCTCCCCACCATTCAGGCCTACAGCATCGACGTGGTGGCTGTGGTCAACGACACAGTGGGCACCATGATGGGTGGCCAGCTGGGCCCTGGGCCATGCGAAGTCGGACTGGTGGTCGGTGAGTGGAAAGCCGAAGCTGGGAGGCGAGGCATGGGGCTGCCTGGCTGCCCGGCCCTCACTGGGGTCCCCTTATGCCCCAGACACGGGCACCAATGCTTGCTACATGGAGGAGGCGCGCCACGTGGCGGTGCTGGATGAGGACCGTGGCCGTGTCTGTGTCAGCGTCGAGTGGGGCTCCTTCCATGACGCCGGGGCCCTGGGCCCATTGCTGACCACCTTTGACCATGTGCTGGATCACGGGTCCCTGAATCCCGGGGCACAGAGGTAGCCTGAGCTTCTGCTGTGCCCCACAACTCTCTTGTTTCCCACACCTCTTCTGTCTCATACTCAGACTCGGGTCTTTCCTCTCCACCCAAGTGTCTCCACTTACTGATATGGGTGGGTTGGGCTGGGCTCAAGGTTCTAGAACCAGACTTTTCAAGCCAGATCCACTCTGCCGCTGAGCTCTGGCCAGCTGTGGGTTGGGCTGGGGGATGTCTGAGCAGAACACCTCATCTTCCCTCCTTCCTTCAGATCCATCCAGCCTCCAGGAGCCCCCTGAGCCAGATGGAAGCAGAGGGTAGGGGGACTGGTTGAACACTCACCCATCTCTTGGGAGGTGGCTTGCTTCTTTCTGAAAGTTCCAGTCTGGGGTCTCCCAAATGCCTCCTCGCCTACAGCGCTCTTGAAGTTGTGACCAGGCAGGCAGGGGTGGGAAGGGCTCTGCCCAGCTGCTGTCCTCACCCACAGATTCGAGAAGATGATTGGGGGCCTGTACCTGGGGGAGCTGGTGCGCTTGGTGCTGGCTCACCTGACTGAACGCAGGGCCCTCTTTGGCGGCTGCCCTTCCCCTGCCCTGCTGTGCCCAGGCAGCATCCTCCTAGAGCACCTGGCTGCGATGGAGGAGTGAGTGCGGGTTAGGGGACTAGGGGGGAGGCAGGGTGGTCTGTTCCCGTGTGTGCACGTGTGTGTGAGTGCGCGTGCGCGTGTGTGTGCATGTGTCCTCGGGCCTCAGGCCAGGAGCTTCTGGGCTACCTGAGCCCCCAGGCAGCTCCTCATCCTACAGCCCCTCATCTGGGGAGGCTGGTGCACACGTACTCCTGCAAGACCTGGGCCTGAGCACAGGGATGGTGGACGCCAAGCTGGTGCAGCAGGTGGGCTGGGCTGTGAGCACCCGGGCCGCCCGGCTCTGTGCCGCTGCCCTGTCTGCTGTCCTTGCCCGCCTCCAGCGTGGCCGGGAACTGCAGACGCTTCGGGTGGCTGTGGCCACGGGAGGCCAGGTGTTCGAGCGGCTGCCCAGGTACGGGGAGGGCACATGGTGATCCATCAGGGCTGGGTGGTGGAGGGGAGCGGCCACATTTCTCCTACGATGTAATAGGTGCTGGGCAGAGGCTGGGCACAGGTGGGCTTGGGGCTGAAACAAGAAGCCACAGGACTGGGGTTCGAGCCCCCCAGGGGCTTGAGCCTGAGTCTCGGTGCCTGGTGTGTGCCCACAGGTTCCTCAGTGTCCTGCGGGAGACCGTGCAGCTGCTGGCCCCGCAGTGTGAGGTGTCCTTCACCCCCTCTGAGGATGGGGGCGGCCGAGGTGTGGCTGTGGTGACTGCTGTGGCCGCCCGCCTGGCCGCCCACCGCCGCCTGCTAGAGGAGACTCTGGCTCCGTTCCGGCTGGGCCACAGAGAGCTGGAGGCCGTGCAGGCGCAGATGCGGGGGGCCATGTCCCGGGGGCTCCATGGGGAAGCCTCCTCCCTCCGCATGCTGCCCACCTATGTGCGTGCTACACCGGACGGCAGCGGTGAGGCCTGAGCTGCAGGCTGGGGAGGTGGGGGTGACCTGCGGGGAGTGGGGGTCAGCGCCTGTGGGGGTTCAGCCCAGACCTGTCCTGCCCCACAGAGCGTGGGGACTTCCTGGCCCTGGACCTGGGGGGCACCAACTTCCGGGTCCTGCTGGTGCGCGTGGCGGCCCAGGGCGTGCGCATCACCAACCAGGTCTACTCCATCCCCGAGGGTGTGACCCAGGGCTCCGGGCAGCAGGTAGGCAGGCCAGGCCTGGGAAGCTCGGTGGGTGGAGAGCTGGGGCAGCCCCCTGACTACCCATTCACCTGTCCGCAGCTCTTCGACCACATCGTGGACTGCATTGTGGACTTCCAGAGGAAGCAGGGCCTGAGTGGGCAGAGTCTGCCCCTGGGCTTCACCTTCTCCTTCCCCTGCCAGCAGCTGGGCCTGGACCAGGTGAGCAGGGCCAGGGAGTGGCTGTCATGGGGGCTGGGTACTGCAGGTGGGCAGGGGGCCAAGGACAGGGCTGACGGACAGAGACACCAAGGGGCCTGAACTCAGCCTTAGTCTCCCCAGGTGGGGTGTCCCCAGATGCAGGGTACAGCAATGTGAACTGGGGGTGATAGAGTGCCCAGGGCACAGATCTGTGGGCACAGTTTCTTCCAGACTATAGTCCCGGGCCTTCTTCTTGTCCTTTGTCAGGTGGGAGAGGCAGGTGGGTCTTGGGCTCAAGAGCGGGGAGAACAGAAACCCTGACCTATATACCCTTTCCTTCCTTCCTTCCTTCCTTCCTTCCTTCCTCTCCCTTTCTCTCTTTTTCTCCCCTGAAATTCACTTCATTTCTGCTCTGAGTCCACATTCTTTGAGGTGGGCAACAAGGAGCACCCTAAACCTCAGTCCGACTCTATCCTCTAGGCCAGGCACTCCGCCTTCTGGCTTCTGTTTCTGAGACTCTGGCCACTGCAGCTTGGGGAAGGGAGAAAAGGGAAGGATGTGGACAACCGTTAGCGTGTGTGAGATCTCCTGCCCCAAGGATCCCAGATCTGCTGTCCACAGGGAAACAGCTGAACAGGCCCTCAGTTCTCCCCAGCCCTGGGGTCAAGTTCACAGCTAAGGCCAGGCCTCAGCCACCCTGCTTTCCCTGCTGGAACATGGACTCTGCTCCCCTACCCCCAATGCTCTGTCCTCTTTCCTCAGCCACAAGAACACTGTACTCTGCAGCTGGTGGCTCTGGTTCTTTCAGAAAGAGCTGCTAGTCCTCACGGGCTTTCCTCACACACAATACTCATTGTCCCAAGCCCAGGGGCCACTGCTTTTAGGCAAACGGCTAGGGGCATGGACCATTCCAGCACGCAGAACAGAGGCCTTAGGTTGGGGGTTATCAGTAGGTGTGTTCACACTGAAAGCCCCCCACACACACACACACAGCTATTGGGGGCAGAGGGCACAGTCCTTCACTTTGGGAGGAGTGTGGGCCTTTGGGGGGATGTGTAGAGTGAGATGACTGAGGGGAACAGCTTCCCATACTGCCTTGTCCCCAACCCAGGGCATCCTCCTGAACTGGACCAAGGGCTTCAAAGCCTCTGACTGTGAGGGCCAGGACGTGGTGAAGCTGCTGCGGGAAGCCATCCACCGCAGACAGGTAGATGTGAGGTCTGCCCCAGAGGGGGTGGGGAGGGGAGGGGATTTGCGGCTGCATGGGGCCTGGAGGGGCGTAGAGGTTCTCCTGCTTCCCCTACAGGGGGCCCCTCTGCAGAGAGACCTCTGTGGCCATTGGTGCCTGTTGCTGTGACGACCACGTTGCCGGGCAACTAACCGACAGTGTCCTCGTGTGCAGGCAGCCAAGCTGAATGTGGTTGCCATTGTCAATGACACGGTGGGGACCATGATGTCCTGTGGCTACGAGGACTCCCGCTGCGAGGTCGGCCTTATCGTCGGTGAGGAGGCCCTACCCCTTGGCGTTCCCCTGGCCTCATGTGAACCCGTCACCTCCTTCCCTTTGGCTCCTTAATGACATGCCCTTCTCTGACCTGGGGGCCTGGGACCTGCCACGGGGTGAGATCTGGGCTCAGGTTGGTCACTGCCAGTCCACTGGCACCTTTGCTTGCCCGCCTGCTTCTCTTTTAACTTTAACAAGGATGTTTGGCTTATGGCAACACTGGGGACAGAGTCCAGGCCCTCACACACGCATGTCCTGTGCTCTCACACTGAGTTGTGTTCCCAGCCCTCACCTGCCTGTCAAGTGAGTCTGTGCTACCTCTGCCACCTCTGTCTCTATGACCTGGGCCAAGCCGCTGGCCACCAGAGTCCCTGTCTTCTCCTGGTACACTTGGTGCTGGGGGCAAGGTGTCCAGTCTACTAAGCACCTGTCGTATGGCCAGATAGGGGGACAGGAAGACACAAAAGAGAGACATAGAGATAGTTTCCTGATTCTTGGAATGTGAACCCTCCACTTGGAGGGGGGCACTGAGTCCTTCAACAACATGTGGCAGTCAGAGAGAGGAGGGTCTGCTGTGTGGGTGTGGGGGCTGAGCAGGGAAGGGTTCCTGTACTTGTGGGCTTAGAAAGAAAGCCTTGAGAGGGGGTTTGGCTGGGCGTGTGGAGAGCACAGGCTCCCATTTTGGGCATTGGTCCCTTAGAGCCTGAGATGCTCGGGGGCCTCCCAGGGGACTGGGCACTGGCAGCTGACGAGGACCGCACTTACCTCAGGCTGCCCTTGGGGAGGAGGGACACCTTTCTTTCCTGTGCCCCTTGGTGCCCAGGACAACCCAAAAGGTCACTCTAAAAAAAATACTTAAAGCCTTTTTTTTTTTTTATTGTTGTAGTAGTTGTTGTTGTTATTGATGTCATCATTGTTGCATAGGACAGAGAGAAATGGAGAGAGGAGGGGAAGACAGAGAGGGTGAAAGACAGACACCTGCAGACCTGCCTCACTGCCTGTAAAGTGACTCCCCTACAGGTGGGCCTAAGGATCCTGGGGGCTCGAACCGGGATCCTTAGGCCAGTCCTTGTGCTTTGTGCCACCTGTGCTTAACCCACTGCGCTACTGCCCGGATTCCAAGTCTTAAAAAAAAATACTTATTTCCTTTTTGTTGCCCTTGTTTCTATTGTTGTTGTAGTGTTTATTGTTGTTATTGATGTCGTCATTGTTGGATAGGACAGAGAGAAATGGAGAGAGGAGGGGAAGACAGAGAGGGGGAGAGAAATATAGACACCTGCAGACTTGCTTCACCACTTGTGAAGGGACTCCTCTGCAGGTGGGGAGCCGGGGGCTTGAAGTGGGATCCTTCAGCTGGTCCTTGGCGCTTGGCGCCACATGCACTTAAGCCACTGCGCCACCGCCTGACTCCCATTTTTTTTTTAAATTGCCTCCAGGACTATCACTAAGGCTTGATGTCAGCACTACGAATCTACAATCTACCACTCCTAGTGGCCATTCCTTCCTCCCTATCTTTCTTCTTCTCTTTCTTTCTATTTTATTTGGTAGGCAGAGAAAAATTGAGAGAAGGGGAGAGGAAGACAGGGAGAGACAAAGACGCCTGCAGATCTGCTTCACCACTTGTGAAGCGTCCCCCTTGTAGGTGGTGAGCAAGAGTTCAAACTCTGGTACTCCCTTGCTCACGGTAATTGTGTGCTCAAGCAGGTGTGCCGCCACTTAAACCTCAAAATCACTCTCAGAACTTTTTCCCAATCCTCTAAGCAAGAGGATTTGCCAGAGCAGGGGCTCCCATAGTGCCCTTTGATTTTGATTTTGCATGTGTGACCTGGGGTCCTGACCCAGACCTCACACTCCCACTGTCAAGTCACCTTCTGGCCCACTTAAAAAAAAAAAACACACTTCACTTCATCATTTGTATTATCATTTAATTAACTAGAACACTGGGTTAATTGAACCCGAGACTCTGGATCCTCTGGCATGAAAGCCTTTTGCATTACCTTTATGCTTTTTCCCTGGCCTCTCTTTATCTCTTCTGAGCATAGTAGAGGAAGAGATAAGACACCAAAACACAGCTCTGCCCACCCATGGAGTTCTGTGGCTGCTCTCCTTGTGCTCCCAGGTGATGCTGGAGCTTGAACCTCAGGCCTGGGGCATGGCACCTGCAGGTCTGAGTGGTGGCCAGGAAGGCCAGTCCCAGGGCCCACCTGTCACCGCAGGGTGCGGGAATCTGGAAATGACACACAAAGTTGGCAGCACCAAACCCGGCGTGGAAAGTGCTTGTGGGTGTGTTGGGTGGGTACAGGAGGCTGGCAGCCTTGCTGGGGAGGTGAGGAAGAGGGGCATTCTGGGGGCATGGAGTGGTCAGGAACGGGCCCTGCCGTGGCTGCAGGAACGGGCACCAACGCCTGCTACATGGAGGAGCTGCGGAACGTGGCGGCCGTGGCCGGAGACTCAGGCCACATGTGCATCAACATGGAGTGGGGCGCCTTCGGGGATGATGGCTCTCTGGATGCTCTCAGCACCTCCTTTGATGCCAGTGTGGACCAGGCTTCCATCAACCCTGGGAAGCAGAGGTGCCGGCAGCGGTGGGGGCAGCGGCAGGAGGAGCTACACGGACTGTGGGCCGTACATGCACATGCTCACACACACGTAAACACGCACACGATAGGCACATGCATGTGCGTGCACACATGTCCACACCCACGTGCACCCACACTCCCACACACAGATGCACACGCACACGCACACACACACGCACACGTGCACTCCCTGCAGGTTTGAGAAGATGATCAGTGGCATGTACCTGGGCGAGATCGTGCGCCACATCCTCCTGCACCTGACCCAGCTAGGCGTGCTCTTCCGGGGTCAGCAGACACAGAGCCTCCAGGCCAGGGACATCTTCAAGACCAAATTCCTTTCAGAGATTGAAAGGTAAGTGCTATGGCCTGCATGTGGCCTGCCACTTCAAGCTGGGGACAGGGAGGTCATGGGGTGGGAGAGCCCAGCAAAGTCTGACCCTCCTGCTCTGCCCTACCCGCCCCCAGCGACAGCCTGGCCCTGAGGCAGGTCCGGGCTATCCTGGAGGACCTGGGGCTGCCGTTGACTTCGGATGATGCGCTGATGGTCCTGGAGGTCTGCCAGGCAGTGTCCCAGCGGGCAGCCCGGCTGTGTGGGGCAGGGGTGGCGGCCGTGGTGGAGAAGATCCGGGAGAACCGGGGCTTGGAGGAGCTCAGCGTGTCAGTGGGGGTGGACGGGACCCTCTACAAGCTGCACCCACAGTGAGTCTAGGCGCAGGGTGGGGGTGGCTGGGTGGGCAGGGGTGGCTGGGTCTGCCTCACCCAGTCCCTCTTGTCACAGCTTCTCCAGCCTGGTGGCGGCCACCGTGCGGGAGCTGGCCCCTCGCTGCACTGTCACCTTCCTGCAGTCAGAGGACGGCTCTGGCAAAGGCGCAGCCCTGGTCACTGCGGTCGCCTGCCGCCTGGCCCAGAGCACCCGAGTCTGAAGAAACCCCCGGCACCAGCTTCGAGTGCCCAGGCCCCCATGCAGTCAGACCTGGCTCCCCCCGCCCCGGCTGTCCCCAAGACAAGTGGGACGCAGGTTAGCAATATATATATATATATAATTTATTTACATTCACGTCCGCTAAAATCCCTCCGTGCCCCAGCGGCCGGCAAGGCTGTGGACATAAGGCCAAGTGTGAGCGCACGAGGGCGCTCGAGACAGTCAGGGCACGAGCTTCACTCCGCGGCACACACACTCGCCATGGCCAGCCCGTTGCATATTCACACTCCCCGTGGGGCGGGGCTCCTCGCAACTGGGGGCAAGGGTATCCCTGGGTGGGTGGTGGGCGGGGAGAGGGGCAGCGTGTGAGAGGCAGGTGTGGGCTGCTGTGGGACGTGAGCGCCCCCGGGTGCTCAGCATGAGATGCGTGAGTGTGAGTGGCAGGGGTGCTGCGTGGGGTGGGGGTGTGCGCAGGAGACGGGTGGCGGCCATGGGCCTGAGCCCAGAGGCTGCCCTGTCCCTGTGCCCATCTGTGGCCCTCGGTCCCCGATGGCCGGGAGCTGGGCGCCTCCACGTGCCCCCACTTGCAGGCACAGAAATGTTTGCATAAAGTTCAGCTCAGGTGGGAGCCCCTGGCGGTCTGAGCCCAGCTGCGCGTGCGTGGCCGTGAGCATGCGGCCCCGGCCGGTGCGGGGGGGTGGGGAGAGGTAGCATCACACGCACAGACACACACACACACATGTAGGCCGGGCGCCCGGGCCCCAGGCACTGTCCTCCCCGGCCGGAGCCACTCGGAGCAAGTGGCTGAGGGGATGGGAGCACGGGCAGGGCCCTGGGGACAAGTGTTGAGGGGCCTTGGAGCTCTCCCAGTGTGGCCTGTCCCGGTGGTGTCAAAGCTGGTGAAGTGTAGGTGCGGGGCCATATGGCTCAGCACTCGGCCTCCGACACTGTGAAGAGCCCGGCATTTGGCTGGCCCAGCCCGGCCACTGCAGCGGCCAGCTGGCTGAGGTTGCCGTTGGGGAAGTGCCGCGCCTCCCACAGGTTGAGGATCATGGCGGTGGGGCTGGGCTTGGAGGCAAAGAAGCTGAGATGGCTGCAGGGGAGACAGGAGGGTGAGCCCTCAGTGAGAGGGGTGGGAGCCCTCAGGCCAGCCTGCACCCCTGGGTGCCGTTGGGTGCATCTCAGCCCCCCCACACCCCTCTCCCACCAGCTGCCTCCCGCCCACCTGTCCAGGTGGAGTTTCTGGGCCAGAGTCCGCCAGTCGGCGCTCCGGCTGCAGGGTGGGTCCAGGCTGGTAATGATCTTCTGCCGAATGAGGAAGGGGATCTTGAAGGCACTGGGCCCCACCAGGGCTGGGACTCCTCCTTCGCTCTCCAGCGCCAGCAGCTCAGAGAATCTCGTGTCCTGGGGGCCGGGAGGGGTGAGGGTGCCTGGCAGAACTTTCCAAGCCCACTGCGGAGCTCCCCTCCCACCCCCACTGTCTGCCTCCCTGGTGGGGGGGGGGCTTGCTAGCTCGGTGGGGGTGTGTGTGGGGAGCCCACCTTGGTGATGTTGAGGTTGATATTGAAGCTCTGCCCATCGCCCTCCACCTGCCACACCCACACCTTGCAGGCCAGCTCGCTGGTGTTGGGGCTGACGCGCTCCAGGGTGAAGGTACAGTGCTGGTGGGGCTGCGTGCCATTCCAGATGTGGTAGAAGGGAATCTCCTGCGGGGAACCGACACACAGATGGACAGATGGGTCAGCCGTGCCCGAGCCCCGTGCATGCCAGGCACAGCCCCTCACCTGGTAGCTGACGAGCAGCTTGCTCTTCCACAGGGAACTGGGCACGTCGTGCACGGACAGTCGCAGGTTGTGGTAGCTGTCCTTGAAACGCAGCTCACGAGGCTCCTGGATCAGCTGCCCGCCCAGCTGCTTCTCCAGCTGCACCACTTCCTGCGGCACCGGCCCAGGCCCGGCCCTTGGGTCAGCCAACTCTGGCCTGTGCCCCTTCCCAGCCCCACCCACCCCACCGCACCAGGGGTGGGTGCACGGTACCTTGACCGCCTCATGTGTGTCATGCAGGCAGTAGACCCGGATGTTGTATTCCAGGGAGGTGCAGGCCAGTGGCGCAAACAGCAGCAGCTTGAGACGTTTGGCAGCCGCCACGCTGAGGGCCTCCCCCACCAAGGCGAAGCGGCCCAGCTGCTCCGTGAACACATAGCAGGCGCCTGCATCCAGCTGGCAGTAGTAGAGGTGGGAGGGCGCCTCCTCGCCCAAGTGCAGCACGTCCTGAGTGGGACAGGGCTCAGGGTTAGCCACTGCTCATCACCACAGCTCTGGGGTGGCCCAAGGGGACAGGGCTTGGGGTCACCCACCCACCACAGCTCTGGGGTGACCTAGGGGGACAGGGCCTGAGTCAGGCACCACCTACCACATAGCTCTGGGGAGCCCCAAGGGGACAGGGCTCAGGGTTGGCCACTGCCCACTACAGCTCTGTGGTGACCCAAGGGAACGGGGCCCAGGTCAACCGCCACCCACTACTACAGCTCTTGGGTGGCTGTGCTGAGCTCATGACTCACCTCCCAGCTGCCCTCGCATGACTGCTTCTTGAGGTGCAGGCTCCAGCTGTCGGGGCCAGGCTCCCCACAGTGGTCCATGGCGAGGATGACGGGCCTGGTGAGCAGCACCCCGGGGGGCCCACAGCTAACGATGGGACTCAGCAGGGTCTGGCCGCCAGCTAGGGGCAACCTCAAGTGGGGAAACACGGGTGGGGAGGGGAGCGCATCAGTGGGCTGGCCCAGGTGGGAAGGCACCCAAGGGTGGGGCTGGGAGCCAGGGTCCTCCTTCCCCTGGGTGAGAAAAGTTCTGGGGGTTTGGGAGGGGTGGGGTGGGCAGGCTCACACCTCACGTCCTCCGGCTTGTGCAGTGTGAGGTAGACCTCGTAGATCTTGCCCCGTGGGATGGCGTCTGGGGGGATGAGGAGACTGACGCCTATGACAGAGTGGGGACCCTTAAGGGAGCAGTAAAGCCTCCAACACCCCTGCGGGCTCCCCTGAGAGCTTCCATGGGTGATTGCCTGGAGCCTGCCCAGTCCGGGGTCAGAAAGGCCACCTCTGGGCCACCTTCTCTCAGACCTGGAGCTGAGTTGGCGTGTCCCCAAGAGCCTCAGCTGGGATGAGAGTGCCCAGGCTCAGAAAACTCTAGAACCAAAGGTGTCAGGCATACCTCTCCCTCCCTGGCCCACTGGCCTTTGGCCTTCAGTGGACAATGGGAGTCCCGGAGGGGACACATGATGTCTGGCTTCCTTGGATTGGCACATATGAGAGGTGGGCCTGGGCCAGAAAGCAAAGAGGCGCTGGGCCAGAGGCAGGGGGCAGGAGTGTTTGAGGGGGAAGAGTGACAGATGATGGATTAGGGTGACAAGCTGGTGTGGAGAGGAGCAAGCAGGTGGGATAACCAGGTGATCAAAGTAACCCTCAGTTTCTGGCCTGAGCACCTCGAGGTGCGTCCCCCCTCTCAGAGGTGGGGAAGTTGGGAAGAGCAGGATGTTTTTGGGGAGGGCGCAAGAGCTGTTTCAGATCCAGATTGGACACCCCAGGACATGGCTGGGGGATGGACTAGGGGGCAGGGGTGAGTTCTGTGGGTGCAGAGACTGACCCAGGAGTTGGATAGGACTCGGGAAGCCCACCTTGGAGCTGGACACTTAGGGAGCAGTGGGGGGGGGACAGGGGAGGTCTAAATGGAGGAGAGGGACAACTTCAGGATGCCAGTGGGCAGTCACAAAGGAAGAAAGGCCAAGAGAAGGGGCTGACTTCATGGATCGGCCTGGGGGTTATTCTGGAAGGGCAGGCTGTAAGGCCCTGCCTCAGGTCTCCCAGCCCTCTCACCAGCTCCCTGGAACTGGCACCTGCCCTCCCAGTCTCCCTCAGGACTCGGGGCACATGCCATCAGCAAGCAAGAGGCTAGGTGTCCTGTGCCTGGAGCCCCAGCCACCAGCTCTCAGCCACCACTAGCTCCTCTCCAACGCTGCCCCTGCCTGGCTGGTGAGGCTGACCCACCTGTGTTGGGGATCATCAGTCGGCCCCCCAGGAAGTTGAAGGTCCCGTAGGCCATGTTGCTGACACCTCGTGGCAAGGAGCGGAAGTAGCTCTGGGTGGACAGGCGGGCAACAAAGTCCTCGGCCTCGGAGGTGGGGGAGCTGTGGTGTAGTGTGTGTCGGCCACTGCCCAGTGGGCTCAGCAGGTGGCCGTTGCTGAGCTGGAACTTGGGGCCCGGCCCATCCTGCCGGGGGCACAGGCTGCCCTGGTAGGTGGTGGTGGTGGTGCTGAGGTCGGGCTGGATGGTGAGTAGGTGCGGGTTGTCTGCAGGGAGGGAGGCGGCTCAGGTCAGGGAGTGTGGTGGGGCGGCCGAGGGTGGCCCTGGGTGCGGGGGCTGGGTCCTACCTGCTTTGCTGGGCTTGATGCTGACGGGCTGGAAGCCCGAGGTGAGGATGGAGGAGTCAGCCACGTCGGAGTCTAGCCCCTCCTTCTTTCGACAGTACACCAGGACCAGCACCAGCAGCAGCAGCAGGAGGCACACGGCCACAGCGATGAGGCCCACGTATAAGGCCACGTCCTCGGGGCCGGATGTGGCTGCAGACAGGAGGGGGGGTGTCTGCACCCCAGGGGGTGAGGCCTCGGGTGGCAGGGGACAGGGAGGCTGCACTGTGGCCCTGCACCTGCCACTTCCCTTGGGGCTGGACCCACTGGGGGAGGGAGCAGGGACAGTGAGGACTCTACAGGGTCTCCACAGCAGAGGTCTGCTTCCCCGGGGGATTTCTGAGTCTGGCTCTTGGCCAGTCTCTGCACTTGGGGCTGCGGTGGGAGGCCAGGACAGGGCGCAGGGACCCAAAGATCAGAGAGGGGGGATGGATGGGTCAGGGAGGGGGATCGACAGGCCAGGCTGAGAGCTATTGATCTGAGAGAGGCTTTGTGTCATGCATCAGAAAGGAATTGACACAGATAATTAGGTTTTTAATTGAAACACCCGGGGAAGGTGGATACCAGAGGGGGGAGAAAAAAAACCCAGCCGAGATGTTAATTGTAATTAACAGCCCTCAAGCCCTGAAGCACACCTGGGACCTCAGAGGACAGGGTGCCCGGGAAGACTGGGCATAGGGGCCAGTCTGGGTTGTGTGTGTGTGTGTAGGGGTGGCCTCCCCGGGAGAGACGGTCACTCACTGGGCGCGCAGAGGTCGCTGGTGCAGTTTCGGGTGTCCAGGCCTGCCCCTGGGCAGTCTTCGCCTCCGTTGCGGGGCGCCGGGTCAGCGCACTCGCGGCTCCGCCAGTGCGTGCAATCCAGCCCGCAGGCTGACCACTTGCTCCAAGGGCTCCAGCTGCCGTCCACTAAAGTGGGGACAGACGGGCAGAGAGGGGGGCACCGTCAGCTAGGGGCGGCCTGCCCAGACGGCCAGTCTGTGGGAGTGGCCCCACAGGTCGTCCAGCCCCTGGGCTGTGGGCCCGGGCGCCCCCTGTTGTCCAGCCAGCGGTGACGCATGCTATGAGGCCAGGCAGCCCCACCGAGCGGCGCCCCTTCCTGCCCCGTCCTGCTCGGGGCCGGCCTGCGGCTGAGACCCTGCGTGCGGGCGGTGGGATGGCGCCATGGGGGGCAGGCTGGTGGGCGGGCGGGCGCGATGGAGCCGGTACGGCGGCGGCGGAGATGGCGCGGTGAGGAGCGAGGCGGGCGGTGTGGCCGCGGGTACCTGGGCACAGGGTGGCGCACGCCGTTTTCTGCACATTCTGCCCCTCACAGAAGGCGCCCCCGTTGAGAGGCGCCGGGTTGGTGCAGCTGCGACTCCGTTTCTGCCAGCCGCGCCCACAGCTGGCGCTGCAGACAGACCACTCGGTCCACGTCGACCACCCACCGTTCACTGGCCGGACAGAGAAGGACCCGGGTCAGGGAGCGGGGTGCGGGTGCTGTGCTGGGAGCCACGGCCACTGCCCCACTGTCCCCAGAGCCAGGGGAACCTGGGACGCCATGGCCAGCTCTCTCCTGGAGAGAGCTCCCACTCCCCTGCCTGCCTGCTCCCGGGGTGGCAGGGGACACTGGGTGAGCCGCGGGGGATGGGGCTCAGTGGTATCTGCCTGTCCTTGGGCCCCAGCCGGTCCCCTTCCAAAAGCCCGGCGCTGTCGCCAGGCCTTGGGTGCCAGCACCTGCCTGCAGCCCCTTTTCCCCCACCTCTCCCCTCATCTCTGCTCTGCATGGGACCCCACCGTAGACGGTGACAGCGGCCGAGGCACTGCGACGGCGGGCCACGATGTTCTTGGCCACGCAGGTGTAGTTAGCCGTGTCCGCCAGGCGTGCCCGCCTCACCACCAGGCTGTGCTCCCGCGTGATGTACACATTGGGGTCCAGCGCCGGGTCCACCGGGTCCTCATTCCGCAGCCACTCCACCTGTGGGGAGCCGGCCGGGCACTGCATCACTACCAAGGCCACCTGGGACCTGGGGCCCGCCCGCTGGGGGGAAGCCCCGCTCACCTCGGCCAGGGGGATGCCCTCGGGTGGGCGGCAGGGCAGCACAACCCCCTGCTCCAGGGCCACCTCCTTGGCCTGCGGCTCCTGCTCAAAGTTCTTGCGCAAGTCTGGGGGTGGAGTGGCAGTGCTCAGCCTGGGGGTCCCTCTCACCCCCCACCCTGCCGCCGGTAAGAGTGTCGCCCCCTCCCTCCCGCCACCTGGCTGCCCCCCCCCCCCTGCACTCACAGGCGATGCGGATGTAGGCCTTCTGGCTCTTGGTGGTACCCGACGTGCTCCAGGCCACGCACTGGCACCAGTACTCCTCCAGCCCAAACACCTTCTCCACCTGCTGCCTGGATACGTTGATTCTCACCTCCATGGCTGGCAGCCCTGTGGGAGGGCCAGAGCACAGTGGCCAGGCCAGTAGGGGCAGAGCCACCCACTGGGCAGGAAGGCTGGGGGCAGCCTCGGTCTGCAGGGTAGGGGACCCCCTTTCCTTCCCCGCAAAAGCCAGGAGACCTCAGCACAGAGCACTAGGGCTGGCCTCCCAGGACCCCCAGGCTGGGGATGGGGTGGGTCCTAAGTGTCCCTCCTTGTGGGTGAAATTTGGGAGGATCTGGCTCCTTCTCTGGGGGTTAACAGGTAGCTTCTGCCAGTGTGATAATGTAATAACAGATATTAACGGCATAATGACTGCGATTACTGAGTGTGATCATCAAGCCTGGGGTCTTGCCAGGGTTCCCCAGTGCCTGCTGCGCCCTGCCTGGCACCACCAACTGCTCCCACTCTGCAGATGGGGAAACTGAAGCTGGGAGAGGAAACTGCTTGCTGTAAGTCCCAGGGCTGTCTAGCCCAGTGTGTTCTGGAGGCTCTGGGGGTGCCTCTGCACAGGGAGCAGCACTGGGGCAGTATGGGAGCAGCCCCAGGTGTGTGCATTCTAGGGGGGCACTTCTCAGTCCAGTCCACCAGCTCTGGGTCACATGGCACCTGGGGGCCTAGGGGGCTGGTGGAGGAGGGGTCTGGCCCTCTGACGACTCAGAAAGGGGGGCTTCCAGTTCTCCCCCAAGCTCCTGTTCCTCAGGAGTGAGAAAAGACTGTTTGTTTCCAATTTTTCCTCCTCCTGACCCCAATTTCCCTTGGGTCACTGGCTTATCAGAAAGGAAGCCAGGCCAGCGTCTGGGAGGTATCCCTATTGTTAACAGAGAAATTCAATTAGGGCTGGGCTCTCCCAGCCAGAAGGAGCCAGAAGGTTGTTTTCTTTCTTAATTTCTTCAACGTGTCTTTCTCTGACCTCTGCCCAGACCCCTCTTCACCAATCTCTCCAGCTCCCTGTCCCCCCACCTTTGCTACCACTTGCCCTGGCCCCAGTATGAGCTCAGCAGAGATTGGAGACTAGGGGTGTGTGTGTGTGTGTGTGTGTACACCCTGGCTGGGGTCTGGGGACTGAGAACCAAGGATCCCTCGTTGATCCATGTGTAGGAGAAGGATCTTGGGGTATCTGGGGTTAGCTGTGGGAGCCTTCCAGAACATTCTTAACTAGAAACTTCTCCTTTCCTGGGATGCTCCAGCCCCCCAGGAGTGGGGGTTGGGGTGGGTGAGGGGCTCACACACCGCCCAGGCAGCTCAGATTGGAGAGAACAGCACTAAATTTAAGCACTGGTTTCGGTTTCTTTCTCCCTCTCTCCCCCCTTCTGTCCCGCCACCTCCTCCTCTTCTTCCTGCCGCCGTGAATGCCACCTAAGTCTGTCCCCATGTTCCAGCTCTAGGCTGAGGACGCCCTTGAGCCCTATGGGATGTATGTGTGTTGTGTGTGGGAGGGGAGAGGGGTGGGGAGACCCAGCTCCATCCCTGCTGGGTGTCTGGGCCCAACCCTGCAGGTGGGTGAACAGCTGGCCATCTGCACAGATGCCAAGGGGGGGTGCCTGCTGTCCTGGGAGTGTGTGGGGTATCAGCAGGGCTGTGAATGTCACCCTGTGGGGGGCAGCCAGGGATAGCGTCCTGAGTGTTTTTTGGAAGATGGAGAATTATTGGGGTGCAGGGGGGCCTGCCTGCCTGTGACAGCTAGTGACAAAGGCTTGGATCCCAGTCATCGGGGGGGTGGGCAATAGGGGAAGAAGGGTGTGTGGGGGGCCCTGGATGGGGAAGCTAGGCTGGGGCTCTCCTCCAAGATCCCAGGGGATGGCGGATAGGCAGGTCCTAGCTGCAGTGGCTTCCTCCCCAACCTGTCCTTCCCCAGGGGACCCACTGGGCAGGTGACACTGAAGCTTGTGGTGGTGGTGGTGGTGGTGGAGGGGGACAGGCTGCAGCTGGACTCACACTGGCTGAGAGTGTAAGCTTGCCTGCCAGCCTTCAGGGGGCCACACCTCATCCCCTCCCTCTCACGGCTGAGGAAACGGAAAGCACTGACCAGGGCCTGATACTTGTGGGGGGCAACACTGACCCTGCCAGAACCCCCAGCCTGGTCAAACCTCTCTGGCTTGAAGCCCTAGGGGGCTGGGATGTCCTTCCTGAGTCTGATGGATGGGCCAGGTCCCTTGCACATCCTCCCTTCTCCCACAGCCTTAACTGGGGCTGTGTCCTCTCACAATAAACTGCTGGTCCTGATTTCCTTTTGCTGCCATGACTCCCTGGACTCACTAAAAGAATCCCCACTTCTTTGGGGGCTGTGTCCCCAGTATGGGAGTGGATGTTCCAGGAATGAATGAACGAATGAATGAATGAATGGGAAAGCACAGTGGGGAACCTTCTCCCTCCAAATATCCCTTCTCTGTTGCCACCCCTGCCCAGCTGCGGCCTCCGTCCACAGCTTCCTGGAGTGGGATGGGGGCCTGAGGGCTGCTGGGGGGTATTCCGTGTAAGTCCTGTATCTGAGGTGTGGGGCCCTGCCCGTCGGCTGTCTGCTCTGGGCAATGTGGCCAGGCTGCCCCCCGGGGGTCTCACCGCTGGCCGCGTCTGCGCTGCGTTCAATGACATGGTCAGCCTGGCGCACCCACTCGCTGTTGCACTTGAAGAAGATCTGCGTGGCGGGCGTGGCCTTGCAGGCCAGCAGTACCGGCTTGTTCTTCACGATGTACACGTCCTCGGGCTCCAGCAGGAAGTGGGGCAGCAGGTCGGGGGGCCCGCCTGGCACGGGGTTGGCCGCTGTGGCGCTCTGCTGGGCACCTGTGGCAGAAAGGACACAAGGAGCAAGCTCAAGATCATGGGCAGCGGGGAGGTGGTGGAGGGGGCTCCCTGAGCCTCAGTGTCCCCTGCTGTGATGTGGGGGGGAGAAGCAGTCACAGGGACCCGTCCACCTGTAGCAGCCATAGCACACCATGCCTGGGTGGTCCTGGGGGGCAGGTGGACAGAGGAGGCCCCCCCATGGGCAGCCTGGGCTGGGGGACAGAATTCCCCTTCTCTGACACACTTCTCTGCCATGTCCGTGACTCCATGCCCCAGGCCCTGCACGTAGCAGGTGCTCAGGAAATACCCAGTGTTTGAGGGGAAGGGAGAGAGAGACTGTGGGGCAGGGGCAGGAGCTCATGTCTGGAGCTCCTCACTTCTGGTAGCCCCCTCAGCAGGATGACCCTCTGCCCACCAGCAGAACTCTAGCAGGGGTGAGGAAGGGGGTGGAGGAAGAGGGGGCTGGGGGTGCTCTCAGCCCTGAGCTCCCTAAGGGTCTGGCCCCTGCAGGGCTACCTGGATTTCCCCAGCACCCCCACAGGCGGATTTCCCTGCACTCCATTAGCTCTGCCTGTTCTGCTCCTCCAGGGCGACCTTGAGCCAGTGCCCACACTGTGCCCTGAGGCCCCGGCACCCGATGGGGGAGTCTGGAGGGGACCCCAGCGTCCTCTGTCCTTCCCCTCTCCCACTGTGGCTTTGCAAGGGGGAGACCTTGTTCTCGGTACTGGAGCCACCACCACCACCAGTAGGGGGCCCCCATGCTGCACAGAGATCCTCTCCTTCCAAGGCTCAGTGGGTGGGTGCTCAGTCTCCTGCCACCCCCAACCATGACTGTGGGGACCTGTGGGTCTTGTGGGATGTCTGGCTGTGCAGCCAGCCCAGAGTAGGGGAAGCTGGGAAGGCCCGTGAGATGCTGAAAATCCCCAGGGACTTCAGATGAGGCCCCTGGAGCCCCCAGCAAAGTTGGGGAGACAGTGTCCCTCCTGAGAGCAGTTGTGAGGATAAAGGGGAGGGCACAGAATGTCATCCCAGGGATGACACACAAGCTTCCTGGGGACCCCACTTCAGCTGTGGCACCTTCTCTAGAAGGCTGTGAGGCCGAGGAAAGTGGGGGTGCAGTCACAGTCTCCAGAGTGCCTGAGGCCTGGCCAGCACCAGATGGGGTGTAGGGTCAAGAAGGGGTTGGGGTGCTCCTGACCCCCTAGCCTGGACCCGTCGCAGTGCCAAGCATGGTCCGCATCAGCCGCCTGCTGAACCCCGAGCAATCCCTCATGTCTGCATTTAACTGCTAATGAAAAAGAAATGTACTGTGACCAGTAAGGGACATCGCTCACTGCTCGGCCTCCGTCATGCCAGGCTGGCGCGGCCTCCCCCCCACTGGGGGGCACTCAGGGTGCACCCAGGGGGGACCCTCTGGCCGGCAGCTCTGCCCTCTAGCAAGGACCCTGCGGGAGTGGTGGTGATGGGGGGAGGTAAATCTACCCCCCTCCCCAGCAGGTGTCCTCTGAGGGCTTCTGGAAGCTTCCTCCACTGCTAGGGCTCTTGCTCTCCCTCCACTCTGCTGCCTCCTGTGGCCTGCAGGGGGTGCTCCTGTGTGCCCACCCAGCCTCTCCCCAGGGAAGCGCAGCCCAGTGTGCGGTGACCTAGGATCCTCTGGCCAGCACCCCAGAGGGTGCTCTGCTGCAGTCCCTTGGGCTTCCCCGGGCCAGGATGCCACTCCTAGGTTCTCACCTGCGGTCGGGGGTGGGCTGGAGTGGGGGTGGGGTTTCAGCTCTGAGGCCCAGGGCAGGTGTGAAAGCACTTTCGAATGTTTTATTTTTAAAAGCACCATGGAGCTATGAGGTGTGATTAATCAAGCTATTAATGAACTCAGGTTTGACTGAGCAAGGGGGGTGGGGGTGGGGGCAGGGTGTCTTGTGGCCTTGTTGGGGGGGGGTGCACATTGCTCCTCAAGGATGGCCCAGGGTGGGGGTACTCTGAGGGGGCACAGAGAGGGGCTGCCCCTGCCTTCTCTTTTTTTAAATTTAAATACCTTTTTAAATTTATTACTGGATAGAGACAGAAAGCTTGAGAGGGAAGGGGGAGATAGAGAGGGACAGAGACAGAGAGACACCTGCAACCCTGCTTCACCCCTTGCGAAGCTTTCCACCTGCGGGTGGGGACCAGGGGCTTGAACTTGGGTCGTCACACACTGTAATTTGTGCACTTAACCAGGTGTGCTACTGCCTGGCCCCTATTCCTGCTTTTTCTACTTCCCTGAGCAATGCCCCACAGATGGGGTCCCAAGAAAACAGCACCCCTCCTTCTGCTGGGTCTAAAGGGACACAGGGAGTTGGGGAGAAAGGGGGTGCACCCAGGCTCCAAAGTAGGGGCCTGGGGGGATGAGGACAGGAGGGTGTGGAGGGACCAATGTGTCCTGGCCATGTTTGAGGCCCAGCCCCTGTGGTGGCGGGTGGGGGGTGGTAGGCAGAGGAGCCCTGAACTCTTGGTTCTGGGTGAAGCCAGTCAGAGTCCTTTCACGGCACCCACTACCCATCTGTGCTCCTTGGGGCTGGCTCAGAGCACCCCTTCAGGCTGGGAGCACCGAGAGGTAGAGCCTGTGAGGGCCCAGACCTGACATGGCATGAAAGCAAGACTGACAGAAGCAAATGGAGCACCCCAAAAGGTGGAGCAGTGCTCCAGTTTCTTGCGGGGGTGGTGGTGACTGAGCCAGGCATATCATTCTGAGCTTGCCCACCCCCTACCCGCAGACCGAGAACTGACCTGAGCACCTGGCACATCATGCCAGCCCCATTTCTGAATCTGTCAGGACTTAGGAACTCCCTCACTCCTTGCCGATGTAGGAATGCCCAGAGAGTGCTAAATGAGCATTAGTCCCTTGAGGGGATCAGAGCCCAGAGAAGGGGTGTGGTATGAATGGCTGACATTCAAATCTGGCCCTCTGCCAGTTCTACATATCCATCCATCCATCCATCCATCCATCCATCCATCCATCCATCCATCCATCCATCCATCCATCCTTCCACCCCCTCACCCACCCACAAATCCATCCCAGAGAAGGCCTGTAGGATCCCAGGGCTGTAGCTAGACATGGCTTATGAGTTATTTTTAAGAGAGAGCTAACGCTAGAGCTAGACGAGTGCTCCAGGGGGACAGGCGGAAACACCTGGGTAAATGCCCATTTACAGTGTGCAAGGACCCAGCTCCACGCCCCTGGTCCCCGCCTGCTGGGGAGCTTCACAAGTGGTGGAGCTGCAGGTGTCTGTCTCTTTCCCTCTGCATCTCCTTCTCCCCCTCAATTTCTCTGTCTCTGTCCAATAATACAACTGTATAAAAATACTTTTTAAAAAAATACTTATTTATTCCCTTTTGTTGTCCTTGGTTGTTTTTTTTTATTGTCATAGTTATTATTATTGTTGTTGTTGATGTCGTCGTTGTTGGATAGGACAGAGAGAAATGGAGAGAGGAGGGGAAGACTGAGAGGGGGAGAGAAAGGTAGACACACCTGCAGACCTGCTTCACCGCCTGTGAAGTGAACCCCCTGCAGGTGGGGAGCCGGGGGCTCGAACCGTTTTTTGCGCCACCTGCACTTAACCCACTGTGCCCGACTCCCATAAAAATAATTTTTAAGGAGACATACACCAGAGCATGGCTCAGCTCTAGCATCTGACGCTGCTGGTAGGTCCTCAAGTGTGCACATCCTGTGCTCTACAGCTCAGCCACCCCTAAGACTCAGGAGGCTTTATTTCCTGTGGAGCCCAGGCTGACTTTTGATCCAGAGCCATCGTGCCAGAGCTTCCTCCAGTACCACAGCACCTCCTGTGTGGTGCCAGGGCTTCATCCTGGCCCGTGAGGCTGGCAAGGCAGTTGTCTTACCTGGTGAGCTATCTCTCAGGCCTGAGTAATTTGTTATTTAAGGTGAACCATTCTGTGATGGGGAGCAGGGATGCAGGTGGGGGTGAGCAGGCGAGCCCCCAGGACAGATCTGGGGTCTGCACTAAGAACTTGGCTTATGGTGGTGCAAGATGTGAACCTGGGACTTGGAGCCTCAGGCATGAAAGTCAGTCTCTCTCTCACCAAAGCATTGTTCAGCTCTGGCTTAAGTTTATGCAGGGATTGAATTTGGGCTTTGGAGACTGAGGCATGAGAGTCTCTTTGCATAACATTATGCTGTTCTGCCTGCCCCCTTTCTTTCTCTCCCCTCCCCTTCCCTCCCTTCCCTCCCCTTCCCTCCCTTCCCCTCTCCTCTCTCCTCTCTCCTCTCCTCTCCTCTCCTCTCCTCTCCTCTCCTCTCCTCTCCTCTCCTCTCCTCTCTTTTCCCCTCCCTTTCTTCCTCCCTTCCTATCACCAGGGTCTCAGTGCTGATACTATGAATCTACCACTCCTGGTGGCTATTTTTCCCGTTTCTATTTTATTAGATAGAGAGAATTTGAGAGGGGAAGATAGAAGGAGACAGAGAGACACCTGCAGACCTGTTTCACCACTTGTGAAGCTTCCCCATGCAGGTGGGGAGCAGGGGCTTGAGCCTGTGTTTTTGCACATAACATGTGTGTTCAATAGTGTGCACCACTGCGTCTCCCCCATTTCTTAAGCCTAGGCACAGAGAAAGGGCTCAGGGCTGTCACTCCGCAGGCTGGGCCTCTCCTTCCTGCTGCCTGCTACTCCCAGTGGTCTCTGAGCTGGGGGTGGCTGAGGTCTCTGCTGCCTAGGACTGAAGGGGTGTGACAGGAGGGTGTGATAGAGCCCTCACTGTGTGCCCCTCTGAGGGAGGGCAGGCCCCACCTCTGCACACCTACAGTTGGCTCTCCATCTCCATGGTGATAGGAATTGCAGCCACCTCCCCTAGACAAGAACAAAGTCACCCTCTCCTCCCCAGGGGCCTGGGCTTGGGTCACAGGGACAGACAGGACAGAGAAGGACAGGTGACAGGCTGGGCTTCAGCAGTGGAGCAGAAAGGCAGGACAGATGTCCCCTCCCCTCACGAGACAGTCACCCAGCTGCCACTGCCCGTCACGTGCCGGGCTTGTCACTGGGACCTGCACTGGGCGCCTTCACCTTTGACAGATGAAGGTGGCACCAAAGACCTGCCCAAGGTCACAGGCCAGAGGGCAGACTGAGTTTTGGACATAGGAGCCAGACTTGGGGACAGGGCCCTGGGTGTTCTGGATGGGGCCCAACCCTCTGCTCGCTCCCCTGGTCTCACTCCTCAGACCCACAGCCACAGGGCCTTTGCACTTACCCCTTCCTTTGCCTCCTCAACCTCAGGCCTCAGCTCCTCAAAGGATCCCTTTCTCCCCTGCAGAGCCCCAAACCTCTCCCAGCCCTCAGCACCACAGGAAGCCATTTTGCATGTGTATTTTGTCGCTATGTTATTGTCTGCAACTCCAACCAGGATTCAGGACAAGAGCTCTTTGCACAGCAGGTGTTGGACAGAAAACCCAAAAACACTCAAACTTGGTCTCCCCTCTTGACACCCAGCATCCCCAAGGCAGATGGCACCCTGCCACCACTAGGATCCCCCATGCCCAGCACCGAGGGGGCCCCAAACTATGCAGATTTGCAGGGTGAGAGCATGGCCATGGGGGGACAGGCCCCTGGGAGTCCCCCACCCTGGGCCCCTTCCTGCTGTGGGGGAATCTTACTTCAGGACTGAGAAATAGTTAATAAAGCGGAGGTCTAAATAAGCATTTGATTAACAAACGATAAAATAGCTATTGTGTCCCTGAATTAAATCGTAATTGTGGCTGATAATTGGCTGGTTAGAATTTAATAAGCTGCAATTAGATAGAATGGAATCTGGGCTAATTATGTGGTCACACAGGCGGAGAGCTGGGGGGGGTGGGGGGCATCTCTAGAACCTTCCGGCCCAGTGTGGGCACCGTGGGCGCATTCCTGGGGGCTTGTGTCCCCTCCACCTGACACTGGCAGAGGCAGGCGGATGACGTAGGCGTAGGCCTCTTGCCAGCCCCACAGGGAGGTGACCTGGGCTCTGAACCCCACTAGCCACGCCCCCACCCACCCCAGCAGAGACACAGTGGCAGGGAGCTCAGGAGCCAGGGGGAGGGGGGCGGCCTGACCTGCTAAGGAAGAAACAGCCCCGAGGGGAAGCCACCCACATGCACCTGGATAGGACAGGTTCTCAGGCCACTGACAGGACAGTGACTGATTGTTCCCCAGCCCAGCAACGCCCCTCTATTCACTGGCTAAACTGAGGGCAGAGGACAAAGCATCCTTGGCCCCTTCCCCCTGACTCCCTGTGGCCCCAGCCCTGGTTGCTGTACTTCCCCCCCATTTCAGGCCAGTACCCCCACCCCAGTCCAAGGGGATAATGAGCCGCATCACCAATGCGTTTATGACCCATCAGCAATTTACCATGTTGCTGGTGATTCACTTAATTAAAGACTGTGTCCAGCTGCTGTGTGGCTCAGTGGTTTAACAACAGCCCAGCCAGGGTCAGGGCCCAGCCATCCAGATCCTCTAGACTGGCTTGGTCAGGGGCCTAGCCCCGAGACCGGAAGAGGCCATGCAGCCACCTGCCCTTGACTAGCATGTGTATACATGGAGTACACATTCACACACACAGTATACATGGAGTACACATTCACACACACACACACACACACACACACACACACATACACAGAGTCACACAGTCACAGAGTCACACAGTCACATACACGGTTATATACATAATCACAGACACACACACACACAGTCTCACACACAAAGTCACACACACTGTCTTACAGACACACACAGTCACAGTCACACATGGAGTTAGTCACACAGTTACATACAGTCTCTCACACACACAGTCACGCACACATATTCACACGGACACACACACACACACTGAAACAACAGCAAACTGTCTTTGCCGACACTCTCCCTACTGTTCCAGGAGCTAACTTGCAGGGGGGAACCTGAGGCAGGGAGAGCCCCCCACCCCCAGTCAGTAGTATCCATTCTCATTCTCGATGCTGGCCTTCTGTTGGACCCCCCTCCCACCATGGACCCACAAAATACCCAGTTCCCCAGGCAGAGACCCTCTCCCACTTGGGGTACTCTGCCAGTCCCTGGAGCAGCAGTGGCCAGAGGCACCCCAACTTCTTTTTTTTATTATTATTATTTTTTTTCCTCCAGGGTTATTGCTGGGCTCGGTGCCTGCACCATGAATCCACCGCTCCTGGAGGCCATTTTTCCCCCTTTTTGTTGCCCTAGTTGTTGCAGCCTCGTTGCGGTTATTATTGCCATTGTTGACGTTGCTTTGTTGTTGGATAGGACAGGGAGAAATGGAGAGAGGAGGGGAAGACAGAGAGAGAGGGGGAGAGAAAGACTGACACCTGCAGACCTGCTTCACCACCCATGAAGCGACTCCCCTGCAGGTGGGGAGCCGGGGGCTCGAACCGGGATCCTTACGCCGGTCTGTTGTTAAAATTTGGGGCTTCAGCTGGCCGGGCTAGCTTCACGGGCGGGTAACGGAGACGACCAGAGACATATGGCTGGGCAGGGAAGCTGTATTTCTTTATTTAAGATCAACGATTTATAAACTAAGACAAACTAATCACCAAACAGAACTCTGCTGCCTCTTACCCCCGCAGCAGTGCCAAGCATTCTCTAACTCTGGAACTCTAGAACTCTCTCGGGGTTCCCTGGGGCGGGGCCAAGGGGGCCCACGAAACTAGCAGGACTGATCCAATTTTCTTGGCAGGGGGAGAGCTAGAACAACCCAATGTAAAGCATACAACACCGGTCCCTGCGCATTGCGCCACGTGCGCTTAACCCACTGCGCCACCGCCTGACCCCTGGCACCCCAACTTCTTTGTCCTTTGTCCTTTGTCCCCCACTTCCGCAGCCTTGAGCTCCATCAGTCTCTGGACACCAGAACCTCACACGGGATATGTCCCAAACAGGGCTCGGTGGGGCCCCCAACTGCTGTTAGGATTTGTCCTCAATGTGCTCCCTGGCTGTTTCCTATCAAAAGCTTGGTGTGACCCCCAGTCTCTCCGACGTACCCACCTTCTCGATTCATGGCCACCCAGCTCAACCTACACTCCCCAAAAAGTGCTTCCCAGACCTTCTGTGGGGTCACCTCCATCAGGGCTAGAGGGGACCCCAGTAGAAGTAGGAGCTGAAAGCCCCACTTAGCCCAGCCAAATGTCACCATATGGGTGGTCACGAGGCTCAGAGGCGCAGGCTAGTTTTCTTGTGAAAGAGGCTGGAAATGTCTTTTTTTTTCATTTTCTCCTGTAAGATTTCCAATCCTAGCTGAGGCTGGAGAGCACTACCCAGAGACCAAGGGTCTCAGTGGCCCTCTGCTTGGCAAACCAGTGGGGTTCAGGAGAATGGGGCAGGAGAGTGGGTTGGGCCCCTTGCCCACTCTCCTGTGGCTGGAGACAGGGGATCCAGAAGGGTGGGGCATCACCCCCAGGGATGATCCCCCTTGATGGCCCCCCAAATCTGGGAGGGCAGAAATTCTCACCTGGCTGTGACCCTCCCGCAGAGCAGAGGGTGTCTGGCCACGCCCCACACCCCCAGTCAGTAATGAGCCCTCACCCCGTGTTAATTACCCGCTGTCCAAATAATTACCCGCTTGTTTATTTCACTTAATGGCGGCGGTCCTTTCTCCTCCTGGTATTGATTTCATGTTTCCCTGCTTTGTTCATTATCTTTCCTGCCCCTTTAATGCACTTGGAGGTCTTGGAGAAAATGGAGGAGGAGGTAGGTGGGTAGGTAGGTGGGTGGGTGGGTGGGAAAGGGTGTCAGGGAATGAGGAGGGCGAGGAGGCAGCCAGGTCCATGCTGTGCAGCCTGGAGCAGGTTGCTGCCATCTCTGAACCCTGTCCCTGCACACCTTCTCATTCTCTATGCAGTCCGTTTGGAGAGGCTTGAAACTCACAGAAAGGGGGGGGTAACATGGGAGAGAGAAGTCCCTGGCCCCCGTCTCCAAGGATCCAAGGAGATAGACACCAAGACATGTATGAGAGGAGGAATGAAACAGAGGTGGGGAGGGGGCATTCATTCCTGGAGACCAGCCTGGAGGAGGCTGCAGGGTCCAGGTCTGCTGGTCAGTGAGGGCATGGAGAGAGCAGCCTCAACCCCTCTGCACCGGGCCTGATGGGGGAGGGAGTAGCAGCAACCCCCAGCACACCTCAAAGACCCCCCCCCCCCAGCTCCTGCCTGGACTGGATCTCGAGCCCCAGCCTCTACACCTGCCTGTGGTTGCCACGGAAACGTGGCCGCTGCTGTGATGTCACCAGGGTGAAGCAGCACGTTCCTGACTTTGGGGGGGTGTTGGTGGTAAGGAAAGATGGGGTGAAGGGGAAGCGGGGAGCCAGGGTGTCTTTAGGCTAAGATTTAGAGCCTCTTGAAGGGGTCATTAGCTCTCAATAAATCACTAATAATTTGCATGAATATTTAAATCTTAATAAAAGAAATTCAGGGCCTGGCGAATCTCCCTGGCCCAGTATTTATCGCCATAGGGCTGGACCTCGGAAGAGTGGGTATGGAGGCTAAGTGGGTGATGGGCAGAGACCGAGGCCCCCTACCCGCCCCCCGCAGACATAAATCACACACAGCCAGCCGAGGGTGTCAGCGCAACTTAGCAGCAATTACGCCGTAGTGGCTCTCCTGAAAGCCAACTGAGTGTATTCATGAGAAAATGGACGGGCCTTAATGAATTGAGGGAGTGAGAGAGGTGGCCCGGGACAACCCCCGCACTTCTGCCTGCACCCCCCCCTCCAGAACTCCCTCTGGGTGGCTGGTGCTCAGGTTGGGGCTCACAGGCCCATCACATGCAGTTGGCCCTGCCCGTCCTGTCTTCAAGCCCCTTTTCAGAAGGGAGGCAGGGGGGGAGGTGGGGGGGGTCTCATGGAGAATCTGTGCACCCAACATAGACCCCAGCTGGACCTGGCGCCCCAGACCAGAACTAGGGTGCCCCCATCAGGTCACCACAGAGTGCGAGTTCTGTTTCTGTCACCCCCCCCGCCCCCCCTCCCCCCCCCCCCCCCCCCCCCCCGGCAGGAAGGAATGGCGTGTCCCCTCCATCCCAGGTCTGACAGCAGGGCAGAGCGTCTGTGGGGTGTCCGTACTCCTCCCCCTCCCCGGGCCTGACATGTCAGTGAGCCCAGCAGTCCACAGCCCGTTTGCCTCAAGGTCATCGTGACCTTACTTTGGGCCTTTGATACCCTCCCCAGCAGCTTCTGCTCCCCCAGGGCCTTCATGCCAGAACTGTGCCTCAAGGGCCCTGAGTCCCCATAGAGGGCAGCATTAAAGTCCAAGTCCAAGGTTAACGGAGAGCAAAAGCTGGGGGTAGGAGAGCAGGTAATAGAGGAGGGGGAGGCCTAATCTGAGGCACACAGGAGGGCTTCCAGGAGGCAGTAGCACTATTAGATGGTAGAGATCATCAGCTCATGGTCTGGGAGGTGGCGCAGTGGATAAAGTATTGGGTTCTCAACCATGAGGTCCCAAGTTCGACCTCTGGCAGCACATGTACCAGAGTGATGTCTGCTTCTTTCTCTCTCACTTCCTGTTTTTCTCATGAATAAATAAATACCTTCTTAAAATAAAAAGAGATCATCTGGGAACCATGGAACCTTCTAGCATCCCAGGTCCAACTCCAATGCAACACAGAAAACACTCAACCCACATTATTGGAAACAGGAGGAATGAATGAATGAATGAATGAATGAATGAATGGATGAATGAATGGGGGGAATGAGGGGATGTATGAATAGCTCACTTGGATAGTGTGCTGCTTTGCCATGTGTGTGGTTCAGGTTCAGCTGGCCCCCACTGCATTGAAAGGAGCTTCCATGCTATGATTTCTTTCACTCTCTGTCTATATGTAAAAATAAATAAATAAGGGAGCTGGGTGATAGCTCAATGGGTTAAGCACACATGGCGCAAAGCACAAGGGCCAGCTTAAGGATCCTGGTTCAAGCCCCCTGACTCCCCACCTGCAGGGGGGGGGTCACTTCATAAGCGGTAAGGCAGGTGTGCAGGTGTCTATTTTCTCTCCCCCTCTGTCTTCCCCTCCTCTCTCCATTTCTCTCTGTCCTGTCCAACAACAACTGTAACAACAATAACAATAACAACCACAACAAGGGCAAAAAAAAAATAAAGGGAAAAATGGCCTCCAAGAGCAGTGGATTTGCAGTGCTGGCACTGAGCTCCAGTGATAACCCTGGAGGCAATAAATAAATAAATAAAAATAAATAAATAAAAATAAAACCTGGCGCAGTGGGTTAAGCGCACGTGGCGCAAAGCGCAGGGACCGGCGTAAGGATCCCGGCTCGACCCCCAGCTCCCCACCTGCAGGGGGGGTCACTTCACAAGAGGTGAAGCAGGTCTGCAGGTCTTTTTCTCCCCCTCTGTCTCTCTTCCTCTCTTGATTTCTCTGTCCTTTCTAACAACAACAACAACAACAACATCAATGGCAACAACAACAATAATGACAATAAGGGCAACAAAATGGGAAAAAAATAAACAGAAAGGAACCCTGGGCGATGGCCCAGAGTGTCCAAGTTGTCTGATTCTTTTCCAAAGAGAACAAGAAAATGGTGCCAGCACTATGAATCCACTGCTCCCAGAAGCCTTTTCTTTCTTCTTTTTTTCATTTTCCCTTGGTATTTTATTTGACAGGACAGAGAGAAATTGAGAGGGGGGAGATAGACAGGGAAAGATGGACACCTGCAGACCTGCTTCCCCACTTATGAAGTGTCCCCCCTGCAGGTGGGGAGAGGGGATTCAAACCTGAGTCCTTGCATATGGTAACGTGTGCACTCCAACAGGTGTGCCACTGCCAGTCCTGAAAGTCACTGGTTCAATTCTGTTTCCAGCCTCAGCCACCCCTTCCCTTTCCCTCCCAGCCCCAGGTCTGCTCTGCTCAGCCCCTCTTGGCCTGGCCTGTGGGGCTCCTACCTCCAGCTTCTGTGAGGAATGTCAGGGCACAAAGCCCCAGGCCCCCACCCCAGGAAGCTTCCCAAGCCACAGCCCTCCTGTGTGGCTGCCCCCCAAATGGGAACAAGGTGCAACCCTTTTCCCCAAGCTCCTGTGGTACAGACAGCCTTTTCACTGGCCCACTGTGCAATTGTTGGCTCTGCCTCTTTCTCTCCTGTCCCTTTAAATGTCACAGGCCTGTCCCCTCCACTCTCTAGGCCTGCCATCCACTGCTCAGCCCTCCAAGCTCATCCTGCCTGGGGCTGTCCCACCTGCTGTTCCCGAGGGTGCTGGGTACCTCATCTGAAATGTCACCCCTGTGTCCCCAATGCTCACCCGCTGGCTGAACAAGGCTGGGGGCTCTGGGAGAGGGGGACCCCAAGTCTTCCCCTGGCCCACACAGACAACTCTGGTGCCCCGTGGGACCCCACTTATCACCCCACCCCCTGCGTGACTCTCTGCACGCCCACCCCATTTCACTCAGCAGGTGGGCCAACCCTGCAGTGGTCACCTTGAACATCACCGGAGTTCACACTCAGACTCAGAGTGCTTACTAAGCCCTGCTGCTTCTTCACAGACCAGTTTTTTGAAGCTTATAAAATTAAGCTCCTCCCTTTCCTTAAATCTGCAGTTTAGTGAGTTTTGACAAATATACCTCCTCTGTAGCCCCCAAACAAACAAAAAACAACCCTAGCCCCAACCCTTCAGCTGGCAACCCCAGCCTCAGGACTCGATTCTTTCACTCTAGTTCTGTTTTTTTTTTTTTTTCTAGAATGCTCTAGAAATGAATGAGACAGTGGCTGGCTCCTCTGCCTCAGCACCACACCTTCAAGGGTCCTGGACACCGTCACTTGGGAAGTTAGTACCTTTTCATTGCTGCTGGTGGCCCGCCATGTGTGCCTGAGCGTGTCCCTGGCCGGTTGACCCATCTTGGGTGCTGTTTGTAGATTTGGGGCTTGGTGCTGCATGTCTTTACTGATCCTGGAAGCCATTCTTTCTTTTTTTTTTTTTTTAATATTTATTTTATTTATTTATTCCCTTTTGTTGCCCTTGTTGTTTTATTGTTGTAGTTATTATTGTTGTTGTTGGATAGGACAGAGAGAAATGGAGAGAGGAGGGGAAGACAGAGAGGGGGAGAGAAAGATAGACACCTGCAGACCTGCTTCACCGCCTGTGAAGCGACTCCCCTGCAGGTGGGGAGCCGGGGTTCAAACCAGGATCCTTATGCCGGTCCTTGTGCTTTGTGCCACCTGCGCTTAACCTGCTGCGCTACAGCCCGACTCCCCCATTCTTTCATTTTTTAAAACTCTATTTATTGGATAAAGACAGCCAGATAGAGAGGGTAAGGGGAGATAGAGAGGAAGAGAGACAGACACCTGCGGTCCTGCTTTACCGCTCGTGAAACTTTCCTCCTGCAGGTGGAGACTGAAGACTTGAACCCAGGAACCTCTTCTTCCCTTTAGATAGCTATTCCTCAGCCCTTCCACACCCAGGCTGCCTCCCCCCCACATGCTTTGACTCCTGTCACACTTGGCCTGGCTTACACCGCAGCTTTGAAGACAAGGACACAACCTGTCCACTGGGCAAACCACACTGTCACTGGGTGGCGGTGGCAGTGGACTGCCCTGTGTGTGGCCTGAACGCCACACAGCCTGGCCCACCCATGGCTCTGTGACACTGTTATCCCACCCCACTGAGCCAAGGTGACAGTGGCCATTCATCAGCCAGCACCAGCACATGTGTCCTGGGACTCATGTCCCCTCCCTGGTTGGTGGCGAGAAGTGAGCAGAGTGAGTGGGAAGAAGGGGAAGACCAGCCCTACAGCAGTGACCTAGGCCGAGTGGAAAAGGCCCTCGAGGGTGGCACAAGGGACCGGCAGGTGCCAAGTCACAGACAGAAAGGAAAAGGGCACACTCAGTGATGGCATATGTACACACAGTCACACACACACACACACACACACACACACACACACACACCAGAGTCACACACAATCATAGTCTCACACACAGCCACAGTATCTCTCTTTCTCTCTCTCTCTCTCTCACACACACACACACACATACACACACACACACACACACACACATCATAGTCTCACACACAGCCACAGTATCTCTCTTTCTCTCTCTCTCTCCCACACACACACACACACACACAGAGCCTCTCACACACACAGTCTCCCTCACACAGTCACACACAAACACAGTTTCTCTCTCAACAGTCTCTCACACAGTTTTACACTCACAGTCACAGTACAAACAGAAACACACACACACACACACACACACACACACACACACACACGTAAATAACAGCAAAGTTTCTTTGCTGACACTTTCCCAACTGTTCTAGGAGCCAATTTAATCTCCAACTTCCAGGGGGAAAACTGAAGAGGGAGAAGCAGCAGTGAGGCCTGGATTCCTGCCTGACTGCCTGAGGAGTGTCTCTCCAGTCTTTATCTCCCCAGCCTTCAAAACATAACCCCATTTTTGGGGGTGTGTGTGGAGGGAATCCCCTGTTGTACTTCAGTCACCCAGGAAATTTGGGTGGAAATGAGCTCCCCCCCCCCACTCCAGCTCCAGGAATCAGTTCTGATTGATTGACCTAAACTGATTTTTTTTTTCCACTGCACAACTCAGCTCTGGCTTATGGTGGTTTGGGGGACTGAACCTGGGACTTTGGCACTTCAGGCACGAAAGTCTTTTTGCATAACCACTATGCTATCTCCCTGGCCACCAATACTCTTTCTTGTCCTGGCTATGGTGATGGGTTGGCAGGAGACATAGAAGCCTGTCATCCAGGTCCCTGTATTTCCCAAGTGGTACAGGGCAAGGTTGTGGGGGGACCAGGTCAGCGGTCATTTCCTGATTGCAACAGGGAGGCCACTAGGGAGGGGAGGTGGTGCCAAGTGACACCGTCTGAGCCAGAGGATCCCATCTCGCCCCCAGTCAGCAGCACTGCTGGGCTTTTCAGTTACGACAGTCAATAACATCCACTTACTGTTTAAGTCTGTTTGTGTTGAGTTTCTGTCATATTGCAACCAGAAGACGCTTAACTGAGAAGCCAGCTTGGCTGGCATGTAGGAGGTAAGAAGCCCAGACTTGTGAGATGGATCCAGAGTGGTTTACCAGGAGACCCAGCTGACAGGCTGGGGAGCCGCAGTTTCATTTCCACAGGCACTGAGGAGCCATGGAAGGTTCTCCATTAGGGGCATGACTGGATCATAGTGGGCTCCTCTTAAATTAGTGATTTAACATTGATTTACAAAATTACACGTTAACAGGTGTACTTCCACACCGCTCTCACCACCAGAGTTCTGAATCTCCAATTCCTTCCATCGCAAACCATAGCAGTTCTCCCAAGGATGCAGACATGGGTTAACTATCATCTCTACAACTATCTGTCAGATTTGTACATAATTGCCCCTTTTTTCTTCCAGGTCCAGTCTATTCATGACCCCATTACCCCCTCCCTTTTTCCTCTTCTCTCTATGGGTCTTGATGGAGCTGGAGTTCAGAGGCCTCTCATCCTTTTCCTCCTATCACTTCTCCCCCACTGGGAGTATGGATCAAAATGGTTTTTTGGGGTGCAGAAGGTAGAAGTTCTGGCCTCTGCAATGGCTTCTCCACTAGACATGAGTGTTGGCAGATGAATCCATACCCCCAGCCTGTTTCTATCTTTCCCTAGTAGGGCAGGGCTCTGGAGAGGTGAAGTTCAGGACACATTGGTGAGGTCATCTGCCCAGAGAAGTCAAGATGGAATCATGGGAGCATCTGTAACTTGTTGTCTGAGGCTTCAGATGTTTCAGTTGTAGTTGGTGAATTCTGTTTGGGTTTCTTGTTATATTTATTTGTTGTTTTGGAGGGAGAACCAATCTGATCCCTTTTGCTCCCTGGCCGTGCCTCCCATAAGTCCTGCTCCTTGAGTTATTTAAAATTTTTTAAAATTATCTTTAATTATTTATTGGATAGAGACAGCCAGAAATTGAGAGGGATGGGGGTAATAGAGAAGGAGAGAGACAGAGAGACACCTGCAGCACTGCTTCACCATTTGTGAAGCTTCTCCCCTGCAGGTGGGGACCAGGGGCTTGAACCCGGGTCCTTGCACACTGTAACATGTCTGTGCTCAACCAAGTATGCCACCAACTGGCCCCCCCACTCCTTGAGTTCTTAAAATAACATCTGAATGGGCTCTCACCAGCTTCTACTCCCTATCTCTCCAGCTTCCTGCCACCAGAGCTCAGTGGTACAGTTAGGTTCAAAAGAAAGTGCAGTCTCTTCTCTCTCCAAGGGTCTGTGGGGCCACCATGCCTGGACCACACTCTGGGAACTTCAGTAGAAGTCTTTGGGACGAGAGTCCACACCCCAAAGAACAGACACTCTCATGAATCTTTGTTTCATTCAGTAACACTCCCCACTAGTAGGTGGTCCTCAATGAATCTTAGAAGTGGCTAAGTGCATTCTCTGAAGGTGGCAGTGGGAACCTCCCCAGGGGAGCAGAAGGTAGCTTAACAAAGGCGAGGGACAGTCTGCTCATAAGCCAGTGCCACACAGCACCAGCTATGTTGTGGGTCCTAAATACACACATGGCCAGGGGCTGTCCACGGTGCTGCAACCAGGGTGCCCAGGACCGCTGTCCGTGGTGCTAAAACAAAGCACACACCAGGCTACACAGTCCAGCCAGACGACTCGGAAGGTGCTCAGAGCATCTTAGAGACCACAGTGGATGCAGACTCCATAACCTTGCCTGCCCTGCTAATCCCACCGCCACCCTCCCTCCCCTCCACCTTCTTCATGGGGCATAACCTGGCACACATTCAGGCAGGTCTGCTTCCTGATGCTGACTCTGCCCCCTGAGAGGGTATCAGTCCAGGCTCAGGTGCCCAAGTTCTCCAGACTCGTGGATCCCCAGAGGGCTCAGACGTCAGCTTCCATCCAGCTGGTCTCTGCTGGGGGCCCTGGGAGAGGCAGCCAGGCAGAGACGAGGTCTGGGCAGGCAGCCGGAGACAGGCAGAGTGCCAGCAGTATTCACAGGAGGGCCTGGCAGGAGCACCCTGTAGCCCCCTACCCCCAGCTCATGGGCACTGCCAGGCAATGTACCTGTGTTAGAAGACAGTGTGCAGAGGGAGGGGTGGCTGTTCTGTGGTGACAGGTGAGGTGACAGGGGCGAGCTGGAGAGACAGAGGCTGGAGGCACTGGGAGAGTGGAAATCTGGGAGTGGATTAGGGGGGACTCTGGAACGGAGCATGGCCAGGGCTGGGCACAGCAGCAGGGAAGAGGGACAGACTCTGTTCCAGAACAGATGTGGAGAAGAGAGAGTGAGCCAGCCTCCCCTGGGATGGACAGGTGGGTCGTAAATACAGGTGCTAGGGGACTAGGGACCAGGTCCAGGGGTGCTGGCCTAGACTGGGCACTGGCCCCCGAAAGGGACTTCCTCTGTGACGTCATCCTCCCAGGATAGAGGCCTCCCCAACATTCTAATTTTGCCCAGCTCTGAATCTGCCATGCATGATCTTATCTCAGTCTTTCTGGAAGCAATTTATATTTGCAGCCTGTATCACCTCTGGGGGAAATGATTTTCCCAGTTTATTCCCTGCTGAGTGCAGCAGGATTTCATACGACTGGTTTGAGACTTGCCTCTCTTGGGATTTGACAGGGGTGAGAGGTGGAGGGGGGGGCCCCTGAATCTTCTGTGTTCTCCTGGTTTTCAGAGATATCCACCCCTGTTATCCCTGTTCACCCAGCTCTCCCACGGGAGCTGACCCAGGAGCGCAGGTCTGATTTGATCTGACAACACCCTTCTCATCACGACTCCAGTCACATTGGTCAGAAGCAGTCCCAGGTCCTTTTTAGACTGCACTGGTGCTCCCTAAGACGCCAGGTACAACTCAGGTGTGTGCCAAGAAGAGAGTTCCTGGGTCCCCTCTCCAGCCCTGTTCAGCCTCCAAGTGCTCTCTGAGTCCTTTCCTCAGAAAGAAACTCTATATCTGCACCCCCAAACCCTCTGGCATCCTTCCCAACCCCCAAACCAACACATGCTGGCCATTGTCTGCCCAGCCTGCTGCCACTGGAGATAAGATTTTCCTAAAGCTTATCCCTCACCAGCCTGGCATTTCACCACCGCCCGGGAGAGTTTAGATTGAGGCGCAAACTTGGTGATTTCACTGTACACAGCCTCTCCCAGATCTTTTATTTAAATGTTAAAAAAAATGGATTAGCTCCCATTCTTGGCTGAGCTCACATCTTACACTTCTCTATCCCGAAGACTGTTGATTCATCCAGACCCTTTGTTTCCTTGCTTGGTCGGAGTCTTATCAACGAGGAAACAGCTGCAGTCCATTCTGGACAGATTCGTTGTTTTTAAGACTCACGGATGCAAGGGACCCACAGGCCTAAGTGCTGAGAGCGTTGCGTGTGTGTGTGTGTGTGTGTGTGTGTGTGTGTGTGTGTGTGTGTGTGTGTGTGTGAGAGAGAGAGAGAGAGAGAGAGCAAGAACACCCCCACACACCTTCTACCAACTTGTCCCTTTAGACAAAGCATGGGGCTTCCATGCCAGGCTCAGGCTTCCAGGTGTGTATCCCATGCCCACTGAGGGGGGAGCAGGCACTGTCCTCTGAGGAGCACGGTGATTCCCCAATCCTCTGTGGGAAGGCTGGGGACGGAGCCAGGCAGTGAAATGCCAGTACAGGAGAGAAACGCACTGACAGCTCTGCAACATCTGGAGTGGCTGGGAGGGGACCAGGGACCACTGGAGTTTGGGCTGGGGTGGCAGGTGGCCCAGTTGGCATCTGGGCTGCCCCGTCATGTGTGTCACACTAGCTCCACACACGGTGGGCTGGGAAGACGACCTCTGCTGACACTTAGCAGACAGGCAGGCCTGGCCGGTGGCCCTGAGTCCCCAGGGCCAGGCATCCCTGCTCATCAAGCACATGGTCAGGCCACCTCCAGCAGAAGACACACTTGCTGTTGCTGGTTAATACTTGCACTAACATCCACTGCTGACTTACAGGACGTGTGACAACACCTGTCACCTGCCAGACCACTGCTCTGCCCAGCCACACTGTCTGCATAGTGCGGGGATCTCCATGGTGCCAGCTGGGGCCCTGGGGTTTGTATAGGGTGTGAAAGGTTCTCAACAGTAGCTCTGGGCGCCAGCCAGGGCCCACGGTGCACCTGCTCCACTCTGCCTGGGGCTACCATACTGGTACTGCCTGCCCCAGCCACTTGGCACAGTCATAGTCTGGGCACGGCCTGCCAGTCCTCTGGCCCAGTGACAGGGGACAGAGCCTGCTGTGGCTGGGCCATGTGGGACCCCTCAGAGAGCTCACTTGGGTGAGTGTGTGTGTGTGTGTGTGTGTGTGTGTGTGTGTGTGTGTGTGAAGGGGGCTGGTAGTGAAGGAGGGACAATGGATAAGGGATCTGAGATGAGGGGGGCGGCTTCTTAGGACTGGCAGGCTAGAGGCTCAGGCTCCTGCAGGGGTACAGACAGGGAGCTGGGGGGCAACACCATTCCTCCCTGTTCTGTTCATCCATCCTGATCTCTTTTCCGGCTCCTCCTGGCATTTTTTTCCTCCTGGGGGGGCCTGTAAGGAGAAGACTCCACAGAAAGATCTGGAAACAAATGGTCTTTCCTGGGCCCAGGGGAATAGATTAGAGTTCCGAAGTGATGGGTGGAATGGGACAAGCCATCCGACCACGACAGGGAGAAGGATTGGGCGGGCCAGGCACTAATGCCTGCCATGCATCTCCTCAGGCCCGGTGGCCGCAGCCACTTCTCATGGGCACACGGAAGAGGCGGGGCAGCCTGGAGCCTCCTTTGTCCAACAGTGCGCAATTATTTCATTTCTTCATTTGCTGGCTGGCTCTTTGCCAGAGAAATCTCTGGGAGCCACTGAACCTTCCAGCATCCCAGACACAGCACAGAGGGCACCCAACTTACATTGTTGGACACTTAGGTTGAGGAATGAAAGAATGGATGGATGGATGGATGGATGGATGGATGGATGGATGGATAAGTGCATGAATGAATGAGGCTGTCAGGGTAGACAGGCACTCAAGCCCACTCAGAGACAAGGCAAGGCTCCTGAGGCCATGGCTTAGAGTGTCCAGCCTGGCTCCCTGCCTGCCAGACTTGGTCATGACCTCAGAGTTTCTGCTGCACCTGTTTCAGCCAGCCACCGTGTCCTGGACATGCATGTGGCCACCATGTGTGCCATTCCTGGGCTTGGTACTGCGTGAGAAGGAAGCTCTAACAAGTTAGAACCTGGGAAGAGGCCAGCCCCTTGCAAGTCCCAGACTCTGCCGGGCCATTTCTGCTATAGCTGTCATGGTCACAGTGTAGGAACTGTTGGCCTCTTCTGGAATGTTCTCCCTTAGATCTGCCGTGGGGCCACGGTGACTCCTTGAGAACTTGGATCTGGACATGCTGCCCTCAGACCTCCTACAGCCTCAAGTCCGCAGCGGCCTTGTGGGTGGCATCTCGGGCTCTGCACAAGGTCCCTACTGCTGCTTCTATCACCATGGCAACAGGCAGGACCCAGGCTTATTCAACCTCACCATGCTGCAGTCCCTGTTTTACAGGTGAAGAAAGTGAGGTGCCCTGAGCCAGCAGAGAGATGGTCTCCAGGCCCCGCTTCATGCCACCTACTGCATCTGGCTTCACAGTGGCTTTTGGGCATCAGGCTGGGGGCCCCTCACATGACCCCACCAACCTCAGTCTCCTCACCTGCAAAGTGGGGAGTAGAATGATGGCCCTCCTTTCCAATAAAACAGCCTTTGGACACCCTTAAAGAAAAACAGACTGGGAGGCAGCTCGCCTGGCAGAGTACACACTTTGCCACATGCCATGGGCTGGAGTCCTGGCAATTTCTTGGGAGTACTAAGCACAGCACCAGGGACAAGCATCATAGATGGTGGAACAGTGCTGTCATTTCTCTGTCACTCTATTTCTCCCCCCTGTCTCTAACTGAACTGGAAAAGGGGGGCAGTGGGACTGTGCAGGCACGAAGGCCTATCAGCAAAAGAAAAGGGGGCCAGGTGTTGCTGTACCTGGTTGGGCACACATGTTACAATGTCGAAGGGCCCGGGTTCAAGCCCCCAGTCCCCACCTGCAGGGGGAAAGTTTTGTGAGTGGTGAAGCAGTGTTGCGGGTATCTCTCGGTCTCTCTCCCTCTCTATCACCCACTCCCCCTCTCGATTTCTGGCTGTCACTATCCAACAAATATAATAACAAAAAAAACTTTTTTTAAGAAAAGAGAGAAGTGAGAGCTGGTTCCCATGCAAGGAGGTGCCACCACGGTGGCTGGGAGGATAAGGACACAGCAGAGGGTGCAGGCTGTTGAGGACAGGAGGACAGATGAGGCCTCCAGTTAGCGACCAGGCTTTGGTTGACAGAGGGGGCAGGTTCAAGGCAATGGGGCCAGTTCTGAGCAGCACAGGAGTCCACAAGATGCCCAGGGCACCTGCTTGGTGTGGTGGGAGAATGAGGGTTCTCTTAGGAAGGGGCCCAGAGCAAGCGGGGGACTGCCAGGTTCACCTGCAGGGATGGAGTCTGCTGCCTGCGAGCTGGGGTGTCCCTGATGCACAGGGGAGGTGTCACAGACTAAAGGGGGTACTGGGACCCCTGGTGCTGGAGAGCTGGCCCCCAGGATGGGGTGGGGTGCCCGGAGCGTCACACCAGCCGCCTGGAGTTGCCAGATGTTGGCCCATAAATCGTGCCCCAGCCCAGGCTGGCAGTCCATTAACATGAAAGATTTTATCGCACTTCACAACCTCCCTGTCTTGTACGGCGACAGCAGGTAATTAAAACAATGATTGTTTTCTGATGTTGCTGCTGCCGAACTATAAAAGCTTCCAGTTATTTTCCTTTCATGGGGATGGGTGGGGGGGGAGCAGCCCGGTCTGGGGGTACGGGTGGGGGGCGGGGCCTCCTTGAAGTTTGAGGGGCGCAGAAGGGTGAGGTGTGGGGAGAGAGGCTTGTGTGAGCTCATAAAGCTCCAAGCATGTCCAGCACACTTGGCCAGCGCCCCAGCAATGACAGCCACACACGTCTCCCTGCAGGGGCATCCTCGTGCCAGGCCTGAGCTGCCTTGGGGCCCCCGGAGCACAGGAGAGGGCTGGCAGCCTCTGGGACCCTTCATAGTGGCTCACCCCCAAAGGAGAGGAAGCACTGACAGGATCTGAAGAGGGGGTGATGGGGCCTGGGAGACCCAATTATCAGCCCAGTGCTGGGGCACCTGTGCTTCTGGGTTCCTAGAGCCTGACACACGGGAAGTGGCTTGTCTGGGAAAGACTGGTCCCTCACTCACAGAGCTTGGCTCAAGGATGGCAGGAGACAAAGGATGGTGAGGGGTCTTCTGTGTCCCTGAACAATCTATCATTCATCCATCTTCTCTCTTTCCCAGCCACCCACCTATCTGTCCATCCATTCATTAGTTAATCCATCCACCAGTCCATTAATCTACCCACCTACTCATCTAGTCATTCGTCTGTTCACATATCCATCATCCATCCATCCATCCATCCATCCATCCATCCATCCATCCACTCATCCATTAATTTACCCACCTATTCATCTAATGATTTATCTATTCACATATCTATCCAGCATCTATCCATCCATCCACCCATCTATTCACCTAATCATTCATCCATCCACATATCCATATATCCCTATTCATTCATCCATCTGTCCACCCATCCATCCACCATCCATTCACTCATCTATGATGTAGTCACTCATCCACTCACATGTGCACCCACCCACCCACCCGTCCATCCATGTGGACCTTCTTCTTAGTGCCATTGATGGCTCCAGACAGGGAGACAGCAGTGAGCAGGCCACTGTCACTCAAGAAGCTTATGTTCAGATGGAAGTGGGCAGAAAATAAGGGTGTAAACAAGCCAGCGAGGAAGGTCATCTACCATCTGAAGTGCCACATGGAGTCTGACACTGAGAGTGAAGGGTGATATGCTGGAGTCTGGGGGTGGAGGAGGGGGCCACCCTGAGGGCCCTGAGTGCACTGGAACGACAATGGAGAAGATGGGGAGATGAGGTGCTGAGGCTCTGGGCCTCCCACTGGCCCAGCCCACATGGATCATGGGTGGGGGTGGGGGAGGTGGGTGGTATGAACCCCGTGTGTTCAAGTGTCTAAGAATGACATCACACCTGGGGGCTCCCCCCCCCCACCGCCTACCCAACACCCTCCAGGCCTGCAGCAAATCACCCTGATGCTTTAAAACAAATACTTCTTAATCACTAAAAATTGAAATGATTTCATGTGAAAATGTTAATGTATTCGGAATCACAGCCGAGCACTGCGTCTGACAAATTAGCACCCAGCCCGTTGCATTGTTTGTAGCTGCATTTATTCCAGTGACGAGACAGGAGCAGAACAGAGCAGAGGGGTGGAGAGGGCAGCCCTTATCTGGGGGCGTCACTGTGGAAGGGGGGGGTAGAGGAAGGCCTGGCCCTCTGCCTGGGGGCTGCACCCAGCTGCCACAGACTCCCCTGAGCTGTCCCCTGAGGCCTGCCTGGGGCTTGGAGAGCCACACAGGCAGGGTTGGCTGACCTGGTGGGTAGGCTCCATGCAGACCCAGATGCAGCAAGGCTGGAGCCCCAAGAGAGGAGGAAGACAGTTTCTGCATGGTTGGAATAATACTTCAGAAACTAGCACAGACCACGGCAAAAGCAGAACCCTCAGACATTGCAGGGGGTGGGGGGCATGGATGGAACGCTACCGAGGAAAGCAGGGTGGCAGTTCTTAATAAAATTCCATCTAGAGTTGCCATATGCCTCGTAACTCCATCCCCAATGCGACCCCCCCCCCCAAGAGACCTGAAGTGGAGGGCCCAGACCACATGTGCACGTGTGCTCAGATCAGCAGCCTTGCTGTGGGGAGCCTGGGGGGTAAGGAGCGACCGACCACCTACACAGCCCCATTTATGGGCGAGAACAGATAAACAGAGGCACTCCCATACAAAGGAACACTCCTCGGCTATGAAGAGGAAAGACAGGCTGATCCACACCACACCTGGTGGTGGGGGCAGGAGCACCCCTTGAAGTTAGAGAAGTCACTCACAGCAGTGTGGACCCTGCATGGCTCCTGTTCTGAACTTTTCGGAACAGGAAATGGGGGGGGGGATAGCAGGCTGGTGTTGACAGGGGCTGGGGAGAGAGGGCATGGGTGCCACTACTGCTGCCTGTAGGGCTGGTGAGAATGAACCTGACAGAGGGGGTGGCTGAACCTGTGAGCTTTGACATGGTGGGCACGTGCATGAGGTCTCAAGAAGCGTGCAAATCTTGGAGGGGGGGCATGCGGTGGTGCATCTGATTGAATGCACACGTTACCATGCACAAGGACCCAGGTTCAAGCCCCTGCTCTCTACCTGCAGGAGGGATGCTTCAGGAACAGTGAAGCAGCAGTACTGCAGGTCTCTCTCTATCTCTTCCCTCTCCCCTCTCAATTTCTCTCTATCCTAGAAGAAGGAAATGGGGGCCAGGCGGTGGTGCACCCAGTTAGGCACACATAGTACTAAGCCACGCAAGTGTCTAGGTTCTCCACCTGTAGGAGTCCACTTCACAAGCAGTAGAGCAGGTCTGCAGGTGTCTATCTTTTTCTCTCCTCTATCACCCCTCCTCTCTCAATTTCTCTCTGTCCTATCCAGTAAAATGGAAAAAATGTCTGCTAGGAGCAGTGGACTTATAGTGCTGGCACCAAGCCCCAGCTATAATCCTGGAGACAAAAAAAAAAAAAAAAAAAGAGGAGGAGGAGACAAGGGTAAGGAGGGAGAGGAAGGAGAAGGAGAAGCAGCAGCAGCCAGCGAAACTTAACTACGTGGGACTTTCTGCGGCCCATTCTGTGGGGACTGTGACCTTGAGCCTGCAGGGCAGGGCTGAAGCACTCTCCCTGCTCTCCATCCCAAGGCCCTCAAGTCTTTCTGTGAGAGGTCAGGCCTGAGTGAGTCTGACCATTTCCCCAGGAGTTGGAGGTGCCAGTCTGGCCCAGTACACACCCTCTGAGCACAAAGCATAACTAACTGGGACCCACCCCCTCCTACAGCTTAATTATATAGTCTGCCCCTCCCCAAGCCCAGTCACCTATGGGCCCATCAGATCAGACCTTTCTGGAAGCCGAGGGGCCACGTGACCTAAATGGACATAGGCCAGTCTGTGCACTCTTTTCACCCAGTACCCCACCCCTATTCCCTGCATCCAGAACAAGATGAAGCCGCTCTCCTGGCCCCCCAAGTTCATGCCCACTTCCAGACCAGGTATCAGAGCAGCCAGGCCTTCCCAGTCAGGGCTGCAGCCACCCACACACCTGCAGCCAACTTGATCAAGGTGGCGGTCACGTGTGCCAGCCCACCTTCCCCGGGGCTGCAGACAGCATCCTTCTTGCCTGTGTCTGCCCACTTGTTTATGGTCCTTGAACACCTCCCATCAGCCCCCAGGGTATGAGCCCACAGCCAGTGCTTCAGTGAGGTCTCCCAGCCCTCTAGTGCCCCCCCTCACCCTGTGCACAGATAGGCAGTGGTTCCCTCTGGGCAGGGAGCTATGCTTTACAGACCTCAGCTAATGCCAGCTTGCCCTCTCTGGTGGATCCCTGTGTTCAAGGCTCCTCTGGGGAAGCCTTTCCCACCCCAAGATCCTTCTGCCCATCTTGACACACCCCACCCATTCCACCCCACCCCCTGATGACCTCTGTGTCTTGCAAGCTCAGCTCTGCCCTGCTTCTCAGCACAGGCTCCCAGTGGCTGGCCTGGCCTCCTCCCCTGGGGCAGCCCTACCACCAGCCTTTCCCAGCACCTCCTCCTCAGGCCCCCACCACCCTCACTGTGGTGTCCCTCTGTCTTCCCTGGAATGGCTCCCCAAGTCTCCCTTTCCCATCTGGGCTACAGTCACTGCCCAGCTGCCCTAAGGAGGCCCCTGCTCCCTGTGAAGGAGTCTCTCATTCCCACTTCCTGCTCCAGTTGCATCTTCCAGAAGCTTCCACCTGATTAGCCGCCACAACCTCAGGCTGAACAGGTGAACCGCAGCCTTGCACACGGGCTCTCATTGCTGGAAGACACTGCCCTGCTCTCTGAGTCTGTCACACATCCAGTGCGCTGGTGGGGTGCATGGGAGGTGGGGTACACAGGAGGTGATATGCAGGCAAGGGAGGGGCTGAGAGTGGAGCCAGGCCACTCAAGAACCCACATTCCCTTCACCACCTGGCACAGCCACCTATCTGCCAGGGTCACCCTCTCAGTCTCTGCTTCTCTCACCTGCTGGCCCTGAGCCTGTCCTCCAGGGCAGAGAAACAGCTGACCTTTGAAGGGTTGCATCCCAGAATATGACTATCAGTCTTGGATGGCAGTCATCCCCTTAATTCATGTACCAACCTGCTGAGAGACCTCAGAATGAGGAACTGACTGTTATAGCTCCTGACCTTTCTTTTTTTTTTTTTTTGAATTTTAAAAAATATTTTATTTATTCCCTTTTGTTGCCCTTGTTGTTTTATTGTTGTAGTTATTATTGTTGTTGTTGTTGTTGGATAGGACAGAGAGAAATGGAGAGAGGAGGGGAAGACAGAGGGGAGGAGAGAAAGATAGACACCTGCAGACCAGCTTCACCGCCTGTGAAGCAACTCCCCTGCAGGTGGGGAGCTGGGGTTCGAGCCGGGGTTCGAGCCGGGGTTCGAACCGGGGTTCGAACCGGGATCCTTACGCTGGTCCTTGTGCTTTGCGCCACCTGCGCTTAACCCGCTGCGCTACAGCCCGACTCCCCGCAAGGGTTAACTTCTAACGAGAAAAGTAAGGGTTAACTTTATCATCATCATTATTATATTGCCTCCAGGGTTATCGCTGGGGCTCAGTGCCTGCACTATGAATCCACTGCTCTTGGAGGCCATCTTTTCCCATTTTGTTGCCCTTGTTGTATTTATTGTTATTGTCACCATTGCTGCTGTTGTTGTTGGATAGGACAGAGAGAAATCGAGAGAGGAAGAGAAGACAGAGGGGAGAGAAAGACACCCACAGACCTGCTTCATTGCTTCACCTTTGCTTCACTGCTCATGAAATGACCCCCCCCCCGCAGGTGGGGAGCCAGGGGCTTGAACCAGGATCCCTTCTCCAGTCCCTGCGCTTCACACCACGTGCGCTTAACCTGCTCCACTACCTCCAGGCCCCCAAGGTTTAACTTCTTAAAGAAAAATGCAATATTCCCTCTCCTCACAGCATAAACAGGGTTTTCTGCTGCTGTAATCAAAGTGGTCTTTGGTTGGTAGCCTTAAAATCTGCTATTTTGGGCTGGAGAGATAGTATAATGGTTCTGCAAAAATCTTACATGTCTGAGGCTCTGAGGTCCCAGGTTCAATCCAGCATCACTATAACCCACAGCTGAGAAGTGCTTTGGTCTTTCGCTCTGTATCTCTCTCATTAAAAATAAAATATTTAAAAAAAGAATCTGTGAACTGCAACTTCTGCCCTAGTCTGCTGATAACCCAAACAAGTTGCACTCTCTGTATACACAAAAGAAAAAGTCACCTGCTCAACTTATTGCTGTGAGTGACTATGGGAAGGCTGGTAACTATGTAAAAGGGCCAGCACCATGGTGCTTGGGGCCCAGTCTCTTGTGGAAACGAGTCTGGCTGGGTCTGCTGGCATCATAAACACTGCTCCCTGCATTAGAGCCTCAGGGTGTCCTGTGTCTCTGCCTGAGAATTTGATAACAGTGCCCATCCTCACTGGGACAGGGTGTTACACTAAGATTGCAGAGAAACACACACACACACACACACACACACACACACACACACACAGTAGGGGGCAAAGAGGGGAGCTTGGAAGTGCTTAGTTGGGAAGCCCAGCCTGGGGCACGGCAGACAAAGTCAGGCAGGAAGGACCCTTGTCCCAAATTACGGAAAAGAAGAAGTCATTCTGTGTGACCCCAAATAGAAGAGCCCAGAGCTGTTTGGGGCCGTCCTTTATCATGAGAAAGTCTAGGGCCCTGAAGCTGTGTGACAAGTAGGTAGCCCTGTGACACTCTGGCATCAAGGGAGGGTGCCTGGGCGCGGCTAGGGGGGCAAGTTGGGGGTCGGCAGGTGTAGTCAGGGGTACAGGGGAAGGGTTAGCCCAAGGTCATATGGAAAACAAACGTCACCTGGCAAGGCCAGGGAATCTCCGATGAGGCTCAGAGAGGCGAGGGGGTCAGACTGAGCAGTCACAAGGTCCCAGTGCGGTCACTCCCCAGTGTCCCCACCCAATGACCCACCTAGAGTGCAACAAAATAAAACCGGGGTGGGGGGGTCGAGAGCCACCAAGCCCCCTCTTGCCCCAGGTTGCTCCGCTCCTGGCAGAGCGAGAACGCGTCAGGATGGGAGCCCCTGCCCTTCCACCCCCTACCCTCCCCCCCACCCGCCCAGGACGGCCTCGGGTCCGAGCAGCCTCCCCGCCTGTGAATTGGGGCCATAGACAGCGCGTAGTTGGCGGCCCGGCCTCCAGGGGGCTCTCGGGGAGGAGGCGCTGTCCCGCCCGCCGCCGCCGGCCCCGCAGAGCGCACCCGGGGCGGGGCAGAGGCGCCTCCCGCCGGCTGGACGTGCTCCCCGGGCGGCAGCCGAGCGCTCAGCCGGGAACTTGTTAACAGGCCCCGAACAAAGAGCCGCTAATCCGGCGGGCGGGCGGCGGCGGCGGCGGCGGGCGGGGAAGTCCGCCCCTTCCCGGGCCACCGCGCCTGCAGGCCGCCCCCGAGCGCCGCAAGACCCCCACCTGAACCGCAGGGCACCTCCCAGCACCGCAGGACCCCCACCTGAGTCGCAGGGCACCCTCCCAGCACCGCAGGACCCCCACCTGAACCGCAGGGCACCTCCCAGCACCGCAGGACCCCCACCTGAGTCGCAGGGCACCCTCCAGCACCGCAGGACCCCCCACCTGAGTCGCAGGGCACCCCTAGCACCCCCCCCGCGCCCCAGGACCTCCGCCTAGGCGCAGGACACCCCCACTCCTGCGCCCCAGGACCTCCAACCCGCAGGACACCTTCTCCCACAGCGCCCCAGAACCCCCGCCCACTACCCGGACAAGGCAGGTTTGGGAGGGCTGGCTACTGTCACAGCCACGCGGTATGCGTGTGTGTGGGGAGCTCTAAGGAAGGTTTTCGGCTGGCGGGTGCTTGTCCCTGTCCCTGTTCTGGGAGGGGGGTTGGGAGATTCAGACATGGGGAGAACCAGCAGCCCCTCAACTCCGTGCGGTCTCCGCCCCCCTCAGGAGAAGTGGGGGCGAAGCCACGTGTACCCCACTGCGGACTCTGTTGCACCTGCGGGGGCGGGGCCTAGAGCCCCACCTGCCGCCCGCACTGGGCAGGGTCAGGCCAGAGGATGCGTAGGGACCACAGCTCTTTCCCCAGGGGCCCTGCAGCACCCCCACTCTGACAGTCTAGACTGACACCCCCTCCCCAAACCTTGGCCACAGATTAGCCTGGAGCTCAAGGTGACCCTGAGCCTTACAGGCGACAAAGCTCAGCCACCAGGTGTGTGTGGTTTGTCTGGCTCTGGGGGGCTGGGGGCGTGGCTCAGTCATCAGGTGGGGGGGTCTTGCTCTAGAGGCCTAGGGGGGCAGGACTCCATCACCAGGAGTGGGGGGGATAGCTCTGGGGGGGCAAAGCTCAGTTACCAGGTGTGAGGAGGCCTGACTCTGGGAGCCTGGAGGGTGGGGCTCAGCCACCAGGTGTTGGGGGGCCGCGATCTGGAGATCTGGGGGTGGGGCTCAGCCACTAAGTATGGAGATCTCCAGCACTGGGGGGCTGGGGAACTGGGGCTCAATCACCAGGTGTGGGGGGGACACCTGGCTCTGGGGAGCTAGGGAGCAGGGCTTAGTCACTAGGTGTTGGGGGACCCTAGCTCTGGGGGGCAAGACTCAGCCCCAGGTGTCTCTGGGACATGGGGCTCAGCCACCAGGTTTGGGGGGCCTGGGTCTTGACGCTCCTGTGACCAAGTAAGACGGTGTCAGGACCCCTCTAGTACACAGGACCTAATTCCTGCCCCTTTCTTCTACCCTGGGGATACAGTGCCCCCACCCACCACCCGGACGCTCCCAAATCTCTCCTTCCCTCAGTTGCAGTGGGGACTTCTACACACCCTGCTCTGGGCATCAAAAGGGGCAGAGGGAAAGTTGGCAGGCCTGCCCTCCACTCCCCCACCTCTCCTGCCCCCACACCCCAAGAAGAGGACAAAGCAGTGCCCGCCACATCACCAGTGCCATCTGCTGACTGAGCGAGGCCTACTATGTGCAGCCCCCTCCCCAACATCTCTCCTGGGAAGGCATTTGTGTCTGTGGGGGGCAGCAGCTGGCCCTGCATTGACCCCTTCCATACTGTACCCCAACATCCCTTTCCCCAGCACCTGCCAGGCCCACCACCACCTCCTCCACCTGGGCCTGTGACATCACTGTCCCCATGTCAGTTCTAGCCATTGGTGGTGCTGTCCAGCCAAAGCAGCACCCTGCTTCCTGGGTGCTCACCCCTCCCCCAGCCACCTGACTCCCAGGACCACAGCCCCCCCCCCACACACACACAGGCAGTATGTGAGCGCTTCCTGGGGGTCCTGTGCTGACAGCAGGTCTTAGCAGGCTCCCAGTTGGGCTAGTCTCAGCCCCAGAAATATCTTCAAGTCCAATCTTTACAAGTATAAAGAGGCAAGCAGCTCAGAGAGGTCAGGCGACTGGCCGAAGATGACACAACAACCAAATGACACTGGAAGTGGGTTCCATCCTGGGCAGCCATTGGCCTCTGCCGTCATGTTCTCTGTGACATGGCTGGTCACCAGCACATAGTTCTAGCACAAGCTGGGCACCCCTCATGACTTCACAGAACATTCTTGCCCCACCCCAACACTGAGGAGTTGGCCTGGGAAGCAGATGTCCACAGCAGGTGGATAAGGATGGGAAACTGGAGGGAGGACATAAACAGGCTTCAGGCAGCCCCTTCATGTTGCAGTCGCCCTACAGTGCTCTTCCTATGTTGCCTCTCTGCCTTTTCTTGTGACCCCCATGTCACAGACTTGGCAACAGGGTGGGGAGGGACCGTGCCTTGTCTGAGGCCCCTTGGTTCAGCCTGTACCCCAGAACTGTCTTCCTCCTAGGCCCCACCCCTTCCATTCCACCTGATGGGATGAAGAGGGGAAGAGAGGTGTCCTAGGTTCCCCCAAACGCAGGAGGCCCCCCCTGGAGGCCGCTCCTATGGATGCAGATGAGGAAAGGCCAGCTTTGCCGGACGCTGAGGTGCAGGGGCCTGAATGTTCACTACTGGCAGAAGAGGACACCCCCACCCATGGGAGCATCTGAGCTGAGGGTAGCAGACAGGTGATTCCTGCTCAACACCCCTCCCCCAACCCTCATGATCATGTGACCCTCGGGGACAGTACCTCCAATTCAGGTCCTGGCCAGGAGCCACCCCCTGTCTTCGTGGAGTAGAAGGAGGGGTTTTGTTTCCCACCAGGGGCCAACAAGGAAACCTCCCAACCTCTAAGCAGTTTTAGCAATAGCCTTCCCTGTTCAGTCCAGGAACCCCAACTTGAGCTGAGGGAATAAGAGAGGAAATATGGTAGCAGGACTGACTAGGACCCGGTGTGAGGGTGCTGTCAAAGTTGGTGGCGGTTGCTACCCCATTCTTTGTACCCCATTCTTTCCCAGGCCCTTGGAATCAGCATCTCCTTCCCTCAGTTCATGCAAGGGCCTATGGGAGGAGCTGGAGAGACCTGGGGAAGACACTGGATTAAAGCTGGGGGGCTGAGTCAAGCAGAACCCCAAGACAGTGTGGAGGCTTAGCCAGGGCCTGCAGAGAGCCAAAGATAGGCACCAGGGACTTAGTCTGGGGGGAGCACTGGGAGGAAGGGTGTTGCCACTGCTCCAATCCAGAAGAGAAGGGTGAAGGAGAACGGGGCTGGGGTGACAGAGGGAGATGGGGACAGGCAATGTCACCAACCGGGCTGAGGCTGGAGGACTGGGCGACAGATTAGACATGAAGCGTGAAGGAGAAAGAGCTCCGTGAGACCAAGATTCCCAGCTCTGGGTTGGGGGTGGGGGTGCCGGGGGCTCCCCGGGAGTGGGGGCAGCTGGGGGAGCTGGCCTGGGTCGCGCATGCTGGCACACTGGTGTGTGGTCACATGTGCCCCAGGGAGGCAGCCAAGTCCAGCCTCAGGGCATTCCTCTAGAAAAGGAGTCTCCCACCCCCAGGTGGGGGCACAGGGCAGTGCCAGGCAGGAGGAAGGGGCATGGGGGGTAGAGGAGGCAGTGGGCCCCACTCTGCTGAGATCAAGGCTTCCTGTGGGAATCAGGCCTGTGCCTGTTGGTTGGGGCTTGTGATCCAGCTTGTTGCCAATCCCGGCTCCGAAGGGAAGCCCCTCCCAATACAGGCCTGGGAGATCAGCCCTTTCCTGGGGTATCTAGGGTACCCCAAATCCTGCCTCTCCTCCTTGCACTCCATCCCCAAGGCAAGGCAACTAAGAAGGGCCTTAGCCACAGAACTAAGATGACTTCCCCCTATGAACGGGGGGATGAGAGGGTGCACTGATGGTCCCTGAGGCCGCAGGAAGTGGTCACCTGGACAGATTGTTGGGGTACTGAAGGGTACCCCCACCTAGCCTCAGCTTCCTGTGGACCCCTAGGTTTGTGTGTGTGTGTGGGGGGGGTCAGATGGTACAAACAGGACAGAGGGAAAGGGGCAGGGGCAGGTGGCAGCCCTGGGGACAGCGGGGTGCCTGTGTGTGCCTGCACAAAGAGGGGTGTTGGGGAGGAGGAGCACTGGAGGGACAGGCTGGGTGCAGGGTCTGGGGATGCAGGAGTCTCTGACTGCGCTGGCCCCTGGCGCCCCCTGCTGGCCGCCCATGGGAGCGCCCTCCTACAGCCGCTTTCTTCACCCACAGGCTGCTGATGGGGAGTGGGGGTCAGCCTCTGGCCAGCCTGCCTGGCTCAGGTGCCCAGAGCCTGGGAGTGGGGCCAGGTGGCAGCCAGAGACCCCAGGTGAGAACAGGAGCCCCTACTCTCCTCCTGGGGCTCCTTCTCCAGCTGATGCCCAGAGCCATGGTGAACTATATCTGCCTGGGGGGCCTTGGGACCAGCCCCCAACAGGTGCACCACCAGCCAGGCTCCCCTCACCCCGGCTTCCTGCAGGTGGCACCCCCAGCCCTGTGTTGTGGTGTCCTGACTCAAAGCGCCATCACCCCCATCTCCACAGGCTCGCCTGTCTGCCCCCCAACCGGCACGCACGTGCAGGAGGCCACACACACTCACACTCACACACTCACACCCGAGGCTAGGGCACACGCCAGCCCGCAGCTCTCACACGTGCTCACATAGGTGACATGCAGACACGACCACATGGCCCATCACACTTCTACCAGGGGCCATCAGCAGCGCCTTCCTGTGTGTGCAGCATGGATGGCCCCAGACCACTGTGGGCATGGGTGGCAGCTTTACCTCCCCCACCCCCAGCACAAGCACATGTGAGCAAAGCCATCACAGCTGGGGAGCAGCCTTCAGCCTCCCTCCCCAGGGCTGGGAAGGGGACTGGGAAGGGGACTCCCTCCCCAGGGGTACCTGGGGAAGGGGACTGGAGTGGGTGGGGTAGGCAGAGGGCAGAGTGGGGAAGTGCCTGGGTGGGAGGAAATGGGCCACACAGAGACCCCCAGAGGAGGTGGTCAGCTGGGCCTGCAGGTTATCTGCCATCAGTCTGCCTCTGTACCGCAGGAGCCCCAATGCCCCCTCATGCATCCCTGGGGCTAACAGTGGTCTGGCCAGACTGGGGGCACTCCCTGGTTTGTAAGGGCTCGGGAATCAAGCCCCAAGGCCCTTTCAACATACCCCTTCCCCACACACAAACATACACACCTAAGCTCTGTCCAGCTAAGTGCCCGTGTGTATTTTGGGGTGGGCAGAGATATGGAAGCCCCAGCTTAGCCAAGGTGGAAGCTCTGGGGAACAAAGGATGCAGGGGACCCCCCCCTCCCACCACACACACACACACACACACACACACGCAGGAAGTGGGCTGAGGGCTGAAGGCTTAGTTGGTGGGCAGGTTAGGGTGGCCATGGGGACATAAAGACGGGCTGCGGGGATAGAGGGAAGGAGTGGAGAGGCACGGGCTGTGGACCCCACTGCAGGCGATTCTGCACCCCTCCCGCCCCCCGGGAGGCCAGGGGCCACCGGTGCAGGGACTGTGGCGGCGGCGAGGGCCGGGCCGATGTGCTTGCGCGCGTGTGGCGGGGACAGGGGAGGACACTGTGTTCTGGACGTGGGCAGCGATCAGGTGCCAGGCGCGGGGACGGCGACGAGCTGCTCCGGGCAGATGCTCCCGGGGAAGAGGCGTCAGAGCCACCCCCCACCCCCCGCGTGTTCCCCTAAACCCGCCAACCAGGATTTCCTGGGCGGCTAAGGGGCCCCAAGCCTCCAGTGCGTGGCCCCCCAAGTCAAGCTCCGACCCCCCCCGCCCCCAGGCGCGGATCCAACCTTGGACCTTGCTCTGTGTGTGTGTGTGTGGGGGGGGGGCGCAGCAAACTTGGCCCGCCCGCAGGCTGGGGGTCTACACTCCCGCGGTCAGCTGCTCCCCGACCTGGCAGAAGCGGGGCTTCCGGGGGAGCGCGGGGCTCTGCGGCGCCACGGGGCAGCCCCCCGACCCCGGCCGGCTGCGCAAAGTTTGGCCTCCAGGGGCTCCCAGCCGGGCCGGGCCGTGCGGGTTGGGGTCCCTCCACCAGCAGAGAGGCTCTCGCGCGCCCCAGCCCCTCAGCTTCCCACCCCCCCCCCCTGGCGTGTGACTCACCGGAGCCGCGGAGCCTGGCGGCGAGGACGATGCCCAGGAGCGCGGGCCACAGGCCGGGCAGCAAGGCCATGGCCTCGGGGCGGGCGGAGCGGCAGCGCCTCAGCCCAGAGCCCCTGTCCGGGGCGCCCCGGGGCCCATGCCAGCCGACGCGACGCGGCGCGGCTCCGGCACCGAGAGCAGCAATGCAGCCGGGGCGGAGCAGCCCGCCAGCCGCGCTCAGCCCGCAGCCGCGGGGCCGCCGGCGCCGCAAAACCCGGACTGGAGCGCGGAGCGGGGCGCAGGGGCTGGCAGGGCGCAGGGCGGGGCGCCGAAGAGCCCCCTGCATTGCGCGCTCCCCTGGCTCGGGGGATCCCCCCACCCCTCTGCGACTCCTGAGACTTCCACGGGGCGGGACGGGGCTGGGCGGGCCGTGGGGCTGGCTGGGGAGGTCTCCCACCGCCCTGCGGCGTCTCCCCAGGCTGGGCGGGAGGCTGGATCCTGGCGCGGATCTGGGCTCTAGATCCCGGCTCTGGGGGCGCCAGTCCGCGCACAGGTGGCCCCGGGGCTGTGGACACCCCGGCCCGCGGGATCCGCACGCCTGCCCCCAGCGCACTGCACGCGCCCCCCGGGCGCCCACAGGCCAGGTTCGGGGTCCCTCCCATCTGCCCCCCGCACTTCAAGCCAAGCTGCCCCCTCTACGGCCCCAGCGGGACCCAGGCTTTCCCAGCCTCTGAGTGCCCTCTGCCCAGGGGGACAGTCTCGGGGCATAGCGCACTCCGCTGGGTGCCAGGGCTTGACGCCCCCCCGAGGGCAAAGCCGGGCACTGGGAGGCTGGGGTAGGGTCCCTGAAGCTGCAGCAAGCCCTGTGACCTTGGGCCAGTCGCATCCTTGCCCGCGGGCCCCACCCTCCTCCACAGCCGGGATCAGATAAACAATGTGGCCTGGAAACCCAAGGGGAATGTCACTCCGAAGGGGGTGGATATAGGGGAGGGTCCCGCTCTGGGCCAGGAGTGACGGGAGGGTGTGTGTGTGTCTGGTGGGGGCAGAGCGCAGGGCAGCGGAATGGGCCCTGCTCACACAAAGAGATAGCAGCTCGCCTCTATTTCTTGAAGCACGAGGCCCTCTCTTGGTCTGTCTTTTGTTTCCCACTTTTGATAGAGAAGGGTTATGAGAAGTGTTCAGCTTTCCTCATCACTCTAAAAAAACAGCAGCCAGGCCCAGGTAGGTCTCTGTGTAGACAGCCCTGTGTGGGAGAGATGGGATGACACTGAACACCCCACCCCCCCCACCCCCCCCTGCACACACACACACACACACACACACACACACACACACACACTCTGGGGCTGTCAGCACCACTGCTCCAGGTGCTAGAGTCTTTTTGTTATAGTTTTTTTTTTTGAGGGGGGATGGATAGGGGGGCAGTGTGACCATCAGCTTCCAGATTCTCAATAGAAGCCATTTTATGTGAAACCTGCTTTCACATTTTAAATGGATAAAATCACTTCATGTGAGTCCAAGTGAAAATGCCCCCCAGTGTCTCCCAGCTTCTGCACTGGGAACTCTGCTTTGGTCGGGGGTGGGGGGTTGGGGGGATTGTCTTTGTGAAAGCTGGTTGTGGCCATGAGGGTGGGGGGAGCAGTTTGTACCTTGGTGGTGAAACAGATGCAGGACTGGGACTCTGGATTTGGGGGAGATGGTCAGGATGGGGGTTCAGGCTCAGGAAGGAGGGGTGTGGAGAAAATGGAATAGGGTGTTGGGCAGAAATGATGGTGGTGTGAGTGCCCACCTCTGCTATGTCCCTGCCCACATTTGCAATTTTGTCTGAGACTCAGACACGGTCATATCCAAAGACACTGAATGCCCATTATATAGATACGCCAACTGATGCTTGAGGGGAGGAGGTGCCTGAGACCCAGGGTGATTGTAGGGTAAAGTGGGGTGGGTCCCTGGGAAGCTTGATTTCAGCAGCATTTCTCCTTGTATTTCCTGCTCTGCCAGTTTCTGTTCTGGGGCTAGAACTAGGGATGAGATTTGGAGTTTGCTCTGCTCATGTCTCTTTTTTTGTTTGTTTGTTTTTCCTCCAGGGCTATTGCTGGGGCTAAGAGCCTGAACTATGAATCCACTGCTTCTGGAAGCCATCCCCCCATTTTTTTATTGGATAGGACAGAGAGAAATTGAGACAGGAAGGGAAGATGGAGGGGGGGGAGAAAGGTAGACACCTGCAGACCTGCATCACTGCTTGTGAAGCAACCCCCCTGCAGGTGGGGAGCTGGGGGCTTGAACTGGAATCTTTTGGCGGATCCTTACATTTTGTACTGTGTGCACTTAACCCAGTGTGTCACTGCCCAGCCCCCTCTGGTCTTCTTTCTTCATCCAGAAGAGCTGCTGGGACATATGTGATTGTGCCATGGCAACGGACAGTCCCCAGACCCCACTAGTTTATGCCCACAAAGGGTTATGGCTCCTTTTCTGTCATGCACCTCTCTCTCTCTCTTCCTTTTTGCTGTGGAATAATTCTGGGACCTCATGCATGAGCCACCTCCTTGGTCCTCTTTTTAAAAATTGCCACCAGGTATATTTTTATGAAAAAGGAGAGAGAGAGAGGCGCCAGATGGCAGCACATCTGGTAGAGAGTACATGTTACTATGCGCAAGGACCAGGGTTCAAGTTCCCAGTCCTCACCTGCAGGAGGAAAGCTTCATGAGTGGTGAAGCAGGACTACAGGTGTCTCTCTGATTCTCTCCTTCTCAATTTCTCTCTGTCTCTATCAACAAGAGAAAGGGGATAAAAGAAAAGTCAAAGAGAAGGAGAGACACTTGCTTTTTATCTCTTTTGCCTTCAAGTGTTGTGATGGGCTTAAACCCAGGGCTCTACCCACTGAGTTGCCATCTCTGCCCCCCATCCTGGGTCTTTTTCTCTGAATAATCTCTACTCTGAGGCCCAGGCTGGCAAAGTAGCCAGGTTCTGTGACACCACTAGTCAAGGAAACAGCAGTATTGAAAATGAGACCAACATTTGCCAATAAGAAGGGAATCTGAACTTTGCACCACTAGCATTTGATAGCTTGACACAGGAAGGTCACACATATCACTTCCACTCACAAATCATGGGCCAGAGCTGCCCCACAGCCCTGTCCTGGAGGGCCAGGGAGTGCACCTCTGCTGTGGCCACCAGACCAGCATGATCCTGCCCCTGAAGCCAAGCCTCGGCCGTGGCCCTGGCATCCTCCATCCCTCTGGCTCTGCAGTGCCTACACTCCTCCCCACTCCGGGCACCCTAGCTGCTTTTCTTCCAGGGACCCCCTCTTCTGACCCCCCATTGGCTGCTTCCTTTAGTCACCCAGGCCTCAGTTCTGTCATCCCTTCCCAAGTGGTGCTTGGAGCAGAGACACCTTTAGAGAGACTGAAGAGGGTGGCTCACCTTGGTTCTGTTTCAGAACCCAGCACGGAGGCCAGGAAGGTGGCTCAGTGGTAGTGCACAAGCCTCGAGTGCATAAGGCCCTGGGTTCAATCCCAGGCACTGCAGAAAGTGGCAGAGTTGGGCTGTTTCTTGCCTCTCTTTCTCACAATAAAAACAAACAAACAAACAAACAAACAAAAAACCAGTCAGGTTGGAGGGTTGCCAAGAATGGCTCGTGCTAGGCCCCAAGGGCAAAGAGAAGCAGGGCTTCTGGGAAGCCTAATATCCTTGCCTTGATCCCCAGACTTCCACGGAGGGAGGGGCCAAGCCCAGTCTGACACACCTCTGTAGTGACAGGGATGAAGGACCCACTCCCAGCTGCCCTGCTGTGAAACCCTCCTCTCTTTCAGAGAGTAGGAATCAAGCATGTTGGTTCTCACTTTGGCTGCTGTTACTTCCAGAAACTATTCCTCTTTTCCTCCAGAAAACAAAACAAAACAAAACAAAACTAGATTGTTTCTGGATTTTCTCCACTGGACAGTGGGACCTTGGTCTACTCGATGAGCCAGAAGTGCCCGTGATTCTGAAACACAGGTGACCAGTTCATGCCCCATCTGGCGCAGGTTCAGTCTGTGTGGGGTCTCTGAGAACCTGTGCTTTTACCAAGCCCCCCACAGCCCTTCAGCAACCTGAAGGAGGAGCAGTCCAGCCCTGCATCTCTGTCACAGTTTACTGGCCAGTCCCCATCTCATGTTGGGTCGCTGGCTTCCTGCATTGAAATGGAGAGCTTCCAAGTCATTTCAACTCAATCCCATCGCTTCCCGTCTAATTCCTCTTTTCCATCTGGAGCCCTCCCGGGGTGGGAAGGCTTTCACACACAGCACTTGTTATTTTCTCCGGCTCCCTGTCATTCTCACACGAGATATGAGTAGTCACATCTTTAAATCCAAACAGGTTGCTGCTGAAGGCAGGACAGAGAATAGAGCCCAGAGGTCCCTCCCACTGGGACAACAAGGCAGTTTCTCTTTCACCCTCTCAGGAAGCCTCTGACCGCTCACAACTCACTGCTATATCCACAGAAGAAGCCAAAAGACCACTTCCCAGAGCCCCAGTCTCTTACAATTTCCTCTACAATCCCCTTCATCTCCCAGGCCAATGACTCAACTAACCAGGAAGTCATTCCTGCCTTTGGTCTGGTGACTTCAGGCTAATTGTTGATGCTTCTGTCTGCTTGTCCCAGGATTCATTTGCTGTTCTTATTATTGGACACAGAAAGAAATCCAGAGGGAAAGGGGGGATAGAGAGGGAGAGAGAAAGATAGACACCTACACCTCTGCTGCTTCACTGCTTACGAAGCTTTCCCTCCCTGTAGGTGGGAACTGGGGACTTGAACCTGGATCTTTGTACATGGTAACGTGTGCTCACCCAGGTGCACCACTGCCTGACCCCATGTCCCAGCCTTCACATCTGCTCACTGGTCTCTGCTCAGCCTCTGACTTCTTTAAGTTGTGACTCTCTTTCTCTCTTTTCCTTGGAGGAATCAGCCCTCCCATCACCATGCCCCATCAGTGCAGGAGACTCACATGGGGTCACCCCCATCCAGTTCCAGGGGGTGGCATTTCCAGACCTGGCCACTCTAAAGCCACCACTCCCTGGAATGGCTCATTTCTGGGGACTAGGGGGGCTTTTGTCAGAGAAAATAAGGGAGAGGAATTCTTTGCTTTCTGGACTATGGAGACCCTGGAGCCGCCTCAAGTGGGAAACCCTCACCCCAGGATAAAGCCTGGACAGAGAAAACTGGAGCCTGGAGAAGAGACAGGTGCTGGACCCTGGCTCATGCTCCAAGTCTTCTGGATCCAGCTGCTGCTGAAGCTGCCAGACACACTTCTGTCTTCTAGAGACACGAACCATCATTGTTGTTGAGATCCATATGGGCTTTTTTTCCCTTTTACACTTGAAAGAATGATAGAGACTCTTTCTTTATTCTCTTTTTATTGCTGCCAGGGTTGTTGCTGGGGCTTGATGCTGGATCTATGCATCTGTTGCTCTTGGAGGTAATTTCCCTCCGTTTTTCTTTCTATTTTTATTGATAGAACAGAGAAAAATTGAGAGGATAGGGGAGATAGAGAGAGAGCAAGAGAGAGAGACCTGAAGACCTGATTCAACACTCATGAAATATCCCTCCCCCCCACCTGCAGGCAGGCAGCAGGGGCTCAAATTCAAGACCATGTACATGATAATGTGTTCACTCCACCAGGAGCATTACCACCCAACCCCCAGACTCATTCTTTTAAAAATATTTATTTATTTCCTTTTTGTTGCCATTGTTTTATTGTTGTAGTTATTCTTGTTGTTGTTGGATAGGACAGAGAGAAATGGAGAGAGGAGGGGAAGACAGAGAGGGGGAGAGAAAGATAGACACCTGCAGACTTGCTTCACTGCCTGTGAAGTGACTCTCCTGCAGGTGGGGAGCCGGGGGCTCAAACCAGGATCCTTAGGCCGGTCCTTGTGCTTTGTGCCACGTGAGCTTAACCCACTGCGCTGCCACCTGACTCCCCCTGTTTTATTTTTCTCCCGCTTTTCTTACCCTTGTTGTTTTATTGTTGTAGTAGTTATCATTATTGTTGTTATTGATGTCATAATTGTTGGATAAGACAGAGAGAAGTGGAGAGAAGAAGGGAAGACAGAGAGGGGGAAAGATAAACACCTGCAGACCTACTTCACTGCCTGTGAAGCGACTCCCCTGCAGGTGGGGAGCCAGGAGCTCGAGCCGGGGTCCTTATGGTGATCCTTGCGCTTCATACCATGTGTATTAACCCACTGCGCCACCGCCTGATGCCCCCCCCCCCCGACTCATTCTTTATGAAATCTGAGTCTTTTCCAGGTTTGGGAAGTATGCATTAATTGTTACCCATTAGGAGAATTTATTTATTTACATATTTATTTTCACCAGAGCACTGCTCAGCTCTGTGGTGGTGTTTGGGGGTTGAACCTGGGACCTCTAGTGCCTTAAGCATGGGAGTCTTTTGCACAGTCATCTTGCTGTCTCCTTGGCTCACTGCCTGTGTGGAAGGACATCGGGGTCCTCCAAGTGGGGGTCAGGGGAGGAGTGAGAGCTGGGTCACAAGACAAGTGATGGTTATGTGGGGGCTTCAGGGGTAGAGAAGGCCAGAAACAAGCCCCCTGCCCTTTAGGGAGACCTCCAGCAACACCTAGATCAGTCCCTTCTGCCCAAAGTAATCCCCTACACCTATGCCCAGAACTCAGCACAGAGCATACCAGCACTCTGCCCACAGCACAAATGCTGTTCCTGACACCACAGTTAATAACATACACTGGTCTCTATGCACCTCAGAGCACACCCAAATGCCCTGCTCCTGTCCTGCAAGAATGCGATTGGGAGCCAAAGCAAAATCGAGCTTTCAGCACCACAGACAGCAGCCGGCGCCTCCCAGAGTCAAATGCCCAACCAGGGACCAAGCTCCTCCCGGGGCTTTCTCTACAGGTTCTCACAACCCCGTGAGCAACAGGTGTTTTTCATCCTTTCCATTGCGCAGACACAGAAACCGATGTGCACAGAGAGGGGGTGCTGCCCCCTGTCGCCCCCCGGCACTCCTGTGGAGCAATGAGACAAGGACTCTAACCCAGAAGCTGCCCAGGAAAGGTTTGCTGAGTGACTGGGAGGGTGTTCAGTCTGCGGCTTCATTATTTGAGACACACACACAAAGAGAGAAAGAGAGAGAGAGCGAGCGAGCGAGAGAGGAACACTCCCCCCACCCCGATACACACACATCCTCCCCAGCATCTCAAGCCCCACAATATCTCAGATTCTGGGGTTGCCCTGGATACACAGCCCCAGCTCCTGTCCCCCTACTGGGCACTCTGAGGCAGGTCTGAAGGTGCGGTGCCCCTTCAGAACCGGTGTGGGCGGGGGCGAGGGGTACAGTAGTGGTCAGGCAGGATCTGGGGCAGGGTTGGGTGGGGAGCAGGATCGGACTCGGCAGCAGCCTGGCGCTCTGCCCTCTACAAATGACCTGACCAGCATTTTGCAGAGTTAATTTCATTAGCGTCTCTGGGAGATGAACAATTAGCAAGATGCTCTGATGCCTTTAAAAGCTTAAGAGAGGGAGAAGGATGCCTTCTTGGCTCCCCCAGCAGCCGCGGCGCTCCTCTCCCGCTCTCCCTCCTTGCTCTCCATCTCCCTCCCACTCTGCTGCCTCTCCCTCTCCCGCCATCATGCCCTCACATGCCACTCGTGCCCTGCACTTCAGCTCCTCAGCCACCATGCTGCCCCCCCCATCTTCCCACCAGCAGTCCCATACTAGACCACTGCCCACAGAGCATCCATCGTTCCCAGGGCTGAAGCTTGGCACAAGGCCAATCCTCCAAAGAGGCAGAGGCCTTCTCTGGAACCCCAGAAGGCGGGGCCATACGAAGGGAATTCAAAGAGGGCTTTTTTCCTGTTTTGTTACCAGGTTCTTGGCAACTCCAGGGGTTCTGATCCCTGACAGCATAGGGGTCCCCTGCCCAGCCCAGAGCCCAGGCTAGTGGATGGTGTGTGCCCCTCCCCCAGTGCCAGGCACATGTGGGGTCTGGTTCAGTGTGGGCACAGCTGGCTGTACTGAGCATATGGAAAATGAGGCTCTGGACATCTCTGGTCAATGAGCACTGGGCTCCTGCTACCCATCCCTGTCCTGGGGACACATGGCTGACAGTGCCTTCTCCAAGTCTTGGGCCGGCAGGGATGGGGAGGGGTGATCAGTTCATCCACCAGTCTACCCCCCAGTTGCCTTTGGGGAACCCTGAGCAGCTCTGGTCTATGGTGCCTTGCTGGGGGGGGCAGCATTTGGGGGGTTGAGAGTTCAAGTTCTCTGGGACTAAGTGAAGGCTCTAGATAGACCCTCTCCTCCAAGACTAGCGGACCTCTCTCAACTATCCCAACACCTGTTAGAGCAATATCCCCCCCACAGCTTGATAAAACTGGACCTCTATGTTCCTTCACAGGCTCTGCAGAAGGCCAGGAATCTGCATTCACAGAGGCTTTCAGCAGGATCCTTAAGGGCAGAAACCTCCAATATGGTATAGGGTCTCAGGTCCCTGGTCTCAGAGACTCGTACTCTCCATCACAAATTTTAGAAGGGACAGCTTCACCCTCCAGGGAGCAGAAATAGGTTCATGGGGGGATGAGTGGAAAAAATAATTGTTCCCTTTCTCTATATAAAGTATATGCACATGCACACGTGCCACATAAACAGATAACAAGTGAGTCTGTGGAATGACAATTTCAGAGAGGAGGCGTTTAGGGAAAATGTCTAGGAGGCTGTTTTGGGGGGTGATGGTGAGATATAGTATGGGGATCACTGCTCGTGCTGAGTGTTTCCAAGAAGCCTAAGGCACCCCCTCTCTGGACATGCACACACAGAGATGAACACACCCTGCCGCAGGTCACACACACACACACACACACTCATGGCTGCCTGGACACCCCTCCCTCACACATATGCACACCATAGCCCCCCCCCAACCATCCCACACAGCTAATGGGGGCTCTGGAGACACTGTATTGGCGGGTAGGGAAGAGACTGGGTGAGGATTTTAATAAGCTTTAAAATAAATAAATTGCATCAACCCCCTTTGCCGGGGCCTTTGTGCTTCTTATGAAAGCAACACCCCTAGCCTTGAGCTTCATGTGATGGGGATGTCTGCATGCAGGGAAGAGGGGGCTGTGGTATCAAAGAGAGTGTGTGCTGGGAGGTGGCTGGTGGGTGGGTGGGTGTCCTGGGTAACAGTTCAAGCAGGAGGGTATGTGTGTCAGTGTGTGCGTGTGTGTGTGTGTGTGTGTGTGTGTATGCTGGTGACTCTCGGTTCTCAACAATCCCTTGTCAATTTCCAGACAACTGAGTCTCTAACTGCTCCCTGTTTGTCCCTGTGTCACTTACCACCACCCATGCAGCCAGCAAGTGCCATATGCCTGAGTGGAGAGAATGAATGAATGAATGAATGCAACTGGCAGAGACCCTGAGCTCTGGTCCCCTTGGGGAACCTCACACCCATGACCTTGGTTTTGATGAATTCACTTTTCAGAAAAGGAGACTGAGGCTTAGGAATTAAGAGACCACCTGTGTCGCTGACACCGCCCTGGAAGGAGACCTGGGCACAGGCTGGCTCCCCGGCCACCTTGAAACACCTGGCAGGCGGCCCAGGTTCTCTTGCAGAGTCCAGAGCCCTCTGCCTCCCTGCATGCTTAGCTCCTCCCTGGGGTCACCAGATCCCAGGCCTCTAACCCCAGAGGCTGCTGTCCTGCCCCGCCCCTCCAGGCAGAAGCAGCTCAAAGCAGATGGGCGTTGCACACCCAGCCGGCCATTCTGACTCAGTCCCTGGGGGCTGGTGCATGCTGTCTGCCAAGGTTAATTAAACTGGTAATTAGAAAGAAAGAGACTTAATCCATCTGGTTAATAAAATCACCCCCCTTGCACAGGAGTGTGGACGTTGTCACCAGCAACCTGTGATTATGGGATCAGTGCAGGCGGTTGCCCCCACCCAGAGCCCACTCCACTTCCTGGCCACCCTGCCCCCCAAGTCCTGGAACCAACTCCTGAGTCTGCTCAAACACCCCAAGGTGGGAGCTTGGATTGGGAGGGGAGCTGTCAGCAGGCTCAGTTCTGGGCAGGCAGCTCAGGCATGGTTGGTCACAAGGGGCATCCCATGCTGTTCTGAACCCCCTTCTGTGACTTTAGCCCCTAAATCCCTCAAAGGCCTATTTTGGCAACTGAGTTGTGGTACAACCTGTTAAGCGCACAAAGTACAAAGTGCAAGGACCCGCACAAGGATCCAGGTTCGAGCCCCCAGCTCCCCACCTGCAGGGAGGATGCTTCACAAGCAGCAAAGCAGGTCTGCTGGTGTCTCTCTTTCTCTCTCCCTCTCTATCTCCCCCTCCTCTCTCAATTTTTCTCTGTCCTATCCAATACAATGGAAAACAGTGGATTCATGTAGTGCCAGTACCTAGCTCCAGTGATAATCCCGAAGAGAAAAACAAAACAAAAGCTTGTTTTTGACCTCCACCATATAAGCCCTTTAGACATTTCCTTAAAGATATTCACATAGGGGCTGAGTGGTGGTGCACCTGGTTGAACACACGTGTTATAATGTGCAAGGACCCCAGTTTGAGCCTCCACTCACCACCTACAGGGGTAAAGCTTTATGAGTGATGAAGCAGTGCTGCAGGTGTCTCTGTCTTCCTATCACCCCTTTCCCTCTTGATTTCTGGCTGGCTGTCTCTATCCAATGAATAAATAAAGATATAAAAATGTTAAAAAAAGATACACATTGCAATTTCACATATAAGACATGATACCATTTATTTATTTATGACTATAGTAGTCTAGGTGTAGTGGTGAGGCCTTGGTTTCTCAAATGTGAGGTCCTGAGTTTGTATCACATGTACAAGAGTCAAGCTCTGGCACCCAATCTCTCTCTCTCTCTCTCTCTCTCTCTCTCTCCTTCTTTCATAAATAAATGAATATAAAATATTTTACTGAAATAAGTCTGCCTGGAGTCTTGGGAATTTCTAGGGCCAGGCACACAGGGGGAGACCATACTACAGTCTGTGTGTCATGGCTGCCTGCACCCCCATTAAGGGTGGCTCTAACAGACACTGTGTAGTTCCTCCTTTTTCTGCCTCCAGGGTTATTGCTGGGGTTTGATGTCTGCCGCATGAATCCACTGCTCCTGAGGCCATTTTTTTTTTCCATTTTTGTTGCCCTTGTTGTTGATATTATTGTTATTGCTGTCATTGCTGTTATGGTCATTGCTATTGTTGTCATTGCTATTGGATAGGACAGAGAGAAATCAAGAGAGGAGGGAAAGACAGAGAGGGAGAGAAAAAGATAGACACCTGCAGACCTGCTTCACTGCTTATGAAGCAAACCCCTGCAGGTGGGGAGCCGGGGGCTTGAACTGGGATCCTTATGCCGGTCTTTGCACTTTGCACCATGTGCACTTAACCCTCTGTGCTACCGCCTGGTCCCCGTCTAACTCCTTCTTAGGCTGCCCGCAATGTAGCACCTGACTGTACCTTCCACCCTCAGTGTGTGACCCCCACACTCCCAGCCATGATGAGAACACTTACTTAATGACTTTTTTTAACTGCTTTCTCCTGGGTGGGGTTTTCCAAAAAGAGAGAGTAGGAGCCCTTGCCCAGGGGATCTCATGCTAAAAATGGCTGGGGGTCTGCACCAAAGTGTTTACCTAATGTGCTCTTGCCCTTCTACCCTGCCTGCATGTACCCCGCTCTCCCCACACACACTCGAGTCGTTGCTTCACTGCTGAGGCTCCAAGTCCCAGTGGGGGCCCTTCTACCTGCAGTACCTGTTGCTAAGGCCAGTTTGGAGATGTGTGTGTGTGTGTGTGTGTGCGCGCGCGCACGCACGCGCCACAACCCCATGGTGAACACTGCCAGGCTCCCAAGTTCAGGGTTGGGCCCCCCTTTCCACCTCCAGACCTGGAGGGGCTAGGGCTGAGCATTCCCTTTCCTGAGCTGTGTGAGGTTAAGAGCGCTAACTCGCTCACCTGTATGGCTTTCAGGTAAGAGAGGCCGTAGGCTCTTGCTGATTGACAGAAGGCAGCCTCCATGGTGGGGTGACCCATACAGGAGACGGGCTTCCACTAATGTCACAGCCAGTGGCCTCAGGAACTTTGACGTCAGGTGAATCCAGCATCCAGAGCAGATGCCCCAGGGCCCCAGAGTCTGAGCCCACAGAAGGGGGGAGGGTGCCCATCTTCCAGAGCTCCCATCAGCCCCCAGTCTAAAGACAAGAGCTGGGACCCAGGCATCAGTGCTCTGCATGGAAAGCACTGTTACTATGCACCAGGACCTGGGTTCAAGGCCCTGGTCTCTGCCTGCAGGGTGCTCTGCTGCAGGCATCTTGACCCCTTTCCCTCTAACTTTCCCTCTTTGTATATACCTCTGTCGTACCCTCTGACAAAAAGAGAAAAAAGAAAAAGATCACTGGTAACTGTGGATTCATGTAGGCACTGAGCCCCAGCAAAATCTTCTGTAGTAAAAAAAGAAAGAAAGAAAGAAAGAGAGAGAGAGTAAGAAAGAAAGGGAAAAAAGAAAGAGAAAGGAAAAAGAAATTGGTTAAAGCGTGAACTTAAGACTAGACAGGCTAGGGAGTCTGGCGGTAGTGCAGCGGGTTAGGTGCAGGTGGTGCAAAGCACAAGGACCGGTGTTAGGATCCCGGTTCAAGCCTCTGACTCCCCACCTCCAGGGGAGTCGCTCCATAGGCGGTGAAGCAGGTCTGCAGGTGTCTGCCTTTCTCTCCCCCTCTCTGTCTTCCCCTCCTCCCTCCATTTTTCTCTGTCCTATCCAACAACCATGACATCAATAACAACAACAATAATAACTACAACCATAAAACAACAAGGGCAACAAAAAAGAATGAATCAATATTTTAAAAAAGATGAGACAGGGTATAGGGGCTTGGCAGCGGGTCCCTGGATAAGCACATACACCACAGTGCACCAAGCCCGGGTTCAAACCTGTGGTCCCCACCTGCAGGGAGGAAGCTTCATGAGTGGACAAGCAGTGCTGCAAGTCTCTTTATCTCTATCCTCTTTCCTTCTCAATTTCTCTCTACATATAAATACACAAATAAAATATTTAAAAATTAAAACACTAGGTGAGCTACGAACTTAGCCCACCCAGCCATCTACCCACCTATCCATGTATGCATTCACCCATCCACTCTTCACCTATTTATGCAAATATCGAACTATCCATCCACACACCCATCCATCCATCCTCCACTCGTTCAATCATTCATTCATCAACCTACCTGTCTTTAGCTGCCCACGTATCCATCTGTCTCTCCATCCACTCATCCATTCATTTACCAACCTGTTCATCCATCCTCCCTCTCACTCACCCACCATGTGTCCCCCTACCCAGCAATACATCCACTCTCCCACCCATTCACCCACCATCTACTTGTCCACCTAACTACCCACCACCCCTTCCCCACACCCTGGCTTCCAGTTGCCCCCTGACCCTCCACCAGGCTCAGCTCTGCAAGATCTCGTTTTTTGCAGTTGGTATGATTTGGATGGCACTGGCCCTGCCCTCCAGACCAGGGGTGACCAGTCGAGGTCCTGGGGTCTTGGTGCCCATGGTGGTGGGTTCAGGGTGTGAGAATCCATTCCTGGACTAATATGGAAGCCCAGAGCAGACATGCTCCTTCAGGTGTGTGTGTGTGTGTGTGTGTGTGTGTGTGTGTGTGTGTGTGAACCCTGAAGACATCCTGCCAAAGGAGGGAGCCCCAGAGGAGGAGAGCTAACAGGGAGACATGGCGATTAGCAGCCTGAGCCAGCCATGCCTGAAGCCAAACCTCCCTCACCTCAAGAGCGCTTTGATTACAAGATCCTATGGACTGGAGCCCAGGCCTTTGGAGCTGGAGCCAGTTTGGCATGGTTTTCTGGCCCTTGGAGTCAGTGGGGCCTCATGTGTAGTCAGCAGCTCTGAGGAGCTTGTAGAAACGCCCACTCACACAGGACATGCTTGGCTCAGGCTTGGGGCAGCCCTGGGGGCTCGGCGTCATCCTCCCCACCCCTACAACAAGCCAGTGAGGTGGGAAGACTGGGTGTGCTGTGGGGAGCAGGGGCGGGATGCAGACCACTCAGGAGCTGCTGAGAGTGACTGAGTGCTCTCTCCTGGCCATCATGTCCTGGGAGCCAGAGCTTGACAGATGGGGCCCTGGGATCCCTCCTCACTCAGGGTGGAGGAAGAGGAGTAGGGGGAGGGGGAGGGAGGGGAAGGGGAAGAGGAAAGGAAAGGGGAAGGGGAAGGGGAGGGGGAGATGTGGAACATGAATCATATCTTTCTCTTCTTCTGGAACCTTGTGATTCTCTGCACTTCCACAGCCTTGTCTGTGAACTGGATCAGAAAACACACCATCTTCTGGGGTGAGGGTGTCTGGCCCTTGCACTCAGCCTGGGGTGGGGGTAGTCATTAGGAGCCTGTCATGGGGAGTGAACAACAGAGGCAGCCAATTCGTCCACCAGAGCCCATGCCTGACCTGCCATGGACAGCACCAAGGGGGTGTGTGTGAAGGTGGAGTGTTGCTTTGCCATCTCACCTCCTCTATATCCTTCCTCTCTAGTTCCCTCTAAATACATCTGGACTGAGGCAATTCAGCTTTATCACACATGCTTGAGGCCCTGGGTTCATTCCTCAGAGTCACAAAAACAAAACAAAACCAACAAACAAATATGATATACTTTCACACAAGGTAGAAAACCACAGGCAAAACTCAGGGAGGGGGGTTTAGTGCCACAGGGAGGAGGGGACTCTCTGCTGAGACCAGCAGGAAGAGAACTGGAGCCTCAAGTGTTCTGGGCAGAGAGCATGGTATGTGCAAAGGTCCTGGGGAAGCTGCTTAGAGAAGCAAGGCAAGTCTTCAGGAATGGGGATTTGAAGGTTGGAGGTCCCAGGCTCCCACCAACCACAGAGGACGTGAACTGTGTAGTTCATGCTGGAGGGGCCATATGCAGGGAAGGGATGGAGCCTCCTAGTGGCTGGGGAAGGACGTAGGGCAGGGGCAGAGAGGAAGCAGGGCTGCGGTTGCCTCCTCCATGGCACCAGCCGCCACACCTCATGGACGGCTCTGGCCGCCTGGGCGAAGGAGCAGGTGGGCAGGCTTGGGCACCCACCATGGCTTCTCGCCAACCTCCTCAGCTTCTCGTGGTGACTCAGCTCTGAGGCTGAGCGCATCCTGGTCCCCCACCATCCCACGGAGAATCTGCAGCAGTTTCCTCTCTGCCCTGCTCCCACATTCCTGTGCCCCCAAACACACAGGCCATGCCAGTGTAGACACCCCCCATTCTCATGGGTCTGCACTGCAGAGCTAATGACCCAGGGCAGGAAGTGGGAGATGGGGTGGGGAGAGAAAGGCCTGGGCAATGCCCGTCCCCCAAGGCTGTCTGTCCCCATCAGCAGGGCAACCTCGACGCCTGGTCCATCAGCAACCCGTCCGCCTTCTCCTGTGTCTGACTCGTCATGGGCCCCTGGGCTGCAGGCAGATGTGATCCCTTGGTCTCTCTTTCTCTCTCTTCCTGAGGGACTCTCATATATGCTGGCAGGGGGTGACAAGTGGGGGGGGGGGGGCTGGCTGCCTCTTGGGACCCAGTCCACTCCCGTGAGCCTGCACAGAAACAGCTCCTCGGGCGGCACTGTGCTCTATAGTTTGCACAGCTCTGTCCCACGCATGTGTTTAATTATATCCCTGCCTTATTCCCCCAGGAGCTGGCGCTTGCTCTGCTGCACTCAGCGGAGAGTCTGCAGGCAGGCGGGCAGCCCAGGAACCAGGGATCAGGATGGGACCCCATCAGGGAGCCCAGAGGGCCAGGGTGTGTATGTGGGGAGGTGGGTAGGGGCAGCCCCAGACCCAGTCTGTGATATAGGTCAGAATCCTACTGCAGGAAGTTTCCAGAACCTGCCCTCCCCCAGAAGCTCCCTCAGTCTGGGGGTACTGCAGGCTGAAGGGGGAGCAGCTGAGCACCCTGGCTCTTCCTGCCCTGGTCCCAGGCTCCACCCTTGAGGTCCTGGGATGCAGAATGTTGAGGGATTCCTAAATGAAGTAGGGAGAAGTGGAGGGGGTGCAGAGTCTGGAGGGAGGGGGCAGTGTGGCTTTGAAGGCCCTAGTCTGGACCCTGCTCTGCAGTCTGGCTGTGAGGAGTGAGGCCTGGAGGGCTCTGGGGCATCAGCAGGGGACTGGGGCTGCCCACAGGTGTGAGAGGCGAAGCCCAAGCTGGCAGAGGCAAAGGGAGGGGGGTGTGTTTGGGGGGGGGGTTGGCAGGCTTGGCAGGCGCTGTCCCAGCTGCTCTGGTTTGAAGCGGAGCCACTTTGCTGGCTCCTGCATGGTGCGAACAGGTGGCAGCAAGATTGGCACAGGCAGGAAAATCCATCCCGGGCGGGCAGCGTGGCGGAGTGGGAGAGAAGCAGCCAGAGGAGGGGGAGCACAGAAGGGGGGCACTGGGAAGCTGCCAGCCATCTCTGCTCCTCTGTGCCGTGCCGGGCACCTGGGCTGGAGCCAGGCACCTGGCCTTCCAGGTGGGGTGTACTGCCAGCTTGTGCCTGGCTGAAGCCTAGGTGAACCAGGTGACCTTGAGTCTTTCAGGGCCCATTTGGGGGGATGTCCATGAAGGTTCTTCTCTTGGGGAAACTGAAATGATGGAGGGGCTTCTAGGAGGAGATGCCATCTGGATTGCTATCTGGAGAAGGAATCCTTCACAGAGAACACTGGGGAACAGGTAGAGCCTGGATCATGCAGGACCTGAAGCCCATGGAGTGGGATGGGGGCTTCTATCCAAAATGGGATGAGGAGACTTTGAAGGAGAAATATGTCTGGTGACTTTGAGGAGGACAGAGGGGACCATGCGGAGGAGTAGGCAGGGGTGAGAGCAGGGTGGACAGGGGTCAGTGAGAAGCAGCCAGACTCGAGTGTGTGTCAGAGGACCAGCCTGCAGGCCGCCTGTCCCCAGAGCTGGATGCAGAAGAGGAAGCGGTGGAGAGAGCTTGGGGGTTGAGTTGGAGTGAGGGAGGTCATCAGGGCAATCCTGTGGGGGTGAGGAGGGGCCAGAGAGGACCTTCTTCTGGGCTTCCAAACGCACCACCCATTGGCTCCTGGGCCAGTGTGTCCCCATCTCCTGCCTCCCTCTCCCCTTTTGATAGATGCGGCTCCATCCCTCCCCTATGGTCTCCAGGGTCCCCAGGAAGTCCTGTCTTTCCTTGAAGACGGAGTGCACTTTACAAACTCCATATGCTCACTTTTCTTTTCTTTTTTTAAGTTCTAAATACTTGGGCTGGTTTCCAGCACCTGTGGCCTCTGCCAGCAAAAGCATGCTGTCCCCAACCCTTCATGCTTGCAAACCACAGAGGTTTCTTCTGAGGTGGAAGAGAGCCAGGAGTCAGGGAGATTACTCCAACACGGGGTCTGCTCAAAAGGAAACTGCCCTATCTGGGGGAGAAGGGGATGGGGAGGTACAGCAGGTAGGGCACAGGACTTTTGTGTGCCTGTGGCTCTGAGTTTGATGCTCTGCACAGTGTTTCTCTGACAACAGCCCTGGGCATACAGTGACAGATACTTGCTCTTGAATGAAGAATGAGTCTCCCTCCCAGCCTCTGTCAGCTACCCTTTGTTACAGAGAAATTGGGGGCGGGGAGGGACAAGATGGCAGGGGCTGGCTGGCCACCAAGGCTAAAGTGGTACATGTGGCATCAATGTGTCACCCTACCTCATGCTCTGAGAAACAGCAACTGCAAGGAATAATGGGGTGGGGGTTGTATGTGACAAGCTCCATGTAAGTCTGCATGTCTGAGGCCTTGGGTTTGATCCCCAGGACCAAAAATAACCCATAAAGAAGCCTTATCCATCAGCAGGAAGACTGGGGTTCAAATCCCTCCCTTTTACCATCTGGCAAGTTGTATGGATCATGGACAGAAATCAGTGTTCAAAGGCATGGAGGACTGAGGCTCACAAGTTGGTGGCTTCAGTGATTTCAGAAAGCTGGGGGTCTGAATCCTGAACTCATGGCTCTGGGGCTGCAGGAACCCTGTGCTATGCAACCCAGCTAGTGGAGAACCCCTGGGCCTGGGGGGGCTGAGTGGTGGTGCATGTGGTTATGTGCACATAGTACTAAGCGCAAGGATGCGGGTTCGAGCCCCCCCCCCCACTACCTATCTACAGTGGGTCTGCTTCGCTAGTGGTGAAACAGGTCTGCAGGTGTCTATCTTTCTCTCTCCCTCTCTATTTCCCCTCTCTCAATTTCTCTCTGTCCTATACAATGAAATGAAAAAATGGCCACCAGGAGCAGTGGATTCACAGTGCAGGCACTGAGCCGCAGCAATAACCCTGGAGGCAAAGAGAGAGAGAGAGAAAGAAAGGAAGAATCCCTGGGCCTGGAGCCCCAGAGGCCAGCTCATCCCAGCCCCCTCATCACTGCTGTCCATTGTCACCATGTCTGTCCTGTGTCCTTATATACTGTCTAAAATTTATTTGCCTTTTGAGCAGTCCCCCCACTTTAAATAAAAGAACCTACAGAGATGAGATGTAAAAGCAAGCTTTTTTATCACTCCATAAATGGAAAGTCAATATCACTTGCCATAAATAGAAGTCAACTGCTAAAATAAATGCCGTGACAACAAAACAGCATGAGGAAAATTCCAGCAAAGCCTGTTGCCTGTGGGGCGACCACAGACTCAGGCTGCGCTCCCTCTTGTCCAGAAGGGAGATGAACTGGTGCTGGGGTGCTGGGGAGGTCTCAGAAGGTCAGCCAGCACCCAGCCAGACTTGGTCTTCCATGGAAGGTTCTGGAAGGAGCTGCAGAAGGAGCTGCTTACTCACCGCCAAGCGAGACAGTGTGACTGAGCTCCAATCCTGGCACCTCCTCTCGTCCCCTCCCTGCTGTGTCCTCAGCCCACGCTCTGGGGAGCACAGACTCTGGAGAATTCTGTGGGGTTAGGAGGCTGCTCCTGGGGTACAGCTGGCACCTGAGGCTGTTCTTGGTCCCCAAGAGTCTTTGCACAGATGAGGGGAAGAGGAGCTTTCTCTGGGCGGAGGTGATATAGTGCTTGGTGGGCAGGGAAAAGTCCCCTCCCCACCCCTCTCACCTGCCTTCTGGCTTCCTAGGACCTGATGGTCCAAATCTCGGCACTTACTCCATTTTGCATGCGTCAAGGTAAACTTTTGTCTGGGCCTTGAGACTCTCCTCCTCCCAGTCCCAAGGGAACGGTCCTGTTCCCGTGTATAATTTGTCACTCCTCAGAGCAACACATGTGACTAGCTTTCAGGAAACCTTTGCAGACTTGGACAGGACTGGTGATTAATTGAATTCCAAATAGCCAACATTTCCTCCTGTCCAAATAACACCCAAACAACAACAATCCCACCCACTCTCTCAGCCCGGACTTTTTCTTGAGGATTTCCCAGCACTAAGTGAATGAGGTGGGTATTCTGATGTCTCACATCCTTTGAACGAATCGTCTTGAGTCCTGAGCTCTCTTTCCTCATCTTGTCTCTGTCTGGTCCAGCTCACTGAGAATGCTTTGTGTGTGGTTGCATGTGTAGGAAAGCCCAGGCTAAGTAGTAACATTGGCAGCGAGGGGATTCTATTGAGCTGCACAGTTAAAATCGGGAAGTGTTTCGCATCAGGTCAGGTTTGATCCAGCAGCTCCAGAGATGTCGCCAGAGACGTTATTTCTGTCCACCTTCTTGACTGACCTCCATGCAGAGTTTCACTCCCTACCTCTTCTCAGAACTTCCGGGACACCCACACACATACACCTCCCCTCCAGGGCAGCTCTAGGCTAGCTCTTTGTGACCAGAAAGACCTTGTTTTCCTGATTAGTGGGGCCACTTCCCGCCTTCTGGACTCTGATTGGGTTGCCTGACCACCTCTGAGCCAATAACCACAGCCAGGGGGCGGGGCTAGGCCAAGTGGCCTATCGGAGTCAGCCGCGATGGTGGGTGGGGTACCAGCTCGCCAGCCATAGGCTGAGCCAGAAGAGGGGCGTTCCCAAGCATCTCTGTTTCCAGAGGAAGGGATGGGTGCTGGGGCCAAGGTCAAGGAGCAAACCACTGTGGGTGGGGGCTGGGTGGCTGGCTGGGCTTCCCCTCAATGCAGCTAAGTGGGAACACTCTGTGGACCCAGGTGCTGCTGGGTGGAGAAAAATAAATTAAGGGGGTCTACCTGCAGGACTCTGGAACCCAAGACAAAGAAGAGGGAATGGGGGGATGAGGGACCCACTCAGGGATCTTAATAAGGATGCACGGGCTGATTCGGAGGTGCAAGGATCTCAGAACACTAGCCCCCCCCCCCATCTGAGGAGCCCCAAGCATGTGCTACCTGTGGGCAGCAGACTCACCACAGAATCAAGCCTTTCAGGGGTCTGTGTGGCTGTTGGGGCAGCTCCATGGTCAAACCTGGGCACCAGCTGCATCCCCAGCTCCCTGGGAATCTGGAGTGGGGGATGCTGTTGCTACTCCCATTGTCCTCGTGTGCTGAGGTGCCGCACCCTTTCCCACTTAACGCAGCCACTGTTTCCCAACCCTGCAGACTAGGGGACCTGAGCCTGGTGGAGGTCATAGGGGGAACAATGGTGTGAGGTCAGCTTGAATGCATAGCACCCTCCTCACAGCAGTGCAAGCTGGCTGTCTTGCCTGCACCCCATTCTTCCTCATAGGTTGTCAGGTAGAGTCTCAAAATGGCCAGTCTACTGCCTCAAAAAAGGGTGCCTGGGGGGCGGGTGGTGGCATATCGGGTTAAGTGCACAGTGCAAAGCATTAGGATCAGTGCCAGGATCCCTGTTTGAGGCTCTGGCTCACCACCTGCAGGGGGGTCACTTCAGAAGCAGTGAAGCAGGACTGCAGGTGTCTATCTTTCTCTCCCCTTCTCTGTCTTCCCCTCCTCTTTCAATTTCATTCTGTCCTATCCAACAACAAATGGAAAAATGGTCACCAGGAGCAGTGGGTTCATGGTACAGGCACCAAGCCCCAGCAATAACACTGGGGGCGAAAAAGAAAAAAAAGAAAAAGAAAAAAGGGGGTTGCCTTTATGCTGTGCCTGCATCATGTACCCCACCCCCACCCCCAGGCTGCCAGAGGTCTGGCCTGGCAGGTCTCAGCACACAGCTGCTCCTCTGAGGCTCCGGGTCCCACAGCCCCAAATAGGACTGGCAGCTCTCGCACGCATTGCATGGTGGCCTTCGGGGGGCACGTGGGTGCAGGTGGCAATGCCATGTGCCTTTTCAGGCCTCCCGTGGGTGAGAGGCTGCTCTTGGCGGGTCTTCCCCCAAGATCGCAGTCTCTCCCCTGACTGTGTAAAAAGTGGGAAAGACGGTCTGATTCAGGACTGCCAACTGGGGACATTGCACAGGTGATCACCATCTGCCCCCTCAGTGCCACTGAGCAGGTGCCACCCACTGTTCCCACTCCTCAGGTGAGGACAGAACAGCCACTCACTCCAGGTGCCCCCACAGGGGTGGACCAGAGCACCCCAGCCTTGCGGCTACCAGGGCCACATCTTGGTGGTTTAATTGGGGCACTGGGGACAGTGGCTGGTGCTTGACTGAGCATATTCCTTGGCAGCTTGGTCACAGGCTGGCTGGGGACGATCTAGCCCAGCCACCGCAGAGGTCACCATGCCCCTCCCCCTTCTGTGGCAGGGCTATGCTCTTGGGTTCTTGGATGCAGGGGTGAGCAGGGCTTCTGCACCTCAGTATAGCTCAGGGCTGCCCTGAAAGCAGCCGAGGAAGGATGATGGCTGCGCTAGAACGAGCCTCTGAGGAAATTAACTCGTATCTGGGGAGTGCGGCTTCACACTGAAAGGGAGGGAGGCCGCCACCTCGTAAAACTAGACACTTACAGTCCCCTCCTTACAATAATTACAGGGTTGTCCTTCCTGCCCTGGCCCTCAGCACAGGCATCCCGGGGACCCCGCTGGGGAGAAGGGGTGGGCAACTAGGGCTGCAGGAAGGGGGTGAGGATGGTAATGCTGGGACTTGGTGACAGATGGCCTCTCTGCCCCCTAGACACATTTGACAGAAAGGGACCACGGGGGTGGGAGACATGGTCAGAAAGGAGGGCACCCAGCACTTGGAAGTGAAGTCACTGCCAGCATTTTGTTGTCCTGATTCCAGAGATATGGCCCAAAACAAAGCCTGTCCTCATGCCCGTGTCCCCATCATGCTGTGTCCCTGTCCCCAGAGTAAAGCCTGCCTACAGGTCACACTTAGGGGACTTCCAAGCAGCGCCCAAAACCCTGGTTGTAAGTGGAGTGTCCCCTTCACTGTCTGTCACTTGGGCACCCCAGGGAGACAAGGGCCAGCAACCAAGGGCCTCAGGAGTGAGGAGGCATAGGGCAGGTGTCCCATTTGAGAGGTACTTCTGGCCACACTAGCCTGCTCCCCAGCTTTCTGAACCCCTACTCCTGGCTGCCCCAGTCCTACCCTCGGGGCTGTCTACCTGCTTGACTGCACTTGTGACCCCACTCTGCTCCCCACCTGATACCCACCTCTCCATGGGACCTCTGTCCCTCAGCACCCCTCCTCCCCACCCGGTACAGGGCCGCTCCTGCCTCCCCCCCCCCACTCCTCACAGTCCCTCCCTGAGTGAGGGACAGCTGTTGTTTTTCCAAGCAGTCAGCATCCCCCTCTGCAGCTGCCCTCCCTCCCCCACCTCCTCTGTTCAATCCCTGAGGCTGGGAGCTGACGGCTTGGCAGGGGTAGGGGTGGCGTGTCCCCCAATTACAGAGGGACCCCAAAGTCTCAGCCATGTGAATCCTGGGATTCCAGGAATGGGGGACTCTATCAATCGAGGAGCTGCTGAGACATGCCTGAGTCTGATGCTGCCGAACTTGACAATGAAACCAACGTAGAGGGGACTGGACCTGAGGCAGAGGCCTGGGACTCCCTGGGTGCCTGTTGAGCACCTGGATCTAGCTGCTCCTGAAGCTGCTCTATGAGCCAGGAAATAATATCTGGGAGACTATTCATGGTTCTATTATATGCTTCGGCTAGGAGTCACATAGCACTTATCAAGGCTGGTGATCACCGCTGTTTGCATACTGGGAATGGGGCTGGGTGTCCTGGGTGTGTGCAGTGACTGTCACTCTGAGTAAGAGGACTGGCCCCACTGCTTCTCACTCCCCCCCACACACACCCTGCTCCATTCCAGCATCTGTCATCCATGATAGAAGGCACTTAAGACTGGTGTCAATGACAAAGGGGATAGGGATTGAACATACGGGGCCTTTGGGTTCCTGGCCAGGTGAGACCCAACTTCCTCCACCGCCCTGTGCCTAGATACGTCTCCTCTAGGACAGAATGGCATTTGGGGACATTCATCACGTCTGTGAAAAATGAGGCCTGTTTCCCACCCTCTTATTTCTTTTGGGATTCTGTGGTCTGTGGAATAGAAATCTAGAGCCCCTGAGAACCACTGTGAAGAAGGAAGCTGTCATAAATGTGAAGCCAGTGCAGAGGAAAGACCGAGCCAGAGAGAGAGGAGCAGAGTTCTGATGCTTGCTTGTGTGTTTGCGCCTGGATCCAGCCATACCTGACGCTGCATCTGAGGTCTTTGAGTTTCCCAGTCCCCTTGTTACCTATTTATTATTTTTGGAGGCATTTTGAGTTGGGGATTTGACCCTTGCAAACAAACAAACAAACCATGGAGTAATGTGAATAACCCAAAATCAGTCGTTTTCAGGAAATGAGAAGACAACACTGCAAGCTGCCAGAGTCAGATAATGACTGTGACACAGCTGGGAAAAATAACAGGGTGTGATGAAGCACACCAGGACACGGGCCTCTCGGAGGAGCTGTGGTCAAGAAAACGGTGCCATGCCATTGTGCTGCTTTTGAACATTCTGGAACTCAAGCGACCAGCCTCATTTATGGGATATCCCTGTACAACTTTGCTATCTGCATCAGGGTTCCCCTCCTTTCCCTTCAGGAGAAACAGCAGGAACCTTGGTTAGCAGGGACTCAAAGACTGACCACGCACCCCCCCACACACACACACACACACTCCATGCCTAGGGGTGTAGGGGCAAGAAGGTGGGGACCCCCAATCCCAGTCTCCTGGGCCAGCTGTGTCAGCTGTGCTCTGCCCCACTGCAGGACACCCGAGCATGGGAGGACCCCCGTGGTGCTCCACTCGTCACCCAGGAAGGAACAAGCTCTGGGCCTGCGGTGTGGACACGGGCTGGATTAAGAAAACAAGGCACAGATGGCTTCCAGAAGGCTCTGGAGAAATCAGCCAAGAAGACTTAGCCTTCAAAACTCTCCCAGCAGCCCCTCCCCGCCTCCCTCCTCCAGAGATATATCTCTCTGCCCAGCTCACAGACCACCCCCCACACACACCTGGCCCTTAAGCCTGAGGGCCGAGAGCCCCCAGTCCCTCGGTCCCTCCTGCATCACCCAGGAGGCCCACATGTCACTCCCCCCCCCCCCGCCATATACACACACACTGTCACCAGGGGCAGGGGATAAAACTCTCCTAGAGGTGGGAGGAGTGGCCGGGCAGACACCACTAGTGGGTTCAAGAAGACCAGACCCTGACCCTGACTTTGGGGAGCCTGGATTCCCTTGCCAGCCTGGGGAGACACTGCCACACCCTCATTCCCCAAGGCTTCTTCTACCTCCCTGAAGGTCAGAGGTCAGAGGTTATGAAACCCGAGATGATGGACCTTGAGTATGGCCAGGGTTGGCCACAGGGGTGGGACAGCTCCACCGCAGGGTCAAGTGGACGTGGTGGCTGTGTAAACTAATTCACCTTAGTGTTCCAATAAAACTTGCTTATTTTTTATTTCTATCTTTATTTTTTGCCTCCAGGGTTATCGCTGGGGCTTAGTGCTGGCACTACAAACCCACTGCTCCAGGCAACCATTTTTCATTTTTATTGGATAGGACAGAGAGAAATTGAGAGAGGAGAGGGAGAGAGAAAAGGGGAGAGAGGCAGAGAAACATCTGCAGACCTGCTTCACTGCTTGTGAAGTGACCCCCTTGCAGGTAGGGAGCCAGGGGAGCCTCAAACCGGGATCCTTGTGCGGGTCCTTGCACTTCGTACTGTGTGCACTTAACTGGCTGTGCCACTGCCCGGCCTCCAAACTTTTTTTTTTGCCTCCAGGGTTATCACTGAGACTTAGCGCCTGTACTACAAATCCACAGCCCCTGGCAGCCAATTTTTTCCATTTTGTTGTTGTTGTTATTGCTGCTATTATTGTTATTGCTGCTGTTGTTGTTGTTATTGCTGTTGTTGTTGTTGGATAGGACAGAGAGAAATCAAGAGAGGAGGGGAAGAAGGGGGGTGGAGAAAGACACCTGCAGACCTACTTCACCACTTGTGAAGCAACATCCCTACAATTGGGAAGCTGGGGACTCGAACTGGGATCCTTATGCTGGTCTTTGCACTTTGTGCCATGTGCGCTTAACCCAGTGCGCTACCACCCAGGCCCCCAAATTAATTTTTTTAATTAATTAATTTTGCCAGAGCACTGCTCAGCTCTGGCATATGGTGAAGCAGGGGATTGAACCTGGGATCTCAGAGCCTTAGGTGTGTGAGTCTCTTTGTAGAGTCCCTATGCTGTCTCCCTCACTCTCCAATAAAACTTTATTTATCACAGCAAGCAGTAGGCCAGCCAGGGGCCATGGTTCTGTATCTTGTCAGTCCTGCTCAGTTCAGTATGGTGCCACAGCCTTTTATTTTGTATTGAAAACTTGTTTTTTTCCCTTGAGGGAGCCAGGGAGAAAGAGAGAGAGAGACAGAGAGAGAGAGACAGAGAGAGAGAGAGACAGAGAAAGAGGGGATGAGGTTGAGAGGCAGAGAGGAGATGAGGGCACAGGAGTTCCATTTTGTCAGTTGTGGGCCTCTTGCCCCCGGCCCCAATCCCTACTGCCTTTCTGTTGTCATGTCTGGCCTGCTGTGCTAAGGCTGTATCTGTCTGTCTGTCTGTCTGTCTATTTGTGTTAGTCTCCCAGGGTGGCCACAGCCCAGCTGTGGTAATAACAACAGTCATTTATAGTCACACAATTCTGAACAGCAGAGGTCCTTGCCTGCTGAGGGGCTGTAAGGACAATCTGCTGGGGCCAGGTGGTGGCACACCTGATTAAGAGCGCCTGTTACAATGCACAAGGACCCAGGTTCAAGCCCCCGTTCTCCACCTGCAGAAGGAAAGCTTCACAAGTGGTGAAGCAGGGCTGCAGGTGTCTCTCTGTCTCTAGCTCCCCCTTCCCTCTCAATTTCTGACTGTCTCTATCAAATAAATAAATAAAGATAATACATTTAAAATTTTTTTTTAAAAAAAGCACAATCTGCTTCTCTCCCTCCCTCCCTCTCTCTCTCTCCTCACTTCTGGTCGCCCTTGGCAATCTGCAGATGGCACTCAACTGTTCCCCAGTCCCTGCAGCAGCTGGCTCCCATGCCTATCTGCTTGTGTCCAGTTCCTTCCTTCCTTCTCCTCCTCCTCCTCTTTTTTCTCTCCTTTCTTTTGTTAATAGAGACAGAGAAACATTGAGAGTGAAAGAGGAGATAGAGGAAGGCCAGAACAGGGGGGCTGTGGTGATGGGCGCAGGAGGTGAAGTACAGGACGGGGGCCAGCCTGGAGGCAGTGATCATTAGAGTTTATGCACAAGCTGAACCCCTAGGCCAGGCTGAGGGGAAAGTGAGGTGATGTGGGAGCAGTGGACAGGGAGCACAGACCAGACTGGCTCAGGATCACAGCCCATGGCCGACGGGGACAGACCTCTGCCCTGGTGTCGCACACTTCCCATGACTCTGTTCTTCCTCTGTGACTCAGTCTCCTCCCTGACCCCAAAGCTGAGTGAACTCATGCTCTGGGACAAGTTTCAACCAGTGGGACATAGAAAAGAGGCAGAACCATTGGGCCACCTCCGGGACCTGCCATACCCCCCACACCCTGCCTGTCACTCAGGGCCTGAGCATCTGTCCAGATGCTCAGCATCTGTCAAAATGCACCCACTTTACAGATGAGGAAACGGAGGCCCCAGAAAGGTGACAGTGCATGTACACAGACCTTGCTATCCTGGCCCAGCAGGCTGCACAGCAGCAGAGCACAAGAGTTGCAAGCAGGTCACTAATCAGTGTAGTAAATGAGGCCTTAGAGATGCGCTCAGGCACCCAACGGAGGGGCCTGACCCTATTAGGGAAATCATGGCAGGCTTCTTGGAAAAGGGGGTACCTGAACTGAATAAAAAAGGGGGGAGAGGAACCAGCCAAACAGTGCTGAGGAGGGAAAGGGGGTGACCGTGAGCTGAGCTTGAGGTACAACATGGGGTCATGTGCTCTGGGGGCCTGGGCAGAAACAGGAGGATTTGAAATTCCTGTGAGCTCTTCCAGCCAGTGCAGAGGGGGTTGGAGAGGAAGGAGGATGGCATCCGGGTCACTCATCCACAGAAGGAGCTGTGACCTTGGTCGGTTGTGACTGTGGCTTAGAGGGTAGCTGTTGAGTCTCCAGGCCTACCTTGTCTACCTTGTCCATTCCTGAGGAGGGGGTGGCAGACAAGATGGCCCCAAAGACCTGTCCAGCTCTCAGCCCCACGTGTGTGTGTGGGGGGGTCTTACTAAAAACCAAGAGATGGGGGCACTGAGGCACACCTCCCTTACCTTTACCCTTGTCCCAGCCAGAAGCCAGTTCCCAGAGCACAAGGACAAAAGGAACATTGGTCAACCAGTGCCTGCCCTCCAGGTGGGCACATGACTCTGCTAGGTGGCTGTCTGGGCTCTCATTTGGAGCCCCCCCCAACAGAGCCCCCCCACCTCTGGAGAACCCCACCCATCCCAGCTCAGCCCTACTCCCGCCAGACTGGCAAGAAAATTTCAGGTAATTGATGTGATTTTCCCATTGACTGTGCTCTGCTAGAAAAGATTTTGGTTACAGGGTGTAATCAAATCACACTTAAGAATCCTACTAAAAGATTGCTTTTATAATGATGGGGGAAATGTGCTTTTTAAAAGGGAATTTGGTGGCCTCACCTCCGGGGGATGGTGGGGGGGAGCTATGGGGGGGGGAACAGATGATGTCCTTTGTGGGGTGTGTGTGTGTGTGTGTGTGTGTGTGTGTGTGTGTGTATTTGCAAAGAGTAACAATGGGACACACACAGGGAGACATGAGGCTACCTGTGAACAAGAGGTTCAATGACAAGAAGAAACAAGCAAGAGGGACTTCCCAGGGCATAGCAGATGCCACAAAGGAAGGCAGAAGGGGGGGGGAGGAGAGATTGAGACTAGACACTCATTTCCTGTGGCTGCCAGCTTCAAAAGAACTGAAATGTATTCTCTCCCCCCTCTGGAAGCCAAGGGTTTGAATCCAGGTGTCAGCAGGCCAGAGGTCTGGAGGGAGACACCATTCAGCCAGCTTGCCTTGGCTTGTGGCCACACCAGTGGAGCTTCCTCTGCCTCTTCCTCTTGCCTGTGTCTATTTTATGAGGCTGCTCTCTTGGCCCCTTGGATAGCCCAGGCTAATTTATTAATCTCCAGATTTCTGTCTTAATTAAACCCACAAACACACCACCCTCCCCCAAATAAGGTATTAGCACCTGAGACTAATATCTTTGGGGGCCACTGTTGATGCCACTTCTGTCCCGTGGGAGAGCAGAGGCTTCTGGGAAGGAAGCAATGAGACCAGAATGGGCGAGAATGAACCCTCATGCCCCTGATAAGCTTTTTTGTTTTGCATTCTCAGCATTACTGTCTTTTCCATGAACACATATTCTATTATTTTACAAATTTAAAATGATACAGAGTCACCCAGCTTTCCGAGCACCCCAGAAAGGCCCTTTGTATGCTACCTGTCTTTGCACAGACCACTGGGGGACCCCATGCGAGGCTTGGGCAGAAGGTCTTCAAAGTCCTACCCCTGCTGCAGTCCTGTCAGTAAGGCTCTGCCCCTGGACTTCACAATCCATACTGAGATGAGAAAAAAAAAAAAAGGTAATCTTTAGTTCATGAAGGACATGACTTAATCTTGGAGAGAAAGCTCAGTGGTGGAGCATAGGACTTGCACATCTGAGGTCTCCAGAGTTCTAATATCTGTTTTTCTTTCTGTTATAAAAATAAATAGGAGGTTGGGTGGCGGTTCACCCAGTTAAGTGCACATAGTACTACCCACAAGGACCTAGGTTTGTGCAGGGACACTTCACAAGCGGTCAAGCAGGTCTGCAGATATCTGTCTTCCTCTCTCTCAATTTTCCCCTCCTCTCTCAATTTCTCTCTGTCCTATCGAATAAAATGAAAAAAAAAGATGACACTGAGAGCTAAACATTATCTCCACACCCTCAGCGCCATTGTTTTCTCTCTTGATCTGGGGTTAACTTGTCCTCCTTTTGGTGAAGAGGTGTGTGGAGAAACTCCTTTCTTCCTCACTATCTATAGAGAAAGACAGCCGGCACGGCACGGGGATGAGAAGTGCTGGCTGCCATTTGGTCTCAGGATGGGGAGGCCTTGGGGTGGGGTGGTGACTGTGGCAAAGGGACCAGAGCCTGACCAGCTCAGGGCTGTCACCATGTGGGGATATTGACTGACGGGGGAACTAGGGGAAGCCACCCCCAGCTTCCCACTTGGGCGAGATCTCCCATACAGGTGAAGCTGGAAGCAAATGTAAATGTTCTGGACATTTCTGGCAAATCCTTAGGCCTTTCATTTTGCCTCAGGCATTTTTCTCAGGTCTTAGACTAACAGTTTCCTGTGGTGGTGGTAACACAAATGTCTGTGAAGGCCTGTGTGACGGGGATCACAGCCCTGTGAGACAAGGGAGGGATAGGGACTCCCCCCTTGTCTGGGGGTGGAGTGGAGAGGCTGCTGGGTTAAAGGCTGCTTGTCTGCAGACTGTTCTGCTCCGACCTAATGATGCCACTTTCAGCGACTCATTAGGAGCCTCATTAAGAGCCCTTAGCACAGGAAACAGAGCTGGTGAGAGCCTTGTGGGGAGCGGGGAGGGTGGTACCGGGACAGTCTGAACCTCCCTCAACACTCTGGCTGGGGCTGGGGGCTCCTACACAGCTCAGCTGGGGGGGGGGGTACAGCAAGCACTCGCCAAACACGGATTGTGTACAGGCACGTGCAGATACTGGCCTTCCCTGGGGCAGTCTCAGGGTGGAACAGCTCAGCAGGTGAGGCATAGGACTTGCATGTCCAAGGCTCTAGGTTTGAGCCCTGGTGCTGCATGTGCCTGAGTGGTACCCTAATTCCCTCCCCCCTTTCTTGGTTTACTTTTTTTTTTTAACCTATTTTTGATTGTCACCAAGGTTATTGCAGGAGCTCAGTACTGGCACTAGGAATCCACTGCTCCCAGTGGCCATTTGTTCTTTTCTCCTCTTTCTCCTCCTCCTTCATCTTTTAGATAGGACAGAGAGAAACTGAGAGAGGATAGGGATATACAAAGAGGGGTAGAAGGATAGACCCCTGAAGACCTGCTTTACCACTCGTGAAGCAGACCCTGCAGGTGGGGAATGAGGGCTAAAACCTAGGCCCTCGCGCTCGGTGATATGTGAGCTTAACCCGGTGTGTCATCACCCAGCCCCCTCTCTTTCTCAATTTAAAGACAAAAACACAAATCTTTTAGAGAGGAGAATGGGGGGCTGGGCAGTGGCACACATAGTTAAGCACACACATTACCATGTACAGAATCCCAGGTTCAAGCCCCTGCTCCCCACCCACAGGGAAGAAGCTCCATGAGCAAAGAAGCTACTACTGCAGGTGTCTCTCTGCGTCCCTCCCGCTACCTTCCCCTCTCCTCTCAATTTCTTTCTGTTCAAATAAAGAAAAAAGGAAAAAAAATGGCTGCCAGGAGTGGCAGATTTGTCACGCAGGCACTGAGCCCCAGTGATAGCCCTGGGAGCAATTTTTTAAAAAGCAGAGAATGATGGTGGATAGTGGAAAGCCACCCACTCCCTTCCCTTAGCCACTCCAGCTCTGCCCACCTCTACACCCTGTCTTTAACTTGGGGCGCTCCTGCTTGGTGTGCTCTCCTCAGATGTCAGCCTCAAACTCTTCGGACAGATTTTCCCTGCCTCCCAGTCTACCCTGGAAACACCCTCCTTCCACTCCAGGTCCTATTTAACTGACAGCCCCCAGCAGGAAAGGTGATCACAGGGATGACTTGTCTGGGTTCACACATGGGAGGAGCTGGGGATGGCTCAGCGGGGAAAGAGCATGCCTACCACCCATCAGGCTCTGGGTTCAAATCCAGGGAGCACCAAGGACCATGGTGTTTCTTATAAAGCACACAAAGGGGTTGTGGGGCCGGGTGGTTCAGAGGTGAAGTGCATGCGTGAAGTGCCTGGTTTGTTCCTCAACACTACAGCAAAACCCCAAGACTGACATGGATGGTGCTGAGAAGCTAGACCTCCCTGCCGTTCATGATTTGTAGGCTTCTTTAAGAACATGCACCTCCCAGGCCAGAGAGCTGGCACAGTGGTGAAGCATAGGACTTGTAGGCTGAGAGGATCCAGGTTCGATCTCTGACACTTTGCATAGCTAGAGCTATGCTGTGTTCCAGCCAAGAGTTAAAAAAGGAACTTGAGGGAGTCGGGTGGTGAAGCAGATTTGCAAGTGTCTCTCTTTCACTCCCCCTCTCTGCCTCCCCCTCCTCTCTCCATTTCTCCCTGTCCTATCCAATGATGACATCAATAACAACAATAATAACTACAACAATAAAAACAAGGGCAATAAAAAGGAAAAATACATATATGTATACATGTACATATACATATACACTTGAATCTCTGAGGAAAAAAACCTCTTGGCTTCACTTAAAAAACCTGGGATCAAAAAAAAAAAAAAAAACCCCTGGGATTAAGCTGAAGGAAAACGACACCTGAGTTTCTCTAATTCATCATTCTCGTGGGGGCCCAGGTAAGGGGTGCTCCTTAGGTCCTGGCGGCCACAGACAGGGCACCCCAGGACCAGTCTGTGCCAATAGCTTACTTCTTGGAGTAATTAAGATGGAATTAAGAATTAATTATTTCCTTCAGCCTGATCGCATTTCCAGGGATAAACCGAGTATTATAGCTTTTGTGGGGGTTTTCCCCTCTCTAAATTAGATTGGCTCTTGTTTCCAGGGTGGAGGGGGGATGTGAGATTGCTGGGGCTCAGCCAGCAGCTGATAGTCCCTGGGGAAGAAGAGAGGGGACCCCCACCTGGAGAGTGAGGGTATGCACTGGACTGACCTGCTTTGGGCACATCTTGCAAAGCCCAGATCAAGCCCCCTGTCTCATCTCCAGGGGACTGAGCTGCATGGCACTGGGGTCACAGCAGGCCCATAACCACCTGCAGTCACAGCCTGTCCCAGGCCTCCTCTTCTGTGAGTGGGGATAAGCCACTGCAGGGGAGAACGCTGAGGGGCAGGGTGGGTGGGTGGGTGGGCGGGGTCCTCAGATCCACCTCTAGGCTACTGCAAGAGACACATATTCCTTTTTCTCTAATGACTTATTCTTTTAATAACATGTCATCACTACCAGAACCCTGCTCAGCTCTGGCTGATGGTGGTGATGGGGATTGAACTTGGGGCCCCAGAGCCTCAGGCAGGAAAGGCTGTTTTGAGCTAGTGAAATAGTTCACGTGGATAGCGCGCTGATTCGCCTTGTGAGCAGCCTAGGTTCGAGTCCAGCCCACACCGCATTGAAGGAAGTATTGGTGCCCGGGTCTCTCTCTGGATCCTTCTGTATCTCTCTCAGTCTCTTTCTCTATCTCTCTATTAGAAAAAAGGTCATCCCAGACCTATGAAGCCATAGTAATTACAAAGTAAAGAAAAAGAGTGAGAGAAAGAAAAAAGTAGAGAAAGAAAGAGAGAGAGAGAGAGAGAGAGAGAGAGAGAGAGAGAGAAAATGAGAAGGATAAATAAAAAGCTGTTATATATCTTCTGTGCTGGTTTCCTAGGTCCTGTTCCTTTCCTCCCTTTCTCTTATTCTCTCTTTCTTATTTAAATTTTTTTCAGGGACATGGCATAAAGACTTTCATGCCTAAGACGCCAAAGTCCCAGGTTCAATTTCCAACATCACCATAAGCCAGAGCTGATCTGAGCAGAGCTCTAGTGAAAAAGAAAAGTAGAATTTCGTTCATTCATTCATTCATTCACCCACTCACTCATTCATTCATTCATTCACTCACTCCTCACAGTGATCATGCACTCTCATGAATCAAAAGCCTCTGTTATCAGGCACCAGCTCTCCCTGCAAAGGGGATCAGTTCCACCCATGTCTTGTTTATCTTTCTGAAGAATGTTTCATATACCCATGGGGAAAAAATTCCTTTGTGTTACACAAATGGCAGTGAATGAGATGTAGCCCTGGGCCTTTGGCTTGCTTTCTCCTTTCCTGGCTGTGCTTTGGAGACTGACCCATATTGGTGATTACAGGCTTCTTGGTCATTCTCATATCTGGGTGTCCCTCCCAGTGGACATTCTAGTGTCCTGCTGCTGGACAACTGGTCTGTGTCCAGTCTCTGGCTCTTCCATACAATGCCACAACAAATAATTTGGGGCATAAGTCATTTGCTCACATGTGTGCATCTCCTCAGGGTAAAAGAGCAGGTCAGAGGCTATGACACACGTGTTAGAAAAGTGTGTTCCCGAGAGAGGGGTAGGTGGGAGAAGGTCAGCACAGGGCTTGGGGAGATCAGAGCTATAGACTTGGGGGTTCTTTCTCTACCCCTTTCTACCACCATGAAAACTTGAGAAAGAGGCACCAGAAAACACCAAGAGGATGGACACAAACCCCACACTTTCCAGAAGGACCAAGAAAGTCACTTCTACCATCCAAACAACAGGAGAAAAGGCTGAACAAAGTGAAAAATAGCTGCTCTTCTCTGACCTGACAGAGAAATGAGAATGTGGGTGTGCCACTGTGCCCAACACCGGCAGGGCCAACAGGTGGGTGCTGAGTCAGAGCCGGGCTGTGGAGGGCAGAGGGAGAGACAAGTGGGAAAGCCTAGCCTGCCTTTGAAGAATTTACTGCAAGCTTAGAAAAGTGTGAGAGCTCAAAAAATGCGTGAGGAGGGTTTTAAGAGGTTCTTCTCACAGTTTTTGTGAGTTTCCCTTCCAGGAACTTTACCAGGTATTCAGAAGAATGATTAGAAAAAACAAAATAAAACAAAACAAAAATCCTGTTTCTGGGGGGGGTGGGGTGGAGTAGGGGAGGCGATGCAGTCATTTGAAAAAATCCAGAAAATTCTGTCCTGCTTAACAAGAGAAGCTGAGGAGGCCAGGTGGCGGTACAACCAGTTAAGCACATATATTACTAAGCTCAAGGATCTGGGTTCGAGCTTCTGCTCCCCACCTGTATGGGAGAAGCTTCACAAGTGGTGAAGCAGGTCTGCAGGTGTCTATCTTTTTCTCTCCCTCTCTATATCCCCTCCCCTCTCAATTTCTCTCTGTCCTATCAAATAAAAATAGAAAGGAAAAAAATGGCCACTGGAACTGGTGGATTTGTAGTGCCAACACCAAGCCCCCAGTGGCAAAAAAAAAAAAAAAAAAAAAAGGAGGAGGAGGAGGAGGAGGAAGAAGAAGAAGCTGTGTTTTACCAGACTTCACTAGCCTGGTGGTAGAGAAATACCTTCTCAATATTGAGGAGATAATACCATTGTAGTTCAGTCCAGCTTTTCTTGCCTTTAGGGTGAAGAAAGAGAAAACTAAAAGGCATGTTAGAAAGACATAGCCCAGGGACACATTTTCTCTACCCTGAACCTTGTCACTGCACCATGAAAGGCCTTTTCCCACAATTTCTCCTATTCAGATTGTCACGTTCAGCTTTCAACAAAAAATTCCATGGCACAACAGCAAAATGCACAACTGTGAAACCACTGCCAGGCCTTCATCCACTTCAGTATGGGAGCTCTCTGGTTAAGGCTTTAAGGCAGCTCTGAGTAATGTACTCAGGGTGCTGATGGGGGAAAGAGGCAACATTCAGGGGTTTTAATAAAGCAGTGAAAAGGAGTATCAGACGTTAAAGACAATGTCACAGAAACACAGAAAGCCTTTGTTGGGCTTGTCACAGAATGGATACAGCAGAGGAAAGACTCAGCAAGCTTAAAGACATGTCAGTAGAAGCTTCCAAAGCTAAAAGGAAAACACAAAACAGACTAGAGGAAATGTACTGAACAGGATATACAAGGACTTAGGGGTAATCACAGAAGTTATAATCTAGATGGAATGTGGATGCTAGGAGAACACAGAGAGAAGGGAGGGAACAGAATATAAATATAACAAGTGCACTTAACCAGGTGTGCCACCACCGGGTCCCCATAATATAAATATCTGAAGCAATAACGACTGAGAATTTCCCCAGGCTCATAGCAGACAAGAAACCACAGAGCCAGGAAGCTCAGAGAATAGCAAGCAGGAGAAATATCTCCCCAGAGACATGCAGTCCTAGAGTATTCAAGCTGAAACTTTTTCAACAGCATTGAAAAATCTTGAGAGGCCAGATTGAAAAAAAGCATATCTCACCTATAGAGTTAAGGATTGTGTCCAACATTTCTAAAAGCTTGCCGCAAGAAGGCATGGAGAGAACCCCCCCCCACACACACACACACACACACACATTCCATCTTGGAACTACCTGCCTGCGAAATTATCCTTCAGCAGTGAAGAAGTACTTTCCTAGATAACAACAATTGAGAGAATTTTTCACCATTAAATCTACCTTCCTAAACATCTAAAAAGGAGTTCTGCAGAGAGAGGAAAAAATGATCTAGGTCAGAAACTCATATCTTTATAGAGAAAGAAAAAGCATTAGGGAAGGAATAAAGTGGTGAGATAAAACACAGAGGTGAAAAAATATCTTTCTTTTAAATTTTTGAAAATGACCTTTATTACTTTCTCCTTCTGTTTTTTTTCTTTGGCTTACTCTCTCTTGATTCTTTATTATTATTATTATTGCTTATTCATGAGAAAAGGAGAGAGAACCAGAGAACCAGAGCATCATGCTGGCAAATGTGGTGCTGGGGGTAGAACTCAGAACCTCCTGCTTGATGGTTCAGTGCTTTATCCACTGCACCACTTCCTGGGCACTTTTCAGTTCACTCACAGATGATCTCTAAGAAACAAAGCAAAGGGCAATTCAAGGTGAGTACTCTCTGGATTGTGATCCATCCAGAGGAGGAAGAGGGAAAGGAGGGCTACTAAGAGGACCTAGCGGGCCTAAGTCCTGGTGGACCAGGATGATGGTTTGGCTGAAGGTGAAATGTACTGATGCCTATGCTGGGGACAGGTGGACAGTGGGGACTAAAACCCTGTAACTCAACATTTCCTCAATAAAGTGATATTGTTGGTACAATGCTAAAAAACAAATTGTGCTCCTGGCATAAAAATGGACATGTCATCCCATGGACTAAGTAGAGTCCAGAAATAAACCCTTATACATATGGTCAGGTTTTTGAGAGAGATCCCAAGGTGATCCAATGGGATGGAGTCCTCTCATCAAACACTGTTGAGAGAAGTGGACACAGCAAAAGAATCAAGCTAGACCTTACCTGATGCCATCTGTAAGAAGGACCGCAAGATGGATCAGGGCTGAAACTATGAGACTCTCAGAAGAACACTTCACAGCCTCAAAGTTGGCAAGAATTTCTTGGATATAACACCCAAAACCTGGATAGTAGAGTTTTACATTTCTGTAGATTGCAGCATTAAAAGGGTGGAAAGATATAAAATTCATAGACAGGTTAAGGTGTTAGTATCAAGGTCTCAAGCAATATTATCAATAATATCAGTATTTTTTATATTAACATCTTATCAAATGCAAGAGTTGCAATTGTGTGGGTTGGCAAGACAGCTCACCTGGCTAGCGTGCCCACTTTGCTGTGCACACAACACAAGTCCAGCCCCAACTATGCTGGAGGAACCTTCAGTGCTGTGGTGGCTCACTCTCTCTCACTCTCTCATAAAGTCAGCTCAGAGTGGTGAACAACAATAAGAGAATATATGAAGAACTTCCACAATTCAAAAACAAAGCAAACAACTCTAACAAAAAAAAGGGGGGCACAAGCAGAGTTAGGGTGAGGACATGGCTCAGTAACAGAGCCCTTTCCCTGCATGCCAGAGGCCCAAGGTTTGATCCCTGGCACTGCAGAAATACAAGAACAGCATAAACAATGAAGAGCTGCCTAGTCTCTCTCTCACACATACAATAAAAACAAAGCAGGGGGCTGAGGAGATAGCATAATGATTAGGCAAAGAGACTCTGATGCCTGAGGCTCTGGGGTCCCAGGTTCAATCCCCAGCACCACCATAAGCCAGAGCTGACCAGTGCTCTGGGAAAAACAAATAACAGAGCCACTAAAATAGCTCAATTGGATAGTGTGCTGCTTGCCATGTGCACAAACCAGGCTCAAGTCTGACCCCACACACACACATATTAAAGGAAGCTTTGGGGAGTCAGGCGTTAGCGCAGCGGGTTAAGCACACATGGCACAAAGCACAAGGACTGGCATAAGGGAGTCACTTCACAAGCAGTGAAGCAGGTCTGTAGGTATCTATTTTTCTCTCCCCCTCTCTATCTTCCCCTCCTCTCTCCATTTCTATCTGTCCTATCCGACAACGACATCATCAACAACAATAATAACTACAACAAGGGCAACAAAAGTGAATAAATATTTTTAAAATCTTTTAAAAAAAAAAAGGAAGCTTTGGTGATATGGTTCTTCCAATTCTCTCTCTCACACCCTCCCACTTTGTCTCTGTCTCTGAGTCATCCCAGAGCAGTGAATCCCTAGTAATGACAAAAATTAAAAATAACATTTCTCAGTAATGTTATGCATGTACAAACTACTGTATTTACTGTCAACTATAAAGCATTAATCCCCTAATAAATAAATTTTAAAAATTAAAAATAAAATAAAATAAAAACAAGGAAGCATTAAAATTTTAAAGAAGTGCAGTGAGCTTTGTAATATTGTGACAGAGTAAGAAATAGAGGGGCAGGGTAGTGATGTACCCAACTGAATGCACATGTTAACCATATGTAAGGACCCAGGTTCAAGCCCCTGGTCCCTACCTGCAGGAGTGAGACTTCATAAATGGTGAAACAGTATTGCAGGCGACAATTTGTCTTCTCTCTCTCCTCTCCCTTCTCCCCTCTCTCCTCTCTTCCTTCTTCTCTCTCCTCTTCTTTTTTCTCTTCTCCTTCCTCCCCCCTCCCCCTCTTCCTCCTCCTCCACCTTCTTCTTCTCCTTCTCCTCTCTCTCTCTCTCTCTCTCTCTCTCCCTCTCTCTCTCCCTCTCTCTCTCCCAGGGTTATTGCTGGGGCTCAGTGAATTTACAATGAATCCACAGCTCCTGGTGGCCATTTTTATTCCTTCCTTCCTTCTTTCCTTCCTTCCTTCCTTCCTTCCTTCCTTCCTTCCTTCTTTCCTTCCTTCCTTCCTTCTTTCCTTCCTTCCTTCCTTCTTTCCTTCCTTCCTTCCTTCCTTCCTTCCTTCCTTCCTTCCTTCCTTCATTTCTTTTTTAATTTGATAGGATAGAGAGAAATTGAGAGGGGGAAGATAGAGAGGAAAGAGAGATAGTTACGTTCTTGCTTCACCACTTGTGAAACTTCCCTTCTGCAGGTAAGGAGTGGGGACTTGAACTGATGTGTGTACTCGAAGAAGTGCACCACTTCTTGGTTCCCCACTCCCCCATCCCTCTTGATTTTTCTCTGTCATATATATCCATATCCATATCCATATCCATATCCATATCCATATCCATATCCATATCCATATCCATATCCATATCCATATCCACTGCTAGTCCCTGGTTCTTGGAATCCCCAGTGATAAAAATGTCCTTTGTGTGTTGAGAAAATGATTCTTGGTGGGACCCCTGAAAGTTCCAGGCTGGGGCCTGGGGATCAAAAGGAAGCAAGTCACATGCTGAGAGGTTTGCAAAGTCAGCCTGATTCCCCAACCTCCAGGCAGGAATTGGGGTTCAAGTCCCACTTAGTCACCATGGATTTGCTCCACTGTACATACTAAGGGAGCCTCCATTGCCAGCTTCCTACGCAATGGGGTTCAGAGAGCTTGCAGGGGTGGCGACACCCCACTGTTGGCCCCACTCCATGTTCCTGAAGCTACTGTGGTCAGGAACCTCCCAGACATCACCCTGGGCCTCTCCGCCTGCTTCTCTGTCACTGAAGGCCCTTCAAGCTTCCCCTGCAAATGGCCACAGCTAAGTGGGGGAAGGGTGGGACACCTGACTGCAGTCAAGCCAGCTAGAAGTGTGGATGCCCTGAGGTCCTATTTCTTGCAGTGGTGTGTGAAGTGGGGACAATCTCGCGGGACTGAGCCCTTTACCTATTCAGGCTGGCACTGACTCGGGGCTGTGAGAGTCAGCATGGAATTAAATTATGACACCCAGTTGGTGTCCAGAGAGGTGGAAAATTGGCTGGCGTGGGGGGAAGAAGCCTCCCACACACTTGGTGTCAGACCTATTGTGAGGAGAGAAGACGTTTTTCTTTAGACTCAGATGGAAATGGCATCAAAGGAGATACACCAGTAGCCAATGAACCCTCCAAAAGGCATTGATTATCATCAGTCCATGGGATCTTCTTCTTCTAGTGTTTGCCCTTCTTCCGTAGCCAGTCAACAGCATCAGGTTGAGCCTGATGTAAAGTTTCGAGACCTCCTTTGAATCTGGAGAGGTGGCAGTCATTGACTATGTGGGTCATAGTCTGTCTGGAGCCACAGGGGCAGTTCGGGTCATCTCTGGCTCCCCAGCGACGGAACATAGCGGCGCACCGGCCATGGCCTGTTAGATAGTAATTGAGGAGGGCCCAATCATAACGTGCTAGGTCAAAGCCAGGTTGACGCCTGCAGGGGTCTGTGATGAGGTGTTTGTTCTCTCTCTCTCTCTCTCTCTTCCTCTCTATCTGACATTAAATAGGGGGAGGGGATAAGTCTTACAGGATCAGTAGAGTCATATGTACACGAGACTCCAGGGCACCAAAAGGAAGAGGATTCTGACACATGACGGTGGGGGTGGACCTTGAGAACCATGTGTGACATGAGTCATAAAATGTTAGTGCCACATGATTTCACTTCTGTGAGGGGACGTCCCCAGTGCAGTCATATCCACAGACAAAGGAAGGAGGACCGTGTCTCCAAGGGGCTGGGGGTGGGGACAAAGAGCTGTTGGGGGTGGGGGCTGGGTGTCAGCTTTGAGCATGAGAAGTCATGGAGACACATGGTCACCGAACTGTACTCTGACATTGTCACTATATCTGCACAACAATGGCTATATGATATCTTAAATTTATTTGTTTTATTGAAAAAGAGATACAGAGAGAGAGAGACAGAGAGAGAGAGGAGCATGGCTCAGCTCTGGCTGATGGTGGTGCTAGGGATTGAACATGGTACCTCAGAACCTCAGGTAGGAGAGTCATTTGCAGAACCATTATGCTGTCTCCCAGCCCAGTATTTTACTATTAATTATATATTAAATGTATATAAGAGTTACATAGTATGTTAGTAGGACACACTATGTACTGTGTTCTTTCTAAAAATGATTTATTTTATTTTATTTTGATGAGAGGTAGAAAGAAGGACAGAGGAAGGTCAGAGCCCTGCTCAGCTCTGGTTTATGGTGATGCAGGGGATGGAGCCTAGTGCCTCAGAGCATCAGGCACAAGAGTCTTTTGAAGAACCATTATGCTGTTTTCCAGACTACTCTATATACTGTGTATAGGTATATGTATAAAAGACTATGTGTTTCGAGCCCCCGGCTCCCCACCTGCAGGGAAGTTGCTTCACAGACAGTGAAGCAGGTCTGCAGGTCTCTATCTTTCTCTCCCCCTCTTCTCTCCATTTCTCTCTGTCCTATCCAACAACAATGACATCAATAACAACAACAATAACAACAACAACAATAATAACCACAACAATAAAACAACAAGAGCAACAAAAGGGAATAAATATTTAATGCAAGGACCTGGATTCAAGCCCTTGATCCCCACTTGCAGGGGGAAAGGTTTACAAGTGGTGAAGCAGTGCTGCAGGTGTCTCTCTGTCTCTTTTCCTCTCTATCTCACCCTCCCCTCTCAATTTCTCTCTTTATCCAATAATAAATTAATATTTTTTAAATTTCATATACAGTTAGTTATGTGTATGTAACCATTATAGTTAATATTATATATCATACATAGTATATATATATATGTTATAATATATATGTTATAGTCTATAAATTAGTGTACTGTGTATGTAATATATGTTTATAGTTACACATAGTTTTTTTAAAACTCGAACTGGGATCCTGACTCCCGATTTTTCCCTCTTCAAAAGACACTCTTGATTGTGGCAGTGTTTTTAAAAAGTCAAATATACAGGACCTAGGCGGTAGCACAGTGGGTTAAGTTCATGGGGCACGAAGCGCAAGGACCAGAGTAAGGATCCCGGTTCGAGCCCCTGGCTTCCCACCTGCAGGGGAGTCGCTTCACAGGCGATGAAGCAGGTCTGCAAGCATCTATCTATCTCTCCCCCTCTCTGTCTTCCCCTCCTGTCTCCATTTCTCTCTATCCTATCCAACAACAGTAACAACAATAATAATAACCACAACAACAATAAAACAACAAGGGCAACAAAATGGAAAAAATAGCCTCTAGGAGCAGTGGATTCGTGGTGCAGGCACTGAGGATCCATGGAGGCAAAAAAAAAAAAAAGAAGAAAAAAAGAAGAGGGAAAAATCTTTTCCCACTGCTGTGAATGCTGAGACTCGTTGCCTTTGTGAAGACTCCGCCCATCTGGATAGCCATTGTTTTTGTTTGTTTGTTTTATTTTCTTTGTTTGTTTTGTTTGTTTGTCTTCCTTTCTGACAGAGACAGAGAAAAATGGAGAGAGGAAAAGAGAGTAAGAGAGACACCTTTAGCACAGTGCCACCACTTCTGAAGTTTTCCCCTGCAGGTGGGGACTGAGGCTTGAACCTGAGTCCTCAAGCATGGTGACATGTGCACTCCACCAAGTATGCCACCACCTGGCACATATATATAGTCTTCAGTGGTGCTTCAGTTCTCTAGGTAGACTTTATCAGATAGAAAGAGAGACAGAAAGAGGGAGAAATGGATAACAATCTACTTCACTCTCTTTTTATTTATTTATTGATTTTTCCTGTCTCCAGGGTTATCATGGGAGCTTGGTGCCTGTACTAGAATCCATTGCTTTTATAGCCATTTTTACTTTCTTCTTCTTTCCTTCCTTCCTTCCTTTTTTTTTTTAATAGGACAGAGAGAAATTGAGAGGGAAGGGGAAGATAGAGAGGGAAAGAAAGACACCTGCAGACCTGCTTCACCACTTGTGAAGCTACTCCCTCAAACTGGGATCCTTGTGCTTTGTACTATGTGCACTGGCCTCCTCTGCCTGGCCTCCTCTATTTCACTCTTTGCTGCACCCCTGCTCCTTGCTCTAAACATCTATCTTCACATCATCAGGGTAATTCTTCAAATCAGCCAGTATGAGTTCCCCCAACTTATTTCTTCTTTTTCAAAAACACTGGGCTGTTCCAGATCCTTTGTATTTTCATATAAATTCTAAAGTCAACTTGTCAAGTTCAACAAAAAGTCTTGCCTTGGATTTATAAATCATTTGGGGAGAACTGACACCTTAATCACAATGAGTCTTTCAATCCACATGCACAATCTCCCTCTCCCTCTCATTCTCCCTCTCTCTGCTTATTTATATCTGTTTAATTTTTCTCTATGATGCCTGGGGTCCTGTGGATGCAGATACTGCACATCCTTTGTCAAATCTGTTCCCTTTTTGTCATTTTTGAGAATATCTGTCTGATTGACTGTCATTGTTTCCAGTTCACCACTGACATTTTTATGTCTCGCCATCTAATTCTTTGACTATATTAATTACAATTATTTTGAAATCTAACCCCAGTAGCTCAAATATCTGAATCTCTTGTGGATCTGTCTCTAAATGGGTTGTTTCTCTCTTGATTTTTGTCCCATTCTTGTCGGCCTGTGTTTCTGATTTACACTGAATCCCAGAAATAATAGATAAACAAGAACAAGATAATTTGGACACTGGGTGCTATGTCCCTGAAGCAGAATTCACTCTGTTTGCCAGTCTGGAATTGAGCGACGGGGGAGACAGCTCGCTGGGTAAGGTGCCTGCATATTGTACCCTAGACCTAGGGTTCAAACTCTGGCACCTTAAGTGAGTTTCACAGAAACAGAAGAATCTTCAGTAATGTAGTGTCTCTTCCTCTCACTGTCTCCATCTCTCTCTGTCTCTCTAGCTGAATAACAAAGCGGCCAGGTACAAAGGCAGCAAATAAATAAATAAATGAAAGTACTAAGATAATTGGAAATGTGTTTATAGTCTCAGGGGAGGGGCACTTCTTCCTAGTTCATTATAGCCTTTTGGGGAGGGTCTCACAGTGGAAGCCCAAATGTTAACAAGGGTATTTATATCTTTTTTTTTCTTTAATGTGGTGGAATAAAATTTATCATCTGAACTATATTCGAGTGTACCATCTTAACCATCTCAGTGACGTTAAGTGCAGTCAAGTTGTGCTGCTGTGCAGCCAAGCCCTCCATCTCCCCTCAGAACACTCTCCATCTTGTGAAACTGCTGTGAGGTGCCCATTAAGCAATAATTCTCCATCCCCTCTCTCTCTCCCCGCAGCCACTGTTCCACTTTGCTTTAAAAGCACATCTAAATGGAATCATGGGGCATTTGTCATTGGCGTCTGGCTTCGTTCACTTAGAAGAATGTCCTCAGGTTTCATCAAGCTTGTAACAGATGTCAAAATCTCCTCCCTCTTTAAGGCTGAATAATATTCCTTTTGATAAAGGTGACATTGTGTTTACCTGGTCACCTGTCATTTGAGTGTAACTGTGACCCACACTGCCATGAACACAGGGTACAAACAGGGTCCTTCTCAAGAGACACGGAATTCCATCTGTCTCCATGGACCCATGAAACTGCCAGAAGCCCTCCTTAGCCTCTCTTATCTTTGCTTTAGAAATAGCTAGAATGGGGTCCAACATGGGCTTCCCTAACTGAGCCTTCCTTCTCCAAGGAGCTGGGGCCTGGAGAGCTCACCAAGATCTTCAAGCCATTGTTTTTGCAAAAACCCCTCCAGTTTTTCTCATTACTCCCATTGTCGCCAGTCTGATGCAATCGAGCCATCATGACTAGAAGCACATGAACCAACATCAGCTCTGCTTCTCTCTCATAAGGCATGAGGCCAGGCATCCTGCTGGGTTTATTATTATTATTATTATTACTATTGTTATTATTTACTGTGTAGAAACAAAGAGAAATTGAGAGGGGAGAAAAAGATAGTGAGTGGTAAAGCTCTGCTTTACCACTAATGAAGCTTTCCCCTGCAGATGGAACCAACTTCACCATTGCTTGAGCCCCTGTCCTGGATCTTTCAATGTTTGCAAGTCCTCTGAAATCTTCTCCCAACTCTTTTTTGGTTACTTATAGGCCTGTCACCCAGGCTTTTTATCTGATCCAGAAAGATCTCTCTAAGCTCATTTCTAACCTGTTGTATTAAGTGAGTGACTTTGGCCGCTGGGATGCAGTTTCTCCACCCATGAAGTGGGTGACAGGGCTGGGCGTCGCCATATGGTCTGGTTCCTTTTGCCCTCGAATTTATGTCTTGATCATTCCCTTCTTTTCTGTAGTGAGAGAGGCTCAAAATATTTTCAGGGAGGAGAGGGATGCTGAGACCAAATAAACAAACAGCCCTTCCCACATCCTCTTCCCACTGTCTGCCACCAGCCCCCGCCTCAGTGACCCTCACCTGTGCCTTGTGGGGACTCAGCATGAGTCTTGGTCCCCAGGCCTCAGTCACGCACACGCTTTCTGATACACGGGCCTCGCAAGCCCCGCCATTTACTTACTCATTCCCTCCTAACTGGCTCTCTCGCTTTCAATCTAAATAACACCAACCTGCCAACCTCGGTAAGCCTGGACAATAACACTGTAGGAAATCAACTTCCCGGGGCCAAGAGAGAGTTTGTTTTCCGATCTAGACCAATGTTTGCAACTCCCTGGCTCCATCCTTAAGTACCACCACCCGCCTCACCATCCCTGTTCCAGCATACCCAGGGCCCCCACCCACTAGGCAGCCATTATTCACACGTTACTTATGAGCACTCAGTCCTGCCAGCTGGTCCCACTCGCAGAAGCAGGAGCCTGCCTGCTTGGTGGCTCTGGGCTGTTTTTGCACCGTTGGTGGGAGGTGACCTGAGGCCCTCTCCGGTCTTCTCCCATCCTTCCCATAAACATACACACATAAGGTAACTTGCACAACTGCCTCCAGGGCCTCAGGAGACTTCTTCCTTTCTAGGCTGAGACCTTCAGAGGGCAGATATTGTTTTTAGCCCAGAGCCATTGAGCAAGCAACTACAGAGAGAGAGAGAGAGAGAAAGACCAATATATAAATGGCCACATCCACACTTAGCAGGAGCTCCTGGTGAGGAAGAGGTACCACTGCCCAGACACTTGCAGAAGAGGAGACCCCAGACCTATCTGTCAGGGGCCTTTTGACAGTGCCATTGGGAGAGATCAAACTGATTTCTCACGTGCAGCCCATCTGTCAGGTCCGGGTCTGGGGCCCAGGTGCTGGCTGCTGGGGACCTTGAGTCTGGACGGGGATGGGGGGAGGGTTTCTGCACAGACAAGAGACTTCTCTAGACTCTAAGGTACTGGGGAGGGGGCAGCTGACCTGGAGGGTTCTTCCCATGATGGGGTACTGTGTCCTACAGCCAGCTCTATGGGCCATTGCACATATGTCCCACATGGCCCGGAACAGGATGCTGTCCCCACCCTCCCTTCCGTGGGTGGGGGCATTCAGGGTGGCCTGTGATTTTGGGGCTCAGACAAGTTCCCAGAACTGCTGGCTGGTGACCACTGTGACCCCTGGGGTGGCTGGGCTCCCTCCTGGTGGTCTTCCTGGAGGAGTCAAAACAGGAGGGTGTGGGGTGGAAGGGAAACAGGAAATGCTGGGTCACAGGGTCTTGGAGAACCCCTCCATCACCACCCCATCCACCAGTGCCTTCCTCCTGCCTGATGGCTTTGAGCCTGGCAGCCTGATGTCTGGCTCTGAGGCAAGTGACTCACTGACTGTGGAGGCTGGAGGAAGGCGGTTCTCGTCCTCGGGGCTCCTGCAGAAGGGATTGAGTGGGGGCTGAACACACTGACAGAGATGCACAGAGCAGCACTGAGTCAGGGCTAGCCTGATGCCCAGGCTGGGCTCCAGACAGTGGGAGCTTCTGCCAGCACTTGGGGACTACTTCCTCTGAGACCAGGTCTGCATTCTGTGCTATGAGCAGCAGTGGGTGGCTGCCAGTGCAAGCCAAACAGGGGTTACTGGATGGCTGACAGCCCCCCCCCCAAACTGGAGATCAGGGAGGGAAGGGAGTGGAGGACCAGGCCTGGGGATGCACAGGAGGAGACGCCTGGAGCCTCTTCAGGGAGCACTCAACCCAGAGTCATCCCGGGATTCTGAGACCAAAGACACAGTGAGAGCCCAAAGACTCAGGGACACAGGACAGGCACCTTCTTGTCCCCAGGACCCGTGGGGCAAACCATCAGGTGATGGGGACCTGGTACCTCACTTCTGCCCAGGGTAGTGAATGTCTAGGTGACTCAGATTAGAGGGGATTTGTTGGGGAGAAGTCTGCAAAGAGGGTGTGTTCTGATCTGCCAGAAAGGGACAGGTGGCACCCCATCCCCTGTGGATCAGGTGTGGGCAGCATGGGTAGCATCCGGGCACCCTGGACCCCAGCCACCAGCCCATTCACTCCACGTCCCAGACTCAGCCGTCATTCTGCTAATGGGGTCCTTTGGCTGCAAGTCCAACCAAAACTTTGGGGGTCAGCCTGATCATTCTGAAATAAGCCCATGGAGAAGGGAGTCTGCCCAGGGCTCCTGCCCCTCCCCTGGTTTTCTGAGGACCCGCTGCCCAGGGCTGGGCCTGGTCATCTCTCTGCCTTTGGTGGTGTAGTTTATATCTTCCCACTGCTTAAGCCACTTGGGGTGGGTTCCTGTCACTCACAAGTGGCAGTGACCTGGCTGATCAAATCTGGGAGGGGGGCCGGAAAAAGGCCCCGAGGCTCAGAAAAAAGGCCGGAGTGTGTGTGTGTGTGTGTGTGTAGAGACCATTTAAAAACTGACCACCCACTCCTCCTTGGTGGTGCTGAGAAAGTTCTGGAATGGCAGAATGGAAAAATGCCTTTTCCAGGGAGATGTGAAACTGAGGTGTAGGGGAGAGTCCCCAGTAGGAACCTCAAGTCCCTGCAGCTCCTCACCCACAGGAAACCTGCTTCTGGAACTTTTCTGTTTTCTTTTAATTAGGGACCTCTGGTTCCTCATCTCAGATTTCAGATGCAGCTCGACCTAGCTTTGCAAATCCACAGATATGGCTATAAATATATGGTGTTCAAGCAGCCCCCCCCCCCAGAATTCCCACCTTCCTGCACAGCTCCCTGGGGTCCAGAGTTTAGCCTCCCTGGGGGCCGGCACAGGATCACTCAGAAGTCCCCTGGGCCAGTGTCCACACTGCACTGCTCTGAAATCTGCTCACACCCCCCTACCAGCTTCCTCTGCTCCTCCTCCCAGCCTGGTGACCCTCTCACTTCCACCCTGAGCCTCCCATTCAGAGCCTCCATCCTCCAGTTTCTCCCTCAGTCACCCTCCTGTGGCACTTGGGGGTCCTGATCCACAATGCCTGGCATCACAAGGGCCGTGCCTTACACACTCTTGCACACGCGCGCGCACGCGCACACACACACACACACACACACGTTCATTCACAAATCCCCACACCCACGGGGCCTCCCTGCTCCACCACACACCCACCTGCTCCCTCCCTGCCTGCACATGCTCATTCTTTCTTTCTCTCCTTCCCTCCCTCCTTCCCTCTCTTCCTCCCCTCCTCTCTTTTTCTCTAACCACCCACACATAAGCCCCCCCCCCCCAACTTGGAACCAGAATCAACTTTGTCTTAGGTAAGGAATTCTCACCCCCAGGTGGGCAGGGCTGGGGGGTGGACAGTAGACTTCGGTCAGTTCCAAGAGAGGCAAGCAGAGAGGGAGGGAGGTGCCCTGACATGGGGGGAGCCCCAGGTCTCCTCACCACCCACCCAGCACCTGACAGGGGGCCTGGGGACCCCACTGCCTATTTTATGCCTGGCCCAGCTGGGAAGCGCTGGTCAGTTTTTTCAAAGAAGCCCCTACATATAGGTGGGTGGGGCTACAGTAATGAGAAGGAGGCTGGGCAAAGACTTTGGTCAGTGTCAAATGGCCTGGCCCCTTGTGACAACTCCCTGCTCACTCTGTCACATTGAGAGGCTCTGATCTAATGTGTGTGTGGGTTTTTTTCTGGGGGGGCTACCTGTGAGACACCCCCCCCCCCATCCTGGTGGCTGCAGCTGCTTTCTGAGAGCCTGGCTAGGGAGGTGGCACCTCTCTTACTTCCTGAGACTGGGGTTCCTCAGTTCCCATAGGGAAGATTCTACACCCGTCTGTTCCCCCTTGAGCCTGTGTTTCTCTGTGGTCCATGTTAGCTGGGGTGCCCATTCTCAAGCATGGGGTTGACAAGTGCCTGCGGGCCTCCTGGTGTGACTCTCTGCATTGTGGCACTCAGAAGGCTGAGTTCCTAACCCTGGGCCATGCCTGTCTCCTGTCATGTATACCCAGTTAAGGCATATGTGTCATTTGTCCTTGCTGTCATTATAGTCTTTTTAAGCATTCAGAACAAGACGTGGCACATAACTGTCTCCCCATACATGTTGGCTACGATTAGTACTTTTTAAAGATTTGTTTATTTATTAATGAGCGAGAACCAGAGCATTGCTCTGCTACATATGCTGTCAGGGATCAAACTCAGGACCTTAAGCTTAAGAGTCCAATTCTTTATCCACTGCACAACTTCCCAGGCTGCTCTACATTGCTTTAAAGTATATTTTTTATTTCTTTATTTGATAGAGACAGAAAGAAATTGAGAAGGAAGGGAGAGATGGAGCGGGGGAGAGACAGAGAGACACCTGCAGCCCTGCTTCACTGCTCTGGAAGCTTTCCCCTGAGGTGTGACAGGGGGCGTGAGCCTGGATCCTTGTACATGGCAGCTTGTGTGTTCAACAGGGTGTGTCAGGCGCTCTAAGTTGCTTTGGAAGACATCTTCACTGTTATACACTGCATAGAGTGTAGCACTAGGGTCCCCCTCAAATCATGTCACTCCTTTGTTGCCACCTTCACTCTATAGCGCTGGACTTGGACTCAACCCAAGGTGTCTCCAAGCCAGGTCTGTCTACGTACTTCACGAGGACTGGTGACCAGGAGGGAGTGGACAGCAGCCAGTCCCAGGCCCTCTCTGCAGGTTCTACTGGGGCTGCTGTTCCCCCTTGGTGACAGGGATGAGCCTGGGACCTGTCACAGCCTTCTTGTCTCTATGACCCAGTTCTGCTAGGTTCTTAGTTCCCCCAAGCCAGCTCTGCACCCTGGAGAGGGACAGATTGGACCCCACCCCTGCACACTCCTATTTCCCATTTCTCTCCATCCAGTCCTGGGCCTGGGAATCCCTGGGATCTTAGAGACAGAGACAGAGTGACGGCACCTGGGGTTCAGTCTTCCCAGGGGGTGGGGGAGGCAGAAATGACAGAAGAGGAACATTAGTCAGTCTGGGTGTTGAGGACGGTCACAGGGAGCTGTTTAGGAGGGGATGGAAGGCAGGCGAAGGAGGCAGGCGAAGGAGGCAGGCGATTACGATGCAGAGCCAAGCCAGGCTGTGCAGATTCTGGGGAGCCAGTGAGGCCTCTGTTTGTGGGAGCCTGTTTGCCGGGATAAACGCTTTTTAAGAGCACTAATTTGCTGTTATCGTGCTGGTAAACAGGCCTCCTGGAAAGCGGCCACTGGCTGCCTTCTGTCCCTGAAGCGGGCGGCAGGACAAGGAAGGGACTGCGGGGGGGGGGGGGGGGGGCGGGCTCTGGAGGGGGGGGTGCATGCTGCCTGCAGGGATGCGGGGAAGCGCCAAGGACAAAAGAAAGACATTGGCTTCCCTGTCACCTTCCCAGCCACTTGCCGCCCCCCCCCCCCAACCCCCAGTCCTCTGCGGTGAGATGTCTGGTCCCAGAATCCCTTGCAGCTCCTTCCATGGCAACAATCGCCACCACCGCCCCCCCCCACAGTACTGCCTCTGCCACCCGCCCGCCTTCCAGAGCCTTCTCCCTGCAGCCCACTCCTGTCCCCAGAAGCCAGCCTCCCCGAGGGTGGCCTTACCAGCCCACGCCCAACGGGTGGACCAGCCGACTAGGAGTCCCTCAGGCTTGGCACCACATTCAGGACCCCTGAACAGAGCTTGGGAAGCCCTGGCTGGTTTGCACATAGAGGGGGGCACAGAACAGAGGAGCGATCTTTGCTTCCAGGTCTTGGCCCAGAAGCCGGCTACAAAACACACACTCCTGCTACCTGTTGCCTGCTGAAGGGATCCATCCTAACCCCTATGTGGTACACTTGTCACCCTATAACCTGGATGTCCAAGCCAGAAACAGGGCTGTCACAGGCAAGGACACAGGCAGCAAGCCTGGACCCACACTTGACTTCCTCACAGGTGGGGAGCACCCCATTACACGAGAAAGAACCCACAGACCTGGAAGACCTGCTAGCAGCTGCCCCTCCCTCCCTCCTTATACTGCCTGCCTGCTTCCTGAAGTGCACTCTGCCCAGTCCTCCCCCAGGATCTTTGCACGTTCTGTCCTCTCTGCTCAGTGACTTGACATTCACCTCTGGGCTCAGATGCCAGCTTCCCAGGAGAGATGCCACCCCCATTCCTACTGTCTGTCTTTTCCTGCCTTTGCAGGAGTGACCCTTATGTCCAGGCCTCCACTGGAGGAAGCTTCAGTGCTGTGGTCTATTTCACTCTCTCTTCTCCCTATATTATTATTATTATTATTTTTACCAGGGCACTGATCAGCTCTGGCTTATGGTGGAGCAGGGGATTGAACCTAGGACTTTGGAGCCTCAGACATGAAAGTCTCTTTGTGTAACCCACTCCTTCAATCTCTCTTCTCTCTGTATGTTTCTATCTGAAACGTCAGTCAATGTTGAAATGTTTCACAATGTTTCACAATGGTGAAACCCCAGTGACCAGAAAAAATAGACAAACATTTTGAAGCAAGAGAGTCTCTGGGAAGGTCATTTGAAAGCCCAAGCTCATGGTCATATACTCCAGTGACTTTTATTTGACAGGACTGAGACAGGGCCCTGGAATCTGCATCTTTAATAAGCACCCTATGCTGACTTGTGATAGGGGAGCTCCAGGTACCCCTAAGGACACCTAGTGGCTGGAAGTGTGCTGGACAGAGACCAATAGGCCTGTGACTACAAGGTTCCCTCTAAAACCATCACCCACCCCAAAAAACAAAACAAAACCATCACCCTCAGCTGGGGAGTTAACTCAGCAGTGGAGCATAGGACTTGTATCATGGAGCCCTAGGTCTGAGCCCCAGCTCTGTGTGTCCAGAAATTGGCCAGAAATTCATGTGGCCCCACTCTTCCCCACGTTCCCACACCAGACTGGTATGCTCCATTGTCCCAGAGGCCATGTCTCCAGCACATGTACAGGGTGGGGAAGGGCATCACTAGGAAGGTGTCATTCCAAGGGCCACCTCCACAGAGCCCTGGGAGGTGGTGTGCTGACCCCTGTGAGCTGGTTGTCCAGGAAGCAGTCCAGAACCAGGACTTGGAAATTGGGAGGCCTTGGGTTTGAGAACCAGCACATGGCAGAGTGGAGCTCCGGCTGCTCTCTCTTTCTCATTGAACACTTAAATTAAAAAAAAAAGGGGGGGTCAGGCGGTAGTGCAGCAGGTTAAGAGCACGTGGTACAAAGCGCAAGGACCGGCGTAAGGATCCCGGTTCGAGCTCCCGGCTCCCCACCTGCAGGGGAGTCACTTCACAGGCAGTGAAGCAGGTCTTCAAGTATCTGTCTTTTCTTCCCCCTCTCTAGCTTCCCCTCCTCTCTCCATTTTTCTCTGTCCTATCCAACAACGAACGATATCAATAATAACAATAATAATAACCACAACAAGGCTACAACAATAAGGGCGAAAAAGGGGGGGGAATGGCCTCCAGGAACAATGGATTCATGGTGCAGGCACTTCTTCTTCTAGCGTTTGCCCTTCTTCCATAGCCAGTCTACAGCGTCAGGTTGAGCCTGATGTAAAGTTTCGTGCAGGCACTTCTTCTAGCGTTTGTCCTTCTTCCGTAGCCAGTCAACAGCGTCAGGTTGAGCCTGATGTAAAGTTTCGTGCAGGCACTGAGCCCCAGCAACAACCCTGGAAGCAAAAAAAAAAAATCTGTAGGGAGTCGGGTGGTAGCGCAGTGGGTTAAGTGCACATGGCACAAAGTACAAGGACCAGTGTAAGGATCCCAAAGCCCCTGGCTCCCCACCTGCAGAGGAGACCCTTCACAGGTGGTGAAGCAGGTCTGCAGGTGTCTATCTTTCTCTCCCCCTCTCTGTCTTCCCCTCCTCTCTCCATATCTCTCTGTCCTATCCGACAACAGTGACATTAATAACAATAATAACTACAACAATAAAACAACAAGGGCAACAAAAGGGAATAAATAAATAAATATTTTTTTAAAAAAATCTTTAAAATCAATAAAATAAAATACCAGAAGGCTTCCATCTAGGAGGAAGTATTGATAGCTATTGCGCCTGCCTCCGGGAAGTCCTCAGCTTCCATGTCCCAACCCCTTTGGCCTCCCTGGGCCATCAGCCCTGTCCCTTCTCACTCTGATAGATCTGCCACCAGGGCCCCTCAGGGTGTCAATTACCGGCATCATCACCTGGGTTTCAGGGGAGGATTTTTCTCAGGTCTGACCGTGAGTCCTCCCTGAGCTGCAGAAATCTGTTCCTTGGGTGCTGGGCAGGGTGGTGGAGGAGGCAACTGCCCATTGGACCTTAAGGTGTCAGAGTTCAGAACCTCCCAGGCCTCCAAGCTTGCCTGTAGAAGTGGGTTCAGCTGTCCCCACCCACCCCCACACACACACCCTAACCCCCGTCTGCTGGTGCCCAGCAGTGCTGACTTGGCTAGTGGGGTCTCTGGGTTTCTGCCACTCGGTATTGGCGGCTTTTCTCACCCCTCCTGTCATCAAGGAGCTGTTTGTGAATCCAGCTGCCAGGAAAGCTCGGGCCTCCCCCAAGGCATGAAGACTGGCCTTCTCCGGCTCACACATGCATGTGTGCGTGTGCGTGTGCGTGTGCGTGTGCGTGTGTGTGTGTGTGTGCGGGGGGGGGGTACAGAGCCCACTCCACTCCAGATGGCCCTGGGAGCCACAGCAGGATGAAGGAAGCAGGGGAAGAACAGTGAGGGACTCTGAGGCAAACAGATCCTCAGCCAATTATCCGTGGCAACCTGGCCCCCCAAGGAGGACAGCCGGCTGGCAAAATCGGGAACCACATTAGAGTCAAACACACTCAGGGTGAAATGGTGCCCAGGGGGGGATTTGCCACCATGCTCCCCCCAGCTCCAGAGTGGGAGACGGGGAGCGAGAACATTCTAGAATCCAACGGGACAGGGAAGTTGGCAGTGGTCTGTGAGGCTTCTGAGGGAGGGGAGGATCTAGGGCTAAAAAAGAGGGAGGGAAAGAGAGAGGGAGAGAGAGAGAGAGAGAAAGAGAGAGAGAAATGAGGGCAGGAGCTGGAGCTCTGTCCACCCCTACCTACCCCTGTTCATCTCTGCCCATCTCTGCCTACCTCCTCAGTGCCAGCCCCACCACCAGGGGCCCCGGCCAGGCCTGGACACAGGCACCATTCCCCGCAAGAACATCCCTCTGTCCTTGAGAATGTGGTGACAAATAGAGAGCCCAGTTCTGAGTAGGGAGGGAGGTAGCCCAGGGTCAGAGGGAAAATTAATATCATCATTGAGAAGAACAACTCGAGCTTCTATTTACCAGATAAAACAGTGCCGTGGGACGCACAGGGAGACAACAAATAGAAGCCGCTACCACTTTTTAAAAATTTTTCTGCAAATGTGGTTGGTTGTGCATCTCTTACCCTTCCCCCACCCCTTGCTGGGGCACCTCTGCCTCTTTCTGTATCCCCTACCCATTCAGGGGCACTGGGCCCAGTGCTGCCCTGGATTCTACCTTCTCCCATGAATCAGGACTGAATCCAAGGGCCCTCCTATGAGTGGGAGGGGGGAGAGCCCCAGGTTGACACGGGAACATCCTTTGAAGGTCAAGTGCCTACCTGGGAGCCTCTCTTCCCCTTTCTCTGTCTCCAGGGGCTCAGCATGTGGGAGTTCAAGCCCCAGCACTGCCCGGTAGACCCAGAGCCCTCAGTGTCCCCCTCTGTATGAAGATTTAGTGTGACCCACATGCCCAAGAGCTTTGATGACAGGTGACCTCCTCCCCCAAGGGATCTCATTAGCATCTGCAACAGTTAAACTAGAAGGGTTTTCAGGGCAACTTGTGTGAGAACATTGCAGAGTTCTAAAACTAATCAGAGGATGGTAACTGTCAATGTAAAGTAACAGAAGAATTACCTCTAAAGAATGAGAACAAAGAAATCAGAGGGACAAGAGGCCATAAGCAAAGGGCAGAAGGGGAAACTGAGGCTGGCAAGTGAATGGACCTTAAGCAAAGGGTGGGAGGCCCATCAGCATGGGGTATGGGGAAACTGAGGCTGGCAAAACTAGGGCCACACAAGGAAGACCAGAGGGCAGGCAGAGAAGCTCACCTGGATAGCTCAGTGCTCTACTATGTGCTTGACCCAGGTTCAAGGCCGGCCTCCACTGCATTGAAGGAAACTGGTGCTGTGGTCTCTTTCATTCTCTTTCTCTCTGCATCTTTGTTTAAAAAAAGAAGAAGAAGGGACTCAGGTGGTAGCACAACGGGTTAAGCGTACGTGGCACAAAGTGCAAGGACCAGTGGAAGAATCCCAGTCCAAGCCCCCGGCTCCCCACCTGCAGGGGAATCGCTTCACAGGCGGTGAAGCAGGTCTGCAGGTGTCTGTCTTTCTCTCCCCCTCTCTGTCTTCCTCTCCTCTCTCCATTTCTCTCTGTCCTATTTAACAGCGATGGCATCAATAACAACAACAGTAATAACTACAACAATTAACAAAACAAGAAAGGCAACAAAAGGGAATAAATAAATAAATAAATATTTTTAAAAAGGTGAAATCACCATTTAAAAAAAGAAGAAAAAGAAAAGAAAAGACTAGCCTTCCAAGCAGATGGGCGGATAAGAGTAAGTGGTAGTTGGATGTGGATGTAGCCTCTGCCCTGGTATCCTTGGGATGTGGCCTCAAGCCTGTCATTGGAAAATCACAAGCTGTGACACCAAGACCCTTTCCAGGCCCCAGGTGGAGGAGGCTACAGGTCTCCACAGGGTCAGGGGCTGGGCAAGGAGGGGCAAGAAAGAGATGGAGGTAGCTAGCCAATCCAGCAGAAATGCCCAAAGAAGACAGATCCCCAAAAACTAATTCTGGTTGGGTTCAACAAATGACACTCAATGCTTAAACAACCAAAGTTGAGAAAGAAAAGTCTAAGGTCATCAAATAAAGATAGAACTACAAAAGCTGGGTAAGGGCAAAAGACTAGGTCACTTAATAATGGCTCTTTTGGTCACTATCACACCACCTCCTCATCTGGGACCCTAGTCAGGGAATCCTTGGATTTTCACACAAATATGATGGGCCTAGACGTCTAATGGGTCCCCCTCTCTCCACCACCACTGATCACTTCCATCAGAAATGTCATTATAAGCCCTCTTGTGGTCCTTTCTAGGACCTTGCCCTCCCCATAAAGCAGCTATGGTAGAGACTGCCCCAGTCTTTGAAGGAAAGCTGGGGTGTCTTGCCCTACCAGTCGAGGAAGACTGGTCCTGAAAGGACTGCAGCCTGCACTCCTTCCAGCTGTGACCATGAGCTGCAGTCTCAGACAACAGGGTAGGGAGAGGCTATACAGGCTCTGGTGTTGAATATATATATATATATATATATATATATATATATATATATATATATATATATATATGTCTTGGATCGGGTGGATGGTGGTAAAGAGTTAATTCTATCCACAGAATTTTTTAAGAATAAAAGCTACTCTCTGCCCTAATCCAACTTTCTAGCCATTTTCTCTACTCTGACACCATTTTCTCAGACAATATATTTACCCAACTTCATCCCAGCTATTAAACTCAAACAAAACTACCATAGTTTTGGACCCCTAGAAACATCCCTAAAATTGACTTCCTAGCTTTCTTCCACCCTAAAATTCCTAACTCCGTCTACTCTATCCTTACTTTTTGGTTCCTGTTCATTAATCATCTTGTCTCACTTTATGTCCTGCCACCTTCCAGACATCAAGTTGCAGATGCTACCATGACTCCATCCTGACTTCTCTGGGCAGATGACCTCACCATTGTGTCCTGGAACCTCACCTCTCCAGAGCCCTGCCCCACTAGGGAAAGGTAAAAAATAGACTAGGGGTATGGAATGAACTACCAATGCTCAAGTACAGCAGAGAAGCAGTTATAGAAGCCAGAACTCCTACCTTCTGCACCTCCCAAACAATTTTGATCCATACTTCCAGTGGGGGAGAAGTGATATGAGGAAGAGGATAAGAGGGTTCTGAACTCCAGCTCCATCAGAACCCGTAGAGAGAGGAGGAAAGGGGAGGGTTATTAGGATGTAGTAATAGGATCATGAATGGCTTGGAGGGGAAGAGAGGACTGGACCTGGAAGAAAAAGGGGGCAATTATGTACAAATCTTGACAGATAGTTGTAGAGATGATAGTTAACCCATGTCTGCACCCTTGGGAGAACTGCGGTGGTCTGCAATGGAGGGAATGGGGATTCAGAACTCTGGTGGTAGGAACGGTGTGAAATTATATCCCTGTTGACATGTAATTTTGTAAATCAATATTAAATCACTAATAAAAAGATAAAAATTAAAAAGACCAAATACATACAAACAGATAGTTGTAGAAATAATAGTTGACCCATACCTGCAACCTTGGGAGAACTGCTGTAGCTTCCAATAGAGGGAATGGGGATTCAGAACTCTGGTGGTGGGAAAGGTGCAGAGCTGCTCTCTTGTTATCTTGTAACTTTATAAATCAATATTAAATTATTAATAAAAATCTAATAATAAGAGAGTGAGAGAGAAAAGGAGGATAGAGCCCCACTGGAAGTGTGTGTGTGTGTGTGTGTGTGTGTGTGTGAAAGAGAGAGAGAGAGAGATACCTTGGGCGAGTCCCTCTGCCTCAGTTTCCCCAGACTGGCTACTGAGGCTGTTGAGTAGACCTGAATGCACTGGCCAGGCCTGTGCCTTCTACCCCAATTCCTAAGTAGACACCTTTCCCTCCAGCCAATCAGAATAGCCCCTCCTCCAGGCCACCCACAGTGATTGGGCCGAGCAATGGTCATGGGACCTAAGGCAGACCAATCAGAATCTCAGGACTTTCTGCAGGCACCACCCAGCCTGGTAGTCAGAGCTAGATCAGCTGATCACCACTTCCACCAATACTTTCCCCTGGTTGCTAGACCCAACGGTGGATGGGGGTCTTCCCTCAGCCTCTCCCACCTTTCCCACCAATCTTCTGGTTTATTCACACTTGCCATTCACTCCAAGAGTGCCTACCCAGTTCCAGGTTGGTAGGCTTCACCTCTACTAGGCTCCATCTTCCCAACAGCTGCAGGCCTGGGACCATCAGATGTGGCCACTGCTGGCAGAACAGTGAGGAATGACCTTTGGACAGTTGACCACCTAGTGCCAGAGGAACAGGCCAGGTCCGCCTCCAGCACCCCTCTCTCCTAGGGCCGAATTCCTCTTCCTGTTCCTTTTAGCAGCCCTCGAATCCTGGCACAAAGGAATGCTCACAGCTCCATATGTCTCTCTTCCAGCTTAAGAGGATCAGAACCTCCAAAGGGACCCAGTGTGACCTGGGATGATGATGAGGCTGTGGGCATCTTATATCCCAGAGAGAACAACAGTGTGTCCACGTGGGGACAGAGAAGCTTACCCCATGGCACCCCACATGCTTTCCTGTCTCCAGGGAGGCTGGCCCTGCCATTTCCTCCAGAAGTCCTGTTCCCATGTGGTGGAGCAGCCCTGCCACCTGCCACCCACGTGGCCACCATGTGACGACTGGGAAGCCACGGCTACCCAACACATGGAGCCAGTGACTCGGAGAGTGGCCAGAGGCAGCCAGATGAGAAAAGGAGGCTGGCCAGGGCAGTGTGAACAGATGGGGAGGTGGAGGGCCCAGCGGCTCTGCAGAGGGAGGCAGCCAGACAGATGGTCTCGTTAAGGGAACTGGAGAGCATGAGGGAACGAAGCCTGCACTTGAGTGGGGAGACCCTAGGCTGGTTGGAGGGGAGGAGCCCTGGGGAGGAGCCCTGGGGAGGGGGCTGTGCCTGGTTGGGGTAGGTCCAGATCTATTTCTATTTATTTATTTATTATTTTATTTAATGTGCTGTCAGGGTTATCCTTGGGGCTTGGTACCTATACTACAAATTCAGTACTTGGTACCTATACTACAAATTCAGTACTTCTGGCAGCTGTTCCTTTCTTTCTATCTTATTGAATAAGACAAAGTAAATTTGAAAGAGACACCTGCAGACCTGCTTCACCATCCTTGAAGCTTCCCCAAGCAGGTGGGGAGTGGGGGCTCAAACCTGGGTCCTTATGCATAGTGATATATACGCTCAACTGGGCGCACCACACCTGGCCCCCCACCATCCCCTTTTCTATGTTTTTTTTATTTTATTTTTATAAGAGAAGCCAGCACACTGCTCAGCTTTGACACTTGGTGTGACTTTGTCGGGGAATGAACCTGGAGCCTCTGGGCCCTCTGGAGCTTGGATATGGAAGCCCTGTGCTGTGAAGCTGTGTCACCTCTCTGCCCCCCTTTTCCCTTTGCCCTAGCACTGAACAGAAGTGCTAGGAAAGAGGCCATTTCCACCTGTATTCCCAGGGCAGGGACCTGCCCATGGCCCTCTTGGTCCTGACCCCCAGCCCAGTCTCGCTCCATCAGACACATTCTGGATGCAGTCACAGAGTCCTGCCAAGAGTTACCTCCTCGCAGAGGAAGGTGGACACAGGACCAGGTGACTTGCAACAAAAGCTAGAGTTGTAGTCACCTGAGGAAGGGGACAAACTGTAAGAGCATCAGCCTGCACTCAGGAATCCCAGAGACCACAGGTTTGAGCCCTGTTGCTGAGGAGTTATTCTGATGCAGTCTCCGCCCCCAGGTTTTTCTACACCCCGCAAAATCCTAGAGTGCCCCCTTCAACCAATCCTGGCCCTACACGTCACCCCTGGTTGTCGCCCAATAAAAAGCCCCCTCACCCCCCCCCCCTCTGGGCTCTCAGCTCTCCCTCTCTGAGGTCTCGCTCCCTGCTCTCCCCCGTGGTCGGCCATTGCCGGCTGGCTCCACGTGGTCTGAACCAAACCCCCCCCCTATCCTATAATAAAGATTTGTGTACCCCTTTGCTCTGGACGTCCGCTCTCTTCTCCGCGGCGCAGCCCAACACCAGACCGCCGCCACAACAGAGCCCTGCCACCACCTTATGCCACAGCTGAGTGGTCCTTGTTCTCTCCATAGCCTTTCATCCCCTCTCCCAGAAGAAATCAGTAAACCCTTTCTAAAAATGAAAACAAAAGGGACTGGACAGTTGGTGGCACACCCAGTTGAGGGCACATATTACCATGCACAAGGACCCAAGTTCAAGCTTCTGCTCCCCACATGCGAGGGGGAAGCTTCACAAGCATCAAAACAAGTCTTCAGGCGTCTCTCTTCTTCTCTTCCTCTATCTCACCCTCCCCTCTCAATTGCTCTCTGTCCTAACAAGTAAAATAAAAAGAAAGGGGGGAGGAGGAGATGTCTGCCTAGACTGGTGGATTCGTAGTGCCAGCACCAAGCCCTAGTGATAACCCTGGTGGCAATAAAATGAATGAATGAATGAATGAATTAAACCAAAGTCTCAGAGTCACCTTATTTACTCCAGTATCATGTCCTCCTCCATCAGACTCCCCTCCAGGAGGACTTGCCCATGTGTTTCTGCTCTGTTCTCTCCCTCACTGCCTTGCTTCTGGTGGGCTCAGCTCCTGCTCACCCTACAGGGGCCCTTCCCAGCATGCCCCTCGTGGCATACCATGACACAGGGAAGAGTCAGTCTGGACAGGGAGAACCTGGGGATGGCCAACTGTGGTATTCGGGGGAGCTCCACGCCCTCGTCCTTGAAAGGGAACATTCTAGAGCCAGGTGTTGGTGCACTTGGTTAAGCACACACATTACAGTATGCAAAGACCCAGGTTCAAGCCCTTGATCCCCACCTGCTAGGGGGAAGCTTCATGAGTGGTGAAGTAGGGCTACAGCGTAGAGCCCAAGACTTGTACACAAAAGGTGCTGAATTCAGTCTCCAGCACTGCATGTTTCAGTGATGCCCTGGTGCTCTCTTTCTCAAAAAAAAAAAAATTAATAAATCTTTTTTAAAAGAGAGGAGTGTGCCTGCAAGGGTGGATAAGGGTGCCTCTCTACCCAGATGTCTGTTAGGTAACACCAAGGGTCGAGGGCTCCTAGCCGAGTCTGCTGTCAGTCAGGTCTGTCTGTGAGGGAGGCAAGACCTACCCCAGGTCTACAGATGAGGTCAGAAGGCTGGACACCTTTGAGGTTCACCTCCTAGCACTCCATCCCACCCTCCTGGACTGAGAGGAGGCCAGAAGGTCTGTGGGAGGGAGGATAGCAGGCTAGGGGAGGTGAGAAAGGGACACCAGATACCCCCTACAGTGGTGGTTTTGGGATGTGAGGTTTGAGCCTCAGCATCATGTGAGACCATGTGAGAATGCTGGGACACCAGAGGCAGCTCTGGTGCTTCTCTCTCTCTCTCTCTCTCTCTCTCTCTCTCTCTCTCCCTCTCCCTCTCCCTCTCCCTCTCCCTCTCTCTCTCTTTCTCTCTCTCTCTCTCTCTCTCTCTCTCTCTCCCTTTCCCTCTCCCTCTCTTTCTCTGTATATCTGCATATTCTTGGGTGCCTGCCCCCCCCAGCTTCCATCAGAATGTAGGCTGGCTTATGGTCTCACAGAACCCCACTGGAGACACTCCATGGAGGGAGGTGCCTGCTGTGTGGCACCTCAGACACAGTCCCCCACTCACTCACCCAACCCCCCATTTCTCCTCCTCCCTGCTTTTGGGGGCAGGTTTAGGCAAAAATGTTTTATAGCTACAGGGGGCAGGGGGAGAATAAACAATGGAGAAAAAAGAAAAGCATGGTGGGGGCTTCCTCTCAGAAGACTGGGGCAGAGCTGGCAGAAGCAGACGGATGACCCACCATTACTCACCTGCACCCACGCCCATCCACATCCCGTACCCCTGGCCACCCACCCACAGAGCAGTCTCAGACTCTGCATCCAAATCAGAGAGAGATCAGGAGATTCATCTGCAGCTGATGCATTTATTCTGGAACAAAGGCTGCAGGAGACAAGTCTGGGGCTGCAGTGGGCATCCTCCCACTTTCCTCCAAAACCCAGGCCCTCACACCAACCACAGGAGGGAGATTGTCCAGGTGTCAGCGGCTCAGCCGCCAGGTGCCAGCCCAGGGACGGGGAGCGAGGGGGGGGGGGGCGGGCAGAAGGTGCTGCTCTGCTGTCTCCCTCCCCCCCTCTGCCATGGAAGGGGACTCTGCAGCTGTGCTGGGGTAGCAGATGGTCTTTGTAGGAGTCTGGGAACAGAGCCAGTGTTGCCCTGACCTAGGCAGACACCCCTGGAGTCTTCTTGTGAGAGGGAGTGGGATCTAAGGGATCCAGTTCCAGCAAGAGGCCCCCAGATCGAGCCCCTCAGGATGCTGAGGGAGAAGGAGGTGTCCCAGTAAGTCCCCAGAGCCCACATCTGCAGGGGCTTCTTGCCCCCCCCCCCACTTCTGTCTCCCCAGTGTCTTGCTTCCCAAGCCTAGCCCTGTGGTTCTCTACTGTTGGTTTTAAGCAGGTAATAAGACCCTGGGTTCAAAAAGCAAATCAAAGCTAAGAACTGCCTGGTGGGGTGGGCTGTCTCTCTGCCAGCTTCCCCACCCCATTCCCTTTGCCCCCCCAGCCCCCCACTGAGATTGGCCATGTGGACTTGGTGTCTATCCTTCTGAAATCTCTCTCTGGTGGTCTAACCAATATGAAGACACAGCCCTGCTTCCTGAGCAAACATGACAGAGCCTGGAGCCCGCTCTCTGTCTGATTTCCTCGCTTGATAAATTGCACAGGGCCTCCGCTCTGTGCAGACAAGAAAGTGGCACGTGCAGAGGGGACCCACTGCACTGTAACTGCACCAGAGTGACAGCAGCCCAGGGGCTGGGGTCTCCCACAGGGCTACTCAATGCTGGCCTATAAAATTAAAAGAGAAATGGTGGGGAGGGTGCTTTCCATTGATTTACTTCAGAAATTTGTAATGCATTTTTAATTATTTATTTCATTTAATAGGACAGAGAAAAGCTGATAGCAGAAGAGGATATATATATATATATATATATATATATATATAGAGAGAGAGAGAGAGAGAGAGAGAGAGGGAGAGAGGGAGAGAGAGAGACAGAGCCACCTGCAGCACTGCTTCACCACTCATGAAGCTTCTTTCCTGCAGGTAAGGAGTGGGGGCTTGAACCCAGGTCCTTTGCACATGATGTGCATTCAACTAAGTGTGCCACTGCCTGGCCTCATATTTTATTTATTTTTGTGTTGATTCATTCATTGAGGAGAGAGAGAAAAAAAAACAGAGTATCACTCTGGCACAGTCTGTGCCAGGGATCGAATTCAGGACCCCATGCTTGAGAGTCTCATGCTTTATTCACTGCGTCACCTTCTAGGCTGCTATCACTTTTTATGAGGGAGGCCAGCATCCCACTCAGCTCTGGTATATACAATATCAGGACTAGAATCTGGAGCCTTAGCCTGTATTACTTAGTTCCATGACCCAAAGATTTTTATGAGTCTAGATGTAGAGACTAGATCTAGACAATAGAATGGGGGTGGGAGCAGAAATTGAAAAAAAAAAAAAAAAAAAGTGATGGTCAGGTTGGGATCATCCCATGAATAAAATTGAAGATAATTCAGAGAAGTAGAGATGCAGCCTGGCTATTGTTAACAGGAAAGACTCAGATTCCAGGACATGTGGAGTCACCTGGGAGGTGGCACAGTGACTAGCACTGGACTCTCAAGCATGAGGTCTTGAGTTCAATCCCAGACATTGTATGTGCCAGAGTATAGCTCAAGTTCCTGTCCTCTCCCTCCTGCTATCTCTCTCTCTCTCTCTCTCTCTCTCTCTGTCTGTCTCTCTCTGTCCCTTGCCCTCGCCCTCTCCCTCTCCCTCTCTCTCTCTCCTTCCCTCCCTCATTAGCAAATAAACAAATCATTTTCTTTTCTCTTTATCACCACCAGGGTTATTGCTGGGGCTCAGTGCCTGCACAATGAATCCACAACTCCCAGTGGCCATTTCTTTTATTTGATAGGCCAGAAAAAAACTGAGGGCAGAGAAATAGGGAGTGAGAGAGATGAAGAGATACCTTCATCCCTGCTTCACCACTCATGAAACATCCCTCCTGCAAGTGGGAAGTAGGAGTCCCCATCCCCACCTGAGTTCTTGAGCACGGTAGTCTGTGTGCTCAACCAGATGCACCAATGCCTGGCCCCACAAAGAAGTCTTTAAAAAAATAAAACTGGGAGTTGGGTGGTAGCATCGGGTTAAATGCACATGGTGTGAAGCGCAAGGACAGGAGGAAGGATCCTGGTTCGAGCCCCTGGTTCCCTACCTGTGGGGGAATCGCTTCACAGGCAGTGAAGCAGGTCTGCAGGTGTCTTTCTCTCCCCCTCTCTTTTTTCCCCATCTCTCTCAATTTCTCTCTGTCCTACCCAACAATGGTGACATCAATAACAACAACAATAATAACTACTACAACAATAAAATCAACAAGGGCAACAAAAGGGAAAATAAATAAATAAATAAATAAGTAAGATCAGGGAGCTGGGAAGTGGCACATCTGGTTAAGTACACATATTACCATGCGCAAGAGTTCAAGCCTCTACTCCCCACCTGCAGAGAGGATGCTTCATGCATGGTAAAGCAGGTCTGCATGTGTCAGTTTTTCTCCCCCCATCTCTATCTCCCCCTCCTCTCTCAATTTCTCTCTACCTTATGTAATAAAAAATTAAAAAGAAGGGGCCAGGCACTGGTGCACCTGGTTAAGTGCACACATTATAGTGCACAGAACTAAAAACACAGGTTTTAATTAAATCTACTTCACCTTGAGAAAACAAATGAACGAAAATTTATTCAAGGACCCAGGTTCAAGCCTCTGGTCCCCACCTGCCTCAGGAAAGCTTCTCGAGTGGTGAAGCAGAGCTGCAGTTGTCTCTCTGTCTATCTCTCCTCCTCCCCTCTCAGTTGCTCTCTGTCTCTATTCAATAATAAAAATAAATATATAAACATATTTTTAAAATCTAATTTAAATTTAAAAACACACACACACAGGAAAAATGGCCACCAGGAGCAGTGGATTCATAAAGCTGACACTGAGCCCCAGCGATAACCCTGGTGGCAATTAATTAATTAATTAATTAATATTTTAAAATAATTAAATTAAATAGCAGCCCAGGCAGTGGCACAGTGGATAAAGCATTGGACTCTCAAGAATGAAGTCCCAAGCATGATCCCCAGCATCACAAGTGCCAGAGTGATTCTTCCTGGTTCTATCTCCCCTCTGTTTCATTAATAAAGAAATCTTTTAAAAACACAATGCAAGGCAGTACAATAAAACACAACACAAGACATGTGGACCCCAGAGAGGCCACAGAGGCTTCGGCACTGAACATGCAGGAAAAGCCATGAGGACACCTGGGCCTTTGCCCTTGACTCTGACCCTCAACCTGCCCAGCTGCCCCTGGGTCCCATTCCTGTGGCCTCTGGAAGCCTGACGAATCAGGCCCTGCAGCTGGAACCCAGGAGCCAGGTGACCCCTGCCTCTCTGAGACCATGTGACTGATGGTGGGTGCCAGCGCTCAGACAGTTCCAGAGAACAAATATCAGAGTTCCAGAATCTACAGAGAGAGGCTGGCTCTTTCTTATCCTGAAGAAGGCTGGTACTGGACATCCAGGAAGGATACTGAGTCCCAGCAAAAAGTGCCGGGTCCCAGAAGACAGTGCTGCTGGTCCCACATCCTAGTGGCTGGTGATGTTGTCAGCCACTTGCAGGGGTGGGGGCAGAACCCCTCTCCTCCTGAACCCTGGGGCTATGTGTGGAGCTTCCATTATTTGTGACTCTCAGATCTCCAGCAAAACACACAAATCTGGGCCGGAAGTGTCACTGTATTCATCTATAACTCCCAGCCCTCTCTTCAGTTCCAGAAGCCTCTGCATTTGATCTTCTGCAAACTTGCTTCTTTGTTCTTCAGACACAATCATATTGCCAGGGGCTCTTGGTGGCCCTTGGTGGCTCGGACTGCCAGGAAAATTCTCTTTAAATAAAAAAATAAAAAATGTCCCCAGAGCAATAAGCCTAACACCTCCAGGTGGAAATGTCATAACCTACCATAAAACAACAGCTCAGAGAAGAGGACAAAGGAAGCTAGACCCGGTGCAGAGAACTCTAGGAGCGAGGTGAGTCTGAGGACCAGTTCTCTCCCTGGATCAACTGTTCCCTCCCCACATGCTCACATTCTAGTCTTGAAAGTGCTTTGATGAAAATACTCAGCACTGATGAGGCTGCAGGGAATAGGCTGCTGATATGTTGTGGGAGGTGGGGGAGGGGAGCATACGTTTCTAGAGACTTCTTGGTCCCTGCCTATTCACTTAACTGTTCGTCAAAAACACTGAGCACATTAGGTCTTGGGGAGCCAGTGGCGACAAGTCCAGTTCAAACTTGACCTTGATGAGTTGACTGTCGACTCCCCCAACTCAGAGAATAGTAACTACTTCAGTTACAGCTGGATCCAGAAGTTCAACAGTGTCTTCAGAATCTGGGTATCCACCCAACTGCCCATTTTGAAATGGTTGCAATGACACATTTTATGGTGCAGGTGCTTTTATTATATTTTTATAAGGTGGGAACAAAATTAAAACCCCTCGCTTCCTGTCCTGTTCCACCTGGGGCAGGGCCAGTAGGTGGCACTCCCACCTAGACCATGAGCCCCAGGCACCATTCAGGTACTTGCTCCAATGTCAGCTTGGATGAGAAGGCCGCCTGGCGCCCATGCCAAGCACAGGTGTAGTCAGTCAACATCAAAGCATCAGCTGTCATTATTTCTGGAGGTGGGGCTATGGAGCAGCAGCAGCAGCTGTGTTTCTCTCCTCTCCCTCCCTGGTCAACTAGGAATACCAAAGGAGACCACTTGAGACTGCAACATGGCAGGACTAGAATGACTTCAGGAACCTACCAAATCACTGGTGAGTGCAAACATGTGTGGTTCATGGACAGAGAGGAGCCTAGGGAGAGATTAAGTGGCTGGTAACAGTCTGGCAGTTTACCAGTTGAGTCACTACTTCCAGTCTGCTTCACAAACAAGGGGATGGCTGAAGGGAGGAGAGGACTCCCCTGAGACTCACCAGATGTAACTGTGAGTCTCCATTGCTACTGCCCTCAAAATCTGGAGCAGTGGCAAGGAGGCCCTGTGCTGACATCAGGGGACAGAGAACTAATGAGGAAACTCAGGAGAAGATCTATACCTCAGTGGCCTAGCAGTGGGGCTATGAAAGTCTCTTTGCATAACCACTGGTTTATCTCTGCCCCACCCTTCTTTATCTCTTGGTCAGGAGTCAGTGATTAAGCTAAGAAGCCTACTTACAGTTTAAAAGCCCTCAGGCTCCCATAGCCTACAGGGAAGAAAAAGAACAAAAGACGCTTTTAAGCCACTGAGCTCCAAGTCAGGGATTAAAATACTATTGAAACAACTGTCAATTTCCACAACTGTAAACCTTTTAATTACCTTAGTTAGACACAAATCAATCCAGGCAAGAGTGATCAGTAATTTGAAAAGTACTGAGAGAGGGACCTCATAACATCCTATATAAAATGGTTAAACCAACAAGAAGAATTATTGGAGAAATGAACCAGGACAAGAGTCCAGCTAAAAGCCCCCCAAAGATTGAAGCACAAAAAAATGAGGTCAACATCCAAACACTAGTTAAGGAAATAATCACAGGAGTGAGTAGAGAGTTTGAAAGAATTGTCATCAGAAATGCAGAAACAACAAATGAGACCCTGGAAGAAAACACTATCTCAAGGTTAATAGAGAGCTGAAAGCTGAAATAGCTAAGCTAAGAACACAACTAGCTGAACAAGCTAAAACAGTATCAGAACAGGGAAACAAAATAGATGAACTCCAGAAAGCAGTAGAGGGGAGAGAGAATAAAATAAATGAGGCTGAAGACAGAATTAGCAAGATCAAGGATGAATTAGAGACAACTAAAAAAGAAGTAAGACATCTCAAAAAGAGAGTTAAAGATACTGAAAACAACAGCAGAGACTTATAGAATGACTTCAGAAGAAATAATATACACATTATTGGCTTACCAGAGGAAAAGAGAGGGGGAAGAAAACATTCTTCAGGACATAATAGCTGAGAACTTCTCTAGACAACATCAAAGACATAAAGGTTCAAGAGTCCCAGGGGGTCCCAAATAGAATTAACCCAGACTTAAAGACACTAAGACACATCATATTTAAAATGGAAAGGAATAAGGATAAAGAAAGGATCCTGAAGGCTGCAAGAGAAAAACAGAGTCACTTACAGAAGAAAACCCATAAGATTAGCAGCAGACTTTTCCACACAAATCATCAGCCATCCATCATCGGGGGGGGGGGGGCAATGGGAAGGCAGGGGTTATCTGATTGGCTCCCTTCAGGGTCATGTGACCTTTCCCTGAGCCAATCCCTGTGGGCAGGGATGCCACATTCTTGGTTGGCCAGCTCTGAAGCCCAAATCCACTGGTGGGGCCAAAAGCAGCATCAGTACCAGGGAGATGCCCTCAGGAGAGAATGCTGGGGGTGACAGGGGGTGAATAAACACATGCCAGAGGGAGGGCCCAGAGGCAAGGGCTGAGGACACCTCAATTTTGAACCAGGTTTCAGAGAATTCAGAATACACTGTACTGCAGGAAGCAGGTACTGTATTAAGTCAGCCATCCCATCCCTGACCTACCTGCCAGCAACCCTGGGGGTCCCGGGATATGTGTGTGCCAGAGGACAGGGTTAAGGGGATACTTTCTGCCTCTGCCACCAGCTAGGACCTTGGGACCAAATGTCACCAAGCTGGCATGGGCTTAAATGGCAGGAACCTACCTGACCCAGAGATGCCTGGAACTCATTCCAAAGGAGCAAGTATCAGTGTTTGCAGCATTATTTGTGATGGGAGGTGGGTGGAGACAACAGCCTGGAAGCAACCCAAATGTCCCCCAATAGGGGGCTGGCTAACTAAATTCTGAAACAGCCACTTGATGAAATATTCCAACACCGTTAAAAATTATCTTTCCAGAAGCTGCACGCGGAGCTCTCGTGTGTGGTGACAGCATAGAATGCTAAGCAGAGGCCATGGGACGTGCCCACATAGGGCCCTGCCTTGTGCCTGGGACACACTGGTGGCCCTAGATATCCCTGTTCCCAGCTGGGACAGCCTAGCTGGTTCCTTCTGCAAGTTCCAGCATGGCAAGCACCAGGTGTCACCTCTGACTTCACCCTGGGATGCCACTCTCCCAGGGGGTGGGGTGGCCTCTGCAGTGCATCATGGGAAGCCAAGGTGCTTCCTGAAGGAGGCCTTGCAGCCAAAATATACAAACCAGAAGCTATTCGGCACATCAGGTAGAGCATACACGTTGCCATTCACAAGGAGGTAGGTTTGAGTCCCTAGTCCCACCTCAGGTGGTATGCTTCACAAATGGTGAGGCCGTGCTACAGGTATCTGTCTCTATCCCTCCCCTCTCAATTTCTCTCTGTCCTATCAAATAAAAAGAGAAAGAAAAAAAAAAGGAAAAAATAGCTATTGGGAGTAGTGGATTTGTTGTGCTGGCACTGAGCCGCAGCAATAACACTTGTGGCAAATTAATTAATTTTATTTTATATTATTTTATAAAAAGCCATGAGGAGCAGAATGGTCTGTGGAGTGTGAGGGGTACTGATAGCCATCTTGGGGACATATGTGCCCCTGTGACCCCAACAATCCTGTGTATCAGCATGTCCCCCTGGCTGGTGCTTTTCTCCACAGGGAGATGGTGCTCAGTGCTGGGCTCCCTCCCTCGCCCCTCCCCCAGCCCTACCCGCACCCCCATCCAAGCGCCCTCCAGGAGGGCTCTCTGGGCTGTGCCCTGCTGATGGAGCTGTGCTCTCCATTCAGGAGAGGCTTTCCCAGGCTCTGCCTAGTGCTAAATCATTCCTTCTCATTAGCAGGAGCTGTCCTCACACACCCAATCACCTTCCATTAGTTGGGAAATGTGTTTCTTCTGTGAAGCGCCCCAGACCTCAGGCCATTCCTCCACTGGGGGTGGGGGTGAGAGCTGACTTTGCATGGGGACAGGGACCTTCACTAGGATTGCAGGCCCCCTCCTTGCTGCCTTCCAATCAGAGAACACCCATGAGTACCCAGAGATCAGTATACTATGGTGACCCCGCTCCCAAGACAGATCAGCCTGGTACACTGGGGGTGACACAGCCAGGGCCAGTCACACAAACTCTCTTTGAGTACAGCCTTTCCTCACCTCACAGTGTGAATTCTAGTATTTAAACAGCCTGAGGGAGTTTATACAAAAGTCCTTCATGTCTGAAGCCATGAAGTCCCAGGTTCAATCCCCAGCACCACCATAAGCCAGAGCTAAGCAGTGTTCTCTTTAAAAATAATAATAATAGGGAGTCGGGCAGTAGCATAGCTGGTTAAGTGCATGTGGCGTGAAGCGCAAGGACCAGCGTAAGGATCCTGGTTCAAGCCCCCGTGCAAGGAAGTCGCTTCATAAGTGATGAAGCAGGTCTGTAGGTGTCTATCTTTCTCTCCCCCTCCGTCTTCCCCTTCTCTCTCCATTTCTCCCTGTCCTATCTAACAACGACGACATCACTAACAATAATAACTACAACAACAATAAAAAAAACAAGGACAACAAAAGGGAAAATAAATAAATAAATATAAAAATTAATAATAATAAGGGGCCAGGTGGTAATGCACTGGTTTAAGCTCACATAGTATGCAAGGACCCACTCAAGGATCCAGGTTCGAGCCCCTGACTCCCCACCTGCAAGGGGTCACTTCATAAGTGGTGAAGCAGATCTGCAGATGTCTATCTTTCGCTTCCCCTCTCTATCTCTCCCTCCCTTCTCAATTTTCTTCCTGTCCTAAAAAAAAAAATTGAAAAAATGGCCACCAGGAGCTGTTGATTCTCAGTGCAGGTACCAAGCCCCTGTGATAACCCTAGAGGCAAAGAAAGAAAGAAAGAAAGAATGAATGAAAGAAAGAAAGAAAGAAAGAAAATAATAATAATAATAATACAGTCTGAGGCTGGGAGGTTGTGCAGTGGTAGAGCACTAGACTTGCAAACAAGCAAGAGGTCCCAAGTTCAAGCCCTAACACCACATTACCAAAGAAGTGTTGTGACCTCTCTCTCTCTCTCTCTCTCTCTCTCTCTCTCCACCCTCTACCCCTCAATAAATCTCAAAAGAAAATTGCCTCCGCTGCCTTCAGAAAACTCCAAGGAGCTTCATGGCCCCCCTAGGATCCCAGTCCTTCTGGACCAACATGCTAGAAGATTCCAGCTTCTAGACTGCACTGCAAGCCATTGTCCAGGGATCAGAAAATGGATTAGAAGCTGGGAGCGAAGTGGTTTGGCCTACCTAGCACGTCTAATAAATATTAGATAACAACAACAGCGATAATAATAATTTTGTCCCCCCCCTCCCAGGTTGTGCCAGGAGGTGTGGGAAATGTGATTATAGACCATCCGTGAAAACACACCATTTGGCAGCAAGAAAATAGCCTCCTTTGGCTCATTAGTGGGGCGTGTGCCCCTGGGCAGGGGACATTCATCCTGGAACAGTCTGGAATATTTATCACGGTGGCTACAGCTTGCCAGAGCCTGATCTGGGCAAGCTTCTGGAGTCCTTGCTCCTGAGCATGTGGGCTCCCCAACTTCAGTGTGGGGAGAACCTCTTCTCCGGTTCTCCGGCATGACACCACGCCCCCCCCCCCCACCTATGTGCTAGGAGGAAGACTGTCTCCCCAGACTTTGGGGCAGAGTTTTCCCAAAATGTTAGACTGGCCTTTTCTCTCTATATATCTCTCTTTTTTTTTTCCTTCCAGGGTTATTGCTGGGGCTCGGTGCCTGCACTATGAATCCACTGCTCCAGGAAGCCTTTTTTCCCCCCATTTTGTTGTCCTTGTTGCTGCCCTTGTTGTCATTATTATTGTTATTGTTGCCAGTGATGTAGTTGCTGGATAGGACAGAGAGAAACTGAGAGAGGAGGGGAGACAGAGAGGGGGAGAAAAAGATAGACACCTGCAGACCTGCTTCACCGATTGTGAAGTAACCCCCCTTGCAGGTGGGGAGCCGAGGGCTCAAACCACGATCCTTACGCCTGTCCTTGTGCTTTGCGCCACGTGAACTTAACATGCTGTGCTATCACCTGACCCCCAGACTGGCCTTTCCTAACCCATGTCACCTTGGACAGGGGAGCTGAGGTCAGTGGAAACCCCATGGACCTCAGGAGAAACTGTCGCTGCTACTTAAAGAATGTAGACGTCACATAAACCAGAGCTGAGCAGTGACTCTGATCTCTCTCTCTCTCTCCATGTAGCTTTCTCTGAGTATCCCTTTCTCATTAAAATAAAACAAATAAAAGATATTTAGGGGGGCCAGGCTGTCGCACACCTGGTTGCTCACATGTTACAGTGCACAAAGACCTGGGTTCAAGCATTGGTCCCCACCTATAGGGTGAAGCTTTGTCAGTGATGAAGCAGTGCTGCAGGTATCTATCTATCTATCTATCTATCTATCTATCTATCTATCTATCTATCTATCTCTTCTCTCTAGATATCCCTCTAGATTATTCTCTGTTTCTATCCAATAAGTAATAAATAAACAGGGATGAGGTAGACAGCATAATGGTTATGCAGAGACTCTCATTCCTGAGGCTTCAAAGTCCCAGGTTCAATCCCCCACACCACCATAAACCAGAGCTGAGCAGTGCTCTGGGGGAAAGAAAGACTTTTGTTTAAAATAATAAATAAATCAAATACTTTTTAAAAAAAAGAATACAGACTTTGGGTCAGTGAGATAGCTCACTCGGACAGTGCGTTGCTTTGCTATGTGTGTGATCCAGGTTCTAGCCGGGCCCCCACTGCATTAAGAGAAACTTTGGTGCTGTGATCTCGTGTTCTCTCTTCTCGTGTTCTCTCTCTCTCTCTCTCTCTCTCTCTCTCTTTCCCTCTCCCTCTCTTTTCCTCTCTCTCTTTCTCTGTATATATATAAACAAACAAAAAGTAAATTAAATCAAAAAGAATGCCGATCTCTAAGGTTATGGTCACCTCCTAAATAATCTTCCAGAGCCTCACACAGCTAACCCTCCCTGTCCTGAGTCCCTTAAAGCCCTGGGTCCCAGTCCTGCACTTCAGCTCAGGATCCAGCTCACCCCCCAGGTCCCATGTGCTGGTGAGTTCTTCATGAGGAGGGTATTAAATAAATGTGATGTTTTCCTCCCACTCATCCTGCCCGTGCTGATTTACCTGCCCACTGGCATAAGAAAACTGTGGAGGATTGGGGGTGCACCCCAGTACAGTGGCTGCCCTCATGCTGTGAGTATTCAAGGTGGAAAGGCCTGCCCCTGGGACATGGAGTCTGCAGTGGCAGAGGGGCCCAGCTGAGCAGACAAACAGAAGCAGAGCCCAGCACAGATAAGTGCTTCGGGAGAAAGGAGGCAGAGAGCCTAGGTTGTCATGGAGAAGGGTAGGTGGTGGCGGCAGCCGCATCCACGGAGGGGTCCAGGCAGGGCAGCTGGACCATGAGCTGGGAATGCAGATCCCTTGGGCTCTGCTCACACCTGCTGGAGTGAGGATGGTGGTGGGGGCATACGTGGCTAGCCAGGTAACCCCATGATTCCACAGCACACTAGAACACATGGGAGCTGAGAGCTAGAGGAAGAAGTAGGAAGCCTGGAGATCAGAGTCAGGAGCACAGGGGACAGAGAGGACATGGGATCAGCCAGGAGGGGCTTCCAGAACCTTTTGAACACATCTGAACAAATCCCCATCTCTCCTATCTGGTCTCTAGGGGCACCGGACCAGTCTCTGGGTCCCATCTCTGTCTCCTTCCCCAGGTCAGAGCAGGGAGGGGGCTGGGACTAAGGACCACCCCATGACTGTTGAGGCTGGACCCCTGGTCTGGGACAGTGGACTGGCAGAGGAGAGGCCTCTGTATGTGAATGAGGGAACAGGTAGCTTTGGCTGCTCCTGGCAGGTATCTTGCAACTGAGAGGAGCGAGCCTGCTCAGAAGGGGGCCTGTTCCAAGGCAGAGCCAACAAAGAAGTCCTGGATCAAACTGTACCTGAAGCTTTATTCACATCCTGAACCATTCAACTGAGTGAGTCCATAAGACACTGGGTTGAAACCAACCTGATTCAGCATTGTCAGGTGTTAAAAAATGATTCTGGGGAGTCGGGCTGTAGCGCAGCGGGTTAAGCGCAGGTGGCACAAAGCACAAGGACCAGCATAAAGATCCCGGTTCGAACCCCAGCTCCCCACCTGCAGGGGAGTCGCTTCACAGGCGGTGAAGCAGGTCTTCAGGTGTCTATCTTTCTCTCCTCCTCTCTGTCTTCCCCTCCTCTCTCCATTTCTCTCCGTCCTATCCAACAACGACAACAACAATAAAAAACAATAAGGGCAACAAAAGGGAATAAATAAATAAAATTAAAAAAAAATGATTCTGCCTGACTCCTATGGGGGGTGAAGGAGGTGTCCAGGTTGGGCTCCCTCTTCCTGCCTCCCCTCCTCCCCAGGCCTTTCTCACCCCTCTTTCCACCTCCCTGGTCTCCTGCTCAGCATCTTGAAGCCTCCAGCAGAGTTCTTTGTTCTGCTCAAATTCTCCAGCTACTGGCCTGAACACAGGTGCTTCTTTGGAACCTGGAACCTGAGGGTCTCCAAAGGCTGGGGACCCAATGGAGGGCTGTCTGTCACCTAGGCTGGAGCACACCTGAGCCCCAGACACCCAGGGAGAGGCCATAACTCAGCTGGGTTCTCTCCTGCCCTCCCCTGGCAAGGACAGCCATCAATCCCACTTATCGGGCCTCTCATTTCATCCTTTATCCCGCTGTCCCCAGTGTCAGGTAGCGTCTTGGGCACAGAGTTATGAGAGATTGAGCAGCTGGAGGATCCACGGGGCTGACTGAGGATGCCTATCCATCAGGGCTGAGCTCCCCACCCCATTACCACCAGCCATGAGTGACAGGGCCTGGGACAGTGGCTGGGACTGGTGTCCAAAGTAGTGACACTGGGTGAGGTGAAAAACCCCTGTATTCTGGGAGGACACCTCCAGACTTAGAGGCACCTGGGAAAGACCAGCTGCAGGAAAATGGACTTGTAATTCCCTGCCAAATAAGACCCCCCTCTCTGAACTGTGTGTCCCCCCAGGACTGGGAATTCAACAGCAAAAAGCCTAATGCTCCCCCTCAAAACCACCCTTCAAACAACTTTTAAAAGAACTGAGAAAAGGGTTGGGGTAGATAGAACAATGGTTATGCAAACAGACTCTAATGCCTGAGGCTTCAAAGTCCCAGGTTCAATCCCTGGCACCACCATAAGCCAGAGCTGATCAGTGGGGAAAAAAAATGAAAAGAAGGGCTCAGTGGTGAAGGACTTAAAGGATGAAGCCCTAAGTTCAATCCCTGGTCATATCAGTGAATGCCTCTGCTCTGCTTACCAGTCCCTGGAGGGCTGCCCATGGCAGTTGAAATAAAGCCCTAGCCCTGCCCCCAGCTCACACAGTAGCCTCTCCAGTCTGTCCTGCAAACACTCACACTCACTCCTGCCACAGGACCTTTGAACACACTGTCCTTTTCAACCTGGATGCACATTCTATGTCAGTGTGTGTAGGATTCAGCCTGCCAAAGTGTGCCTGTTTCTGTCCCTTCCTAGGGCTTCACACTATCTGATTGTCTGCCCTGTTCTTGAGAAAAACCACCTAGAACCCCAGTCCCCGAGGGCAGGGTTCTCTCCTCATGCAGTGCCCCCCCCCCCCGCCTGCACCAGGCATTGTGGGAACATCCCAGACCCCCAGTGAATAAATGTGCAAGCCCACAAGCTCCGCTTCCTCCAGCCAGCCCAAGTGCCAGGGTAGTGGAGTCTGCTGTCCAGGGTGCTGAAGTTCTCACTGTGGCTTTGCCAGGGTGAAGGGCGGAAATGCTGAGGTTTGTGCAGCCAGGAAGTTGCCATGGGAACGCCTGGCCATGCAGCAAAGACCCCCGAAAGACAGAGATGTGGAGATAGGAGGCGACGGCGGGAGTCGATGGAATATTGACCAATATTGGCTGCAGGCAGGGAAGGACTCTCCGATCACCTGCTCTTGGCTTTATCTGGCAGTTCCTTTACCCTGACCTCCCCTCCCAGCCTGCTTATCTCTGTGAGGCGATGCCACCCAAATACCGACCCCAAGAGACAGAGGTAATGGCAGGGAAGAGGCCAAGGGGTCACACAGAGGTCAGCCCAGGGCCACAGAAGGAAGTTGGACACTTACTGAGCTTGGAGCACTTCCTGCATGCCAAGACTGAGTCTTCATGCCCCCAATTTAGCCACTGAACCACCTCTATATCTCCTAGAAGGAGTTATAGCTATGAGGCTGGAAACAGATCCCAGAGAAGTCATGTGACACTTTTTGGTAGTTTCAGGATTTGAACCCCAGACTCTGAATCCAGGTACAAGTTCATACTCATGGCTCCATCTCAGCAAGTCTCAGTTCAGACACAAGTGGAGGCTCCTCTGTGAGCGTGAACCAGATGTTTTGTGAGGGAGGGAAAGTTGTTATTTCAGGTGTGTGTGAAAGAGAGAGAGAAAGAGAGAGAGGAAGGAAAGGAAATGGAGGGAGTGACCAGAGCACTGCTCCATTTCTTACAGAAAGATTGATTTAGGGGGCCAGGTGGTGGTGCACCTGGTTGAGAGCACATGTTACCAAGAACCTGGGTTCAAGCCCCTGGTCCCCAGTTACAGGTAGAAGATTCATGCATGAGTGGTGAGTCAGGGCTGTAGGTATTTAACTCTCTGTCTTTCTTTCTCTATCTTCCCCTTCTGTTTCAATCTCTCTGTCTCTATTCAATAAATAATAAATAAATTATTTTTAAAAGAAATTTTGAGTGGTCTGGGAGGTGGCATAGTGGATAAGGCATTGGACTCTCAAGCATGAGGTCCTAAGTTCAATCCCCAGCAGCACATGTACTAGAGTGATGTCTGGTTCTTTATCTCTCTCCTATCACTTCTCATGAATCAATAAATAAAAGCTTAAAAAAGACATTTTGATTTATTCATTTATGAGAAAAAGAGAGAGAACCAGAACTCTGGCACATGCCAAGTTAGGGATGGAGCTGAGGACCTCATGCTTGAGAGTCCAGTGCCTTATCCACTGCGCCGCCTCCCAGGCTGTTAAAATTGGGCCTTTTCTTTCCCTTTCCTTTCTTTTCTTTTAGTTTCTTTTCTTTTTTTTTAATATTTATTTATTATTCATTCTTTTTGTTGCTCTTGTTTTATTGTTGTAGTTATTATTGTTGTTGTCGTCATTGTTGGATAGGACAGAGAGAAATGGAGAGAGGAGGGGAAGACAGAGAGGGGGGAGAGAAAGACAGACACCTGCAGACCTGCTTCACCACCTGTGAAGCGACTCCCCTGCAGGTGGGGAGCCGGGGGCTCGAACCGGGGTCCTTACTCCGGTCCTTGCGCTTTACGCCACCTGCGCTTAACCTGCTGCGCTACCGCCCGACTCCTTTAAGTTTCTTTTCTTTCTACTCCTCTTTATTTCTTTCTCTCTTACCTCCTTCCTTCCTTCCTTTCTTTCTTCTTTTCTTTCTTTCTTTCTTTCTTTCTTCCTTCCTTTCTTTCTTTCTTTCTCTTTCTTTCTTCCCAGAACACTGCTCAGCTCTCTCACTGCATGCAGACCAAGGCTTGAACCCAGGACCTCACACATATGGGACAAGTACTCTGTCTTGAAGCACCTCTCTGCACCCCACCCTGCCTCTTTATTCAGGATTGACTGGGAAGCTCAGACTTCCACCCAAGGGCTGTCATTGGGATCAGCAGTCTTGCCCTGAGTTCAAGTTCACTCTCCAACATCCACAGAGGTCTGGCCCCACATGGCTGGGCAGACTCTCCTGTCTGGCCACCCTGGGCTCTTGGTGGGGCTGATCAGCCCCAGGGCTCAAGGGAAAGCAACAACTCCCCCTCCACAGACCCCCATGCCAGACCTGCGGAGCGCACCAAGGATGCCCCAAGAACAACAGTGTCCTGGGGGAGGAAGATGTTTTTCCTGGGAGAGGGGGTGATAAAGGGTACCCCATCACTTCTTAGAAGCAGAGGGAGTGTGGGTGTTCCCAGCCTGTAGCCACTGGGAAAACAGAACCCTTCCCTTCTTCCTGTTTCTAAATCTTTTGTGAATGAGAGGAGAAAGAAGGGGGGAAAACCAAGCCCATTAAGTTATTTATTCTTAACACCCCCAGCTAGCACAGGCTGTTGGGCTTGAAAAAAAATCTAGAGAAGCAGTGTTTGTAAAAGGAGAAGGCAGCTCTGGTCTGGGGTGGGGATGCCACCATGGGGGGTACACAGTCCTTGTGCACTGTAATGTGTGTGCCTAGTTAACCGGGTGCATCCTCACCTGTAGAACTGAAATGATCCAGAGGGACTGAGGATGTGGGCAGTGACTTGTGGGAGAGGGGTAGGTGGTACAATGAACTGTTTGAAGGCATATTGGTAATTTGGTTGGGGAGGGACATGGGGCCACATATTTTGAAGAGGTGAGAAACTGTACTTTTGAAATATTTTATTTCAAGTCTTATAAACTAATAAAGCTACTATAAAATTTTTAAAAGAGAAAAAAGGTCACTTCAGGAAAAATGAAGTTGTGCATATACACACACACACACAATTTCAGAAATTGTGTGTGTGTGTGTGTGTGTGTGATCTGCATCATTTTCTCCCATATCGCCATGTCATCATTCTTTCTCCTCCAGGTGGTGACACCCCCATCCAGCCCCTCCCTGAGAAGGCCAGCCTTGGGTCCCCTGCCCCAAGGAGCATGGGTCACACTGAATGAAGCCTTGCCCTGGGGCTCCTCCAGCCTGAGAGACCCCCAAGCATAGGCCCTGCTTCTCTTTAGATTTTCAACCAGGAACCTTAGGGCTAGTGCCCAGCAGGTGCTTGCCCAGGCCTGGCTGAAGCCATGGAGGGAGCAGACCAGCCAGCTAGTCCTGCATCACCTTTCTGGCTGAGTCTGAGTTTCTAGCAGAAAGTTTGAAGCCTAAATTGGGATGGAAAATGGGTGGTTCTGGATAGGGAACTAGTTTGAAGAGGCTGCTGGATCTCTGCCAAGGCAGGACTCAGAGACCAGGTGTGTGGCCACAGAGAAGCTATCAGGAGGTCCTGCTGTCCCCTGGCCCTGCATTCAGGGGAGACACAGAGGGTGTCAGAAAAATGAAGAGAATTAGCATCTCAAGCAAGGAAAGGGGTGGGAGATACAGTGGCTTTAAGTGACCGGTGGATTAAGCGCAGGTGGCGCAAAGCTCAAGGACCGACATAAGGATGCTGGTTCAAGCCCCAGCTCCCCACCTACAGGGGGGTCGCTTCACAGGCAATGAAGCAGGTCTGCAGGTGTCTCTGTTTCTCTCCCCCTCTCTCTTCCCCTCTCTCGAGTTCTCTTTGTCCTATTCAACAATAACAACAGCAATAACAACAACAATGATAATAACAACAACAAATGAACAACAAGGGCAACAAAAGGGAAATAATAGCCTCCAGGAGCAGTGGATTTATACTGCAGGCACTGAGCCCCAGCAATAACCCTGGAGGCAAAAAAAAAAAAAAGATGTGGTCCGGGAGGTGGTGCAGTGGTAAAGCTTTGGACTCTCAAGCCTGAGGTCCTGAGTTTGATCCCTGGCAGCACATGTGCCAGGGTGATGTCTGGTTCTTTCTCTCTCCTCCTATCTGTCCTATAAATAAATTTTTTAAATCTTAAAAAAAAAAAAAGAAAAAGACCAGAGGAACGCCATCTCCAGGTAGAAGTTGCTTGAATGAGGGGCAGCCCCCACACCCACACACCCCAGAGGAGAAAGTGCCCCAGAAGGGGAGTACAGCCTCCTGGAGCCTCTGGTAGCCGCCTCCTGCCGCTGACGCTTTTATCGGCTGCAATGAAAGACGCTGATGTATATGTATTGATTGTGCCTCTTGATTTTTATGCCATTGTGCAAGGCGACGATTACACAAGCCTGCTCTGGAGGGAGAGACGGCCCCTGGGGAGGACAGGGAGGAACCAGAAAGGTTCAGGCTGGACTCAGGGGTGGAGGTGGGGAGCAGCTGGGGGTGGGTGGGAAGGACTGTGACATTCATCAAACACACCAGTGCTCACAGTCCCCAACCCGAAAGGTCACCGGGGGCTTCTCTCTTGTATTTGGAATCAATTCGCTTTGCTAGCCAAGGCACCCCCACCTCCCTGGAGTCACCTCCATCCCTCACCCCCCTTGGACCTCTGTCCACCTATGCTGTTCTGCCCACCACATCCAACCCTGAGGTCTTTGTCCTTGCTGTCCCTGCTGCCTGTGGCATTGTTCCCCACACCTGGATCTTCCCTTCCACATCTCAGCTCCCGTATCACTTCTGCACAGAGCTCTGGCATAAGGGCCCCACAAGCTGTCTGTGCCAACCCCCTTCTCTCTCTCTCTCTCTACCACCTTCTTCACTTTCCTTCCCAGTGCTTCCCATTCTCAGATGTATTTGTGTCCATTTATTATTCATTGTTTTATCTCTCTCACCAAAAAAAAAAAAAATACAGAAAGAATACAGGGGCCAGGCAGTAGCGCAGCAGCTTAAGTGCACATGGTGTGAAACACACAGACCAGCGTAAGGATCCCTGTTCAGGCCCCCAGCTCCCCACTTTCAGGGGGTTGCTTCACAGGCAGTGAAGCAGGTCTGCAGGCGGCTATCTTTCTCTCTCCTTCTCTGTCTTCCTCTCTCAATTTCTCTCTGTCCTATCCAACAACATCAACAATAACAGTAATAACAAGGGCAACAACAACCAAAAAAAGAATACAGAGAATTTTTATATTCTATTTTTTAGAGAGAGACACAGAGAGAGAAAGACCATAGCACCAAAGCTCCCTTCAGTGCAGTGGGGGTCAGGCTTGGACCTGAGTCCTACCTCTGACAAAGCAGTTCACTAAGTAAGCTGTCCTGCTAGCCCAAATTTTGTGCTGTTTTTATTTGATTAGACAGAGAGAAATTGAGGGGGTGGGAGTGATATAGAGGGAGAGAGACAGAGACACCTGCAGCCCTGCCTCACTGCTCATGAAGCTTCCCCCCTGTAGGCAGGGAGTGGGAGCTTAAGCCAACCCAGGTCCTTGTATATTGTGCTTGTGCACCCAACCAATTGTACCACCATCTAGTCCCTCAACTCTAAAAAAAAAGTGGGGATCAGGAGGTAGCACACCCAGTTGAGTATACATGTTACCATGTACAAGGACCTGGGTTCAAGCCCCCATTCCCCACCTACAGGGGGAATATTTCAGGAATGGTGAAGCAGGTCTGCACATGTCTCTCTTTCTCTCTCCCTATCTCCTCTACCCCTCTCCATTTCTTTCTGTGTATCAAATAAAATAGAAGAAAAAAGGGGGAGTGGTGGATTCATAGTACAGGAATCTCAGCAATAACCTTGGAGATAAAATGTGTGTGTGTGTGTGTGTGTGTGTGTGTAATTTTTGAAAATTTAGATCTAGAAGGGCTGGAGAGACATCATAGTTGTTATGCAAGAAAAAAGTATATAGTGCCTTAGGCTTCAAAGTTCCAGGTTCAATCCCCAGCACCACCATAAGCCAGAGCTGAACAGTGCTCTGGTAAAAAAGAAGGGAGGAGGAGGAGAAAAGAAAAAAAGAAGGAAAGGAGGGAAGGAAGGAAGGAAGGAAGGAAGGAAGGAAGGAAGGGGAAGGGAAGGAAGGAAAGGAGGGAGGGAGGGAGGGAAGTAAGGGCTGACCACCCCTCCCAAACACCCAGAGCTCAGTTACCATCCCCCACCCTTCACCCTTGCCCATCCTGGGTGCTACTGATGGTGTTCTGGGGTGGGCCTTGCACCTGAGGCCCTGTGTCCAGCACACACACAAAGCAGGTGGAGAGCCCTTGCTCCTGGCCCAGGGGACATGGCAGGGTCCCCTGAGGCCCGTGGGTCAGGAGACTTAGCAAGAGCAGCCCTGAGCTGGCCTCACACCATTCAAATCTGGGGTAGACAGTGTGGGAGGAAAGGCTTCCCACAGGACCGGAAGCTAGGGGCAGACAGGGACAGGGGAGACCCCTCTGGGTGTGGGGGTGGAGCCCACAAGGCACCTCTGTCTCCCCTTTCCCTTCCCTCCACTTGAAGACAAGCTGTGAGGACACGGCTGAGGATCAGGGAGATTGATTGTGTCGCTCTGGCCTTTGAGGGAAGAAGGGGAGCAAATCAAATTATCAGACAGGGTCCTTTTAAGGAACCACTGCTTTAATTTATTTTCTTATAGTTTGTCAATAGCTGTTGTTTTTTGCCTTAAACAAGTGCCGCGCGTTATAAATGGATTCTGCTCGGGCAAAGCAAATGCAGGGCAGGCATGCTGCCTCTTCCATCCCAGCCCACTGCCACACTGTGGGCACCAAGAGGAATACCAGGGACCTCCTGCCTCTTAGGACAGGGACAGACACCCAGCCCCAGGGCATGGGGGTGGCTGGGGAGGGTAGTGGACACAGCCGGGGGTGAGGCAACATCTCTGTCCTCATTTGTCCCTCATTTGTCAAACTTGTTTTGGCCTTGGACTCTCCTCATCATAACAGCCCCCACCCAGGCCTCTCCTCCGAGATCCTGGCTCCTCCCCAACCCACAGGGACACTGGGGGCCTAGCCTAAGCCCCCAGCTCCTCTAGCCTGGTGGGAGCCCCAGGTAGAGCACCAACCCCCACAGTGCCACCACCCCTCTAGCCCCCCCACACACACCTTCCACCTGTCGCTCTCAGCTCGGGGACCCTTTGCCTGCCTCCTGGAACCCCTGCCCCCACCTGCTGGGTCACACATGGAGCTCTGAAGCTGACACCCCCTTCCAGGCTAGCACCCTACTAGCCTCACTTTTGGCTGCTCTATGCTTTGCCACCCACGGCGGCAGGAAACAAAGCTGTCCCTCTGTGAATTTCCCTGGCGATTTCAGGACTACTGTGGGACCCCCACAGTGAAACCACTTTGGGCAGTAGCACCCCTCCTGAAAAATGCAGCCCCACCCACCCACCAGGACCCTAGGAGGAACAAGTTCCTGGAGCAAGACTGGGGACTGTGGACACCACCCAGGTTCTGGTGAGGGGGCACTGGGGGACAGACACTCAGGGCCCCAGGTTGGATCTCTCACAAAGTATGTACCAGAGCAATGGTCTGTTTCTCTCCCCACCCATTGAATTAAAAAAGAAAGAGATCCTTTGAAGAAAGTAGAGGAAAATAAAACTGGGGCTTGTCAGAGAAGTCAGGACCATGTGTCGGTTCCAGGGAGAAAGGGAATGGAACAGCAAGATTACATTGGCACAGTCCCACCCGATTATGGGAGAAGTTCACAGCTGAGGAGGGGGGCTGGGAAGTGGCACTCCTGGCAAGGCACACACGGTACTATGAACAAGGACCGGTTCAAGCCCCGACTCTCCACCTGCAAGGCAGAAGCTTCATGAATGTCGGAGGAGGTCTACAGGTGTCTCTATGTCTCACTCCTTTTTTTTCCCCTTCAGGGTTACCGCTGGGGCTCAGTACCGGCACTACAAATCCACTGTTCCTGGAGTTCAATTTGTCCATTTCATTGGATAGGACAGAGAGAAATTGAGAGAGGAGGGAGAGGGAGAGAGGAAGAAAGAAATAGAGACACCTGCTTACCTGCTTCCCCTGCTCATGAAGCGGACGCCCTGCAGGTGGAGAGTGGGGCCTCAAACCTAGATCCTTACACTTCATACAATGTGCACTTAACCAGGTGCACTACCACCTGGCCTCCTCTCTCCCTCTGTGTCTCTCCCTTCCCCTCCCAGTTTCTCTCTGTCCTATAACAAAAAAACAAAAAAACAAAGACAAAAAAAAAAAAACAGAAAGAAAGAAGAAGAAGAGGAGGAGGTGGTGGTGGAGGAGGAAATAGCTGCTAGGAGAGGTGCCAGCACCGAGCCCCAGCAATAGCCCTGGTGGATAAAAATTACGGAGGGAAAAAAAAATAACAAGATTATAGAGTTAACCTCTGGGAAAGGGGGATGGTGGTCACGGGGAATATTCTGATCATTGCAAGCAGGAATTGGTGTTGGCATGACATGTGTAATTTACGATAACTGAAGATAGACAAAGAATCCCAACAGCTGGGCTAAGTACCCCCAGAACCCACCTTCAAGCTCTCCCACACCCCCTTCCAGTACCCTCCTCTCCCCCCCAACCCCTCAGACCTCACCCCTGTGCCCCAGCCCTCTCCAGATCTGAGCCAGATGCTGATGGTTCTCCCATCTGAAACTCCTCACCTCACCAGGTCCCTCTCAGATGTAACTGGCCACTAGCAGTCCTTTGATTTCACTGCTCCCCCAGCCCAGCCCATCCAGAAGCTGGCTTCCCAGCCCGGCTGCCCTCCCCTGCCCCAAGCTGGAGGGAAAATTTCTTTTTTTTTTTTTTTGCCTTTACTATGATGTATGTGATCCCATAAAATAGTGAAACAGATATGAAAGGTTGAGAGAAGGTAGATAAATGGTCCTATTATTCTACCAATCAAATGAAACCCCTCTCCACGTCCTCATTTGAATGATAATAAAATGTGCAGAGGCTGCTGTTGTCACTGCTGGTGGCGGCTTCAGCCACTGGCTGTCCAGGTAACCTTGGGGTGTCCTCTGCCGCCAGCCCTCCCCTCCGGCCACCCTCACCTGCTTTTTTGGGGTCTTGCAGTTCCCCCCATTCCAGCTCCCCAACTCCAGTCTTGTGCACCTGCCTACCTTGCTCCCCTGAGGTCCCCGGGACCCCAGAATAAAAAGTCAGGGTCCCTCCCCACCCCACCACCCCCAGGCCTCACTCTGTCACAGCTCTGAAATCCCCTGGCATCCTGTCCAGGCCCCACCATGACCTTGGAGAAGACAGGGCCTGGGCATCTGCATTCCAGAAGGCTTCTGAACAGTTTCATTCATTCATTTAGTATTCACTCATGCTCATCATTCATTTATTCATCAGAAAGGTCTATGCACAGGACCACCCTAAGGGTCCCCAGCAGATGAACCCTCCCTGTAGGTAGTTGTGGGGTGCAGGTGAAGCCCCCTCCCCTTCCAGACCTGCACCGCTGAGCCCTGCCTTTGTGGGGTCTCACCTCAGATGACCCTGACAAAGGACCGTTAGGCCCCACCCTGAGGAGAGGCAGTGCAGTCAGGGTGCTTGGCAGGGCTATGGTGAGAGCCCCACTGTCAGGAAATGGATCTGCCTGTTGGGAATCCAGAATATAAATGTGAAGGCTATGTCCACCCACCCTCAGCCTCCCCATGAGTGTTCACAGCAGCCCCGCTCACAGCGCCAGAAGCTGTCTAAACACCTCCTGACCTGGGGGGGTGGGTAAAGAAACAGATGCAGTGGCCTGGAAGGTGGCACAGTGGTTAGAGTAGTGGACTAAAAAGCATGAGGTCCAGAGGTCAATCTATCATTACATGTGCCTGAGTGGTGCTCTGGTTCTCTCTCTCTCTCTCTCTCTCTCTCTCTCTCTCTCTTTCTCTCTCTCTCTCTCTCTCCATCATTAATAAATAACATTTGAGTGGCAGGGTAGGTAGCATAATGGGTATGCAAAGAGACTCTCATGCCTGAAGTTCCAAAGTCCCAGGTTCAACCCCTCACACCACCATCAGCCAGAGCTTAGTAGTGCTCTGATGATGATACAATAATAATTAACGTATTTTTTAATAAAGAAGGTGCAGGGACTGGGTGGTGGAGCACCTAATTAAGTGTATACGTCAGTACGTGCAAGGATCCAGGTTCAAGCCTCATCTCCCAGTGAAGCAGGGATATAGGTGTCTCTCTCCTTCTCTATCTACGCTCCCCTCTCAATTTCTCTCTGTCCTATCTACTACAGAAATATATATATATATATATATATATATATATATATATATATATACACACAGGTACAGCTTAGGACCCCGGATACATTCCCTGGTGCTACATAAAAGTCAATAGAAGAAACAACTGGGAGCCCCAGGAGGGTGCAGTGGCTGAAGTGCTGGATTAAAAAGCAGGAAGCTGTAGTCCGGGAGGTGGCACAGTGGGCAAAGCACCGGACTCTCAAGCATGAGATTCTCAAGCATGTCCCCGGCAGCACATGTCCCAGAGTAATGTCTGGTTCTTTCTTTCTCTCCTTCTATGTTTCTCATAAATAAATAAATAAATAAATAAATAAATAAATAAATAAATAAATAAATGGAGAACTCCTGAGTTCAATCCCCAGCATCACATTGTGCCAGAGTGGCATTCTGGTTCTCTTGCTCCTTACCCATTAATTTTTTTTTAATTATTTAGTTTCCTTTTTGTTGCCCTTGTTGTTTTTATTATTGTTGTACTTATTATTGCTGTTGTTGTTGTTGTTGGATAGGACAGAGAGAAATGGAGAGAGGAGGGGAAGACAGAGAGGGGGAGAGAAAGACAGACACCTGCAGACCTGCTTCATTGCCTGTGAAGCGACTCCCCTGCGGGTGGGGAGCCGGGGGCTCGAACTGGGATCCTTACGCTGGTCCTTGTGCTTAGCACTACCTGCGCTTAACCTGCTGTGCTACCGCCCAACCCCCCCCCCATTAAATAAAATTTTAAAAGAAAGAAAGAAAAAGGAAGGGAAAGGGAAAAGAAAGTAAAAAAGAGACAGAGAGAGAAAGAGGTTAGGCAGTGGTTCATCTGCTCAAGTGCACGTATTACCATGCTCAGGGGTCTGGGTTCAAGCCCCTGCTCCACACCTGCACAGAGGAAATTCCACTAACTTTCTCTCTCCTTCTAACTCCCTCTCTCCTCCCAGTGTCTCTCTATCCTATTCAATAAATAGATAAATAATAGAAAGAAGGTAGGAAGGAAAGAAGGAAAGAGAGAGAAAGAAAGGAAGGAAAGAAGGAAGGAAGGAAGGAAGGAGGAAAGAAAGAAAGAAAGAAAGAAAGAAAGAAAGAAAGAAAGAAAGAAAGAAAGAAAGGAATGGCTGCAGGAGTGGTGGATTTCTAGTGCTGACACCAAAACCCAGTGATAAAACCCTGGTGAGGAAGGAAGGAAGGAAGGAAGGAAGGAAGGAAGGAAGGAAGGAAGGAAGGAAGGAAGGAGGCAAAGAAGCCAGGGCACCCACTCAATGGGACCAGACTCAGCAACAGAAGGGCCAGTTTCCCACCCAAGGAGAAATCTCCAGCTCCCGGCGCTCAGGGCTCCGCCAGGCCAGGGCTGCCCGTTACTCCGCTCACAGTCGGTTCCCTGTGTCGGCGGCACTTCCATCGCTTCTCTAAAGTCCCCGCAGATGCGGAGTCTGTGAAATAGACCCGGTGCTCCCCGAGGAATGCAGGATGCAGCTTCTGGTCACGACCCAGTGACGCAGAACCTCGTGTTTTGCTGTTCAAAGACACTGTAGGTCACAGCTGCTGCTGATCCTGATCCGTCTACACGGAGCTCACGGCCAAGGCCACTGTGACCCAGCTGGACACTCAGGGCCTTGGAGGAGCACTCTGAGCTGTTTGGGGAATGGGTGCTTTATACAGCGAGCCCACCAGCAAAATGCGTACGTACGTACACACACTAAAAAACCTGCCGCGGGGCCGGGTGGTGGCAGACCCAGTTAAGCACACATAGCTCCAGGCACAGGGACATGTACAAGGCCCCAGGTTCAAGTCCCCACTTCCCACATGCAGTGGAGACACTTTACAAGTGGTGAAGCAGGTCTACAGGTGTCTATCTTTCTCCGTCTCTATCTCCCTTTCTCCTCTCAGTTTCTCTGTCTTATCAAATAAATAAATAAAATGGAGAAGAAAAAAAGTGGAGGAAATGGTTGCTGGGAGTGGTGGATTTGTAGTGCCAGCACAAAACCCCAGTGATAACCCTGGAGGCAAAAAAAAAAAAAAAATCTGCAGCAAAGATAGGAGGTCTGACAAAGGAGGCAGGAACACAGCTTTGGTTGCTCCAACCTCACCCATGAATCAGCCCGTCTGGACCGTGGACTCCAGCGGTCAAGTTCAAGCACTGAGGGTCCACTGTGCACGTGAGACTCTAGAGAAAAGCCCCAGCTTCAGTGACAGATAGCAGATGGGGGGTGGGGAGGATTGGCAGGGCAGGGCAGCTCTCAGGCAGAGGAGCCGCAAGGGACCTTCGGGAGGACACAGACATCTCTGTCTTAAGACACCGTGACACTCGGAAGTCCATTCAAAATACTCATGGAAGTCTACCTTCCCACAAAATGTATGGAGCATAGAGAATAGCCCAGGAGAGCAAGAGTCTCATATCTGAGGCTCGGAGGCGCAAGGTTCAATCTTTGGTACCACCAAAGGCCAGAGCCACGCTGTGCTCTGGGTGAAAAATCACAAAGAGAGGAGCCAGGCAGTGCACACATTACCATACCCGAGGACCCAATTCAAGCCCTCACTCCCCACCTACAGGAGGGAACATCGTGAGTAGTGAAGCAGGTCTGCATGTGTCTCTCTTTCTCCCTCTCCCATCTCAATCTCTCTCTCATATAAAATAGAAAGAAAAAAAAAAGGGGGGAATGGCCACTGGGACCAGTGGATTTGTAGTGCTAGCAATGAACCCCAGTGCATAACCCTGGTGGCAAAAAATAAATAAAATAAAATAAAAAATAAAGGGGGTCAGCAAGAGAGCTCACAGGGTAGTTCACCGGCTTGGCCATACACACACCCCACCCTGGAGAAAGTTAGGGTTCTGCAGTGTCTCTCCTTCTATCTCTCTGCCTCTCATTCTAGCTGAAAAAGTCAAATCAGAGGAGTCAAGTGCCAGTGAGAACAAAAAGGTAATAATAAATACGTGGAAATATGAAAACACACACAGGTTCATGTTACCTCTTGCCAATTAACCTCAATGAGGTCAATTTTGCAAACACACCTTAGCAGGCCCCTCTGGTTAGAAAGGACGGCCTGGCTGTGTGGCCTAGCTCCCTGCACCCAGCGAGAACTCAGGACCACCTGTTCCTCCTCCCCCCTCCCCTGAAATCACATCGACCGAAACATCTTGTTCCCATTTCGGAGCCAACCCCATCATTCGGGAAACTGAATCTTTCTCTGGCATCCCCAGACTGTTCTCATTTAGTTCCAGTCACAGGAAAATATTGTGCTTCTATTTTTTCCCCCTCCCTGCAGGAACGTGCTCAGGAGACTCTTAAGCACCAGTCAGGTTTCTAACTGTGGTGATTAGAGGATTAGCTCTGCCCCCAACCGCTTCTAGAACATTCTCTGAACATACACTAAATCTGTCTTCAGTTTAATAAACACGTATGAAGCAGATGCCTGATCATCAGAAATGAGACAAAGGAGCTGGTTGATGCCCTGGTCTCTTTCTTCCTTTCTTGACCTTGATTCTGCTCTCTAGTTGCTAAGAAGTTGTAATTTTTTCTTTGTACGCATTTATTTACTTACGATGAGAGAGCTGGGAAGGTGGAGACAGAGAACCTATCAGCTCTGGCTGATGATGGTGCCGGGGATTGAACCTGGGACTTTAGAGCCTGAGGCACAAGAGTCTCTTTGGGTTTTTTTTTTTAATTATTATTATTTATTTATTATTCAAGTTTCTTTTTTATTATTATTGTCTTTATTTGTTGTATAGAGACAGGGAGAAATTGAAAGGAGGGGGAAGATAGAGAGGGAAAGAGAGAGAGACACCTGCAGCCCTGCTTCACAACTTGCAAAGCTTTCCCCCTACAGGTGGGGGCCAGGGCCTTGAACCCAGCTCCTTGTGTATTGTGACATGTGCACTTAACCATGTGTGCTTAACTCTGCCCCTGAGGATTTCTTTGTATAACCATTATGCTCTCTACCCCCACCCATAATTTTTTGTCTGTTTTAATGCAGCCCCAGAAATGAGCGACTGAGCCACCTTCCGGCCCAATTATTTTATTTTTTAAAATATTTTTATCTACTTATTATTAGATAGAGACAAAGAGAAACTGAGGGAGGAGAGGGAAATAGAAAGGAAGAAACAGAGAGACACCTGCAGCTTTGCTTCACCACTTATAAAGCTTCTCCCTGCAGGTGGGCACTTTTTTTTACCCACACCCCAGCCCAGTTATATGAGAGCCATAGAGATCTCCTCATTGCTCTAGGATGGTACTCAGGGTCAGAGGGTCAAACCCCAAAAACCCTCCCATGCAAGGCGGGTGCTGTGTCCCTGAGCCTCCTCCCTGGCCTCACAGTTGTCTTTTTTTTGTTTGTTTGTTTTTTAACATTTATTTATTTATTCCCTTTTGTTGCCCTTGTTTTATTGTTGTAGTTATTACTGATGTTGTTGTTGTTGGATAGGACAGAGAGAAATGGAGAGAAGAGAGGAAAACAGAGAAGGGGAGAGAAAGATAGACACCTGCAGACCTGCTTCACCACTTGTGAGTGACTCCCCTGCAGGTGGGGAGCCAGGGGCTCAAACCGGGATCTTTACATAGGTCCTTGTGCTTTGTGCCACGTGCGCTTAACCCACTGTGCAACCAGCCGACTCCCTTTTTGTTTGTTTTTAAAGAATCATCAAGTGATGATCTGGGAGGTGGCGCAGTGATAAAGCTTTGGACTCTCAAGCATGAGGTCCCAAGTTCAACTCCCAGCAGCACATGTGCCAGAGTGATGTCTGGTTCTCTCTCTCCTAGCTTTCTCATAAATAAATAAAATCTAAAAAAAAATCATCAAGTGATGCCAGCTTGTATCAGATGCTTTTCCCAGGTGAGATTTCACGAGGATCTGTGATCCAGAAGGTCTTCCCCAGCTTTAGAAGGTCTTCCTAGCTTTAGACAAGAACAGACAGGAGGTGGTGGGAGAGGAGCAAAGAACTCCTGTGTGGATTCTGGAGGAGGTGAGAAAATGTCCAAGCTTACTAGAGTGGTGTCTGCTTCTCTCTCAATCTCTCTCTCTCTCTCTTTCTCTCTATTAATAAGTCATCAAGAGGGGCCAAGTGGTGGCACACCTGACTGAGCATACATGTTACAATGTGTAAGAACCCAGGTTCAAGCCCCTGGACACCAACTGCAGGGGGAAAGCTTTGCAAGTGGTGAAGTAGGTCTGTGGGTGTCTCTCTTTCCCCCCCCCCATTTTCTTGTTTTCTGGCTGTCTCTATCCAATAAATAAAGATAACTTTTAAAAATATAAAAATAAATACAATAAAAACTTTGTTAAAAATAAAGTATTTTACAGAGAGAGAGAGAGAAAGAAAAGAAAGTGTCCAGCCAGGCCCCTGCAGGTTGGAAGCTTGGGAACAGTAAGATGGAGGCAGAATGTGAGCTTGCCTCAGAGAAGGGGGACTGGTCTGGGCAGGTCCTTCTTTCCCCTGGGTCCCAGTGTCCTGCCTTGGGTGGATAGGTGGGGGTGTCTGGATCCCAGTCCTACCATCAGACAGGAGAATGCAGACGCTGTACATCCAAGCCAGAACATATGGCAAAAATCAAGAGAACAGTCATGATTAGCCTTGGAAATTGCTTGAATTGCCCATAAAAAAAAAAAAAAAAAAAAAAAAAAGACGTGCGTTTTATACGGAAAACCCTGTAAGGATTCTAGACTGTTCCTGCTTGCCTGGTGCTCACACTGGCTCCCACCGCCCCCCCCTGAGTCCCCCAAATCATAATAGATTGGCTGGTAGATGGGAAAAAGGTCTGGGCTGGGACAGGCAGGCAGGAGGCAGAGCAGGGAGGTCATCGGATGGAGCCATGGGTCATGCCCCCCACTCTCCGTGCCAAAAAGCTACAGGGATTACTACCCTCTGTCAGAATGGCCTGGAAGGGCTCTGCCCTTCAGAAGTCAAGCTGGGACAGCCTCCACAACCCTGGGAGTACCCCACCCTCAATCTACACTGGGGTACAGGACTTTCCCCAGCCTGCTGACCCAGCTGGGATCTTACTCCCCACCCCCTGCGTGGGGCCAGCTCAGCTCAGCTCAGGAATGGGGACCAGCCACTATGGCCCTGTAAGGGGGGAGAGAGCAGCTAACTGGGGCCGTGCCTCAGTTCCTTCCCATGGGCTTCTAGACTGACTCCTACATGGACGAATCACAAAGAGAGACAGTCAAGTTCCAGGGAGAAGATGAGCATTTATTGGGAGAAAGTAAGGACAGAAAAGTAAAAGATACAACAATGGAAATTAAAAAAAAAGATGGCCACCAGGAGCAGCAGATTTGTGATGCAGGCACCGAGCCCCAGCAATAACCCTGGAGGCAAGGAGAGAAAGAAAGAAAGAAAGAAAGAGAGAGAGAGAGAGAGGAAGGAAGGAAAAGAAAAAGGAGAAGAAAGTATAAGCTATGTAGGCATGTAGACCAAAGAGAGGAAGAGAGAGAGTTATGAAGCCCCCCCCCCAAAACTCCTGGTCTTCCCAGCTTTCCGGTCCCTTCAGAGGCAGGGCAGGGCCCTCAGGGGATGATCTCCAGCCTTTGTCTCCGGGGGTCTCATCTGCCTCCATCTGCATGTTGTGGCCTTTGCAGCCAGGGAGGGAGGGAGCTGGGGCAGGACACGCAGACACACTGGGCTTCCTGCAGGGTTCAAGGGAAGGGTGCCGTTTTTCCCTAAGCTGCCCTCCACCAACCCCACAGGCTGGCTTCTTTTTAGGGGCTCAGGGAATCAAGCCCAGGGCCCCCTACATCCTAGGCATGTGCTCTGCCACTGAGAACCCTGAGCCCCAGCAGGACCTCCAACCTGGCTGCGACCTTTTGCCTGTAATGCTGCCCATTTCCTTTCCTCAGATGCCCCAAGTTCACTGTCACCATCCCAGGGCCTTTGTACTGGCTGCTGCTTATGCCTGGGGTACTTCCTGTTTGCAAACTGCCTCTTCTGAGAAGCCTTCCAAAACCTCATCCCAAGTGAGTACATCCACCAGCCCCTCCCATCACAGGAGCCTGTTGTTTCTTCTCTCCTGACTCTCATCTCCTATCACTGTGATGACTACGTGGCCCATGAATGTTTGTTGACTGACTGTATGATGGAGTCCTGGTTTCTGGCAGGCCCCACTCAGGGTAGTGTCCTCTGTGTGCCCCTGTAGTCTGGCCCGGCTGTTCTTGTCCTCATGGGCACATCGCCAGCTCCTCCAGGCCCATGAGGGGCTCCCTGCACCCGCCTGCCCATCCATCCCCATTAGCCGCTGTCCACACCAGGCAGGCGTGAGATCCATTACGGGCACTGACCACTGAACCGTGCTAATGAGGATGTACTCTCAGCGGGCGGCAGGACAGGGGGGCCACCTCACGGAAATCTGAAGTGGGGGGACGGATGCAATCCCTGCTGGGAACTCTGGGGCCATCCCACCCCTGCATGGGGACCCCCTCAGTCAAACTTTAGCTCAAGCTGGGTGGAGGACACATGGATGGGGGTAGGGACTGACGGGACAAGAGAGTGTGCCCTTGCCTGCCCCCCCCCCCATTCTGCCAGTATGTCTGCCATCCTGGTCTATATAAAGCCCCTCTCCACCTCAGCCACCCCCATCACAGTGCTGTGTCATTCAAAGTGGGGGGCAGGGTGCTGGCCTGTGCCTAAACACCCTGGCCTCTCCCTCCTGAGCAGCACAAGGCAAAGTCCCCCGGGGTGGCACTCACTGCTGTCACCTTGGTCCAGGTGGGGACAGGCAGCTCTGATTACAGCAGGGGAGAACAGGTGACACTTGGAGACACCTGCTTCTGAGCCCACAGTCCATCCTGGGAGGGTTTGGAGGAGGTCCCATATCTCCCTGCACCCCAGATGCCAGCCAACCAGCCTACAGTGGGCTTCCTGTCTGTGTGCCCTCCCCCCATGGCAGGACCTGGGCTGGGGGATGGGCAGACAGGGTCTTTCTCCTGGAGATGCTGCCCAGCACCAAGCTGCTGCTCAGGCCACAGCACAACCCCTGTGTGCGCAGGTCTCACACGACCTATCTCTGGGCTCAGCTGCTCTGGGAACAGACAGGTGTCCCGGAAGCTGTCTAGCCTCTGATGGGCTGAGCTGTGGTGCCCAGACCTGCCACAGTGCCCCCCCCATAATCGCTGTATTTTGGAGCAGAAATAAGGCCCCGGGACCTGTGAAGGTCCCTGTCGTACAAGGGGTCCCCTCCCTGGTCCCTCCTCCTGCACAGAGAAGCAGAGGCTAGAAACCCAGGGACAGCGCTTGGTCTCAAGCTGAAATGATTCCTTAAGTAGCGACTGTTCCAGGGGTACGGGGAGAGGGGTAAAAGGTGGGGCACCCTTGCAGGGAAGCGCCCCCACACTTTGAAGCAAAGCAGGTTCCTGGGCCAGAAGAGTGAGCTTTTCTGAGCTGGGACAGAAAGTCTCCAAAACTCTCCCGTGATGCTGAGTGGGAACTCCCCCCCACACCCCAGGGGCAGGAGGGGCTGGGCCAGAAGCTGGCATTTCACCCATCTCTGCCCTCAGTCTCTGTTTGGAGGTCAGTTTGTGTTTATATGGCCAGGGGATCAAAGCCAGGGCTTCACACCTGCACGCTGAGCCGCCTCCCCACCCCTTTGTTTTCTTTGTTAGGAGAGAGAGAAGAAAGCACTGATCCCCTCCCCCACCCAGCCACTCGCTGTCCCTAGTGCTCTGCTGTGGTCCTGGGTTTGAGACTGTGAGGAGAGAGCTTGTCACTGAGCACCCTCCCTCACAGACTGGGCTTCTGCCTCTTCTGTGTCATCAGAATCATTGAAAACTTGACTAAGAAGGGGCTGGGGGTGCTCACCCGGGAGAGCGCACACTCGACCCTGCACAAGGACCCGGGTCCACACCCCACCCTGGAGCTCCACACAGGCCACCAGGGGAGGCTTCCCGAAAGGCAGAGTGGTTCTGCCTCTAACTGAAACTGAAGCTGGAGGTGGGGTGTGGTGGGGGAGCGGGGGTCTGCCAGGAGCAGCGGCACCAAGCCAGCACGAGGCCCCGCTGTAAATAAACCAGCAGATAGACAAGGGTCAGGAGACAGCTGGCCCACTAGAGCTCAGACTCTACTCCTGTGTGAAGCCCAGCACCTCAGGGGAGCACCATGAACACCTCCAGGGATGCCAGAGGGGCCCTGTGCTGTCTCTCCCACCCCCCCCACCTCCCCTGAAGACAGACTAGAGGGCCGGCAGCTGGGCAGGTGGGAGGCCCTGGTTCATGCTCCAGCCACCATTGAGAAATAGACTCAAAACCTGTTCAGGTCTCTGTTGCACCTGGCTCTCTCTACACAGGCGCCCCGGCCAGGTGGGTACAGGGGCTCCCCCAGCACCGGGCTGGATCCTGCTCTTCTGCTGCTTAGTGGTTGAAATCAAGAGGGGCCACCTGTGTGCGGTGTGTCGCTGGAAGGCCTTCAACCCTCAACCCCTGTCCCAGGCCCCCCCCCCAACACACAGAAACACAGCAAGCGCTCAGTGAGCCTGGCTGAATGAGCGATGGGGGTGTAAGTGCAGTGGGTCCCCTCTGCCTGCCTGTGAGCGAGTGAGGGGACAGAGGCAGAGGCGGCAGGCAGGGACAATGCTGGAGCCGGCAGGCCCTGCTCCTAGTCCTGGACGAGGAGAGTGGAGGGTGGCAGGTCAAGCCTGGGTCTGACACCCCCAAGTGTACTCCAAAGTCTCTGCAGCCCCCACCCCCACTCCCACCCAATCCCCGCTCCCCCCCCCCCCACTCGCCTTGAGCCCAACGATCTGGTGGTATTGGCTGTACTTTGGCGCCCTCTGGTGGCCACTATGGGTAGCTCCCTCCAGCACCTGCGCCTCCTTAGTTTCCCAGCCCTGCAGTGAGGTGTTCCACCCCGGTTCCATGGCTGCCAGTTCTTAGCAACATCGCCCCGCCAGATATTCATCGGGATGCGGCATCATCTAAGCTCATTTCCCACGTCTACACTCGACCGGACCTGCCAATATACGCGGATATCTTCGCCCACCCTGTCCAACGCTTGATGTCTCGTCACCCAATCTGGTCCCCTACGCCTACACTGAACTTCTCTGTTCCAGACTCTTGGAAACAGAGTTGGCAGTCAGCTGAGAGGTAAAGAACAAACAGCTCATCACAGACCCCTGCAAGCGTCAACCCGGCTTTGACCTAGCACGTTATGATCGGGCCCTCCTCAATCGCTATCGAACAGGCCATGGCCGGTGCGATGTTCCATCGCTGGGGAGCCAGAGACGACCCGAACTGCCCCTGCGGCTCCAGACAGACTATGACCCACATAGTCAACGACTGCCACCTCTCCAGATTCAAAGGAGGTCTCGAAACTTTACATCAGGCTCAACCTGACGCTGTTGACTGGCTACGGAAGAAGGGCAAACGCTAGAAGAAGAAGAAGTGAGGCGGAGCCAGGCTAGGCACCCCCAACACGCAGGACCGGCTCCCAGAGATCGGGGCTCACCAGCCTGGGCTTTCTAGGTCCCTTCCTGCTCCCCCGTGGTCCCTGTCTGGGTAGTCTCATGTCACAGGATGTCCCTGTCATCCTGAGGAGGAGTTGCAGAGAGCAACCTCAGAGTTTCTGGGGGCAAGAGGGTGGGGGCTCCTGTGGGTAGGGAGGGGCCTCCCGGACCACCAGCCATGCCCAGGCACCAGCACAGTGTGCACCCTCCCTGATAGAGCATGGGCAGGTGGCTGAGGGCAGAGGGTGAGCAGGAGCACAGCAGAGGGGCGGGCAGGGGTCTCATAAGCTGCCTTACTTTCTGCACATCTGCATAGAAACTACCGCTGCCAAAGGGGAAAAGCTACACGACAGTGAAGCAGGGCTGCAGGGGTCTCTCTGTCTCTCTCCCTCTCTCTCTCCCCCACCACTCTCAATTTCTCTCCATCTCTATCCAATAATAAAGAAATAACGTTTTAAAAAGAAGACAAGAACTACCTCGGGAGTCAGGCGGTAGCGCAGTGGATTAAGTGCGGGTGGCACAAAGCACAAGGACCCTCTTAAGAATCCCTGTTCGAGTCCTCCGATCCCCACCCGCAGGGGGAGTCGCTTCACAGGCGATGAAGCAGGTCTGCAGGTGTCTTTCTCTCCCCCTGTTTTCCCCTCCTCTCTCCATTTCTCTCTGTCCTATCCAACAACATCAATAACAACAATAACTACAACAATAAAACAAGGGCAATAAAAGGGAATAAATAAATATTAAAAAACTACTTCCGGGACTCCAGACTGTTCATCCTGCGTCTTCATATTCCCGCAACCCCAAAGCACTAGAAAGCTGGTGTGCAAGCAGAGCTGGGGGGAGGAGAGCAACCCCAGCAAAGCAACCAGCTCCAGGAGGCAGTGCTGGGGCGCCCTCTGGTGCCCACAAGGCAGCTCTGCAGCCCCCAGAAGACTAAATTCGATCTCCTGATGCCCCAGTCCAGTACCGGCCCCTGGCCCCCCAGGCCCCACCCTGGATTTGCAGCTCCTTCCCTCCCTAGAACTTGATGGCCTGCATTCCACCCCCCAGCACCCTCCGTGCCCCCCTGGGACCCTGCCGGGCTGTGGTCCCTTCAATCTCCTCATCACGGGGGCCACGGTGGACACAAAAAGCAGCCCCACAGAGGATGGGGGGGCATATCTTCCAGCCCGCAGGGACAGATAGGGCACTTGGGTGAGTGGGGTGGCCCAAGGGTGGGAAGCATGTGTCCTGGGAAACTTGGTGGCCAGACTGTCACTATGGATGAGAAGCCGGGGGTCTGAATGTCTTTGGGTCAGGCCAGGCTTGTGGGTTGGGTCCAGTGCCCCCACCTGGACCACACAGCAGCAGGTGGGTGCTCTGCACAGGCCCCGCAGAAGCGGTGCCCAGCGAGCCCAAAGATGGGGAGAGGTGGGGAGGTTAGAACTGTGAGCAGCCCCAGGAGCTGGGGAGACAGCATTCATTCTAAGGGGAGATACAGAGAGGCAGGGACTGGGCAATGGCGTAGCCGACTGAGCACACACATTATCACATGCGGGAACTTGGGTTTGAGGCCCTGGTCCCTACTTGTACCAGGGAAGCTTCACAAATAGTGAAGCACCTTTCTCTCCCCCTCTCTGTCTTCCCCTCCTCTCTCCATTTCTCTCTGTCCTATCCAACAACAATGACATCAATAACAACAATAACTACAACCATAAAACAACAAGGGCAACAAAAGGGAAGAAATAAATATAAAAAAGGTTATAAAAAAGATTTTTAAAAAGTCAAGATTCAATGACGATATCAATAACAACAATAGTAACTACAACAGCAATAAATAAAAAATAAGAAAAGAAAGAAGGAAGGAAAGATAGAAGGAAAAAGAATAAGAGGGCCGGGGAGACAGCATAATGGATCTGCAAAAAGACTTCCAGGGAGTTGGGTGGTAGCGCAGCAGGTTAAGCGCACGCACGCAAAGCGCAAGGACTGTGTCAGGATGCCAGTTCAAGCCCCCGGCTCCCCACCTGCAGGGGAGTCGCTTCACAAGCAATGATCTGCAATTGTCTCTCTTTCTCTCCCCCTCTCTGTCTTCTCCTCCTCTCTCCATTTCTCTCTGTCCTATGTAACAACGATGACATCAATAACAACAACAATAACTAAAACAATAAAAAAGGCAACAAAAGGGAATAAATAAATATTTTAAAAAAGACTTCCATGCCTGAGGCCCCCAGATCCCAGGTCCAATCCCCAGCACCACCATCAGCAAGAGCTGAACAGTGCTCTGATCTCTGTATCTTTCCCTCTGTATCTCTCTCATTAAAAAAAATAATAAAGGGAGTCGGGCTGTAGCACAGCAGGTTAAGCGCATGTGGCACAAAACGCAAGGACTGGCGTAAGGATCCCAGTTGGAGCCCTGGCTCCCCACCTGCAGGGGAGTCGCTTCACAAGCAGTGAAGCAGGTCTACAGGTGTCTATCTTTCTCTCCCCCTCTGTGTCTTCCCCTCCTCTCTCCATTTCTCTCTGTCCTATCCAACAACGACGACAACAATAATAACTACAATAAAACAACAAGGGCCACAAAAGGGAATAAATAAGTAAATATTTAAAATAATAATAAAATAAAATAAAGTAAATAGGGGCCAGGTGGTGGCGCACCTGGTTTAGTGCACATGTTACAGTGCTCAAGGACCCAGTTTGAGCCTTCTGTCCCTACCTGCAGGAGGAAAGCTTTGTGAGTGGTGAAGCAATGTTGCAGGTCTCTGTATCTCTACCTCTCTATCACCCCCTTCCCTCTCCATTTCTGGTTGTCTTTATCAAATAAATAAATTAAAAATTTTAATTGTATAAAATAGTTTTAGTTCTCAAGATGAAAGTTACTTTTTTATTTATCTTCACCACTCCCATCAGCAAAGGTCTGTGTCCCCATCCCCACCCCCACAGAATGCCACTACGTTTCTTCCACAGTCTTGGAAATAGGTTGACTTCCCCCCCCCCATTTGTATGCTCAATTCTCTACATCTGCATCTGAGTGAAACCATTCTGTAGTGTCCTTCACCTCCTTACTGGCTTCACTGAGCATCCTCTTACTCAGTTCCATCTACTTTATCTCAAAGGACACAATATCACCTTTTATTATTATTATTATTATTATTATTATTATTATTATTATTACTGAATAATAGTCCATTGAGTATATGTCCCACTCCTTTCTTTTTTTTCTATTTTTCAATCTTTTTTAAAGATTTTAAAAAAATATTTATTTATGGGAGTCGGGCAGTAGTGCAGCGGGTTAAGCGCACGTGGCACAAAGGCAAGGACCAGTTAGGATTCTGGTTCAAGCCCCTGATTCCCCACCTTCACAGTCGCTTCACAAGCGGTGAAGTAGGTCTGCAGGTCTCTCTGTCTCTCTTCCTCTCTATTTCCCTCTTCTCTCTCAATTTCTCTCTGTCTCTATCCAATAACAAATAAATAAATAAATAAAAATTTAAAAATATTTATTACCTTTTGTTGCCCTTGTTTTATTGTTGTAGTTATTATTGCTGTTGCTGGATAGGACAGAGAGAAATGGAGAGAGGAGGGGAAGACAGAGGGGGGGAGAGAAAGATAGACACCTGCAGACTTACTTCAACGCCTGTGAAGCGACTCCCTGTAGGTGGGGAGCCGGGGGCTCGAACCAGGATCCTTACATCCATCCTTGCACTTTGCGCCACGTGCACTTAACCTGCTGCGCTACTGCCCGACTCCCCCCCCCCCTTCTAATTCAATCATCTGTTGAATGACATTTTGGTTGTTTCCAGGTTTTTGCTATTGTGAATAAAGCTGCTGTGAACATGGGGGTGCACACATCCCTTCGAATCAGTGTTGTTATCTTTAGGGTAAATGCCTAGCCGTGCAGCTGCTGGGTCCTGTGGCATTTCCGTCTGTGTTTGTGTAAGGATTCTCCACACTGTTCTCCAGAGTGGCTGCACCAGTCCACACTCCCAGCAGCAGTGCAGTAGAGCTCCTCTCTCTCCACGTCCTCTCCAGCACTGACCTTCTCTTGTCTAGTGATGGAGCCCATTCTCACAGGTGTGAGGTGGAACCTCAGTGTGGTTTCAATTTGCATTTCTCTGGTGCTGAGTGAATGGAAGCATGCCCAAATATGTCTGTGGGCCATGTGTCTCTTCTTTAGAGAACCATCTATTTATATCTTCTGCCCACTAAGTAAAATATTTTTGAAAAGACAAAATGGGTGCCAATGGTGGTGGATTCCTCTTGCAGAAAGTGAGCCCAGCGATAACCCTGGTGGCAAGAAAGACAGGAAGAAAGAAAGAAAGGAGGAAAGAAAGGGGGCCAGGTGGTGGCGCACCTGGTTAAGTGCTCACATTACAGTACATGAGGATCTAGGTTCAAACCCCTCATCCCCACCTGCAGGGGAAAGTTTCACAAGTGGTGGAGCAAAGCTGCAAGTGTCTCTCTGTCTCTAACCCTCTCTTTCTCCCCATTCCCTCTTAACTTCTCTCTGTATCTACTCAATAATAATTAAATTAAAATATTTAAAAGAAGAAGAGGGGGGTCAGGCAGTAGCACAGTGGGTTAAGCACACATGGCACAAAGCTCAAGGCACAGCGTAAAGATCCCAGTTCAAGCCCCAACTCCCCACCTGCAGGGGGTCACTTCACAAGCAGTGAAGCAGATCTGCAGGTGTCTTTCTCTGCCTTACCCTCCTCTCTCCATTTCTCTCTGTCCTATCCAACTACAACGACATCAATAACAACAACAACAATAATAATAACCACAACAACGATAAAAACAACGGCCAACAAAAGGGGACAAAATAGCTTCTGGGGGCCGGGTGGTGGTGCTCCTGGTTGAGCGCACATGTTACAGTGCGAAAGGACCCAGTTTCAAGCCCCCAACCCCACCTGCAGGGGGAAAGCTTCACAAGTGGTGAAGTAGGGCTGTAGCTGTCTCTCTGTCTCTCCTACTTACTCACCCCTCCTCTCAATTTCTGACGGTCTCTATCCAATAAATAAATAAATATAATAAAGAAACTTCTCATTAAAGAAAAAAATAGCCTCCAAGAGCAGTGGATTCGTGGTGCAGGCACCGAGCCCCAGAAATAACCCTGGAGGCAAAATAAATAAATCAATAGTAAATAATAAAAAGAAGAAAGAAGGAGGAGGAGAAAGAAAAAGATAGCTTTGGTGCTGTGAACACTTTCACTCTCTGTCTCTGTCTAAAATGATGATGATGATGATGATGATGATGAGGAGGAGGAGGAGGAGGAGGAGGAGGAGGTGGAGGAGGAGGAGGAGGAGGAGGAGAAGGTCCCCTTAGCTGACTAGGGAAATAACTTAGCTAGAAGAGTATCAGGCTTGCTTGTCTGAGATTCAAGGTTCGAGCCCCAGTGCTGCAGTATCAGAGTGGCACTCTGGCCGCTCTCTCTTTTACTGTCTACTTCTGTTTTATGTAAAGCCCCTTGCTTTTTCATAATGAATAAATTTACCTTACGGGAGTCGGGCGGTAGCCCAGCGGCTTAAGCGCACGTGGCGCAAAGCGCAGGGACCAGCGTAAAGATCCCGGTTTGAGCCTCCGGCTCCCCACCTGCAGGGGAGTCGCTTCACAGGCGGTGAAGCAGGTCTGCAGGTGTCTATCTTTCTCTCCCTCTCTCTGTCTTCCCCTCCTCTCTCCATTTCTCTCTGTCCTATCCAACGACGACGACATCAATAACAACAACAATAAGAAGAAAAAAAAAAAAAAAACTTGAGGAGCCTCTGCAGGGAAAGGGGACTGTAGGAAGGCAGCATGGGGGGGAGAATTTCTGGACTGGAGACAGTCATCACTGCCACAGCGCCTGACTTGACATGCACGTGGCCCTGATTCAAGCCCAGGCACCATATGGGAGGTGTAATAGCACCAGAGGAAGTTCCAGGACTGTGGTGTCTCTAAAATGTGCATGGCAGGGGGCAGGTGCAGAAAGAGAGAAAGGAAGAAAGCCAGAAAGCAAAGCTTCTCCACTCTGCAGCGAGGCTGCCCTCAGCTGACTTCCATCACTTCTGAGCCAGGTCCTGTGCTGTGGGAACCATGTGCTCTTTATCACCACAGAGTGCCTGAGCTGTGGCCTGCTAACTTCCCCATTTTACAGAAGGGGAAACTGAGGTTCAGTTGCCTGACTGAAGCCCAGCAGGGAGGACATGCATCCTGACCATCAATGGCCAGGTGGGAACACTTGATCTGACCAGGAGTCTGGAGGTGGGAGTGTGGAAGTAGATCCTGTGGGACTCTGGCCACAGCACTGCCTGGGCCTGCCAGGTGGGGGCGCTCAGACTGTCCACAAGACTTTTTTTTTTTTTTTACCAGAGCACTGCTCAACTCTGGCTTATGGTGGTGTGGGGGATTGAACCTGGAACTTCAGAGCCTCAGACATGAGAGTCCCTTTGCATAACCATTATGTTATCTATCCCCACTCCTGTCCCCAAGTCTTAAGAGAAATGGAAAATGGGGATTTGGGGCCAGGGAGTCTACAAACAACATTGCAACATATTCTCAAGCCAGAGGCCCCAGAAGCCTCAGGTTCAATCCCCAGGATCACCAATACCCAGTGCTGTGGTCAAAGCAAATGAGACCTCAGAAGCTTCCAGAGCAAGGATGCCTGAGAGGGACACGGGGCTCCTGACAGGGCAGCAGCCAGCAAGTACAGGGTGCTGCTGTGGGAAGGAGAGCTGGTGCTGCCCCAGGGCCTGGCTGTATCTCTGGGACCATCAGAGGGGTGAGCCAGAGGCGGGGGGAGGGGGGCAGAGGTCCTCCCTGGACAGAGCCCTGCAGCCAAACAGGGAAGGTTGGACACCGATCTCCCAGGCCCAAACTGGACACAGCTGGTGCCCACTAACTGCTGATGGAGGGAATGTGTGAGCCTGTGCCCCGCCCACCCTTGCTGGCTCCTGGTTAAAAACCCCCAGCTGGAGTTCCCGGAGCTGGCAGCATGGCCACCGACAACCCTGTGAGTCCTCCTTAGTGTCTCTCCTGCAGGGAAGGCTTGGCAGGGACAGCCAGGCCAGGCCTCAGGCTCACCTGATGCTTTCTTTGCTCAGGCCAGAGAGAGTAGACTGCCGGCCTGGGGGGAGGAGGAGGAGGCCAGAGCAGAGGCATCCATGGGAGAGGGACCCGAGACCCCCAACTCTGACACCCAGGCCTGGGGGAAGAAGGCTGAGAGTGGGGGTGCTGCAGGTGTCACGCTGGAGCTGAACCCTCTGATGACCAGGTGGGCAGGGCCCTGCCCATGGCCTCAAGAGACCCCTTCCCTCTCTCCCCTGCCCCAAGGCTCCTCCCCAGACTCAGGCCCACGCTTCCTGTGGGCCTCACACACCCCCAAGATTCTGTGGTGAAGGCCACCAGCCTCCCAGAAAGAACAGTGGGTCCCAGTGACCATGGGGAGGGGCCGTGTCCCCTGCCACCTCCCAGCTTCTGTCCTTGAAAGGGAGGATGCCCTGCCTGCCCGAGGGTACTGGGGGGCTCTCTGCTTTCTGCTGGTCACACACCCTCCCCAACAGCTGGGCTCTGTGGTTCTTCAAGAATGAGCGCAGCCGGGCCTGGAGGGAGAACCTGCAGATGGTCACCAGGTTTGACACGGTGGAGGACTTCTGGGCGTGAGTGTCTGCCCTGTGGAGGCTGGGTCCAGGAGCCTCCCCCCACTGCTGCACCCCAGAGAGTACACCCCAAGGCAGGAGGAGAGAGCCTTTTGTGTTTTCTGGGGGTGGGGCTTGTGTGTTGGGGGGTCTTATTGAGGATAAAGAGGCTCTTGGGGGCTGTGCTCAGGCCCCGCGGAAGGCTCTGTGGGCTGAGGGGACCAGGAGAAGCGAGGCCCTGAACTGGGCTCTGCCAGGAGCAGCTGTGAGGCTGGTGGGTGCCTCACCCTCTGAGCTTGTCTGGGCCACAGAGCAAAGGCCAGGCTGTCTCAGCGTGTCCCCTGGTCCCCACAGGAGGGGACCTGAGAAGGTCCCTGTGAACCTCGCCCCGGGCTCAGGCAGCAGGGCCTTAGAGGTGGGTGGGCTCCGAGGGGGTGGATGTCAGGGTTGGAGGAGACAGCAGGGAGAGAATCCCGGAGGAGGGGCCCAGAGGCAGTGGGCCTGGGAGGTAACGGGGTGAGGCTACTGACAGCAGAGCCTGAAGGCAGGCCCTCTGTCCAGGTTGTACAACAACATCAAGCTGCCCAGCAAGCTCTCCCCGGGTTGCGACTATGCCCTGTTCCGGGTGAGTTCTGCTTCCCCAGGCCCAGGACACAGGGCCTGCTGCAGCCCTCCTGTCAAGGGGTCTGTGGTTGGGGAGCCGGTGGGGGACTCCTCCCCCAGCCCAGGAACTGTCTGCCTGGGCTGGCTCCGACCCCGCCCACACCTCCAACTCCTCCCACCCAACCCGATCACGCCCACAAGATGGCCCCGCCCACATAACTGGCCCCTCCCATCCCTGCAGTCCAGGCAATCCAGGCTTCCTTAGGGACCCCAGTTAAGCTCTGGGCTCTGGGCTCTGGGCTCAGTGTAGGGAGCCAGCTTGGAGGAGCAAGTACAAACAGGGAGGGATGGGCACCCACTGAGGGTTGGGAGCAGGGCCATGGAGGGTGTCTGGGCTCCACTTCCCTGCATCCTGCCCCCAGGATGGCATCGAACCCATGTGGGAAGACAGCAGCAATAAGCGGGGTGGCCGCTGGCTGGTGAGCCTGGCCAAGCAGCTGCGCCACTTGGATCTGGACCGCCTGTGGTTGGACACGGTGAGGGGGAGCAGGGCAGGGCTGCGGGGCGTCCCCTGGGCTCAAGGCTGGTGGGGGCAGCCCTGGTGGCCCTGAGGTAGGCCTCCCCCTCACCTCCGCCCTGGGCCCCCAGATGCTGTGTCTGATCGGGGAGGGCTTTGGGGACTATGGCCCAGACGTATGCGGGGCTGTTGTCAACATCCGCACCAAGGGAGACAAGATCGCGTTGTGGACGCGGGAGGCCGACAGCCAGGCCAGCGTGATGCACATCGGGTGAGGGCCACTGCCCCTTCCTGCTCCGGAGGGGGTGAGCGAGGGCCGCTGTCTGCAGGACAGACTCCTCACATCTTTTGGCAAAGGAGCTGGGGTCCCTGGTCATCTCCCCACCACCCCTGCTAATTGTCTCTCACCCTGCCTGCTCCCCAACTCCAGGCGAGTCTACAAAGAACGCCTGGGTCTCTCCATGAAGGCTACCATTGGGTACCAGGCCCACGCAGACACGGCCACCAAGAGCAACTCACTGGCTAGGAACAAGTTTGTGGTCTAACAGGCCTGGAGCTGTGTGTGTGTGTGTGTGTGTGTGTGTGTGTGTGTGTGTGTGTGTGTGTCCGTGTGTGTCTGTGTGTGTAATAGGGGTCTGGGGTTCACCCCCCCCCCATCCTTCCTAGTAGGACGTTCGGGCCAGCAGGTAGCCTGGTTCTTGCTTGTCCTGGAATGAATAAAAGCCGTCTCCTGTGAGTTGGGGTCCAGCTCTTGGGTACAGTGGGGGCAGCCTGAGGACTCAGCAGAGAGCAGGAGGAGGCCTCTGGGTTTCTCCTGTATCCAGTTTAGTGTTGTTCCAGACATTTCTGGGACAAGGAAGGTTAAAATGAAAGAGGACAAGAAGGGTCAGGCCGTGGTAACTTGGTTGGGCACACATGGTACCATGCTGAGGACCTGTGTTTGAGCCCTTGCTCCCCACCTACAGGAGAAAAAAAGCTTCACTAGTGGTGATGCTGGTCTGCAGGTGTCTTTCTCTCTCCCTCTACCTCCTCCTCCCCTCTCAATTTATCTGTCCTATCTAATAAAATATAACAAAAACAAGAGGGGAAAATGGCCATCAGAACCAGTGGAATTGTAGTGCTAACAGCGAGTCCCAGCAATAACCCTGGGGGTGGGGGTGGGTACTCCAAGAGCATCAGGTACTATGACCTAGCAGTCACTCAGTGCCACCAGGGACAGGATTCAGGGTCTCTGACACTGGGCTAGAATTCAGTGACATGAGCAGGGGACTCTCTGTGATCACTTGCTATGGAATGACTTGAATGAGATTTGTAGCCTTGGAGTCTGTTTCCAGAACCTTCCTTCAAGTGGCTGGGCCTGGGTCCCTGGATTGTTCCTCTCAGCCAAGGTTTGGAAGGTTCAAGGCAAAGACCCTTTGTGCTACTGAGAGATGTGGGGGTAGAGAGAGACAGCCCCCTCCTCAGTCGTGGCAAGGTGTTTGGGCCTCCCCTGACCCTGGGCAGGCTGCCAGGGAAGTGGCACCTGTGGCCAGGTCCAGTGAGGACGCTGTGGTCACCCTCCCCACCCCCTTCTGCTGGAGGTGGAGTAACTGGAAGATGATGCTGAAGCCCCTACTGATCCTCTTAAGAAATAACAATCCACATAGTCTGGGGGGTGGCACAGTGGATAAAGCATTGGACTCTCAAGTATGAGGTCCCAAGTTCAATCCCCGGCAGCACATGTACCAGAATGATGTCTGGTTCTTTCTCTATCTTTCTCATAAATAAAATAAAAAGGTTATTTTTAAAAAACAAAAGAAATATCAATCCTGTGGAAGTTGGGTGGTAGCGCAGAGGGTTAAGTGCATGTGGCGCAAAGCACAAGGATCGGTGTAAGGAGCCCAGTTCAAGCCCCCCAGCTCCCCACCTGCAGGAGAGTCGCTTCACAGGCAGTGAAGCAGGTCTGCAGGTGTCTATCTTTCTCTTCCCCTCTCTGTCTTCCCCTCCTCTCTCCATTTCTCTCTGTCCCATCTAATAACGATGACATCAATAACTACAACAATAAAAACAAGGGCAACAAAAGGGAAAATAAATATATATAAAAAGTCTTTGGAGGGAAATGGAAATGAGGTGTTTTTTTTTAATGAGTTTCAAAGTGAACTTCAGTTGTAGTTAAGTCTCCTGCAGTCCTTGCTGTGATCTCTCGTGAGGCCCCCAAGTTCCAAGGAGCCCCACTAGAGCCCAAGGGTGGCCTGAAAACCAGGGAAGGGTAAGACTGGGGGCCTTCGGGAGTCGGGAGGTAGCGCAGCAGGTTAAGCGCAAGTGGCGCAAAGTGCAAGAACGGCTTAAGGATCCCGGTTCGAGCCCTGGCTCCCCACCTACAGGGGAGTCACTTCACAGACGGTGAAGCAGGTCTGCAGGTGTCTTCTCTCCCCCCTCTCTGTCTTCCCCTCCTCTCTCCATTTCTCTGTCCTATCCAACCAACAAAGACGACATCAATAACTACAACAATGAAAAAACAAAGGCAACAAAAGGGAAAAGAAATATTAAAAAGCGGCCGAGTGGTGGCGCACCTGGTTGAGTGTACAAGTTAAAAAAAAAAACAAAAAACAAGGGCAACAAAAGGGAATAAATAAATAAAATAAATATTAAAAAAAAAAAAGACTGGGGTCCTTCAACCGCTCAAAGGGGAGTATGAGCCCGTGAGTGAGCTTCATGCCCTTGGCAAACAATGGACAGGAAGCAGCGGGTGCCCATGACTGGGTCTGAACCAATGCAGGAGCCCTGGGCTTGTACCTCGGACGTGGGTCATGCTTCACTCCATAAAATACTACACGTGCGTTCCGAACACGTCCTTGTCACCAGCCGCCTCCGGGACTGGGCCTCAACAGCAAAATCGGGAATTGAGGTCACTGACCTCAGCATCGTGGAGGAACCCGGTGTCCTTGATGCCGGGGCTTTGCAGCGCCAGCGGCCAGTGGGCCTGAAGGACGCTGGGCAGCTCCCTGCAGCAAGGCTCGGGGGCGGGGCCAGAGGGGGGCCCATGGAATACAGACTGGGAGAAACGGAGCCGGTACTTGATGTGGGCGTGGCCTCGCAGGGGGCGTGGCCATGGCGTACAAACGCCCATGGAAGTTGAGAGTGGTGAGCCGCCTGGGGGCGGGGCTTATCTGGAGGCGGAGTCTGGAGAGCCGGCTAGGAGGGGGATTAGCGGGCAGGGGCGGGGCCTAGGCGGGGACGAAGCCGCGGGCGGGGGCGGGGCCGGGCGTGCAGCAGCTCCGGCTGGGGAGCTGGCGGGCGGTCGCGCGCGGAGCGTGGCGGTCCGGGCGCCGGGGGCGGTCCCTGCGGGGCGGGCGGGGCCCGACCGGCGCTCTGTGTGGCCGCGGCCATGAAGCCGCAGCCGCCGGGCTAGGCCCGGGGCGGCTGTAGCCCAGGGCGCCCGCACAGGGCTGCGCCCGGGTCCCCGACTCCGGTTGCGGGGCCGGCGGGCCGCCGCTCACCATGCCCGGCAAGCACCAGCACTTCCAGGAACCCGAGGTCGGCTGCTGCGGGAAATACTTCCTGTTTGGCTTCAACATCATCTTCTGGGTGAGCGCGCGCCGGGTCTCGGGCCCCGCGCCGGGGGAGGCGACAGGGGGTGCAGCCCCCCCACCACCACGGAGACCCCTCCCCGCCGCCGGCGCTGGGGCTCGGCCCGCGCGTCGCCCACCCCCGGACCTGGCGGAGGAGCGAGGGGGAGGCCGGGATTGCAGGGGGCGGACCCAGCCATGGCGGGGTGTGCGGGGAAGGGAAGGTGGCTCCTTTTCCTTAAAGGCCTGGGGGCATGCTTGGTGCAGGTGTCCCCTCCCCCAGTCCACCCAAGGGGAGGGCAGTTTCCGCCTGGGGGAGGATTGATCTCCACTCCTGCCCTCCCCCCCCACCAGCTCCCGGCCTGGCATCTCCCTTAAGCTCCGGCAAAGAGGGATGGGTCAGAGCCCCCCCCCCCACTGGCATAGCTTAGCTCCCTGGAGCGCTTGGAGTCTCAGCCCAGGGATGAGGACCGTGGGAGGGGACCTCCTGGGCCTGGCCTTGGGAGACGGAATTCTACATTCCACAGCTGTCAGAACCCAAGTGGACCGGGTGCCTCCCCACCCCTGTGCCTCCTGGGGTGGCACCCGGGCCTCTGAGTCCTGCCAAGTCATCTTTCTCTTCTCCCTCCCCCAAGCCCTCTCCTGGGCTGCAGCCTCTGCAGTGAGCTCCAAGGACCAGTCCCATTTGGGGAATCAGGTTCTCAATTCAGGCAGGATGGGTGAGTGGCCCTGCCCTCACCCCAGCAGTCACCGGTGGGGATCGGGGAGTGGGAGGCCAGTCTGTGGCAGCCCAGCCGTCAACTGGTGGGCGGGTCACTTCTCTCTGCACCTGAGCTTCATTGCCTGAGGGAGGTGGGGGCAGTCTGCCCCTGGCTTAATCATTCTTGAAGCTAGCTTGTCAGAACTGGCCCAGAGAGAGCAAGCCCCATCAGTCTAGGGTCACACAGCCAGCTGTAGAAGGAGAAAACAGAGAGAGAAGACTGAGTAGAGGGAACCCTGAAATCCAGGTTGGGGACGGGCAGGCACTGGTGGTTAAAGTTGGAGGTTTATGCTGAGCTTAGTGGGGACTTCACCATGGGCCTGGGGCTGGTAGGCTGGTGGGCTTTTGTCTGGAGACACCAGGAAGGAGGGATGAGGGGCAGGGCTTGAAGGTGGGGGCATCAGGTAGGGAGACTGGGACCAAGCTGTTGGGGGGTGGGGGAGAAGGAAAGGCCCAGGGAAAGTTTTAAGGCTGCATTGACAGGACTGGTGTCACTTGGGGTGGGGCTGGGGGCAGAGGGAGAGACTCAGGTTTGGGCTAAGGTGGCATAAGGGAGATTTGGGTTTAGTTTATTTATTTATTTTGCCATTTACTAAACCATCCACCAGGAGATGCTCCAAGGTCATAATCCCTCTGTGGTGTCCTGACTACTCCAGGGTGCTCTCTACCTGGGTCAGGCCCCTGGATTTTTTAAAAAGTATTTTGGGGTCTGGAATCCCCCTTTCTGCTCACTGTGGCTCCCCTAGGCTGGGGTGCAAGCTCCCTGAGGGCTGGTGGTTTCACCTGATGGGTGGTTTTCAGCATCAAGCAGAACCTGGGAGGGTTTGGGGAAAGGAGGGATCCTTAATCCAAGCGGTGACTACCGGACAGGAAGGGGGGCACTAAGTTCGCAGTGGAGGAAGGAGAAAGTGGGGAGGGGGGTCCCTAGCCATCTAAAAGGTCATGGCTTGAACCAGGCAAGTGGGGGGGGAGTGGTTTCAATCCCAGCCCCCAGTGCGGGGGAGGAGGAAAGGAAACTTCTAGAGCAAGAATACAACAGTGGGAGGAGCTTAGGGCCCTGGGGAAGCCCGGAGCTGGGTGGGTGGTCAGGGGTGGAGCTGACCTTGGCCGAGTGCTGGGGGCTGGTGCCTGTAGACAAAGTAGGTGTCTGGGAGAGGCCCAAGAGATGGGGTCGCGGCGGGACTCGGCCAGCAGGGGGCGCTCTCCCTGTGAACCAAGCATCCAGCGATCTTCCTAGCGCCAGGCAGCTGCTCAGAGTTGAGGCAGGGTGGCCAGTGGCGTTGCCAAGTCGTGGCAGAGCCGGTGCCGGATGTTTTCTAGTAGTGGGCCCGGGCCAAGGGCCCTTAAGAGCTGAGACTCTTCTGCTTTGAAGGTCCTTCCCTGCTCCAGTTCGGGGTTCCTGGAAGGGGCCTCTGATGGCCATCTCGGAGTCGGGCAGGGGTTCAGTTCTTCCATGCTGTGCCCATGGAAAAGAGCATTGAGATGGAGCCGCTGGAAGTTGGGAGGCCCCAGGTCCCATGGACAGCCCTTCCCCCAACTTCCCTCCTCCCCCGGCTTCCTGAAGAGCCCAGGTTCGGGGAATTGGGGCCTCCATGGCTGAGAGGCTGAGCAGAGACCCTGTGGCCCACTCTGGGGCTCTTTGCCTGGCTCTTGTAGGTGCTCGGGGCCCTGTTCCTGGCTATTGGTCTCTGGGCGTGGGGTGAGAAGGTAAGTTGGGGGAGGCGGGCTGGGGCTGACTGGGGCCCACAATTTGGGAGAGTCAGCCCCTCACCTGAACTTGCTGCCCTCCTCCCCTCCACCCCCAGGGTGTTCTTTCCAACATCTCGGCGCTGACGGACCTGGGAGGCCTTGACCCTGTGTGGCTGTTCGTCGTGGTTGGGGGTGTCATGTCGGTGCTGGGCTTTGCCGGCTGTATCGGTGCTCTCCGAGAGAACACCTTCCTGCTTAAATTTGTGAGTGCCCCCTCCAAGCCCGGGGGGGGGGGCCCTTTTCTCCCCTGCACTCCTCGAAGGTAGTCTGTGTTCAGTACTCGGTAGATTTTTTTTTTCCTTTTAGGATTTATTCATTTGTTATGAGAGAGACAGAAGAGAAGCAAGGGGGAGGGACCAGAGCACTGCTAGGCTCTGGCAGAGGGTGGTGCCAGGGATAGACCCTGGGGGTGACAGGGTTGACAGGGCTGGTGCTCTGCTGCTGTGTTATCTCTTCGCCTCGATTCTCCTCTTTAATGAGACAGAGACGACCAGCAAAACAAGGCACATTCCTGCCATTTAAGATATTCTATTTGTTTTACTTTCTTGTTTGCTTACTTTTAGACGGGTATCTGGACTCAAACTTGGGGCTTCATGCCTTCGAGGCGCTCGCTTCCTCTCCCTCAGATCCACCAGCCCACATGTTTAATACGTATGCGGGTGTAGCAATACTTTCCCCCTTCTATTATCTATTTACTGCTCCTTTCTGCTGAGTGGCTGAACCCCAGCGGCCTAACAGAAATGAGTATTATCTACCGGCAGTCCGAGAACTGCCCGGAGTATTTGCGATGGACACTGGCCTGGCTCTTTTGCTTCTGCTTCCCTTTCATCTGTTTGGCTTCCCGGCTCCAGGGGATGGGCCTGCCTTCTCTCCTCCCACCTGTTCCTTCCAGCCCTTTAATTTCATGCCCTTGGCTCTGATTGGCTGTCGCCCGGCCAACCCCTGTGTCCAATGGCCAGGAGGGGCGGGGCTAAGGTTCTGATTGGTTGCCTCCCATGCATGCCCAGTCTTACTATCTGGGAATGACCCAGGATGGGGAACAGATGATAGTTTAGAGCAAGTGGGTACGTCCCATGGCAGGTAGGGAGGTATTACAGTGGTTTACACACCAGACTTTCATGCCTGAGGCCTCAATGCCCCAGGTCTGATCCTCAGCACTGAGCAGTGGTTTGAATCACATTTAAAGAAAAGCTAGGGAGGGGCTGGGTGAGGGCGCAACGTGTTAAGTGTACATGGCCCTTAGTGCAAGGACTGGCGTAAGGATCCCAGTTCAAGCCCCCGGCGCCCCACCAGCAGTGAGGGTCGTTTCACAAGCAGTGAAGCAGGTCCGCAGGTATCTATCTTTCTCCCCCCCCTTCCCCTCCTCTCTCAATTTCTCTCTGTCCTATCCAACAACAATGATAAACAAGGACAACAAAAGGAAAAATAGCCTCCAGGAGTAGTGGATTCATAGTGCAGGCACTGAGTCCCAGTGACAACCAAAGAGGCAGAAAAAAGAATACTAAGTGGGGGTTCCCCAGGCTGTCTCAGGCCAGGTGGAAGTCTTGGTTGGGATGGTTTGGGTTGGGGTAGAGACACCCCCAGACCTTCTTTGACCCCCAATGCCGGCTGTGTCCCTCCTCAGTTCTCTGTGTCCCTCGGCCTCATCTTTTTCCTGGAGCTAGCCACGGGGATCCTGGCCTTCGTGTTCAAGGACTGGATCCGGGACCAGCTCAATCTCTTCATCAACAACAACGTCAAGGCCTACCGCGACGACATCGACCTCCAGAACCTCATTGACTTTGCTCAGGAATACGTGAGTTCCCGCAGACCTGAGGCTGGAGGGGAAGGAGGAAGAAGCAGCCCAGAGGCCCCCAGTTGGGGAGGAAGCCAGACTCTCATGCCTGAAACATCAAGGTCCCAGGTTCTATCCCCAGCAATACCAGAAGTCAGAGCAGGTAGCGCTGCTACCTCTCACTGTATCTCCCTTAGAACAGATGCTCTCTCTCTCTCTGGCCCCTGCCTGCTCACCTGTTCTAACTTCCCCGCCGGGTCCCTACCCTTGGGTTCCTGGCAGCTAGCATAGGGCTTAGGGCACAGGGGCAGGACGATTAGCAGGCCAGTCGTGACGACCCTTTCTGCTAACCCTTGGCCCAGAGGGTCTGACCCTATTGGACCCCACCCACCACCCTCTCTCTGTGTCCCCCTCCTCTCTGGCTTTCATTAGCGCTCGGGCTGCCCCATAGAAGCTCCACTCACGGCCTTTTCAGGCCTCACCCCCTGCAGAAACAGATGAGACGTGGAACTCCTAGCCACTTCCTGTTCGCACGGCCCTACCCGCCCACACTCACTGTGTCACATCGGGCCACACGCCACACTTGCCACATGCCTCCAGCCCTCTGTACCCGAGTCCGCTCTGGAATTCAGAGAAAATGCAGGGCTGGGGTGGGGCTGTTGCTTTTAGGGGTACTTAGCACAGGACAGAGGCAGAGAGAGTCAGGTATGTGTTAACACAAGGGAACGCCAGGCACCCAGGGGTGGGGGTTCATCCGAGGTGCTCCTTCCCGCACACCCCACAGTGGTCTTGCTGTGGAGCCCGAGGACCCAATGACTGGAACCTCAATATCTACTTCAACTGCACTGACTTGAACCCCAGCCGGGAGCGCTGCGGGGTGCCCTTCTCCTGCTGCGTCAGGAACCGGAAGGTGAGGCAGTGGGGGGGGGGGCAGGCCCAGCCAGGGGCACCAGGGGTGTCCCCTCACCCTACCACTCACTGGCCTGTTTCTTCTCAGGAGGATGTCCTCAACACCCAGTGTGGCTACGATGTCCGCCTCAAATTGGTGAGAAGTAGGGCAGATGAGGCAGGAGAGTGGGTGGGCAGGCAGTTTGTTCCTCAGACAGACAGACAGCCCCTGCTCTCAGGAGGCTTCTGATGAAGGAAGAAAGACAAACAGATGCAAACAGCCGTGTGCCTGTCTGAGCTGAGAGGAGAGAGCTACACCGTGCCAGGAGATAGTTCCTCTTGGCTAGAGCACACGCTGTGCTATCTTGGGGCCCTGGGTTTGAACCCCAACACCACAGGGATGGTGCTGGTGGAGCAGGGCTGTGGTGTAGACTCTCCTCTCCTCCCCTCACCCCCCCCAGGGTTCTGGGATGGGGCTGACAGAGGCCAGTTGGACTGACCGCCTCCCCCATCTATCCCCAGGAGCTGGAGCAGCAGGGCTCCATCCACACCAAGGGCTGTGTGGGCCAGTTTGAAAAGTGGCTGCAGGACAACCTGGTGGTGGTGGCCGGTGTCTTCGTGGGCATCGCCCTCCTGCAGGTATGGCCGCCTGCCCCACCGCCCCTCGCCTCCTGGACCAGCCCCGCTCCACTCATCCCTTCTCCCTCCTGTAGATCTTCGGCATCTGCCTGGCCCAGAACCTTGTGAGCGACATCAAGGCGGTAAAGGCCAACTGGTGAGGCTGCATGCCGGCCCAAACCCCTCCTGGCCTCCCAGAATGCCCTGGGCCCCATGTGGGGCTGGCATATGGGTGAGCAGTGCCCAGCTGGCTGGAGCCGTGTGCAGGGCTGCCCGGAGACCCTCTGTCCGGCTATTGTTGGGCTTCTGGACAGTGAAGGGCACCGCCCAGGGGTACAGGCCGAGATGTGTGGGGGGGAGATGTCTCCCAGACCCCGCTTGCCCAGGCTGATGCCCTCTGTGCCCTTGACCCTGCTTTCAGCCACACAATCTCCTCTCCCTCACTTACTTCTCAGGATCAAACACGATGGCGGCTGCAAGCTCCTCAGATAGACGCGCTCCAGGAACGCCAGATGCACCCCCCATTCTTCTGAGATCCCCAGGTGCCTGAGTGGCCCAGATGGGGGCACTGGACCCGGCCCACAGACTGGGCCTGGCCTGACCCACAGACGTCCAGACCCCCAGCTTCTCGTCCACAGTGACCATCGGCCACCAAGGTTCCCAGGACACACGCTTCCCACCCAGGGAGGAAGCCCTCGGTCCACCCCACTCACCCAAGTGCCCTGTCTGACCCTGCGGGCTGGAAGATGGGCCCCCCACCCTCTGTGGGGCTGCTTTCTGTGTCCGCCGTGGCCCCCGTGATGAGGAGATTGAAGGGACCACAGCCCGGGAGGGACCTGGAGGGTGGGATACAGGCCAGAAAGTTTTGGGGAGGGAAGGAGCTGCAAATCCAGGGTGGGGCCTGGGGGGCCAGGGGCAGGCCCCGGGCTGGGGGCAGGGGGCAGGGACTTCAGGAGATCAAGTTCAGTCTTCCAGGGGAATGCAGAGCTGCCTTGTGGCCACCAGAGGGCGCCCCAGCACTGCCTCCTGGAGCTGGCTGCTTTGCTAGGGCTGCCCCCCTTCCCCTAGCCCTGCCTGGCATCTGCTTCCTAGTGCTTTGGGGTTGGGGAAGTTTGAAGACGCAGGATGAACAGATTTTGGGGTCCCGGATGGGGTAGTTTCTACACGCTACAGTAAAAGCAGCTCACGACACCCGCTTGTGTTCCGAATGTTATTTTTTTGTGGATTAGACAACGCACAGTGGGGAAGAGCATGTCCGGCTGTGCCTTGAGGTTTGGGGTGGGGGGCAGGTGCATCTCTGCGGTGTGGGGGGGAGAGGAGGGCCCGGGAGGAGAGATGCCCCTGGGCTGGGCAGATTAGGTGACAGGAGGAAGCCCCCTTGGGCTGAGCGCAGTGTTGGCTCCTGTCCCTGGAGACAGGACATGGGGCTCTGTACCCGTGCAGAAGCATTTGCTCAGTGGAGTTGCCCAGAGCAGCTCCGGAGAGTCAGCAGGGACGACGGTCAGAGCGGCCATGCTCACACCAATTGTCTCAGCTTTGCAGTTAGTTGGTGATGAGAGGAGAAAAAAATAAAAGCCCACAACCCCAACTAAAGCCTGGGGCCACCAACACAGGGATCTTGACTTGGATAGTCGCCCTGGGCCTCAGCTGAGCGGCTGCTCTGGGAACTGCATGGCTGTGGGCAGGCACCCAGCATGTGGACCCACACACCCCCAGCCCTAAGGTCCCCAGCAGGTGTTGCCGTGGGTGGCTGAAGCACGTGACCAGTGCAGACGGGCTGAGCATATGTCTTCTGTGTATTTTGATTTCTAGCACTTTCGTTTCCCTCTGAGTCCCACAACACCTTTGTAGGTCAACTTTCTTCCTGATGAGAAAACAGCCGGGTGGTGGGAGAGCTGTCCACAGCTGGGCAGGTGTCCTCAGGTGTGGGGGTGCAGAGGGTAGGCGGGCCGGGCCCCGGCTCCAGGGCTGTGTATGTCTGGGAACATCGAGGCAACGGGCAGGGGGCACTTGCCTTTGTCAGGTATGCTGTGAGGGTGGCAGTCACAGCTGGGCTGCCTAGGGGAGGGGTCACTTCTGAAACTGGGGGAAGTGTTCCTAGGTTTGTTGCCTTGCAGCTTAGGGTAGGAGGACAGCACACAGAAATGGTGGGCCAGGGTGTAGGATGGCCAAAGGGATCTCTGGCCATCCATCAGGGGATCTCTGGCCATCCATCCATCATCCATCCAGCATCTTTCCATCTACCTACCTGGATTTCCACTCACTTATCCACATGTGTGCATACCTGCCCATCCATCCATCTATTTATCCCCGTATCCATCCACCCCTCCACTTATCCATTCCTCCATTCATTCACCCATCACCCATTCATTCAGCTACCCATGGATCCTTGTACCCATCCACCACAACCTACTGTCACTCAGATGAACCTTGACTCGCTGGGGGGACCGAGGTGTAGCCAGATGTGCCCCTGCCCTGTCGGAGCCCACAGTCTCCCGTCAGAAGCTAGCAAAGCAGCTGCTGGCTTCATACTGTGTGTGGCAACCGCCATGTGAAGATTACTGCTAGGTGGGGCTTCCCTCCGATTAGAGACGACTGTCCCCCCAAAAGCGGAGCCTGGGGGGGCAGGTGGTAGCACAGTGGGTTAAGCACACATGGCACAAAGCTCACGGACTGGCTTAAGGATCCCAGTTCGAGCCCCTGGCTCCCCACCTGCAGGGGGGTCGCTTCACGTGCAAAGCATTAGGATCAGTGCCAGGATCCCTGTATGAGGCTCTGGCTCACCACCTGCAGGGGGTTCACTTCAGAAGCGGTGAAGCAGGACTGCAGGTGTTTCGGGGTATCTCTCTCCTTCTCCGGCAGGGTGGCCTCCAGGGGAAAGGTAACGGGCTGGTTCTTTCTCGCTCACGACAGGGGTGACACGAAGTAAAAGACACCAGGGGACTCTTAGCATGAATCTAGAATCTGAGTCCTTAGAGTCCCAGAATCCTAGAGTCCGTTTATTAGCAAAATTGACATGAGTTAAATAGCAAAGCAATGGAGGTAATAATTGTTGAAATATGACAGAAATTACAGGTTTCTTAACAGTCAGCATGCCCCCAAGGTAGGGGGCTGGTATGACAGGAATTGATGAGATACAAAACAGTTATTTTCCATGACACAAGCAACTTACTTACCCACCAAAGGTATTTGAGAGAAGCATAGGGGTTAAACCAGTAGGGTGAGAGAGAAGATGGATATCAAAGAGCCATATAGTTTGGAATTTCTCTTGTCTGGGGTCTGAGGTGTGTTCTTCTGTGATCAGAAGGTGACTTTGAATAAGTGAATCTGTGGCCATGTGGCCTGCAGTTAATGGAGGGAAGTACTGGGGTATCTGTGGGCCTGAGAGTCGAGAAGGAAAGAACCAAGTCTGAGTTTCCCCCCTTATGCTCACCTCGGTTGAGAGAGACTTACCAAGAGGTTATCTTCTCAGACCTCCATCCAAAGATGGGGGTGGTTCTCCCTAAGCTCTATCAGGCTCACACATGTTCCCAACACAGGTGTCTATCTTTCTCTCCCCCTCTCTGTCTTCCACTCCTCTTTCATTGTCTCTGTCCTGTCCAACAACAACAGCTATAACAACTACAACAGAGGCAATAAAATGGGAAAAATGGCCTCCGGGAGCACTGGATTCATAGTGCAGGCACCGAGCCCCAGAAATAACCCTGGAGGCAAAAAAAAAAAAGGCAGAGTCCAGGGCAGAGCATCCTCCAGCCCATGCAGTGCAGGATTGATCCTGGGGCCTTGTGTGGGCTCTGCCCATTGTGCCCACTCCTGAGGCTCTTGTAGGGCCCCTCTCCTTGCACTGAGGAACCTATCCAGATGTGGACCACTGCAGATGTGCAGAATGTAAGCAGTTTGGGAGACTGCCCCTGCTCGCCCTCTGACCTCAGGTCTCCTACCCATTCTCTCTCACTCTTTTTTTTTTTTCCTCCTCCAGGGTTATCTCTGGTCCTCGGTGCTAGCACTACAAACCCACTACTCCTGGAGATATATATATATGCAGAGAGATTGATAGGGGAGGAGAAGACACCTGCCTCCCCACTTGTGAAGTGACCCTCCTGTAGGTGGGGAACTGGGCGCTTGAACTGGGGTCCTTGTGCAGGTCCTTGAGCTTCATACTATGTGCACTTTTCCTGCCCACTCTTTGCCAGGGAGGGGACACATTGTGCTGGTGGCTGGGCATGGCTGGTGCCCCTGAAGCCACCTCCTCTGATGTCTCCAAGAGCACCCGCCCCAGCAGCCGCCTCCCACGTGCCCGGAAACTCAGACCCACACCGCCAGGAGCCCTGGGATTACCCTCTGCAGCTCACCCTCGTGATGACAGCCTGTGACATGGAGCTACCCAAACAGGGACGGCGGGGGAGCAGCAAGGGACCAAGCAAGCCCAGGCTGGTGAACCGCGATCTCTGGGAGCAGATCCTACTATGAGTTAAGGGGCCCCAGCCTGGCTCCTCACTGCAGGGCTGGGAAACTAAGGAGGCGCAGGTGCTGGAGGAAGCTACCCATAGTGGTCACCAGAGGGCGCCAAAGCACAGCCAGATGGTTGGGCTGAGAGTGAGAGAGGTAGGGGTGTGTGTGTGTGTGTGTGTTTGTGTGTGTGTGTGTGTGTGTGTGTGTAAGAGAGAGAGAGGGGGAGAGAGAGAGAGAGAGAGAGAGAGAGACTTGGGAGACTGGGTGTTAGACCCAGATCTGACCTGCCACCAGAGGACTAGGAGCAGGGCCTGCCGGCTCGGCTCCAGCATTGTCTCTGCCTGCCGCCTATGTCCCCTCACTCACTCACAGGCAGGCAGAGGGGACCCACTGCACTTACACCCCCATCGCTCATTCAGCCAGGCTCACTGAGCGCTTGCTGTGTTTCTGTGTGTTGGAGGGGGGCCTGGGACAGGGGTTGAGGGTTGAAGGCCTTCCGGCGACACACCGCACACAGGTGGCCCCTCTTGATTTCAACCACTAAGCAGCAGAAGAGCAGGATCCAGCCCGGTGCTGGGGGAGCCCCTGTACCCACCTGGCCGGGGCGCCTGTGTAGAGAGAGCCAGGTGCAACAGAGACCTGAACAGGTTTTGAGTCTATTTCTCAATGGTGACTGGAGCATGAACCAGGGCCTCCCACCTGCCCAGCTGCCGGCCCTCTAGTCTGTCTTCAGGGGAGGTGGGGGGGTGGGAGAGACAGCACAGGGCCCCTCCGGCATCCCTGGAGGTGTTCATGGTGCTCCCCTGAGGTGCTGGGCTTCACACAGGAGTAGAGTCTGAGCTCTAGTGGGCCAGCTGTCTCCTGACCCTTGTCTATCTGCTGGCTTATTTACAGTGGCGCCTCGTGCTGGCTTGGTGCCGCTGCTCCCGGTAGACCCCCACTCCCCCACCACACCCCACCTCCAGCTTCAGTTTCAGTTAGAGACAGAACCACTCTGCCTTTCAGGAAGCCTCCCCTGGTGGCCTGTGTGGAGCTCCAGGGTGGGGTGTGGACCCGGGTCCTTGTGCAGGGTCGAGTGTGCGCTCTCCCGGGTGAGCACCCCCAGCCCCTTCTTAGTCAAGTTTTCAATGATTCTGATGACACAGAAGAGGCAGAAGCCCAGTCTGTGAGGGAGGGTGCTCAGTGACAAGCTCTCTCCTTACAGTCTCAAACCCGGGTTCAGCCTCTGGGACCACAGCAGAGCGCTAGGGACAGCGAGTGGCTGGGTGGGGGAGGGGATCAGTGCTTTCTTCTCTCTCTCCTAACAAAGAAAACAAAGGGGTGGGGAGGCGGCTCAGCGTGCAGGTGTGAAGCCCTGGCTTTCATCCACTCCCAGGTCCAACCCCTCCCACCCATGTCTCTTGGGGTGGGGGGGCATCCTTTTAGTCTCTGGAGAGTTTTCATAAGAGTGGTGGGTTCTGTCCAACTCAGTGCTGCTTGCTCCTCTGGCCCAGGAAGCTGCATTGCTGCAGGAGTGTCGGGCTGCATCCCAACAGGGGTGCCCCACCTTTTGCTCCTCCAGAAGTACCTCCTGCCCAAGGAGTCCAGTGCGCGCTCACCCAGAGCACCCAGCAAAGTATTTCCCGCAGCTGCCCATCTGCGGGGAGATGTTCCTGGAGAGCTGGACAGGCGAGGTGAGCTTCCCCTGGCCACCCAGACTCTGCTCCACCCCAAATCTGCGCCCGGCTCCGCCCCCTGCCCCCTTGCTAGATCTCATAGCCCCCACCCCCATTGAAACCCCGCCCCTTCCCTTTCCCTTAGGGCCCAGCCTTGCTTCCATGGCCCCGCCCCTCCCTGGCTCCGCCCCCAAGCCTGGGCAGACCTTTGGGCTTCCTGAGATGCTGCTGCTCTCAGTAGCGCTTTAGATGAAGCAATGGACGCTCAAGCATGAGGTTCTGAGTTCAATCTCCGGCCACATGTACCGGAGTGATGTCGGCTCTTTCTCTCTCTCTCTCTATGTTCTTCATGAATAAATAAAATCTTTAGGTGGTCAGGGAGGTGGCGCAGTGGATAAGGCTTTTGACTCTCAAGCATGAGGTCCCAAGTTCAGTCAATCTCTGACAGCACATGTACCAGAGTGATGTCTGGTTCTTTCTCTCTCTCCTATCATTTCTCATGAATAAATGAATAAAATATTTTAAAAAATAAAATCTTTAGAAAATATAAATAAGTGGTCCAGGAGGTGGCTCAGTGGATAAAGCATTGGACTCTCAAGCATGAGGTCCTGAGTTTGATCCACCGCCGCACATGTACCAGAGCGATGTCTGGCTCTTTCTCTCTCTTCCTATCCCTCTCATTGGTAAATAAATAAAATATTAAAATAAATAAATAAATAAATATATAAAAGAACTGGGCTGGCCACAAGTCACTTCCTCACCACCTGCCCAGGGACAGGGGAGGCCCAGACATCCTGCCATGGCCAAGGAAGAGACTCACTCTGGCCCCCACCTCTCCCAGTACCACAAGGGGGTGTATGCCTCAAGCCCTCCAACTGTTAGGCTAGGGGAACACTCCAAGGACCCAGCCCCAAGCGCTTGAAGGAAGGTCCTAAACAGCAGAGTCCAAACCTACAAATCTGATGCAAGTCAACAACCACAGCAGAGTGACCACAGAGAGTCCCCTGCTCATGTCACTTATTCCAGCCCAGTGTCAGCAACCCTGCGCCCTGTCCCTGGTGGCACTAAGAGCTTAGCGGCAGTACTCACTGCTCTAGCCCTGACCTAAGCCTGGGTCAGGGTGGAAATCCAGAGGTCCACAAAGCTGGACCCCAACTGACAGTAGAGGGCTTTTATTCATTCCAAGACAAGCAAGAACCAGGCTACCTGCTGGCCCGACATTCTACCAGGAAGGATGGGGGGGGTGAACCCCAGACCCCTATTACACACACAGACACACACACAGACACACACACACACACACACACACACACACACAGCTCCAGGCCTGTTAGACCACAAACTTGTTCCTAGCCAGTGAGTTGCTCTTGGTGGCCGTGTCTGCGTGGGCCTGGTACCCAATGGTGGCCTTCATGGAGAGACCCAGGCATTCTTTGTAGACTCGCCTGGAGTTGGGGAGCAGGCAGGGTGAGAGACAATTAGCAGGGGTGGTGGGGAGATGACCAGGGACCCCGGCTCCTTTGCCAAAAGATGTGAGGAGTCTGTCCTGCAGACAGCGGCCCTCGCTCACCCCCTCCGGAGCAGGAAGGGGCAGTGGCCCTCACCCGATGTGCATCACGCTGGCCTGGCTGTCGGCCTCCCGCGTCCACAACGCGATCTTGTCTCCCTTGGTGCGGATGTTGACAACAGCCCCGCACACGTCTGGGCCATAGTCCCCAAAGCCCTCCCCGATCAGACACAGCATCTGGGGGCCCAGGGTGAAGGTGAGGGGGAGGCCTCCCTCAGGGCCACCAGGGCTGCCCCCACCAGCCTTGAGCCCAGGGGACGCCCCGCAGCCCTGCCCTGCTCTACCTCACCGTGTCCAACCACAGGCGGTCCAGATCCAAGTGGCGCAGCTGCTTGGCCAGGCTCACCAGCCAGCGGCCACCCCGCTTATTGCTGCTGTCTTCCCACATGGGTTCGATGCCATCCTGGGGGCAGGATGCAGGGAAGTGGAGCCCAGACACCCTCCATGGCCCTGCTCCCAACCCTCAGTGGGTGCCCATCCCTCCCTGTTTGTACTTGCTCCTCCAAGCTGGCTCCCTACACTGAGCCCAGAGCCCAGAGCCCAGAGCTTAACTGGGGTCCCTAAGGAAGCCTGGATTGCCTGGACTGCAGGGATGGGAGGGGCCAGGTGTGTGGGCGGGGCCATCTTGTGGGCGTGGTCGGGTTGGGTGGGAGGAGTTGGAGGTGTGGGCGGGGTCGGAGCCAGCTCAGGCAGGCAGTTCCTGGGCTGGGGGAGGAGTCCCCCACCGACTCCCCACCCATAGACCCCTTGACAGGAGGGCTGCAGCAGGCCCTGTGTCCTGGGCCTGGGGAAGCAGAACTCACCCGGAACAGGGCATAGTCGCAACCCGGGGAGAGCTTGCTGGGCAGCTTGATGTTGTTGTACAACCTGGACAGAGGGCCTGCCTTCAGGCTCTGCTGTCAGTAGCCTCACCCCCTGTTACCTCCCAGGCCCACTGCCTCTGGGCCCCTCCTCCGGGATTCTCTCCCTGCTGTCTCCTCCAACCCTGACATCCACCCCCTCGGAGCCCACCCACCATCTAAGGCCCTGCTGCCTGAGCCCGGGGCAAGGTTCACAGGGACCTTCTCAGGTCCCCTCCTGTGGGGACCAGGGGACACGCTGAGACAGCCTGGCCTTTGCTCTGTGGCCCAGACAAGCTCAGAGGGTGAGGCACCCACCAGCCTCACAGCTGCTCCTGGCAGAGCCCAGTTCAGGGCCTCGCTTCTCCTGGTCCCCTCAGCCCACAGAGCCTTCTGCGGGGCCTGAGCACAGCCCCCAAGAGCCTCTTTATCCTCAATAAGACCCCCCAACACACAAGCCCCACCCCACGAAAACACAAAAGGCTCTCTCCTCCTGCCCTGGGGTGCACTCTCTGGGGTGCAGGGGTGGGGGGAGGCTCCTGGACCCAGCCTCCACAGGGCAGACACTCACGCCCAGAAGTCCTCCACCGTGTCAAACCTGGTGACCATCTGCAGGTTCTCCCTCCAGGCCCGGCTGCGCTCATTCTTGAAGAACCACAGAGCCCAGCTGTTGGGGAGGGTGTGTGACCAGCAGAAAGCAGAGAGCCCCCCAGTACCGTCAGGCAGGCAGGGCATCCTCCCTTTCAAGGACAGAAGCTGGGAGGTGGCAGGGGACACGGCCCCTCCCCATGGTCACTGGGACCCACTGTTCTTTCTGGGAGGCTAGTGGCCTTCACCACAGAATCTTGGGGTTGTGTGAGGCCCACAGGAAGCATGGGCCTGAGTCTGGGGAGGAACCTTGGGGCAGGAGAGAGAGGGAAGGGGTCTCTCGGGGTCATAGGCAGGGCCCTGCCCACCTGGTCATCAGAGGGTTCAGCTCCAGCGTGACACCTACAGGACCCCCACTCTCAGCCTTCTTCCCCCAGGCCTGGGGGGGTGCTGGGATAGCCTGAGGGTACTTCTTCCCGAGCTAATGCTCTCTGGCTTGGAGAGAACTCAACTGGAGCCGATCTAGGTTGCTGTGTGGGAGAGGGATCAGGAACTCGTGCCACACTAACTTCTGCAGGAGATACACTCTGGAACTCTCGGAGCCGGAAAAAAATTTCCAAGTGTCTTTAATCAGAAGAGCAGCTGTTTTTATACTCTCCAAGTAGGGTGGAAACAGGATGTGATATAGAGAGGGTGGAGAGAAAAGTGACTGGTGAAAATCAGAGTGTGACAAGGAGGGGGCGGAACAGGCGAGAATCCTATCACTGAACCACCAATGCCCTGGAGGGAGTGCTTTATGTAAATGTAAAAGTGATTTATGTAAATAGACCAAAGATTTGGATCAGTAAATCCCTATATAGGCATATGGTTAAGCAGAAGCCAGGGGGAGCTGGCATACTACCCAACAGGGGGGCAGAGTTGGGGGTCTCAGGTCCCTCTCCCATGGATGCCTCTGCTCTGGCCTCCTCCTCCTCCTCCTCCTCCTCCTCCTCTTCTCCCTCCTCCTCCTCTTCCTCCTCCTCTCCCCAGGCCAGCAGTCTACCCTCTCTGGCCTGAGCAAAGAAAACATCAGGTGAGCCTGAGGCCTGGCCTGGCTGTCCCTACCAAGCCTTCCCTGCAGGAGAGACACTAAGGAGGACTCACAGAGTTGGTGGCCATGCTGCCAGCTCCAGGAATCCCAGCTGGGGGCTTTTAACCAGGAGCCAGCAAGGGTGGGTGGGGCACAGGCTCACACATTCCCTCCATCAGCAGTTAGTGGGCACCAGCTGCGACCAGTTTGGGGCTGGGAATAGCACCTGATTGAAGATGACAGAGTCACAGGGCACTTGTAGTGGGTCTGGGGGCAGGGGAAGAGGAATCAGAAGAGGAATCAGATGCACTTTCCAGAGAGTTCTCTGCACTGCTGGTGACCAGAAGGAGCAGATTTGCTGTCCAGCTGCGGTCATTTATTTTCTTCACAGAGCTGTGGGGACAGGCCTCCTGGGGACAGGTGTGTGCTATGGGGTGGGTGACCCAGAGGTGGGAATCGGGATGCTCTGCTGTTCTCTGGGACCTTGAGGGGAAGACAGGGGCCCCTCCTTTGGCCTGGTGGTGGGGTTCCCACAGTGAGTGTTCCCAGAGACAGGAAGTGGAAGCTGCTGGAAGGCCTGGGCCCAAGGCCTGGCACAACATCACAGCTGGCGTGTTCTCTGGGGGTCCCCAAACCCCTGGCAGAGATGGCAAAGCACTCCACCTCAGGGGGCAGCAGGAGGGTGTCTGGGGAGGGCATGTGGACCTGATTTGATGGAGAAAGAAGACTCCAGTGCCAGCCATTGTCTTTGTTACACAAGGGTGCCAGTCTAGGACTTAGGGGAAGAGGAGGGGCCTGGGGGAGTGGGGGGGCTGCCGGCTCCCTTATACACCCACCACCTTCCATATCCCCCAACCTAAAGTGCCTCTGGGGTATGGGGCCGGGTGACTGAGGAGACATTATTTTTGTTTTAAAGATGTTTTTTATGTATTACATATGGGAGGGAGTGGGGAACTTCACATGGAGAGAAAATGAAACAAAAGATATGCTGTGGGTAAGACTGTGTCGCACCTGGTTGAGCATAGGCACATGACAGTGCACAGGACTTGGGTCAAGCCCCTGGTCCCCACCTGCAGGGGGAAAACTTCACAAGTGGTGAAACAGTGCTGCAAGTCTCTCTCTCACTCTCTCTCTCTGAGAGAGAGAGAAGATATATATCTTCCTCCTCTCTCAATTTCTGTCTCTTTCCAAAAATAATAATAATAATAATAATACTGAGAGGACCCAGAACTCTACTCATGTACCTGTAGCACTGGTGACTGAACCTGGAATCTCAGGTAAGAATACTGAAGCTCGGGGCCAGGTGGTGACTCACCTGGTTGAGTGCATGTGTTACAATGAGCAAGGACCCAGGTTCAAGCCCCTGGTCCCCACCTGCAGGAGGAAAAGTTGATGATTGGTGAAGCAGGACTGCAGGTGTCCATCTCTATCTATCTCTATCTCCCCCTTCCTCTCAATTTATGGCTGTCTCTATCCAATAAATAAATAAAGATAATAAAAAATTAGAAAAAGAATCCTGGTGCTCTATATTTGATCCACTAGGGGGAGAATTATTATTATTTATACAGAGACAGAGGCAGGAAGAAGGAGTGATAGAGACCACAACAGTGAAGCATCCTTCAGTGCGATGGGACTGGGCTCAAACCTGGGTCGAGCACATGGCAAAACAGTGCCCTATCCAAGTGAGCTATTTCAGCCACTGAATAAATCTTTTCCAAATGTCAAACAGCGACTCTGACAATGTGGCTCAGCACCCCGGAGAACAGGATGGCCCTGGCCCTGAGGAGATCTGGGACTTCAGGCACTTGCCTGGCTCAAAGAGGAAGCAGGAGTCAGTGTTTTCCATGGGTCACACAGTGCGTGGGGGGACGGGGGGGCTCCTTCTGAGGGGAACCCCTTAGCAAGAATCAGGGGGTTGACCTGAGGTTGAGATTAGATCATTGCTGCCCTTCTTCTTCCTCCCTCCCCCTCCTCCACCTTCCTGTCTTGGGGGTGTCTTTTCCTTGGGCTAGGGTCCTCATACCAGCCCCTGCTGGGACCCACCTTCTGTACCTCCTGTCCTCACCCATACAGACCCTCTCTCCCTGCTTCTCCTAACACCTACTCCAGGCCCCCAGTCTGGGGCTGACCTCACAGGTCCAGGATGCAGGGAAGGCTGGAGAAACATCCTCAGCTCTTGGGGGATCTGTTGGGCTCAGCCTGATAAGGCAGAGAGAACCCCCGATTGTGGGGCGGGCACACTAGGCAAGTGGAGTTGCTCACTTGGATAATGTACTGCTTTGTCATGTGCAAAACTCAGGTTTGAGCCCGGCCCCACTACATTGAGAGGAGTTTCAATGCTATACTCTCTATCTGTCTGTCTGTCTGTCTGTCTATCTACCTACCTACCTATCTATCTGTCTGTCTATCTCTCTGCCTGTATCTTTAAAAACAGGGGGGTTGGCAAGTGGTAGTGCACCAAGTTAAGCACACATAGTGAGAAGCACAAGAACTGGCTCATGGATCCCAGTTTGAACCCCCGACTCACCACCTCCAGGGGGCACTTCACAGGCGGTAAAGCAGGACTGCAGGTTGTCTGTCTTTCTCTTGCCCTCTCTGTCCTCCCCTCCTCTCTCCATTTCTCTCTGTCCTATCCAACAACGACGACATCAACAACAACAACAATAGAAAAATGGCCTCTAGGAGCAGTGGATTCATATTGCAGGCACTGAGCCCCAGAAATAACCCTGGAAACAAAAAAAAAAAGGGAGGGGGGACAGCAGGACGAATCCAATGCTTAGAGGCCAACAATAATGGCAGGTGCCCCTCACCCCATGCCAGCTTTTTAAACCATCTTAGTAAGATGCCATTCCAGGTACAATGCAGGCCTGCCTATCTCATTGTCCTGCACTGCGTTTTGCTGTATCTCACAGATAACTGAACTTCTTACAAATGAAAGGTTCGGGCAACCCTGAGTTGAGCAAGTCCACCAGTGGCCTCGTCATCCAGGATGGACTCACTTCTGTCCTTGTGTCACCTTTGGGGTAGGTGTGTGCTGGGTTTTAGATATGCAGCTCATTGCACTCTAAAATACGGAACAGATAGAGCAGAACATCTTAAAATATATATTTAATTAATTAATCTATTGTTTTAAAAATTATTTTATTTAGGTGTGAATTGCACAGAAACAGACAGAGAAATTTAGATGGAAGGGAGAGACAGGGAGAGAAAGAGAGACACCTGCAGCACTGCTTCACAATTTATGAAGCTTTCCCTTTGCAGGTTGGGACTGGGTGGGGACAAGGAAGGGGCTTGAACACACGTCCTTGTACATTGTGGCATGTGTGCTTTACTAGGTGCCCCACTACCATACCCCTATTTACTTACTTTAATGACAGAGATACAGAAAGAAAGATATAGGGAGGGGCCGGGTAGTGACACACCTGGTTGAGTGCACTTGTTACAATGCACAAAAACCCAGGTTTAAGCCTCCAGTCCCCACCTGCAGGGGGAAAGCTTCGCAAGTAGTGAAGCAGAACTGCAGGTGTCTCTCTGTCTCTCTTCCTCTCTGTCTGTCTCTCCCCCCCTCAATATTTGGCTGTCTCTATCAAATAAATAAAGATAATTTTTAAAATTTTAAAAAGGTCAAGGCACACCCAGCCGGAACGGGGAACAAAGGGCCAGGCCAAGGGGAGACTTGGGCAAGCCAGGAGAGCTTGGGGTGGCCTCAGTGTCACCGCATCCCACCTGGGAGCGGGCGCCTGGCAGGCCGGAGACTTGTTGGTGGCAGTGACTCTGGGAGTGAGTGTCAGCCGAGCGCTACAGCTGTTGCCCCGCTAGCCCCCACGCCCCCCAACACTGCCGATGGCAGGGAGGGGAGCAGCAGCAAGAAAGCAATCGAGGTATTGTAGCGGCTTCTGGCAGTGAGACAAGAATGATGAGAGCATGGCGCCTCCTCGGACCTCGCGTCTTCTGCTGGCTCAGGCAAGAGAAGGCGAAGGGGCAACCTCCCCAAGGAGTCCCTTCAGATTCTCCGAGATTGAATGTAAGAACACCGACATAATGCCTACCCCTCAGAGCAAGAGAAAGCATTACTGTCCCAACAAGCACACCTGTCCACGCTACCTGGTTCATCAACGCCCGCTGGAGGTTCCTCCCTGACATGCTGGGAAAGGACAGCAAGCATCCAAATCAATTCACAATTTCCCGTCGTGAGGCCAAGATTTCTGAAGCAGGCTCTGTGGAGTCAGCAGGAGACCTCAAAAACTTCATGCCGACTCTAGAGGAGAGCCCATTACATTCCTGTACAGCTGGACCAAACCCAGCCTTAGGGAGACCACTGTCCCCTAAGCCATCGTCTCCAGGATCAATCTTGTCAGTTCTTCTTCTTCTAGCGTTTGCCCTTCTTCGGTAGCCAGTCAACAGCGTCAGGTTGAGCCTGATGTAAAGTTTCGAGACCTCTTTTGAATCTGGACAGATGGCAGTTGTTGACTATGTGGGTCATAGTCTGTCTGGAGCCGCAGGGGCAGTTCGGGTCGTCTCTGGCTCCCCAGCGATGGAACATAGCGGCGCACCGGCCATGGCCTGTTAGATAGCAATTAAGGAGGGCCCAATCATAACATGCTAGGTCAAAGCCGGGTTGACGCTCGCAGGGGTCTGTGATGAGGTGTTTGTTCTTTACCTCAGCTGACTGCCAACTCTGTTTCCAAGAGTCTGGAACAGAGAAGTTCAGTGTAGGCGTAGGGGACCAGATTGGGCGACAAGATGTCAAGCGTTGGACAGGGTGGGCGAAGATATCCGCGTATATTGGCAGGTCCGGTCGAGCATAGACGTGGGAAATGAACTTAGATGATGCCGCATCCCGAGGAATATCTGGCGGGGTGATGTTGCTAAGAACTGGCAGCCATGGAACCGGGGTGGAATGGATGGTTCCAGAAATTATCTCTTACAGAGAAATTCCTATCACCCGCCCAAGCTGGTTTCCGCCCAGGAAGATCTACCTGCGAACAAGTCCTGGCCCTCTCAACTTACATTGAAAATGGATTCCAGAAGAATTTAAAGACAGGTGCTGTCTTTGTTGATCTCACAGCAGCCTATGACACGGTCTGGCATCGTGGTCTCCTAGTCAAGATCTCAAGATGCCTGCCTCCATGGGTGGCCAACACTATATCGTTTCTTCTCCAAAACAGAAGATTCCGGGTGCATCTGGGTGACAAGTCTAGCAGATGGAGACTTGTCTCAAGTGGCCTCCCCCAGGGCTCTGTTCTGGCTCCTACGCTATTTAATATTTACATCAATGACCTCCCAGAAACTTCTTCAAGGAAGTTCATCTATGCCGATGATATCTGCTGTGCAACTCAGGCATCCAAGTTCGACATCCTCGAGGAAACACTCATGAAAGACATGTCTCTGATATCTGATTACTGTAAAAAATGGCGACTAATCCCTAGCACTGCAAAAATGGTATCATCTGTTTTCCATCTACACCATGCCTTGGCCTCGAGTGAGCTTAATGTGCAGCTTGACGATACGAGAATCCAACATGAAGCCCAGCCAGTCTATCTTGGCGTTACTCTCGATCGCACTCTGTCATTTCACGAACATCTCATAAAAACTGCAGCAAAGGTGGGCTCGAGGAACAACATCATTGCAAGACTGGCCAGCTCCTCATGGGGCACGAGCGCTTCCACACTACGATCATCATCTCTGGCATTATGCTATTCCACTGCAGAATACTGTGCCCCAGTATGGTTCCGTAGCCCCCATGTCCACTTGGTCGAATCTGGTCAGTTATCTGCCATATCACCGTGACTGCACTGCAAGATGTGCCTTACTCTCTCTGCCACTCTGTTGGTATGGGACAGAATACAGATATCCAGCAAGTGGCGTCCCACAGCTTTACAGACACCTCCCTCATGTACCCAGGGGACACATGTAAGTCTGGGCCAAGTACAAACACACAGAATGGTCTCTTCAACACTCCTCCTCCTACTCTACCAGACCTCAACCAGGATTTCAGTGGATTTCAGCTCCTAGTGGATGTTGCCCTCAAACGGGCTGCAAAGATGGAGCTTCAGGCAAAGCTTACAGCTTAACCCTCTTTCAAGCAAAATCATTTTCAAAAATGTTACGGTTTCTGGGGTCGAGGCACGAGATGAATTGCATCATTTTTATGCCAATTGCATTATTATATATATGTATATATTTATTAATATTCACACATGGGGTTGCTAAAATGAAGCCTGCTGTTACTGAGATGTCTTCAATATAATACAGTCATTCCACGAACTATAAACTCAAAAGCTACTGTAGAAACAAAGGTTTTCTTTTAAAAACGTTTCATGGTAGATTATTCAAAATGGGAGATGGTTCCCAAGACCATGTGATTTCCCCTCTCCCCCCCCTTTTTTTTCAGACTGCAATACTTAGAGAACCGACAGCATCTTCTCATTCCTGTGTGGAACACGATGCCCACATACTGTCTAATTGAATACATTTTTTTCATTTTTTTCCAAGCTCATATAAATCAAGTTGATTGTCTTTTTTATGACATAATAAAATATTTTCTTTAAAAAACATTTTTAAAGAAGGGACCAGGCAGTGGTGCACCTGGTTAAGTGCTCACATTACAGTGTGCGAGGACCCAGGTTCAAGCCCCCAGTCTGCACCTGCGGGAGAAAGCTTCATGAGTGAAGAAGTAGGGCTGCAGGTGTCTCTCTATCTCTCTCTCCCTCTCTATCTCCCCTCCCCTCTCAATTTCTCTCTGTCTCTATCCAGTAATAAATAAACAAAAATATTTTAAAAATTAAAAAGAAAGAGGGAGTCAGGCGGTAGTGCAGCGGGTTAAGCGCAGGTGGCGCAAAGCACAAGGACCGATGTAAGGAAGGATCCCATTTCCAGCCCCCGGCTCCCCACCTGCAGGGGAGTCACTTCACAGGCAGTGAAGCAGATCTGCAGGTGTCTCTCTTTCTCCCCCTCTCTGTCTTCCCCTTCTCTCTCCATTTCTCTCTGTCCTATCCAACAACAACAACATCAATAACAACAACAACAATAACTACAACAACAATAAAAAACAAGGGCAACAATAGGGAAAATAAATAAATATAAAATAAATAAAAAGAAAGATAAGGAGAGAGAAGCGCACTGCTCAGCTCTGGCTGATGGTGGTGCTGGGAATTGAACCTGGAAGCTCAGAGCCTCAGGCATGAAAGTCTATTTGTGTGGTCCAGGAGGTGGAGCAGTGGGTAAAGCACTGGACTCTTGAGCATGAGGTCCTGAGTTCAATCCCTGGCAGCACATGTACTAGAGTGGTGTCTGGCTCTTTCTCTCTCCTCCTATCTTTCTCATTAATTAATAAATAAAATCTTAAAAAAAAGAAAGTATATTTGCATAACCATATACTGTCTCCCTAGTCCCTACAACAGAACTTTAAAAAAATATATTTATTTATGGGAGTCGGGTAGTAGTGCAGAGGGTTAAGTGCACGTGATGCAAAAATATATTTATTTATTCCCTTTTGTTGCCCTTGTTTTTTAAATTTTTTATTTATTTATTTTCCCTTTTGTTGCCCTTGTTGTCTTTTTATTGTTGTTGTAGTTATTAATGTTGTTATTGATATCGTCGCTGTTGGATAGGACAGAGAGAAATGGAGAGGGGAGGGGAAAACAGAGAGGGGGAGAGAAAGACAGACACCTGCAGACCTACTTCACCGCCTGTGAGGAGCCGGGGGCTCTAACCAGGACCCTCATGCTTGTCCTTGCACTTTGCACCACCTGCACTTAACCTGCTGTGCTATCACCCGACTCCTCCTACAGCAGAACTTTTACAGATACTGAGAAACCAGAAACATCCTCTGTCTCATACTGCAGTATTTGTTTTTGGGGTGGGGGTTGGCATAAAGGTTCTTCTTCTAGCGTTTGCACTTCTTCCATAGCCAGTCAACAGCGTCAGGTTGAGCCTGATGTCTGCTTGTTGCTGGCTTTGAAAGTGACTGGGATCCATGTGGATTCAGTCGGCTAGGAAGGATCGTCAGTTTCCCCAATAAATGGGTACTCGCGGGATGCACCACGGGAAGGTCGATCCAATGCATCCCGGCATAAAGGTTATGCAAAGAGACTCTCATGCCTGAGATGCCTGAGGTTCCAAAATCCCAGGTTCAATCCCTGCACCACCATAAATCAGAGTTGAGCAGTGCTCTGGTTAAAAATAATAAAATAAAATAAAATTGGGAGTCAGGCGGTAGCCCAGCAGGTTAAGTGCAGGTGGTGCAAAGTGCAAGGACCAGCTTAAGGATCCCAGTTCAAGCCCCTGGCTCCTCACCTGCAAAAGAGTCACTTCACAAGTGGTGAAGCAGGTCTGTAGGTGTCTATCTTTCTCTCCCCCTGTCTTCCCCTCCTCTCTCCATTTCTCTCTATCCTATCCAACAACAACAACATTAATAATAACAACAATAAAACAATAAGGGTAACAAAAGGGAATAAATAAATAAAATAAAATAAAAAATTAAAAAAATTGCTTTGCTGTGGTGATCCTGTGTTCTGACAGCACCAGGAGGAGGTGACGGAGTAGAGAAGCTGCTCTGTCCAAGTCCCAGAGGCACTTCCTGTTAGCAGTGTGGGGAAAATGGCTGCAGGGTGACCTCAGCTGCCCAGCTCTAGGGTGTATGTACATCTGTGTGTAAGGTGTCTAAGGCACAACTGTAATGTGTGACAAGCATGTGTGTATGTTCGACTGGCATTGTCACACCCATCTTGCCACCCTCCCATGCCAGCCTGAGTGGTGACCCCTGAGGAGGGAACAGCCCCTCCAGCTGGACAGCTGGATTGATATCTAAAAGGCTCCCCTGTGACATGAAGCTGTGTGGTGACTGTCTTTACATGAGTGTCTCTGTGCTCTGGCCCGGGCAGAGCTGCAAGGAAGAATTCCTGGAAGGGGAGTTTTGACTCCAAAGGAGCATCTGGACGAGGGGTGAACGCTGCCAAGCTGCCTTCCGGGAAGCAGGTGCCAAGCTGCATCTCCACTAGTTGCCTGGGATGTGTCTGTCCGGGTCCCGCCAGCCTGGCTCCCTGCCACCCTATACCCTGTCCCCACACACCCTGCTTGCCCAGCCATTGAGCTTTCTGCACACACTTCTGCCTGGTGCCCCCTTCCTCCTTGTGTGTCAGAGCAAATCCTTCCAGTCCCACAAGGTCCAGCTGGAATGCCACCATCTCCAGGCAGCCCTCCTAGATGTTCTCTGACCTGTCAAGGTCCCCATCCTCTGGACCCATGTGGCTTCTTAGGCATAATTCTACGGAGCATCCATCGTAGAACAGCAGATGCCTGGCAATTCTGGAGTCATTGTGAAGCTCCCCATCAGAACCACCTCCAATGTGGTCTGCCCACCTCCTTCCCCAGCCTCCAGCAGCCCTGCCTCTCACCAGTGTGTAAGTGCAGTGCTGCCCCTAGGCTTTTTTTTTTTTTTTTTTTGCACTGCTGTTCCCCTTCACCTGTGCACCACCGCCTGGCTGCCCAGCTCCAGCTTCAGCTGCCTCCTGTCACATCACATCTTTTTTTTTTTTATTTCTTTGTTGGGGAATTAATGTTTTACATTCAACAGTAAATACAAAAGCTTTGTACATGCATAACATTCCCCAGTTTCCCATGTAACAATACAACCCCCATCAGGACCTCTGTCATCCTTCTTGGACCTGTATTCCACATCACATCTTATTAAAGTCGCAAGACTCTCACAAGCTGAAATGGCCCATTTGCTTTTTGTCTTGTGACACACACACACACACACACACACACACCCCAGAAAGGCCATGGGAGCAGGGACCTTGTTTTCTTTCCTGTCTCTAGCCTCCATTCTGCCTGGTGCCTGGCTAAGTACCCCCAGAACGTTTTTTGGGCCTCCCTCCACGCCTCCAGGTTTTATAGGAAGAGTCCCCTGTCCAGCCTTAGTGAAAAGATGTGACCCCTCCCCACCTGCAGGGTTGGGGGGAGATTCACGCGGTGAAGCAGGGCTTCAAGTGTTTCTTTTTCTCTGTCTCCCCCTCCACTCTTGATTTCTGTCTTTACCCAATAAATAAGTAATGAAATCATTTTTAAAAATTAAAAAAGAAAGATGCAAACAACTTCCCCCCGTCTGAGCCCCTGCCGCAGCCCCCTCCTCTGAGGGCACCCTGGCCCCCTCCCGCAGGGCTCTCACTTGCAGGGTGGGGGGCGAGTCTCCAGCTCCACACACATCCCCTCCCAGGCCCGGCGCGGCGGGCTGTCACCCTCCCCGCCCCCCGTCAGTCAGCCGAGGGGGCGGCGCGGCCGCCAGGGGGGGCGCTGAGCTCAGAGCTGCAGCAGAGCCGAGCGAGCCGAGCCCGAGCAGAGAGCAGGGCGCACAGGAGCCGAGGCCCCAGAAGAACCCAGGCCCGGGCACTGCTGCGCCCCGGCTCCGGGCGGCGCCCCGTTTGCAGACCTGCGCCCCCGGCCGCCCGGTCAGCTCCGCAGCCGCTGCTGCTCCAGCCCCAGCCCGGCCCCGCATCCAGGTGAGGCCCCGCGCCGCGACGGGAAGACACCGGGCAGTGGCTGGCAGGGAGGCGGCAGACGGAGACGACGGCGAGGAGGGACGGGGTCCCAAAGGGAAGAGGGGTGATGATGGGGGGCTGCCCCCCCCAGGTCCAGGAAGTTCGGGGAAGGCCGCGGGTGGAGATTCTGCGGAGGAACCAAGGGCCCAAAGGGGGGGGGGGTGGGCTTAGAATGGGGGCCGGGGACGCAAAGGGCAGGAGGGTGGGGATGGGGTGCTGGGACCCCTCCTCCAGGTCTGTGCGGGCTGAGGAAGGCGCCGCGGGTGGAGACGGAGGAAATGGGGGACCCAGAGAGAAGGGGGGTGGAAATGGAGGGCCGAGGACCCAGAGGCAAGGGGGTGCGTATGGGGGGCTGGGACCCCCCAAGTCCAGGCGGGCTGGGGAAGGCGCCGTAGGTGGAGATGAAGGGACTAGGGGCCCTGAGACCCAGAGGACAGGAGGGTGGGACTGGGGGCCCCAAGCCTGGGCGGGCTGGGGAAGGCTCCCCGGGTCGAGACAGAGGGAATGGGGGGCCGAAGCGGCTGGTGGAGGCGCTGCGGCTGCAGAGGGTGGGGACGCGGCTGCGGGCTGCGGCGGTGCGTGTCGGTGCGCCCCGGGGTGCGGGCCTGCAGCCTGTCGCCCGCAGTCCCCGGCTGACTGTGCGGACGTGCCCCGCGCCCCGCGTGTGCATGTGAGCGTGTCCCCGGAGCCCGCCCGCGTGTGTGGCCGTGTGACCCCTGCGCGTGCCCCCCCCACCGGGGGGCTGCGGGTAACCGAGGGGGCGTCCCCTCTACGTCCCAGGTTTCAAGGACGCTGGGACTCGCTCGGCCTTGTGAGGCCGATGGGAGGGGTCAGTGTCCCCGAGGGGCAGCACGGTCCCCAGAGAGACGGGAGCCAAGCCCACGTGTCCCCCTCCCCCCCGCAGGCCGCCAGGATGGACGTGTTCATGAAAGGCCTCTCCATGGCCAAGGAGGGCGTCGTGGCTGCCGCGGAGAAGACCAAGCAGGGGGTGACTGAAGCGGCAGAGAAGACCAAGGAGGGCGTCCTCTACGTCGGTGGGCAATGGGCAGGGCCTGGGGGCGGCAGGTGGCGGGTCCTTACAACCCCGGTGTAGGGGGTCAGGGCAGAAAAATGTGAGTCAGCAGATGGGGCGGGGTCAGTCGGTGTCACTGGGGACAGGGCCAGGGGACATGGAGGGTAGAGGGCAGGAAGGCCCCCATGTAGTGCTGAGAGTAGAGGCCCCCCCTTCCTCTGTCTCCCACGGTGCTGAGCCTTTGCCAAGAGCTGTGAGAAGTGGCAGAGCGCCTCCCTCATGGAGTGTCCCCCTCCCCACCCCCACACCTGCCACAAGCCGGCAAGATGGAGTCCATTCCCCATCCCTACCCCCACCCCCTGTGGGTGACTACCTTGTCCAAGGTCACATTCCAGAGCCCCCCCTTCCTCGGTTCCCTCCGAGTTCTCCCCTCCTTGTTGTCCTCTCCCTGCCCCAGACCTGTGGTGCCACCTTGCCTCTGGGCTCCTCTCCTGGCAGCTGCCAGCTGCTGGCAGGAAAAAGATCAAATGGTTGCCCCTCCTCTCCCCCACCCTCCTCACCCACCCCAGGTCCTCGGCACAAAGGTCCCCTCTGGGGGCAGATTCGCCACCCTACTTGTCTGTTTGAAGACGACTCAGTGGCCACTTTCTATGTGTGGGGAGGTTGAGGGGCACCTCTCTTGGATCTGCCAGCAGTGACAGGTGGGGACCACTTCGTTGGGGTGGTCAGAGAGGGAGGGACAAGTAACTCTGGCGGGAGGTGGTTGAGTTAGCTGAAGCTAAGGCAGAGCCAAGGGACATCTGAGCCCACCCCTATGGGACCTCAGCTCTGGCCTCCTCCCTGCCTCCTTGCTCAGCCCTTTCATTCCTGACACCTCAATTCTGTCACCCCTAGAAGACTCTGCCCCTCCCCCCTCCTCTGCCCAGACACCCACTGTGACTTCTCAGTTCCCACATAGTAAAGCCCGAGCTCTGGCTGGGGTATCCAGTGCCCTTCCTGCTCCTGCCTCAATTTCCCCACTTGTCCCTCACATTCTGGGGCTCTCACAGGCCCTGAGGGCACATTTCTGTCCTTGGAAGGCCCTCCCCAGTATCCCCCCCATCATCACCTGCTCCCCATGCGTGCAGGCCGGGAGCTCCCCTCCCGCATCACTTAGGCTGGAAGCCTGAAGTCCCGTCCCCACATTTGAAGTCCTGGGTATTGAATCTGCTCTTCTCTCGCACCCAGCCCCAGTATATGCCTGAGGAGGGAAGGGGGGGCATCCAGCCTGGCAACCTCCCTTCCCTCTCCCCTCAGCCCTAACTTCCCCTCTTTGGGCCCGGCTGGTCTTTGGCCTCTCCTCCTCCCTCCTCCCACCAGCCTCAGCCACCCTGTGGCTGGGAGCTTGCCCCCCCCAAACACACACACACACACACACACACACTCAGATTAGTACCCTTCTTCCCTGGCCCGGTCACCACCCTCCTGGGAAGACCCAGCCTTGTACTGGTGTTGGTCCCCACGTGGGTACCCCTACTCTACCCAGACACTCCCCCCCATGTCTGTCCGACAGGAGGAGGCATTCACACCCCAGTTATAAGAGCACCTTGTGGGAGTCGGCCGGTAGTGCAGTGGGTTAAGTGCAGGTGGTGCAAAGCACAAGGACCCGTTCAAGCCCCTGGCTCCCCACTTGCAGGGGAGTCACTTCACAAGCGGTGAAGCAGGTCTGCAGGTGTCTCTCTTTCTCTCCCCCTCTGTCTTCCCCTCCTCTCTCCATTTCTCTCTGTCCTATCCAACAATGACATCAATAACAACAACAACAATAATAACTACAACAATAAAAACAACAGGGACAACAAAAGGAAATAAATAAATATTTTTAAGATAATAATAATAAAAGTACCTTGGGAGGAAATGGAGAGGGTGGCCTGAGGTGGCTTGTGGGACTGAGGACTTTTCTAAACTTTGACCTTGGGGGTCCATAGCATTTTGGGTTTGTTGGCTTTGGTCCCCAGCAGGGATTGAACCTAGGGACCCACACAGGTACAGTCACTTCATATGGGAGGGAGTGGATAGGAAGTTCACACAGCAGGCATGGGGGGGGGGGCAGAGGACTCTGGAGGAGGGCCTCCTGGTCCCCAGGCTCACAGCTGTTGTCCCCACAGGAAGCAAGACCCGAGAAGGTGTGGTGCAAGGAGTGGCCTCAGGTACAGGTCCTGCCCCTCATACCCCCCACTGTGTGTGGGACCCTGCCAAGATGGGGGGGGCATGGGGGAGGCCCAGGAGAGGGGACACCAAGGATTCCCAGGTTGTTGGGCTCCCTGGGGAAGACAGCACCCCATCCCGAGATGCCAGGGACGGGAGCAATCGAACCTCCTCCAGCCGGCCCCCAGCCCCTCCCACCCTCTCCCCATGCCAGTGGCCGAAAAAACCAAGGAGCAGGCGTCACATCTGGGAGGGGCTATGTTCTCCGGGGCTGGGAACATCGCAGCTGCCACAGGGCTGGTGAAGAAAGAGGAGTTCCCCACCGATCTGAAGGTGAGCAGTCCTCCTACTGCAGTGGCACACATACCCAGACCTCCCCTCCGGGGGGCCAGCCTGGAACACAAGACCCCTGTCTCCGGTTCTGACTCAGTACAGAGGGTGTCTACATGAGCTATGCCCCGGCAGGGGGTTCTCCATGAGGAGGACTCCAAACCAAGCTGGGGTATTTGGGTATTGCATGTGTGAGGGTGGCCATATCTGGCCACATCTGCCGGTATCACCTGGCTATTCATTTATTTTCATCTAACAATATTCAAGCCACGGAGAGACCATTTCAGGGGTTACTGCATAAGGGGGCCCTACATTCCTGGAACTGTGATTGGAGAAAATAGGCGGGGTGAGGGCAAGCCAATCAGTCAGCAAAGGGGCTTCAGAATGAACCAGGGACAGGTCTCAGGAGGGCTGAGGGAGCTGGGGAGACAAGCCAGCGCCAGGGGCCAGTGGCTACTTTAGCTGGGAGGTCTTCTCTGAGGAGGTGGTGCTGGAGCTGATGCTGGGGCATGAGGCAGGACACGCAGGAAGTCTGTGTCAGGCTGTGGGGCAGATGTGAGTGGGCATGGCTGTGCCAGAGGTGTGGATCTGGGGTACACGCATGTGCAGGCAGGTGGGGGCAGGGGTGATCTATTATGGCACATGCCATGGGTCCGGAGCCCCACAGAGGGAACCCCTGCTCCTCCACATCCTGGCTGTGGGCTCTGAGCAGGTAGTGGCACGAGTCCGAGCCTCAACCTTTATAATATGGGAGACAAATGCCTGTAGACTAGAGATGCTCTAGACAGAGGCTCTGGAAGCTTCAGCCAAACAGGAGATGGGCCCCTGTCACATTCTGGTTATTTCTCCTGCAAGAAGGATGAGACTTGACTCAGAAGTTCTGGTTCAAGTTCTGCATTTGCCCAGCTGTGTAGATGTGTCATTTCTCACCATTGGGTTAGCAGTGATAACTCCCTTACCCTTATCTTGAGTGTGTGTGTGTGTGTGTGTGTGTGTGTGTGTGTGTGTGTGTGTGTGTCGAGGGGCTGGGGGAAGCTGGCATTATTAAAGTTTTTATTCTAAGATTTATTTTTAATGAAAGAGAGAAACACACACACACATACACACACACACACACCAGAGTACCACTCTGAAGTATGTGGCAGCTGGGGATTGAACCCAGGACCTCACTCTTCCCGAGTCACCTGCCCTGCCCCACAGTACACCTCTGGTGCACATTCACTGAGTCCTCACAACGTGCCTGGGCAGAAGGCACCACAAAAACCCACTTCACAGATGCAGAAACTGAGGCTCCAAGCATGAAGTCACCTGGTCTGGTCCCCAGCCCCTGCCTGTCCCTATACAAGGTGGAGAGAAACCATCAGGTGGAGCTGAGTTGCGGGGGTGGGGAGGGACAGAGTCTGAGCGCCAACCCTGAGGCTGTCTGTGACTATCTCTTTGCCATTTGCTGACACCTCGAGCCTACTCTCTCCACAAAGTTTCACATCACAGATTTATAATCCAAGCACCCAATCTTCTGGGGCGCTGGGTGTGGGAATCCCGGCAAGCCCAGTGTGCCTGTACCCCCAGCCTGCTCACACATGCCATCATGGATTACTCACAGTGACCCAAGAAAGCAAAGCACTGGGAGGCCGCTGGTTCCCGGGCAAGTGATGTGCCTGGTGTATCCAGCTGTGAGTGGTCTGGCTGGGTGCTCATTCAGAGAACTTTCAAAATCGGGTAGGGAGATAGCTCACCTGGTAGAGAGCACATTTTACCATCCTCGAGGCATCAGATTTAAGCCCTCTGTCATCACATGGAAATACCTGCATGGGGGAAGCTTCATGAGAAGTAGAGCAGGGCTGCGGCGTCTCGCCTCTCTCTCTCCTTTTCTGTCTTTCACCTTCTAATTAGAGAGAGAGAGACTGACTGTTGGGAGCACTGGAACCAGAGCCCCAGTGACAAAACCTGGTGAAGAGAGACAGAGAGAGGAGGAAGAAGGAAACACACACACATACACACACACACACACATAGTAATATTACCAGGGATAATGACCTAGGTTCAAGCTCCAGTTCTCACTTCTAGGACGAAAGCAGTGGTGCAAGGTTACAGGTGTCTCTCCTCTCTGTCTCTCTCCCCATCTCTGTCTCTCACACTCCATCACAAAGAAAGAAAAAGTAAAAAAGGTAGCCACCAGGAACAGTGGAGTCAGTGAAGGCGCTTCTTCTTCTTCTTCTTCTAGCATTTGCCAGTGAAGGTGCTGAGCCCCAGTGACAACCATGGTGGCAAAATCATCACGATCCATCACCATATATGCGTAGATGTTATTATTATCCAGAGACAGAGCACCAAACCATCATATGCAAATCAGGAGATCAACCCTGGGGGGCCCCACACGTGGAAGACCCACTCACCACCTCCCTAGGCCCAGGGAGATTTCTTAAGCCACTTTTTGTTCCTTTTGGACTCGGGCCTCGTGCACAAGCTATCTCACCGCTACTGGGCCTGACTTTTTCATTCAGCCAAGAAGACACAGAAAGAGGGAGAGACAACACAGCACAGGGACTTCCCCCCAGTGCCACAGCATCTCCCATGTGGTACCAGTCGTGGGCTGACAGCATGGCAAGTCCCTCACCCACACCATGAGCTAGCTCTCAGACCCTAAAGCGACCTGAATTTTCAACGAAGCTGCGGGTAGAGAGCACCAGCCCTTCCCAAGGGGAGCCCCTGCTGGAACCAACACCCCAATCTCACAAACTCAAGCCTTTGGAAGCCTGTCCTGGTCCCCCTGCAGTTCCTGCCAGAGTGAGAGGAAAGGGCAACTGCTTCCTGATTTTGTCACTTCCTGGGCACCAAGATTCTGCCTGAGCTCTGTGGCCTCGGGCACACACCTGTGTTCATGTACATACATGGCCTTGCTTGCAGGAGGCCTGCCATGTGTCCAGCACCCCCCCATGAACCCCCTCTCTGAACCCTAAGCAGCAGATGCAGGGGGGAGGGGAGAGTCTTAGCTCACACATCCAAGCAACACCGTGAGCTGTTGCTTCCAGCTTATCTGAAAATAGCAACAGCTGAAGAAACCAGGCCAGGCAGTGCCCGGGGGAGGGAGGGCAGGAAGGTGGCAGGGGAGCCGCTCAGAGCCCCTGCCCAGCCACTCCCTGAGCCCCCACATCCCTCTGGCCCAGAGCACCATCTCTGGGGTCCCTGGCGCCCCACCCAGAGCTGTTCATAAGAGGGGAGGGTGAATCACCTAGTGACTGAGTGTGCGGAGCCAATGATGGAAGTCCAGGAGGTGTAGGTGCTACGTAAGGATGCAGGGGGACCTGGCACCCCACCACACCATACCCCAGCTTCCTAGTGATGGTAGCTCTCTCACCCCACTTCAAGGCACTCCAAATCAGCAATTTAATTAGAAATCTTCCACAGCCAAGCCTTCCCCCGACCCCAACAGGGAGCCCCTCTGTTCGAGCGTGGGGAGGGAGTGTCTCCCGATGCCTTCATGGCCTTGCCCCTTCTCTGCCCGCAGCCCGAGGAGGTGGGTCAGGAAGCTGCTGAGGAGCCGCTGATAGAGCCCATGATGGAGCCCGAAGGCGAGAGCTATGAGGACCCACCCCAGGTGAGGAGCAGGGAGGCTGAGGACACCCCCCTGGGGGGCAACTCAGAGATAACCGCCCTGTCCAGCTGGGTGGGAGGGCCTTGGCAGGATGGGGTGGATCCTCTTCAGAACCTCTTTTGCTGTAACTGGGAGCATCAGGAGGTGGCAGCTGGGAAGACAGATACAGAGAACCCTGTCTTGGGACTTCCTAGATGTCCCCAACCCAAGCAGGGGTCTTTCACCAGGGAGAGGGGGTCTCAGGACCTGGTCACTGCAACCCCTCTCCTTCTCTGCCCTCCCCACCCCTATTGCAGGAGGAGTACCAGGAGTATGAGCCAGAGGCCTAAGGGCTTAGCGCAGCCCTCACCAGCAGCACAATCCTGTCCCCTGTCCCCTGTCCCCCGCCCCGCCCCCCAGAGCCAGGGCTGTCCCTTCTCCCCCCTCCCCACAAACACGAGATCTTCCTTTGCTCCGAGGCGCCCCCCTCCGGAGCCTGTGTTAGTGTCTGTCAGTTTGTCTGTCCTCCCCGCCCGCGTCCAACCCCGGGGCGTGGCCAGGGCCGCGATGGGGAGCTCCCCTCCCCGGGCGTTGTCCCCTCCCGCCCCTCGGGTCCAGTGTCTACGCGGTTGTAGCATGTTCTGTGTCTGTAAATCGAGATCCGAAAGCGACGGCTTCCCGCCCCCACCCCAGGGGTCCCCGGGCAGCCCCAGAGCCCTCCCCACTCCCACATTCATATTTACCCTAAACGCCCCCCCCCCAAAAAAACCCTTTTTTATTTTATTTTAACGGAAACCAGGAGCCAGGCTGTGCCATGCCCCTCCCCCAGCCGGCCCGGTCCGAGCGCGGGCGTCTTGTGTCGTGATTGTGGCATGGAGAGCCCCCTCCCCCGTGTGAGCGTGTCCGGGGGTCGGGCCCGGCCGCCCCCCGCGTGTCCATGAATAAAGCCAATCTGTCTGTATGGCCACCGCATGGGCAGACGGGCCTGGGGGGGGGGGCGTTCTTCGGGCTTGAGAGGGATCTCAGCCTGTGCCACCCACCTCTGGGAGCTGGGAACACACACACTCATCCCCAGCCCAAGATGGACCACCTTGGGACCCAACTCCTATATATATCTTATTTATTTTATTCAGAGACACAGAGACCAATGCCCTGCTCAGCTCTGGCTGATGGTGGTGCTGGGGATGAAACATGGGAACTCAGGCAGGAGAGTCTTCTGCAGAACGATCTTGCTGTCTCCCCAGCCCCAGGGCCCACCTTTTCCATCGCCTGGAGGGCCCGGGGTAGGTGAGGGTCGGGCGGCAGGGAGGTGGCGCCCCCTGCTGGACGTAGAACCCCCGCCGTGCAGCAGTGCAGAGGGGAGCCCCCAAGGGTTCGCTCCTCACTCAGGTCGCTGGCACCGTGAGCGCACACCCGGCAGGCAAACCCAGGCGGACACGTGTGCGCGCACGCCCTCCGCCACGTGCCGCCGCGCTCGCACCATTTGCACACGCGCCGCGGAGCAGCCCTGGGAGACCAGCCCCGCGGGCGCAGCGCACCCGCCCAAAGCGACCAGAAACCTCGGGAGGGAGGGGATGCGGGCATGCACCAGCAGGGACAGCGTTCGGGCAGCCGGCGCCCCGGCCCTCTCGGTAAAGCAAGCAGCCAGGCTGGTCCAGCTAGGGGACTCAGAAACCCCGCAGCTGTAGCGGCTCCGGACACTAGGGGGCGCCCGACACCGCCTCCGCGGCTCTGCACAGAGGCTCCGCCTCCTCCTGAGAAGGCGCCGCTCTCATTGGCACAGAAGGGCCATACAACGCAGAGGCCCCGCCCCTCCCCGCGGAGGCCACGCCCCCGCCGCTGCGGCTGCGACTTCGCGCGCACCGAGGCCTCGCCCCCGCCCCTTCTGTGCTCTGCCGCAAGAGTACCCCAACCTCGCCTGCGCAGACCCCTCGTCTTTCCCGCCTCGGTGGGGCCGCTTTTCCGACTCCAGCTCTGCCTGACCTGCTCCCGGGGCGGGTGGCGCCCCTCCTCTGCGCGGCTGGGGGCGGGAGCTGCGGGAGGTGGGTGCCCTCGGGTCACCTTGGCGGGCCGTGCGGGAGCCCTCATTTCCGGAACGGGGAGGCGGCTGGCAGACGCGTGTGTGTAAGAGAGCGACCTGGGTTCTGTCTGACTCACAGCTTGCTGGTGTGGCGGCACCCCCAGATGCCTTTGGGCTGAATGGAGTGGCTGCGAGAAGTCTCATTCTGCCCGCACGGGCTTTTTTTTTTTTTTTTTTTACATGAATCCCCTGGACTCTGAAGAATTTGATGTCACCAGCTAGCAGCGCCCGACCCCCCCCCCCCCCACACACACACACTTTCTAGATGCCAAAGCCAGCTTCACCATCTGGCTTGAGGGGAAGGTTCTCTGGTTTGCTGAGCCTGGTTTTCTGCTGGGAGACCCGATGTCCTTATCTTCCGGGGGTGGGGCTGGGGCTGGGGGTCACTTTAAATGCGTTCCAGGCACTGGGCCAGGAGTGTCAGCAGATGCCAGCCCTGTGCTAGGCGGTTCTGACTGTGACAACACACAGCTCAAGGGCTCTTCCCCTCACACGGACAGAGAGGACTTCCGGAACACCCAGTGTAGCCCAGGCCACCCTCCCTCCAGGCTTCTCAGGGAGAGATGGGGACAGAGGTCACATTCATCCCCAGGCCGGATCTGAAGCCCACCTCCTTTGGAATTTTCCAGAAGGGCCTTGTTTTTAAAGGAAGACAAACGTGCGTTCATGTGTGTGCACACACACTCACACACACACACACACACACACACACCACCAGCAGCAGCAGGGACACATAGAGACAGCAGGCCAGAGCTCGCGCTAAAGCACAGCCGGTGCAACTGAGACTGTGCACAAGGGGCAGGTGGGGTCCTGCTGTGCACTCACCTCTGCACTGTGCTGTCTGTTCGCACGCACGCACGCACGCAAGCACGGACATATGTGCCTTTCTTTAACCACTCAGTTCTTCGAAGGGAGTAGGGGCTGTGGGGAATCCCGGGGAGTCACACATTCCCTGAACAAGACTCTGCTGAGTCTCAGGAAGGACAGGAAACAGCACTGTGACAGGAGGTGACAGTGAGGGGATGGTGGCCAACACTAGGTGGGGTGCCTCTTAGCCAGGCTAGAGCTGAAACCTATGTGAAGAACAGGTGACAGTGTGTGTGTGTGTGTGTGTGTGTGTGTCGCTTTCGTGTCCAGTGGACATACATGTTTGCTCATGGAGACTGGGCTGGGGTCAGCCTCCCTGATCTGGGTGTCCAGCGCCCCCCCACCTCCACACACACACACACACACACACACACACACACACACGGCCCACACCATCCCTTCCTTAGCTCACTCCACTGCCTGGGTTGCTTCAACGCAGCCTGAGCTCAGCCCCCTCCTTCAGCTAGACAGACACCCCTTCCCACTCACACCAGCTCCCTGACCCCCAGAGTTTGTCTGCATACTGCCCTCTGCCCTGGTGTCGGGTGGGGCGAGGGGGCCACCCACTGTCCCCACCATGTGCCCATCTCCTTCCAGTCCCTGCCCCACCCCCACCCCGCTAGTGTGGCTCCACAGCTTTCTCTGGAACTTTATTTTTGTTTTCTCTCTTCCCTATTTATAGCGTGCTTCCCTCCAAACCATCTCTGCATCCATTCTGTTGCCTGGAAACCGGCTGGAGCTGAGGGTGGAGGAAGGCCGGGCCTGAGCCCAGGCAGAGGAGGGCGAGGTTGTCACCCACTTCCCTCTCCACTCCCCCCCCCCCAGGCTCCCAGAAGGCCACCCCAGGTCCAGCACCCACAGGTGTTGTTAGAAGAGAAAACAAGAGGTGCAAAGTGGCAGCCTTTGGGGTGTCCTTCGAAGCTTGTAAAGGGCACAGCAAGCGATGTCACTCCTGCCTCTCCCAGCTTGGAAGGAGGCCGAGGCCCTCATGCTCCCCACCAGTGGGGCAGAGGCTTCTGGAAGAAGCTTCTCTGCACTCATCCTTTTGGGGATATTGTCTGGATAAGCTGAGGAAATGTCTTTGGAAGGGTAAAAACTCCACAATCCACTCCCTTGGGTCAGACAGAGTGAAGCCACATATCCCAGCCCCACCACACACCACCCCACTGGGCATAGTTCTGTTTGCCACTCTGCCAAGCCCTATTGATGCCTCTGCTGAGGTCCTTCTCAGCCCAGCCATGTCCCTGCATTCAAGGCTTCCCTCTATGGCTCCACATTCCCCTACCATGACCCCACTCAACTGACACCCTATCCATGCCCCTCCACTTCCCACCACCCCCCTGCCCCCCACTCCCCATCACCTTCTCTGTGTCCCCCCACTTCTCTTATCAGCCCTGCCATGCAACACAGTAGGTTGCCCACACCTGTTCCCTGGTTCTGTCCTCTCACCCACTCTGGGCCCCTAAGAATGTCACACAACTTTTATGAACATCTGGATTCCTCTGTTCGAAGCTCCAGAGTGTGGTGTCCACCTGCCAGGCAAGTAAGAAGACAGGTCACAACTCTGTATATGGGCTGGGGACTTGGTGAGGAGGTGCCAGCCAGCCCCACCACAAGAGTTGAACTAGTTTCAGGGCCATGAGTGCAACTTGGTGTGGGAAAGGACCCCACAGCCCCAGAGTACCTGCAGACCATCCAGGGCAGGAGGGCTGGCATCTCCACTTCTAGCACCCTCATCCTCTGGAGCCCCTGTTCCCTGCCCCCACACCAAGGTCCACCTCTGCCTTCAAAACAGGCTCTCTGGGCAGGATGGGAGGGGGGCACTGCCAGGGAGCAGCTGGGCCATGATTCAGCCTGAGTCACCCATCTGAGTCCCAGGCCGCCCCCAGCTGGCCGGGCCTGCAGCTGCTGGGGCAAAGGGATCTTGCAGGAGGGAGCTAGCCTGTGTGGGCAGCGGCTATGCCGTGCATGCCCAACCAGCACCCTGTGTGGGTGGCTGATAGAAGGGGGCCCCAGGTACATCAGTGATCTGGGCTGACTGAGGAATGTGTGTGTGTGTGTGTGTGTGTGTGTGTGTGTGTGTGTCCTGAGCAAGAGAAGCAGAGCTGAAGGTGCACCTCATTTTGACACACATGTTGCCAGGGCTTGAACTCACAACCACAAGCTCAAGACTCCAGGGCTTTATCCACACCACCAGCTCTCCTGCCACTTTCTAAAATGTTCTCCTTTCTCCTCCCTAGATTTATTGATTGGTTACGTATCAGAGAAAGAACTTCACATGAGACAGAGAAGTCAGAGCACACTCTGGTACTAGGGTGCTGGGGACTGAACTGGAAACTTCAGGCATGCAAGCCCTACGCCCTACCAGTTGAGCCATTTCTTCAGTTGCTAAACATTTCTTAATACATAGAGAAAGTCAGATAAGAACAGAATTGGGGGAGTTGGGCGATAGCACAGAGGGTTAAGCACAGGTGGCGCAAAGTGTAAGGATCCCAGTTCGAGCCCCCGGCTCCCCACCTGCAGGGGAGTCGCTTCAAAAACAGTGAAGCAGGTCTGCAGCTGTCCACCTTTCTCTCCCCCTCTCTGTCTTCCCTTCCTCTCTCCATTTCTCTCTGTCCTATCCAACAACAATGACATCAATAATAACTACAACAATAAAACAACAAGGGCAACAAAAGGGAATAAATAAATATTTTAAAATAAAAAAATATTTTTTAAATAACAGAATTGGGAGTCGGGCGGTAGCACAGCAGGTTAAGCGCAGGTGGCACAAAGCACAAGGACTGGCTTAAGGATCCCGGTTCCAGCTCCCGGCTTCCCACCTGTAGGGGGGTCACTTCACAAGCAGTAAAGCAGGTCTGCAGGTGTCTGTCTTTCTCTCCCCTTCTCTGTCTTCCCCTCCTCTTTCCATTTCTCTCTGTTCTATTCAACAATAAAAACAACAAAAGCAATAAACAAGGGCAAGAAAAAAGGGGAAAAAAACCATGCACACACACAAAGAACATAATCAGAGCTCTGTTCCACTGAACCACCAGCCTCAAGTCTTACACTCTACCAGCTGAAATATTTTCCCAGCTGCCCTCCTTTCCTCTCTCCATCCCCCCCCACTTTGTTTGGAAGATTTATTGTATTTATTTCATGAGTAAGAGAGGACCAGAGCAGCACACAATCCCAGCTGATCAGGTGTCAAGGGATCAAAGCTAGAACCTCCCACTTGTAGTCCTGTGCTCTAGCCCTGTGCCATCTTCCAGACCACTGGGTGAGCTTTTATTTCATGCTAGGTTTGCCTCTTAAGACATGAGAATTCCAGAGAATGGGGCTTACACAGTCCTACCAGAGGACCCAGCCCTCTCTCCAATCTGTCTCATTTCTTCTCTTCCTCTGACACACACACATACAGAGAAAAAGAGAGAGAGAGAGAGAGGGAGGAAGAAGAAGAAGAGGAAGAAGAGGAGGAGGAGGAAGAAGGAAGAGGAGGAGGAGAAGAAGAAGGAGAAAAGAGGAGAAGAAAAGAGAGAGAGAGAGACTCAGCCATCACCACCTTCCCTAAAGGCTGTGATTCTCTGAAATTCATCCGAGACCAGACACTTATCCCCACAAACGGGTCAGGAACTGTAGCAACTGGCATGGGGGTCAGCCCTTCCCAGAAGCTTTAAGCCTGGAGCCAAGCTGAAATGTGGGGACTGGCTTGACCCCCTGGAGGTACCTGCTGGTGACTGGGGCCTGTGCAGGACAAAGTGGATATAAACAGGAAAGTTAGCATGAGAGGCACAGCTCGGACATGTGTGCCTGTGCCTGTGTGTCTGAGTGTGTGCTGCTTCTGCATATGTGGCTGTGTGTGCTTGTGCCTGTGTGTGTCTGTGTGCACGCACAGGACTGGCGTCAGGGGGTGGCTGCTGCCTCCTCCTGCTTGGGCACAGTCTGCCTGTCCCCATGGTGCCTGTTGCCACACACGCTCGCTTTTCAGAAAGTCACTGGGATTGTTTATTCCGCCCCCGGCCTGGGCGACGGCCAAGGAGTGCGGGTGCGTGTCTATCTTCTGGTACTTACGAGTGTGTGTGGCTCCCTGGCCACAGAGACACCAACATACACGCTCACATGGTGCAGGTGACCACGGTGGGGGCCTGGGAAAGTTCCCCCACCACGGTGGGGGCCTGGGAAAGTTCCCCCACCTGGGGGGTCAGGAGGGATCCACCATGGTGTTACCAGGCCCCAAAGTCTAGGACAATATGATGACCAGTTGCCCTGCCCCTGGGTGTTCAGTCCCCACAGTGATGGGGCAGGTTTGGGTCACTGCTCACGCCTAGAGCTGGCCAGGGGAGGGGTGCATCCTATCCCACCACATGCACCAGGTTGGGGAGGTGACTCCGGGAGACCTCAGGCCACACAGCTAGTTCCCCCCCAGTCCCCCCCCCCCCAGTCTGAGCGCTCACTGACTGCCTCCATGCTCTTTTGGAGCACCTGCTTGAGTGGGTGTTTAGTTTCCTTGTCAGTAAATGTAGATTTTTTAAAAATTTATATTTATTTATTTTCCCTTTTTGCCCTTGTAGTCTTTTTGTTGTTGTTGTTGTTGTTGTTATTGTTGTTATTGATGTCGTCATTGTTGGATAGGACAGAGAGAAATGGAGAGAGAAGGGGAAGACAGAAAGGGAGAGAGAAAGAAAGACACCTGCAGACCTGCTTCACCGCCTGTGAAGTGACGCCCCTGCAGGTGGGGAGCCGGGGGCTCGAACCGGGATCCTTATGCGGGTCCTTGTGCTTCCCACCACATGCGCTTAATCCGCTGCGCTGCCGTCCAACTCCTGTAAATGTTGATTTTTAAAACACGTTTTGTCTGCAAGTCCCTATGGAGCAATAGTGGTTGAAAGCAAGGCAAAGGGCACAGATGGGCAGAGGCTCTGACTGTGTCCTAAGGGCAGGCTCTGCCCACATTCCTTTAGATGCCCTTACCCTTCTTGTGCCCACATACATTGTGAGCAGAACTATATGGGAATGAACCCACAGCCCCAAGAAGCAGCCCTTCACCACCGCTAGTGCTAGGGTACAGGTGATTCTGTTGCTATGCCCTTGGCCAAGGAAAACCTTTATTTCTTATATACTTTATTTATTATTCATTTTGTTGCCTTTGTTATTGTTGTTGTTGTTGTTATTGCTGGATATGGCAGAGAGAAATCAAAAGAAGAGGGAAAGACAGAAATGGGGAGAGAAAGATAGACACCTGCAGACCTGCTTCACCACTTGTGAAGTGACCCCCTGCAGGTGGGGAGCCGGGGGCTGGAACTGGGATCCCTATACCAGTCCTTGCACTTCATGCTATGTGTGCTTAACTCACTGAGCTACCTCCCAACCCCCTATATTTTATTTCTTTATTGCTACCAGGGTTATCACTGGAGCTTGTTGCCTGTATGAGGAATTCACTACTCCCGGAGGCATTCCCCCTTTTTTTCTTTCTGTCTTACTAGATAGGACAGAAAGAAGTTGAGAGGGGAGGGGGGGGTGAGAAAAAGACACCTGCAGCCCTGATTCACTTGCTCCTGAATCAAGTGAGGAGCAGGGTCTTGAACCCGGGTCCTTGTGCATGATAACATGTGCGCTCAACAAGATGTGCCACTGCCCAGGTCCCTGGCCAGGGGAATTCTGACAGGTAATTCTCCCCCATTCCCCGTGGCTTCCTGCAGGTTTACGCTCCACTCCCCCACTGGGGCAGCCTGATTAATAAACACCTCTTAGAGGGTGCCTTCCTCTCCTGGGGTGCATTACAACTCCCTTCTGGTGCCCCTGCACCTCCCAAATAGACCCCTCTCCCCACTCCCTCAGTCCTGGTCCCTGGTGGGTCTCAGTAGCCATATGTTGCCCCCCCAGTATGCCAACCCCACCCTCACTCTCCATCCTGGGCCTCTGGGCCCAACCAATTCTCTCTCTCTCTCTCTCTGGCATCCACCCCATTCCCTGGCACTATCCCCTCACCCTGTGGACTTAAAAGCCAGCAAGCCACTTACAGCATGACTTTAAGGTTAGGAAAAAGAGAAATATCCGGGGGCCAGGCAGTGGTGCACCTGGTTAAACACACACATTACCATGCTTGAGGACCAGAGTTTGAGTCCCTGCTTCCTTCCTGCAGGGGGGGGGGACACTTCACAAGTGGTGAAGCCTGTTTGCAGGTGTCTCTCTTTCACTCTATATCCCCCTCCCCTCTCAATTTCTTTTTTCTTTTTTTAATATTTATTTTCCCTTTGGTTGCCCTTGTTTTTTATTGTTGTTGTAGTTATTATTATTGTCGTCACTGTTGGATAGAACAGAGAGAAATAGAGAGAGGAGGGGAAGACAGAGGAGGAGAGAAAGTTAGACACCTGCAGACCTGCTTCACTGAGGTGGGGAGTGAGGGGCTTGAACTGGGATCCTTACTCTGGTCCTTGCGCTTTGCGCCACCTGCGCTTAACCTGCTGCACTACCACCCAACTCCCACCTCTTAATTTCTATCTCTGTCCTATGAAATAATGTAGAGAAGGAGGAGGAGGAGGATGACTACCTGGAACAGTGGATTTGTAGTGCTGGCACAGAGCCCCAGTGATAACCCTGGTGGTAATGAGAGGGAGAGAGAGAGAGGGGGGGGGGGAAATATCTGAACTTCCTATCTCCCTATAGAGACCAGCATATACCTCTAAGCCTGAGTCTATTGAGAGAACTGCCTACTAGCTTTCTGCACATCCTCGTTCCCCCTTATCCATCAGTAGGTATCTCCCAAGCCTGGTTATCTCCCCACCCTCATCTCTCAACAGAATGTAACTTCAGACTTAATCGAATTTCCATCACCTTCCTTTGGAGTCTGGAGGACATCTGCCAGGCTGTGGTTTGTCTTTCTGATGCACTTGACCCTGTCCTCTTTCTGGAATCTTCTCTCACCTCGGCTTCTGTGGCATCACACTCTCCCAGGTGTGTCTTCAAGTTTCTCAGACACTCTCCTGCTCTTGGCAACCTCCTCTTCCCAGCTGGCCCCTTAGTGAGGGTGCCCCTGGGTGGACACAGGACCCTGGTTTCACAGTTTGGTCTCTCCCTTCCCTCCATCTTGTTCAGACTCCTCTCTTATGACCTCTGTTGGCAGCCCCCACCCCCACCGGTTTGTCTCTAGTCTTAGCCATTCCACAGCTCAGATTTGGACTCAAGTGCCTCAGCCTGCCCATCCATAGTCCCTTCTGTCCCTATCCTGGAGTCTGTCCTCCATCACCAGGCACCCAGAGGCAAATTCTGGAGAGGCAGCAGGAGTCATGTTCCCCTCACACCCACACCCACCGCATGATGGAAGCCTGCAAACAGGTACTGAATCTGCCCCCTTCCTCCGCTGTCATCCCAGCAGCCTAGATTGTTGGCTGGTTGGTGCTGCTTTTCACGACTTCTAAACTTCTCCAAGCCTCTATGTTTTCATTTGAATTAGGAGATGAGGCAATGATGTTTACCTTGGAGGGCCATAGGGGGAGTAGAAGGAGAGAAGGGGTATGGGATAGGGTGTGTAAACTGTGAACCCAAGAACCCTAGAGATGGGCAAAAGAGCCCGCCCCCCCCAAGAACAAGGAAACTGGGGAGGCCCCGGCGCTGTCCGAGGTGCTGAAAAGTGCTCCAGGCGACCTGCGGGTTTTTCTCCTTCTCCGGAACACTCGGATTTGAAGACGCAGGTCTAATGGCTTTTCTTCATTTGCCATCTAGACATTAAAAATAAAATAAAATGAAATAAAATATCCTGGTGCCATATGGTTCACCAGGTAAGTGAGAAGAACAGAAAATAAGGAGGAAGCGTGGGATTTCTGGAGGCAGCTGCTCTCCCGGGGCGACAAACAGGTGTCCCCCGTATCTCACCCGGCCTCTCTGGCCAGCGGGGCGCTAACAGAGCCTCGCGGTGGTCTGCTCCCGAGTGACGGGACATCGAGATGTGATGAAACCTGTCAACCAAACTTTCGCGCCGTACGGGCCCTTAAAAAAGCGTCGCATTAGCATTAGTCGTAACCATTTTTAGCAGGTGTTTTCACGCGCCCAGGCGAGAGGGCTTTCCCCCCTCCCCACCTCTCAGCACTTAGGAAAGTATTTTTTCTCTCCCCTGGAAAGTCAAAGAGGAGGGGGCTCTTTCGTTGCTGGGCAACTGGGTGGGGGAGGAGCGGTGGTGAGTCTCGCTGTCCTTGGAAGCGGACATCCAGGCTCCCTCATTCACTCCAGACAACTGCCCGAGGTCGGCGCTCGCCCCATTTTATAGATGGGGCAAACTGAGACTCGGAGGTGAGATGGCCTGAAGGAGGAGCCGTGGGGCGCTGGGAAACAAAGGGGCGTGGGCGGGCGAAGGGGGGGCAGAGGAGGCCGGAAGTGCGGCTTGGAAGGAGGCTGGAAAGGTCCCCGGGGGGGGGGTAGAGGGGGACGTCGCGGGGGGCGGGGGCTCGGAGACCCGGGCCCCCAGCCAGGCGCCGCCAGCACTCCGGCAAGCGGGTTCACCCCTCTGAACCCCGTTTTCTCCTGGGCGAAACACCGAAGGGGGGGACTTCCGTAGGGCTGAAGAGAGGGAGCCGAGGGTCAGTGCGACCTGCCCTCCAGGGGCGCACACAGGCGGGTGGTGAGGGGCGTGTCCGGGTGGGTGAAGGCGCCGCAGTCAGGAGCCGTGCCAGGGGCGCCCCCCTCGCCCGCGACCCCCGGCCCCGGCACCGCCCCCTCGCGGGCTCCGGGCCCCGGCCTCAGCGCGCATGCCCGGGGCGGGGCGGGGCGGGAGCGGAGCCGGCGCGGGGGACGCGGGTCGCCCGCCAGCCGGGCCGGAGGCAGCCGAGGCCGCTCGGGCTGCGGCGGCGGCGGCGGCAGGACGGCGGGAGCCGGAGCTCAGCGCGCCCGGGAGCCGGAGCGGCGGGAGGCCGGGTAAGCGCCGCGCCCCCCGCTCCCCCTTGCCCGCGGGCCGCGCCTGGGATGGGCCCCTCCAGCCGCGCGGAGCAGCTGCTCGGGGTCCGGGGGTCACCGGGTTGGGGGGGTGTGCGGGGGTCCCTGTCCAGGCTCCCGGAGGGGCGGGGCGGGGGCGGGTCCCGCAGCGAGGCTAAGCACCAGAGGGCCCCGCGGCCCAGCCCCGGGTGTGGACGCCCCGGCCGCGCTTTGTTCCGCGAGGCCGTGCGGGCGGGGGCGCTTCCCGCCACTGCGACGCGGGGGTCCACCGCGTTGGTCCGCCCCTCCCCCCACGCGTGCACACACGGAGGCCACCTCGCCGGCGCGCGCTCCGGGCACTGTCACACGCGGTGGCCCGGTCTTTCCTTCATGCCCGCGGCCACCTGTGCACACGCTCCGCACACCCAGTGGGCCCCCGGCTGGCCCGCGGGCAGAGCTGCGCACTCACACCCAGCCCGGCCTGCTGCTCGGCTGGCGGTGCCTGCCACTCCAGGGTCCCTCCCACACCCCCAGACCCTCAGTGGAGACACACACACACCCTTGTTCTCACACTCTGTCCCTTGGCCCCCGCCCACACTCGGCCCAGTTGTGCACACACACCCTTGGAACCCCGGAGCTTTTGACAGCAACTCTGCCACCCTCGACCAGATTCCTGCCCTCCTGCCCTGGGCACGGAGACAGACCCAGACACGGGAGGGCAGGAGGGTGACGGCACACAAAGCCCCCCCTCTCCCCCCCACACACTCCTCCACCCTCAGTCACCTTGCCACTGGGAAGGATGTTTGCCAGTATCTGGAGGACCTGGGTCCATCCAGGGGTTGGAGGAGCTTACAGAGGCAGCCATGCCCAGGAGCAGGGCACAAACGCTTGAATACATGCCCAGGCCAGGGCCATGGCTCCTGAGCACCCTGGCGGCTCCCAGAAGGCCCAGATACAAAACCCACTTTGTACCCCAGCTCTGCCTGACTGGGACAGGGTACAGGAAGCCAGGGCCCAGGTGCCCAGGCTGCTAGCCTGTCCCCAAGCAGTTTGCCCACTCCCGGAGTGCCAGGCGGCCAGTCACTCAGTAGGCGTCACCATAGTCCGATCCCTCAGTGGGGACACTTAGCTGGGCAGTCTGGCCCCCTGGATACCACCACCCTAACCCCATTGGTCCATGGGACCAGAGGCCCCTTTGCCTGGCCCCAAACAGCAGGAAGGACTTTTCAGAACCAAGCTATGGAAGGGTCAAACTCTAGGTTCAGACACCTGCTCTCAGGGACACAGCCCCAACTCCCATGTCATTGTCCCTTTTAGCCCCAGTGTCCTCCTGTGAAATGGACTGATAGTGCCTACTTCTGCAGCTGTAGCATCCTGGGGCTAAAGCGAACAGTCCTGAGGGTGCCAGGCCCTGAGCCCACAGTAGAGAGTGATGGAGTGGGCTTCTACAAGGAGGGTTTGGGCAAGGAGGTGCACCCCACTAGGCCCGCTGCACCCCTTTTGGGGGGGGGTGTTCCCTGCCATCTCTTAGTTTCTCCTCCTTCCTTGGCATCTAGGTCAAAGGTCAAAATTCAAGAGTTGCCTGTAAAAGAAACAACCATGAGAAGTGACAGTTCTGGGTCCTAGGCCTCTAAGTCAGGACACCATAGCAAGGGGTGGGGAGTGTGTCTGTTGGAGCTGAGCCCCCCACCCTCGGAGGCAGCCCATGCCCAGCTTTGGTGAGCTGACGCCAGGCCAGAAACACATTCACGTTGCCAAATGTCATTTTCCCAGGAGGAGCTTGAAGCTGGATTTTTTTTTTTTTTTTTTTTTTTTTGGCAGGGGATCTTCAAATTCACTGGTGTTGATCAGTTTTAACTCCTTAAAAAATGTTTTTTGGTTTTATTTTTTCACTCCTTGGGTCCAACAGGCACACTGAAGGGCTGGGTTTTGTGGTTTGCTTGCTGCCTGTGCTGTGGGCCCTTCCTCCCCTGCCTCCTCCTGGGAGCACAGCTGGGCTCTGACAGGCTGAGGAGATAAAAACAGGCCTTCCATGTACACAGCCCGGCCCCACAGCCAGCCGAGCCCACACCCCTCATCTTTAATTCTTACCGCTTCCCCGGGGAAGCAGGGAGGGGCAGGCCTTGTCAGGATCCCCCGGGGAGAAGGGACTTGCCTAAAGTCCCTGAACTGGCGCGGGGGGTGGGGGGAGGTGGGGGGGTAGGGGGGTGGTGCAGGGTGCCAGGGTGCTTTCTGCATAGCCTCACTCATTGTGGGGCGATGTTCTGGGGGGGGCTCCCTGGGGTAAAGGAGGGCCAGAAGGACTCTGATGCCCCACCACCACGCTTGCTGACTCCCAGCTCCCGAAGACTCTCATATACCTGTCATGAAGCTGCTGGACTCAGCTTTTGTGGAGGAAGAGACTGGTCCTGAGAGGCCCACCAGAGCCAGGGCCATCTTCTCTCTTACTCACATATTAAAAGCCCCCTTTCCCTCAGTCCCAAGGGCCAGGTAGGTCAGACTTCAGAAATCTCCTACGAAAGCACTTTCTCTGACCTGTGTGGAATTTTCAAGATTAGTCAAATTTAGAGTCAAGGAGATGGCTTGGCTACTAAAACATACTGTTTTTCTTTTATTAATTTTTATTCTTTTTTTTTTTTTGCCTCCAGGGGTATTGCTGGGCTCAGTGCCTGCACTACAAATCCACTGCTCCTGGAGACTATTTTTTTTTCCTTTTATTGCCCTTGTTGTTTATCATTGTTATTGTTGTTGTTGTCATTGCTGTCATTGTTGTTGTTGGATAAGACAGAAATAGAGGAGGAGGAGACAGCGAGGGGGAGAAAGACAGGCACCTGCAGACCTGCTGCACCGCTTGTGAAGCGACTCCCCTGCAGGTGGGGAGCTAGGGGCTCAAACCAGGATCCTTATGCCAGTCCTTGTGCTTTGTGCCATGTGCGCTTAATCCACTGCGCTACCGCCCAACCCCCTCTTTTATTTTCTTTTACTTTACTTGATAGGACAGAAAGAAATGGAGAGGGGAAGGAGGGATAGAGAGACATCTGCAGCACTGCTCCACTGCTTGTGAAGCTTCCCCTATGCAGATGGGGACCAGGGGCCTGAACCCCAGTCCTTATACATGCACTCAACTAGGTGCACCACTGCCATGCTCTAGACTCTGGGCTTGATCGGGGCACCACATGGGAGCACCATGGACAGCACTAGGAGGAACTCCCAGAATGGCCAAGCTGACATGTCTTCTCTCACACCTCCACCCCCCCCCAATAAAATAGGAGTGGGCTGGGAGACTCACAGTGGGTGGAGCACTGGACTTACCAACATGAGGTCCCAGCCATCACGCATGTGGGGTGATGCTCTGCTTCTCTCTCTCCTCTTATCTATAAATAAGTTGTTGAAAAACTGGGAGGGGGCAGCGTAGAGAGGCTGCTCAGCATCGCTGTGTACGTACAAGGCTCTGGGTTCATTCCCTAGCAAACATAACAACACCATGTGCAAGGACCCGGCTTCAAGTCAGGTGGTGGTGAAGGAGGAGCTTCATGAGTGATGAAGCAGGTCTGCAGGTGTCTCTCTTTCTCACTCTCTATCTTCCCTTCATCTCTCAATTTCTCTCTGTCCTGTCAAATAAAATGGAAAAACAAAAAAGGAAAAATTGGCTATCAGTAGCAGTGGATTCATAGTGCTGGCACTGAGGCCCAGCGATAACACTAGAGGCAAAATAAATAAAGAAGTAAAAGTTTTTAAAAAGTCACTAAAAATAATAAGTAAATAAAAATTTTAAAAAGAAAGGCATATTTAAAACTAGAGCATGCAAGTGAATGATTTGGCTCCGAGAACGCGATCGCTCCCTGCTTAAAACTCCACGGGGCAGGGGAGGAGCACCCAGTGTCCTCAGGAGATGCCCCCACCCTCTTCTCCAGCCCCACCTGCCACCACCCCCCTCCCCACTGCAGCCTCAGTACAGACTGCAGTTACCTCCCCAGAGGGGCTCCCACCAGCCACGAGTCTGAGCCTGCCACCCACTCCTTTGTCTGAGGCTTCTGTTCTCCTCAGAACAGAAGTTTATTTGCTGACTCCCCGTAATTGGTCCACACCTGGGAGACAGACACCTAGCCTTTCTTAAGTGATTGTTGCCCCAGTGCCAAGAATAGGGCCTCGAACATTGGGTTTGTGCTCAGTCAAGGCTGGGTGAGAACTTAACCTGGGGCTGGAAGAGAACTTAACCTGCTAAGGCAGATCCTGGCTTTGAGCCCCAGCACCACCTGGGAGAACATGGGGACCAAGTGGTACATGACTGTACCACTCTGCAGGTGGTACAGTCATGCTGTGGTGTCTCCTCTCTCCCAAATAAAAGTGGTAAAAAGGCTCACCCCGGAGCCATGGAAGTGTGAATGCTCAAGGCCCCCCAATTGCAAAAATACAAGGCTGAATCAGCCTGTGACCTCCTGAGTGGCTCACCAATAAGAACTGAGTCAGCTGCCCCACTAGCTTGCTACAGTCCCCACCGTTCATTGTCACCTCCCTTGCTTGCTCTGTGGATGAGTCCATTTCTCCATCAAAAGGCGAAATAGGAAGACCAGCCCCTCCCGCTCACAACTGACACCAGCCTGACCTCCCCCGACTCAATCCCAGGCCAGTCTCAGCTGTGCTTCACACCTTCCCCAGCTGCCTTCTACACACCCCTGTCTCCACCCCCAGACCCACAGGCACCTGAGTGAACTCTCCAAAAACAGTGCTCCACATCCCCAGCCAAGCTTCCCCCGAACCTCGAAGGAAAAGCAGCAAGCAAAGAAGACTGGCTGGAAGGGGCCAGGTCATGGTGCACCTGGTTGAGCGCACATGTTACAATGCTCAAGGACCTGGGTTCGAGCCCCCGGTCCCCACCTGCAGGGGGAAAGCTTTGAGAGTGGTGAAAGTGTTGCACGTGTCTCTCTCTCTCTCTCTTTCTCTCTCTCTCTCTCCTTCTCTATCACCCCTTCCCTCTTGATTTCTGGTTATCTCTATCCAATAAATAAAGATCATTTTCAAAAGTTTAAAACAAGAAGACTGACTGGAGGAGGAGGCATTTATACTGAGACCTGAAGGATTAGTGAGAACACACAGGAGGCCAGGTAGAGGTGAGATGGGGGAGAATGAGAGACCACCCAGGACCCCCAGGGAGGCTGCGTGCTTGTGTACAGAGTGTTTGTGTACACACCTGGGGGAGGGGATACGGGATGAAAGAGAAAGTCCAGCCAGTACATAAGTACAAGGGGGCTTGGAAGCTCACTAGAGAACTGCACTTGACCCTGAAGATGATGGATTCATTCAAGGTCACTTTGGTCCCCCCCACACACACACTCAACTGTGGCTGAGCCAGAGTTCACACACTCACTCATCCCAGACCCCTTGTTCATTCAGATAGACAAAGAGAGGGAGAGACACCACAGCACCGAGAGCTTCCTCTGGTACCATAGTACCTCCCATCTGGTGCCTGGGCTTGAACTGGGGTCCTGCACATGGCAAGACAAACACTCTACCCAGTGAGCTATCTCTCAACCGCCCCACCTTTATTTTCAAGTGATTGTACATTCTCTGTCTCCCTCTCCTTCTCCCTCCCTCTCTCTCTCTCTCTCTCCAGGCTTCACAAAAAGACATCCAGAGAAGTCCTTTCTGCCTTTCTGCTTACAAACTCCAGCCTCGCTTCCCAGGGGCCTGAGCTGCTGAAAGTTTCATGAGGTTCCTTCCAGCAACCCTCTCTTTATAAATAAGCCATAAGTGGTTTTCTGTCCTGCCCTCGCTGCACCCACTTGCCTGGCCCCGTCTGACTTTGTCTGCTTGGCTTACCCGGGTGACTTTCCTCTTTACACTGAGCTTTTTTTTGGAGGGGAGAGGGCCTTGTGGGGCGCCCCCCTTTTCACACACCGGCCCTCTTATGCACCATTCCCAGAGGTGGACTTTAATGCTACTTGTGTTGTGAGCTTTTTTTTTTCTTCTTGCCACTAAGGTTATCACTGGGGCTCCTTACACACCTTTTTCCCTTTAGGAGATAGAGGGTGAGAGATGGGGAAAGAGAGGAGAGCTATCATGGCTCGTGAGGCTTCCCCCATGCAGGTGCTTCAGTGTGGTGGCCCAGGGCTTGAACTCAGGTCCTCACACACAGCATGTCACCTCCTAGACATGGGGATGCTTTTTTTCCCCCCCTAAATTTCTGCCAAGGTTATTGCTGGGGCTCCCTGCCTGCACAATGAATCCACTGCTTCTGGAAAATTTACTTTATTGATTTTGATTTTGGATAGAAATAGAGAACTGAGAGGGAAAGGTAGACAGAAAGAAAGAGATACACCGGGAGCCGGGTGGTAGTGCAGCAGGTTAAGCACAGGTGGCTCAAAGCACAAGGACCAGCGTAAGGATCCCGGTTCAAGCGTTCAAGCGTTCAAGCCCCCGGCTCCCCACCTGCAGGGGAGTCACTTCACAGGCGGTAAAGCAGGTCTACAGGTATCTCTCTTCTCTCCCCCTCTGTTTTCCCCTCCTCTCTCCATTTCTCTCTGTCCTATCCAACAAGAACCATAGCAATAACAATAATAATAACCACAACAGTGAAACATCAAGGGCAACAAAAGGGAATAAATAAATTAAATTAAAAAAATAAAGAGATACACCTGCAAGCCCTGCTTCGCCATTCTTGACAGTTCCCCCTTTCAAGTGGGGACTTGAACCCAGGTACATAGTAATATGTGCACTTTACCAAGGGCACTGCTGTCTGGTCCTGCTATCTATGTCTTTATTTTATTTTATTTTTCTTATCTCATGCTAGAGATGAAACTCAGGGCTTCTCATACATGTGGGTTACCAGTGAGTACCCCAGCCTGTTTTTTTTTCTTTTTAAATTTTATTTATTATTGGATAGAGGCAGAGAGAAATTGAGAGTAGAAAGACAGACACTTGCAGCTTCTACGTCATTCATGAAGCTTTCCCCCTGCAGGTGGGGACCAGGCGCTTGAACCTGGGTACTTGTGCACTGTAATATGTGCACTTAACCAGGTGAGCCACTGCCTGGCCCCTTTCTTTTTCTTTTGGACATGAAAGAAAAGCCTGAATCCCATGGGCCCTCCCTTTGCCCACTGCCCCCAGATGCTTCTTGTGCATTGTCCATCTCCCTGCCATCTATCATGCCACCTCCAGCCTAGGACCGTCACTTTCTCCTCTGCTTGACTGCTACAGCTGCAGAGAAGGCCTGGGGGGATGAATGAATGAAGTTCTGAAGGTTTAGTGGGAACAGGCAGTGATGACTGAGTGACTGAAGGAATGCCAGAGCCTCCTCAAGGCCTCCACCTGCCCCTCTCCTCCAGCCCCACCTCCACACAGCCGGGCAGTCGGAGACCACCTGACACGGTGTCACTTCCTTGCTGAGACACTCATGGCTCCTTAGAGCTCAGAGTTAAGGGAGGGGGTGGTGGAGGAGGGGGTTTCAACCTTACAACCTGGGGCCTCTGAGCCTCAGACATGAAGGCCCACTACATAAGCCACTGTGATAGCTCTCTGGCCGAGTTTCCCACTGTTTGTTTATTTATGCTTTATTACCACCAAAGCTATCACTGAGACATGGTGCTTGAATGACGACTCCACTGCTTCCAGCAGCCATTCCCACCCCCCCTTTTTTTTTCCTTTTTGGTTTTTCTTTTAATATGACAGACAGGGAGGAGTCGGGTGGTAGCACAGCAGGTTAAGCAGGGGTGGCGCGAAGTTCAAGGATTGGCAGGGGTCTCGGTTCGAGCCCCCGGCTCCCCACCTACAGGGGAGTCACTTCACAGATGGTGAAGCAGATCTGCAAGTGTCTATCTTTCTCTCCCCCTCTCTGTCTTCCCCTCCTCTCTCCATTTCTCTCTGTCCCATCCAACAACAACGACATCAGTAACAACAACAATAATAACTACAACAATAAAACAAGGGCAACAAAAGGGAATAAATAAATATTTTTTTAAAATAGGACAAAGAGAAGTTGAGAGGGGGAAGATGCAGTAGAGAGGGAGAGGGAGAGGGAGAGACAGACAGACAGACACCTGCAATACTGCTTCACCACTCGTGAAACTTACCCCTGCAAGTGGAGAGGACCTCAAACCTGGGTCCTTGCCCACAGTAACACATGCACTCATCTGGTGGCTCCCTTTTTATTTTTCAGGAGATGTATTTTGTGTATCATATGTGAGAGAGCTCCACGTGAGGCCGAGAGAAGCAGAGACAAGACAGAGCGCCACCATGATACATGCAGCACTGGATTGAACTTGGGCCCTGTGTCTGACTGTGCTCTCTCTTTCAGCACTGGACAGCAGCCGGGAACACAGGCCTGGCCCCAGGGGACAGCCAGGCAGTTCCGAAGACCCAGTGAGGCCCCAGCTGTTTGGAAAGGACTCTAACAACCCAGCCCTCCCTCCTCTGCTGCACCCAGGATGGGCAAGTGGGGGCTGGGAGCCCGGCCATGAGGGACTGTGGCCCGTCCCAGCCCAAAGCCAGCCCAGCACCACCCAGGCACACTCCAGCCCCAAGCCTCAGCATGGCCTCCAGGCACAGTGGCCCCAGTGGGGCTGAGGAAGGGGCTTCCTGCTCTGAGGGCCCTGGTGGGAGTGTGGCCTGCCCCTCCCTGCCCTGCAACCCATCCCCAGAGACACGGGGGGCATCAAGCTCAGGGACATCAGAGAACACCCTCTCAGGGAAGCCAGAGCCTGGAGCCTCAGCTAAGGGAGCGCCCTCTTCCCCGGAGAACGGAACCCCTGTGTTCCTGGACAAGACTGATTCCAAGTCTTTGAAACAAATGAATCCCACTTCCATAGCAAAGGGAGAGTTGGGGTCCTTAGGGAAGGTGGACCCTACACCCACAGACAAGACCGAGCCTGTGAGTGTGGATAAAGGGTGTCCTGTGGTTCCTGGAGTGATAGAACTTGTGACCCCAAAGAAGGAGGAGCCTGGATACCTGGGGCTGGCGGGGCCTGTGGGCCCCAGCAAGGGGGACGTGGGACCCCCAGGGAAGCAGGGACCAAGGAATTCAGGCAAAGAGCCTCTGGATTCCTCCAAAGAGGCCAACCTTGCATCTCCTGAGAAGCAGTCTGGGCCCCTGGAAGAAAGAGACGCCACATGCTTGCCACACACATCTGTACCTGCAGGCAAAAAAGAGTCCGAGGCCTCAGGAATTCTGACAGCAGGGGCGTCAGGCATGAGTGAGCCCTTGTCCTTGGGAGCCTTGGATCCAGGAACCTCAGGAAAGGTGACCCCTCAACACCTGGAGTGCACAGAGACTGTAACCCCTGCAAAATGGGACCCTCAGTACCCAGGAAAGAGGGCTCCTGCCTCCTCAGAAACAGAAGCTCCCATATCTGTGACAGTGAGACCAGCCACATCTTTGGGACAGGTGGGTTCCACCTCCCCAGGGCCTGTAGAGCTCACCTCATCTACGGGGGTGACAGAGGCAGCTTCCTCAGGAAAGGAGGGCCTGGGGCTCCCCAAAAAGACAGACCCCATTTCTGAAGAAACCACAAAAGCACCAGCTCCTGGAAACACAAACCCTGAGTCTTCAAGAAAAAGAGACCCTATATCCTCTAGCCTGGGGGACTCCACATCCTTGGGGCCAGGGGGGACCTTGTCCCCTGTGAAGGCCACGGTAGACTCTGGGGGGAGAGCAGGTCCACTGTCCCCTGAGAAGTCTGGCCTGCTGTCCCTGGGAGGGGTAGGCCCTGGGGCCAAGGGGACCACAGATACGGGACCGTCAAGTCCTAACAGCTCCACAAAGTGGAAGGCAGAGCCGGGGTCTGAGGCCCAGGCTGCCCCTGCTTCAGGACAAGCAGAGGCTTTGCAAAAGAGACCACAGGCCTTGGAGAAGATGGATCTGGGACCTCTGCCCTCTGGAAAGGTGGGGGCTGAGGCCCTGGGGAAAGCTGGGTCCCCACCCTTGGAGAAGGTGGCCCCCCTGACTCTGGAGAAGCAGGAAGCTTCCTCCTCCAGGCAGGCAGACAGCAAAGTCTGTGGTGCAGCCTCTACTCTTGCAGGGGCAGGGAGCGGCACTGGACGGGTGGAGCCAAGGCCAGAGCCCAGCACCCAGGCCTCCAGCACTCAGGCCTCCAGCACCCTGGTGCCCAGCACTCAGGCCTCCAGCACCCTGGTGCCCAGCACTCAGGCCTCCAGCACCCAGGTGCCCAGCACCCAAGCCTCCAGCACCCTGGCCATCCAAGCCTCCAATACACGAGCACCCAGCATCCAGGCCTCGGGCCAGAGCCAGAAAGTTCCAGCCACACCTGGTGGAGCCGAAAAGAGCCCGGCCATGGGGACCACAGCGCCCCCTGCCGGGCCTCGGACTCGCGACAACTTCACGAAGGCGCCATCCTGGGACGCGAGCGCCCCGCCGCCACCACCACGCGAGGACGCGGGCACCCAGGCGGGCGCACAGGCCTGCGTGTCGGTGGCACTGAGCCCCATGTCCCCCCAGGACGGCGCGGGCGGCCCGGCCTTCAGCTTCCAGGCGGCCCCACACGCTCCCAGCCCCGCACCCACACCTGCACCCGGGCCGCCGACGCGCCGGGACGCGGGGCTGCAGGTGTCGCTGGGCGTGGCCGAGACACGCTCGGTGGCCACCGGGCCCATGACACCGCAGGCCGCCGCGCCTCCCACTGCACCCCCCGTTTTCCCCGAGGTGCGGGTGCGGCCCGGCTCGGCGCTGGCAGCCGCGATTGCGCCCCCGGAGGCGGCCGAGCCGGTGCGCGACGTGAGCTGGGACGAAAAGGGCATGACGTGGGAGGTGTACGGCGCCGCCATGGAGGTGGAGGTGCTTGGCATGGCCATCCAGAAGCACCTGGAGCGCCAGATTGAGGAGCACGGCCGCCAGGGGACGCCTGCGCCGCAGGCCTCCACGCGCCTGGGGCCCGGCCCGGGCCGAGCTGGCTCCGTGCGCGCCGCGCCCCCCGACGGCACCAACAAGCGGCCGCCCGGCCTGTTCCGCGCGCTGCTGCAGAGCGTGCGGCGGCCGCGGTGCTGCTCGCGGGCCGGGCCCACGGCAGAGTGAGCACCCTCTTTTCTACGCCTGTTTTCCAACCTTCTCAGGCACCCTTCCTGTCCCCAGGCCCTGGAAGGGAACCCCTCGACGTGCCACAGGCCTGGGAAGCGGGAGGGCCTCCTCCTTTCATTCAGCCTCCTTCCCAACCAAATAACCCCTCCCCCTTCTTCAAGGGACATGAACCCAGCTCCCACTCCCTCTAGCCCCCACCCAGCCCAAAGCTCCCGGTCACACCGGGCCACCTTGGGGGCCTGCCCTGTGCCCCCAGCTCTGAGTGTTGAGGCAGGTTCCTGAGATGCCCAGACTGGGGCAGTGAGGTCTCTCCAGTGGGGATTCACGCCCCCAGTACCGGGAGAAACTATACCCCAAACCCCCCCCCAAAAAAAAAGTTACTTGTGTGCAAGGGTTGGCGTGTGAGACCCGAGTGTGCCCGGCTCTGAGTGAGTGTGTGCATGCGTGTCCACGCGGCGGGCTGGCCCCTGGCCTGGGCATCTCCTGCATGCTGGTGGTAGTGGTCCCCAACTCCTGCCCCCGCACCTCCACTGACACTGAGCCCCACACAGTCCCCACACTGGCCAGAGACAGGAGTGCTCCTGGGGGTCTTGGGAAGGGGGTTTCAGAGAAGGGTCCTAGGTCTCCTCTGAGTCCCAAGCAGCCTGGGTGAAAGCCGCCTATGACTTTGGGGACGAGGACAGAGAGTCTACTGCACAGTCACAGTTGTCCTTTAAAGGTGAACTCTCCCCTGCACTGGTGTCACCCTGTGCTGTGAGCCCCCACAAGTCCCCTGTGACCCCACAGCTCCCTGTCCCCACCCCTCACCCCTGGCCTCAGTTTTTGGGCCATGAACTCACAGTACCTGTTGGTAATAAAACCCTCCACTCTTGCCAGCTGTGAGTGGCTACAAGAATTATATTACAATATCAGGGAAGGGGGGCTGGGATTTTGGGTCTCCTGAGAGGGGAGGGGACTGGAAGGGTGGGCTCAGTGGCGCCCCCCCCTCACACATCTGTGGTGTCCAGGCCTGGGTTGGTGAAGGCTGACTTCTCCGTCTGCTGGGCCCCTGTGTCCACCTTCCTCCCAGAGAGCACCTCGGTCAGTGGCTCCGTGTCTGCCTCCGTTCCGCTGTACGAGGCCTCCTGTGGGGACAGGACAAGAGGGGGTGGCCATGGGGTGGGGGGGAGGCATTCATCCCATGTCCAGATGGCTCCCTGGAAGGGCCACCATTTTCTGGCTATTTTGTAGGAGGCCCAGACTGTGCTGGGTGGGGGGGTCATGGACTTGGGGTCTCCTCTGCCCCCACCCACAGACACCACAGCACTTTGGTCCAGTACCAGGGGTCTGTCCAGCTGTTCCTGCCCCTCATGGCAAGCAGCATGCTGGGTACAGTCCCCCTTTACCTGCAGGACTCAAAAGAATCCATAGCAGGAAGACAGGTGGGTGAAGACTGCTGGGGTCTGACTCTCCTGCCTGCTCACTAGAACACTGGGGCCTGTGTCCTTTTTTGGGTAAGAATTAACTTTTTTTTTTTTTTTTGCCAGACCATGGCTCAGCTGTGGCTGTTGGTGGTTTAAGGGCTTGAACCTGGGGCCACTCTCTCCCAGGTGCCTCAGATCTGCAGCCAAGGCTAAGGACACTGCTCGGCCGTCTGTCCTCCTCTGGGCCCTGCCCACCTCCTGCTTATCGCCCCTCCAGCTGGGACATATAGGTCCCCCAGCACTTGCTCTCTATACCAGTGGTGCTTCCTCCCACTCCTACGGAGTCCCCCTCAGTGGCCCTGCGAGGCTGGTTCTCTCACACCCATTTTCAGATGGAAAAGTTGAGAATCCAAGAGGATAAGCCATCCTTCCGAGATTACAGGACAGGAACAGGGTCAAAGCCCTCCCTCTGTCCTGAGTCCCAGCCCTTCAGGGAGGGGCCCCGAATCAGGAGCCCCAGACACCCACTCATCCCCCATCTTGCCTTCACTTCCGGTTTGCCCTTCCCCAGGTCCACAGAGTTTTCATCCAGAGAGTTGAGGCTGTGGGGCAGATGATGGAACCCGGATGGTTGGCGGGCCCGTCCCGCCCTGTCTACCTCATCGCCACCAACACCACTACCATCATCACCACAGTCTCCACATTACCATTACTCCTCCAGCCCTCACCATCATTATCACCTCCATCAGTACCATCACCATCAGCTATCACCACCCCGCCGCCAGCATTAGCACTCCTACAAGCTCCACTGCCACCATCAGAATCATCACCACCACACTCTCACCTCCACCTCACCCTTGGCCAGCCTGGCTGCCGGCACGGCTCACCTGATGTGATCCAGGTCACTAGAGGACTGGGACTCGAAACCCAGGTCCTTGGTGTCCAGGTTGAGCATGGGGTTAGCCCTGGGGAGAAGAGCTGGTCAGCTGCCTCGGCCTTGAAGGCACCCCACCCCATGTCTCTCCCCACCCGCCCTGTCCACTCACCGATCCGTGGTATACAGGTTGGTCCCAGGAATGGCAAAGACTCCAGGTGTCACCCCTGCCAAGGTCTTGCGGGCCTCCTTGGCTGCCATTACAGCCCGAAGCTTCCGCTGGTAGCTGGGGTAGGGAGTGGGGAGGAGTCAGCACCATGCCCAAGGGCCTGTGTCCAGGTGCCCACCCTGGGGGCAGGAGGGGAGAAGCACCTCTTGCGGACGCACACGAGGGCCGTGGCCATGATGACAATTAGCAGCGCCAGGGCAACGCCCAGGCCCACGATGACACTGGTGAGCACCTGTGGCAGGCTTGACTCCAGGTTCCCCTGCTCGCCCTGCAGGGGGAGGAGCACGAGGGGCGTGGGGCCAGCCCTCCCCACCCCAGAGGTGTCCCCCCCACCCACTCCTCCACACGTACCAGCACCACCAGCCCCAACTGTAGCAGTTTCCCCATTGCGTCCTCGTCACTCCGGATCATCCTGGCCACAGAACCGCCACTCAGCCTCGTGATATAGCACCCCCAGGGGGACCCAACCAACCCCCCCCCCCCCCCCCCCGCCCTGGGCAGCCACACTCACACACTCAGCTCGTTCAGAGTCAGGGCCGTCCCATTGGAGAAGACAAAGTAGGCGTCCATGTAGGAGTGGCTTCGGGCCCTATACCGGGTAGGTGAGGGTGTCAAGCTCAGGACTCCCAGTCCCCCAGGGCACTGTCTCAGAGCATTGTTCCCCCAAGGCCCCCATCCCCTCAGGGTACTACCCTCTCCCCAGGACTCCCAACCCCAGTATACTGGTCCACCAGCACTAGCCCCTGCACTAGTGCAGCACTCCCCTGCACTAGCCCCAGGACTTCCAGCACCCCAAGACATTGCCCCCCAGACCCCCACTTCCCCCAGGATTCTGGTCCCCTACCTCCCTAGAGGACTGCCCCCCCCAGGGCACTGGCCTCAGCACTCACCGAGTAGCACTCTGCAAGTCCTGGATGATCACCACATACACGGTGGTCCTGGTCGCCTGCGCCAGAGCCCTGCAGATGGACAAGGTCCCAGAGGCCCGGAGGAGGGCCTTGCCCAGGTCTGTGGCACCCTCTCACACACACCCCAACAACTCCACAGCTAAGCAGGAAGCACCGTGTGCCAATCAGGCAGGAGTTCCCCTCACTCACATTGTAGCCCCACGGCTGTGCATGGAAACCCACTCAGGCCTCTCTCAGTCCGAACACCACAGGTGGTGGGGAGCACACAGAAAGGCAGAGACACAGTCATGTGGGTTGGGGGCGAGGGTGAGAGATGCCCCCAGACTTACTCCTTAATCTCGTCCTGGCGGGCGCCCACCTGCTCCTTGCTGGTGGAGAACTGCAGCCTCAAGCGGTACCGTTTCTCCACCGTGAAGAGCTGGGGGGGGCATGAGGGGACCAGGTGAGGCCCGAGAGCCCAGTCGGAGCTGGAGGGGATGGGGGGAGGTAGGCAAGGGACACTCACATTCAAGGTGGTTTGGGCTTGCAGGGCAGGCCAACTGGAGGGGGCAGGGGTGTCCTGGGCCTGAACTGTCACTTGGTAAGTCCCATTCAGATTGGCGTCAAGGTTGGTCACCAGCCTGTGGACGGGAGCAGGGCACAGCTGCCCACAGCCCTCCAGGGTGCGTCACCCCCTGTCACCCCACCCCCCATCCTGGGGTCGTCCATAGTTACTCAATGTTGCCAGTAAATAGATTGTCCTCCAAGAAGGTGACGATTCGGAAGAAGCCCTGGAAAGTGATGATGGTGCCGTCCTTGGAGAGAAACTCCGTTTTGAGGATGGAGAAGCGGATGGCCCCATTGTTTCCTGAGTCCTCATCTCTGGCCTGGGGACAAAAGTGGGCAGAAGGAACCAGGCAATGGTGCACTCCATTGAGCTCACATGTTACCATGCACAAGGACCAGAGTTCAAACCCCAGACCCCACTCCATACCTGCAGGGGGAAGCTTCACAAGCAGAGAAGCAGTGCTGCAGGTGTCTCTCTGTCTCTCTCCCTCTCTATCTCCACTTCCCCCTTTCAATTTCTCTCTGTCCTTCTAAGGAAGTGGCGGGGGGCGGGGGCATGGAGCTAGGCACTCCTCTCTCCATCCCAGCAGGAATCAGAGGCTGGGAAGCCTGGGAGGTTGGTTCCCACAGTTTCTCTCACACAGATGCAGAGGGAGTATTCTCCCTAGAGCTCTGAGAGTATTAGCAATTTGCTATGGTCACACAGCAATAGTAGGACAGATCAAAGGTCTAGCATAGTGTTTAGTGTTTGGTTATATGTCGGCTCCCGGCCTCCAGCTCCGCAGATTCTGCCAAAGAAGACCCAGAGGCGGCTATGCATTCTAGTGCCATCAGAGGACAACAAAGCTGAGCCTGAGACAAGGTTTAAACTAGCCATTCAGGCTGAGAAAGGAGTTGATTTAAAGAACATCACAGGGGCTGGGGAGATAGTACAGTGGTTCAAAAAGACTCTCATGCCTGAGGCTCTGAGGCCCCAGGTTCCATAAGGAACCCAGGTTCCATCCCTGGAACCGCCATAAGCAAGAGATGAGTGGTGCTCTGGTCTATCTTTCATTAAAATAAAACTTAAAATATATATACTAAAAGGGGAGCCCAGCAGGAGCGCAGCAGGTTAAGCGCAGGTGGCGCAAAGCTCAAGGATCGGCGGCGTAAGGATCCCAGTTCAAGCCCCCAGCTCCCCACCTGCAGGGGAGTCGCTTCACAGGCAGTGAAGCAGATCTGCAGGTGTCTGTCTTTCTCTCCCCCTCTCTGTCTTCCCCTCCTCTCTCCATTTCTCTCTGTCCTATCTAACAACGAAATCAGTAACAACAGTAATAACTACAACAATGAAAAAACAACAAGGGCAAGAAAAGGGAAAATAAATAAATATAAAAAATTATATATATACTAAAAGGACGGGGGAGATAGCATAATGGTCATGCAAAGAGACTCTCATGCCTGGGGCTCCAAAGTCCTAGGTTCAATCCCCTGTACCAACATAAGCCAGAGCTGAGCAGTGCTCTGGTCACGCTTTCTCACTCTCTCTCTCTCTCATCTCTCTCAAAAATAAAATTAATAAAATATTTAAAATATGGGAGTCAGGCAGTAGCACAACAAGTTAAGCGCACGTGGTGCAAAGCACAACGACTGGTGTAAGGATCCCGGTTCAAGCCCCTACACCTCCCCACCTGCAGGGAAGTCGCTTCACAAGCGGTGAAGCAGGTCTGCAGGTGTCTATCTTTCTCTCCCCCTCTCTGTCTTCCCCTCCTCTCTCCATTTCTCTCTGTCCTATCTAACAACAACAACATCAATAATAACAACAATAATAACTACAACAACAGTAACAAAACAAGGGCAACAAAAGGGAATAAATAAATAAATATTAACAATATTTAAAGTATATATATTAAGAAAAGAGCACCCACCAAGTGCCTATGTTACCATGGGGGAGAACCTAGGTTCAAGGTAGTGCCGGCAAGGGGGCACGCTAAGCGGCATGAGTGGTACTATGATCTCTCTCTGTGTGTCTCTGTCTCTCACCTTCTAGCTAGAGAAAAGGAAAGGGAAAGAAAGGAAAGGAAAGGCTAGAATAACCACTGGGAGAAACGGAGTCATGCAACCCTGGCCATAGCATTGCTTTCAGAAATCAAAAAGAACACCGTTCAAATCCTGATGTGAGGACGCTGTCAACTAAAGCAGAAAGAACTTGATGTTTATGGCTTGAGGAAAAGGTTGGGAGGCTGGGGTCAGGCGGTGGCACACCTGGTTAAGCACACACATTACAGTGCACAGGGACCCAGGTTCAAGCCCCTGGTCCCCACCTGCAGGGGGGAAAGCTTCATGAGTGGTGAAGCAGGGCTGCAAGTGTGTCTCTGTCTCTCAATTTCTTTCTGTCTCTGTTTAAGAAATAAATAAAAATACATGGTGGGGTTTTTTTTTAAGATTTTATTTATTAATGAGAAAGATAGGAGGAGAGAACGAATCAGACATCACTCTGGTACACGTGCTGCCGGGGATTGAACTTGGAACTTCATGCCTGAGAATACAGTGCTTTTTTTTTTTTGTCTCCAGGGTTATTGCTGGGGCTCGGTACCTGCACTACAAATCCACTGCTTCTGGAGGTTATTTTTTCCCATTTTGTTGCCCTTGTTATTGCCCTTGTTGTACTGTTATTTCTGCCATCGATGTTGTTGTCATTGGGTAGGACAGAGAGAAATCGAGAGAGGAGGGAAGAAAAGAGGGGGAGAGAAAGACAGACACCTGCAGACCTGCTTCACCGCCTGTGAAGCGACCTCCCTGCAGGCGGGGAGCCGGGGGCTCAAACTGGGATCCTTCAGCCAGTCCTTGTGCTTTGTGCCACATGCGCTTAACTCGCTGCGCCACAGCCCGACCCCCGAGTCCAGTGCTTTATCCACTACATCACCTCCTGGACCACATAAAATATATTTTGGGGCAGGGTAGGTGGCATAATGGTTATGCAGAGAGGCTCTCATGCCTGAGGCTCCATACTCCCAGGTTCAATCCCCAGCCCCCCCTGCACTACCATCAGCCAGAGCTGAGCAGTGCTCTGGTGTTTCACTCTCCATCCCTCTCTCCAAAAATAAAAATAAAGTAAATCAAATATTTAAATATATATATATATATGTTAAAAAGCTCAAGAGGGACAACTCTTATCGCTGTATTACTATTATTATAATTTACTTGAAAAGAGAGATATCAAAGCCTTACTCTGTCATTTCATATGATGTTGGGGATTGAACCCATGGCCTTAAGCACACAAAGTATGTGCCCTCTCACTAAGCCAGCCCACCTCCCAGCCCCTCTATTGCCATTTTACAAACAAAAGTAGAGGCTGTGTGTGTGAGAGACATGGTATTTTCTGAGTGGGTCCCTCCCCACCTTTCCACAGCACAGGCAATGGGACCCAGGTCCCCCCTACCCCTGAACCTTAAGAGGTGACTGCCATGAACCTCCAATTTCTCATTCAAGAGGGAACATGAGGTTCAGAAAGGCATGACAGCCCCCTCCCCCCATTAAATCAGCAAGCCCAGCCTCCAGGCTGTGGGAACCCCACCCCCACCCCATGTGGCATCCCACCACCCATGGAGAGACCCCCCATTCTCAACACATCAGACTCTGCCCTGGTTCCCTGGTGACACTGGGACTTGCTGTGTCTCGAGGGAGACCCAGGCTGCTGGTGGCTTTCATGGCCATGCAATTTTTATGAATCCTAAATTGAACAATTAATGACATTTTCATCATCTCCATTAAGTATGCCCTCATGGCCCTTCTGGGGCTTTCTCTTCCCACACTGGAGTGTAGTTCCTTTCCCGATGCATTTGGGGGAGCAGCTGAGAGTCCCCCCCCCCCCCCCCCCGTGCGCCCAGCAACAAATGGCGGGTGGCAAGGACTTACCTGGACAGAAGCCACCTGCTGGTCAGGGCTCACCAGCTCTGGGATGATGACTGCAGAGGGACCAAAGGAAGGTGAGGTCAGAGCACAGCCAGTGGAGGCTGCCCACAAACCTGCCCGCAACTTCTCCACCACAAGGACACCCACACTGCAGCCTCCCTGTACCCCCCCAGTCAGGAGTGAAGGGGCAGAGCATCACCCCTGTTGCAGTCAGGGAAACTAAGGCTCAGAAAAGGAGGGACCAGACTCAGGGTGAGACAGGGCAGAACCAGGAGGAGGAGTGGGGGAGGAACTGTCCCCCAGGATCAGAGGGTCCCCAGTTTCTCTTGGGGCCCACCTGGGTGTGAGGCGGGGCCGTGGGAGGGGGGTGGTGGGAAGGGTGAAGGCGGGGCTGCACTCTTTACCAAAAGTCTTGTCCTGGGGCAGAAAGTAAGGAGCGTTGTCATTTACATCCAGGATGGTGATGGGGAGGTTTCCTAGGGAACAAGGCGGGGGGGGGGGTCTGGGGTCTACACAAAGCCTGCACAGCAGCCAAGTTTCTGGGATCACCCAGGTTCAGTCCTTCCCCACTCCTGGCCCAGGAAGCCCCACTAGCCTCTGCCCACCCCCACACCCAGAGGCTTTGGTAAAAAGGAGTATCCCTCACTGAGCCCAGAGAGAGCAAGCAACTTGTTTCACATCACACAGCAAAAGCCCATCCCAGGTGCATCTCGTCTGGCCACAGAGTACAGGGACCCTGCTGGCTGACAATAGATAACCCAGGGTGTTAGGGAGCCGGGTGATGGTTGGTGCACCTGGTTGAGCACACATGTTACAATGTGCAAGGTCCCAGGTTCAAGCCCCCAGCCCACACCTGCAGGAGGGACACTTCACGGGCGGTGAAGCAGGTCTGCAGGTGTCCAATTTTCCCTCTCTATCTTCCCTCCTCTCTCAATTTCTCTCTGTCCTAGCCAATCAAAAAAAAAAGGGAAAAATGGCCGCCAGAAGCAGTGAAATCATAGTGCTGGCACCAAGCCCCAGCAATAAACATGGAGGCAAAAAAAGAAAGAAGAAATAAAGGAAGGAAGGAAGAAAGAGAGAAAGAAAGAAAGAAAGAGAGAGAGAGAAAGAAAGAAAGAAAGAAAGAAAGAAAGAAAGAAAGAAAGAGAGAGAGAGAGAAAAAGAAAGAGGAAAAGAAAAGAAAAAAAGATTGGGGCTGGGTGGTGGCACACCTGATTGAGTGCACATGTTACAGTGCACAAGGACCAGAGTTCCAGCCCCTGGTCCCCACCTGTAGGGGGAAAGCTTTGCATGTGGTGAAACAGAACTGCAGGTGTCTCTCTGTCTCTCTCCCTCTCTATCTCCCCCTTCCCTCTTGATTTCTGTCTGTCTCTATCCAATAAATAAAGATGATAAAAATATTTTTAAAAGAAATAGGGAGTCGGGCGGTAGCGCAGAGGGCTAAGCGCACATCTTTGCAAAGCACAAAGACCAGCGTAAGGATGCCGGTTCGAGCCCCCGGCTCCCCACCTGCAGGGGAGTCGCTTCACAGGCGGTGAAGTGGATCTGCAGGTGTCTATCTTTCTCTCCCCCTCTCTGTCTTCCCTTCCTCTCTCCATTTCTCTCTGTCTTATCTAACAATGATGACATCAATAAAAACAACAATAACTACAACAACAAGGGCAACAAAAGGGAAGATAAATAAATAAAATTAAAAAGAAAAAAAGATAACCCAGGTGTTACTGCCTGCTCTGCCTCCCCGCCCATCCCCCATTTTCTCTTCTATGGGTCGAAAGCCTGGCTTTTGGGTTGTGAGGAGATAGACATGCTCTGGGGGTGCTGGTATAACTCTTGGCTGGAGTAGGGACAAGGTGCCAGCTGCCATTCTCGAATTTATTGGCAGGGGGAGGCCACAGGTGGGGTTCAAGTTCGTGCCAGACCCTGAGGGTGCACTCTGCTTGCCTCGGAGTGTATGCTAAAGGCTCACACTGAGCATGTCCCACATGGCTAGCACCACGCTGCCCACTCACATGCATGTTCCCTCTCACGAGGGGCCACGGAATGCCCATGCAATTGCACCACCCCCTGACTAAATGAGAACTTTTTCATTTTGAGAGACAGACAGAGACACAGGGGACCACCACAACACTTGAGCTTCACCTGGTCGTGCCAGGGTTCAAACCTGGGCTGCATGGCACAGACCCTACCATGGCACAGACCCTACCTGGTGAACTATTTCTCTGGCTTTATTTTATTTTCAGAGATTCCCTCACAGTGGTCCGGGAGATGGTGCAGTGGACTCTCTCTCTCTCTCCTCTATCTCTCTCTCTCCCCCTTTTCTCTCTCTCTCCCCCCTTTCTCTCTCTCTCTCTCTCTCTCTCTTTCTTTTTCTTTTTTCTTTTTTTTTTTTTTTTACCAGAGCACTGCTCAGCTTTGGCTTATGGTGGTGCAAGGGATTGAACCTGGAACTTTGGAGCCTCAAGTATGAGAGTCTCTTTTATTTTATTTTATTTTATTTTCCCTTTTGTTGCTCTTGTTTATCGTTGTTGCTGTTGTTGTTGTTATTGTTGGATAGGACAGAGAGAAATCAAGAGAGGAAGGGAAGACAGAGATGGGGAAAGATAGACACCTGCAGACCTGCTTTCACCGCCTGTGAAGCGAACCCCCCTGCAAGTGGGGAACTGGGGGCTCGAACCAGGATCCTAATGCAGGTCCATGAGCTCTGTGCCATGTGCACTTAACTCGCTGTGCCACGACCCAGCACAGCTCAGGCACACAACAGGCCCGAGATGAAACCCACAACCTCCTCCCAGGCTCTGAATCACGCTCCTGGTGCACCAAAACTGTGCTCTCTCCCCAGCCCAGGGGGCCTTGCTGACTCTGCACCCTTAACCCAGAGCCTGGCCCCCTCAACAACCAGGAATCCAGCACTGGGGTCTGCTGGTATATCAGGGGAAGGGAGGCTTAGCCAGATTCGGGGGTTCCAGCTCTCCCAGATGTCCCGTCTCACCCACCATCAGTGCTGCAGGCTGGGAAGTTGGGCTCAGTGTTGAGGTCGCAGGCCCGCACGACCAGTGTGACCAAGTCACAGGCCTCATAGTCCACGGTCTGGCTCTGGTTGACCAGCACGGAGCCATTGGGCTGCACAGAGAACCATTCCTGACACAGGCCCCCCACGTCCTGGCCAGCCTTAGTGCAGTGGACACCCACCAGCTGGACCTCCAGCTGTGCCGTCGTGTCATTGTCCCTGGCCACCACGGTGGCTACCAGGCCGTGGATGGAGCCATTCTCGGCCACACTGATGCCCCGAAGAGAGGTGGGGTCCAGCATGGGTGCCTCATCATTGACGTCCTTCACCTGCACCAGCACGGTCGCAGAGGCCTGGGCCGCCTCGGGGCCCGAGTTCTCCGCCCTTGCCAACAGGTAGTAGGACGCCTTGCTCTCAAAGTCCAGGCTGACGTCTGTGGGCAGCCAGAGGACGCCTTGTGAGTGCCCAGCACCCAGCACCCTGCTGCGGATCACGAAGTTGTTGGCGCCCACGCCCTCCAGCGTGAAGCTAATGCGATTGTTGGCTTCCGTCTGGTCCGCATCCGTGGCTTCCATCTCGCCCACCTGCACATCTGAGGGCAGACAGGTAGCAGGCACCTGTCAGCAGGGACCCCATGGCCCAGCCCCGCCCCTGGTCCCAGTGCCCAGCCCTGTGGCAGGAGCTGACAGAAGTGTCACAACTGTGACTCACCTGAGACCCTCTCTGTCACCGAGAAGTTGTAGCTGGACTGGCTGAAGATGGGCAGGTTGTCATTGATGTCCTGTAAGAAAAGAATGGGAAGTTCTGGGTGGTGGTGGACCTGGTAGAGCGCACATTGCCCTGCACATGGACCCAGGTTCAAGCCCCTGGTCCCCACCTGTAGGGGGGGCTTCACTAGTGGTGAAGCAGGTCTGCAAGCATCTCTCTGTCTCTCTCCCTATCTCCCCCTCCTCTCTCAATTTCTCTGTCTTGTCAAATAGATTAATTTGTTCACACGTTTAAAGCAGAAGGGAGAAGCCAGGAGGTGGTGCACCAGGTCCCCCATGGGAACACCATGGACAGCACCCAGGGAGCTTTGGGGTGGGGGGAGTCGGCAGTGTGGTGTCACCCTCTCGTTGTCCCATCAACATCTATAGTCCAAGTTTTCTTTCATTCCCCTTCTCCCCCTCTTTTTTTTGAAGATGTATTGATTTCTTTCTTTTTAAAACTTTCTATTATTATTATTATTCATTTATTTATTTTCTACCAGAGCACTGCTCAGCTCTGGTTTATGGTGATGCAGAGGATTGAACCTAGGTCTTTCTAGCCTCAGGCATGAGAGTCTCTTTACATTACCATTATGCTATCTACTCTCACCCTTGATTTCTTTCTTATTTCTTTATTGGGGCATTAATGGTTTACAGTCAACAGTAAAATATAGTAGTTTGTACATGTGTGACATTTCCCAGTTCTCCACATAACAGTTCAACCCCCACTAGGTCCTCCTATGCCATCATATTCCAGGACCTATGATTTCTTTTTTTTTATGTATTTTACTTTTTTTTTTTTTTACTTTATTTGATAGGACAGAGAGAAATTAAGAGGGAAGGGCAAGAGACAGAAAGAAACAGAGAGACACCTGCAACACTGCTTAGCAAGTGCACTATCTCCCAGCCCCTTGATTTCTTTGACGAAAGAGAAGGAAAGTATTCCTCCTGCAGATCAAACCCAGGACCTCGGGCTTGCAAGTCCTACTCTCCATTTCTTCTTCTTCTTCTTTTTTTTAATATTTATTTATTTATTTGTTTATTTATTCCCTTCTGTTGCCCTTGTTATTGTAGTTATTGATGCCATCGTTGTTGGATAGGACAGAAAGAAATGGAGAGAGGAGGGGAAGACAGAGGGGGAGGGAAAGATAGACACCTGCAGACCTGCTTCACCACTTGTGAAGTGACGCCCCTGCCAGGTGGGGGGGCGGGGGGCTCGAACCAGGATCCTTACACCGGTCCTTGCGCTTTGAGCCACTTGCGTTTAACTCTCTGCACTACCGCCCGACTCCCATTGTCCACTTCTGAACCATCTCCCAAGTTGGGGGTCAGAACTGGGCTTTGGGCCCCCGCTGGGGTGAGTCCTGGCGCGGCCACTAGATGTCGCTGTTCTCTGTTCTCTCTAGCCCCGCCCACCCCACAGAACCCTTTGCAAACAATAGCAGGACATCTCCAGCAACAAAGCCTTAGTGCCCTAATTCAGGGTCCCCCTAAGTCACAGCTCTGAGTGCCCCCCACGCTCACCCCTCCGCCCCGTGTCACCACTCTCCGCCTCAGGTCTTCCTCTGCTGTCAGCAGAGATCAGATCCTGCCCCGAGTTGGGGGGGACGTCTCCCCGGGGGCCCCGACTTTACCTCCACTGTGATGGTGACTTCGACCTGGGTGCTGAGCGGGGGTTCCCCGCAGTCGCTCACTCTCACAGGCAGCATGATGCGGCCCCCCAGGACGGGGTCGATGGCCTCCCGATCTAGGGGCCCCACGTTGGTGAGGACCCCCGTGTCGGGGTTCAGGGAGAAGTTGTGTGTCCAGGGGCTGGGCAGCAGCGTGAACTGCAGGAGGCTGTTGTTGGTTCCCGGCTGGTCAGCGTCGATCGCCTACCGGGAGAAGCAGAGGGGGATCCCCCATCAGCTGTGGGTAGTGTCCCAGCCCAGAAAGATGGGGGTGGGCCCCCCAAACCAGTGACTGTCACTCAAGGATCCTGTACCCTCCTTTCAGGTGACATAGAGGAGAAAATGCTCTCTGGGGCTTCTCTGGAGCCTCTGGTGTGTTCTTAATCTCACAGGCTGCAACCCCTTCTTGCTTTGGCCACTAGGAAGCTCAGAATTGAATTTTCACCCCGGTCCTAGCTATTGTGTGCTTCTGGTTCTAACTCTCTTTTATTTCTTTAGCTTTGGCTTTTTTCCTTTTTCTTTCTTTTTTTTTAAAGATTTTATTTATTTATTTATGAGAAAGATAGGAGGAGAGAGAAACAACAAGGCATCACTCTGGCACATGTACTGTTAGGGATCGAACTCTGGACCTCATGCTTGAGAGTTCAAAGCTTTACCGCTGCACCACCTCCCGGACCACAGTTTGTTTGTTTGTTTGTTCGTTTCATATATAATATATTGGATAGAGACAGAGAAAAAAATTGAGAGGGGAGGGGGCGTGAAATAGAGAGAGACAGAGAGACTCCTGTAGCCCCACTTCACCACTTGTGAACCTTTTCCCCTTCAGGTGAGGACCAGGCCTTTGAACCTGGGTCCTTGCACATTGTAACGTGTACACTTAGTCAGGTACACCACCACCTGGCCCCCTAACTCAGTCTTTCTGTTCTTCAACAGTGCCAGCCTTGTTTCTCTTTTTCCTTCCATTTTTCCTTCCTACTTTAGCCTTTCTTTTTTGACATTAGACTTATCACTGGACTTTCACAGCTCCATCTGCAACTATTCATTTTCTCTTCCTTTTTCATGGAGACAGAGACATTGAGATGGGAGAGAGAGAGAGAGAGAAAGAGAGACACCTGCAGACCAGCTTCACTGCTTATAAAGCTTCCCCCTGAAGGTGGGGAACTGGGGGTTTGAACCTGGGTCTTTGTGTGTGGTAATGTGTACACTCTACTGGGTGAGGCCCCAACTCCTCTTGATTATTGTTTTTTATAATATGTAAATATGTTATTTATTTTGGATAGAAACAGAGAGAAGATGAGGAGAAAGGGAGAGATACCTGCAGCGCTGCTTCACCACTGGTGAAGCTTCTCCCTCTGCAGAGGGACCCAAGGCTTGAACCCAGGTCCTTGTGCACTGCGATGTGTGCACTCAATGAGGTATGCCATTGCCTGACCACCGTTTCTTACTTTTTTTTTAACTTATATCTAGAGGTCAATAGTTGTTTTGTTTTTTGCCCCAGGGTTATCATTTGGGCTGGTGCCGGCACTATGAATCCACTGCTCCTGGAGGCGATTTTTCCCATTTTGTTGCCTTTATTGTGGTTGTTATTGTTGTTATAGCTGTTGTTGTTATTGTTGGATAGGACAGAAAGAGGAGGAGAAGACAGAGAGGAGGAGAGAAAGATAGACACCTGCAGACCTGCTTCACCACCTATGAAGGGACCCCCTGCAGGTGGGCAGCTGGGGGCTCGAACAGGGATCCTTACTCTGGTCTTTGTGCTTCACACCATGTGTGCTTAACCTGCTGCACTACTGCCCAGACCTCATTTCCTGCTTTTTTTTAAGTTTTTTTTTTAATATTTATTTTCCCTTTTGTTGCCCTTGTTGTTTTATTGTTATAGTTATTATTGTTGTTGTTATTGATGTCATTGTTGTTGGATAGGACAGAGAGAAATGGAGAGAGGAGGGGAAGACAGAGAAGGGGAGAGAGAGATAAACACCTGCAGACCTGCTTCACTGCCTATGAAGCGACTCCCCTGCAGGTGGGGAGCCGGGGGCTCCAACCACCATTCCTTGTGCTTTGTGCCATTTGTGCTTAACCCACTGCACTACTGCCTGACTCCCTATTTCTTGCTTTTTAATCAAAACCTCACATCCTTTTTTTTAGTGAGTTACAGTATTGGGGAGGGTCTAATACAATATATACATCTTGATATTGTGGGTTGATGCCTGTTTAGATTAGCACAGATTATTACTTAATCAGTTATTCTATAAGGCTGACAACTCTATGGCTTCCCAGAAGGCAGTGGGTGTTGGGGGAGGCCAAAGCCTTTCCCTTCCACCAAAGTGATCACCCCAGAACTGACAGGAAACTGTGACCTGTTAAATTCTTCAGAGACATCACCTACCTCAACACCACAAGAGATCAGTTGGTAGGATTGTGAAAATGCTGTACGTGATCTGAGAGAATTGATGTTCCTGACATTCTTTATTTACCCGATGTAATCTATATTTTTACTGTGACCCACACTCTTTTCCAGATGTACCCATTACACTGCTGCTGCAAGCTCTCTGCGGAATTTGTTACAAACCAATAATAATAAAAAAAGACCATTCTTTTTATAAGGTGCACACTTTTTTTTTGTCTCCTTCAGACAGAAGGGTGTTTGCCACATCAGCTTTGCTAAGAAAAAACTTCAGTGTTATTGACCTTATAATGTGTCCTAGAACCTCCCCTCTTCAGAGCCCTACCCCACTAAGGAAAGATAGAAACAGTCTGGGGCTATGGATCCACCTGCCAACACCCATGTCCAGCACAGAAGCCATTACAGAAGCTAGGACTCCCATCTTCTGCACCTCAAAAAGAATATTAGTCCTTACTCCCAGAGAGAGAAAGAATATGGAAGTTTTCAATGGAGGGGATGAGACACTAAACGCTGGTGGTGGGAACTGTATGGAATTGTACCCCTATTATCTTATAAATCATTATTAGATCACTAATAAAAATTAAATAATTAATTTAAATTAATTTAAAATCTTAAGATATTTTTCCTTCTTTGAGTAATTTTGAGTTAGTCTGAGTGAAGATTTCAGTGCCAAGGACCAGTGGAGCATGTTCCTCCATCAGAGGCCTGAATTCCCTTCCTTCCTTCCTTCCTTCCTTCCTTCCTTTCTTTCTTTCTTCCTCTCTTTCGCCTCCAGGTTATTGCTGGGGCTGGGTGCCTGCACCATGAATCCACTGCTACTGGCGGCCATCTTTTCTGTTTTTGTTGTTATTTTTGTTATTGTTGGATAGGAAACAGAGAAATTAAGAGGGAAGGTGAAGATAGAGAGAGGGAGAGAAAGACACCTGTAGACCTGCTTCACCACTTGCAAAGCAACCCCCCCTACAGGTGGGGAGCTGGGGCCTCGAACCAGGATCCTTGAACTGGTCCTTGTGCTTCGTACTATGTGTGCTTAACCAGGTGCATGACTGCCCAGCTCCCCTCTTTTTTTTTTAAGGCAATCTGTTCCTGGTGGCCTCAGGCAATGCCATTTGGTCTGGGTCTTGTGCTGAGTACCTCGCACCCTTCACCTGCTGAAGTACTATGCTTGGTCCCCTCTCCCCAAGAGGAAGCAGGGTCACAGAGAGACTGAGCCACCTCCCCAGGGTCACGTAGCAAAGGCCCCACCTTGATGGTGACCGACACGTTGTCTGTCTCCTCCCTGACGAAGATGTTGTAGGAGCCGATGACCTGGGGCTCCTGGTCGTTGGCGTCCAGGAGGGTGATGTGTAGGGTGGTGGTGTTGAACAGGCCACCACTGTCGGTGGCCTGCAGGGTGACGTAGAACACAGCCTGCGCCTCTCGGTCCAGCAGCTCGCAGCTCCTGACCGTCACCTTCCCGGAGTAGGCGTCCACCTGGAAGATGTCTGCCCTGTGCCAGCGGCCAGGCGTCAGGGTGTGAGAGAGGCGGGGAGGTGCAAGGGGCACTTAAGTGGCAACCAAGGGCGGAGACTGCGCACACGCCCGGCATGAGTGCTTATTTGTAATGTGACATGTATTTTACTTATTTGTTATGTGTTGATTAGGTTGAGACAGAGAGAAATCAAGAGGGGAGGGAGAAGTGGGAGAGAGACAAAAAGACACCTGCAGCCCTTCGTCACCATTTCCCTGTGCAGGTGAGGAGCTAGGGACTTGAACCCAGGTTCTTGTACACAGTAACCAAGGGTGCCACCACCTTGCCCGTGACATATATTTTATATATATATATTTTTTTTTTTTTTCCTCCTCCAGGGTTATTGCTGGGCTCGGTGCCGGCACCATGAATCCACCGCTCCTGGAGGCCATTTTTCCCCCTTTTGTTGCCCTTGTTGTAGCTTCGTTGTGGTTATTATTATTGCCCTTGTTGATGCAATTCGTTGTTGGATAGGACAGAGAGAAATGGAGAGAGGAGGGGAAGACAGAGAAGAGGAGAGAAAGACAGGCACCTGCACACCTGCTTCACCGCCTGTGAAGCGACTCCCCTGCAGGTGGGGAGCCGGGGGCTCGAACCGGGATCCTTACGCCGGTCCCTGCGCTTTGCGCCATGTGCGCTTAACCCACTGCGCCACCGCCCGACCCCCTACTTTATATATTTTAACCCCCTAGGGCTTTGAAGGACTACACTGCTCTTAGCAGACCTTTTTTTTTTCCTTGCCTCCAGAGTTACCACTGGGGCTCATTGCTTGCCCTTTGAATCCACTGCTCCTGGCATCCATTTATTTTAATTATTATTTTTTGGATAAGACAGAGAGAAATTGAGAGGGGAGAGGAAGGTAGATAGGGAGAGAGGAAGACAACTGCAGATCTGCTTCACCGCTTGTGAAGTCACCCCCTTGCAGGTGGGGAGCTGAGTGCTTGAACCAGGATCTGGAGGTGGGGAGTGTCACCACCCAAATATTTATTTATTTATTTTCCCTTTTGTTGCCCTTGTTGTTTTTGTTGTTGTAGTTATTATTGTTGTTATTGATGTCATCACTGTTAGATAGGACAGAGAGAAAATAAGAGAGGAGGAGAAGACAGAGAGGGGGAGAGAAAGATATACACCTGCAGACCTGCTTCACCGCCTGTGAAGGGACTCCCCTGCAGGTGGGGAGCCAGGGGCTCAAACTGGGATCCTTAGGTCTGCCCTTGGGCTTTGCGCCAAGTGCGCTTAACCCGCTGCACTACCGCCTGACTCCCAGACTTAATTTTTTAAATTTATTGTAATTGTTATTATTTATTTGTTTATTTATTTGGATGGAGACAGAGAGAAACTGAAAGGGAATGGGGAGACAGAGAGGAAGAGAGAGAGCGAGATACCTACAGACCTGCTTCACAGCTCGTGAAGCTTCCTCCCTGCAGGGCTTGAACCCAGGCTGTTGTGCATGGTAAAATGTGCATGCTGCCCTGCTGTAGATTTCTTTTTTAAAACTTCAGACAGAGAAAGGAGAGAGCAAGCAAAGAAAAACCCCACAGTACAGCTCCACATCTGGAGGAGGCATCCCTTGGTGCTGTGTATGGTGCCCCACACGGTGCCAGGACTTGGCACCAGTCTTTGTTGGTGGTAAAGTGTGTGATGGGCCAGTGATTTCTCTCCTAGAGGTAAATTTTCTTTTCTGTTTTTTTTCTTTCACGCACTGCTTGGACCCAGTGATCCAAGCAAGCAACCTCCTCACCCAGTGTGTACTTACAGATTTTTTTTCTCAGTGCTCGGTTCCCACGCATGTGCTATTTTGACTTTGGTTTCTCTCCCATTCCTTTTATTTCAGTTAGAGAGACCACAACACCAGAGCTCCCCCTACCCACCACAGGCTGCAGTGTTCCCATGTGGTGCCAGGGCTCAAACCCAGGGTTGTGTGATAACACAGGAAGGAGGAAGGTGTGAGCGCTACCCATTGAGCAACCTGCCCAGCCCTGGGTTCCCTGGATCTCAGCTGACTCACCTGCCAGCCCCCTGGCCCCTGCTTACCCACTGCCCGGAAGCAGGCTATAGGTGATGTCACCCCACTGTCCCTGGTCACCGTCCGTGGCCTGTAGGGTAGAGGACTTGATGGACACTGTGTAGAGGACAGGGCTGCCCTGCTTCTAGACACTCTCAGGCACACATTCTGGGACCCGAGGATGTGGGACAATCCACGTCTGCCTCCCGGTATCCTCCCACCCTTGGCTGGGCCCACCATGTCCCCGTCACCCACGTGGATGCTGTCCGTCACCACTTGGCCGTTTCGGCAGTGCTCAGTGATGCTGAGGTTGTACTGGCTTTGTGGGAACGTGGGGCTGTGGTCGTTGATGTCTATGAGATGGATGGTTACCCAGGCCACTGAGACATTCCCACTGACCATGTCGGTGGCCACCACCTGAGGGTTGGGAAGGAGACAGTAGCGTGGGGATCCCAGCACCCTGGCCAGGCCCCCCTATAGCCTGGCACACCCCTTACCTCCAAAAGCATCACTGGGTGCTTCTCATAGTCCACTTCAGCAGGCGTCCGCACCAGCACCTGAACCTCAGCTGAGCCCACAGCCCTCTGCGGGGAGACACTGAAGGCCGAGGGCTCCGCCAGGTCCAGCAGGAAGGTGCCATTTTTGCCCTGTGGAGGCTGGGCTGTGAGCAGGCCCAGCCCCCAAGAGCCTCCCCACTTTTCTCACCTAGGCCCTAGCCTCTGCCTCCAGGAGATGGATCACTGAGGGGTCTGAGATGGGGCTCTCTGAATGTGGAGGAAGTGGAGCCCCCAGGAAACTGGGTTGGCTCTCAGTCCCTGCAATGTGGGCTCATCATCCACTAGGCATGTGGGCCCCAGGACTGGACAGACTGCCTGGACTGACCCCCTAATAGCTCTGAGTCTCTCTACCAGCCACTGTTCACCACCCTCACAACATCCTAACACTCAACACCAATACCACTGACATCCAACACTCAATACCCAACACCAACAACATCTAACACCACCAACACCCAACACCACCATCCGACACCAAACTCCTGCAACACCATCAATATCTCAACACTCAACACCAACACCTCCAACACTCAACATTAATACCCAACACCACCATCCAACACCAATCACACCTAAGACCAGCAACACCAAACATCACCAACATCCAACACCACCAACACCCAACACTTGACACCAACACTTGACACTAACAACATCCAATACCAACACCAGTCAACAACACACAACATATTCAATACCACCAACACACTACATCACCAACACCCAACACCCCAAACCACCAGAAACAACATCCAACACCTACAACATCAACAAGACCTAATACCTACAGCATCTACCACCTGCAACACCCAACACTGAAAATATAAACAACATGAAATATCATGAACATCAGACACTACACCAACACTAAAGACCCAACATCAACAACACCCAATACCTGCAATACCAAAACCAATATCATCAATACCCAACATCCAGTACTGCCAACAACAAACCAATACGTCCACCACCCAACATCAACTCCAATACTTTCAACATCACCACCACCAATTCCCAATAATCTTTGCCCCATTACCCACACCACTGCCAGTCCCTCCAGCACCAATGACCAACTCAATACACCCACCATCTACCACCACCCAGTGCCACCCTCCCCTCCACACTGTGCCAATTCCATGTCATTGATGTCGTCCAGAGCGACTCATCTTCCCAGACCACCTGCATCCCCCACCGTTTATCCTTACCCCCAGTGAAACACTCACTCAGACCCTTCCACACCCAAATCACTGACCACCCAGCACTGGCCCACTTCACCAGGCACCTGGCACCTCTCTCTACTCAGCACCACTGAAAGTGATAACCCACTCAGCATGACCTAGCATCTAGTACCAACTTCTACTGAGCTCTGAGCACAAGTCCAGTCCCCAGTTTGACAGCACCCAGCATTTATAAATACCACCCAACGACTCTGACTTCTGCCACCACCCATCTCTCCACCCTGTACCTCGGGGCCACCGCACCACCCTGCACTCACCCACGCAACCCCGGCACCAAGTCCCGCCTGGGTGCACCTGCCTTGTCGGGGTCGTGGACAGCCATGATGAGGTTGACAGGGATGCGTATGGAGGTGTGTTCCTCCACGGAGCCCGTGAAGTTGCTCTGGGCCTCCTGGGGGCTGAAGGTGCAGTCAGACAGGCTGCAGTTATAGAACCGGGGCTGGTGGTCATTCACATCCGTCACTGTCAGTGTGACCCAGACGCTGGCACTGGCCTGGCGCCCATAGATGTCCAGGTTTGTCTCTGTGGCCTGAGAGCAGTGCAGGGCCCCGGAGGGTGTGAGGTTAACCACCCTGAGCTCTGAGGTCAGAGGGCAGAGGGCAGGAACCACACACACACACACACACACACACACACACACACTCACCATGACCTGTACCAGCACTTCCTCATTCTCCTGCAGCAGCTGCTCGCGGTCCAGGGGGCTCTTGACCCTAATGATCCCGTCGGACCAGATGGTGAACCAGTGGGGCCTTGTAGTGTCTGGGGTGTGAGGGGTGAGCAGTAGCTTCTAGCGACTCTGTAGGAGCCCCCTTCCCAGCCCAGCGCCTGCCCCCCGGGAGACTCCCTCCCTCCTCACTGCTGATGCTGTAGTTCATGCTGTCCTTGATGCCTCTGTCACCATCCACGGCCTCCACCCTCAGCACTGAGGTTCCCTGCAAGGTGGCAGGGTCAGTGATCCCCATCTTCTCCCCATCTCCCACCCCCTCTCCCTGGAAGCCTCCACGTCCCCCCTCCGGCACACACCGGGGGGCTGTCCTCAGGCACAGAGGCCGCATAGAACTCCCTGACGAACTGGGGGTCCAGGTTCGGCTCGTCAATCACATTGATGGACAGGTAGACGAACTGGGAGCACTTCTCTACATAGGCGTTGTTGAGTATGCCTCCCATGTCCTGTGGGGAGACGGCCCCCCCCCGTGAACGCCAGTCTTAGCCCCGTAAACCCCTCGACCCCCTGTCCCCAGCACCCCCACTCACGCAGGCCTGGAGTTTCAGCTGGTAGAAGGAACTCTTGCTGTTGTAGTCCAGGTTGCCGTTGAGCACAATGGAGCCATTGGACAGGATGCGGAAGAGGTCCTGGTTGTCCCCGGTGTTGGGAATGATCTGTGCGGATCACCGTCAGCCACACGCCTCCCCAACGGTCCCACTACCAGGACCAGCCCTGCCACCCTCACCAAACACAGAACCTCTAAGCCTCGGTTTCCCCTCTGGGAAGTGGGTCTGGCTGACACCTTGGTGAGTTGAAAGTGAGGAGATAGGTAGGTGCCAAGTGGAGACACACCCAGGAGAACACCCTTGTTACTGTGTACAAGGACCCGGGTTCAAGCACCCAGCCCCCACCTGCAAAGGGAAAGCTTCACGAGTGGTGAAGCAAGTCTGCAGGTGTCTCTCTGTCTGCCTCTCTCTCTCTACTTCTCTCTGTCTCCATCAGAAAAAAAAAAAGTGGGGGGTGATAAAAAAGAAAAGTATGGCCACTGGGCGCAGTGGAGTCATCACGCGGGCCCCGAGCCCCAGTGATCATCACCCTGGTGGCTAAATAAACATGGAAATGAATTAAAAGCAAGTGGTGGAGCAGGCTCCAGTCTGTGCCAGGCAGGGGAGCTCCAGCCAGCTGTGATACCTGGCAGAAGGCACTAGACCTCTCTGAGCCAGGGGCAGGCAGCCTGACAGCCAGGCAAGGAGAGTCCGGGCTGGAGCAGCCCTGGCGCCCCCCACAACAACACCACCCCTCTTGGACAGTCCAGCCCTTCCCTGAGGTCCCTGTCGGTTATGTGGAAGGTGCTACCCTCTGGTGACCTAGAAGGGCAGCACAGCTCCCCCTCACCTCTTTAATGAAGTACCTCACGGCACCAGCAGAGCCTGAGTCTTTGTCCGTGGCCTTGGCGGTGAACACCAGGAACCCCACAGGCTCGGTCTGTAGTGGGGGAACCAGTACCCAGGAGCTTGGTCTCAGGCTCCACGTATGCCCAGCACTCGCACCCCCAGCCTCAAGACAGCACCCCCAGCTCTGGAACCCATTGTCCCTTCCCCCATGGCCTGGTCCCCTGCTCCCTCCCCTCTGATTTGAAGAGCCCAGGCTGAAAGAATCTTCCAGAATCCAGGAGGCACAGCTGCCCTGCCCTGCTCACGCTGCACCAGACACTCCCTTTAAGCCTATGGCCACAGATTCCAGAGGGCACCCCCAGGGTGGAAGGTACTGGGGTGGGGGGAGGAACTTTGCCCCTAGGGCCTGTCCCCATGTCACTGTTTCCACAAACTGACCCAAGAGAACTTTGAATGTCATGACTCAGTGACTCAGAATGTGTCACTCTGGTCCTGAAAACCCTTCAAGGGTTCCCCCATCCTGCTAGAATATGGGCATTATGGTCTTGGTGGGACTCTGACCAGTCCACTGCCCAGCTCTGACCCACCTCCTCCGGGCCTCCAGACACACCTGCTTCCTAGAAACACACCTGCCCCCCACTTCAGGTCCACCCGCCATGAGCTTTTGCACCTGCTGCTCCCCCACCTGACCCTTCCCTGCCTGGAGCCCCGGGGGTGGGAGGGAGTGGCCTTTCTCACCAGGAGTGCACCTAACCCAGTTGCTTTTGCTCTCTTGTAGGGCAGCTGAGTCACCCTATAAACACAGTTCTGCTAATCAACTACTGTTTTTGTTTCTTTGTTTTGTTTAACAAATTATTCACTCTAATCTTGATTTGACCAGTCCCTTTTTAAAATTTTTTTAATATTTATTTATTTGTTTTCCCTTTTGTTGCCCTTGTTTTTTATTGTTGTTGTAGTTATTATTGTTGTTGTTATTGATGCAGTCATTGTTGGATAGGATAGGGCAGAGACAAATGGAGAGAGGAGGGGAAGACAGAGAGAGGGAGAGAAAGACAGACACCTGCAGACCTGCTTCATCGCTTGTGAAGAGACACCCCTGCAGGTGGGGAGCCAGAAGCTCCAACTGGGATCCTTAGGCCAGTCCTTGTGCTTCGTGCCACATGAGCTTAACCCGCTGTGCTACCTCCCAACTCCCTAGTTCCTTTTTTTTTATTGTTGTAATTATTGTTTTTATTGATGTCGACGTTGTTGGATAGGACAGAGAGAAATGGAGAGAGGAGGGGAAGACAGAGAGGGGGAGAAAAAGACACACACCTGCAGACCTGCTTCACCGCCTGTGAGGAGACTCCCTTGCAGGTGGGGAACCGGGGGCTCAAACCGGGATCCTTACACCTGTCCTTGTGCTTTGCGCCACCTGCGCTTAACCCACTGCACTACCTCCCGACTCCCCCTAGTTCCTTTTTAAAAGTATATATATTATGAGAGAGAGATGGAGACCAGAGCACTGCTCAGCTCTGGCTTATGGTAGTGCTGGGGATTGAACCTGAAACCTCAGAGCCTCAGGCATGAGTCTTTTTGCAGAACTACTCGGCTATCTCCCCAGCCCTTGAGTATTCTTTTTTTGGAGTGCTGGGATTCTGTACACCTGTGATTTCACCACTCCCAGGCCAACTCTCTCCATACTTTCTGTCTCAAAGACAGAGACCAGAAGCTCTGTAGAGCCCTCCCTCCCCCACTGGGGCTCTGAGAACCAGTGTGCTGCTGGGGTTCCAGCTTGGGGCCTCATATGTGCTATAGCATACACTCTACTAGGTGAGCTATCTCACAGCCAGGGCGCAGTGGGTAATGCTGGCTACTGTCTGTACTACTCGACAGAATGAGAGATTCCCAGGGTGGCATCCAGCACCCAGCATCTGTCACATGGCTGGAGTTCCCACTTCAGCGTCTCCCAGGCCACCCGGAAGCTTCAGGAGTGGAGTGTGAGGGGCTGCTCCCCTTTATCGAGGGCAAGACCCACGATTCGGACTAGCCGATCAGAACATTCTAGATGTCTACAACTGATGACTGCATGACCAAACTGGGCCAGTGAGCCTCAGCCCCTGAGGAAGCTCACCAGCACCAAAGTTTGTGTGGAGGTTGCAAAGCTGGGGGAAGGGCAAGCCTGCAGATGCAGGGCGAGGGGGTGTGACTCAAAGGGAATCAATGACCCTACACTCCAGGGGACAGAGGCACAAGGTAGCAAGAGAAGCTGAGAGGAGCAGAGCCAAAAGGTGGGGCAAAATCTCTTTCTGACAACAGGGTTAGAGTAGCTGGGTCCAGCCGTACCTGACAGAGGCTCTGCTAAAGCTTTGGGATTTGTGTTGCTTAGTTCGCTGGAAAGAATTCCCGCCCAGTTTGATCAACTGATTGCAGCACATCACCTGTGCTTAACCCGCTGCGCTACCCAAAAAGATGACAGAGGACCTAGTGGGGGTTGTATTGTTATATGGAAAACTGGGAAATGTTATGCTTGTACAAACTATTGTATTTACTGTCGAATGTTAAATATTAATCCTCCAATGAGGACCTGACTCTGGCTCCTGTAGCTGCCCCTGCTAGGGGGCGCTGTTTCCCCATTCTGAATCCCCTGTGAGCTCACTGGTAACTTCCAGCGCTTTAGAGGTGCCTGGTTCCTGCTTGTAAGCACACACACACACACACCCCACCCCCAGAGCAGACGTTACCTCGCTGATGCTGGTGGTAAAGTTGGTATTCTGGAAAACAGGCGCGTTGTCATTTCTGTCATCCACGATCACGAACATCTGCTTCTGCACCTGAAGGGAGGAAGCCTGGTGAGGCCTGGGGGCAGGGAGACAAAACTGGAGACCCACAAAAGATGACAGAGGACCTAGTGGGGGTTGTATTGTTATATGGAAAACTGAGAAATGTTATGCATGTACAAACTATTGTATTTACTGTCGAATGTTAAACATTAATCCTTCAATAAGGAAAAAAAAAAACTGGAGACCCTGGGGATGCCAGTTGGCACTGCTTCTCAAACAGACAGCTAGGCAATGTTTGGGGTAGCTGTCTTTTTCAAAAACAAATTTATGGGACTGGGTGGTGGCACACCTGGTTAAGGGCACATGCTACCAATTCAAGGACCCAGGTTTGAGTCTCCACTTCCCACCTGCAGGGAGTCCACTTCACGAGTGATGAAGCAGGGCTGTAGGTGTCTCTCTTTCTCTCTCCCTCTCTGTCTCTATCTATCTATCTATCTGTCTATCTATCTATTTCCCCTTTCCCTCTCAATTTCTGTCTCTATCATAATTGAATAAGTAAAATAAGTAAAATTGAAGTATAATTGAGTAAGTAAAATATTTATAAAAAGAAAACAGAACCAAGAAAATCAGATTTCTTTATTTGATTTATTTATGTGAGAAAGGAGGCAAGAATCAGAACATCATTCCAGGACAGGCGATGCCAGGAGTCAAACTCAGGACCCCATGCTTGAGAGTCTAGTGCTCTGTCCACCTTATAGGAAGCAGGGGTGACTCTATTTGATCACAAGTCTTGTCAAAAGACCTCCAGAATCCTCTCACACAGGTGCACTGTCTCTCCGCCTCCTCTCTTAACCACCCACTGTGCATTGGCATAATTAAATATTTCTTATTGTATTTTCGATAGAGAGAGAAATTGAAAGGGATGTGGAGATAAAGAGACACCTGCAGGGAGTTGGGCAGTAGCTCAGCGGGTTAAACGCAGGTGGCACAAAGCGCAAGGACCGGACTAAGGATCCCAGTTCAAGCCCCCGGCTCCCCACCTGCAGGGGAGTCTCTTCACAGGTGGTAAAGCAGGTCTGCAGGTGTCTATCTTTCTCTCCCCCTCTCTGTCTTCCCCTCCTCTCTCCATTTCTCTCTGTCCTATCCAACAATGACATCAATAACAACAACAATAATACCTACAACAAAAAAAGGGAAAATAAATGAAATATTAAAAGAGGGAGAGAGAGAGAGAGAGAGACACCTGCAGCGTGGTGTCACCACTCATGAGGCTTCCCTCCTGCAAGTGTGGGCCTGAGGCTTGAACCTGGGTCCTTGAGCATGGTAATGTGTGTGCTCTATCAAGTGCACTGTCACCTAACCCTGTGCATTGGCACAATTAACACAGAATAACAGAGCTGAAAGATCTGGGTTAGATTATACAATGGTAAATAGACAGTGTCTTTCTGGGCCAAATAAACACAAACTGTACTCCTGCTAACAGGTGCTCTCTATTCAAAGGACTTGGGGGTGCAGGACTGACTGGCCTGGTCAAGGGGACTTGTTCACTATCCCTGAATCCCCCCACCCAATTCCTGAACCCCCCACCTCCTGACCTATGTACCCCTCCCCTTCCCCTCCCCAATTCTAACTTACAGGGCTGTTGAAGTTGTCTGTCACGGAGATGCTGATGCTGAATGTGTAGAGATCCTGTAAGCAGAGAAGGGCCCGAGGTCAGGAGGGGCCTCTCCCCATGGAACCCTAGCTCCCAGGAGGCCCCCTCACCTCCTGTTCCACCCCACCCCACCCCACACCCCCAGCCACTGTTACCCCATCGGAGTCCAGAGGGCTGGCAATCTTCACTTGCCCAGTGCTGGAGTTGACTGAAAAGAAGTAGGCATAGGTGCCACTAATCCCATACGTCAGACTGTCTCCATCTCTGTCCTCAGCGACCAGCCAGAAGGCCTCATCCCCTGGAGATGCAGGAATAGTCACGGGGGCCAGAGAGCGGCTCACCAGGTAGAAAGCATGCCTTACCTGGGTTGACAGCTGCAGGGACATCACCAAACAGACTGCCTGATGGTGGAACAGTGCCCTGGTGTCTCTCCCTCTCTCTCTCTCCTCTGCTCTGTCTCCTCCACTCTCCTCCTTCCTTCATCTCTCCTCCCCCCACTCTCTGTCTCTTCCTCTGTCCTCTTTATCTCTTCCTTCTCTCTCTTTGGAATCCATAGAATTAAAAAATTAGACCAGAGAGACTGCCCAGTGAGGCTGGGCAGAGGTGCAACTCACGCTTCATTCCCCAATTCTGCATTTAAAAAAAATCACTCAGTACCCCCCTAACACTTCCTCTCCACTATTCCAAGCTTTGGGTCCATGATTGCTCAACAATTTGTTTGGCTTTGTATGTTAACTCTCTTTTTAGTCACCAGGTTCCAGATGCCATCAGGATACTAGCCAGGCTTCCCTGGATTGAAGACACCACCAATGTGTCCTGGAGCTCAGCTTCCCCAGAGACCCACCCTACTAGGGAAAGAGAGAGGCAGACTGGGAGTATGGACCGACCAGTCAACGCCCATGTTCAGCGGGGAAGCAATTACAGAAGCCAGACCTTCCACCTTCTGCAACCCACAATGACCCTGGGTCCATGCTCCCAGAGGGATAGAGAATGGGAAAGCTACTGGGAAGGGGGTGGGATATGGAGATTGGGTGGTGGGAATTGTGTGGAGTTGTACCCCTCCTACCCTATGGTTTTGTTAATTAATCCTTTCTTAAATAAAAAAATAAATAAATTTAAAAAAATCACTCAGGGGCAGGGTAGTGACACACCTGGTTGGGCACAGGTTACATGCACAAAGGCTCAGGTTCAAGGCCCCAGTCTCCACCCGGGGGAGGGGCGCTTCATGAGAGGTGAAGCAATGTTGTGGGTGTCCCTCTGTCTCTCCATCTCCACTCCCCCCTCAGTTTCTCTCTGTCCCTGTTAAAAATTTTAAAAAGAAGGGAGAAAAAAGAGGGGGCACCAGGAGTGGTGGATTGGAAGTGTAGGCACCGAACCCCAGTGATAATCCTGTGGTGGCAATACAATCTAAAAACAAGTCAGCAGTGGAAGATGAATGAGGGAGGGAGGGGCAGGAGAAGTAAAGGCAGAAGACACCTTCTTCTTGGGGAAGAGATGGGGCAGAGGGAACATCTGTGAAGAGGGTCTCGAGGCTGTCCCATGGCGTGAGGGCGCTGGACCCAACAGCTTAAGAGCAGACCTTGGAGCTGGGGGTGGGGGGCTGGCAGGGCTGCGTATGGTGAAGGTCACTCACCCACCGGGAGGTCTTCGGGCAGAGTCACCGTTGACATGTTGGCCGGGAATGTGGGGGCCATGTTGGCTGCCACTGAGAGGACACAGAGCTGACACAGACAGACAGACCCCAAAGACACACTGCCCCCCATCTGCCCACAGCCAGCCTTGCACCCAACTCCTCTGCCTGGGTCTGGGGGAGGCCTTACAAGGTCCCCCAGACACTCACAAGGCTGATGAGAGGCCATCCAGCCTTCTGGGGGGACCCTGCCAGGAGCCCCCAGGTTAGTGTTATAGAGGGGAGGGGTGCCTACCTGGTCCCACAAGGACAAGAAGCCCGAGGCAGGACAGCCACAGCCTCGCCATCACGTCTGAAGGGACCTGGGTGGGGGGAGTAGAGTCAGGTATCAGGGAAGGGGCACTGTCCCCAGGCCTCCTGCTTCATCAGAACCCCAAGTCTGGGTCTGACCCAGCCCAACCACCCCCTCCTCCCAGGGCTCCCCCATAGACCCTGTCACCTTCTGCTTATCTTCCATGGGATTTGGAGTTGGGGGGGGGGGCGTAGGGAAGCTGAACCCAACCTTGGACTTGACCCCTGTGTGGGGCAGGCAAGGTTGTCACAGTGAGGTGGTAACTGGGGGCCTCGAAGCGGAGAGGACAGAGTATGCCCTGAGCACAGGAGCCTCGCCTCGTACCCCAGAATTCATTCCCTGACTACCACAAAATCCTGTCTGCATGAGAAGAGTCCAAGTCACAGCATCAAAGCCAGCTGGAGTGCAGGACTTGCAGGACTGGGGCTGTAGTTTCTCAAAATCCAGAAACACGTGTGCCAGAGTAGGACTGGGAGTCTGGTTTCTCTCTCCCATGTGAAATCACAGAAATAATTAAATCAATCTTAAATTAATTTTTTTAACCAGAGCACTGGTCAGATCTGGGGCCTTTGTTGCCTCAGAAGTGTAGGACTTTTTCCATAACTATTCTGCTATATACTCAGCCCAATACAAATATTTTTAAAGGAATATTTTATTTTAATAAGAAAATGTATATTAGAGAGATCAAAGCACTGCTCAGCTCTGGCTGATGGTGGTGCTGGGAATTGAACCTGGGACCTCAGAGCCTCAGGCATGTAAGTCTTTTGCGGAATCATTATGCTGTCTCCTTCAATATAAATCTTCAATATAGGGTGGAGAGTAGATAGCATAATGGTTATGCAAACAGACTCTCATGCCTGAGACTCCAAGGTCCCAGGTTCAATCCTCCACACCACCATAAGCCAGAACTGAACAGTGTTCTGATAACAAAAGCAAACAAACAAACAAACAAAAACTATAAATCTTCAATATAAATCTTTCTGAAAGAACAGAACTCATGTTGCCAGGAGGTAGCTCAATGGATAAAGCACTAGACTCTCAAGCATGAGGTTCTGAGTTCAGTCTCCAGCAACTCATGTGCCAGAGTTGTGCTCTGGGTCTCTCTCACCTCTCTATGGTAAATAAATAAAGAATGCGGTCCGGGAGGTGGCACAGTGGCTAAGGCACTAGACTCTCAAGCATGAGGTCCTGAGTTCGATCCCTGGCAGCACATGTACCAGAGTGATGTCTGGTTCTTTCTCTCTCTCCTCCTATCTTTCTCATTAATAAATAAATAAAATCTTAAATGAAAGAAAGAACGGAAAGGAAAGGAAGGAAGGAAGGAAGGAAGGAAGGAAGGAAGGAAGAAAGAAAGAAAGAAAGAAAGAAAGAAAGAAAGAAAGAAAGAAAGAAAGAGGGGACAGGTGGTGGTTCACCTGGTTAAGTACAAACACTGCAGTGAACATAGACCCAGGTTCAAGCCCCTGGTCCCCACCTGCAGGGGGAAAGCCTCATGAGTGGTGAAGCAGGGCTGCAGGTGTCTCTCTGTCTCTTCCCCTCTCTATCTTCCCCTCCCATCTCAATGTCTCTGTCTCTATCCAATAATAATAAATAAATAAAATTTTAAAGTAAGTTTTAAAAAGAAAGAAAGAATATTTATTTGGGTCTGTACACATAGTGACCGAATTCAGAGTTCAGGGTGCTCTTCTTCTTCTTCTTCTTCTTCTTCTTCTTCTTCTTCTTCTTCTTCTTCCTCTTCCTCTTCCTCTTCCTCTTCCCCTTCTCCTCCTCCTCCTCCTCCTCCTCCTCCTCCTCCTCCTCCTCCTCCTCCTCCTCCTTCTTCTTTTAATCAGAGCACTGTTCAGCTCTGGCTTATGGTGGTGTGAGGGACTGAACCTGGGATTTTGGAGCCTCAGGCATAAGAGTCATTTGCATAATCATTATGCTATCTAACCGGCCCCTCTTCCCCCTCTCAAACACCATCCATCCCTCACCCAGTCTGCAACTCTCTCTACTGCCCCTCCAGGCTCCCACAAGTCTGTGACTGTTCTGTATCTCTGTGACTCAGCCTCTCCCACCAGCTCAGGGTGACCTGAGGGTAAGATGCAGGGCTGGGTCTTCTCTTTGGTCCAAGATGGACCCAGGACTGGCCAGGTCAGCATCCTGGAAATGGCAAGACGACCACAGCGGTGAGTCACGCTACCCCAAGATCCAGCATGGAGCACCTGACGTGGGATGGAGGGGAACAACTACGTCTGTGGGATAGAGGGCCTGGGAGGCCTCCAGGCTCAGCCCAGCAGGTGATAGAGCCTCTCCAGGCCTCAGTTTCCCCATCTGTGACATGGAAATGACAGCATCCCCAAACCACAGAGTCTGCATAAAGCTTAGACAGCACACATGTAAGACGCTGGAGCCACACACAAATAGATTAAACAAACAGATTCAAATTTCATTTAAGACATCCAAGTAAGCAGAGGAATCTCATGGCTAGAAAATGACCCTTGGGGAGACTGGGAAGACAGCATAAGACTTTCATGCCTGGGCTTCAAAATCAAAGGTTCAATCCTCAGTGCCAACATAAGCTAGAACTGAGCAGGTCTGTGGAGCAGGTCTGCAGGTGTCTCTGTCTCTCTCTCTCTCTCTCTCCCCTTTGCCTCTCAACTTCTCTCTGTCCTATCAACTAAAAAAAAGAAAGAAAGAAAAAAAGGAAAAATTTGCTGCTAGGAGTAGTGTATTTCTGGTGCTGGCACAGAGCCCCAAGGACAACCCAAGTGGCAATTAAAAATAAATAACAGAAAAAAGAAAATGAAGGGGTGATTAACACAGCACAAAGTAAGGACCCACACAAGGATCCAGGTTTGAGCCACAGGCTCCCCACCTGCAGGGGAGTCGCATCACAAGCGGTGACACAGTTCTCTAGGAGTCTTTCTCTTTCCCTTTCTATCTTCCCCTCCCCTCTCAATTTCTGTCTGTCCAATCCAACAACAATGGAAAAAAGATGGCCGCCAGTACCGGTGGACTTGTAGTGCAGGCACAAGCCCCAGCAATAACCATAGAGGGGAAAAAAGAAAAGAAAAGAAAAGAAAAGAAAAGAAAAGAAAAGAAAAGAAAAGAAAAGGGAACTGGGATGGCCTGGTGCAGCGGATAAGATATCAACCTCTCAAGTAAGAATTTAATATGTCCAACTATGACACCATCCCCCATCCATCCAGACAATAACTTAGGTCACCTGCATATAGATGTCAGGCACAGGCAAAAACTAGTAGGGTCATAGGCCCCTTGGAATATGCCTAAAATAAACCTACTAGTTTTTTCCAAAATGGAGACCCCAAATTTTCGTCTCCTTTAGGTTCATGATTAGTCAACCATTTATTCTGCTTTATATCTTAACTCCTTTTCAGCCACCAGGTTCCAGATGCTACCATGATGCCAACCTGACTTCACTAGACAAATGACCTCACCAATGTTTCCTGGAGCCTACCCTCCCCAGATCCCTACCCCACTAAGGAAAGAAAGAGATAGGCTGGGAATATGGATTGACTTGTCAATGCCCATGTTCAATGGGGAAACAATTGCAGAAGCCAGACCTCCCACTTCTGCACCCCATAATGACCCTAGGTCCATACTCCCAGAAGGATAAAGAATAGAAAAGCTGGGGCTGGGTGGTGGCGCACCTGGTTAAGCGCACATGTTACAGTGCACAAGGACCCAGGTTCGAGCCCCCAGTCCCCACCTGCAAGGGAAAAGCTTTACAAGTGGTGAAGCAGTGCTGCAGGTGTGTCTCTGTCTCTCACCCTCTGTATCCCTCCTTTCCCTCTCAATTTCTGACTGCCTCTAAGATCCAATAAATAAATAAAGATAAAAATTTTTTTTTAAAGAATAGGAAAGCTATCAAGGGGTGGGGGGGATTGAATACTGAGTTCTGGTGGTGGGAATTGTGTGAAGTTGTGCCCCTCTTATCCTATGGTCTTGTCAATATTTCCATTTTATAAATAAATATTTTTAAAAAGAATTTAATATGTTAGAGTGATGCTCTGGATCCCTCAGTCTCTCTCTCTCTCTCTCTCTATCTCTATCTCTATCTCTCTGCCCTCTCACCAGTGAATACATAGTAAAAAAGAAAAAAAAGAAAAATGGTGGCAGGATACCATGTGAGTCTTGAGGTCTAGACGGTGAGGCACTGGTCTGCTCTCCTTCCTGTCTCTTGGGACACACTTGGAACTTAGCCGTCATACTGTAAGGAAGCCCAAGCAGCAACTCAAGGAAGCTCTTGCAGAGACCAAAGGCTCTGGCCTGCATCCAGTCATGCTCCCAGCTGACAGTCAACACCTGCCCAGCTAATTAGCCATGTGAGCAAGACACCCCAAAATAGACCATCCACTGCCAGATGAGTCACCCTGCTGAACCCTGCCCAACGTGCAGGTTTCTGGGCGTAATTACTGCTTGTTATGTAGCAGCAGGGATTAATGGTAGCAGACAAGGTGGGGCCTCTGAGGAGGTGAAGTGTCAGCAGAGGTCAGAGGTCATGGTGTGGGAATGTCCTGCACAGCACTTATCTCCACCTCCTCCCTCTGAAAACCTCACTGGAGTGGCAGAGAAGATTCTGGACACCAGAAAGAACTGATGGCGATGTGCGTTGTATCAAACAAAAGACAGTCAAGATGAAAGTGGGGATCACTCACAGGAAGCAAACCCAAGGCCCCAAGGAGACTGCAGAGCTGAAGATTCTAGAACCTTCTGAAAACACAGTTGGAGGGTAGCCTGAGAGCATCTTGAACATTTCTGAAGCAAAAGCAAATCATATGCACTCTGCTCCAGCTTCACAGGGCCTCCACAGACATGGTGACATGCTGGAGTTTCCACTGAAAACTGCTAGGTTTGCAGAAACAAGGCAAGCTGGTTGGCATCATACTCCTAGTGTGAAAAAGCAGGTCTGCAGGTGTCTATCTTTCTCTCCCCCTCTCTGTCTTCCCCTCCTCTCTCCATTTCTCTCTGTCCTATCCAACAACGATGACAATAATAACTACAACAATAAAACAACAAGGGCAACAAAAGGGAATAAATAAATAAAATAAAATATTTTTTTAAAATTTTAAAAAAAAGAAAATTTTTTTGAAGAAATGAAAAAAGTAAAGAAGCCATTGGGAATAGAAGGATTGTGCAGGTGCAGATCCCAAGGAATAACTCTGTGGCAAAAGAAAGAAAACAACATAGCAATAAAGTTGGGAAATAGCTCAGCAAGTAGAAACCTCAGCTATCATGCACAAGGCCTTGCATTCACTCCTCCACACTGCGTGGCAGTACCAAGGACAGCACCAGGGGGCGCTGTGAGGATGGTGGAGAGGCGCTATAGCCTCTCGCCCTCTCTCTCTCTTTTCCCATGTAGATAGACTTAAATTTTTTTTTAAGATTTTATTTATTTATTAATGAGAAAGATAAGAGAGAGAAAGAACCAGACATCACTTTGGTACATGTGCTGCCGGGGATTGAACTCAGGACCTCATGCTTGAGAGTCTAGTGCCTTAGCCACTACGCCACCTCCCGGACCACTTAAATTTTTTTTTATTATTGGGGGTTGGGCAGCGGGTTAAGCGCACATGGCACAAAATACAAGGATCCCGGTTCAAGCCCCCGGCTCCCCACCTGCAGGGGGTCACTTCACAAGTGGTGAAGCAGGTCTTCGGGTATCTTTCTCTCCTCCTCTCTGTCTTCCCTTCCTCTCTCCATTTCTCTCTGTCCTATCCAGCAACAACATCAATATCAACAATAATAATAACCACAACAATGATAAAAAACAAAGGGTAACGAAAAGAAAAATAAAAAATATTTTTTAAAAACTTTTTATCATCTTTATTTATTTATTGGATAGAGACAGCCAGAAATTGAGACCTTCCATCTCAAGATACCTATAGCATTGCTTCACCGCTTGCAAAGCTTTCCCCTTCTAGGTAGGGACCAAGTGCTCGAACCCAGATCCTTGAGCATTGTAGCATGTGCGCTCAACCAGGTGCAAAATCACCCAGCCCCTGTATATAGACTTTTTACCTTGCATTGCTCAGTAGTATCATGCATTTGTGAGGCTCTTGGTCCACTACAGGGCCCAACATCTAAATAAACAGCAGGATGGTGGTCTGGGGCATGGCACATTCTCAAGAAGTCTGCTAACTGGCGGGCTTGGGGAGAGATGGCAGAGCACAGGACTCACAAGTGTGAGGTCCTGAGATCAAGCCCCAGCACCACCTGTGCCAGAGAAATGCTCTGGTTTGTGTTTTCTCACTTGTAAATAAAAAAAAAAATTGGGAGTCGGGTGGTAGCACAGCAGGTTAAGTGAACGTGGCGCAAAGGGCAAGGACCGGCATAAAGATCCTGGTTCGAGTCCCCGGCTCCCCACCTGCAGGGGAGTCGCTTCACAAGTGTTGTAGCAGGTCTGCAGGTGTCTATCTTTCTCTCCTCCTCTCTGCCTTCCCCTTCCTCTCTCTATTTCTCTCTGTTCTATCCAACAACAACGACATCAATAGCTACAACAATAAAACAAGGGCAACAAAAGGGAATAAATAAATAAATTTTTTTTTAAAAAATTAAATATACTTTCTTTTTTAGATAAAGACAGAGAAGGCAGAGAGAAAGAAAGACAGTGAAAATGATCATGGTATGGAAGCTATCTTCAGTACAAGGGGATCAAGTTTGAATCTAAGTTGAGCACAAAATAAATTCCAAAAAAAATTTTTAAGTAAATATCGTATAGGAACGCCTACAGAGGGGAGGTTTCAGGCCCCAAGAAAGCCCATGCTTCAGCCCAGCACTCGAGAGCAGATTAGGCCCCTCTGACACCCACCCTCAGATCAGCCTCTCCTCCGCTGTCTTCTCCTGGGCTTCCACACAATCCTGCCTCTCAGCATCGAGGCATTTGACAAATGCTCAGAATGGGGCCAAAGTCCCACCCTCTAGAGTGTCCCTGGAGAACAATTTGCACAGCCTGGTGGGAGCTGCCTGGTGGCACCTCAGCAGTGAGGACACTCCAGAGCTCTAACCTCCACCTCCACCAAGGTTCCGGCTGCTGGAGGCCAGGTCTTAACTCCGCTCTTCTATTCTCGCCTTCCTCCTTGCCCTTCTGGCTCAGGGATGCATTGGATCGACCTTCTCGTGGTGCATCCCGTGAGTCCCCATTCATTGGGGAAACTGACGATCCTTCCTAGCCGACTGAATCCACATGGATCCCAGTCACTTTCAAAGCCAGCAACAAGCAGCTCCTGACAGCTTTCAACCTGACGCTGTTGACTGGCTACGGAAGAAGGGCAAACGCTAGAAGAAGAAGGGACATGGTTCTCACCCCCTATTTCCCTTTCCTTGTATACCCTACCCATTGACTGGAACTTGCTCCCAGGCCCTTTTTTTAATATATTTATTTTATTTATTTTCCCTTTTTGTTGCCTTTGTTGTTGTAGTTATTATTGTTGTTGATGGTGTCGTTGTTGGATAGGACAGAGAGAAATGAAGAGAGGAGGGGAAGACAGAGAGGGGGAGAGAAAGACAGACACCTGCAGACCTGCTTCACCACCTATGAAGCGACTCCCCTGTAGGTGGGGAGCCGAGGACTCGAACCGGATCCTTACACGGGTCCTTGTCCTTTGTGCCACATGCCCTTAACCCGCTGCGCTACCGCCCGACTCCGCTCCCAGGCCTTCAAAGCAGGTCATAGCCCCTCTCTTCTCTGAGAGCCAGGGGGATCCACCTTGGGGGCCCTCTGCTGGGCCCTTATTCCTGATGTCCTCCAGGGGCAGGAGACACACCAAGTGATATTGGGCTGGGACTGAAGGGGACCACAGGGGAGTGAAGAATCAGGGCTGGTCATCCCCAAGCAAAGGCTGAGTTGAAAGAAGAGGCTGGGGAGTCAGGAGGTAGCAGGTTAAGCGCACGTGGCACAAAGTACAAGGACCCGCGTGAGGATCCCCTATCGAGCTCCTGGGTCCCCACCTAAGGGGAGTCGCTTCACAGGCGGTGAAGCAGGTCTGCAGGTGTCTGTCTTTCTCTCCCCCTCTCTGTTTTCCCCTCCTCTCTCCATTTCTCTCTGTCCTATCCAACAACGACGATATCAACAACAATAATAACTACAACAACAATAAAAACAAGGGCAACAAAAAGGAAATAAATAAATAAATATAGAAAGAAAGAAAGAAAGGAAGAAAGGAAGGAAGGAAGGAAGAAAGAAAGAAAGAAAGAAAGAAAGAAAGAAAGAAAGAAAGAAAGAAAGAAAGAAGAGGCCGGGCCCCTCTTTCTCCTCTCTGCGTCTCAGTTGTCATCTAAAACTTAGAGGAAAATATTGGCATAAATTTCCGCATAAATTTTAAAGACATTTTCAGTGAAACGAATCCAATTACAAAGAAGACTAAGGCAAGTATAAACCTATGGGACTACATCAAATTAAAAAGCTTCTTCACAGCAAAAGAAACCACTACCCAAACCAAGAGACCCCTCACAGAATGGGAGATGATCTTTACATGCCATACATCAGATAAGAGTTTAATAACCAACATATATAAAGAGCTTTCCAGACTCAACAACAAGACAACAAATAACCCCATCCAAAAATGGGGGGAGGACTTGGACAGAATATTCACCACAGAAGAGATCCAAAAGGCCGAGAAACACATGAAAAAATGCTCCAAGTCTCTGATTGTCAGAGAAATGCAAATCAAGACAACAATGAGATATCACTTCACTCCTGTGAGAATGTCATACGTCAGAAAAGGTAACAGCAGCAAATGCTGGAGAGGGTGTGGGGTCAAAGGAACCTTCCTACACTGCTGGTGGGAATGTCAATTGGTCCAACCTCTGTGGAGAACAGTCTGGAGAACTCTCAGAAGGCTAGAAATGGACCTACCCTATGACCCTGCAATTCCTCTCCTGGGGATATATCCTAAGGAACCCAACACATCCATCCAAAAAGATCTGTGTACACATATGTTCTTGGCAGCACAATTTGTAATAGCCAAAACCTGGAAGCAACCCAGGTGTCCAACAACAGATGAGTGGCTGAGCAAGTTGTGGTCTATATACACAATGGAATACTACTCAGCTGTAAAAAATGGTGACTTCACCATTTTCAGCCGATCTTGGATGGACCTTGAAAAATTCATGTTATGTGAAATAAGTCAGAAACAGAATGATGAATATGGGATGATCTCGCTCTCAGGCAGAAGTTGAAAAACAAGATCAGTAACGAAAACACAAGTAGAACCTGAAATGTAATTGGCATATCGCACCAAAGTAAAAGACTCTGGGGTGGGTGGGTGGGGAGAATACAGGTCCATGAAGGATGATAAATGACATAGCGGGGGTTGTATTGTTAAATGGGAAACTGGGGAATGTTATGCATGAACAAACTATTGTATTTACTGTTGAATGTAAAACATTAATTCCCCAATAAAGAAATAAATTTAAAAAAAAAAAAAAAAGAATGATTTTTAACATGCTGGAGGCTGCAGATCAATTTCAAGGACTCCAAAAAAAAAAAAAAAACTGAAACTGTCAGACGTTCTAGAAACAGTTGCTTTGGTTCCAACTCCCAAGCCCTCCACATCCCATTTCCCTGCTCTCAAAAAGAAATACTGCGGGAGTCGGGCTGTAGCGCAGCGGGTTAAGCGCAGGTGGCGCAAAGCACAAAGACCGGCATAAGGATCCCGGTTCGAACCCCGGCTCCCCACCTGCAGGGGAGTCGCTTCACAGGCGGTGAAGCAGGTCTGCAGGTGTCTATCTTTCTCTCCTCCTCTCTGTCTTCCCCTCCCTCTCTCCATTTCTCTCTCTGTCCTATCCAACAACGACAACAACAATAATAACTACAACAATAAAACAACAAGGGCAACAAAAGGGAAAAAATAAATAAAATAAATATAAAAAAAAAAAAAGAAAAGTCAAAAAGAAATACTGCCTGATAATGGTTCTGCAAAAGACTTTGCTGCCTGAGGCTTTGAGGTCCCAGGTTCAAACCCCAGCGCCACCAAACGCCAGAGCTGAGCAGTGTTCTGGCTCCTCTTTTTCTCTTTCATTACAAAAAAATAATCAATAAATGGTCCTTAGAGTGCTAAGGAGATAGTAGGGCTGGAGAGACAGCATAATGGTTCTACAAAAGAATTTAATGCCTGGGGCTCCAAGGTCCCAAGTTCTATCCTCATCATCACCAAAAGCCAGACCTGAGTAGCATTCTGATATCTCTCTCTCTCCCTCTCTCTCCATCTCCCTCTCCCCCCCTCTCTCTCTATGTATATGTGTGTGTATTTTTCTCTGTATCTCTCTCATTAAAATAAATTAAGTATTTTAAAAGGATAAATAAATTCATTATTAAAAAATGCTACTTGGAGAGAGTCAGCAGGGCACTGAGGGAAAGTAGGATGGGTGACTCCGGTGTCCCCATCCCATGACACACCTGGAGAGTCTCCTCCAGCTGGAAGGGGGTTCAGTACCCCCCAAAACCCATTCTCTCCTTAAAGAGCTGCCAGCCCCAGCTCCCCACAGTCCAGGGCTCCAGGGCTTTCTAGAATCCAAAGTACTGTGGGTGGGACTCCATTCCAGCCCAGGGTCTAAAGGAGGCCAGAAGAAAGAGGTGGCCCTCCTGTCCCCAGGGGCAGGGCCGGCCGCCAACATCCACTTCTGCTCTTCTCTAAGTGTCTCCCCAGCTGTGGGCATGGCCTTGGGGGTGCAGGTGAGGAAACTGAGGCCAGCGGGACCTCAGAGAGATACCTGAGAGCAAATGGGAACCAAATCTAGGAGACTCAGGTCTGGGGGTGGGGGTCAACATGTGTACCCGTAGGGAAGACCCTCCCATGCCAGGACACAGATGGGGGGCCCTCCCCCAGGGCCCAACCCCAGGCTCCCAGCAGACAGGAAGTCAAATGACTCCGATGCAAATTCCAACATGTCACTTCCTTGCTTTGCCACCCAGGCACCTGTTGAGAAGGTGAGTCACCCCCCCCCCATTTCCATCACTGTCTCATAAGACCACTGGAACCCCTGTTTGTGCCAGAACCCCTAGCTGGCAGACACCACCTGAGTAGAGAACTGGGCCTTCCTGGTGTAGCCCATACTCACTTCCCCTGGAGCCCAGGGGACCAAGACCTGGCACTGGCCACAGCCCCCCACATCCTCCCCAACCAGCTTCTCCCTGGACTCTTACCACCACCACCACCACCCCAGTCCAAAAGGAGCAAACTGAGGCCCATAAGGATCCAGAGCCCAGGACAGAGCTGGGATCAGAACCTAGGCATTGCTGTCAGTGGGAGCCCTTGAGTCATGCCCCCCAAATTGACTGCATCCCAGCTTCCCATGAGAGGGCCCTTCCTCTCCTGGCAGGTGAACTCACTTCCCTGAAGACCTTGCCTCCCTTCCAGGTGAAACCCCCCAATGGTTCAAATGCCTCAGGAGCTGGCAGGGAAGGAACCTCAGTGGGGTGCAGGGGAGCCCCTCAGGCAGGGGGAGCCCAGGCAGGGAAGTCAGACTGGTGCTTAGCTCCAGGTTCCCTAACCTGACACCTAGCTCCTCACCTCTGCCCCCTCAGCCCACTTCATACAGCTGTGGTGGTATCCCCAACTTCACGGAGGTCCCAGGTGACTCTACCCAGCACTGGCAGAGTTGGGGTCCTTACCTGTGCCCCAGAAGGGGCCGCAGGGCGGCGGGTGGCACAGATGGGCACCGACTGAGGCGGCCTCCTCAGGCAGCAGACTTTAGCACCATCTCCGCCTCCCCAGCAATCATTAACCATGCCAGGGACCGCACCTTGGGGTGGGGGGACAGGCCCCAGGGAGAGGGGAGGGGACAGTGACTGTGAGAAGGGACAGCTGGGCCCCTCCTTTTTACAAGTGGCGGGGGGGGGGCTCCATCCACCCCCAAGCTGCATCTCATCCTGGTACCCTAGGATCCCAAGCCACCAGCTCCTTGTCCTTCCACCAGGTCCCCAGCTTGACACAGGAGTGGGGCCCCAGGCTCTGTCCCAGTTGATGGCCAGAGTGTTACCACCTCTCTCTGAACCAAGCTGACTACACACAGACCTTCCCCTGACCCCACCTGGAGGCCTGACAACGCCTTCCTCACTGGGGCCTCCTCCACTCATCCTCCCAAATGCTTCCCCTTGTCCCAGAAGCCCCTTCCCCTATGAAGCCCCCTGATGTGGGTACTGCCCCTCCACTCCTCAGGCCACAGCTTCTTGGTCTGCTTCAGTCCCGTGGCCCATGCTGGACCAATAAGAAGCAAAGGAACCCAAACAAAAGACTTTTCTGGATCAGGGAAGAGAGTAGATCCCAAATATGGGAAAAGTACATAAATATTACTAACTGTAAACCCCATCGATAGGATCTGGGGCCCATAGTCATCACAGGAGTCTGTGTAACCTCTGCATCCCTGCAGGTCTGAGCTGGCATTCTGTGGTCACGGCTAGGCACATTCCAGCTTTCTTCCTTTCTTTCTTCCTTCCTTCCTTCCTTCCTTCCTTTCTTTCTTTCTTTTTTTATTTAAGAAAGGAGACATTAACAAAACCATAGGATAGGAGGGGTACAACTCCACACAATTCCCGCCACCCAATCTCCATATCCCATCCCCTCCCCAATAGCTTTCCCATTCTCTAGCCCTCTGGGAGCATGGACCCAGGGTCATTGTGGGTTGCAGAAGGTGGAAGGTCTGGCTTCTGTAATTGCTTCCCCGCTGAACATGGGCGTTGACTGGTCGGTCCATACTCCCAGTCTGCCTCTCTCTTTCCCTAGTAGGGTGGGTCTCTGGGGAAGCACATTCCAGCTTTCTAGTCCTTTTTCCAACTATGATACCATCTCCCCCAGACAGTAGCTTAGGTCACCTGCACATTAGATGTCAAGCTCAGGCAAAAACTAGTAGGGTCATGATGCCAACCTGACTTCACTGGGCAGATGACCCCACCAATGTGTCCTGGAGTTCCCCCTCCCCAGATGCCTACCCCACTAAGGAAAGAAAGAGATAGGCTGGAAGTATGGCTCGACCTGTCAAAGCCCATGTTCAATGGGGAAACTATTACAGAAGCCAGACCCCCTACCTTCTGCATCCCATAACGATCCTAGGTCCATACTCCCAGAGGGATAAAGAATAGGAAAGCTATCAAGGGGTGGGGGGGATTGGATACAGAGTTCTGGTGGTGGGAATTTGCCGGGCTAGTATCGCCAGAGAGAGAGAGAGAGACTCTGGAACTTCTGGCTGAGCGGGAACGCAATGCAATGTCTTTTTTGATCAGAGAAAACGCATTTATATCTTTTGAAATGGAAGTGGCAGGTCGGAAAAGGAAATGGCTAGGAGAGGGGGTGGAGAGAAGAAGAAAGCGTGAAGGTAGCAAGTTCCCATCTAACCAGTGGGGATTAAACCAGTACCCTGCAGGCAGCGTGGGTCTCAGGCAAAACAATGATTATGTAAATAGACCACAGCGTTAAGCAATGCAGGGGACCTGGAGTAATGACCAACAGGAATTGTGTGGAGTTGTACCCCTCTTATCCTATGGTCTTCCATTTTATAAAAAATAAAATAAAATTTTTTCTGGGAGTTGTGAAGGAGGGTACCTTTCCCACCAGGGTGTGGAAGCTGAAGACAAAGGACTCCCCACAACTCTTCCCACCGAGAGGATGAAGCTTTCCAGGAAAGGACCTCAGACCCAGAGCTCAGGCAGAGCTGAGAGGCCACGCCCAGCCTCCTCATCATGGTGTGTGCCTGGATGCAGCCAGGCCTGAAGCCATCTCCCACCATGGCACTTTTCAGCCTTCAGAATCAATCCAGTCCTCCTTCTACCAGACTTTGTAAAGCTGGTCTCCTCACTCCAACTCCTTCAGGAGACAGGAAGTCCACTGTCCCCAAACCACCTCCCACCCTGATGAGCATCCTCGAAAATACTCATATACAACTCCTCACTTTGCGAGTGACTTGTCAACTGCTGGGAGTCCCAGCCAGCTCTTCCCCAGCAGGGAACGGGAACTGTGGGCCTGGAAATTGGCACAAGTGGCTTAATTGCCTGCACTTCATTCACACCCCGTCTCCCAGTCCCCATCTTGGCCAGCAGCTGGCCTGTTCCCACTCCGCTGGCGTTTTCTGCTTCACAGTGGGTCCTTTATTTTTTTTTCTTTTAATTTATTTCTTTATTGGGGAATTAATGTTTTACATTCAACAGTAAATATAATAGTTTGTACATGCATAACATTCCCCAGTTTCCTATTTAACAATACAACCCCCACTATGTCATTTATCATCCTTCATGGACCTGTATTCTCTCCACCTACCCACCCACCCACCCCAGAGTCTTTTACTTGGGTGTGATACGCCAATTCCATTTCAGGTTCTACTTGTATTTTCTTTTCTGATCTTGTTTTCAACTTCTGCCTGAGAGTGAGATCATCCCATATTCATCCTTCTGTTTCTGACTTATTTCACTCAACATGATTTTTTCAAGGTCCATCCAAGATCGGCTGAAAACGGTGAAGTCACCATTTTTTACAGCTGAGTAGTATTCCATTGTGTATATATACCACAACTTGCTCAGCCACTCATCTGTTGTTGGACACCTGGGTTGTTTCCAGGTTTTGGCTATTACAAATTGTGCTGCCAAAAACATATGTGTACACAGATCTTTTTGGATGGATGTGTTGGGTTCCATAGGATATATCCCCAGGAGAGGAATTGCAGGATCATAGGGTAGGTCCATTTCTAGCCTTCTGAGAGTACTCCAGACTGTTCTCCACAGAGCTTGGACCAATTTGCATTCCCACCAGCAGTGTAGGAGTGGGTCCTTTATTGTGTGTCCTGGAGTATAATTGATTTCCTCCGACTTTATACAAGACAGTATACAGCACACTGCTGGAGAGACATTTTAAAATGTGTTCTCGGGCTAGAGCAATCTCTCCCCGGATAGTACACTGGTTTGCCACGTACATGGCCAAGGTTCAAGTCCAGAACCCAGCTCTGAAGGCTTTGGTGCTCATGTGTGTGTGTGTGTGTGTGTGTGTGTGTGTCTTAGATTTTATTTATTTACTAATGAGAAAGAGGAGGAAAGAGAGAAAGAACCAGAAATCAGTCAATCACTCTGATACATGTGCTGCTGGGGACTGAACTTAGGACCTCATGCTAGAGTCTAATGCTTTGTCCACTGTGCCACCTCCCAGGCCACTGTTTCTCTCTCTCTCTCTCTCTCTCTCTCTCTCTCTCTCTCTTTTTTTAACCGGAGCACTAATCAGCTCTGGTATACAGTGGTGCAGGGCACTGAACCTGGTACTTCGAAGCCTCAGGCATGACAATCTGTTTGCAGAACCATTATGCTATCTACCCCTGCCCCTGTTACTCTCTCTTTAAAATAGATAGGTGGCCTGGGAGCTGGTGCAGCAAGTCAAGCCTTGGGTTTTCAAATATGAGATCCTGTGTTTGATTCCTGGCATTGCATGTGTCAAAGTGATGCTCTGGTTCTCTCTGTCATTAGTTAATAAATAAATCTTAAAATAAATGGATGGAATGACAGACATGTGGAGAGATAGAATGTGTTCTTGTTGTTGTTGTTGTTGTTGTTGTTGTTGTTCGCCTCCAGGGTTATCGCTGGGGCTCAGTGGCTGCACTATGAATCCACCGCTCCTGGAGGCCATTTTTGCCATTTCCCCCCATTTCATTGTCCTTGTTGTTGCCGTTGCTGTTGTTGTTGGATAGGACAGAGAGAAATCGTGAGTGGAGAGGAAGATACAGAGGGGGAGAGAAAGACAGACACCTGCAGACCTGCTTTACCACACATGAAAAGTCCCCGCCCCACGGCTGCAGCAGGGAGCCAGGAGCCGGGGGGTTTCAAACCAGAATCCTCACACAGGTCCTTGAGCTTGGAGCCCACTACAATACCGCCAGGCCTCTGATAGAATGTATTTTAAATGTTATAAATGGTGCAAAGGCAACATTAAACTACATAAAGATGGGTGACAGGGGCTTCAAAACTCCTCATGGGGCTCGTTTGCTGCTTTGCCCTTTGCGTGACCCAGAGCTGCTGAGGTGTTTCCTCCTGGGATGGCAACTGGGCCCACAGAGCCTAGCGCATGACAGTTTTCTGCATAACCATTATGCTGGATCCTCAGCTCTCCCCGGTGATTTTAATATAAAATGAGGGGCTGGGCAGTGGCATACCTCCCTGAGTGCCACTTGTTACCATGCTCAGGACCGGGGTTTAAGCCTCCAATCCCCAACTGAGAGTGCCCGCCTTGCCAGGCAGGGAGCGTTCAAGACCCAGCACCTCATGGGTGGGCCACAGCACCAGGGGCAGCTCTATTGCTGTGTCGTCTCCCTCTCTCACCATCTGTCTATCTCAATGAAAAAGCAATGCAGGTGTAGTGAAATCATACAAATGCTGAGGCCCCAATAGTCAGAAAAGACAAGAAGAAAAGACAAGTGTCTCTTGAACGGGATGGGGGGGTGGGTGGGTGGTGGCACATCTGGTTGAGCAGACATTACAATGCACAAAGACCCTGGTTCAAGCCCCTGGTCCCCACCTGTAGGGAGAAGCTTCACAAGTGATGAAGCAGGGCTGCGAGTGTCTCTCTCTCCCTTCTTTTTTTTTCCCCCTTTTGTTGTCCTTGTTTTTTTTATCATCGTTGTGGTTATTATTATTGTTGTTGTTGTTGTTACTGTTGTTGGATAGGACAGAGAAAAATGGAGAGAGGAGGGGAAGACAGAGGGGGGAGAGAAAGATAGACACCTGCAGACCTGCTTCACCGCTTGTGAAGCGACACCCCTGCAGGTGGGGAGCCGGGAGCTCGAACTGGGATCCTTCTGCTGGTCCTTGCGCTTCGTGCCGTGTGCACTTAACCCGCTGTGCTACTGCCTGACTCCCTCTCTCTCCCTTCTTATCTTCCTTTCCATCTCAGTTTCTATCTCTATCTAATAAATAAATAAAATATTAAAAAGACAGAGAAATAGGGGGTCGGGCAGTAGCGCAGTGGATTAAGTACACATGGAGCAATGCGCAATGAACAGCGTAAGGATTCTGGTTTGAGTCTCCGGCTCCCCATCTGCAGGGGGGTTCGCTTCACAAGGAGAAGCAGGCCTGCAGGCTGCCACAGACCACCACAGTGGATGAGCAGCAGGAGGGTCAGGGGTCTTGAAGGCAACCTCTCAGGTGGGTCAGGAGTCGGCGCGAGGGAGAACAGATAGACACCACACTCTATTGGAGGGTGAATCTGGACTCATTTTAATAGTGAAACTGCATTAGCTTTTATACTTTTTTCAGGTTACATTCAGGTTGCCTAAACAGCCAGCTTAGTCTTGTGGCTTTGGCAGGCTACATGTTACTCCCCTATAACTGTAAAGAATGGTACAATGCTTAGTATCGCCCTGTTCTCAGGGGAGGTCATACCCAGAATTGTTTTTGACTTTTGCAGAGGGCTATTTCTGTCATTAATCTTCTATGGGGGGGCATACAGATCTTTGCCTAGTCGTGGACCACTGCTCATCTAGGTCTGGTACAGTTTAACTATTAATCTTTCTTTGTTTCAATACATCAACTTGTACCTGGGAGGCCTCAATCTCTGCATTCTTTCTATGAAGGGCAAGTCATAACATGACTTCTTTTGTCCGTCTATGTTGACCCACCTTCCCCACTTTCATAATGTAACTTTCAAATATGCCCCTGTGTAAGGGAGAGGGGGTGCTTCTGATTCTCCATTCCAACCAGGCACTGCCAAAGTGTTATTAATCAATTGTGACAGTATAATTATTTGTAACAATAACGGGGGGAGAATGGGTCGTCCCACTCTCGTCCTTTCTGCCCAGCTTCCTTGAAGTCTGAATGCAGGTCCAGAGGAGATGACCCTGTTAGGCTCCCTGACGTTCGTGACGGGGGGGGGGGGGGGGGGGCAGCAGGTGTCTTTCTCCCCCTCACCCCCACCCCCGTCTTCCCATCCTCTCTTGATTTCTCTCTGTCCTATCCAACAACAACAGCAATAAAAATAATAATAAAGACTACATATTTACTGTCATCTGTAAAACATTAATCTCCCAATAAAATAATAATGATGACAACAAGGGCAACAACAACAAAATGGCCTCCAGGAACAGTGGGTATATAGTGCAGACACCGAGCTCCAGCGATAATCCTGGAGGCAAAAAAAAAGGAAGCAGCTAACTAAATCCCAGAGGCCACCTAACAATAAAATCTTTAAAAAGAAAAGTGATCCAGAAAGTGGCGCAGTGGATAAAGCATTGGACTCTCAAGCAGGAGGTCCTGAGTTCAATCCCTGGCAGCACATGTACCAGATGATGTCTGGTTCTTTCTCTCTCTCCTCCTATCTTTATCATTATAAATAAATAAAATCTTAAAAAAAAAAAGAGAGAGAGAAAGGAAAAAATTATATGCCTATGTCAGTGATAGTACTATAAAGCATTAACCCCCTCAATATAAATTAAATAAATACAGAGAATAAAAAAAAAAAGACAGAAATAAAGAGGAAGAGAAAGAAAGAGAGAGAGCAGGAAGAGAGAGAAAGATAGGGCAAAGCCAAGCCAAACCAAGCCAAGCCTGGACAGGTCGGTTCCATGAGACCTGAGCCCATGAGTCATGCTATTCCTCTTGGTCCTCTCCTGCCCCGTCTCTGCCTTCCTTCCTCCACTGCTGGGGCCTAGCTGGAGACAAAGGCTCCAGGCTCCAGGCTCCAGGCTCCAGGCTCCAGGCCTGAGGAGTCAGCCTTTCTCAGCCCGGCCCCAGACAAGCCCTACTCTCTCCCTCAGAGTGCTGGGCGGAGGCTCTGAGTCACCTGCCTAACCTTTGAACCACATCAGGATGAGTCTGAGTCTGATGTGAGCAGAGCATATCCGGGGCCCCTGGGTTCAGGGTTCCAGGGAGCTTGGGCATCCTGGGCCACAGGCAGCTTCAGAAGGTGGCGGCAGGTAGCCAGGCAGAGAGCAGGGGTGAGAGGCCTGCTGTGGACTCAGAAGACCGTCTCCACCACTTACCAGCCGGATTACCTGGGCAAAAGACTTGGTCTCCCTGTGCCTTGCGTCCTCATCTGTCAAATGGGGGTGGCAGCAGAACCCAACTCAGAGGCTGGTCATAGGCTTAGTGGGCCCTCACAGGAGCACCCTTGGCAGTAGCCAAGTGGTGTCATGGAAGACTGTTCACTGTGATTCGGGGGTTGGCGCACAAAGGATAAACCTTGGACTTGAAAGCATAAGGTCCCAAGCTCGATTCCCAGCATCGCATAGACCAGAGTGAGGCTTTAGTGTCCTTCCTCTCTCTTTTTTTTTTCTCTCTCTCTCTCCTTCTCTCTCACTAAGTAATAATAAATAAATGTTGTCAAAAAGAAGAGGAATGTGCACAGGATGTAGCAGTTCAGATACATACGAGGGTTTCTCCATAGCCCCCGTTTTAGGCTTGTGAGTGAGTGACTTACTTTATTTTATTTTGATTGTGGTGCTGGGTCTCACGTCCTCCTTTCAGACCACCTCTCCATGGAGGCATCTGGAGCATGGACACAGCATTGTCCCCAGTTCATGGTGTCTGGCTTCAGAGGTGACTTATTGAGCCCATGCCAAGGATGTCACTGTGTCACATGTCACTGTGTCCAGAGCCCCCTCAGCTCCCCAGGTACCCCTCCACGCCACCCCTTCTGGAGTACAAAGTTCCTTCATTGCTCTGTTTTACAGCTGAGGGACCAGCCCAGGTGCAGCCCTTTGGCATCAGATAGATACCCACAGCCTCCCCCCAGAAAGAACTCTGGGGACCCATGTTCTATATCCATTAGGTCTCCAGAAAGCTTGGGGTGAGGGGTGGTCGGTTCTAGATTGTTAGTTCAATACAAGAACAAACTGGATCTTGAAATCATGATGTAGGGAGAAAGAAGGCAGCATCGGTTCAGCCTGCCAGCCTGTCTGCATGAAGTTCTAAACACTGACATGCGTCCTAAACTCAGCCACAGAGGCAGGAGCTGCGCGCATGGAGGAAGATGTAGGGGAGGGAGGGCTAACGGAGGAATAACACGTTCGACATATATGTAGTTACATGGATGTGGTTGTATCTGAAACTCTGCTAACATCAAATCTGCTCACTTCATTGTAGATCTATAAATCACTCCCTTAGATCTTCAAGGACTTGCAGTGGAAACAGGATAAATCAGACCCAGTGGGGCCGTGTGGTGACACAGCTCAGCACACAAGTCACAAAATCCAAGTGTTGAGGGGATCTGGAAGTCAGAAAGATCCCACTTTCCTGTTGGGTTCATAGCTGTTTTGCTTGAAATGAACTTCAAAGGACACGCGTTCAGGTGTATGGTTTCTAAATTCGTTCTTTATTAGTCATGCAAAGTAAAGTTAGGAAAAAGGCTCTGGGGATAGATTCCCCGAGGGTCTCTGGACCGGGTCTATTATGACAAAAGTCCAAGAAAAAGACCCAGGCCAAAAAAACAAACAAACAAACAAACAAAAAAAAAAACCGAGGCCAAAGACACTTCTTTGTCCAAGCCCCTCTTCTTTAGAATGCTTCTTACGTCACACCGGAATCCACTTTTCATTGGCCCGATGGAGTAAACTCCTCCCCCTTCATATAGGGCAGGAAAAAAAGGGCAAAGGGAACCTTCACCCTTCACTTCACCAAGTGGGTCTCCGTCCCACGTGTGAAAATGCAGTAAAAACAAAATATGCTAGATGTGCATCCCAGTCCCATATCTGCAAACCCAGGGAAAATAAAATGTACTCTTCAGGAGCCCCCTGTGTCTTGCATTTTCCCCCGACACAAGGACCCAGGTTCAAGCCTGCGGTCCGGTCCCCACTTGTGTGTGCTGGGGAGTAAGGGGGGAGCTTCACAGGTGGTGAAGCAGGGCTTTAGGTATGTGTGTCTCTCTCCCTTCCTTTCTCCTGCCTCCCTTTTGATGTCTCTGTCTCTATTCAATAACAAACACAGACAAGACAGACAACCACCAGACCCAGGGAGAGAGCCGGCTTTCTATATGTCAGGTCCGAGGAGAAACCCTAGAGCCTGGTTCTTCCTTGCAGCCTGGTCCTAGAAGCAACCCCTCTCAACCTCTTGCCTCCCTGCTCCTCAGTTTTCGAATCTTTGAAATCATAATAACGATGATGTTTCCCTCCCTGGGTTGAATTTTAAGGAATAATTAGCCCTGCTGGTCCACTTTAAGCTCCTAGAAGAGTACTTGCACATGGTTAAGATCTAAGCTACGGAAGAAGGGCAAACGCTAGAAGAAGAAGAAGAAGAAGAAGAAGAAGAAGGAGAAGGAGAAGGAGAAGGAGAAGGAGAAGGAGGAGAAGAAGAGGAAGAAGAGGAAGAAGAGGAAGAGGAGGAAGAGGAAGAATAAAAGAATAAGAGGAAGAATAAGAGGAAGAAGGAAAAGGGGGAGGGGGAGGGGGAGGGGGAGGAGGGGGAGGAGGGGGAGGAGGGGGAGGGGGAGGGGAGGAGGAGGAGGAGGAGGAGGAGGAGGAGGAGGAGGAGGAGGAGGAGGAGGAGGAGGAGGAGGAGGAGGAGGAGGAGGAGGAGGAGGAGGAGGAGGAGGAGGAGGAGGAGGAGGAGGAGGAGGAGGAGGAGAAGATCTAAGTCTGAGGCGCCAAAACGGGCTGAGAAAGTGGAACCTGGGGTGGGGTGGAGGGTGGCAGGCCTGCGAGGACTACAACTCCCAGCAGGACCTGGGCGGCGCGTGGCACGCCGGGAGTTGTGGTCCTGGCTGACCTCACGCCCTACGATGCGGCGCTGAGATCCCTGGAATGAGCAGCATCTTCGTTCTGCTTACGCAATGGAGGAAAACTGAGGCTCGGAGAGTGTCCCAGTGGGGAAACTGAGGTCCGCGGATCCCAGAGACATTGTTCTTAGCGTGTCGTCGCCCCGGGGACGCGGGAGGACGACAGTCTTTTTGGGAGCTCAGCTCCTTTGAACCGTTGAAGTCATAGTCATTGTCCCTATTTCCCAGTCCCTCGCTCGCCTTGCCTGGCGCCGCGGAAAGCGGAGACGCGAGTGCGTCGCTCCCAAACGCCCTCAGCCTCGGGGCCGTGGCTTGACAAGGTCCCTCCCCTTGCCCGCGAGGCCTGAGCGGGTGCGGGTGCGGGTGCGCGTGCGCGGCCGGCGTAGAAAGTCCGCGCACGCGCGCTCGGGGGAGCAGGCGTGCGGACGGTTCCACTGCACGGGGCCGGTGGGGGGGCGCGGGGGGGGGGGGAGCCGCGGCAGGCGGCGCTCGGGCCGCCGCGGGACCGGGACGCCGGGCTGCAGCGGGGACGACGCGCCAGTGCCCGGTGGAAGTGAAGCCCCGCCGCGGCCCCAGGTAATGCTCAGCCCCTGCACCCCGAACTCCCAGGCAGACGGAGCGGTCGGGGCGGCCGCGGGCCAGCAGGAGAGCTGGGGCGTCCAGCAAGGCCTCTGCCTGTGTCCGCAGCCCGGAGCCTTCTCGTTCCTGGTGCTGGGAGCCAGAGACGCACCCGCCCCTCCGCCAACCAGGTCGGAACCTCCGCCTCCGAACGTCCTGGGGACTACAAGTCCCGGCGTGCCGCGCGCCCCGCGCATGCCCAGTGGTGGGGCCGCCGCACTGGGGCGCGGGCGCGGGCGCCGGGGGCGGAGAGCCGGGTGTCCCCAGGGTCCATTCTCCGAGGGCCCTGTGCCAGCGACCCAGCCCTGCCCTGCGGCGGCCGGAGTCCGGAGAGTCGCTCTGCACCCCAGCGCCGTCGCTACCACATTTACGATGTCGGGGCGCTGGGGGCCCCAGAGAGGCTGCGCGCCCTGCCCAAGGTCACTCGGCCGGGTGGAGCTGTTGCCTGGGGCCCGAGCACCAGAAGGGCCGTGGGGGCTGGAAGGGAGGCAGGAAGTCGGCTCTGCCGTTCGGGGAGATACTTAAGATGCGGAGGAACTGGGGGGTCCGGTTGGACTGGTCTCCCTGGAGCAGCCGGTTTCCTCTCTGGACGATGGGGCCACCTGCTCCCACAAAGTGAGGCGCTTCACAAGGTTGGGGCGATGCAAGCGCTCGCTCCCACTGCCACCTTTTTATTTATTTATTATTTTTTTTTAAGATTTAAGAGCTGGGGAGACAGCATAATGGTTACGCCAAAAAAGAAAGAAAACACCTCTCATGCCTGAGGCTCTGACGTCCCCCAGATTCAATCCCCAGCACCACCATCAGCCAGAGCTGAACTGAGCTCTGGCTAAAAAAAGAAAAAGAAAAAAAGTATTTATTCACTAATGCCAGAACAAAGCATCACTCTGGCACACTGGATGCAGGGGACCAAAGTCGGGACCTCATGTTTGAGAATCCAGCGCCCTGTCCACTGCACCACCTCCCTGGCTGCAGCCCCTGCTTTTTAGGGGAGCCAGAGCTTGGGGTGCACAGGCGACAGAGGTATGGCCAGGCCTGGCCTGAAGGAAGCGGACTTGGGGAAGGACCCTCGGGGGCTGGGGGGAGGTTCTTGGCAGCCGGAGGTCTAGGCCCCAGCTGATTCCACCTGGCAGTGCTCCAGGGTGAGACCTCAGGCTCTGCTGAGGCCAGAGGAAGGGGGAACGCCTTTCTAGAACAAGGTTTTTTTTTTTGGGGGGGGGGACTTAGAAGGGAAAACTGTGCTTTCCAGCCTTAGGGCGGGCAGGCAGGCAGCCAGCTATGAGGCTGACACAGGTAGGCAGGCAGACAGTGGGGGTAATAGGCCTCATTCCCGGTCCTCTTGTCCCCTGCAGAGGATGCTTGCGGGGTGGCAGCTAGAGGGTCACCACTCCATGGTTGTCAGGATCGGCCTGCTTAGCATAATTGAGGGCCCCTGAGGGTCCTGGGTTGGCCTTTCTGCTGGTGTGCCACACTGAAGGTGAGGTCCGTGTGACTCAGGCATGGTCCCAAGGGCCGGAGCTGGGTGAACGTGGGTGCCCAGTTCTCAGACCACTGGGCCAGTGAAATGGTCAGTTCAGGACACGCGGAGACCTGGCAGGAGGCTAGGACCCAGACTAGAGTGAGTCACACCCACCTGTGGTTCTTGGGGCCCCTGGGCCTCACTTCCAGGCTGTGTGGTGGGAGTGTTGCTTCCTCATCTGTCAGATGAAAGTAACAAGCTGTGACACAGCCCCAAGCCAGGGTCCCCATGCAGAGCCCTGGTAGAGTTCTGGCCTCGTTGGAAATGTGGTCAAACAGCCTCCCACTGTCCCTGTGACCCAGCTGTGTGGAGAGGTGTCCCGGGCCCTGGAGAAGCTTCTTGGCCTTCAGCCCTGGGGGGCCTCTGAGAGACCTGAGACTCACAGATTCCCTGAGGAGTGAAGCAGAAGACAACAGGAAAGGAGTCTGGGCAGGGGTGAGAGCCAAAGCCAGAGCCTCTTCTTTAGACACCCCCTTCCCCCACCCTACACCCCACACATGTGCTGTGACCATAGCCAGTGGTGAGCAGGGAGCCCCAGAGGCAGGTGGTCGCCTTTGAGCTAAGCCCAGAGGAGCAGGATCTTGTAGAGGTGAGCAGGTGCTGTTGGTAGCATTTTGGAAAGAGGGCCAGTCAGAGGCTCGATGGCTTCACAGTCTGGGACCAGATTGCAGCCAGAGTCGGTCTCTGGATTTGGAAAGTGGTGCAGCGCTCTCCTGTGTGAGGGTTGGGCACATTCAGCCCTGAGCTGAGAGGAGGGTTCAGTGAAAGTCACAGCTTCCTGTGAGCTAAGAAGGATCCTCCCTGCACAGAGAGGAGGGGTAGATTTACAAAAGAGAGAGGCACCCTGGACAGGAAGGCTAGAGGGGGGGCACCTCCATAGTTGTGGGCAAGAGGCTAGAGAGGGGAGCCCAAGAAGTTTGGAGGGGGTACTTGTTGAGTGCAGTCCCAAAGACCAGGTGGTAGGAAGCCATTGCAAGTTCTGCCCCTGTACAGGCAGGCAGGGGTGGTCTGAACGGGGTAGGTTCCTTGCAGTGTGTAGAGGGTCTGGTCATCGCCTCTGCGTAGCAGGAAGAATAAAACTCGGGCAGGCAGGGATACAGGGAGAGAGGGCTGGTTAGAGGGCAGCCCTGAACCCTAGCAGCTAGTTGAGCACCCAGCTGACGTCTGTGGACACCCTCACCTTGAGCTCGTGTCCCTAGAGACCAGCAGGCAGCCGCTGGGTACCGCACATGCGTGTGCGGTGTCTGACTGTGGTCCGAACATCCCCTATGCACACCTGTCCCCTGCTTCCTTCTGGATTGTTCTCAGGGGGTTTCCAAGTTAGAAGCTTTTATGGCCTAGCAGATTGCGAACAGGTGGTGCACCTGGTTCAGCGCACACGTTACAATGTGCAAGGAGCCAGTTTCAAGCCCTGGGCCCCATCTGTAGGAGCAAAGCTTTGTGAGGGGTGAAACAGTGCTGCAGGCATCTGTCCCCAAATTTCTGTCTACTAAGTAAATAAAGCTTTTATTTATATTTATCTTTCCTTTTTAGTGCCCATGTTGTTTCTTATTGTTGTTGTTGATGTTGTCGTTGTTAGACAGGACAGAGAGAAATGGAGAGAGGAGGGGAAGACAGAGAGAGAGAGACAGAAAGACACCTACAGATCTGCTTCACCGCCTGTGAAGCGACTCCCCTGCAGGTGGGAGCCAGGGGCTAGAACTGGGATCCTTCCTCTGGTCCTTGCGCTTTGCACCATGTGCACTTAACCCGCTGCGCTACCGCTTGACTCCCGTAAATAAATCTTTTAAAAAACGTTCAAACATATCCCTTTGTTAATTTTCTTGTGTTGGTTTTGTCCTTTCCTGGAGGATCACTGCTCAGTTCTGGTTTATGGTGTTGTAGGGGATTGAACCTGGAACTTTGGAGCCTAAGGTATAAGAGTCACTTTGCATAACCATTATGCTATCTACCCCCGCTGATAAATTATTTTATTTATGTATTAATGAAATAGTGATACAGAGAGAGAGAGAGACCAGAGCACTGTTCAGCTTTGGTTGATGATGGTGCTGGGAATTGAACCTAGGAACTCAGAGCCTCAGGCATGAGAGCCTTTTGCAGAACCATTATGCTGTCTCCCCAGCCCATACATTTTTTAGACTTTTCAGTGGGTTGTACTCTAGGGTTTTTCTTAAATGTGAATGTATAAAATCTCACACAATAAAAATCGATCTTACAGGAGTCCGGCGGTAGTGCAGCGGGTTAAGCACACTTGGCACAAAGCACAAGGACCGGCATAAGGATTCCCCTTCGAGCCCTGGCTCCCCACCTGCAGGGTAGTTTCTTCACAAGCAGTGAAGCAGGTCTGCAGGTGTCTATCTTTCTCTTCCCCTCGCTGTCTCCCCCTCCTCTCTTCATTTCTCTCTGTTCTATTCAACAACGATGACATCAATAATAACTACAACAATAAAAAACAAGGACAACAAAAGGAAATAAATAAATAAATAATTTTTTTAAAAAAATCGATCTTCCAGTTCTCCCCAGGACAGTTGTTAACCAGTTTCCTGACTGTCCCTCCAGGAATCTCCACAGATGCTACATAATTTAAAAATGATATGCATCTTGTTTCCAATTTTTTTTATTTTTAAATTTAAGGCTATGAACTATGTTTAAAAAGTACAAGCAGGGATGGGGAGACAGCATAATGGTTCTGCAAAAAGACTCTCTGCCTGAGGCTCTAAAGTCCCAGGTTCAATCCCCTGTACCACCATAAGCCAGAGCTGAGCAGTGCTGGGGGAGGGGGGGGAGTGCAAGCACATGCACACACTACATAGCGTAGCTTGCCGCATATCAATGAAAAAATTGTTTTTAAGGTAGAAGCAAGAGACACAACAGCACCAAAGATACCTTCCGTGCAGTGTGGCCCCAGGCTCGAACCTGGGTCTCACAGATAGCAAAGCAGCACACTACCCTAGTGAGCTATCTTACCTGACCGACATTTGGGGGGGTATTATTGTTGAGTGAGGAGAGAACTAGACATAACTCTGGCACATGCCATGCCAGGATCAAACTCCGGACGTCGTGCTCACAGGTCAGATGCTCTACCCATTGGGCCACCTCCCGGTGTGTTTTGGTCAGGCGTTTTTGCCTTAGGCTCTGTGGGAGTTTAAGGCATTAGGTCAGTGCCCCCTCCATCCAGAAGGTCCAGTTAGTGACCGCATGTATGCATGCACCAACCATATTCCATCTGTACTCAGACCCTGGGCGTTTGGGTTATTACTGACATTTACTTATTTATTTGCTTATGTAATCGGTGTGGAGCTATTGCCTGCCTGGGAGGCTTCAGGTAAAGGGAGGTGAGACTCTCTTTGAGCTTGGAGTCACATGCACCCTTCAGGCCCCCCCACTTAATTCTCTTTGCCCATCTGAAGACCGGCTTTGTCGCCAGGGTAGTCCAATTCAAAGCTAAAAGGCTTCACTGGGTCTAGGCCCCAGCTGTCCCCGGCCCCGCTCCCCCAGCACCTGCCGCGAGCGCCCGGCTGCGCCTGCTGAGCTGCTCCCCGCCCCTTGCCCCCACCACGCTGGGGGCGGGGTGGGTGAGTGCCTCTGTGACGTCAGAGTGCGCAGGGCCAATCGCTCTGTGCGCCGGGCGTTAACTCGTTTGCATGGCACGCCCGCCATTGGTCCGTTGGGCCGTTCGGGCCCGCCTAGCCTCTTAAAGCGGCCGCGTAGTGTAAACACGGAGCTGCGGGCCTGCCGCGCCATGATGTCATCGCGGCGAAGCAGCTTTGGCGGCTGACGTCATCTCCGGGAAGGCTGCCGGCACAGGGCTGTTAGAGCCATTCCAACTACACAGGCTGACTTGAAAGGCCGTCCCTGCCCCGCCGAAGGCCAGCCCGACTGCGTTTCAGCGTTCCCTGAGGCGCCGTGTCCCCGAGGAGGGGACCATGACACAGTGAGTTGGGGCTGCGACTCCCCCGGCAGGGAGACTGAGCTTCGGTGGTGCGAGCGAATCGCGAGTGTGTAGAGGGAGCTTGAACCGCAGCCGCTAGGCCTCTCCCACTCGGGGGTCTCCCGCGTTCGGGTCAGGCCACGTGGCCCCGCCTCCCGCCTTGACCGCAGCCGCGGTCCCTTTAAGCGCGAGGGTGGGGGCGAGGAGGAGGCTATATAAAGTGGGCTTTGCAAGGTAGCCCCGTCGGTCACGTGCCGGGGCGCGGCTAGTGATTGGCTCGTGGGGCACGGGGGTGTGGCCGGCGCGGCCCCGCGCGTCCCCCTCCCGCCGCGCGCGCGCCCCCGCCGCTGCTAATGTTGTGAATCAAACGTGGGGTGGGTTCTATTCCGCCGCGCCGCGGCCAGTTCTTAAAGGGCCCGCCGCCCGCAGCAGCGCCCGCCCGGCCTCGTCCTGCGTCGCCGCCCGCTTCCCGAGAGCTGTGGGGCCCGCGAGGCAGACCTAGGAGGCGGACGGACCACAGAGAGAGGCCCGCCGGGACCGGACCGCAGGCGGGGGCGCCCAGAGGGTCCTGGCCGCCTCCCGTCCGGGCGGCCGCCCAGGATCGGGGACAAAGGAGCCGGCGTGTGGCCGGAGGTGAGTCGGGCCGGCGCCCCCCCCCCACCCCGGGCTCCCCAGGTCTCTCTCCCCTCCCTGGGGTCGGGGCCTAACGCGGGCGGCCTGGGGCAGTTTCGGCGCTGGAGCCCCCCCCCTCCGCCCTGGCCCGCAGCGCAGAGCAGGCGCCGCCCCCTCCCCCGCCGCCACTTCCTTTGTTGTTGCTTTTGTCTCCGCCGAGCACATGGTCCCGGCCGCGGCTCTTAAAGCCACAGCGCGCCGCCCCCGGGCCCAGGGCGGCGGGACGCGGGCTGTGAGGCTCGGCCCCGCCCGGGGAGGGGGCACGGACCCCGTGGACCCCAGCCTGCGCCGGCCGGGGCCTTCCCGGCCGCGGGGTCCCCTCCGGCGCCACTGTTTCCGCGCTGGGGAGGGTCTCCGCGCCCATCCCGCGGCCCCTGAGGCTCCCGGAGCCAAGGTCATCGGGGGGGGCTGGAGGCCCCCGGCCCGCGCCCTCAACCGCCGCCCCGCACAGTGCAGTGCGGGCCCAGCCTGCACCCCCCCCCCCCGGGTGGGGGTCGAGGAGCCGACGCCCCTGTCCCCGCTCCCAGGGGCTTCGGCTGCTGCTCCGGCTCAGCCTGCGGCTCCCGGGGGAGGGAGGGGCGGCTGCCGCCGGGCCAGGCCCCCAAGACCCGCTCACACTTGCCGGCGAGCTGGGCCGAGGAGCTTGGGGAGGGGGCACCCGCGCTGTTTGACCTTGAGCCCATCCGGTTCCTGCCACCGGGCCTGACGTGCAACGGACCGATCGCAGGTGCCTCCCGCTGCCAGGGCCGGGCCCGCAGTGGAGATCTAGTTGTGGGGGGCTCGGACCTGGGGCACCATCCGCACGCCCCCCTCCTCCTCGGCCTGGCTGTGCGGGCGCTGCCTTTCTCTGGGTCTCAGTTTCTCAGCTGTGCAGTGGGCGTGGCCCCCTCGGCTCGCCCTGCCACCGGGAGCGACCCCTCTGCCTCTGTACACACACCACCCCCCCAGCGCCTCAAGTGACCGCTGCTGTCTGGTGGGTGAAGGAAATGCTGTTCCTTCACTCCAGGAGTCACTTCTGCCACCGCTGGGGGGGGGGGGCTGGTCCCATTTTACAGGTGGAGACGGTGAGGCTCCAAGGGGATTGCAGTGCAGGCCAGGTGTTGGGTGTGAGGACGCAGAGGTGGACGGCTCCCCTTTGGGGCAGCCGTCCACCTCTGGAGGCCCTTCTGCCTGGGCCCCCGCCACTTCCCTTTCTTGGGTAGTGGGTGCCTCTGCGGAGAGCTTTGACCCTGTCCTGAGCAGGTCCCCTCTGCCCTCTGGGGTTGCCTGGGTTTTCCCAGGTGGCTGTGAGAACACCCAGAGGCCACAGGGAGGACTGATTGTCGTGCCCTCCTGCAGGCCCCAGGCCCCTGGGGTCAGAGCGCCGGTGCTGGTGGGGCTCAGTCACTGGGGCTTTCCTCCGGGCTCTCTGGGTGCTTGGCTGTGTGTGCACACCCTGTCCTGGTGCGCTGGCCCTTTGGTTCATCCGTGTCTGTGTCTGCATGTCCCCCACCCCTGTCCCCGGGGCTTCTCATGCCTCCCCCAGCTTTCAGTCCTGTCTCCCTGTGGTGAAAGTGTGAACCCTACCTCCTGGCTTAGCCCACAGCTGGCAGGAAGGATCTGGTGTAGGTGTGGGGGGACAGTGAGGGGCCCAGCTGGGTGTGAAGAGTTCTGTTAGGCAGTGGGGCAGCAGCGGGGGCAGCTGAGCCTTCTCTCACCCAGGGACTTAGTGACGCCTCGCCTACCTGGGCCCGCCCCTCCCACTCAGCTTCCGCCATAGGTTCTCACTTCCCCTTTTGCTTGCCTGCAGCCCCACCCATACTTGGTCCAGCTCTCCCAGTCATCCTGGACCCCCCCCTCCTGAGAAGCCTGGCTGGACCCCTGTGGGCAGTGGGGTACAGTGAGGACCTCCTGGGATGGGATCTCCCCAAGGGGCCTCAGAGCCTCCGCTTCCTCTCCAGTCCGGGCTGCCACCAGTGCCTGGCTGGAGGAGTAGATGGTCCACTGGAGTGGGAGGGAGGAGACTGGAGATGGGCCTTGGAAGGCCATGGATGCCTGGTGTCCCCATGCCTCAGTTTCCTTCTCTGCTTGCCTCTTAGGGTTTCGAGCCCCGGCCCAGCCCCTCCACCCCTCTGCTGCCCCTGATGAGACCATGGGCCCTGGTGGTGACTAGGAGGCCATTCTCCTTCCTGTAGGCCAGCCCCAGGAGAGGTAGGAAGGACCCATGAGGGGCTGGGGGGAAAACCGAGGGTCCCCAGCCCCTTGAGCTAGTGACACCCCTCTCAGCAGCCGCCCCAGTCGCCACAGCTGCCCCTAGAGGAGCGCCGAGCCTCGGCTCCTGCCGGCGGGAGCCCCGAATGCTGCGCCCAGCCTCCCAGCAGAGCCCGTTCATGGTCGATCTCCACGAGCAGGTAGGCCGGCCCCCCGGAGGCCCTCCCAGCGCGTGGAGGCTCCTCTCCATGGGCCTGAGCTCCTCGAACTCTGCCCGCAGGTGCACCAGGGACCCGTCCCCCTGTCCTACACGGTCACCACCGTGACCACCCAGGGCTTCCCCCTGCCCGCAGGCCAGCACATCCCCGGCTGCAGCGCCCAGCAGCTCCCAGCATGCTCCGTGATGTTCAGCGGGCAGCACTACCCCCTCTGCTGCCTCCCGCCCCCGGTGAGTGGGGGGCCGCCTGGAAGGGTAGGCATGGGAGGCCTGGAGCGCCTTCGAGCCCAGCCGTGTCCGCAGCTGCTCCAGGCCTGCACCGTGCGGCAGCTCCCGGTGCCCTATCACTACCCGCCCCTGCTGGCCGGTGACCGCTACGTCCTGCACCCCGCGCCGGCCCACATGGCGCCGCTCGGCCAGTTCGTGTCGCTGCAGACGCAGCACCCGAGGATGGTGAGTGTGGGCAGCTGGGGGGTGGTGAGGGGGGCAGGACCCCCGGCTGACTCGGGGTCCCGGGGTCCCCCAGCCCCTGCAGCGGCTGGACAGTGATGTGGACCTGCGGGGTGAGCAGCACGCCCTGGGGAGCTTCAGCTACCCTGCCTCGGCCCCTGGCCCCACGCTGTCGCCCTCGGTGCCCCTGCACTACCTGCCGCCCGAGCCCCTGCACACCGAGCTGCCCTTCGGAGTGGTGAGGCCCCCCTGCTCCGAGGGGAGGGGAGGGGAGAGGAGGAGGGGAGCACCCGCGCTGACCGTCCACCCCCTGCAGCCCTACTCGCACATGGTACCTCGCAGACTGGGTGCCCAGAGGTATCACCGCCTGCAGCCGCCGCCGCCCCCGCCACCCCCCTACTACCCCAGCTTCCTGCCCTACTTCCTGTGAGTACCCCCCTACACCGACTTCCCAGCACCAGCTTTTCGGGCCCCTCCTGCCCTGCCCGGTGCCTTGACCCCTTCCCGCCCTGTCTCCCCAGCTCCATGCTGCCCATGTCGCCCACGGCGGTGGGGCCCACCATCAGCCTGGACCTGGATGTGGACGACGTGGAGATGGAGAACTATGAGGTTCCTCCGGGGCCGTCTGGGGGGGGGGGTGCCTCCGCCGGCCATCACTGACCTTTGTCCCCTGCCCGTCTGTCCAGGCCCTGCTGAACCTGGCGGAGCGGCTGGGCGATGCCAAGCCCCGAGGCCTGACCAGGGCCGACATCGAGCAACTTCCCTCCTACCGCTTCAACCCCGACAGCCGCCAGTCGGAGCAGACACTGTGAGTGCCCGCTGGGTGCCCCCACCCCTCACCCCTGGCCGAGCCCCCCTGACCTCCGCTGTCCCCCAGGTGCGTTGTCTGCTTCAGTGACTTCGAGGCGCGCCAGCTGCTGCGAGTTCTTCCCTGCAACCACGAGTTCCACACCAAGTGTGTGGACAAGTGGCTCAAGGTAGCCTGGCAGGGGCGAGGGGCGAGGGGCCCCTGGGGGCTGGGAGGGAGCCTGACACAACTCCCTCCACAGGCCAACCGGACGTGTCCCATCTGCCGCGCAGATGCTTCCGAGGTGCCCAGGGAGGCTGAGTGAGGCCTCAGCGGCACAGGAGAACCCCGCCCAGAGCTCTGGAATTGGGGGGGGCAGGGCTGGCGGGCAGGGCGGGGTAGCCCAGGCCTGCCCTCCTCCCCCACCTGCGTCTCCAGAGCTGGTGCCCCTGCAATAAGCCCCCGCGTTTGCCAAGCTCCAAAGACTCTTGTCCTGCATCTGCCCTGCGCCCTCCTCCCTCCTCTCCCTGCCAGGGCGTCCCTACCTGGGGCCCCTGCAGGAGCTCGTGGGCAGAGGGTGGGCGCCGGCCTGGGTCACCCGCCCTGTGCGCACATGGGTGCCCTCTGCCCAGGGGGTACCAGCATGGGTTGGCCTATTGTGACCCCACCTGAGCTATGGAGGAGGGGAGGACACGATTCAGCCCCCTCCCTCTCTGGGGCTGGAGGACCCCAGCGTCCTTGTCGTTTGCATGAACCTGTGAGGAACAACAGTTTTTGTTTCTTCATTTGGCCCCAAATCACGTGTGGGATTGGGGGGGGTGTGTGGATTTTTTAAACAATCTGTCTCTTGGTTTCTCGGACTGGGACCAAGTGGGGCCAGGTGCCCAGACCAGGTGGGGGGCGCTGTGCCAGCCGATTACTGCCATGCTCTGTACTGCACATGCCCGCCCACCCGGGAGCCTCGGGTGGGGTGTGGACCCCACTTCCGGGGCGGGCCCTCGCAGCCTGAGCCCCGCCCCACCCCCAGGGCTGGCTGAGCTCTGGGTCCGCTTCCTTGTCCCCCACCCCCACCCCTCACTCCCCAGGCTGGGGCCACTGCCTCGAACGAACCGCGTGTGGGGCCGGCACATCCTAGCAGGCAGCCCCCGGCGCCTGCTGCCTCAGGGATGCTCCAACCACCCTCGTTCCGCAGCGCCCCGCTCCCCGCACCCACCCCACCCCACCCCCGCCGCGGGACCCCATCAGCCTGGCCCCTCCCCGTGGACAACCCAAAGTCTTACTGTACATAACTCCAGGTGATCTTTCTATATTTATAGCAGTGTTGAGACCCCTCGTGTTTTACAGAGACCCGCCCCCTCCTGTCCATCAATCACCCCAAGCCGACGCTGGTTTTCCAGACCCTTCCAGTCCAGGGGCAGAAGGGGCCGGCAACACCCAACAGCTGGCAGGGGTGGGGGACAAGATTTTAAAAATCATTAAAAAAAATTTCTCCAGCGATTACTTAGGATGTCTGTGATTGGCCGACCTTGCTCTGGATGCCATGTTGCCCATGAAGCCCCGGGTGGCACTCGGGGTTCGCTGTCGCAGCTGCACGTGTGCGTGCGTCTATGTACATGATCTCGGGGCCCTGTTCCTTGCACATTTTACAGTTACCTCATTTTTCCCATGTATGTATTTGAGAAAATGCTAATATATAGAGAAACAAAAAAGGTTCTTAAAGCTTAAATGTGTGGTTTTTTCCATCCCATTGGATTCACATTGGTTTGTGGCATTTAACATGACTAGTCTGTTGTACTATATATGTGTATACTGATTGAAATTTTTAACAGATTTGTACTTTTTTTAAAATGAAAGTTGCTAGTTCTGCTTGACCAAGTAGTGCAATCATTATTTTTTTTAATATCGTTGCTGATTTCAGAGGGATATTCACTAATAAATGTCTATGTATATCAAGTATTGCCCAGCCTCCTTGAGCTGCCTGTGTCCTTTTGCAAAGAGTGGGGGACGGGGCTTGTGTAGAGGTGGATTGGGTTCACTGCCGTGAGACTTGGGAGGAGGCTTAAGATCTCTGACCCCCACGTGCAGGGGCCCCTGCCAGCCCACTGTAGGCTGGGCATTCTTTTGCTCAGAGACAGGGCCATGGCTCACTGGTGGTTCCCTGGGGTTTTATTTTAGAGGGAGGTCCTGCCTCACGTACCCAGCTGGGGGAACATGCCATGAGAAGGGGTCTCCTCTTATCTTACAACTCTGAAAGCTTTTTATTTTCCAAGCCAGGATTCTCTTAGCATGCAGTGCACTGGACCCTGGAGCAGGAAGTCCTGAGTCCGGTCCCCAGCAGCACATGGGCCAGAGCTCACTCTGTCTTCTCTCATGCCGTACAGTCTAAGCATACAGACTGAAAGGGAGAACTCCCTATTTGTAAACATGATTTTCAAAATTGTATAGCAAAAGCCAAGGAGGGCTAGGGAGGCAGCATAATTTAGGTTTTGCAAAAGACACTTGTTTGCGCCTCTGAAGTCCCAGGTTCAATTCCCAGCACCACCATAAGCCAGAACTGAACAGTGCTCTGTCATTAAAATAAGAAAATGCAGTGGAATGGCTAGCATGAGGTACTGAGTTCAGTCCCCAGCAGCACATGTAGCAGTGATGTTCTGGCTCTTTCTCTCCCCTGCCTCTCACTAATGAACAGAAGAGAAGGCCAAGGAGGGGCCAGTAGACAGACCATCTGGTGAGGCATAGGCCTTGCCATGCATGTGACCCATGTCCAAGCCCCAGCACCACATAGAAGCACCACCTCTCCAAGGATCTGAAATGAGGAAGCTGAAATGTATCTGAGACGAGAAAGCTGGCTCCTGGAGCAGTGGAATCACACGTGCATGCAGCACCACCACCCTCAAAGAGAACTTCCAAGCAATCTACCATAAAAAATAAAGGGGGAGTCAGGCGGTAGCGCAGCGGGTTACACACACGTGGTGCAAACCCCAAGGACCGGCGTAAGGACCCCAGTTCAAGCCCCCAGCTCCCCACCTGCAGGGGAGTCGCTTCACAAGCGGTGAAGCAGGTCTGCAGGTGTCTATCTTTCTCTCCCCCTCTCTGTCTTCCCCTCCTCTCTCCATTTCTCTCTGTCCTATTCAACAACAACATCAATAACAATAATAGCTACAACAAGGGCAACAAAAGGGAATAAATAAGATTAAAAAATAAAGGTCCTTAGGAAGGAATGCTTTTATCATGTTATAGGATAGAAGAACAATGGGCAAAATTGGGCTCCCTGGACTAGGAGTGAACGTGTGCAAATTGAGAACACGAACGCTGGTGGGGCAGTGCGTGTGTCCCTGAAAGAGGCCCTGGGTTCAACCAAAAATAAAACTTCAGGGGCAGGGTGGCAGTGAGTGCTCAAAGATGCGGGTTCAAGCCCCTGCTCAGTACCTACAAGGGAGGAAGGAAGCAGGTCTGCAAGTGTCTTTTCTCCCCCTTCTCACTTTCTCCATCTATATCCAAAATAATAGACACAAGCAAAATTTCAAAACACTGTAGTGCTATTTACAATAACTTAAGCAGGAACGCAGCACTATGCATATCCTAGCAAAACATTTTTTTAAAGATTTTTTAAAATATTTTATTCCCTTTTGTTGCCCTTGTTGTTTTATTGTTGTAGTTATTATTGTTGTCGTTGTTGTTGGATAGGACAGAGAGAAATGGAGAGAGGAGGGGGTAGACAGAGGGAGAGAAAGACAGACACCTGCAGACCTGCTTCACCGCCTGTGAAGCGACTCCCCTGCAGGTGGGGAGCTGGGGTTCGAACCGGGATCCTTATGCCGGTCCTTGTGCTTTGCGCCACCTGCACTTAGCCCGCTGCACTACAGCCCGACTCCCTTAGCAAAACATTTTAAGGCCTGGTTGAAAAGTCTGAAACACTGCTGAATCCAAAGACCAACAAAAATGGTGCCACCCTTCATGCTTGGCTTGGGAGACAGTATCAGAAAAGAGCTGACCCCCAAACTAGTCTGTGGGGTTAATGCAAAAAAAAAAATTGTTGGGGCCAGGCAACGGCGCACCTGGTTAAGCACACATTATAGCACACAAGAACCTGGGTTCAAGCCCCTGGTCCCCATCTGCAGGGGGAAAGCTTCACCAATGATGAAGCAGGACTACAGGTGCCTCTCTTCTCTTTCCTCCTCTCTCAATTTCTTTCCCTATACAATGAAAAGTTAAAAATTAAAAGAAAGCAGAGCACCATTCAACTCTGACCGGGGGACTGCTGGGGATGGGGAGGGGGGTGGGCACAGGGCCTCCAGCATGCGGGTCCTATACTCTGTCCCTAGAGCTGCCCATCCTGCTGGCGATTTCCTTTTCAAAGACAAGACTCTTGTCTGTGGGGCCAGGTGGTGGTACACCTGGTTGAGCCATATGCAAGGACGCAGGTTCAAGCCCCTGGTCCCCACCTGCAGGGGGCAACTTCACTAAAGGTGAAGCAGTGCTACAGGTGTCTGTTTCTTTTCCTATCTCTCCCTTTCCATTCAATTTCTCTGACTATCCAATTTATTTATAAATAGAATTTTAAAAGGGCAGGGATAGATAGCATAATAGTTATGCAAAAAGACTTTAATGCTTGAGGCTCCAAAGTCTCAGGTTCAATCCCCCACACCACCATAAGTCAGAGCCGAGCAGTGCTCTGATGAAACAATAATTTAATGGGGGGCGGGCAGTAGCACAGCGGGTTAAGTGCACATGGTACAAAGCGCAAGGACCGACATAAGGATCCCAGTTCAAGCCCCTCGTTCCCCACCTGCAGGAGGGTCACTACGGGAGTGGTGAAGCAGGTCTGCAGGTGTCTGTCTTTCTCTCCCCCCTCTCTGTCTTACCCATCTCTCTCGAGTTCTCTCTGTCCTATCCAACAAAATAATAGCAAAAACAATAGTAATAACAAAAATTGATAAAACAACAAAGGCAACAAAAAAGGAAAAAGATACCCTCCAGGAGCAGTAGATTCCATAGTGCAGGCACCGAGTCCCAGAAATAACCCTGGAGGCAAAAAAAAAAAAAAAAGTAAAATAAAAACAAATAAAGGGCAGGGGTAGATAGCTTAATTGTTCTGCAAAAAGACTCTCCTGCCTGAGGCTCCAAGGTCCCAGGTTCAATCCCCTGCACCACCCTAAACCAGAGTTGAGCAGTGCTCTGGTAAAATAATAAATAAATATCAGGGGCCAGGTTGTGGCACACCTGGTTAAGTGTACACATTACAGTGCACAAAGATCTGGGTTCAAGCCCCTGGTCCCACCACCTACAGGGGGGAAGCTTCACAAGCTTCTCTCCCTCTCTATCTCCCACACCCTCCTCAATTTCTGTCTCTACCCAATAATAAATAGTAATTATAAATAAATTAAATTAAATAATTTTTTTTAAAAAACCTTCCCCTTGCAAGGGTGCAGCCAGCCCCCAAACCCAATGTCCTCCCCAAAGGTGGGTGCTGACCCCTGGACCGTGTCGCCCTGGCCAGCCCTTCTGGGAACCTGGGGCCCCCCCTTCCAGAGGCAGGGGAGCCACCCTCCACCACACTGCTTTTCTTTCAGTTCTTGGCTTAGCCAGAGTGAGTTTCCTGTTTGTGCCCCGCTAACTGGAGACTCAACGGGCACCAGAGAAAATGAGGGTGCAGCCTCGTGGGTGGGGGGACCCTTGAGAATAGGGGGCTTCCCTAGCCAAACAGTGGAGGAACAAGGACGGGGCTGGGAGGTCCCTGACTTCCAGGCTGGGAACAGGCCAAGAGGTACTGGCAGCTTCAGGAAGATTCAGGAAGGGGGGGGGAGGCAGGCTGGTGACAGCCACCACATGCTTCGGGTCCATCACACCTTCTCCCTGGGTTTCCCTGGAAAGTCTCCAAATCTCCTGACTCCTCCACTCTTCTCCAAAAACTCCTGGGCTGAACCTCTCTGGGGAGAAAAATACCCAGGGGCCCGCCCGGTGGTGCCTCACCTGGTTAAGAGCAAGTTACAGTGCACAAGGACCTGGGTTCAAGTCCCCCGTCTCTACCTGCAGGGGGAGCTTCACAAACAGTGAAGCAGGGCTGTAGGTGTTATTCTACTCTCTCCCTATCTTCCCATTCCCTCTCGGTTTCTGTCTCTGTCCAGTGAGTAATAAAATATTAAAAATCATAATAAAGAGAGCCAGAGGAGGGAGAGAGGGAAGGAGAAAAAGATAGTGCAGCACTGAAGCTTCCTCCAGAGCTGGGAGCCAGGTTTCGGCCTGGGTCACTTGAACGGCAAAACAAGGCAGGCACCCTCCCAGACGAGCTCTCGACAGTCCTAGAGAGAGAGCAGGTGTGGGGAATTTTAATTTATGAGGAAAACCAGAGCATCCCTGGAAATATGCGGTGCCAGGGATCCAAATCAGCATCTCATGCATGTAAGCTCTAGTCCCACTGCCACTTCCTGGGCCAGTAATTTTTTTTTTTTTTTTTTTTTTTTTTTTACCAGAGCACTACTACTCAGCTCTGGCTTATGGTGGTGCAGGGGATTGAACCTGGGACTTTGGAGCCTCAAGCATGAGAATCTCTTTGCATAATCATTATGCTATCTACCTCTGCCCCCAAAAACTGTTCTTAAAGGGAGCATGTTCTTTTTCCTTTCGTTGAAATGTATTTATTTATTTAGGCACAGGAGACAGCATAATAGTGAAGCAAAAAGTTTTCATGCGAGGAGATGGGTGGTGGTACACCTGGCTGAATGCACATGTTACAATTGTACAAGGCTCAAAGTTCAAGCCCCCAGCCCCCACTTGCAGGGGGAAAGCTTCAAGAGTGGTGAAGCAGTTGGGCAAGTCTCTCTCTCTCTCTCTTATTTTTTTACCAGAGCACTGCTCAGCTCTGACTTAATGGTGGTCCTGGAGCTTGAACCTGGGAACTCAGAGCCTCAGTCATGAAAGCTATTTGCATAACCATTATGCTGTTTCCCCAGTTCTGTCTCTCTCCCTATCACCCCCTTCCCTCTTAATTTCCAGCTGTCTCTATCCAATAAATCACATAGGGTTAAGCACACATAGTATGAAGCGCAGGAACCAATACAAGGATCTTGGTGCGAGCCCCTGGCTCCCAACCTGCGGGGAGAGTCATTTCACAGTGGTTGTTATTGATGTCGTCCTTGTTGGATAGGACAGAGAAAAATGGAGAGAGGAGGGGAAGACAGAGAGGGGGAAAGACACCTACAGACCTACTTCACCGCCTATGAAGCGACTCCCCTGCAGGTGGGGAGCCGGGGGCTCGAACCAGGATCCTTGTGCTCTGCACCACGTGCGCTTAACCCGCTGCGCTACTACCCGACTCCCTCAATTTCTGTCTTATCCAGTAACAACAACAATGGAAAAGATGGCTGCAAGGAGCAGTGGATTCATGGTGCAGGCACCGAGCCCCAGCAATAACCCTAAAGGCAGAAAAAAGAAATTAAAAATTAAAAACAAAAGATTGTGGGAGCCAGGATGTGAGGCACCTGGTTAAGTGTACACAGCACAGCACTCAAGCTCCCAGGTTTGAACCCTTACTCCCTACCTCCTGGGGGAAAGCTTCACAAGTGCTGAAACAGGGCTGCAGGTGTCTGTCTCTTTCCCTCTCTAACTCTCCTTCCCCTCTCAATTTCTGTCTCTAATAAATACTAAAAAAAAAACTTCCAGGGGCCACTCGGTAGTGCACTGGGTTAAGCACACGTAGTGCAAAGTACAGACCAGTGAAAGGATCCTAGTTTGAGCCCCCGGCTCCCCACCTTCAGGGGGTCGCTTCACAAGGTGAAGCAGGTCTGCAGGTGTCTGTCTTTCCCCCTCCTCTCAATTTCTCTCTGTCCTAACAATAGCAGCAGCAACAACAGGAAAAAATGGCCTCCAGGAGCAGTGGATTTGTAGTGCAGGAACCGAGCTCCAGATAAACCTAGAGGCACAAAGATTTTCATGCCGGAGCAGGGTAGTGGCGCAATGGATTAAGTGTACATGTTAGCATGCGCAAGGACCTAGGTTCAAGCCCCCTGTTCCTCATCTACAGGGGGAACACTTCACAAGTAGTGAGATAGGTCTGCAGGTGTCTCTCTTTTTGTCTTTCTCCCCCCCTCAATTTTTCTCCTAGCTAAGAAAAAAGAGGGAGTCGGATGGCAACACAGCAGCTTAAGTGCACGTGGTGCAAAGCGCAAGGACCGACGTGGGGATCCTGGTTCGAGCCCTGGCTCCCCACCTGCAGTGGGGGTTGCTTCACAGGTGGTGAAGCAGGTCTACAGGTGTCTGTCTTTCTCTTCCCCCATCTCCATCTTCCCCTCCTCTCTCCATTTCTCTCTGTCCTATCCAACAACGATGACATCAGTAACCAAAACAATAATAACTACAACAATAAAAGAACAAGAGCATAAAAAGGGAATAAATAAACAATATTAAAAGAAGAAAGAAAGGAAAGGAAAAAATGGCCACCAGGAGCAGTGTGGCCAGGAGCCCCAGTGATAACCCTGGTGGCAATAACATATATTTCTAGGTTGAAGCCCCCAGGCCTCACCTGCAGGGGAAGGAAAGCTTTCTGAGTGGTGAAGTAGTGCTCCAAGTGTCTGTCTGTCTCCCTAGCAACCCATTCCCTCTTGATTTCTGATGTCTCTATTCAATAAATAAATAAAATTATAAAATAAAAAAAATAAGGGCACCAGGCGATCACGCAGCAGGTTAAGTACACATGGCACAAAGCGCAAGGACCGGCTTAAGGATTCCAGTTTAAGCCCCCAGTTCCCCAACTGCAGGGGGTGTCGATTCACAAGCGGTGAAACAGGTCTGCAGGTGTCTTTTTCTCCTTCTCTGCTTCCCTCCTCTATTTCTCTCTGTCCTATCCAACAACAAAGACAGAAATAATAACAATGACGATAAACAAGGGCAACAAAAGAGAAAAAAAAAAAAAAAGGCCTCCAGGCAGGAGCAGTGGATTCATAGCGCAGGCACCAAGCCCCAGCAATAACCCCGGAGGCAAAAAAAAAAAAAAAGATATTTAATAAATCTTAAAAATAAAACAAAGACTGGGAGTTGGGTGGTACTGCAGCAGGTTAAGCACAGGTGGCAAAAAGGGCAAGGACTGGAGTAAGGATCCCGGTTCGTGCCCCGGCTCCCCACCTGCAGGGGAGTCACTTCACAGGCGGTGAAGCAGATCTGCAGGTGTCTGTCTTTCTCTCCCCCTCTCTGTCTTCCCCTCCTCTCTCCATTTCTCTCTGCCCTATCCAACAACAACATCAATAACAACAATCATAACTACAATAAAACAAGGGCAACAAAAGGGAATAAATAAATATTTGATAAAAATAAAGGGAGGCGGGTGGTAGTACAGTGGGTTAAGCGCATGTGGCACCAAGCACAAGAACCAGCGTAAGGATCCCAGTTCGAGCCCCCTGGCTCTGCACCCGCAGGGGTGTGTCTTCACAGGCGGTGAAGCAGGTCTGCAGGTGTGTCTCTCTTTCTCTTCCTGTCTTCCCCTCCTCTCTTTGATTACTCTCTGTCCTATCCAACAACAATGACAACAACAACAACAACAAAACAAGGGCAACAAAAGGAAATAAACATAAAATTAAAAAATAAATAGTAAAATAAAGACTACTATATCTCTTGGCACAAAGCCCGCTTTGCACCGCTGTGCAGGAAGTGTAATTTCCTGCTCCCAGCTGGGGACTTTACTGACTGGGGTACCAACTGGGTGGGGAGATGGCTCAATGGCATCACACATGCCACAACAGTCCCCACCAGTCCCCACCTGTAGGGGGAAAGCTTCACTAATGGTGAACCAGGGCTACATGTTGGGTAGTATGCCAGCTCCCCCTGGCTTCTGCTTAACCATATGCCTATATAGGGATTGATTTGTTCCCATTTAAAGCTTTGGTCTATTTACATAAATCACTTTTACATTTACATAAAGCACCACACTCCCTCCAGGGCATTGGTGGTTCAGTGGTAGAATTCTCACCTGCTCCACCCCCTCTCCTTGTCACACCCTGATCCTCTCCTTGTCACACCCTGATCTTCCACCAGTCACTTTTCGCTCCACCCTCTCTATGTCACATCCTGTTTGCACCCTACTTGGAGAGTATAAAAACAGCTGCTCTTCTGATTAAAGACACTTGGAAATTGCTTTCCGGCTCCGAGAGTTCCGGAGTGTATCTCCTGCGAAGTTAGTGCGGCACGAGTTCCTGATCCCTCTCCCACGCAGCAGCCTAGATCGGCTCCAGTTGAGTTCTCTCCAACCCAGAGAGCACTAGCTCAGGAAGAAGCACCCTCAGGCTATCCCGGCATCTGGTGCCTGAACAGGGACACGTAAGCAGCAGATTTACAAGAAGACATCCTGGATAAGTACACACCTTTTGGGTATCTGCAATATTGTGTTAAGGCGCTGTGATTTTTTTTCTTTCTTATTGTTTTCCTGAGATCTCTCCACCATGGAAAATCTTTTCCAAATTCTGCGTTCTTTTTCCAGTATACAATTTTTATATATCTGGGACATTTTTCTCGGGGCTGCACCTTATATCCTGTTGATCATCATAGCAGCTTTTAAGCGATATATAGGGCAACCTCTCAAAAGGCTTAAGGACCTAGAGGCTGAGGTCCAAGAGATAAAGGAAGTGATCATAGAACTTAACCAGCACCTTAAAAACAAGAAGAAGCAAAGGCCTGTCATGATCCTGACCCACCCTAATTCCTCTGCATCTTGAGGCCCCTATTTTGGCATCTTGCCCTGAGGCCCCTATTTTGGCAGATACGTGTCCGAATTCTCCTTTGGACTCCACAGCCACTTCTTCGGCCACCCCCATTTTGGCAGACACATGTCCGGAACCTGCTGCTGCCTCCACGGTTGCTTCTTCGCCCACCCCCGTTTTGACAGACACATGTCCGAATTCTCCTGTAGCCTCCAAAACCACTTCTTCAGCCGCTTGTCCAGAAGCTTCCACTTCAGTGACTCCTCCTACCGCTACACACTTATCAGAGCAAGTCCACACATTTCCGGTCAATGTTGCCCCCAATAGACAAAAACCTCAGGCCTGGTATCCATATTCTGCCACAGACCTGAAGGAACTATGCCAGGCTATCAAGGATGACAGTGTTGATGCCCCATGGACCAGATCCATTTTACAAGGCCTGCTTCAGAACCTTAATACCCCCCAAGATTGGAGGGATGTAACTCGCGCTACGCTCCCAGGCCCCCTCTTCCTGCAATGGGAGGCATCCTTTCGCGACGAATGTTTACAACAATCGCGGAAAAATATTCAAAATCAGCCAGAGGGGAATTTTGATGCATTGTTAGGAACAGGCCAATTAGAAACAGGGATTCAACAGGTGGAAGCTAAGTTTCCACCGGGGTATTTTGATCAAGTACGCCTGTGTGCATTAAAAGCATGGGAGCGATTAACACCACCCATGGGAGCGGCCTCAGCCCCCATTCTCTCCCTTCAACAAGAACCTGATGAATCCCTCGCTAAATTCATTGCCAGGGTCCAGTCGAGTTTGGAAAGGAAGATTTATAATCCTGATGCTCGTTTTCTCCTCCTGCGATCCATAGTCTGGGATGGAATGCTTCCACATTTTCGACAGGCCTGTATCACTCTTAAAAATGAACACCCAGATACTTGGATTATAGCTACACAGGATCTCATATCAAGCTCTTTTCAAGGACCAATGTTACAGGCCTATGCAGCTACCTTACATAAGCAAAAGGGGCTTGCTTTCAGTGCGGTCGCCAAGGGCATTGATGTAACCAATGTCCAGAAAATAGACTGCGACCCCGCCTCCAGTCAGGGCAACCCCGTCTCCAGACAGGGAATCAGAGACCACGAATGCCTTGTCCCAGATGCCAGAAAGGATTTCACTGGAGGAGAGATTGTTGGTCAAGGTTCCATAGGAACAGCATGCCTCTGCCAAATGTAAACAGGGATTTAAACTAGGTGTGGGGCTTCCCTTAGCCCCGCCCCCAAGAGGGAAGGAAGCAGGTCGCCCGCTTGGTGCTGTGCCCTTCTTCCACAAACAGAAGCCCAGCTTGGGACCCAATCCATCGCTACACCCACCACGCCAAGTAACAATAACAGAGGGTGAGCAGAAGGAGGAACCCGCGGTATGTGGGAACTTCCAGCAACTTTCGGCTGGAGCAAGAGAACAGCTCGAATTCGGAGCCTGAGATTTTATGGACCACCCCTGTTTTAGAAAGGGGTCACCCAACTATGACAGTAAAGATTGGTAATATTCCTTTTAAGTGTTTGATTGACACGGGAGCAGATAAGACAATATTAAGACAAGCAGAGGTTCCCCAGAGTTGGGAACTCCTCCCAGGACCACACTTACATGGTGTTGGAGGATTGACTCAGGCATTCCACACACGAGATTCTGTTGTGTGGGAAGATCCAGAAGGGACTACCGGATGCTTTCAGCCTTTAATAGCTGATATAAGCACCAATTTATTGGGAAGAGACTTGCTGGAATCTTTAGATGTAGTGATATCCTCAGACACCTCTGCAGGACACCACACTCACTCCTGTGAGACTGCTAGACCCAACCAGCACCCCCAATACTAACTGCCACTGTTCGTAACAGAACTCCCCACTTAGATTGGCTTTCTAATGAGCCTGTCTGGGTGGAACAGTGGCCTTTGCCTAGGGAGAAGCTAGAAATTTTAAAGGAACTCGTCCAAGAGCAGTTATCTTTGGGACACATTCATCATTCTCGGAGCCCATGGAATACTCCAGTCTTTGTGATTAAAAAGCGCTCAGGAAAATGGCGCCTCCTCCAAGATCTTCGTGCAGTTAATAAAACCATGCAGGTTTGGGGCTCCCCCCAAAGGGGTTTGCCTCTTGCTTCCGTGATTCCCACAGGAATTCCAATCATAGCTATTGATATATAGGATTGTTTTTTCTCTATTCCCTTACACCCACAAGATTGTAAACGTTTTGCTTTCTCTGTTCCTTCTATTAATAATGCCAGCCCTGCTGATAGATTTGAATGGGTGGTACTGCCCCAGGGCATGGCTAATAGTCCTACTATTTGTCAAGAGGCTGTTAAATCTGCCCTTTTTCCATATATTCATAAGGGCCTTAAGGTTTTTCATTATATGGATGACGTGTTAATATGGGGAGAATTAGATACAGATCTCTCCGCCCTACGTGATTTTCTAATCCCTGCCTTAAAGAGAAGTGGAGTTAATGTAGCTCCTGAGAAGATACAGCTAATTCCTCCAATATCTTTCTTAGGTTCAGAGATTTCCCTAACGCAGATTCGTCCTTTAAAACCTTGTGTTACTTTTCCTTCTAATCTCACTCTTGCTTCTTTACAAAGTTTTCTTGGAAATTTGAATTGGCTTAGGCAGTATCTTTATCTGCCTACGAGCTGCCTGCAACCACTGTTCGATCTGTTAAAAGGAAACAAACAGCCCTCCTCAAAGCGTATGTTAACCCCCGAAGCCTCCTTGGCACTGGAAAAAGTTAACCAGGCTCTCCAGGACATGCACCTCGTTCGGTTCTCCCCCTCCTCTCCAGTAAACCTTCTCATTTTTAACTCCACCCCCACGGTAGTGGGGGCATTGTGGCAGAAACATGGCGTTCTCGAATGGCTTCATACGCCAGTAGGCGGAGCTGCAAGACTCCTTACCGAGATTGATGCCTTAGCATTTATGGTTCGCCAAGGAAGAAACAGATCAGTTCAGGTCTTAGGAAGGGAACCAGATTCAATCATTCTTCCCTTTTCTCTCACAGATACAGAATGGCTCATACGCCACCATTCTTGTTTTGCCATAAGTTTAATGGGTTTTCCAGGACAATTAGATAATCATTTTCCCTCTAATAATTTGATAGCTTCTTTACCTCTGTTGCCTCTACTAGTATCTAAACTTTTCTCTCGAGATCCTATCCCCTCTGATCCTACAGTGTTCACTGATGGTGGAAAAAAGGGAGCTGCTACCCTTATATATTATCCAGACCAGCAATACTCCAAACCTCTCTTTACTGAACTTCCTGATAATTCCCCTCAGTACAAAGAACTTTATGCTGTTTTCCTTGCATTAAAAGCTGTACCAGAATCCTTCAACCTTTTTTCTGACAGTGTGTATACTGTTAACTTACTTCCATGGCTTGCTCGATCTTATGTAAGAATTGGTGACAACCCACTTTCTCCTCTTTTAATTCAAATTGCCTCTATGCTCTGTTCTCGAACCCAACCACTGTATGTTCAGCACCTACGTTCCCACAGCCCTCTTCCTGGTCCCCTGTCCGAAGGGAATGCTGCAGCCGACCACCTTGCCTCCACAGGAGTTCTCCTAGCCTCTGTCTCTAATCCTGCTGACTTTCATTCCCTAACCCATGTTAATCTTAAAGGTCTTCGAGCTCGATTTCCTGATATTCCTCTGCCACAGTTAAAACGTATTCGTGCTACATTTTCCTCCTGTGCAGGTCTAATCAAAACACCTTCTATTCAAACTCTGGGGGTTAATCCTCGAGGTTTAGAAGCCAACACTCTTTGGCAAATTGATGTTACCCACATACCCAACTTTGGCAAACAAAAATATGTGTTCGTCTCAATTGATACCTTCGCTAAGTTTATGTGGGCTACAGCTCAGACTGGAGAAAACTCAAAAAAGCTTATAAGCCATATGCTCTCCTGTTTTGTTGTAATGGGCTTACATCTTCAACTTAAAACGGATAATGGACCTGCTTTTACCAGCAAACAATTTAAAGATTTTTGTTCCCTCTGTAACATTACTCATACTACAGGCATTCTGTATAATCCACAGGGACAAGGCATTGTTGAGAGGGCCCATCAAACTCTTAAGGCTCAATTAAATAAAGAAAAAGGGGAAATGTACCCCCCCAATATCCAGCTGGCAAAAGCCTTAACTACATTAAATCTCTTTAATATTTACAAAAACTCAGACCAACCTCCTATTATTCTTCATTGGCAAACACCACCCACCCTCCCAGCTATTAAAGTCAAATGGAAAGACCCACTTGATAAAATTTGGAAAGGACCTGACCCCCTGTTGACTATGGGGAGGGGTTTCACATGCATTTTTACACAAAATTACTCCAAGCCTGTTTGGGTTCCTGCCCGCCATGTCTGGCAATACCCACATGATGGCGCTGATGTTCCTGAAGAACAATAAACACTGCAAGAAGACTGGCTGCAAGAGGACTGGCTGCAGGATCCACCCCAGGATCCATAATACAGCATGGCAGAATAATAAAAAAAAAAATCTGATTCACAGAACTCTTCCCCCCCCCCCGAATGTCTTATGATATGACTGGCCAGTTGTGTTTTGTGAGTGAATGAGTGAGAAAAAAAAATTTAGTTGAGTGACCGAAATTTTTGTACGACCCATTGTGCTCAGAGTACTCTGAAAGTTAACTGACTTTATATAAAATGGCTGGACGCAGCCATGGTTTCTGGAGACGTCCAGAAACAGTCCAAAAATTGTTCATTCCTCTTTTTGATTTCTTTTTTAAGTCTTGATATAAATATGAAATGTTTAGTCTTAAACTGTGTGAGTAAAGATGGTTCAACTATGACAGTAGATCTAAATTCGCCTTTGAAATGATATGTCTTATTTACAAGTTTTTCTCCTCCTGTGTGTTATAAACTATGTTTAATATGCGTGTTTCAAGTTTGGTAAACATTAACTTAACGGTTAAAGTGTAACTGTGAAGCTACATTCTTACCAGGAGTGGTAAAATCAATTCATTAAAGTAACTGAGTGTTTAAGGTAAAACTCTAAATATTCAATGTGACAATTCATCATCTCCTAAGTTAAAATACAAATCCTCTATACAGGACATTTTTGGAGGGCCCCCCAAAATGTCCTGTAAACTATCTTGTGGAAATTAATCCACAACAAATTTGACATCAATCTGACATTGTAAATGTACCAAAAAAAATTGTCACTAAAATGTGTTAACTCTAGTAACCTGAGTTTGCTTAAAAACCCAATGTAAAAATAGTTAAGAATCAATATATGTGACTTAAATTCGGTATGAAAATTTTGCTATATAGAGACTGCTAAATGAGGTCACATAAGATGACCTCTACACGAAATTATAAAGATACCTAAACCAATTATAATCATTGAGTTATCAATTGTAGTAAACTTCTAATTTGTTACAAAGTTTTTTCATAAGTAATTGACTACAGCTATGACAAGCCTTCGCATAAAGAAGCATCTGCTCATATAGAATCCCCAGAAATCCATCTTGGACCCCTGACCTCTGACATCACCCACAATTACAGCCATACCCCGAAACCCATGATGTGACCTGACACGATCTGGAGAACCTGATTCACAGACTCCAAAGGACAAGACCTTCCTACTGCCTTTTTCTCAACCATCGGTGTCTGCTCTTCCTGCTTCTGTTTCACCCATCATGTTTTGGCGGTTCCAGGTCACTCTCTACAGAAAAGTTCCAGTGGCTGTCCTCCTCCATCAAGATAGACGTGTGGAATTTATTTCCTGGCCGTTGACATTGGACTGATGCTTCTATAGAACTTGCTGGACACTCCCTTTATACTGCTGGACTTCTTGAAGAATGACTGTAGCAGTTCATAGAACTTTCTGCCAGCTGACTCGGGATTTTGCAATGCCAGATCACCCCTCTAGCCCCTCGGCTTATCAGGCCCCCACTCCTCCACCCATCAGGTTCACTCTGTCTCTTGCTACTCTTACTTATCCCTCTCTGTCTTGTGCTAGTTCTTTTTGAAGACACTATCATTCTGCTTTCTTCCCAACAGGTTTCTGTTCACCCCTACACTGCTATTCCCCTGACAGAGATGAAGCCTTTTACAGACATTGACCCAGTTATATATGGCCATTAAGTAAGAGGGAGATGTTGGGGAATTGTGAGGATATGGTTGAGCTTGGAAGGGCTTGAGCCTGAGGGGTGTGTCAAGCCTGTTAGTCTCTCTCTCTACGGAGAGGTTGAGCAAGGAGGGACAGTAGAACCCCAAAAAGTGTGCCTCTTACCAGTCTCCCTGCCTCACAAAGTGCCCCGCACTCCTGATACTATGGAAAAGTTAAAAAAAAAAAGGGGGAGATGTTGGGTAGTATGCCAGCTCCCTGGCTTCTGCTTAACCATATGCCTATATAGGGATTGATTTGTTCCCATTCAAAGCTTTGGTCTATTTACATAAATCACTTTTACATTTACATAAAGCACCACACTCCCTCCAGGGCATTGGTGGTTCAGTGGTAGAATTCTCACCTGCTCCACCCCCTCTCCTTGTCACACCCTGATCTTCCACCAGTCACTTTTCGCTCCACCCTCTCTATGTCACATCCTGTTTGCACCCTACTTAGAGAGTATAAAAACAGCTGCTCTTCTGATTAAAGACACTTGGAAATTGCTTTCCGGCTCCGAGAGTTCCAGAATGTATCTCCTGCGAAGTTAGTGCGGCACGAGTTCCTGATCCCTCTCCCACGCAGCAGCCTAGATCGGCTCCAGTTCTCTCCAACCCAGAGAGCACTAGCTCGGGAAGAAGCACCCTCAGGCTATCCCGACAGCTACAGGTGTCTCTCCCCCTGCCCGTCAATTTCTGTTTACACACACACACACACACACACACACACACACACACACACTCACAATGAGCCCATTTGTATAAAGCTAAGAACAGGCAAGAAACCTCCCCAGAAGAAGTGGAGATGGATTCCCTCGAGGGGTAAATGATTTCCTGGAGGTGACACTGGAGTCTTCCTGTTTCGGTGAATAACATTAGTTACTGTCTGCTCACACTGAGGATTAAGATGTAGGCATGTCACTGAACGTCAGTGACACCTCAAACAAGATGCAAATGGTGGAAAGAGGAAGCAAGCTACAATGCAGAATCGTTTTGAAGTAAAAGAGGAAGATAAAACTGGGTGACAAGAAAAAAAACAAAACTGGGTGACAAGACCAGGAAGCCAGCTGCTGTTGTGATGGGCTCAGAGAGTGGAGATCCTGGGGGCAGGCCCTGCAAAACCAAGCGGAGTTTCTTTGAGAATCAGGACTATGAGAAAATTCTAGGAGGGAGAAGAAATGAGTGGGAAGGGAAAGAGGGGTACCATTAGTGTCCTGATTCCTGGACTTCGTAGGACGCACTGCTGGGATGCTGTGAATCCAGAGAAAGTAGCCTGCTGGTGGCCTGTGCGTCAGGGTCGGACCTGGGAGACAGGGCCTGAGGGGCAGATCCCACCTTCCTGGGTCAGGGTCCCAGGCAGTGAGTGAGGTGAACATGAGGAGGGGAAGACAGCATGGAAGGGGCTTCTGGGGGGCCCTTCCCCCCATGAGGCTGCTCCGATGTAGCTCCTTTCACCCACGGGTGGGGTCTGAAGTCTAGCAGTGGGCAAACCACAAAGCTTTTGAACACAGTAGCAGGCACTTGGCAACAGCAAGTCAACCAGAACAGGAGGGGCCGGGTGGTGCCGCACCTGGTTGAGGACACATTACTGTTGCACAAAGATGCAGTTTGAGCCCCAGCTCCCACCCACAGGAGGGAAGCAGTGATGCAAGTCTGCAGGTGTCTTATCTTCCCCATCTTTTTGAATTTCTGTCCTAGCAAGTAAACAAAAGGGGGGGGGGGTAGTGACCCAGCAATAAACCTGGTAGAAAAAAAAAAAAGGCCAGTAGTGGATTTGGAGGGTGGATAGAATAATGGTTATGCAAAGAGACTCTCATACCTGAGGCTCCAAAGTCCCAGGTTCAATCCCCTGCTCCCCACCAGTCAGAGCTGAACATTGCTCTGGTTTAAAAAAAAAACAAAAAAAAAAAGTGTATTCATCACACAGGCACTGAGCCCCAGCAATAACCCAGGTGGCAAGAGAAAAGAAAAAAGTATATGCATTTTCAGGCGGGGTTAGAGAGCATCATGGTTATATAAACAGACTGTCATGCTTCATTCTCCACCACCACCACAGGTCAGAGCTGATCAATGTTCTGGTTAAAAAAAACAAACAAAAAACCAATTTTTATATGAAGGTTTGGAGGTCAGGGCAGTGGCCCACCTGGTTGAGAGCACACATTGCAGTGCACCAGGACCTAGGTTCAAACCCGACCCTCACCTGCAGGGAGTCTTCCACCCCACTTGATTTCTTTCTCTGCCCAATGAAAAAATAAAGAGGGGGAGCACAGAACTTTGGTGGCAGGAGCGGTGTGAAATATCATCCCTATTATTTATCATATTTATTATTTACCAGAGCACTGACCTGTTCAGCTCTGGTACATGCTGGTCCGGAGGACTAGAGGTGGGACTTTGTAACTGCAGGCATGAGCCTTTACATGACCACTATGCCAGCTACCCCCTGCCCAGTACCTTATAATCTTGTAAACTGCTGTTAACTCTCACACTCGCTCTCTGGAGGGAACTCCAAGGCAAGAGGGATAGCATAAGTTATGTAAAATGACTTCCCAGTTCACAGCACCACTGTAAGACAGAACTAATCAATGCTCTGGTACTGGGCGGGGGGAGCGAGCAGGAGAGCGAGCACTCAGGCAGCCCCAGAAGGTGGAGTGTGTACAAGGTCCAAGTCAGATCCCCGCATCAGATTTGCCAGAGTGATGCTCTGGTCTGCTCTGCTCTCTTTTTCTCTCATAAATAAACATTAGCTGAGCTTTCTTTCCTAGGAAGGTCCCACGCTTGAGTAAGCAATAGGACATGGGGCAGAGTCTCTAACTCCCAGGACAGAGTACTCTGCACAGCAACAGATGGCGGAAGAGGAAGGCAGTGAGGCTTAATCTTCCTGTTAGAAGAGAAGACGAGCCGAACACCTTAGGTGGGGAGTTCCAATAGTTCAGCTGTCAGACCGAAGCCCAGAAGGTGCTGCAGTGGGGTAAGCGGTGCACGTGTGAGCAGGAGGTCCTGAGTTCAAGCCCTGGAACTACACTCATTCTTGGCAAGAATGAGTCATTCCCATCCCTTCCCCCAATGCCCTCCCAAATTCCTTCGCACCCAGAAACCCTTCTACCCCCTCTCCCTGACAGAAAGACCCATAATAGAGGAAATCTTTGTTATAAAACATTTAATGTTAACCTACAATACAATGTAAACTTTTATGAAAAAAATTTTAAGTACACTAGATTTCTTAAGTAAATCATGACGTAACTATTCAGGTGCAGTACAGTTGGGGCACTGCCTCTTATGGGCGTGGGGTTCCTTTCACCTCATTCTTCATGGCCTGAAGAAAAACCAGTTGTCAAGTGGAGCTTCTCGTCCAAGCACCAGAAAGCACTCCTCTGACTCCTCGTCTGGGGGGTGGTCTCTCCTTCCCAAAGTCATCCTCTCGGGCTCCTACCTTGGCCTTGGCACCAACTGCTTGCTGTGTTTTCATACTGACTGTTCAGTTAAAGAGTTTGAGTTTTTTGTGTTGTTGTTGTTTGTTTGTTTTTAAGAGAGAATATTCTCCTGTAGTCATCTCTTATCCAAACATCATAATGGCTACAAGCCAGGAAAGACAGTTGCTCTGGGGAATTCTGCGCAAGTGAAGGCAATGACCAGAAAGGTCCACCACAGGGTTGCCCAAATCCAGCTGACGGACTCACAACAGGAGGACCGTCTGGCTTTCAGCTCCACCTTCTGCAGTCTCAGGAGTGCACAGAAAAACTTGAGATGAGCGTTTCTGCTTAGCTGAAGACCAGCTGCCTGAGCCACAACTGACTGAAGCTGGGGTGATGTGGGAAAGGAGATGTGTGCAGGGCACAGCTTCTCGGGACTTACTCCTTCATGTTCCTGGGAGCGTCACACGTCTCTCATGGTAGAGAGGTGGCAGCTGGCACAGCTTGGGAGCAGCAGGCAGGAGCGGGGCCTGGCCACGGCAGGCCTGTCTTGGATGGGGCCAGCAAGGATCGCGAGCTTCCGAAGCCTCCAGCAAACTACCTAACCAACACAGACAAGACTCTTCCCAGCTCTGACCTCCTTCACTGAACGAGTTACCAAAAGCTAAGAGGCAGAGAGCCGGCATTGTGGATGTGATGGAACTGCCAGCCCAAAGAGGTGTTACACTGCTATGCTCCCTGCCTCGGGAAGGTCCCTGGTGCCCTCCTGCATGCCACCAAGGTTCCAAGCAGGGAGGGAGGGAAGGAGGCAGGGCCTGAGTGAAAACAGTCCTCTCTGCCCGAGTGTCAGCAGGAAGCGGGCCCCAAGGAAGGGTGCTTAAAGAGCACAGCTTGTGCTAGTCTTCACTCCAGATCCCATCTCTGACCATGCTCTCCACACTCCTGGTCTTGAGGTGCTGGGAACTGGAATGAGGCTTTTCTGGAGCTGGTGTTCTAGACTACTGTACCCTGGGAGGTGCTCGGGCTCCCCATGTGATCAGAAAAGTGCCTCACTGGGCCTTTGGTGTGTGCCCCAAGCACAGAGGACTGCAGAGAAGACCCGTGCATCACGTTGCTGGAGAAGGGGCCCCAGGCGTCAGACAAGTCAGACAGAAGCCTCTGGAGACTGTTCTGCTTGGCTGGTCTCGCACCTCCGCCCTTGGCCTCACAGCATGCTAAGGAACTACAGTATCTGCAGAGGCCGCAGTATTAGGACGAGTCGACAGCAGTCTAGCTACGGAATACTTTGGAATATTTGTCAGCTCACGCTGGCACCTGTCAATACATGGCCTGACCCATGTACCCATTACCGGAAACTCGACCACAGACGAGAAGTGTACAAGTCCCTATTACTTCAGCACAGTGACAGAGGGAGGGAGAGGTGGCTCGAACAGAAACTGAAAGGTGCCTTCTGCCAGTCCACACAGGCAGAGTGGGTGTCTTGGCAGGCCTTCAAGGCGTGGTTCTTTTGATCCTTAAACCACCACCACCACCACCACCACTCCCACAGGCAGGCATGCCACATGGTTCTGCTGGTTCTACCACGGGACCTGCTAGTCCTTTGGAAAGGCACCAGCTTGGCAACTCAGGAACTCTCAGGGCTGGGCAGGGAACAGCATGCACTCGTCAGAAGAGGAATGAGAAGCTGCTCTCCTTTGGTTTGACCCCAAGAACAGGCTGAAGGGGTGTGTACAGATGCTAGACCTGCAGATCACAATACACCTTTGGGGTCCTAAACCCAGACTTCCTCCCTTGGCTCCAGGGGGCTGCCCAGGGGGCAAGAAAGGACAGCAAGAGTTGGACCAAAATGAAGGCCCTCTCTCTGGGGAACCTGAGAGGGACAATGGCAGAGAAGCACAAGCTAGCCCAGGCACGAACTCAGGGGAAGAATTGCTCTTTTATCAAATCAAGCTAATGGGGGAAAAAACACCAATGTCAGCCTCATTCCTTTGGTCAATGCAAAGCAACAGAAACAAGTGAAAAGTTCTTCCTTAGTGGCAGGAAGGTCAAGGCCCGTCTGCTCAGTGTCCAGCGTCCCTCGTCTTGGAAGGCAGAGAAACCGGTCCTCAGGAGATGCTGCATTAGCTGTGGATGGAGATTTTTTTTTTTCCTTTTTTCACATTTACTTTCCATAAAAGCAAGAATGGGAATTAGTTGGAATGTTCCCTGGCCGGCTAGGGAGGAGGATGGCGGTCGGGCGGGAGGTGCAGAGTCTCCTTCCGATAGGAGGCGCAAGGGCTGAGGCGGGAGGCTCGCTCCTGCGCATGTGGGCGGTGACTCTTGCAGGCAGCGTGGTTTCTGATCCTTCCTTAGGATGCAGCAGTCTTTAAAAAAAAATATTGTATAATAATAATAATAATAATATGAATTTCTCTCTCTTTTTCTTTTTTTTTTTTTCCCACTTCTCTTAGGGACTGGGGTGAGAGGGGAGAGGACCCAGGGGGAAAAAAAAGTCATTCATCTGTTAGGTCCTGAACAAAGAGGACTTCTGTGTGGCTGAGTCCGGCCTCCTGCAGCGTGGGGGGGTTGGGCCATTCTTCTGAGGGCAGGCAGGGCAGCACCCTCCGGGGAAAGTTGGCTTCAATCTGAAACTTTTCAGGGCTTTCTTTCAAGGAGAATAAGAAGTCGTGGATCACCTGCAGGGGTCATTCAGAAAAGGGCAATGAGAAAGACAAACGCAAGAGAAACAACACATACACACACGCCCCGCCCCCCACTCCCCTCAGCACGGCTTAGATAGGAAGTCTCCCTACTCCACTAGAATTATATATATAGGCAGTTTTTCTCCTGTAGGTGCTGGGGATGAATCCAGGGCAAAAGGCAGATTCTTTCAGAACCAGCAATCTGATGCAAAGCATGAGTCCTCCACTGAGATAAGATCCCTGGCCCTGCATGATAGCCCGTGAGAGAAACCATTACACAGTCTAATGTACGTCCTGCTCTGGGCTGATTCAGTTATTTCTTTCTTTTTTTTTTTTTTTTAATTTTTTAAAATTTTATTTATTTATTTATTTATTCCCCTTTTGTTGCCCTTGTTTTATTGTTGTAGTTATTATCGATGTCATTGTTGTTGGATAGGACAGAGAGAAATAGAGGAGGGGAAGACAGAGGGAGAGAAAGACAGACACCTGCAGACCTGCTTCACCACCTGTGAAGCGACTCCCCTGCAGGTGGGGAGCCGGGGGCTCAAACCTGGATCCTTTTGCCAGTCCTTGAGTTTGGCGCCACCTGCATTTAACCCGCTGCGCTACCGCCCGACTCCCGATTCAGTTATTTCTTTTTGACAACTTGTCAGATATGAAGGTAACTGTTTTTTCCTGCTAAGAAACAATCACAATTACAGAGAAGTTGGAAGTAAAATTTGTTTCTTGGGACCAAGGAAGTGGCTCAACTCGAATGCACAACTTGCATGCGTGAGGCACTGGGTTCCATCTCTAGCGTAGCATCAAATGGCCTTTCACAATTGAAAACACAAAAAGTTAAGAGTTTGTGGTGTTCAATCCTTTCTTTCTGATAGAGGTCTAAGTGGCTATCACCGAAGGGGCATGATAGTGAAAGCGGGGAAGGCGGAGCTTGTCCTGGCCAGATGAGAGTCTAGACACAAAGAGGCCATGTCAAGAACATTTGATGATGGCCTGCCCCTTGGCTGTCCCTGTAGCAATGCTCTGGTGGCCAGAACTGACTGATATCCCTGCAAAGTGACAACCACTGCTAAACTGTCAATGGTCAATTCTTTTCTGGCAGTTCGTAACTAGGGTCACCCATGCTCACAAGATACTTAACTCTGTATATAGCCCCTCAGACAAAACTGTCCAGGACTGGAGAGACAGCACAGTGATTCTGCAAAACACTTTCAAGCCTAAAGCTCCGAGGTCCCAGGTTCAATCCCCAACACCACCTAAATCCATAAGCCAGAGCTGAGCAGGGCTCTGGTTTCTCTCTGCCTCTCCCTTTCATTAATAAAAACAAACAAGCCAAATTGTTGCCAGCAGTGTCTTCTGAGAGTCTGCACTTAAATGCAAGGCTTGTTGAGAGGATAAGGTCAGGTTTGATGAAAGGCAGAAGATTAGCAAGAACAAAATGATTTCTTTCTTTCTTTCTTCTTCTTTTAGATTTTTAAATTATCTTTTATTTATTGGACAGACAGACAGCCAGAAATTGAGAGGAAGGGGAGACAGAGAGACACCTGCAGCACTGCGTCACCACTTGTGGTGCTTCCCTTCTGCAGACGGAGACTGGGGTTTGAACCTGGGTCCTTGAGCATTGTAACATGTGCACTCAACCAGGTGAGCCACCACTCAGCCCCATAAACAATTTTCTCCAAAAACTGCAACTGAATGTTTTCAGCCACTCAGGGTGTTTGAAAGTTTTTTGTTTGTACCAGATGGGAGGGAGCTATCCGCCTGGTGATCGATCACCCAAGAACATCTGTGCCTTACAAGCAAGACAATTTTCTACAAAACCATAGTAGTTTCTTGAAGACAATGAACTCATACATTACACTATGATGATGGCAGTATACATACAAAGTTACTACTCACACCCCATTCAAGGCTAGCCACTTGTCTTTTTTCAAAGAATCCAGCTAGACTGTGTGTTGGGCTCTCTAGGTGAGCCTCCATCCTTTAACCTGGAGCAATTCTCCATGACCTTGATCACTTCTAAAGACTAATGCTTGCTTATTCTGTTGAACAACACTCCGTCTGTCGGTCTGATCACTCATGACAAGGTTCCGGCTATGCAAGTGGCAGGGGTACGTCACCGCTTTCTTACTCGATGCGCCCCGGTCAGTGTGCTCCACGGTGTGACAGTCATTCTTAGAACTCCATTATGGTGGTGTCTGCCAGGCTGCACTACCATAGACACTTCTCTACAATCAATGACCCATTGCAGTCGACAGATTCAATACAATCCCTAGTAAAATCCCAATCAACTTTCCAAGAAAATTGATCGACTTATCTAAAAATCTGTGTGGAACCAGAGCTAGCCAAACCACTCCTTAGTAAAAAGAAGGCTAATGGAGGCATCACACTCTGAGACATCAATTTATACTGCTAGCAATAGTAATTAACAGAGTGTGGTATTGGACAAAGATGGACACTCAGACCTCTGGAACAGGATCGAGAGCCCAGCAGTAAACTCACATGTGATGGACATCTAATCCATGACAAGTGGGCCAAAACCACCCAGTGGGGAAAAGAAAGCCTCTTCAATGAATGATGCCAGGGCTGGCAAAATAACTCACTTGGCTAAGTGCACTGCTTTGCCACGTGTGTGACCCAGGTTGACGTCGGGCCTACACTGCATTTGGTGTAATAAGTAACAATGGTGCCAGGAAAACCGGACACTCACATACGGAAACATGAACACAGATCACTTAACTCTACGCATCAAATTCAACTCAAAATGGATTAAAGACCTGGATGTTAGGCCTGAAATCATAAAATACATAGAAGACAGGCTGGATGGTTGAGCACACGTTACAATGCACAGGACCAAGGTTCAGGCTCTGCTCCCCACCTGTAGGGGGAAAGCTTCGCAAGTGTGAAGCAGTGACACAGTCTCTCCCCTCCTCCCTCCCCACATACCTGTCTCTATACAATAAATAAAAATTTTTTTAAAAACAATTGCTACTAAGGGCAAGAGACTGGCATATTTTAATGATGACTCTTTAGTCACTATCAGGCCATTCTATCAGCTAGGGCCCTTATCGGGGAATCCTGAGATTCCTAAACAGACTTGATGGGCCTAGAGCGCGAATAAATCCCTCTCTCCACTGTTACCAGTCATTTTTCTCAGGAACAACACAATAGAGCCCTTTGTGGGCCCCCATTGGACCTTGCCCTCAACTTGGATCAACAATGGTAGAGAATGTTCCATCCTCTGAAGGGAGGCTGGACAACACACTCTATGCTACACCTGAGGAAGATGGGTTGATTCTGGGGCAGCTTGGAATGTTCCTACTCATGACCACAGAATGTGAGCTCAGATCTAGAGGGATGCAGAGATCACACAGGCTCCTAAGCTAATTATGGGCCCCAGATCCTATCAAATCGATGGGGTTTACAGTCAACAATACTTATACCCCTTTCCCATATCAGGGAGCTACTCTCTTCCCTGATCCAGCTTTCTGGTCCTTTTTGCAGCCATGACATCATCTCCCCAGACAATGACTTGGATCCATCTACATATCAGATTTCAGGTTCAGGGAAAAAAAGAAAAAGTAAAAACAAACAACAAACAAACAAAACCTAGTATAGCCACAGGCCCTTTGGAATTTAACTAAAATATGCCTACTAGCTATCTACAAAATGGAGGACCACCCCAACACTTCATCTGCACTATTCCAGCCCTTAGGTCCAGGACTGGCCAACAATGTTTGGCTTTGTATGTTAACTCTCTTGTCAACCACCAGGTTCCAGATGCTAGCATGATGATGACCAGACTTCCCTGGACAGACAACCCCACCGATGTGTCCTGGAGCTCTGCTTCCCCAGAGCCTTTCCCCACTAGGGAAAGAGAGAGACAGGCTGGGAGTATGGATCGACCTGTCAATGCCCATGTTCAGCAGGGAAGCAATTACAGAAGCCAGACCTTCCACCTTCTGCATCCTTGCAATAATGACCTTGGGTCCATACTCCCAGAGGGTTAAAGAATAGGGAAGTTATCAGGGGAGGGGATGGGATACAGAGTTCTGGTGGTGGGAACTGTGCAAAGTTATACCCCTCTTATCCTATGGTTTTGTCAATCTCTCCTTTTTATAAATAAAAATTAATTAAAAAAAAAAGAAAACAAGGAAAAAAGGGAGGTGGAGGTGGACTTGCTTAGGTCTTTCTCGTTATCTCTCTCATAGCCACATAAATAACAAATTAAAAATAAAAGAGTAATTAAAACAACAACAACAACAAAAACAATTGCTACTTAAAAAAAAAAATCAAAGAAAAACACTGACAAAACATTCAGATATGTACTGCCAGGGATTGAACTGAGGACATTATGGTTGAAGGGCCAACATTTTATTTACTCTGCCAGGCTGCTTATGTTTTAAATACTTATTACAAGGGAGAGAACTAGAGCATCACTCGCTCTGGCACACGTGGCACTGGAGATCAGATTCTGGACCTCATGCCGAGTCCAGTGCTTGATCTGCTGAGCCACCTCCCGGACTGCCATGCAGTCCATTCCTGACTACTCTGAAGGCTAAGAGCATGGCAGGGCCTACTAGTCGCTCTCCACTCACTGCATTTCACAGACCCTGTGCCTGCACAATAAACCCGCATGCTGTGACTTTACTGAGACGGCTTTCATTACCGTGGTCTGGCATCAACCTGCACTGTTTCTGAGGTATGCCTCAAGTCATGAATTTGGAAAGGCAACAGAGCAACTCCCAACATAAACAGCAACTTCCTTTTGGTTATAAATGCTATAAACAGTAGCTGGAAAAATTCCATGGGCTTAATCGGAACTTAATTCCAACACCAACAGTGTCAGAGCCTAGGACAAACCATTTTACACACAAAGATATGGAAACTTAAGTACACTGACCAAGGAAACACTTCAGTAATGCTGGAAGGAGAGGAGTTTGCTCTACATTCTATATGACTCCCAACAATCTCTGCTCTTAGCTACTTCCTTGAGAAATGATAAACTATTTCACTATAAATTCCAAACTACAGCTACCAAGTAGAAAAGGTGGCCCCACAAAGCAGGCTCCTCATGGGCTAGTGGGGAGAAGGAAGAGGGACAACTGGATCTGAAGTGTGTGTGGACTTGTAGTCCGATGCGTGACTGTGGCACTGCTTGGCCAGCAGACAGCTTTCTCTGCAGAGCAAAGGGGCTGGTGGAATTCCGAAGCCCAGGCATGGGAAATCCTCCTACCATAAACACGTGAATCTCTTGTGGGATACTGTGTTAGGAACCTTCTCCCCCCTTAGAAAACTGATGGAAGTAATAACTGTTCTCAGCAGGCAGCTCGGCTGGAAGGCCTTCTACAGCGAGCAGAGGACGCACTGCTCTCTTCCTGACTCCTCTCCCTCCCCCCGCCCTGGTCTCCTGAGCAGCAGATACACTAACAAGGAATGTGGACACTGCACACAAGTGAGGCGGTTGTCCTTACTGTCAAAGACTGTGAGAAGTGGAATCGTCTTTCTACTCGAGAATCATTGGGTAGTTTGAAAATGATCTTGACACTTTCGGGGTCATCAGGGGAAGGCTCCGGGGGCAGGCACTCCAGCTTCCGCTCCTTCTCCTCTTGTAAGTTCTGTAGAGACACAAAGCAGAGGTGAGGCTCAAGCTCTGAGGAGGAAAACCAGGAGAACGCGATCACCATGTAGGGTTACTATGCAGTCGGAAAGGAGAACGGTCACGGCAAGAGTCAGCGGCAAACTGACCCAGACGACCGCCCCTCAGTAGGCGGGAAGGGAACGACTGACCAAGCGGCAGCACAGAGTCCGACGTGAGAGCAGCAGGAAAGTGCTCCCGCAACTAACACGTGCTAGGGATGAGTGCTCAGGCTATTTCCTGGTGGGGGTTAGCAGCACTTTCAACAGCTTGTCTCATTTGTCCTTATAAGGAAAAGAGTTGTTTTGCCTTTTACCCACTGCTGTACTAAAAAACAACAACAACAACAACAACAAAACCCCCAGCTTTCTCTAATTTAGAAATACTCAGGAATCCGTAGCTTACAGGGGGCATGGCCCACAGAGGTGATCTGTTAGTTGCTTCTGTGCACACTCTGGGGATGTGTCTGGGAGTCCCCAAAGTGAAGCGGGGGCATTACCCGCCGCCGCCGCTCCTCCGCCAGCTTCTGCTGCTGCACCTCTTCTTCCTTCCGCCGCTTCCGCTCCCGCTCCTCCCGCTTCTTCCGCTCCTTCTCCTGGTCAGCCCTGAGGGAGGCCAGGTAGGCCTCGTCCTGCTGCTGTCTCAGCACCTGGGTCTGATTTCGTTCTTCCCTGGGGAAGGGAAAGGGCCATCTCTTGCAAGGCTACTCTCTCGCGCGCTCGCGAGAGAGAGAGAGAGAGAGAGAGAGAGAGTGTGTGTGTGTGTGTGTGTGTGTGTGTGTGTGTGTATACGTTTATTTTTGCCTCCAGGGTTATTGCTGGGGCTCGGTGCCAGCACTATGAATCTACTGCTCCTGGAGGCTACCTTTCCTATTTTGTTGACCCTGTTGCGGTTGTTATTGTTATTATAGCTGGTGTTGTTGTTGGACAGGACAGAGAGAAATGGAGAGGAGGGGAAGACAGAGAGGGGGAGAGAAAGATAGACACCTGCAGACTTGCTTCACCGCCTGTGAAGCGACTCCCCTGTAGGTGGGAAGCTGGGGACTCCAACTGGGATCCTTAGGCTGGTCCTTGCGCTTTATGCCATGTGTGCTTAACCCGCTGGGTCACCGCCCAGCCCCCTCAAGGCTGCTTTGTTACACTAAAAATGTCTGAGGGTAAAAAGGCTGGCAATGTGACAGGCTACAAGACCATAGTGGAACCAAAGCCAAGCATAGCAGAATCTGATTAGTTACCTCTTTTCTAGTTTTAATTTGGCAAAGAAATGACAAGCTTTCCCCTCCCCTTTTTAATTTTTCAGATAAACTACCTTTACTCCCAACTTTAATAAAAGCAACATAGTACTATTGCTATAAAATAATCAGACAATTGAGATTTTACACACACATCTTACAAGTTATAACCAATTTAAAATCACCTTATTCAGAGTTCTAGCCAAGCGGAAACATGACATTTTCCTGCGTACCCTATTTTCTCTCTGCACAACATTCTCCTGTGCATGAATATACAGGAGTGTGCACTGAGTAGAAGATTAAACTATCTTCACCAGAATGTTAAATGTGGGGCAGGACGGTGGCACATGAGGTTGAGATCACATGTTAACATGCGCAAGGACCAGGGTTCAAGCTCCTGGTCCCCACCGGCAGGGGGGAAAGCTTCATAAGTGGTGAAGCAGGGCTGCAGGTGTCTCTTCATCTCCCTCTCCTTCCCCTCTCAGTTTCTTTATGTCTTATTAAGTAAAAAGAAAAAAAAGGGAGCATCAGGCGGTAGTGCAGGGGGTTAAGCACGCATGGCGCAAAGCACAAGGACCGGTGTAAGGATCCTGGTTGGAGCCCCCAGCTCCCCACCTGCAGGAGGAGTCGCTTCACAAGTGGTGAGGTAGGTCTGCAGGTGTCTTTCTCTCCCCCTCCTCTCCATTTCTCTCTGTCCTATCCAACAACAACGAAAGAAATAATAATGATAACAACAATAAACAACAAGGGCAACAAAGGGGAGGAAAGGGCCTCCAGGAGCAGTGGATTCATAGCGCAGGTACCAAGCCCCCGTGATCCTTTGGAGGCAAAGAAGCGCGCGCATGCGTGCGCGCGGGGTGTGTGTGTGTGTGTGTGTGTGTGTGTGTGTGTGTGATACAAAGGAAGAGGAGCACCAAAAGCCAAAAGCCACTGGTGTGTTGTGCAGGTCCCAAGCCCCAGCAACAGCCCTGGGAGGGTACAAACGACAAAGTACAAAAGAGCACTAGAATTACTGGAGATTTCAGATGCTGCCTCCTGCTCATGACAGCGACGCCCCCACCAGAAAAGCCAGTTCTGCTCTCCTCAGACTACTAGGGAGATTTCAAACTTCTGTGGTCCCCAACTCTCTACTATTAATGTGCATTACTTATTATGCGGGGAGAAGTTAGAGCCACCCATATATTTTACATCTCGGCTCGTCATACCAGGCTTCCCATTCTAAATTACACGGTATATTCTTTTGTTTTATTATTTTATTGCCTCCAGGGTTATTGCTGGGGCTCGGTGCCTGCACTACGAATCCACTGCTCCTGAAGGCCGTTTTCCCACATTGCTGCCCTTGTTGTTATCCCTGATGTTGCGGTTATTATTGTCATTGTTGTCATTCCTGTGGGATAGGACAGGGAGAAGCTGAGAGAGGAGGGGAGACAGAGAGGGGGACAGAAAGACAGACACCTGCAGACCTGCTTCACCGCCTGTGAAGCGACTCCCCTGCAGGTGGGGAGCCGGGGGCTTGAACCGGGATCCTTACGCCGGTCCTTGCGCTTTGTGCCATGTGCGCTTAACCCGCTGCGCTACTGCTCGACCCTCAATATATATTCTTCAACCTAGAGCTGTCTTTATTTTAAAACACAACTCCAAGAACAGATGGTCAGAAAGGGTTGTTCATAGAAAAATACATAAATATATCAACACTAAGTGGACAAGGCATCCAGCTAGCCATTCATGCATTACTGAAGCCGAAGTCAGACGGGTTTGTAGTATTACATAGGTTTTTAAAGCTGCTTGAGACACAGCCAGTCACTCAAATCTATAGCGGATCTCTCGCTGAGTTCTGGAAAGGAAACGCCCGGTACCTTTCTAGGCGTTCTGACACCAGGTAAGTCTGGTTTGCTTCCATGATAAATGTCAGCTGGTTGATGAGGTCGTCAGGTTGAAGGAGGCCCTCTAGCCGTCCTACCACTGTCATCCTCCGGTCCTTCAGCATAATCATGGCCAGGAACGGGTAAGTGTTCTCTCGTAAGGCCTGTGAGACTGACAGAAGGACCCGACATGTCAAGGCAGAAGAAGGATGAAAAAGATTTTACTCATTACTTCCATGATGAGTAAGAAAGAGCTGCTTTAGAAAAATGAAACGGGGAGGGGGAGGGGGTCGTCAGGCGGTAGTGCAGCAGGTTAAGCGCACTGGTTCGAGCCCCCCGGCTCCCTACCTGCAGGGGAGTCGCTTCGAAGGCGGTGAAGCGGGTCTGCAGGTGTCTTTCTTTCCCCCTCTCTGTCTTCCCTTCCTCTCTTGATTTCTCTCTGCCCTATCCAATAATGAACGACATCAACAATAATAATAACCACAACAAGGGCAACAAAACGGGGGGAAATGGCCTCCAGGAGCAGTGGATTCATGGTGTAGGCACTGAGCCCCAGCAATAACCCTGGAGGCAAAAAAAAAAAAAAAGAAAGAAAAGGGGATGGGGATGGGGATGGGAGGGATAGTGCACCGGGTTAAGCTCACATGGTAGGAAGCGCAAGGATCCGCTTAAGGATCCCAGTTCGAGCCCCCGGCTCCCCACCTACAGAAGGGTCACTTCACAAACGGTGACTATACACATGACCCACAGACATATCGGACATGTTCCTATTCACTCAGCACCAGAGAAATGCAAATTGAAACCACACTGAGGTTCCACCTCACACCTGTGAGAATGGGCTCCATCACTAGACAAGAGAAGGTCAGTGCTGGAGAGGACGTGGAGAGAGAGGAGCTCTACTGCACTGCTGCTGGGAGTGCGGACTGGTGCAGCCACTCTGGAGAACAGTGTGGAGAATCCTTACACAAACACAGACGGAAATGCCACAGGACCCAGCAGCTGCACGGCTAGGCATTTACCCTAAAGATAACAACACTGATTCGAAGGGATATGTGTACCCCCATGTTCACAGCAGCTTTATTCACAATAGCAAAAACCTGGAAACAACCAAAATGCCCTTCGACAGATGACTGGGTGAAAAAGTTATGGGACATACCTTCAACAGAGTATTATGCAGCATTAAAAAAGGTGATAGTGTGTCCTTTGTGATAAAGTGGATGAAATTGGAGGTCATGCTTAGTGAAGCAAGTCAGTAAAGGACAACTACAGAGTGTTTTCACTCATATACAGAATATAGAGAATTAAATATATACATGTGATAAAAAAAATCAACCCATTTTAAAGACTGTGGGGGAACTGTAGTGGTTATCTATAGGATCTATGGGGTAGGGATGGGGACACAGACCTTTAGTGATGGGAGTGTTGGAGAAAGGAAGGAAGGAAGGAAGGAAGGAAGGAAGGAAGGAAGGAAGGAAGGAAGGAAGGAAGGAAGAAAGAAAGGAAGAGAGAGAGAGAGAGAGAGAGAGAGAAGGAAAGAAAGGAAGAAAGGAAAGAAGAAAGAAAAGAAAAGAAAAGAAAAGAGAAGAGAAGAGAAGAAAAGAAAGAAGGGGGGAGGGAGGGAGGAAGGAAGATGGGTTAAGCACCGGTGGCGCAAAGCGTAAGGACTGGTGTCAGGATCCCGGTTCGAGCCCCTGGCAGGGGAGTCGCTTCACAGGCGGTGAAGCAGGTCTGCAGGTGTCTATCTTTCTCTCTCCCTCTCTGTCTTCCCCTCCTCTCTCCATTTCTCTCTGTCCTATCCAACAACAACGACATCAGTAACAACAACAATAATAACTACAACGATAAAAATAAGGGCAACAAAATGGAACAAATATTAAAAAAAAAGAAAGGTCAAACCATATCTGTGGCCTTGGGAGAACTACAGCGGTTTCCAATGGAGGGAATGGAAATGGGATTGTGCCTGTTATCTCATAATTTTGTAAATTAATGCTGAATCACTAATAAATAAGAGAGAGAGAGACTCCTGCAGCACTGCTCCACCAGTCGTGAAACTTGTCATGTGTGTGTGAGGTGAGGGTACTGTAAAGGTTATGCAAAGAGACTCTTGTGCCTGGGGGGGTCGGGCGGTGGCGCAGTGGGTTAAGCGCATGTGGCGCAAAGTGCAGGGACCGGCGTAAGGATCCCGGTTCGAGCCCCTGGCTCCCCACCTGCAGGGGAGTTGCTTTACAGGCGGTGAAGCAGGTCTGCAGGTGTCTATCTTTCTCTCCCCTTCTCTGTCTTCCCCTCCTCTCTCCATTTCTCTCTGTCCTATCCAACAACGAACTGCGTCAACAAGGGCAATAATAATAGCCACAACGAAGCTACAACAAGGGCAACAAAAGGGGGGAAAAAATGGCCTCCAGGAGCGGTGGATTCATGGTGCAGGCACCGAGCCCAGCAATAACCCTGGAGGAGGGGAAAAAAAAAAAAAAAGAGAGAGAGACTCTTGTGCCTGAGGCTTCAAAGTCCCAGGTTCAATCCCCCACACCACCTTAAGCCAGAGCTGAGCAGTGTTCTGGTTAAAAAACAAACAAACAAACAAAAAAACAGTAATGTGTGCACTTAACCAGGTGCACCACCACCCAGCCCCAGTTCCATTAATTTTTCACTCAAAGAGACATACTGGTATGTTCAGTTATGGAGCAATTGATATTCAGGATTATTCTATGTTCAAACTTAAATTCCAGGGATGGGAGCAGGATGATAGTAGAAAGAGAAGGAGAAAGTGGTGGAGGAGGAGGAGAAGGGGAAGAAAGGAGGAAGGGGAAGGAGGGGTGGCGGTGCACTTGGTTGAACACACATGTTACAATGTGCAAGAACCTGGGTTCAAGCCCCCAGTCCTCACCTGCAGGGAGAAAGCCTCACAAATGGTGAAGCAATGCTGCAGGTGTCTCTCTCTCTCTCTCACTCTCTCTCTCTCACCCTCTTCCTCTCAATTTCTGGTTGTCTTCATCTAACAAGTAAATAAAGATAATAAGAAGGAAGGGGAAAGGAAGGAAGGAAGGAAGGAAGGAAGGAAGGAAGGAAGGAAGGAAGGAAGGAGGCAGGAAGGAAAGAACTGCTCTAATCCCAGCTGGGAAAGTAGGAAAGTAGGGAGGTATCATTTACTCTGTCTAACTGTTCCCCTCTAGTTCCTCCCTCCCTAGATTTACTAATTGGGGGTGGGGGTGGGAACAAGAGAATCACTCAAGCTTCATCCTCTGCACCACTTCCAGAGCCACCTTCTAGTTCCTTCATTTTATTGCTGTTGCATAATTATGTCCTTATTCCCTAGTAGTCTGACGAGAGCAGAACTGGCTTTTCTGGTGGGGGCGTCGCTGTCATGAGCAGGAGGCAGCATCTACTTGATGAGCAGGAAAGGACTTACCAAGCCTGCCTATTATAGCTCAGCATATTTCCCCCATGTGTCAGGGGTCAAATGCAAAGGAGAGAAGGCAGCAAGGGAAGGATTGGAGAGAAGAGAGAGAGAGAGAGAGAGCATTGCTAGGAGTGTAAGGCAACAACGATGACATCAACAACAAGAATAACTACAACAATAAAAGAAGAGCTACAAAAGGGGAAAAAAAATTAAAAAGAAAAAAAAAAAAGAAGTATCCTTAGGAGTGGTCCAGGAGGTGGCCCAGTGGATAAAACGCTGTACTTTCAAGCATGAAGTCCTAAGTTCAATCCCTGACAGCACATGTACCAGGGTGATGTCTGATTCTTTCTCTCTTTCCTATCTTTCTCATCTCATAAATAAATAAATACTATATAACCATCCTTACGGTCAGTGAGATGGCTGTTCTGCCACGCACGCCACCCAGACTGTGGCCCCCACTACACCATATGCAACTATGAAAGCACCGAAGGAAGTTCTTTTGCTGTTGTGTCTCTCCATCTCTCTGAGCTACAGTCCTTGGGATGGCAGGACCACCAAAAGCATTAAATGAGATGCATGTATAAAAAGCCACCAGTGCTATGTCTACCACAGAATAACCAAGCTTCCAGTGGCTCAACTCTTCCCGATTCTTCCAAAGCTATCAACACAAGCTCAATGAAGCGAGAGTAGCACGACTTACCCCTATAGCCCTCGGGCTTGTTTGTAGAGCATGCCCAGAAGAGCATCCTGGTGTTTATCAGCGAGATAACTTCAGGTGCACAGAGTGTGGTGCTATGGAGAGGGGTGAAAAGGACATGAGAAATGCTTGAATACAAACCATCGGCAGAGAAGGAGAGAACAGAGGAAGCAAACAGTCAAGCCACTTACCGACAGAACTCATCAGAGTCCTGGTGATCGTCGCCGTGAAGATAAACCAACAGGAATCGTAGCTCCCGCTTGGCGTCATTCAGAGCCTAGGAGAGGCAGAAGACCGCAAATTACCACCAGGACTGACCCCTAGGCTTCTAGCTAGAAGAAGAAGCCTAATGGATAAAGTTCCATGTCTAGGGACAAAAAGAGACATGGGGGAGAAAGGGCGAGCAAGGGACCCAGAACATTCCTGGGCTCTCACCTTCGTGCCCTTGGCCCTTTTCTCCCCGTCGAAAGTTCATGCTAGCAAACTTTAATAAAAAGCTTTTAGTGTTGTTAGGACTTAAACTGTACCAGGCAAGTGAGAGTAGATGGTCTGACAAGCAATGGTTCTGAACAAGTCACAGAAAAGCCAGCAGTTCCGAGTCTAAAGAGAGTGAGCATGTGAAAAGGAGGTGGGATTTTGCCACTTTACAGCTGTACCGTCCTTACAGAGGAGCAAACACTAGGGCGAGCTGCTCTCAGAGCACATATAAAGCAATAAGGAGGGGCCAGGGGACACAAAGGCATTCTAAAGAGTGTGGAGGTGGGTCAAAAGGTCACCAGAGGGAGTCGGGCAGTGGCACAGCAGGTGAAGCGCACGTGGTGCAAAGCACAAGAACTGGCACAAGGATCCCCGATGAAGGCCCCGGCTCCCCACCTGCAGGGGGTCGCTTCACAAGCGGTGAAGCAGGTCTGCAGGTGTCTATCTTTCTCTCTCCCTCTCTGTCTTCCCTTCCTCTCTCCATTTCTCTCTGTTCTATCCAACAATGACAACATCAATAACAACAACAACAACAAAAACAAGGGCAACAAAAAATGGAAAATGAATAAATATTTAAAAACAAAAAAATAATAAAAAAAAAAAGTTCATCAGGTCTTAGTGTCTGAGTCCTGCGTTTGCTTTCAGATTTGCACACAAGCACACTGCAATTCAATTCAGATTTCCAGAATGAGACGGCAACACCCTTCTCATCCATGCCTCTCTGAGTACTGAGCACAGTGCTTGGCTCAGTAGGGGATTAACACTTGCTAAGAGCAGCTGGTGAGGGGACTGACAGTGAGAAACAGCAGACTGTGGGAGAAATAAAGCGGAAGTGAGAATAAGCATTTTCTCCTTTCTCCAGATAGATTAAGCATCCTGGAGGCTGCCAAACAGAATCACTCTCTGGTCTATGTCCACGGTGTTACTGCTATATTTTTCTTTTGCAAACTGGGACTATGCCTAACACCCAGAGAACTCTCCATTTCCACCCCTGAGAGGCAGCAAAGGTGTCTGTGTGGCTTGGGTTGAATGAGATGTGCTGTCTGAGTCTCCAGTCTCTGTCCTTATTCAGCTCCGCGAGGACTCAGGATGACTTAGGCTCTGCCTTCTGGGGATTTACAGTGTGCTACAGGAGATAAGATACAGCACAAACAACTACAACACAAGCAGAATGTGAAGCTGTTCTAGGTTATAAAAACAACTATAAGGTACAAGAAGAACGATTACTGCTTTAGATTCTAAAGGAGGGCTGGGGAGACAGACCATGCCTGAGGCTCCGAGGGTCCAGGTTCAATCCCTGGCACCCGCATAGCCAGAGCTGAGCAGTGCTCCAGTAATAATAATGACAAGGAAACCAGGGCAGGGCCAAATGACTGGGAAAAGGCATACGAGGAGAGTGGCATGAATGGGTTGAAAGATGGGCAAGATTCCAATTAGCAAAAATGTGGAGGGCATTCCAGGTGGAGGGAACAGCAAACGCAAAGACACAGAGATGGCCTTTGGTCAGAATATGCTCAGGCAGTGGTCCAGCCGGAACGTAGGGTGTGGGGAGACAAGCTGTGTGCAAGAAAGACCTCAACCGCAGTTTGCAATCTGATCAAGGAGGGCCCAGCTAACAAGTCTGGTCTTTTCCCCTGTAAGCAGTGAGGAGCTCGTTAAGGCTTCTGAGTCAAGAACGACATGATCAGTGCTGGGCTGGGCTTTCCTCTGAGGACAGAATCATATCAGTAAGTTGGCATCTATGTCGTTTGTGGCACTGACCTGGCTGTACGTTCCCTGGTAGAAGACAGGGTGTGCCCTCCCATATTTCTCTTCAAAAGAGTGCATAAATGAAACAATGTCCCCAACGGGATCGGTGACCCGGCTGCGAGGGTCAGGCCGTATAAAACGAAGAGCAAACCTGGGGAGGAAGGAATAAATATCACATGAATCAGCTTACTGTGGCTCAGGGATGCGGGTGGTCTGTGAGTGAACTGTCCAACCTGGGGGTGAAGCCTGGCTCCAAAGCTGCAGTGGAGCAAGTCCGGTCCCCACTGGCTGTTCAGAGGAATGCAAGCTATTGGAACCCTGCTAACACAACCCTGAGTGCTTTTTGCAGCAAAATTTTGGGTGAAAAGGATTAAGAGAAAAAAGCACAACATCCAAAAAGGCCGTGGGTCAGACTGTGCCCCCCACTGTTAGGGCACTCATCATCTAACCCGCCGGCGCCAGGCTCACGGAGCTATCTAAGCTAAAATGAATGCAATGCAAACCCCCGAGTTTCGCCACATTACGTGCGCAGCGCGGGACACTGCAGATTCGGAACATCCCATCATGCCAGGAAGCCCTGCTGGCCGATGCTGTGTGAACAGAAATTGTCTCTTTCTGGCTCTCCTCCCTGCCTCTCTTCCCTTCTACTGGGATTATGGATTTTCACTTTGTACCTGAGCTGTCCATATCATGGAGAGGGAACATCAATCCTTCAACTCTAGCCCTAACCCGCAGCCATGATTTACCTGCTCTTCAAAGGGGCAAGTAAGTTCTGCATGATGATGTGTGGCTGGTGGCACCCATGGAGGAAGGTCATAGAGCTGGTCTGGATTTGGAGCTCTGACAGCTACCACAAGGTGAAACGGGCCTGTTTCTAAAGAGCTCCTCTTACTGTATTTGAACACCACCATTTCTCTCTCCTCTGGGTTTTCACAGAAGGCAATGGGGCAGAGGCTGGGTATGTCTATGTGCTCTCCAACACCAAGTACTTGCTTGGATGATACAGTTGCATTAACATTAGTAACACATGCCATGCATAACTTTTTCTAGGAAAAGCAAACACTATTCACAGAATCGCAGACTTTTCAGCACGCAAGAGGTGACTAAGCTGTGATATTTTCCTTATCAAATTCTGAGCCAGGTCCTTACCCCCTCAACAAAGCCCCTCTGTGTACACAACTTCGTGTGGGGTTTTTTTTTCCCCCCTGAATGATCAACTCAAATTCACTGACATACAGATTCCAGATCAAAACAAGTGTAAGAAGTTGTGTATGTGGGGAGAGATCAGAAGTCATTGAGAAAGTTCTTGTCGCAACAGTGGTTTCTGAAATAAGGTCGTTTGGGGTCATTTGATCATTCTTTAAGTTTTCAAATGCTGACAAATGAAAGGCTTTTGCTGTTTTGTTTCTCACTGCAACATGCCCCCATATCCCACACAATTTAGGGAGAATCGTGTTAAGTAGAGATGTCATCTTCATCTTGTCAGCCTTCATTTCCATTTTGAAGGTCTGACATGCTCGTTCTAAAATGAAATAGGTACTAATTAATTAACTGGTGACCAATAAAAACTCCTCTAGAGCAAGGACACCAAGGGTGGAGGTATTATTGTCCAATGCTTGCACTACTGTAGCTGCTCAAGTGAGGTCCCTGGCCTCCATGCGAGGCAAAGGTTATCCAGTATTTGGAGGGAGCAGAGGGTGTCCTGTACATAAAATTACACCTTCCAGCTCCATCCAGAGGCCCGGGCGCTCATAAACTTAGGTATGGGGTCATCAACTGCTCAGTTCTCGGACACACACACACCAAGTCTGACGTGCCAGGAACCTGGGCCCTCTTGATACTGTCTAGCCCTGGTGCTTCTCCAGCTTCCGGTACTGAGCTCTCTGGTCCACAAAGAAAGTGAGAGGAAATAGGAAGGTGTGAAACAAAGGGGCAGGTACATGTATAGATATAACTGCACCTATTTATATGGGAAGCGTTCCAGTGTCAGCTCCCTACGGGCTGCCGGGACAGTGAGACACTTAAGGAGTGGATAGAGGGTGAAACCGCTCTGCAGGAATCTCAGAGCAAGAGAACTTGCTGGGATCAGAACAGTCAGATGGAGCTGATGGGGTGTGATGGTTTAGGGTAAAAGTTAGAAGGGATGTGAAACCAGGAGATAGTGCTGGTTAGAAAGGAAAGCTTTCTGAGGGGCTAGAGGTGACAGACATGATGGGCTGAGGAAGGATAACGACTGATGTAGGGAGACTGGCTGCTGGAAATTCCTGGTCACAGTATCTGTGACTACTTTTGAACCATTTCCAGTATTTCACACTATGTGAAAAGTCTGATCAGAAGAGTCTTCAATCTGTTCTTACATCAGCCCTGTGGTTCAAACATATAAACACAGAAGTACATACCGAAATATGTCAAGTATTGTGTAGTAGGTAAACCGGAATGGAAGCATTATCAAGTAATAACCCCATCCGAGCAGTCCCTGAAATTTCAAAACACAAAGTTAGACGCCACTCTCTCCATCCTACACAGGAAGAGCAGGAAAGATCATTACTGTGATCCAGAAGGAAGCACAGCAAATAGTGCTGGGCGCTCAAGTATGAGGTCCCATGTTCAATCCCTAGCATTGCATTTGTCACATGATGCTCCCACCCCCACCCCAATAAGAGCACTGTTCGATTACTCAGCTCTGGGTTTTGGTGGCTAGGGATTAAACTGAGGACTTTGGAACCTCAGGTATGAAAGTCTTTTTGCATTACCATTATGCTATCTCCCCTGCCCATTCTTACTCTTTCTAAAATGAATAAATCTTAGGAAAAAGAAAGGTAAGTACCATTATTACTATCACAAACACTATATACAAATGACAGTACATTAACCATTAACGACTAGTGTCATATATGTCTCTACAGTTTACCAGGAGTTTCTCTATGTCACGCTGTTAACCCAAGGCCCCCCATGTCTATGGGAAGGGAGCTTGAGGCTCCTGGAATAATGTAACTGCTCAAGGAATCTCTGTTCTCCAAAACCACTAGGAAGTTCCACTTTTTAAACACTGCAAATATTCTAGAAAAAGGAATGAAGATGGAATACATTTTAACTGCTGCCTAGGTCACAGGGCGTGTTTCCTCTGGAGTTCATGATGGATGTGCACAGAAAACTCCTTAACTGAGACTGTGGGATATGCGGGGGGGGGGGGGGGGTTGTCTTCACTCACCTCTGGACCCGCAACACCAAAATACCTGGCATTCTGGAGCACTCTTAATGAGCCTTGAACTAAAAGCACATCCTTGCTACCAGAGTTCGAGAATAACTCAAATGCTCAAGTGTGGGGGCCAAGGCCTCCCCAAAGAGCCCATGCTACACTTCCCTAGAAGCAGCTTAAAATTAAGTGAGACGACAAGGACTTCAACAGCCATGGGGAGAAGACAGCTCACCCCGTAGGGCATGCACCCTGGATTAAGCACTGGCACATCAGGAGGCAGAGCTGTGGAGTCTCTCCCTCCCCCCTTCTATACAGAAGAAAAGAAGGGAAAAGGTGGTATAGCAGCCATGGTATTATTATCATTTTTTTGCACATGTATGAACCCCCCCCCCCAAAATGAAATGAAATGAAATAAAAACCCTTGGTAGATCTTTTAGGTTGAAATGGATACTCTTAGGACAGCAAGCACTTACTTGGATAGTGCGCTGCTTTTGCCATGTGCGAGATTCAAGTCTGACCTCAGCCCCTACTGCAGTGAAAGAACCGGTGCCTTTGTCTCTATTTTGGGGGGGAGACACTCCAGGGGCTCGGTAGTGGTGCAACTCGTTAAGCACACACATCATATCACAAGGACCGGGGTTCAAGCCCCTGGTCCCCACCTGTGGGAGCAGAAGCTTCCCAAACAGTGAAGCAGTGCTGCAGCTATGTATCTCCCTATCTCCCCCTTTCCTCTCAAGTTAGGTCTCTATCATAAATTTTAAAATAATAAAAATAATAAATTTAAAAAGACACACTAGAAGGCAAACTTGCTGGGTAAGGAGCAGGCACTGCCATGGACACAACCCAGGTTCAAGTTCTAGCACTAGGACAACCAAGGAGTTTTCAGTGCTGTGTCATTTCTCTTTCTCTCTCTAAACAGAAAAGGATGGACTGGAGCAGTAAAAAATCATCTACATGGGAGTCGGGCTGTAGCTCACGCGGTTAAGCGCAGGTGGCACAAAGCACAAGGACGGCATAAGGATCCCGGTTCGAGCCCCCGGCTCCCCACCTGCAGGGGAGTCGCTTCATAATCTTTCTCTCCCCCTCTCTGTCTCCCCCTCCTCTCTCCATTTCTGTCTGTCCTATCCAACTACGACAACATCAATAACTACAACAATAAAGACTTTTTAAAAAGGGGCAACAAAAAGGAATAATTTTTTTTTAATTTTTAAATATTTATTGATTTTCCCCTTTTTGTTGTCCTTGTTTTTCATTGTTGTTGTGGTTATTATTGTTGTTGTCGTCGTTGTTGGATAGGACAGAGAGAAATGGAGAGAGGAGGGGAAGACAGGAGGAGAGAAAGGTAGACACACCTGCAGACCTGCTTCACTGCCTGTGAAGCGACTCACCTACAGATGGGGAGCTGGGGCTCTAACCGTGATCCTTACGCCGGTCCTTGCGCTTTGCGTGAGCCACGTGCACTTAACCTGCTGCACTACTGCCCGACTCCCAAATAAATTAAAAAAAAAAAAAAATCATCTACATGTGAGGCCCTAGGTCCACAAAGAAAAAAAAAGAGAGCTAATAAATATGTGGCGAATACTTTAGACAAGTTAAAAAGCTAGGTATTCAAAACACACACACACACACACACACTCTCTCTCACTCCAAATAACTGGTAATGAAAAATGAAAAGATAGTAACTGTATCAATTCATTATGGGATCAAGAACAAAAAAACCAAAAATCTACCTATGACTGAGATATAATTAACAGGCCCACATTCTAAATATTTCTTTCGCTCTTTTATAAAAAGATCAATGTAACCAAAACAAGGAGTGTGTGGATCCCCAGCCATGAAATAACTTGCCCTCGGCTGTGGTCTTGAGACAACATAGCTGTAGATCCTGTGGTCGGCTGTGTTAACCTGCAGGGGCCGGGGTGGAGGGGGGTTGAAAACGCTTGGGACGCCCTCTTGCTCATTCAATCTGTCCTGGACGGCAGCCTGAGGAGGGAAGCGAGAAGCAAGAATTACCAGACACGTGCAGACCAACCTAAGAGGAGCTGAGGCCACTAATGCTCGGTGTTTGGAAGCAGGTCACCCACCATTCAGGTCACTGAGAGGCGTGGCTGTCACAGAGACACGGTGTGGTCATGGCTACAGAACTACTAGCACTAGGCTCATGCAGGGAACTCAGTGGGAAGCTGCCTTTACGCAGTGAGCGCGTTGCTCGTCCTCAGAAGGTACATGCGTGTGTGAGGCCAGGATGGTGTGTCACAGCACAGCCTAAGGAAACAGCCGCAGAGATGGTGCAGCTGAGCGGGCCTGAGGCATGGTGTCTGACAGGAGCAATGACTCTGGAGCAGAGACAGCCTCACTGCAGCTTAGTTCCCCACTCAGCTGCTTTGCTTTGGTTTTGCTTTTATTATTTTATCTTTCTTTTTTAAATATTATTTATTTATTAGAAAGATAGGAGAAGAGAAAGAATCAGACATCACTTTGGTACATGTGCTGCCGGGAATCGAACTCAGGACCTCATGCTTGAGTCTAATGCCTTAGCCACTGTGCCACCTCCCAGACCACATTATTATTATTATCGTCATCATTATTATTAATTATTATTATTATTAGCCTCCAGGGTTATCACTGGAGGTCGGTTCCTACACTACGAGCCCACTGCTTCTGGAGACCATTTTTCCTTTTTTGTTGTTGTTGTTGCCCTTGTTTTTATTGTTATTGCTGTTGGATAGGACAGAGAGAAATTGAGAGAAGAGAGAAAGACAGAGAGGAGGAGAGAAAGACAAGACACCCGCAGACCTGCTTCACCACCTGTGAAGCGACCCCCCTGCAGGTGGGGAGCCTTGAGCCGGGATCCTCACACCAGTCCTTGCACTTTGCGCCATCATGTGCGCTTAACTGGCTGCGCTACTGCCCGGCCCACTTTGGCTTCTGAGTCTCACCATCCTCGTGTGCAAAATAAGGATCTATCTCTCAGGGCTCACTTGAAAACTGACCGAGATGACTACACATCTATACATTTACCACACTAAAGATTCTTTTTGAAATATGAAATGCTTTGTGAATTTGCATCCTTATACTGGAGACATGCTAAACTTCTCTGCTGTGTTCCAATTTTTTTTAGTGTATATATAGCTGTAGTGTGCACCACATAAAGATTAATGGCAAACAGAAGATACTGGGGGGGGGGGGGGAGAGACATACATACAATTCTGCCTCTGAAAAAGTAACTTTGTCAAGTGTAACAAATACCCTGGTTTTCCATCTTTTCTGTAAGCTACTGGGCGATCATCTATTTTTGTTACTGGATTCTAGAGCTGGGCTGGCTCTCCAGGGCCTTTGGGCAATACAGAAGCGGTCAACCCGGCCGGAGAAGAGGTCGATCAGAAGCAAATTCGTCATGCTGTGAAAACCTGGAAGCTGAAGCTCAGGTGAGGGTGCCGGCTTCCACAGGAGAAGAATATGGACCCTTAGAGCTTGAACAAGACTGCTCATGTGTCTGTCCCTTTAGCTGACTTCAGTCTGTACTCTTCCTGTGTAAACCACAACTGTAAGAATACTAGTTCCCTTAGTCTGGGAAGTAGTGCAGTGACAGGGCTTTGGACTCTCAGGCATGAGGTCCTGAGTTCGATCCCCAGGAGCACATGTGCCAGAGTGATGTCTGGTTCTTTCTCCTCCTATCTTTCTCATTAATAAATAACACCTTAAAAAAAGAGGGGGGTGGGGACAGAGGGTAGGTAGCATAATGGTTATGCAAACAGATTCTAATGCCGGAGGCTCCAAAGTCCCAGGTTCAATCGCCTGTACCACCATAAGCCAGAGCTGAGCAGTGCTCTGGTTAAAAAAAAATTTTTTTTTAATGTGCTTATGTTATCAGTCATCAGAAAAATGCAAATCAAGGGACTCAGGCTGTAGAACAGTGGGTTAAGCGCAGGTGGCGCAAAGCACAAGGACCAGATCAAGGATCCTGGTTGGAGCCCCAGCTCCCCACCTGCAAGGGGGTCACTTCACAGAGGTGAAGCAGGTCTACAGGTGTCTGTCTTTCTCTCCCCCTCTCTGTCTTTCCCTCCTCTCTCCATTTCTCTCTGTCCTATCCAACAACAACGACAACAATAAAACAACAAGGGCAACAAAAGGGAATAAGTAAATAAAAAAAAAATGCAAATCAAAATCTTAACACGCCAGCCCATACTGGGAATGGTCATAAGATTAAAAACAGCACTAGTTGGTCAACAACTTGTTTGGCTTTGTATGTTCACTCTCTTGTCAGCCACCAGGTTCCAGAGGCTAGCAGGATGCCGACCAGACTTCCCTGGACAGACAACCCCACCAATGTGTCCTGGAGCTCCGCTTCCCCAGGACCCCACTCTGGGGCTGGAGTATGGATCGACCTGTCAACGCCCATGTTCAGCGGGGAAGCAATTACAGAAGCCAGACCTTCCACCTTCTGTATCCCGCAATGACCTTGGGTCCATACTCCCAGATAAAGAATAGGAAAGCTATCGGGGGAGGGGATGGGATACAGAGTTCTGGTGGTGGGAATTGTGTGGAGTTGTATCCGTCTTATCCTATGGTTTTGTTAATGTCTCCTTTTTTAAATAAATAAATTAAAATTAAAAAAACAACAGTGCTAGCGGGAGCTGGGTGGTAGGGCAGCGGGTGAAGTACAGGTTGCGCAAAGCGCAAGTAAGGCCAGAGGTCTGATCCCCAGGGTCAGGTGTGCTCTGGCCACTCTCATAAGGCAAACACAAATGAAATAAGTAAATGAAGCCCAGAATGAACCTACTGTACCTCGATGTTCCAGTTATGTTGTTCCAAAGTGTGGCGACATTGATCCATAGATTCTATGCCAGTCAGATCCTGAAGAGGAAAAAAATTACTCAGGGCAAATCCAACCAAAAACCACATGGTCATATCAATAGACGCAGAGAAAGCCTTTGACAAAATACAACATCCCTTGATGACCAAAACACTACAAAAAATGGGAATAGATGGAAAATTCCTGAAGATAGTGGAGTCTATATATAGCAAACCTACAGCCAACATCATACTCAATGGTGAAAAACTGGAAGCATTTCCCCTCAGATCAGGTACTAGACAGGGCTGCCCACTATCACCATTACTATTCAACATAGTGTTGGAAGTTCTTGCCATAGCAATCAGGCAGGAGCAAGGAATTAAAGGCATACAGATTGGGAGAGAAGAAGTCAAACTCTCCCTATTTGCAGATGACATGATAGTATACATAGAAAAACCTAAGGAATCTAGCAAGAAGCTTTTGGAAATCATCAGGCAATACAGTAATGTGTCAGGCTATAAAATTAACATTCAAAAGTCAGTGGCATTCCTCTATGCAAACACTAAGTTAGAAGAAATTGAAATCCAGAAATCAATTCCTTTTACTATAGCAACAAAAACAATAAAATATCTAGGAATAAAACTAACCAAAGAAGTGAAAGACTTAAATACTGAAAATTATGAGTCACTACTCAAGGAAATTAAAAAAGACACAAAGAAGTGGAAAGATATTCCATGTTCATGGGCTGGAAGAATTAACATCATCAAAATGAATATACTACCCAGAGCCATATACAAATTTAATGCTATCCCCATCAAGATCCCAAGCACATTTTTTAGGAGAATAGAACAAATGTTTATCTGGAACCAAAAAAGACCTAGAATTGCCAAAACAATCTTGAGAAAAAAGAACAGAACCGGAGGCATCACACTCCTAGATCTCAAATTGTATTATATGGCCATTGTCATCAAAACTGCTTGGTAGCTTTGGGTCCATGATTGCTCAACAATTTGTTGGCTTCGTATGTTTACTCTCTTTTCAGTCACCAGGTTCCAGATGTCATCAGGATGCCGGCCAGGCTTCCCTAGACTGAAGACCCCACCAATGTGTCCTGGAGCTCAGCTTCCCCAGAGACTCACCCTACTAGGGAAAGAGAGAGGCAGACTGGGAGTATGGACCGACCAGTCAACGCCCATGTTCAGCGGGGAAGCAATTACAGAAGCCAGACCTACCTTCTGCAACCCACAATGACCCTGGGTCCATGCTCCCAGAGGGATAGAGAATGGGAAAGCTATCAGGGGAGGGGGTGGGAAATGGAGATTGGGTGGTGGGAATTGTGTGGAATTGTACCCCTCCTACCCTATGGTTTTGTTAATTAATCCTTTCTTAAATAAAAAATAAGATTAAAAAAAAAACTGCTTGGTACTGGAACATGAATAGTCATACTGACCAGTGGAATAGAATTGAGAGCCCAGAGGTAAGCCCCCATACCTATGGACATATAATCTTTGACAAAGGGGCCCAGACTATTCAATGGGGAAAAGCAGTCTCTTCAACAAATGGTGTTGGAAAAAATGGGTTGAAACATGCAGAAGAATGAAACTGAACCATTATATTTCATCAAATACAAAAGTAAATTCCAAGTGGATCAAGGACTTCAATGTTAGACCACAAACTATCAGATACTTAGAGGAAAATATTGACAAAACTCTTTTCCACATAAAATTTAAAGACATCTTCAATGAAACGAATCCAATTACAAAGAAGACTAAGACAAGTATAAACCTATGGGACTACATCAAATTAAAAAGCTTCTTCACAGCTAAAGAAACTACTACCCAAACCAAGAGACCCCTCACAGAATGGGAGAAGATTTTTACATGCCATACATCAGACAAGAGGCTAATAACCAGAATATATAAAGAACTTGCAAATCTCAACAACAGGACAACAAATAACCCCATCCAAAAATGGGGGGAGGACATGGACAGAGTATTCACCACAGAAGAGATCCAGAAGGCCGAGAAACACATGAAAAAAATGCTCCAAGTCTTTGATTGTCAGAGACATGCAAATCAAGACAATAATGAGATACCACTTCACTCCTGTGAGAATGTCATACATCAGAAAAGGTAACAGCAGCAAATGCTGGAGAAGGTGTGGGGTCAAAGGAACCCTCCTACACTGCTGGTGGAAATGTCAATTGGTCCAACCTCTGTGGAGAACAGTCTGAAGAACTCTCAAAAGGCTAGAAATGGACCTACCCTATGATCCTGCAATTCCTTTCCTGGGGATATATCCTAAGGAACCCAACACACCCATCCAAAAAGATCTGTGTACACATATGTTCTTGGCAGCACAATTTGTAATAGCCAAAACCTGGAAGCAACCCAGGTGTCCAACAACAGATGAGTAGCTGAGCAAGTTGTGGTATATATACACAATGGAATACTACTCAGCTGTAAAAAATGGTGACTTCACCGTTTTCAGCCAATCATGGATGGACCTTGAAAAATTCCTGTTAAGTGAAATAAGTCAGAAACAGAAGGATGAATATGGGATGATCTCACTCTCAGGAAGAAGTTGAAAAACAAGATCAGAAGAGAAAACACAAGTAGAACCTGAACTGGAATTGGCGTATCGCACCAAAGTAAAAGACTCTGGGGTGGGTGGGTGGGGAGAATACAGGTCCAAGAAGGATGACAGAGGACCTAGTGGGAGTTGTATTGGTATTTGGAAAACTGGGAAATGTTATTCATGTACAAACTATTGTATTTACTGTTGAATGTAAAACATTAATTTCCCAATAAAGAAATTTTTAAAAAGGACTTAGTAATTTTTGAAAGAATTTATTTATTTATTAATAAGTAGGAAGAGAGAAAGAACCAGACATCACTCTGGTACATGTGCGCCGATTGAACTCAGGACCTGATGACTGAGAGCATCATGCTTTATCCACTGTGCCACCTCCCGATCATGTTTTTCCAATTTTAAATTAAAGAAATCAAAGAATTTTTTGGGGGGTGGCAGGTGGTGGTGCACTCAATTGAGTATACACGTCACCATGCACAAGTCCCCAGTCCTGTCCCTACTAGTGGGGGGATGCTTCACAAGTGGTGAAGCAGTGCTGCAGGTATCACTTTCTCTATATCCCTCCTTTCCATCTCAGTTTCTCTCTGTCACTACCCAATAAATGAATAAATAAATCAATAAACTAAATTTTAAGAAGATTTTGCAACTCAGGAGGTGGGTAGTGGCTAAAAAGGTGAAATCCGTACGTATGAGGTCCTGAGTTCGATCCCTGGCATTGCAAGTGCCAGAGTAAAGTTCTGGTTCTGTCTTTAACTGATTAGTAAACAAATACATCTTCAAAACCACAGGGGGAAAAAATCTTTAAAGAAAAATTAAAAAATGAAAGACAATAGAGGACCTAGTGGAGCTTGTATTGTTATATAGGAAACTGGGGAATGTTATGCATGTACAAACTATTGTATTTACTGTTGAATGTAAAACACTAATTCTCCAATAAAGAAATTAAAAAAAAATAAAAGACATCTTCAATTTTTTTGTGCTAAGCCACTATACTATTTAAAATAAATATATAGGGGAGTTGGACGGTAGCACAGCGGGTTAAGTGCAGGTGGCGCAAAGCCCAAGGACCGGCAGAAGGATCCCAGTTCGAGCCCCCAGCTCCCCACCTGCAGGGGAGTCGCTTCACAATCAGACCTGCTTCACTGATTTCCTGGAAAATGTTACTTTTCATCAACTTAGGTCATTTTACCTGTTGAAGTACAACCTAGTCTATTAATTCATTTTGTAGAACCAAGGCCTTACACACATGCACAACCTCACCACTACAGGCTAACTTTTTCATTCATTCAGAGATAAATAGACACCATGTCAACAGAGCTTCCCCTAGTGTTGCTTTGACATTCCTGTGGGAGTCAGGTTAGGTAAGCATCTCTTGAACCCTAACCTAGGTTACAACATGAACCATTTAGAAAGTCTTCTAATTTTTGGTCATCACTGGGGCTTCACGCCAGGATGACTTTTTCAGACAGAGAGAGACATGAAGGAACGATACCACAGCACCAAAGCTTCCTGTGGAGAGGGCTGGTCTCGAACCTGTGTCTTGTGCCATGACAAAGCAAGCGCACTGTCTGACTGAGCTCTGCTGCCAGCCCCCATGTAAACCTCATTACTGAGTTTGTGAACCGGATTTCCTCACATAACACAGTCCCCTCCTCAAACTGTTCTCCGGGCACTCTGTCTCTGACCAACACTCCTTGTCCAGCTCCCCTTCTATCCTTGTAAAGGTGAGAATGTAGTAACGGAGGAGTGTGTCTACTTTTCTCTCTAGACCTCCCATCCTTGACAATCTCACTTAGTTCTTAGTTCACAACTACTCCTTTTACTCAAGTAACTCCTGATTTAATTTTGGGGCCTGCGTCTCTACCGAGCTGGGGCAGCAAAGGCCTACTAGTGAAATGAAATGTTCCCCAATTCCACAGTGGCCAGACAGGCGGGTGCACAATACCCGCATTTCAGCAAACCGAGGGGACTAGAAATGTAACCTATCAGGTTGAATCTTTTTATTTGGCAGAACGTAGTTAACCAAATTGTATCTTTCATTTTGTATTCACTTACAAATCAATGGCACAACGTGACCAATCCGATCGCACATTACCCTTGTACCTGAGTACACATCTGATTGGAGCACCTTGTAGCCAATCAAAATGTACCTTTTTCACCACCCCCCCACACACGAAGGGTATATAAGCAATATATCTCCCTGCCCTCCACACAGTCTCAGACTCAAACTTACCCTTTGGGTCTGCTGCACCCTAGAGCTGAAACACCTTGGAATGCTAACACTTGGAACTGTGCCACGGATATTTCCATAACACTAGATGTGTTCCCCTAGAAGGTGTGGCACCTCCAACATCACAGGTGCTGGTGACACCCTCCAGAACACAGGCAAAGGTGGCATTTGGAACGGCAGTCTCATCTTCATACTTCAGTGATCAAATCCTGATCACTCACTCCCTGTGTTCCGTCTGTAACCACATTCCCATTCTATAGCCAACATCTTAAGGCAGCTTTGAAAAAAAAAAAAAAAAAAAAAAAAACCTCAACTGAACTGTCAAAATAATTTATTTCTCTGTCTTTCTGACTCTTCTTGTGTGGGTGTGTAAATTGTTCCTCTGCTCTTTTCAGTTGACTGGATGATAATCCCCAAATCTGGAAAATAAATTCAACTCACTGAATAATAAATTCCAAAATCCTCAGTCTGGCATTCAAGTCTTTCTACAATGTGGCCTCAACCCAGTTTTCTAGACTGTTTGCTGCTTGCCTTTAGACGCCTAATACTCAACAAACTGAACAGTTCAAGTGAGGGCTGTGGAGACAGCATAATGGTTATGCAAAAATACCATAAGCCAGAGCTGAGAAATAAATGCCCTGGTAAAATGAGAGAGAGAGAGAGCGAGAGAGAGGCAGAGAGAGAGAGGTAGAAAGGGAGAGAGACAGTATAATGGCTATGTGAAAGACTATGATGCCTGAGGCTCCATGGTCCCAGACTCAATCCGACACCTTTACAAGCTAGAGTTTAGCAGTGTGTTGATTAACCCACTGCGCTACCGCCTGACTCCCTATAGGATATACTCTTATGCCTAAAGAAATTCACTAATTTGCAAGCAACAGGAGAGAAAGGCTGATCTCAAGCGGACAGGAAAACACTACAAGCAGCGAGGAGTCCAAGTCCGAGGCTCCTGTCTCGATTCTGCACCCTGCAGCCAGGCCCCCACACAGCCAGTCACTCTGGATTATCTTTCTTTCTGTGCAAGTGACTCAGTTTGAACTGGATAACCTTCCCAGAGCTTAAGACAAACATTTTTTTACAACTGTTTACTAATTTTTAATTATACTAGCATAAATTCAGCCAATGTATTTTTTTCTTAGTGTTTAAAACCTTTCTTTTTTTACCTCCAAGGTAAAATCTTTTTAAAATCTTAGTGTTTAAAATCTTTTTTTGGGGGGGGAGGGAGTTGGGAAGTAGCGCAGGTTAAGCACATATGATGCAAAGCGCAAGGACCGGCCTAAGGATCTGGTTTCGAGCCCCCGGCTCCCCACCTGCAGGAGGGTCACTTCACAAGTGGTGAAACAGGTCTTCAGGTGTCTTTCTCTCCCCTTCTCTCTCCATTTCTCTCTGTCCTATCTATCAATGACAACATCAATAACAACAACAATTTAAAAAAGGGCAACAAAAAGAGAAAATAAATAGATATTAAAAAATATTTTGGGTGGGGGTAGATAGCATAATGGTTATGCAAACAGACTGTGTGCCTGAGGCTCCATCAAATCCCAGGTTCAATCCCCCGCACCACCATAAGCCAGAGCTGAGTAGTGCTCTGGTAAAAAAAAAAAAAAAAAAAAATTCCTGGGAGTCAGGCAGTGGCGCAGTGGGTTAAGCACACATGGCACAAAGCACAAGGACCAGCACAAGGATCCTGGTTCCAGCCCCCCGCCCCGGCTCCCCACCTGCAGAGGAGTCGCTTCACAGGCGGTGAAGCAGGTCTGCAGGTGTTTATCTTTCTCTCCCCCTCTGTCTTGCCCTCCTCTTTCGATTTCTCTCTGTTCTGTCCAATAATGACAGCGATGGCAACAACAAGGACAACAAAATGGGGGGGGGGGGTTATAATAATAAATAAAAAAATTTTTTAAATATATTTCTTTAAAAAATTTTTTTGCCTCTAGGCTGGGACTCAGTGCCTGCACTATGAATTCACTGATCCTGGATGATGTTTTCCCCATTTTGTTGCTCTTGTTGTTGCCATTATTGTTATTATTGCCATTAATGTTGTCATTATTGGATAGGACAGAGAGAAGAGGGGAGACACAGAGGGGGAGAGAAAGATGCCTGCAGATCTGCTTTACCACTTGTGAAGCGACGACGCCCCCTGCAAGTGGGGAGCCAGAGGCTCGAACCAGGATCCTTCTGCAGGTCCTTACACTTCGTGCCATGTGCACTTAACCCATTGCACTACCGCCTGACCCCCGTGTTTAAACTCTGCTTAAGGACTGTGGTGAGGGGGCTGGGTGGTGGCACACCTGGTTGAATGCATACAGTACAGTGCACAAGGACCCAGGTCCAAGTCCCTGGTCTTCATCTGCAGGGCATAAAACATGAGTAGTGAAACCATGCTGCAGGTTATCTCTCGTCTATCTCCCCCTTCCTTCTCAATTTCTGTCTCTATCAAACACACACACACACACACACACACACACACACACACACACACACACACACACACACACCACCTGTATTAAGAATCACTGGCTAGAAAAGAAAATAATCAAAAAAAGCAAAAGAATCATTAGCTCCCTGTGGAAAAGAGTCTGGAGATTCCTCAGAACCCTGCGATGGACCCACCGCACATGCAGCAACTCCTCCCCCAGCGTCAACTAAAATCAGTTGTCCAAAGGGATCTCCGCATGCCTGTGATCGTGGCAGCACTATCTGTAATAGTTCAATTTTGGAAACAAGTACTAGACAACAGATGAGTGGCTAAGGAAGCTGTGCTACACTGGAGCCATACCAAATGGAATAGTGCACGTGGGTGAACTTGAGAGAATCATGTTAAGTAAAATTAGAAGGACGAGTAGCAGATGCCACTCACAGCAAGAAATAATAAAGGTTAAAATGGATGGTGGCCTTCCACAGCAGATCTGAAAACTTGGGAGGGTGGGGTGTGCGCAGAGCGTCAAAGGGGGGTGGAGATCCAGTGCCCCTATGGTGGAGGATGGCAGCAGCTGAGGTGTGGTCACCCACCCTGGGGAGATGTACCCAGCAAAAACCAATGAAAACAATCACAGGAGTCAATATCTCCAGAACAAAGTGATTAGAAAAGAAAGAACGTGTGGTATATACATTTATAGGGGAAGAAAAAGAAAAGAACCAGTGGCCCTGAATAGGTTTTTCTTACGGACAGAGAGAAACTGAGAGAGAAAGGGGGGTGGGGAGAGAGCATGACATTTACAGCACTGCTCCACTGCTCATGAAGCTTTACCCCTACAGGGGGTGTGGGAGCTTGAAGCCAGGTCCTGGCGCTGGGTCCCGTGTGCTCTGCTTGGCTATGCAGACCCCTGACTAGTCCTGGACCATTCCAGGCCTCTCACCAGCTTGCCTACTGTAGCCGGCTCCCCTTCTTCTAGCGTTTGCCCTTCTTCCGTAGCCAGTCAACAGCGTCAGGTTGAGCCTGATGTCAAGTTTCGAGACCTCCTTTGAATCTGGAGAGGTGGCAGTCGTTATCTCCCCACTGAAGAGATCTGAGGTGGCCCGGTTTTTCCTCTCTGAAGGAAGGCTGCACACTGCTCTTTGCAACTTTTCTGTCAACCGAATCAACTCTCAGACGAAAAACTTACACAGTGGAAAAAACGGGAAGGGGGTGATTTCTGGGACAGAACAAACTTGACAAGCTGGCGAGAAAGGTCTGAACAGTAAGCAGGGGAAAGACTTTCCACCCAGGGGGCGGTGCTTCTCAACCTTATTGCAGATCAGAACAACCTGAAAGAAAGGCATCAACAGCCGAAGTTGGGGCCCAGGCACACTTTCTGGGGGTGGGGGGTGGGGGGTGGGGGTTTCCACACAACTGTGATACAAAGCCAGGACTCACAATCACTACCCAGAGCTTAACACTATATTCAGCAGGTCAGGACAAATCCTATGCTCACTTTCAGTAAGATGTTACTACAGTCTATACAGAATTGGTACAGACCTACAAAAGAAGTAAAAATAGCCCAATAAAAAAACAGAGGGGGCCGGGCGGTAGTGCAGCAGGTTAAGCGCACATGGTGCCAAGTGAAAGGACCAGCATAAGGATTCTAGTTCAAGCCCCCAGCTTCCCACCTGCAGGGGGGTCGCTTCACAAGCAGTGAAGCAGGTCTGCAGGTTCTTTCTTTCTCTCCCCCTCTGTCTTCCCTTCCTCACTGTCCTATCCAACAAGGATAGCAATAACAATAACAACAACAACAACAGTAAACAACAAGGGGCAACAATAAAAGGGAAAAATAGCCTCCAGGAGCAGTAGATTCATAGTCCAAGCATCAAATCCCAACAATAACCCTGGAGGTAAAAAAATTAAAAAAAAAAAAAAAACAGGCCAGGGAACTAAACTGTTTTCTAAAGAAGAGATACACATGGCCCACAGACACAGGAAGAAATGCTCCACACTTCACTTATCACTAGAGAAATGCAAATTAACACTACACTGAGATTTCGCCTCACCCCTGAGTGAGTGGCTTCCACCAACAGAACGAGAAATGGTAGGCGTTGGAGAAGTTGTGGAGAAAAGGGACTCTGCTTCACTGCTGGTGGGAATGCTGTTTGGTGTAGTCCCTTTGGAAGACTTATGTGGAGAGTCCTTAAAACAATTAAGAACAGAATTACCTTATGACCCGGCAATCCCACTCTTAGGCACTTATCCAGTGGACACTCAACACTAATTAGAAGGGACACGTGCACCCCTGTATTCACAGCTGCATTACTCACAACAGCCAAAGAGTGGAAGCAGCTCAAATACCCATCCACAGGAGACTGGTTAAAGAAGTGACAGGATATATATTCCAGGGAATACTACTCTGCAGTTAAAAAAAGATGATATGTCAGAGTGATGTCTGGTTCTTTCTCCTCCTAAAAGGTGGTCCGGGAGGTGGCACAGTGGTAAAGCTTTGTACTCTCAAGCATGAGGTCCTGAGTTCAATCCCCGGAAGCACATGTACCAGAGTGATGTCTGGTTCTCTCTCTCTCTCTCCTCCTTTCTCATAAATAAATAAAATCTTTAAAAAAAAAAAGATACTGTGTCCTTAGCAACAAAATGAATGGAACTGGAGGTGATGATGCTTAGTAAAATAAGTTAAAAAATGAATGACAAACACTGCACCATTTCACGCATGTGAAATTTAGGAGTCTGATACACATGTATTTGAAAAAAAAAGAAGCAAGCAAGCTGTTTCTAAGACTTGTAAGAACTATGATGGTTATCTCTGAGAAGTGGGGGCACAGAGCTTTGGTGGTGGGTGTAGTATGGAACTATATGCAGTAATCTTAGTGTCTTGTAACCTACTGTTAGTCACAAATTAAAAAATTGAAAAAAAAATAATTAGATGTCAGACTCAGGCAAAAATTAGTAAAGTCATGGGCCCCTTGGAATATACCTAAAACAGATCTACTAGTTTTTCCAAAATGGAGACCCCAAAAATATTCATCTGCAATATTCTTGCCTTTGGGTTCATGATTAGTCAACAATTTGGTCTGTTTTATATCTTAACTCTTCTTCAGCTACCAGGTTCCAGATGCTACCATGATGCCAACCTGGCTTCGCTGGTCAGATGACCCCACCATTGTGTCCTAGAGCCCCGCTTCCCCAGAGCTCTGCCCAGCTAGGGAAAGAGAGAGACAGGCTGGGAGTATGGATCGACCTGCCAATGACCCATGTTCAGCAGGGAAGCAGTTACAGAAGCCAGACCTTCCACCTTCTGCACCCCATAATGATCCTGGGTCCATACTCCCAGAGGGATAAAGTATAGGAAAGCTGTGGTCTGGGAGGTGGTGCAGTGGTAAAGCTTTGGACTCTCAAGCATGAGATCCCGAGTTTGATCCTCAGCAGCACATGTGGCAGAGTGATGCCTGGTTCTTTCTCTCTCCTCCTATCTTTCTCATAAATAAATAAAATATTAAAAAAAAAATAGGAAAGCTATCAGGACAGGGGATAGGATACGGAGTTCTGGTGGTAGAAACTGTGTGGAGGTATACCTCTTTTATTCTATGGTCTTATTAATATTTCCATTTTTTAATTAATCTTTTAAAATATTTATTTATTCCGGGGTGGGGGTATAGCATAATGGTTATGCAAAGAGACTTTCATGCCTGATGCCTGAGGCTCTTAAGTCCCAGGTTCAGTCCCCCACACTGCCATAAGTCAGAGTTGAGCAGTGCTCTTGTTAAAAAAAAAAAAAAATCTTTAAGGGGTCTGGGAGGTGGCGCAGTGGATAAAGCATCGGACTCTCAAGCATGAAGTCCTGAGTTCAATCCCCGGCAGCACATGTACCAGAGTGATGTCTGGCTCTTTCTCTCTCCTATGTTTCTCATAAATAAATAAATAAATAAATAAATAAATAAAATCTTTAAATATAAATATATATATATATATATTTTCCTTTTTGTTGCCCTTGTTTTTTATTGTTGTAGTTGTTATTGATGTCATTATTGGATAGAATAGAGAGACATGGAGAGAAAAGGGGGAGAGAGAGAGAGAGAGAGAGAGAGAGAGGGAAAGATAAGACACCTGCAGCAGACCCGCTTCACCACCTGTAAAGCGACTCCTCTGCAGGTGGGGGAGCCAGGGGCTCGAACCCGGATCCTTACACTGGTCCTTGCGCTTTGCAGCATGTGCACTTAACCCGCAGCGCTACTGCCCGACTCCCAACATATGTACATTTTTTAAAATTTTTATTTATTTATTGGATAGCGACAGAAATAGAGAGAGGAGGAAGGGATAGAGGGTGAGAGACAGAGACAGACACACCTGCAGCATTGCTTCACCACTTGTGAAGACTTCCTCCTGCAAGTGGGAACTGGGGGTTCAAACCTGGGTCCTTGTGCACTGTAACATGTGCGCCACCACCCAGCCCCACATATGTACATTTTTTAAGACATTTATTTTGGCTGCTGAGTGTGGAAGGAACAAGGAAGAGAGCAGGACACCACCAAGCAGACTGGCAGCAGATGGGGAGAGAGGGCAGAGCAGGCACAAGGCAAGGCAGAGCCAAGCACTGGAGGAGTTCAATGACAAGAATTAAAAACACATCGAGTATCTTTTAAAAAAAGTGGTCCAGGAGGTGGCGCAGTAGTAAAGCTTTGGACTCTCAAGCATGAGGTCCCGAGTTCAGTCCCCGGCAGAGCACATGTGCCAGAGTGATATCTGGTTCTTTCTCTCTCCTATCTTTCTCATAAATAAATAACATCTTAAAAAAACAAACGGGAGTTGGGCGGTGGTGCAGCAGGTTAAGCGCATGCGGCGCAAAGCACAAGGACCGGCGGAAGGGTCCCGGTTCGAGCCCCCAGCTCCCCACCTGCAGGAGAGTCGCTTCACAGGTGGTGAAGCAGGTCTGCAGGTGTCTGTCTTTCTCTCCCTCTGTCTTCCCCTCCTCTATTTCTCTCTGTCCTATCCAACAACGATGACATCAAGAACAACAATAATAACTACAACAATAAAACAACAAGGGCAACAAAAGGGAATAAATAAATAAATATTTTAAAAACAAACAAACATCGAGTGATCCGGGAGGTGGTGCAATAGATAAAGCACTGGACTCTCAAGCATGAGGTCCCGAGTTCAACCCTCGGCAGCACATGTACTGGTGTGATGTCTGGTTCTTTCTCTCTGTCCCCCTATCATTCTCATTAATAAATAAAATATTAAAAAACACACATACACATTTGATTAAATGGTTCCAGCTTAGACTGGGTAGCGCTGGTTCCAATGTGAGTCAATGTTAAGTGTCGTAAACCAATATTCATTCCCACTTCAGCGCCAATGTGAGTGTTGCAATGCTGGCTCTGTTCAGAACCAACACTGCAGGCTGACTGCATTCAGCAAATTAACTTTGCTACCAGCCTTTTCTCTCTTGCCAGCAGGGTTATCACTGGGGCTCAGTGACTCTACTACTTATTCTACCATTCCCGGAGTCACTATCTTCTTGGTGACGGTGGTGGTGGTAGTGATGGTCGCTAACATTATTGATACACTGAGGGAGAGACGTAAGAGACACCTGCAGCATTACTTCATTGCTCAGGGTGTCCCGGCTCTGGAGGTAGGGCAGGGGATTTGAACACTGGCTGTTGTGCATAGCAGTGTGGTGTGCGCTCTATCAGGTACACCACCCATCCCCTTTGCTACTAATTTTTTTCCCCAACAAAACAGCACCTGGCTATCTATACTGAGAAAAATGAAACAGAAGTCAGGGGCTTTTTTTTTTTTTGCCTCCAGGGTTATCGCTGGGGCTCAGTGCCTGCACTATCAACCCACTGCTCCTGAGACCCTTTTTGTTGCCCTTGTTGTTGTTATTGTTCCTGTTGTCATTGCTAGATAGGACAGAGAGAAATCGAGAGAGGAGGGGAAGAAAGGGGGGAGATAAAGGTAGACACTAGCAGACCTACTTCACTACTTTTGAAGCGACCCCCCCTACAGGTGGGGAAACTGGGGCTCGAACCGGGGTCCTTGTACTTCATGCCACTTCGTGCACTTAACCCACTGTGCTACCAGCCGACCTCCAGAATGTTAAATTTAATAACCCCAACCACCGCTTTCAAATTCCTCACAATGTTTTTTGTTTTTTTTTTTTAAGAAATTAGCAGGTAGTGTGGTCCAGGAGGTGGCGCAATGGATAAAGCATTGGATTCTCAGGCATGAGGTCCAGAGTTCAATCCCTGGCAGCACATGTGCCAGAATGATGTCTGGTTCTTTCTCTCTCTCCTATCTTTCTCATAAATAAATAAAATATTTAAAAAAAAAAAAAAAAGAAATTAGCAGGTTATAATCCTCTTCTTTTTTAAAAAAAACTTTTTATTTAATTTATTTTTACTTATTATTTTATTTTATTTTATTTATTTACTTTCCCTTTGTTTTTGCCCTTGTTTTATTGTGTAGTCATTATTGTTGTTGTTATTGATGCCTTCGTTGTTGGACAGGACAGAGAGAAATGGAGAGAGGAGGTGGAGACAGAGAGGGGAGAAAGATAAGACACCTGCAGACCTGCTTCACCGATTATGAAGCGACTCCCCTGCAGGTGGGGAGCCGGGGGCTTGAACTGAGACCCTTATGCCGGTCCTTGTGCTTTGCGCCACCTGCGCTTAACCGCTGCACTATCGCCCTACTCCCTTAATTTATTTTTTGAGAGAGATGCAGAGAGAGAAAGGCAGAGAGAGAAACAGCAGAGCACTGCTCAGCTCTGGCTTATAGTAGCACAGGGAACTGAACTTGGGACTTCGAGCCTCAGACACGAGAGCCTCTTTGCATAACCATTATGCTATCTACCACCACCCTGTAATTCTCTTCTAAAGGAACTTTCTCTTGAGGAAGAGTGTCCATTTCCTGTATGTCCCAAGTCTGCAGGGAATACCTGACCACAGTAGATGTCAGAATGAACAAAGAATGGATCCTACCTCCTGCCAACAGCCAACTTCTGTTTCTTCAACTCACCCTATTTTTTTAAATATTTTATTTTAATAAGAGATACAGAAAGAGGCAAAGAGGAGAAAGGGGGAGGGTGGGAAAACAAACCATCCGAACCATCCAAGCGCCCTCCCCACCCCGTCAATCTCTAAGGAAAAGCACACAGGGAGATAGGAAGCGGGTGGAATTTGGAGACTGATCCAAGTGCTTTCTGCCCTTCTACTCCAGCCTTAGCTGAACTTCTGCCCGTCAGAAGACGAGAGGACGAGAGGACGAGAGGACAGCATCCACCGGCAGTGCTGGGAGCGTCTCCAGTGCTGTTCCTCCGGCTTCAATGTAACTCAAGGAGGTGGTGTCCAAGCAGTTGTTTCAGTCAGCCTGGTGGACGAGTGTCAATACCTCACTGCCCTAACAAGTGTTTTCCTTTCCAGACCGCCCTGCTCAGACCAGCAAGCACTGCAGGAAGAGGGTGTGAAGTCTCACTGGAGACCTAAGTGCTCTCCAACTTCCAATCAGGTGGCTGTCGCTTGTTGAGAATGCATAGTCTAACATATATATATTTCTAAGAGAGTGAGAGAGCCAGAGCAGATCTGAGGCCAGGGGTTGAACTCAGGGCCTCATGTCTGAGAACCCCACACTATACCCACTGCACCACCTCCCAAGCTGCACATATTTTAAAGAATTTATTTACTTATTCGTGAGAAAGACAAGTGGAGAGAAAGAACCAGCCATCACTCTGGTACATGTGCTGTCGGGGATTGAACTCAGGACCTCATGCTTGAGACTCCAATGCTTTGTCCAGCACCACCTCCCGGACCACCACATTTTAACTTCTGTTCAGTTAATTCCTACCGAGACACTTGGCAAGAAGCAAAAACCTCTGTTCTCCTTCCTACAGACAGCTTTGCGTCAGACACTGAGTAGAATATGCTCTCTGGCAGAGGCAGGGAAAATGGAATCTCAAGACTCTGGTCTATAATTAAACTTTTACACTCAAGATTCTTCTAATTCACATTATTGGATTTCCAAGTAAATACTAGCAAGAGTGCATTTACCAAGCCATCTGTTACTATGTGCTATGCATTGGAAGGAATATTACACCCTCATTTTGACCACTGAGAAAATCAAGGACTCAAGAGTTTGTGTAGCTTGTCTAAGAATATCCATATAAAGACGACGAAGCAAGGGGCCTGAAATTGAAACCTCTCCTCCCAACAAGCTCAGGCTGTCTCCTGCGCACGTGCTCCCACCGCCATTACTACCTGATGATCAGAAAACAGGATGCTGTCAACAACTCTCAGTTCAGAAATTGTCAATAAAATATTCCTCATGGGCAGGGGCAGATAGCATGATTATGCAAAAAGACTCTCATGCCTGAGACTTCGCAAGTCCCAAGTTCAATCCCCGCACCACCATAAACCAGAGCTGAGCAATGCTCTGGTGTTTCTATGTCTTTCTCTCTACATAGCTCTCTCAAAAATAAAATAAATAAAATACTTAGAAAGAGAAAGAGAGCGAGTCTGGCGGTAGCGCAGCGGGTTAAGTGCACGTGGCGCAAAGCGCAGGGACCGGCGTAAGGATCCTGGTTCGAGCCTCGGCTCCCCACCTGCAGGGGAGTCGCTTCACAGGCGGTGAAGCAGGTCTGCAGGTGTCTGTCTTTCTCTCCCCCTCTCTTATCTTCCCCTCCTCTCTCCACTTCTCTCTATCCTATCCAACAACGACAACAACAATAATAACCACAATAAGAAGACAACTAGGGCCAACAAAAGGGAGTAAATAAATAAACAGAGAGAATGAACTAGTGGGATTTTCCACCCAAAATTCCCAGGACACAGAGGCTCAAGTGGCAGACCCACCCAGCCTTCCTTTTCCTCTCCAACTCCAATCAGGTGGCTGTCACTTGTTGAGAATGCATATTCTAACATACATATATATATATATCTATGAGAGTGAGAGAGCCAGAGCAGATCTGAGCAATGAATGATGCAGCGGGACTGCTTTTTGTTCTGCAAAGGATCTGAGGCCAAGAAAGATGGAAAAGTGTGGGCTGGGGTGAAGGTGAGAAAGGGAAGGGAGGGAAAGGGAAGGAAAGGAAAGTGTAGGTTGGTTAGATAGCTCACGCAAGAAGGCACCTGCTTGCTGTTCTCTGCATAACCGCTAGACTAGCTCCTCGGCCTTTATTTGTTTTGAGAGAAATGTCTGCGTGCCACTGTCACATGACTCAAACGCAGGACCCCATACACACAGAGTTCACTATACCACATCCCTGGCAGCGGGAAGGCCTTGGGCCTGTTCTGCCAGGAGCATGACCCTGGCTGCAAACAGGAAGGAGCTTGCTTCTGTGCTGTGGGATCTCTCCCTGTCTTTCTTCATATCTGAAAAAATTGGTCTAGGGTGGTGACATCCATGTGACAATGATGATAACCAAAAGAATACTTCTGGGCGGGGGTCTGGGCGTGGCACACCTGGTAGAGCCACAGGACCATGCACGCGGACCCAGGTTTAAGGCCCGTCTCCACCAGCAGAGGAATGCTTCATGACTCCTGAACCAGTGCTGTCTCTGTCTTCTACCTCCCCTCCCCTCTCAATTTCCAATTTCTCTCTGCCTCCATCAAAAGTAAACACACACACTCTTGCTCTCTCTCACTCACTCACTCACTCACTCTACTGGGCTGGGAGCCAGCCACTGCAGAGAGCTGAGACCCAGGTTCCAGCCCGAGCACCAAGGGCAGCACCAGCGCAGCACCACAGACAGTGAGGCAGCACAGGGCAGTGTTTCTTCTCTTCGTTGTCTCTCTGTAGGGAAGAACAAACACCCAACCTAGGAGCAGTGGAATCATACACGCGTGAAGAGTACTAAAAGTAAAATAAAATAAAAGAATACGTTAAGTGAAATAAGTCAGAAACAGAAGGATGAATAGGGGACGATCTCACTCTCAGGCAGAAGTTGAAAAACAAGATCAGAAGAGAAAACACAAGTAGAACCTGAACTGGAATTGGCGTATTGCACCCAAGTAACAGACTCTGGGGTGGAGAATACAGGTCCAAGAAGGATGACAGAGGACCTAGTGGGGGTTGTATTGTTGTTTGGGAAACTGGGAAATGTTATGCATGGACAAACTAGTGTATTTCCTGTCAAATGTAAAACGTTAATTCCCCAATAAAGAAATTAAAAAAAAGAAAAGATTACAAGCAATATCCAAAGGAGGATTTCACCACAGCCTGGCAAGTACTGATTTCAACCCCACCTGGATTTCAAGCAAGTGACCCATAGCCACACAACTGATTACTAACACCGTCTAGCGACAGATCCAGTTACCAGACTTGATAGCTGTGGCCCAGACGGTGGGGCAGGAGGCCCCAAGTCCCGCCAGAATGACGCTCTGCTGTGTTTTCATTCTCTCCATAAATAAATACAAGACTGTTTATTTACTTCTTCTTCGTCTCCAGGGTTACTGCTAGGCCTTGGTGCCTGCACTACAAATCTACTGCTCCTGGAGTCTTTTTTTTTTTTTTTTTTTGTCTCCAGGGTTATTGCTGGGGCTCAGTGCCTATGCTATGAATCCACTGCGCCTGGAGGGCATTTTTCCCATCTGTTACCCTTGTTATTGTTATAGCTATTGTCGTTGTTGGATGGGGCAAAGAGGAATTGAGGAGGAGGGGAAGACAGAGGGGAGAGAAAGACACGTGCAGAAAGTGACTCCTCTGCAGGTAGGAAGCCGGGGGCTCGAACAGTAAGTAAATCTTTTTTTTTTTTTGGTCTCCAGGGTTATTGCTGGGGCTCAGTGCCTGCACTACGAATCCACTGCTCCTGGAGGCCATTTTTCCCATTTTGTTGCCCTTGTTATTATTGTTGTCATTGCTGTTGTTGTTGGATAGGACAGAAAAACCAAGGTGGGAGTTGTGCAAGGCCCTGGTTTTGCATAAAGAAAAAAGGGGGGGAAATCACTTAGCTTTTCCACACACTTACACTAAAAAATTTAAATAACAAAAACAGGGAGTCCTGGCAGTAGCACAGCAGGATAAGCGCAAGTGGCACAAAACACAAGGACCAGTGTGACGAATCCAGTTCGAGCACCAAGCACCAGCTCCCCACCTGCAGGGGAGTCACTTCACAAGTGGTGAAGCAGGTCTGCAGGTGTCTGTCTTCCTCTCCCTCCTCTGTCTCCCCCTCCTCTCTCCATTTCTCTCTGTCCTATCCAACAACAACGACATCAATAACAACAATAAAAACAAGGGCAACAAAAGGGAACAAATAAATATTTTTAAAAATTAAAAAAAAACAACCCTGGGAGGAGGGCTAGTGCAGCAGGTTAGGAGCACGCGGTGCTAAGCACAAGCCCCCGGCTCCCCACCTGCAGGTGGTCGCTTCACGGGTGGGGAAGCAGGTCTGCAGGTGTTTATCTTTCTCTCCCCCTCCTCTCTCCATTTCTCTCTGTCCTATCCAACAACAAAGGCAACAAAATGGGAAAAAGAGCCTCCAGGAGCAGTGGGTTTGCAATACAGGCACCAAGCCCCAGTGAAGGTAATTCTGGAGGAAAAAGGGAAAAAAAACAACAACACCAAAACAACAAACACTGTAGGCAGGGGTAGATAGCATAATAGGGAAGAGACTCTCATGCCTGAGGCTCCCAAGTCTCAAGTTCAATCCCCTGCACCACCATAAACCAGAGCTGAGTAATGCTCTGATAAAAAATCAGGTTGTCTCAAAAAAAAAACAAAACACAACCCTTTGTCTTATTCATTGTGTATTTTATGAGACACTGGCATATGCAGTGCCAGAGATCATACCGGGGGTGGGGGGGTCCTCACAGTGCAAGTCCTGTGCTCTACCTGCTGGACCCCTTCCCAGCCACTGTGTAACCCTTTCACAGAACTTTATCAGTCAGGGCCAGGGTGAATGACAGTACTACTACTTTCTGAGAAACCTACAAGGCACCAAATTTGACTAGTCTCGTAGAAATCTGGCCTTCACATTCCCTCCACAGCCTCTGGGCTGACAAAATACGTCACTGTGTTTGTTTGTTTTGTTTTTTGCTTTTTACCAGAGCACTGCTCAGCTCCGGCTTATCACAGTTGCTGAGGGGGACTGAACCTGAGAGTCTCTTTGCATAACCATTATGCTATCTACTCCCGCCCCATAGTTTGTGCAATCTAAAGTCAGCCACAAAATTTTTAAGTTTATCACTTTTTGATTTCAAAACTCAACATTGCAGAATGCTCTAAGATTCAGCTTCAATTAAGCATCTACGAACAAAGCACTAAGTGTGTGCTTTGGGTAGCCAATAGTAGTCATGATCAATAACTAAGATGATGTTCATGAGGGAGAGACCAGGTGGTGGTGCTGGGACTGGAGCTGCTGCTGTGTCATCTCCCCACCTCCCCCTCACCTCCAGCCCCAGGGACCCGCATTCCAGAGTCCTCCCCAGCCCCCACCACACCTCGCATGTCCTCCTGGCCCATCTTAGCACCAGGACTCTGATGACTCACACACAGCAACCATTCTCTTGCACGCGTCCTCAGCTCCTCCGCCGCTCCATCGTAATCATATTCCCTTGGTTAACCACAAGCCATTAACTTTCCAAACCTCGGCCTACACTGCACCTGCTTCTGGATGGCCGGGGGGGGGGGGGGGGGGGGGGGTCCACCTCTTCCTCTAAAAACAAGAGCGTGACCCCCGCCCAGCCAGAGGAGACCTGCTGTGCATACTAGCTGCTCATCTACTCATCACCTCGGACGGACTCCACCCCCCTCCAGCTTCCAACATCTAGTTCAAGACCGGTTCCCATTTCAGAGAAAATAATAATCACGAACGCCAACGCATGTGCAGAACTACCTAGCTGTGTGGATGCCATATATTCACCGTCTTTTTTTTATTTTTTTGCCTCCAGGGTTATGGATGGGGTTCGGTCCCTGCCCTACAAATCCACTGCTCCTGGAGACCATTTTTCCCCTTTTGTTCCCTTGTTGTATATCGTTGTTGTTACTATTATTGTTGTTGTTATTGCCATATGCTCGAACCAGGATCCTTACACCAGTCCTTGTGCTTCACGCCTTGGGTGCCTACCCGCTGCGCTACAACCCTGCGCCGGGTCTTCTACTATCTTTACTGTAATCTACTCACGCTGCAGGCAAAGCCCACCTTCTCCTGTGAGCCCAGCCCTGACCCCCCAGCCTTACAAGGATACCATGGCAGCAGCTCTCCAAATAAGCACTTCAGTGAGGATGGGCTAATGGAAATGCACAGCAATAGTCATTGCAGCACTGTTTGCATGGACTGGAAACTCGATTTTCCCATCAATGTTTTAAAAAACTACAATGAGGGCAGAAGAGACAGCATAATGGTTCTGCAAAGACTCTCATGCCCGAGGCTCCAAAGTCCCAGGTTCAATCCCCCCGCAACACTGTTAAGCCAGAGCTGAGCCGTACTCTGGAAAAATAAATAAATATATAAATACTTGAAAAATATAAACTACAGGGGGCTGGGTGGTAGTGCAGAAGTTAAGTGCACATGGAGCGAAGAGCAAGGACTGGTCTAAGGATCCCAGTTCAAGCCCCCAGCTTCCCACCTACAGGAGGGTGGCTTCACAAGAGGTGAAGCAGGTCTGCAGGTGTCTTGCCCTCCCCCTCTCTGTCTTCCCCTCCTCTCTCGACTTCTCTATGTCCTATCCAACAGTAACAGCAGCAATAACAACAGTAACAGTAATATCACCAATGATAAACAAGGGCAACAAGGAGAAAAAATAGCCTCCAGGGGCAGTGGATTCATAGCGCAAGCACGGAGCCCCAGCGATAACCCTGGAGGCAAAAAAAAAGAAAAATACAAATTACAAAGCCGCAGCCTGGGAGGTGGAAGTGCTCTGGCATCTGTCTCTCCGCCTCTCTCCTTTCTGCCTCAGAACCGAAGACAAATCTGACAAGAAGAAACCTACAAAATGCTTAATACTTGTTAGTACTATAGGCAGGTTCACAATTACTGAAATAACCCCATGAGGTAAGTAATTGCATTAGTTCCAAGAAGACGAAAACTAAGTAACTCGCCCAAAGTCACAGCAACTCCAAAGCCAGTCTTCAGAATCGCTTGCCACGCTATGCTGTTTTCCCAAGGCTGTGAGGCAATCTCTGTAGTGACTATGATGACAGACAGGCTCTCTTACTCAAGGAGAATGAGACCATAGCCAGTCAACTACTTAAAATCACTTCAAGTGGAGAAGAAACCGAATACATATCTTACTTAAATACCTTATTTAAACAAAAAGCACACACACACACCAAACTTTTTCTTTCTTTTTCCACCAGAGCACCTCCCAGCTCTGGTTACTGGTGGGTCTGAGATCAAACCCAAGACATGCCATGACAGCTGTGTGTGCCAGCACTGCATGTCCCCCAGTCCTCCTTAGACACTCTTTTGGTGAAAGTTAGGGAATGGGCCCACTGGCATTCTTTACAGTCGTTTTTCAACATTTTATTTATTTTAATCACACACACACACACACACACACACACACACACACACACACACACACCCAGAGCCCTACACAACTTTGGCTCATGATGGTGCTAGAGCTTGACCCTGGGCCATGGAGCCTCGGGTCCAGGAGACTTACATAATCATCACGACATCTCCCAGCCCATTCTTTAGAGTCTTTCTGCACAAGCCATACCCACAAGACACTGATCTGACTTGCATCACTGCAGCACACCTGACACTGGTGTCGAACCTGGGCCTCAGGTGTCCAAGGCCTGCTCTGCTTCCTCACGTAGAGCACAGGCTCCTCGACTTGCCCGGGATGAAGTGCGCAACCCTCTAGTTCAACGATCTCCCCAGAGTTATTGTGACACCCACCGTGCCAACAATCTGAACAGCAATTTTTCCGGGCTGGGCCCTAGAGAGCCTTCCTGAAGTGTTTTGGCCTCCCCATTAAACCTTGCTGCCTGCTGAGGAGATGGCCCTGCAGGCACAGAGCGGGCACCAGGCCCGTCAGGGACACCTCGGACAGCACCAAGGGAGCAGCAGCAGCTGAGCAGTACTTCGGTGTCTCCCCCTCTCTCTCCTACCCCAAACAGCTCCTCTTTATCTCTCTAAAGACATAATAAAAAGTAGGCTGGAAGAGAAAACTAAAAAGAACAAAATAAAAATTTTAAAAATGTGGTCCGGGAGGTGGTGCAGAGGATGAAGCATCGGACTCTCCAGCATGAGGCCCTGAGTTCAATCCCCGGCAGCACATGTACCAGAGTGATGTCTGGTTCTTTCTCTCTCTCCTCTTATCTTTCTCATGAATAAATAAGTAAAACCTTAAAAAAATTTAAAAATGATTTACAAAAGCAGGTCAGGGAGGTGGCAGTGTGGCGCGTGCAGGAGGACCCGGGTTCATTCCCCATGGCACTCACTGCACACGAGCCTCTTCTCTGGCTTAGCAGATTCCTAAGACAGATAAGCCAACCCACTGATTCCAGAGCAAAGGCAATGGACTCTTCTTGTCAAGAAACAACCGGGGCTGGGGAGTCGGGCGGTAGCGCAGGTGGCGCAAAGCACAAGGACCAGCAGAAGGATCCCGGTTCGAGCCCCGAGCTCCCCACCTGCAGGGGAGTCGCTTCACAAACAGTGAAGCAGGTCTGCAGGTCTGTCTGTCTTTCCCTCCTCTCTCCATTTCCACTTCTCTCTGTCCTATCCAACAACAACGACATCTTAACAACAATAATAACTACAACAATAAAAGAACAAGGGTAACAAAAGGGAATAAATAAATAAATATTTCAAAAAAGAAACAGCCCGGGCTGCAGCCCCAGCCCCAGAGACAGTAGTGCCAGCAGTGCCACAGTGTTGCCTGCCTCTCCTCTCCCTCTCCCTCTCCCTCTCCCTCTGTCCATCTGAATGAAACAGTGGCCCTGGAGTGGTGAGGTCCCAACTGCAGCAAAAACAACAATAAAAGTACAATGAAGCTGAGGAAACAAACATGACTGGGTGTATTAGGGGAGCCCTTAGGAGATGGAGAACACCTGTTCAGCTCATCAGCCTAGTGAAGGCTGGGACAGGCGAGTCGATCCATCAAGCAGCTTTGTATCTGTATCTGGAGGAGAGACACAAGTGCATGGACAAGACACGCATCCGGTCGGGAGTGAGCCAGAGGAATCAGGTGAGATTTAATTACCAATGTAAATCATTCTCCGGTGCGGGGCCTGCAATAAGCATGCATTACTCGGGAGAGAATTTTTAAAAAAAATAAAAAGTAAATGCTGTGAATCCAGTTAAGAGCAGTTTTGTTTTATAGATGAGGGAAGAACCTGCCCAAGGGCTGAAAACTTAGGCTAACTGGAGTTTGTCTCAAGTTTCAGAACTATTTTTTTCAACACTATCAAATTTCCTAGCAAAGAAATCAAACAGATCACTTATGGCTTTTAAAACATATATGAGCAAAAGGTAACGTGATTTTCCTCCTGTAAGTACTAAGAGTCAGATGAGGCCAAAAAGAGTGATTTTTCTCATGCCTGATGGCTCCAAAGTCCCAGGTTTAATCCTCCACACCACCATAATCCAGAGCTGAGTAGTGCTCTGGTTAAAAAAAAAAAAAAAAAAAGGAATCAGGCGGTAGTACAGCGGGTTATGCGTACATGGCATGAAGCGCAAGGACCGGTGTAAGGATCCCGGTTCGAGCCCCCGGCTCCCCACCTGCAGGGGAGTCGCTTCACAGGCAGTGAAGCAGATCTGTAGGTGTCTATCTTTTTCTCTCCCTCTGTCTTCCCCTCCTCTCTCCATTTCTCTCTGTTCTCTCCAACAACGAACAACATCAATAATAACTACAGGGGCAACAAAAGGGAGAATAAATAAATATAAAAACATTTTTTAAAAAAAGAGTAATTTTCAAAATGAGTAACAGGACCAGTGAAAATAGCTCACGTGGGTAGTACGCTGCTTTGCCATCAGTGCGACAAGGTTTGAGCCCAGCCCCAACGCAGAAAAGGGAGCTTTCACATTCTTTTTGCCTCTCTCTAAAAACGATAAATTAATAAATCAGTTATAAACTTGAACCATAGCCCTGAGTTCAGTATTAACTTTCAATAATTTAAAACAACAAGGAGCTGCCAGGCAGTGACACAGTCTTAAGCATGGGGTCTTGAGTCCAATCCCCAGCACTGCCCTATGTCAGAGGGGTGCTCTGGGTCTCTCTTTCTTGTTAAAAAATAAATCTTGAAAACAGTAACACATAGAGATCGGCGACTGTGTGGCCTCAGAGGAGCAAAGGTGGACCCGTCGTCCCATCTCCATCCATGTGCATCATTTTCCCAAAAATGCATATAGACTTATCCTGGCAGCCAACAGGAAAGAATTACATCACAGACTAACCGAGGTAGCTGACTTTGGGGGGGACGACAGTGAGATCCTCAGCGGGCTCGACATGGAGGAAGGCAGGGAAGGGGGCACGTGGCTGGGCATCAGCACTCGGGGAAAGCTGGCAGTGCTCACTAACTACCTGAAGCTGAGTCAGGACCAGCACACCCGGGGCAGATGTTGCGACCCACTTCCTGACCACTGACGTGGACAGCATGTCCTACCTGAAGGTCTCCACAGAGGACCACCTCTACAATGGCTTCAGCCTCACTGCAGCTGACCTGAGCACCTCGAAGAGAGACGTGCTTTGCTGCTATAGAAACTGGGGAGATCCTGAGCCCATGTTTCTGGCACCAGGGTTACCGCTGGGGCTCAGCGCCCGCACTACAGACCCACTGCTTCTGATGGCCATCTCTTCCATTTTATTGGATAGGGCAGAGAGAAACTGAGAGAGGAGGAGAAGATAGAGGAAGACAGACATCTGCAGGCCTGCTTCACCACCTGTGAAGTGACCTCGTCTGGGGAGCCAGAGACTCAAACCAGAATCCTTCTGTATCATTCCCTTCCCTATCCGTTTCTGGATGTCTCAATCCAATAAATAAAGGCAATAGAAAAAAAAAATTTTTTTCTTTAGAAAGGGGGAATAAGGGAGTTGGGCACAGCAGGTTAAGCACAAGTGGTGCAAAGCGCAAGGATCAGCATAAAGATCCCGGTTCGAGCCTCCTGGCTCCCCACCTGCAGGGGAGTTGTTTCACAGGCGGTGAAGCAGGTCTGCAGGTGTCTATCTTTCTCTCCCCTTCTTTATCTTCCCCTCCTCTCTCCATTTCTCTCTGTCCTATCTAACAACAATGACATCAATAACAACAATAATAGCTATAACAATAAAACAATGGCAACAATAGGAAATAAATATTTTAAAAAGGGGGGGAGAAATTCCCAATAGCTGTCTGTCCTCTTGTTTTCCAAATCTGATGTTAATGTACTTGAATGCTGGAGTTAGATTTTCCTACATTTATCAATCTCAAGCCACCTCCCCCACCCCAGGCAACATCAAATAGCCTGTCCTTTTTTTTTTTTTTTTTAAAGATTTTATTTATTTATTAGGAGGAGAGAGAAAGAACCAGACATCACTCTGGCATATGTGCTGCCGAGGATCGAACTCAAGACCTCCCTCATGCTTGAGAGACCAAAGCTTTATCATGGTGCCACCTCCCAGACCACAGCCTTGTCCTTTTGGGGTCCCCATTTCCCTCTCAATTCACAGTGCTTGAGACCCTGTGCCCGATGGTGTTTGTTTTAAGCTAAACTGTTTGGGAGAAGCGCTTTTCAACTGTGACAGGTTGCTTCATCTCTGGACCTGACCTATGTTACTACAAACAAACAAATAAAATAGTAACAAATAAATGAGCAAGGGCCAGACTCCAATATCCATTCCAAAGGAATGATATTTCTAGGGGGCTGGGAGCTGGCTCACCCAGTAAAGCAAACACTTTCCCAGATGCGAGGGCTTGGGTTTGAGCCCTTGGTCACGTGGCAGCACCGTGCAAAAGGACAGCTTCATCAATAGACGGGCTGACGCTGCGCTGGCTCCCTCCTCTCTTCCTCTCCATCTGGGGCGTCCTTCTCCAGGTGTCCATGCGGTGGCCCAGAGGCAGTAAGTCGGGGGGGGGGGGGGCTCTATCTGGACATGTGGGGAACTGGACTTCAGAAGGCCACCTACTCAACAGCTGCAGAAACTTTTTAAAATCTGCGCTTCCCCATGGACACAGCTTAGAACAGATGCCTGCAGTAGTCATACCGGGATGGCTCCAAAATAAACAGGAGGCAGACAGAACTACAACCACCTTAGGACATCAAACAGGCTATTCCACGTGTGTGATATGTGCACCCTGGTGAGGTCCACTCAGATCGTACGTCTCACACACACACAAAGGAGAGAAAATCTGAGATTTGGAAAACATTTTTCTTTTGCTAACTTCAATGTGTCAGCTGAAGCAACACACTAAGAGCCGGCTGTCAGTAGTGCGGCCTGTCCTGCCCCAGCCCTGCAGGTTCCACACTGTGAGTGATGAGCGAAGCGAACCTGAACCTAGCGTGATGTCACGCCCTGGCTGAGAGCCTCGGGTCGGTTCTCCACACCCACAGACTAAAGTCCTAACTACAGTGCACAGTTCTGCAAGCCCGCCAAAATCTGGCTCCAATTTACCTCTCCGCCTTTACCCTCTTCCTACTTCTGAACCTCCAAGTCTGTCACAATGGGCACACCCACACCAACATCTTCCTAATTCCGGGCTTGAACTCCCCCCTGCCCACAGCACTTGTTGAAGTCTACTCCTCCGGCAAAGCAGCCAAGTTCAAGCACAGTGGGCAGAGCCCAGCCCTGCGGCCCAGGCCCAGACTCTCTTGGACCCCGACTTCCAGCTCCATCTCCATCTCCACCAATGGCTCCCAATGGATCTGTGTCGTCATTGACTAGCGGGCTCCCACCAGCGGCACCTGACCGCAGGACGAAGTACTAGGGCCATGAACAACCGAGCACCGTGCCCAACACACAGTGATACTCAGCACAGATGACAACTACTAAGTCGACCTCTCACCCCTCCTGAAAGCCCCACACCTGCCCCGAGCACTCACATCAGCACTGCTCATTATTCAGCTTCGGGTCTGGCTTCTCTGCTAGGTCAGACGGACGGTTCTGGGTTCTGGCGATGGCTTTCTAAGTGTCGCGTCCATCTCGTCTATCAGCTCTCTCAGGGCCTGAGTTTTCATGACTAAAATGACTGAAAGTGAAGGCTTCGCGGGGCTAGTAAGAGGAGTGAATTTACAGGAGTGAATGCACAGCCAGTCCGTGCCATGATGCTGGATATTCTGTTTCCAAGAAGGTTTGATGGCACTAGGATGATGGACCTGATCCAGCAGCTGCTTAAAAGACACATAGGGGGTCGGGTGGTAGCACAGCGGGTTAAGCGCAGGTGGCGCAAAGCACAAGGACCGGCAGAAGGATCCCGGTTCGAGCCCCCGGCTCCCCACCTGCAGGGAAGTCACTTCACAGGCGGTGAAGCAGGTCTGCAGGTGTCTGTCTTTCTCTCCTCCTCTCTGTCTTGCCCTCCTCTCTCCCTTTCTCTCTGTCCTATCCAACGACAACATCAATAACAACAACAATAACAACTACAACAACAATTAAAAGATAAGGGCAACAAAAGGGAAATAAATAAAATTTAAAAAAATAAATAAATAAAAAGACACATAAACAGGGCTGGGGAGATAGCATAACGGGTGTCCAATCAAGACTCTCATGCCCCAGGCACCAAAGGTCCCAGGTTCAATTCCTCTGGTAAAACAAACCAACCATAAATATAACCCCAGATGCTTTATTTTTTTCAGATCCTATTTCATAGAGCAGTTTTGCTACAACTTTAACCCACAGTCACTCCTGTTACTGATAATGACGTCTAATGAAAACAAAAATCAGAGCGGATCCTCAACGCTTTACTAACTCAGGAAAGCCACCAAATATGTCCATACAATTCCAGGGCCAGATCAGATGCATCGTGTGTTAAAATACCTCATTATGTTGAAACCTTGGAGAAGGATAATGGATATCCAGTAAGACTTCCATGCCTTAGGCTCTGAAGTTGGATCCTCACCACCACCACCAGCCAGACCTGAGCTGTGCTCTGGTAACAACAAAGTAACAGAATTCACTCCCGAGGAACCGCAACAGGATAAAATGGCCTGCCAGAGTTAAACTTCTGGAAGTAACAGTGCAGGGGTGGGGTAGGGAGGTGGGGGGGGGGGGGAAACTATCTGCCTTTTGTTTGCTTATTCTGATCGGAATTTGCTGTGTCATCTATTTCGCGGCCCCAAACCCCCGGTTGAATGCCAACGACTTCTGTATAAGGAAACTACAAAGCACGCCGACAGATTAAAAGCGCATCCAAACACAGACGAAAAGGAAAGCACAGCCTTCACAGCTGGGACTTCCACTCTGGGCGGGTGAGCTGGTCGTGCACTGACACTCACACACACCACACACAGGGCTCTGGAGAGGCGGCCACACTCCGGACCTCACACCACCTCCGACTAGCCGGGTAACCTCAGGCGTGGCACTTCTTCCTCCTCACGCCCCTCGGCAGCTGAAAATGGCCAAGAAGAGTCCCAGGGGGCTGCTGTGTTCAGTGGACGAACCGGCGGTGCAGGGGCGGGGGCTCCGGGTGTGAGGTCAGGAAACGCGCCCCCCCCACACACCCCTGCACACTGCAGCTCTGCCCCCGCGCTCCATCACTGCCAGGTGGTGTGGACATGCAGCCGGGTACAAAGCCCTTTGGCAGCCAAGCACCCGCCAGGGAGGACCGGGGCGGCTGGGGTTGGGGGCGTGGGGAGGCACGAGGCTCAGATCGGTTCTGGCGGCGGGCGAAGTGACACCCGCCACGCGTGTCACCCCCGCCGGTGGCCTCCTCCCACCCGACCCTCCAGCCCAGCGGCCCCCGGCGACGCTCGGGATGTCGCACAGCTTCCTACCGAGGTGTCCCCACCCCACCCCATCCCCGTCCCTTCGGGGAGAGGCCCAAGCCTGCCCCAAACACGGGCCTCCAGAGCACACGCCCCCCCACACCCACGTCAATATCCTGCGACCAGCGGCCGGGGGCGCTGGCGGGCGGGTGTCCGGGGACCCGAGGCGACGCCAGGGGCGACCCGGGGCTCCCCCGTCGGGGGCAGCGGCTGAGCCGTTGGGGGAGAGGGGGCGTCGGGCAGCCTGAGGCTGGGAGGATGGAGCGGCGAGCGGGGCAGCCGGGGACCGGGGACCGGGGGCCGCGGCCCAGGCGGGACGCTGAGAACAGACCGGGGCTCGGCGGCCGGGGGCAGCGGGCAGTTGGCGTCTGGGGGGAGGGGGCCGCCGGCGGGTGTGGGCACCTCGGCCCCGATCGGACGAGGGTCGCGGGCTCTTCCCGAGCTCATTCCCCAGCCCGCGGCCGCCTGCGCTGCGCCGAGGACTCGCTGCTACCTGAAACTGCAGCAGCTTCTCGGTCTGCTCCTGTGTGAGGTCCCGCTCCTCAGGCGCCGCCATTTTGCCGCCGCCTCTACGCTTCTGACCCGTCCGCACCGTCACCCGCCGGAAGTGACGTCGACGGCAACCACATCCGGTCTGAACGGCCGCCGCCAGGGCGCAACTGCGCCTGCGCGCGCTCATCCAGCCTTAGCGGAGCGGGCGGTGATGCTTTCCGCCGCCAGAGGGCGCCCCTGTCGGATCGAGCCCGAAAAATTCCAGAAAGTGAAGACCGGTCGGTAGGCGTCGCCCTTATAAACTAGCCGACCTACCTGAGCTGTCGGTCCCAAAGACAGGATTCCCGCAGGCACCTCAGATGTAGCTGGATTCCTAGTCATTCTCCCATTTTCGAATGTTACTGAAGGTTGCTCGCTTCAGGGAAATGAGACTGATGTTTGATTTCTGCCCTGATGTCATAGTACATTTCCAATGCCCCCTCCTGCAAGACTGTGGCCTCAAGTGCCATTCTATTTTTCTTTGGGGGGTGTGTAACTGTATATATATGTATTTCACTGACAAAGCCATAGGATAAAAATCATGTTAGGAAAGAAAACACAAGTCGAACCTGAAATGGAATTGGAGTATTACACCAAAGTAAAAGACTCTGGGGTGGGTGGGGAGAATACAGGTCCATGAAAGATGATGAATGACATAGTGGGGGTTGTATTGTTAAATGGGAATCTGGGGAATGTTATGCATGTACAAACTATTGTATTTACTGTTGAATGTAAAGCATTAATTCCCCAATAAAGAAATAAATTATTTTTAAAAAAATCATGTTGAGTGAAATAAGTCAGAAACAGAAGGATGAATATGGGATGATCTCACTCTCAGGCAGAAGATGAAAAACAAGATCAGAAAAGAAAACACAAGTAGAACCAGAAATGGAATTGGCGTATCGCACCAAAGTAAAAGACTCTGGGGTGGGTGGGTGGGGAAAATACAGGTCCAAGAAGGATTCAGAGGACCTAGTGGGGGTTGTATTGTTATATGGGAAACTGGGGAATGTTATGCATGTACAAACTATTGTACTTACTGTTGAATGTAAAACATTAATTCCCTAATTAAAAAAAATAGAAAAAATAAAAATTAAAACAACAACAACAAAAAAAAAAAACATAGGATAAGAGAGGTACAACTCCACACAATTCCCACCACCAGAACTCCATATCCCATCCCTTTCCCTCCCCCCATAGCTTTCCTATTCTTTTTTTTTAAAAATGTTTATTTATTAATTCTCTTTTGTTGCCTTTGTTGTAGTTATTATTGTTGTTGTTATTGCTGTCGTTGGATAGGACAGAGAGAAATGGAGAAAGGAGGGGAAGACAGAGAGGGGGAGAGAAAGACACCTGCAGACCTGCTTCACCACATGTGAATCAACTCCCCTGCAGGTGGGGAGCTGGGGCTCAAACCTGGATCCTTATGCCGGACCTGAGCTTTATGCCACCTGTGCTTAACCCGCTGCGCTACTGCCCAACTCCCAACTTTCCTATTTAATCCTCTGGGAGTATGGATCCAGGGTCATTATGGGTTGCAGGAGGTGGGAAGTCTGGCTGCTGTAATGCTGTTCTGCATGCTTCCCTGCTGAACATGGGCATTGACAAGTCGATCCATACTCCCAGCCTGTCTCTCTCTTTCCCTAGTGGGGAAGGGCTCTGGGGAAGTGGAGCTCCAGGACACATTAGTGGGGTTGTCTGTCCAGAGAAGTCTGGTTGGCATCATGCTGGCATCTGAAACCTGGTGGCTTGTCGGGCTAGCGTCGTGAGAGGTAGAGATGACCCAGGAACTAAGCTCGTGGTGGCAAAGCAATACAAATCTTTATTCATCCGACCGCCCCCAAGTCGGGAGGTAGCACAACTGGTTAAGCTACGTGGCGCAGACCACTGGCAGCGTCAGCCTCCTGGTCTGCACGCCCGCCCTCCTCCAGGTCAGGACACGGAAGAGACAAGACAAAACCGGAAGTGGCTTGACAATACCATACATGGTTAGGAAAGGGGCGGAGAAAAATGGAAGGGGCTGGAAAGGTAGGAATTTCCTTAGCAACTGTTGCAAGGGTTTTAACTGGTGGGATTAATAATAATACCCTGCAGGCAGGGAGGGCCTTGAGGGTAGAAAGAAGATAGATTAAAGGAATGGAATGGGTGGGGATCTTTCAGGCAAAACAATGATTATGTAGATGTCCCCTCAAGTCAAACCCTGCCGAGCTCAACCACATCCTCACACTATCCCGATATCTCCCCCTTTCTTTTTGTCTAATGGCCATAGTATCAGGAAATGTAGGGTGGAGCAGGCTTAATGTTTTAAGGAATGCCAGGCTCCCTGCCAGGCTCCCGGAGGGGGGAAGACACAGGATGTTTTTGTGGGGCAGGGAAGACTTACAGGGCCGCCAACCTTTTGAGTTTCTTGTGTCCCCCCCTTTTGCCCACCCCCTCCATGGAGAGAGAGACTTACCAGGACGGACTCATCTCTCAGGTCAAGCCCTGCCAGGCTCCACCACATCCCACCAACCTCCCGGGTGGTAGTACAGCAGGTTAAGCACACATGGCGCAAAGCGCAAGGACTGCTGTAAGGATCCCGGTTCCAGCCCCCGGCTCCCCACCTGCAGGGGAGTCACTTCACAGGCGGTGAGGCATGTCTTTCTCTCCCTCTCTCTGTCTTCTCCTCTCTACATTTCTCTCTGTCCTATCTACCAACGATGACATCAATACCTACAACAAGGGCAACAAAAGGGAAAATAAATAAATATAAAAAAAACATACAAAGCCAAACAAATTGTTGATTAATCTGACTCACTGCAGACTATTGTGTACCTTTACTTTCAGGTATCTATTTTGCCCTAATTTATGGATATATGTGAACATATGCTGTATCTCATGGGAGCTGGTCTATATCTAGGTTTTGTGACTTTGTTAGGAGTTGAACCAGTTGGAATGGAATTAGAGAATCCTATGAAAGGAAAGGTCCACCTGAGTAATGAGGCTGAAGGGTTGACAGTCCACACCTGACATCTCTGGACACAGTCTGAAGTGAAGCATGCTGAGGTGGTACTCATTGTGTTGATTACGTTTGTACTAGAAGATGCAATATTATTTGGTATGACTTGAGAGAAGCATGCAGGAAAGCCCCACCCAGAGGCTCCAGGACTGGGGGAAATACAGGCTCTATAGAGGAAGCGGAAGGATCCTGCTGTCTTAGCGATTAAGAAGGCAATAGATAGTTATTGCTGTGATCACATTATTTGGTGATTGGGCTAACTTTGAAATATCCCTTTGTTAGGATTTGCTGTATCATCACCATAATTTATGTCCTTTGACATTATCTGTATATAGTGTACCACAAGCTTCTGTTCTTCCTGGTCTAAGCTTTTTTAAAAATTTTTTTTAAAAATATTTATTTATTTTCCCTTTTTTGCCCTTGTTGTCTTGTTGTTGTAGTTATTATTGTCATTATTGATGTTGTCGTTGATAGGGCAGAGAGAAATGGAGAGAGGAGGTGAAGACAGAGAAGGGGAGGGAAAGATAGACACCTGCAGACCTGCTTCACCACCTGTGAAGCGACTCCCCTGCAGGTGGGGAGCCAGAGGCTTGAACCGGGATCCTTATGGTGGTCCTTGCGCTTCGAGCCACGTGCGCTTAACCTGCTGTGCTACCACCCGAACATATCGAAGACTCAGCCTATGGTCTGTGCATTTAAAAGTTTGAGGCATTCAATCAATTTCTCCCCTCTCATATTAATTAAATAGTGATTTATATGACTACAGATTAACAGGAGTGTACATAAACACCATTCCCACCACCAAAAGACTGTGTCCCATCCTCATCCTCACCCCTCCCTCACCCCCGTGAAGCAGAATATCCACCCACACTCTCCACCCAGGGTTTTTACTTTGGTGCCCTACTCCAAATCTATTTTTTTATTATTGTCTTTATTTATTGGATAGAGACATCCAGGAATCAAGAGGGAAAGAGGAGACAGAGAGGGAGAGAGACAGAGAGACACCTGCAGCCCTGCTTCACCCTCGGCCCCATGTGTGTCAGAGTGATGCTCCAGGCCTCTTGAAAATAAATCAATCCAAGTTTATCCCCACACCCCACTCCTTCTCCTCTGACTAGAATGTCCCCCCATTATTCTGATCCACAATGAGGGGGCTCTGTATCCCTCTGCCTCAAATACCTTCCTTGAGTCCTTGCAGGGCTGGGATGTTCCAGTCTCAGTCCATATGTACTATATGTACCCACACAGGCCTGAGAGGCAGAAAGAGTGGAAAATATCATAGCACCAAATCTTCCTTCAATGGAGGGCGGGCCACGCTTGAACCTGGGTCCTATACAGAGCAACGTAGCTCAGAATCCAAGTGAACTGTGTTAGAAATAAATTACCCATTCACCCAAAGAACAGACTCGGGAGACTTGAGAAAAGCAGGCAGTGAGACAGTTTATTCAGTTCTGCAGAATCAGGTGATGGCCCAACCAGGGTCCACCATGTTGGTGCGCGATGGTCAGAGACCACAGCCAAGTATTTCTTCCCTAACGCAAATTTCCAACAGCCCTGTTCCCCACGGATTGATTGGATACACAGGTTCACAGTCTTCTCACTGACGGGCAAAGAGAAGAAGGGGAGGGTGGTGCATGGCTGGGAGAACTCTTTCTTCTTTAGGTCTGGTTGGTTGGGCTGATGTGACCCTCCACACATGCTTGAGCAATATTCTTTAGCATATGGGTGTCTGAGATAAGCAGTACAATTGCTTCCACAGTGACTGTCAGTTCCCAGTTCCTGGGCAGGAACTTTTTTTTCCTGGAAGGCACTTGGGAGTGGAAGGCAGGTGAAACACTAAGATAACACATGTCCTATTCTGGTACATATATATTATAACCCTGGAGGCAAAAAAAAAAAAAAAAAAGGAATATACCTAAAATAGACCTACTAGCTTTTTACAAAATGGTGATCCCAAATCTTCATTTTTGTATTCTTGCCTTTAAGTTCCTGACTATTAAACAATTTATTCTGCTTTATATCTTAACTCTTTTTCAGCCACCAGGTTCTAGATGCTACCATGATGCCAACCTGAATTCCCTGGACAGAGGATCTTACCAATGCACCCTGGAACCCCACATATCCAGAGCCCTGCTTCACTAGGGAAAGATAGGAACAGGCAGGACAGGAACGCCCATGTTCAGCAGAGAATCTGTTACAGAAGCCAGACCTTCTACCTTCTGCTCCCCATAATGACCCTGGGTCCATGCTCCCAGAGGGATAAAGAATAGGAAAGCTAGGACCGGCTCAAGGACTGTTATAAGGATCCTGGTTTGAGCCCCCATCTCCCCACCTGCGGGGGTGGGGTGGCTTCACAGACGGTGAAGCAGGTCTGCAGGTGTCTGTCTTTCTCTCCCCGTCTCTGTGTCCCCTCCGCTCTCCATTTCTTTCTGTCCTATCCAACAATGACAACATCAATAACAACAACAATAAAATAACGAGGGCAACAAAAGGGAATAAATAAATAATTTTTTAATTAAGTAAATAGGGGTCGGGCGGTAGCACAGCGGGTTAAGCGCACATGGCACGAAGCGCAAGGATCCCCATTCGAGCCCCCGGCTCCCCACCTGCAGGGGAGTCACTTCACAAGCGGTGAAGCAGGTCTGCAGGTGTCTCTCTTTCTCTCCCCCCTCTGTTTTCACCTCCTCTCTCCATTTCTCTCTATCCTATCCAACAATGACAACATCAATAACAACAACAATAATAACTACAACAATAATAAAAACGAGGGAAACAAAAGGGAAAATAAATATATATCTATTTTTTTTAATTTTTATATTTATTTTATTTATTTATTCCCTTTTGTTGCCCTTGTTGTTTTATTGTTGTAGTTATTATTGTTGTTGTCGTTGTTGGATAGGACAGAGAGAAATGGAGAGAGGGAGGGGAAGACAGAGAGGAGGAGAGAAAGATAGACACCTGCAGACCTGCTTCACCGCTTGTGAAGCGACTCCCCTGCAGGTGGGGAGCCGGGGTTCGAACCGGGATCCTTATGCCGGTCCTTGTGCTTTGCGCCACCTGCGCTTAGCCCGCTGCACTACAGCCTGACTCCCTTTTTAAAAAAAAAATATTTATTTAATTTATTTATTCCCTTTTGCTGCCCTTGTTGTTTTATTGTTGTAGTTATTATTGTTGTTGTCGTTGTTGGATAGGACAGAGAGACATGGAGAGAGGAGGGGAAGACAGAGAGGGGGAGAGAAAGACAGACACCTGCAGACCTGCTTCACCGCCTGTGAAGCGACTCCCCTGCAGGTGGGGAGCCGGGGTTCGAACCGGGATCCTTATGCCGGTCCTTGTGCTTTGCGCCACCTGCACTTAACCCGCTGCGCTACAGCCCGACTCCCCATGTATCTAAATTTTTAAAAATTAAGTAAATAAAGACATAAAAGATAAGAAAAACAAAAATCCGGAAGGACCACTCACTGCATTTTTCGGTAATGGGGGAAGAATACAATTAACAGGTGACTTGTAAAGCAGAGCTATTTCTGTCCTCTTTCAAATCCCTACTTTACAAAGCAGCGCCTGACTTGTAAACTGTGAACAAGTTCAAACAGCTCTTAGGGTGGCAGGATGGAAAGAGGGAGGCGGCGAGTGGGAGACCTATTTACAGATGGCAGCACTAACCCAGATGCATTTCAATTGTCCCGCACTCTGGACTGTCCGGCTCAAGGGCAGGTGGAGGTAGGAACTGAGTGTGACTTCTGGGAATGTGGGCCCAGGGCGTGACTAAACCACCTAGACACTTTGAGTTTCCATGGAGCTGGAGCTGGGGGAATTGCCAGGGTAATAATGTCCCTGCACAATCCTGGAGGTGGCGCAGTGGATAAAGCATTTGGTTTCCAAGTATAAGGTCCCAAGTACGATCCCTGGCATCACATGTGCCAGAATGATACTCTGATTCACTCTTGCATTACCAACTTCATTTTAAAAAAATAATACCCTCAGGGGGCCAGGTGGTGGCGCAGCGGGTTAAGCGCGCGTGGAGCAAAGTGCAAGGATCCACGTAAGGATCCTGGTTCAAGCCCCCCCTCCCCACCTGCAGGGGAGTCGCTTCACAGGTGGTGAAGCAGGTCTGCAGGTGTCTAACTTTCTCTCCCCCTCTCTGTCTTCCCCTCCTCTCTCCATTTCTCTCTGTCCTATCTAACAATGAACGACATCAATAACAACAATAATAACTACAACAATAAAACAAGGGCAACAAAAGGGAATAAATAAATATTTGAAAAAAATACCCCCAGGGGGCCAGGTGGTGGCGCACCTGGTTAAGCTCACACATTACCATACACAGGGACCCAGGTCCCCACCTGCAGGGGGAAAGCTTCATGAATGGTGAAGTAGGGCTGCAGGTGCCTCTCTGTCTCATTCCCTCTCCCTTCTCAATTTCTCTGTGTCTCTATTTAGTGAATAAATAAAAATAATTTTAAAAAGAAAAATAATAATACCCCTGGTTTCTTCCTTTCTTTTTTCTTTTTAGAGAAATTGAGGGGGAAGAGGGAGATAGAGAGTGAGAGAGAAAAAGACACACCTTTAGCACTGCTTTACCATGTGTGGCGCTTCCCCCTGCAGGTGGGGACCAGGGGCCTGAGCCTGGGTCCATGCAAATTGTAATATGTGCACTCTAACAAGTATACCACCACCAGACCGCTCTGGTTTTTTTTTTTTTTTTTTTTTGGTTTTTTAATGAGGAGTGATGGTTTTACTGTATAGTCTTTTATTTTTAATCTCTATTTGTTGAATAAGGACAGCCAGAAATCAAGAAGGAAGAGAGTGATAGAGAGGGAGAGAAACAGAGAGACATCTGCAGATCTGCTTCATCACTCGTGAAACTTTCCCCTGCAGGTGGGGACCAAGGACTTGAACTCGGATCCTCGCACACTGTAACCTGCGTGTTCTACCAAGTGTGCCACCACCTGGCCCCTTTCCCTGGTTTTTGTTGTTGTAGTTTTAAATATTTATTTCCTGGGAGTAGGGCTGTAGCTCAGCAGGTTAAGCGCACGTGGTGCAAAGCACAAGGACCAGTGTAAGGATCCCAGTTCCAGCCCCTGGCTCCCCACCTGCAGGGAAGTCACTTCACGGGCGGTGAAGCAGGTCTGCAGGTGTCTGTCTTTCTCTCCCCCTCTCTGTCTTCCCCGTCTCTCTCCATTTCTCTCTGTCCTATCCAACAATGATGGCATCAGTAACAACAACAATAATAACTATAACAACAATAAAAAACAACAGGGGCAACAAAAGGGAAATGAATAAATATTTTTTAAAGTTTTTAGAAATATTTATTTCCTTTTGTTGCCCTTGTTTTTTTTAATTGTTGTTATTGATGTCGTTGTTGTTGGATAGGACAGAGAGAAATGGAGAGAGGAGGGGAAGACAGAGAGGGAGAGAAAGATAGACACCTGTAGACCTGCTTCACCACCTGTGAAGCGATTCCCCTGCAGGTGGGGAGCTGGGGCCTCGAACCGGGATCCTTAAGCTGGTCCTTGCGCTTTGCGCCACTTGTGCTTAACCCGCTGCTCTACCACCCCACTCCCTGTTTTTTTTTATTATTATTTTATTTGTATTTATAAAATGGAAATATTGGCAAGACCATAAGATAAGAAAGGTACAATTTCACACAATTCCCACCATCAGAACTCTGTATCCCATCCCCTCCCTTGAAAGCTTTCCTATTCTTTATCCCTCTGGGAGTATGGACCCAGGATCATTATGGGGTGCAGAAGACGGAAAGTCTATAATTGCTTCTCTGATGAACATGGGCATTGGCAGGTTGATCAATACTTCTAGCCTGTCTCTATCTTTCCCTAGTGGGACAGGGATCTGGGGAGGTGGGGCTCCAGGACACATGGTGGGGTCGTCTGCCCAGGGAAGTCAGGTTGGCATCATGGTAGCATCTGGAACCTGGTGACTGAAAAAGAGTTAAGATAATATAAAGCAGAACAAGTTTTTTACTAATTATGAACCCAAAGGCCAAAATATTGCAGATGAAGATTTGTGATCTTCATTTTGGAAAAAGCTAGTAGGTCTACTTTAGGTATATTCCAAGGGGCCCATGACGTTTTTAGTTTCTGCCTGAGTCTGACAGCTAACGTGCAGGAGGACCCAAGGTTTTGCTCTGAGGAAATGGTGTCATAGTTGGAAAAAGGACTAAAAAGCTGGACCAGGGAAAAGAGTAGCTCCCAAATATGGGAAAAGCATATATATATGTATATGTATATATATATATATATATATATATATATATATTTTTTTTTTTTTTTTTTTTTTTTTTTACTGTAAACCCCATCGATTTGCTCTGGAGCCCCTAATCAGCACAGGAGCCTGTGTGACCTCTGCATCCCTGTAGGTCTGAGCTTGCATTCTGTGGTCATGGCTAGGAACATTCCAGGCTGCACTGATTTCAGAACCTATCTTCCTAGAGTGGTAGGTAGACTATCTTGCTCAACCTCCCTTTGGAGAATGGAACATTCCTTACCATTGCTGATCCACATTGAGGGCAATGTCCCATAGGGGCCCACAAAAGGGTCCATTATGTTGTTCCTGATGGAGATGATCAAGTGACAGTGGAGAGAGGGATCTGTTAGAGGTCTAGGCCCATCATGTCTGTGTGGGAACCTCAGGACTCCCGAACTAGGGTCCCGGCTGTTTCGGTTTTAATGCTGGGTTTAGCAGCCCAGGAGGTGGTACAGTGGATAAAGTACTGGACTCTTAAGTGTTGTGACCTCAACAGGAGATTGGGACTCTTAGCATATGAATGATGTCAGCCTGAGGCAGGACACACAGAGAAGGGAAAGTATAAAGCATGGGACTTGCAGCAGGCCGCTCTCTTTGTCTGCTGCTTCATCTCGGCAGAGGTGCTCCAGGAATTCCGCCATGGCTACTTCTCCGGGGAACTGAACACGTGTGACTCTGCTAGCCGGTAAACTTTTAGACCCCTCTACAGCCAGGAGCAACCTATACCTAAGCTCATAATTGTTTATCTTATGGGACTAAATTTTTGATAACTATACTCAGACTTTATGGACCTAGAGTACCCTTAACCCCTGGTGATAATTGCTTATTTGTTGTACTTAAATATATGCTCCATGTTTTTGTAATGCCCTAATAAACTCTGTATTGTTTAAACCTGTTCCCGGCTCCCCGCTGTGAATCCTCAAGCGCTGAAGCCCCATCCACAAGTTAAAAATTACAACACTTAAGCATAAGATCCTAAATTTGATTTCCAGCATCGCATGTGTCAGAGTGATGCTCTGGTTCCCTCTCTCACTCTCTCATTGATGACTAAATCTAGGCCTGGGGAGATAATAGAGTGGTTATGCATAGTGGTTTCATACCTGAAGCTCTATGGTCCTAGGTTCAATCCCCAACACTATCATAAGCCAGAACTGAGCAGTGCTCTGGTCTTTCTCTCTGTATCTCTTTCTCATTGAAATAAAATAAATTAAAAAATTAAATAAATCTAAAGACAATATCTTGATTAGCAGTTGCGGGAAGAGCTCAGCTGGAAGAGTGTTAGATTTGGATGCCTCAAGTCCCCGGTTCGATCCTCGGTGCTACACAGTCTGGTTTCTGTCTCCGTCTCTGTCTCTGTGAAGCACTCTCTCTCCCTCACAGGCAAAGAATTAGGTAAATATTGCAAAGAAAATACAATAAAGGGGGTCGAGTGGTAGCACAGTGGGTTAAGCAGTGGCACGAAGTGCAAGGACCAGAGCAAGGATCCCCACCTGCACGGGGGTCGCTTCATGAGCGGTGAAGCAGGTCTGCAGGTGTCTGTCTTTCTCTCCCTCTCTGTCTTCTGCGACGGACCGCTACAGCGGAAGAGCAGCAGGAAGGATCAGGGAACTCCGAAGGCGACCACCCGCTGGGTCAGGAATCGGTGCAAGGGAGAACAGAATACATACACCACACTCTGTTGGAGGGTGAATCTGAGCTCAATTTTTATTCAGCAAGTGAAAGTCTATATATCTTTCAGTCTTACATAAACAATATCTGAAACAGAAAGTAAAGCTCATTTCTTGATTAGATGGCCTTGCAGTTTTACAGAAATGTCATACTTCATGGGGTGATGCATTTCTGAGTAATCTTAGCAGATAGTATTTTATGTAGAGTTTTAACATATTTCATAAGAGGAGGTGAGTAAGTATTAATAATTTTTTTCCTTTTTTAAATTTTATTTTATATTATTGGATAGGACAGAGAGAAATTGAGCGGAGAGGGGAGATAAAAAGGGAGATAAAGACAGACACCTGTAGACTTGCTTGACCACTTGCTTGTGAAGCATCCCCGCTGCAGTTGGGGATTGGGTGCTTGAACCTGGATCCTTGCACGGGTCCTTGTGCATAGTACTGTGAGGGCTTAACCAGGTGCACCACTGCCCAGTCCCTTTAAGATTTTTTTTTTAATATTTAATTATTGGGGAGTCGGGCTGTAGCACAGTGGGTTAAGCGCAGGTGGTGCAAAGCACAAGGACCGGCATAAGGATCCCGGTTCGAACCCCGGCTCCCCACCTGCAGGGGAGTCACTTCACAGGCAGTGAAGCAGGTCTGCAGGTGTCTATCTTTCTCTCCTCCTCTCTGTCTTCCCCTCCTCTCTCCATTTCTCTCTGTCTTATCCAACAACAACAATAATAACTACAACAATAAAACAACAAGGGCAACAAAAGGGAATAAATAAATTAAATAAATATTTTAAAAAATTTAATTATTTATTCCCTTTTTGTTGTCCTTGTTTTATTGGTGTAGTTATTATTGTTGTCATTGTTGTTGGATAGGACAGAGAGAAATGGAGAGAGGAGGGTAAGACAAAGATGGGGAGAGAGGGAGTTGGGTGGTAGCGCAGAAAATTTTTTAATTTTTAATTAGCACAGAAAAATTATTAGTAATACTTGAGCGCAGCAGGTTAAGCGCAGGTGGTACAAAGCACAATGACCAGAGTAAGGATCCTGGTTCGAGCCACCAGCTCCCCACCTGCAGGGGCGTCACTTCACCAGAGGTGAAGCAGGTCTGCAGGTGTCTATCTTTTTCTCACCCTCTCTGTCTTCCCTTCCTCTCTCCATGTCTATCCTATCCAAGAACAATGACATCAATAACTACAACAATAAAACAACAAGGGCAACAAAAGGAAATAAATAAATATTAAGAAAAAAAATGATGGGGAGAGAAAGACAGACACCTGCAGGCTTGCTTCACTGCCTGTGAAGTGACTCCCCTAGTGTGGGAGCTGGGGACTCAAACCGGATCATTAGGCTGGTCCTTGTGCTTTGTGCTACCTGCACTTAACCTGCTGCGCTCAAGTATTATTAATAATTTTTCCTAAAACTTTATGTATTTGATGACCCATAACTTCGTCCACCTCATTGCTTTGTGTACATTTCCTGTTCATCTGTATCTAATTTGGGAACAGGGGCTATTCATCCCCGATTACATGGCATCATTACCATGTACCATGTAATGAAAACAATAATCAGAGTTTCCAATTTAGATCTGCTCAGGATGCCAAGACCCACTCCCAGAATTCTTCTTCCTTGAAGAGAGTTTTCCGGGGTGCTGACCCTGTCAGACCCGTCGTTCTGGAGTTGAGTGGAGCGTGGCAATCTTCCCCTCCTCTCTCCATCTCTCTCTGTCCTATCCAACTACAATGACATCAATAACAACAATAATAATAACCGCAAGAAAATTTTAAAAAAAAGGGCAACAAAAGGGGAAAAAATAGCTTTGAGGAGTAGTGGATTCGTGGTGCAGGCACCGGGCCCCAGCAATAACCCGGAGGCAAAAAAAAAAAAAGAAAAGAAAATACAATAAATATTGATCAATTCAGTTAACCAGAGAGGAAAAGCCAGAGCAACACCTGTCACATCACAGCTGGAGGTCACCCTCAGCACCTCACGCCTTCACGCCCTGAGCTGTGACTCTAAGTCACCTGCCTGCTGCCTCAGGAACTGAATGCATGAAGGCCGAGTGACAGCGAGGGGCCCGAGGAGCTGTGGCACACACATTGGAGTATGGAGGAGCCTCTCTGGAGCCCAGGGCACTTGCTGGGACATCTCGAGGTTCCACCATACCCAGTGACAACAGACAACAAGCAGTCACAATGTTGCTGACCTGACAGGGACAAAGTAACTAAGGACTTGGACCCTGAAGCAGTGAATGTCCCCATTCAGGTCATGCAATTGGCCAAGAGTGAGGGACTCTGGGAGGAGGTGGGGGACCAGCTGTACCCACAGGAACTGTCCCTTGGCCCCTAACTCAGTTGCTTCCCATCTTCCCAGCAATTTTAAGAGCATTTCTATCAGGCAGGGGCTAGACAGCATAATGATTATGCAAAGAGACTTTCTGCTTGAGGCTCCAAAGTCACAAGCTCAATTCCCCGAACCACCATAAGCCAGAGCTGAGGAGCAGTGCTATGGTAATAAATAAAATGAATGAATGAATGAATGAATGAATGAATGAATGAATGAATGAATGAATAAGAGCTCTGTTCCCCCTCGCTGGAGGCACAGCGCCCCCAGTGGCATCATGCAGAAGTGCAACGAATCGTGCAACCTTTCCGTGCTGTAGTTGTATTTCTGGAATGTGAGATTCGGTTTTCAGAACCACTTATGCTGGAGGAATACTCTGCTTTCTTTCCTCTCTTTAAAAAATACATATATATGCTTATCTGTTTGTTTTTGTGTGTGTGTATTTTGGGTAGAGACAGAAATTGAGGGGGAAGAAAGAGCAGGAAAGGGAGATACTGGTGCAGGTGGGGACCAGGACTAGAACTGGGGTCCTTGTGCACTGGAATGTGTGTGCTCAACCAGGTGCACCCCCCTTTTTTTTTCCGTTTTGTTGTAGCCTTGTTGTGGTTATTATTATTGTTGTTGTTGATGTCATTTGTTGTTGGATAGGACAGAGAGAAATGGAGAGAGGAGGGGAAGACAGAGGGGGAGAGAAAGACAAGACACCTGCAGACCTGCTTCACCACCTTTTTTTCCCCTTCTTTTTTCTAGACAGAGAAGGGAGGAAGAGAGTGAAAGAGACCACAGCAGGAAGTTCCCTTCAGTGCCATAGGGACTGGACTCAAACAGGTCGCACACATGATAAAGCAGTGCGCTAATCAAGAGAGCTACTTCAACCACCCTGGTTTGCTTGCTTTCTCTCACCAAATAATTATTTTTTTCAAGAGGAGAAGGGGCTAGGGATACCAGCTTTCACACCTGAGACCTCAGCGGTCCCGGGTTCAATCCCTGAAACCTCCATATACCAGAACTGAGTCACTGAGTCGTGATCTAGTGCCCCCCCATCTCTCTCTCTCTCTCTCTCTCTCTCTCTCTCTCTCTCTGCCTCTAGGGTTACCACTGGAGTTCGGTGCTGACACTACAGATCCACTGCTCCCAGCAGCCATTTTTCCCATTTTATTGGATAGGACAGAGGGAAATTGAGAGGAGAGAGAAACATAGACACCTGCAGACCTTTCTTCCATTTATTTATTTATTGGATAGAGACAGAATTTGAGAGAGGAGGGAGAGATAGAAAGGGAAAGAGACAAATACAGCTATAGCTCTACCTTACCACTCATGAAGCTTTCCCCCTGCAGGTAGAACCAGGAGGTCCTTGCACTGCCTATGAAACATCCCCCCTGTGAGTGAGGAGCTGGGGACTAGAACCTGGATCCTTGTGCAGTCCTTGAGCTTAGTACTATGTGTGCTTAACCAGATGTACCACCACCCAGGTCCCTCTATATCTATCTCCATTTCATTAAAATAAAATATTTTTAAAGGAGAAGAAATTGCAGCCACTGTAGTGATCACACCAGGCTCAGAGATTTTAGTTTTCTTCATTGCTACTCAAAGGTACAAAAATCCTGGTCAAAAATTGCTTGTGGGGTGCAGGCAGGTCTGAAAACTCTGTTACTCTGAGCTCAAGTCTCCTCAAGAGGAGAAATATGCACAACTTCTGCTCTAGTGATGGGAGACAGCATAGTGGCTCAGGCACCAGATTTGCGGGCCTGAGCTCTGAGAGGCCTCAGGTTCAAGGTCAAAGCACTACCACATGGCAGTGTTGTCAGTGCCCTGGTCTCGCTCATCAAAACAAACTAATCAACCAACGCAACGATTGCCACCTCAACATGCTTCACCTCAGACTGTGTCCAGAGACTTCACGTGTGGAATGACAACCCTTCAGCTTCATTACTCGGGTGAGACCTTTCCTTTTATAGTACACTCTAATTTCATCTCAGGTAGTTCACTTTCTAACAAAGTCCCATAACCTAGATATATACCAGTTTCTGTGAGAGAGAGCTTATGTACACACGTATCCATAAACTACTGCAAAATATATACCTGAAAGCAGAAGTACACTAGAGTTTGCAGTGAGTACCTCCCTAACACTTCCTCTCCACTATTCCAAGCTTGGGATCCATGATTGCTCAACAAATTGTTTGGCTTCGTATGTTAACTCTCTTTTCAGTCACCAGGTTCCAGCTGCCACCAGGATGCTGGCCAGGCGTCCCTGGATTGAAGACCCCACCAATGTGTCCTGGAGCTCAGCTTCCCCAGAGACACACCTTACTAGGGAAAGAGAGAGGCAGACTGGGAGTATGGACCGACCAGTCAACGCCCATGTTCAGCGGGGAAGCAATTACAGAAGCCAGACCTTCTTTCTACCTTCTGCAACCCTCAACGACCCTGGGTCCATGCTCCCAGAGGGCTAGAGAATGGGAAAGCTATCATGGGAGGGGGTGGGTTATGGAGATTGGGTGGTGGGAATTGTGTGGAGTTGTACCCCTCCTACCTTATATTTTTGTTCATTAATCCTTTCTTAAAAAAAAAAATTGAAAAAAAAAACTAATCTTTTTTTAATACTTATTTATTTTCCCTTTTGTTGCCCTTGTTGTTTTATTATTGTAGTTATTATTGTTGTTGTTCTTGATGTCATTGTTGTTCGTTAGGACAGAGAGAAATGGAGACAGGAGGGGAAGACAGAGAGGGGGAGAGAAAGACAGACACCTGCAAACGTGTTTCATTGCTTGTGAAGTGACTCCCCTGCAGGTGGGGAGCCAGGGCTCGAACTGGGATCCTTATGCCGGTCCTAGCACTTTGCGCCACGTGCACTTAACCTGCTGTGCTACTGCCCGACTCCCTCAAATCTTTTTTTTAAGACTTTTTCATATATATTTTTCCCTTTTGTTGCCCTTGTTGTTTTCTGTTGTTGTTGTAGTTATTATTGTTGTTGTCGTTGTTAGATATCTCAGAGAGAAATGGAGAGAGAAGGGGAGAGAAAGACAGACACCTACAGACCTGCTTCAGACCTGTGAAGCGACTACCCTGCAAGTAGGGATGTGGGGGCTCGAACTAAGATCCTTATGTCAGTCCATGTGTGCTTAACCCGCTGCGCTACTGCCCTACTTCTGACAAATCTTTAAAAAGGAAGAAAGAGGGGCCAGGTGGTGGCACACCTGGTCAAGTGCACACATTACAGTGTGCAAGGACCCGCTGGTTCCCACCTACAGGAGGAAAGCTTCATGGGTGGTGAAGTAGGGCTATAGCTGTATCTCTGTCTCTTTCCTTTTTTTTAAGATTTTATTTATTTATTCAAGAGAAAGATCAGAGGAGAAAAAGAACCAGACTTCACTCTGGTACATGTGCAGCCAGGGATTGGATTCAGGACCTCCTACTTGAGAGTCCAGTGCTTTATCCACTGTGCCATCTCCCAGACTACCTCTTTCCCTTTCTATCTCCCCATCCCCTCGCAAATTCTCTCTGTCTCAAATAAATAAATAAATAAATAAATAAATAAATAAATGGAAGAAAGAGGACCTGGGGAGATAGCACAGTAGTTATGCCAGAGATTTTCTTTTTGCCTCCAAGGTTATCACTGGGGCTTGGTGCCTACACTACGAATCCACTGCTTGCTCCTGGAGGCTACTTGTCCCATTTTGTTGTTGTTGTTATTATTGTTGTTGTCATTGCTGCTGTTGTTGTTGGATAGGACAGAGAAATTGAGGGGGGAGGAGAGAAAGACAAACACCTGCAGACCTGCTTCACCGCCTGTGAAGCGACCCCCCCACAAGTGGGGAGCCAGGGGCTCAAATCAAAATCCATATGCCGGTCCTTGGCTTCGCACCATGTGCACTTAACCCACTGAGCTACTGCCTGACCACCATGCCAGAGACTTTCATGCCTGAAGTTTAGAGCTCCCAGGTTCAATCTAGGGCACCACCATAAACCAGACTGAGCAATGCTTTGGTTAGAAATATATAGAGCTGGGAGTCGGGCTGTAGCGCAGCGGGTTAAGCGCAGGTGGTGCAAAGCACAAGGACCGGCATAAGGATCCCGGTTCGAGCCCCGGCTCCCCACCTGCAGGGGAGTCGCTTCACAAGCGGTGAAACAGGTCTGCAGGTGTCTATCTTTCTCTCCTCCTCTCTGTCTTTCCCTCCTCTCTTCATTTCTCTCTGTCCTATCCAATAACAACAACAACAATAATAACTACAACAATAAAAAAAACAGCAAGGGCAACAAAAGGGAATAAATAAAATAAAATAAATATTAAAAAAAATTTTTTAAAGAGAAATATATAGAGCTCCACCTCCCCAGACCCCTGCCCCACTAGGGAAAGAGAGAGACAGGCTGGGAGTAGGGATCAACTTGCCAGGGCCCATGTTCAGTGGAGAAGCAATTACAGAAGCCAGACCTTCCACCTTCTGCACCCCACAGCGATCCTGGGCCCATACTCCCAGAGGGATAAAGAACAGGAAAGCTATCAAGGGAGGGTATTGGATATGGAGTTCTTCTGGGGGTGGGAATTCTGTAGAAGTGTATCCCTTTTACCCTACAGTCTTGTCCATATTTCCATTTTTAAATAAAAAATTTAAAAAGAAATAAATAGGAAAATAAATAAGGCTGGGAAAATTGCTCCATTGGGTAGTGTGCCTGCTTTGCCATGTGCAAGATGCTGGTGCAAGTCTGGACTTCACCTCGGGGAGGAGCTTTGGTGCTGTACTGTCTTTCCCTCTGTCTCTACAGCTGAAGAAATCAGCTTGGAGTGGTGAAGCCCCAGCCAAGTTAATAAGAATAAATAAACAAATAAGAGAGAGAGAGAGAGAGGGCAGAAGGTAGGAGGGTGAGGTGATAGCATAATGGAGATGCAAAAGGCTTTCATGCTTGAGGCACCAAAGGTCCCGGGTTCAATCCCCAGCACCACCATAAGCCAGAATTGAGTAGTGTTCCGGTAGTTATTATTTATATTTATTTATTTATTTTCCCTTTTGTTGCCCTTGTTGGTTTTTATTGTTGTGGTTATTGATGTCGTCGTTGTTGGATAGGACAGAGAGAAATGGAGAGAGGAGGGGAAGACAGAGAGGGGGAGAGAAAGACAGACACCTGCAGACCTGCTTCACCGCCTGTGAAGAAACTCCCCTGCAGGTGGAGAGCCCCAGGCTCAAACAGGGATCCTTAGGCAGGTCCTTGCACTTCGCACCACGTGGGCTTAACCCGCTGTGCTACCGCCCAGCTCCCAATAATAATACATTTATAGGAGAGAGAGAAAGAGCAATCACCCCATCTTGGCTGGAGCTTGAAGGAATCATGTTACATGAGATAAGTCAGAAAGAGGCGGATGAATATGGGATGATCTCACAGAGGTTGAAAAACAAGATCAGAAGGGAAAACACTAAGCAGAACTTGGACTGGAGTTGGTGTATTGCACCAAAGTAAAAGACTGGGGTGGGGAGAGGGAGGGTTCAGGTCCTGGATCATGATGGCAGAGGAGGACCTAGTAGGGTTGTATTGTTATGTGGAAAACTGGGAAATGTTATGCATGTACAAACTTCTGTATTTTACTGTCGACTGTAAAACATTAATCCCCCAATAAAGAAATAGAGAGAGAGAGAGAGAGAAAGTTACAATGTGCAAGGACTTGGGTTCAAGCCCCCAGTCCCCACCTGCAAGGGGAAGAAGCTTCAAGAGTTGTGAAGCAGAGTTGCAGATGTCTCTCTGTCTCTCCCCTTTCCTCTCAACTTCTCTCTGTCTCTATTCAATAAATCATAACATAAAAATATATATTAAATGAGAGAGAGAGACACACCTGGCGGGGAAGGGCCTGGACCCTCAGCGAAGCTGCAGTGAGTCCTGGGATTTAGGGTCACCTCTCTAAGCCTCCTTTGCCGCCTCTAACAGGGGTTTAGGAAAATGGGACTCCGGAGAACTTTTGCAGTGACTAGGGGGCCGCCCCCACCCTCCACTCCCGCGGTGGCCCGGGCCCTGGCTACTGTCCCCTCCCTTCGTGCTGGGCTCCTGAGGAGGGGGACGGCGGGTTGGGGGGCCTGGGAGGTTTGCGGGAGCGAGCCGGGCTGCCCGGACCCCCGGCCGGGGAACTCCCGGGGCCTCTGCCGCCCCCCTGTGGCCGCGGGGCGACCTGCGCCCCCCAGCCCGCGGTGACGTCACCGCATTCCCGGGCCGCCCCTCCCGCCTGCAGCCGCAGTGACAGCCCAGCGGGCCTGCGGCGGAGAGGAAGTGCGGGCCGTCCCCGCCAGGCGGCTCGGCTCGGCTCGGCTCGGGCGGCGGGGCACAGAGTCGCGGCCGCGGGGCAGAGCCAGCCGGGAAAATGGCTGATGACTTCGGCTTCTTCTCGTCGTCCGAGAGCGGGGCCCCCGACGCGCCCGAGGAGGACCCGGCGGCCGCCTTCCTGGCCCAGCAGGAGAGCGAGATCGCGGGCATCGAGAACGACGAGGGCTTCGGGGCACCTGCCGGCGGCCAGGGGGGGCCCGCGGGTGAGTCAGCGCCGGGCGGCGGGGCCAGGGCCTGGGCACCCCCCACCCGGGGGGGTTGGGCAGGAGTGTCCGGGGGTCCCCTGGCGGAGGCCCTGCCGGGGGGTGGGGGGTGGGGAGGCTGGGGATCGGGTGGCTCGGCGACTGGAATTCGTCATGGCATTTCGTGCCTAGGCCAGCTCCACCAGGCCTGGCTCTGGATGGCTTAGCTCAGCACCGTCACTTCCCCGCAGTACCCTCACCTCCCGCCAACACCCCCAATCCCCTCAAGCTTCCCCAGCCTAGACCCCCCCCCCCATAAGACTGAAGTCTTTCCCAGAGCTGGAAGAGCATGGGACCCTTGTGTGTGTGGGGGGGGGAGGGCAAGGGACTCCCAAACCTTCCCTGGGGACCATCTGGCCAGCAGAGGCCAGTCCGGGGACTGGACCCTTAGATCTCACGGGCAGGACTGGACCCATTTCAGAGACGGGGACACTGAGGAGCACAGGGTCCCTACCCAGAGAGCTAGTAGGCTATCAGCCTCTTCCCGCACACTCTCAGGCCTGCTTGGGGGGGGGGGGGCAGAGGCCAAAGGGTATCTACTCTATGGGGCAAGTCTGTTCCCACTTCCACCCTGGGATTAAACAAACAAACAAACAAAAATAAGTGTCACCTTCATGAGTGCATAGAGTAGTCCTGATTCCCTGCTAATGGTGATTTCTGGGCCTATTGGGAAAGGTGGCTGCTTAAGCAGATGGATCTTTTAATATTTTCAATTATATATTTATTTGTTTTAATTTAATAATGCAGAGGTAGAGAGGGAATGATACAGGGAAAGAAATCAGGGCACTGCTCAGCTCTGGCTTATGGTGGTGTAGGGCATTGAACTTGGGATGTTGAAGCCTCAGACACGAGTCTTTTTGCATCACCATTGTGCTGTCTCTTCAGCTTCAGTCTTTGAATATTTCTTTTTTTTTAAATATTTATTTTATTTATTTATTCCCTTTTGTTGCCCTTGTTGTTTTATTGTTGTAGTTATTATTGTTGTTGTCGTCGTTGTTGGATAGGACAGAGAGAAATGGAGAGAGGAGGGGAAGACAGAGAGGAGGAGAGAAAGACAGACACCTGCAGACCTGCTTCACCACCTGTGAAGCGACTCCCCTGCAGGTGGGGAGCCAGGGTTCGAACCGGGATCCTTATGTCGGTCCTTGTGCTTTGCGCCACCTGCACTTAACACGCTGCGCTACAGCCCGACTCCCCAGTCTTTGAATATTTCTAAGTAAACTTCCAAAAAGTGAAAGACGCCACAGCACCAAAGCTTCCTTCAATGAGGTGGTGGCTGGGCTTGAACCTGGGCCACTCCAGTGCTAAGCAGCACACTCCAAGTGATGTGGTCCTTCACCAGACATTTATTAAGTAAGCACCTATTGCATGCCCAGCCCCTAGGAACACAAGGGTTCTGTGGTTTGAGCAATTGGAGTCTGTCTGTAGCTCCTTAAGCAGCCAGAGGCCCATAGCCATGAGTGACAGCTCTGGGGCAGGATCCCAAATCTTGCAACTCTGGGCCCCCTGTTCTTTCAAATACCACTGGCAGGCACCTTGGGAGGGGAGTTCTTGGGGGGGTGTCCTTTCTTAGCCCAACCCAGCCAGCTGTGTAGGCAGCATCCCTGGCCCCTCGGTAAGAGCCAGTCCTCATTCCACAGGGCATCCTGCAGGCATGCAAGAATCAGACTGCATGCCTGCATCCTCAGTGGACCACCAGCTCCCCTCTGGCTAGGGAAGAGGGCAAGCTGGGGCCTCTGGGAGCCAGGCAGGTATGGCCTTGCCCTGCGACAGTGGGGTTCCTGGAACGTGCCACTGGATGGGTGGTTCTCTCTGGGGCAGGGGTGGGGCACCGAGGGCCCCAGAGTGACATGGACCTGACACACCCAGGCCTCAGTTCTCAGTTCCCAGTACCTCTGAGTCTTGTCCCTTAGTTGAGTGTCTGGTGCTGGGCTTCCCCAGGGAGAGAGATGTCTGGTCTGAACCTGAATCTGAGCCTCCCTGAACCTCCTGGGGCCAGGCCGCTGCCAGCAGTGGAGTCGCAGACACTGAGTTTCCGTCCACTGGGCCCAGGAGGCTCACAGTGTCACAGCCTGGCTCTGCCCCCGCCTGGCCTGGTCACTGCTCAGCTCCCAGTGAGTCTGCCTCCCCCGCTGGGGCCGCTCAGCTCCCGGGCATCTCCTGGGTCCTGTTCCCAGGGGCATCAGGGACTGGGGGTGGAGGGTGGGGCGGCATGCCCACGGGGTCATCCCCGGGACTCTGTCTCTTGTGCCCCTGTTCTACCGGCCTGGTGACAAACACACTGGTACTTGTGCTTCTGCACGTGGGCCCGTGTGGGTGCTCGGGAAGGCTGGGACTCTGGCCCCAGAGGAATGTTCTCAGGCTTTAGGTCCCTGTCCTCCCCACCTCCACCCCAACGGGGCCACACTGAGCAGGTCAGGGGGAAGTAGGCTGCTGTCACTTCTGTTCTAGAGAGGGCCAGTGTGCAGAATGGAACTTGTCTCCAAGACCCTAGGAACAGGAGCCCCATCTTGACTTGGGGACCAGGCTGTCCAGGAGGGGAAACCCTATCTGAGCAAGTGCAGACTGGATCCCAGACACTGGCAGCAAAGTGACTGTGACTTCTGTCCCTGGAGGATCGAGCCCTGGGATCAGGTGTCTCTCCTGTCCCCTGGCAGGGCAGCACTTCCCCAGCTGGATCTCAGGGCTTGTAAGGCGACACTGGGCCATTTGTATCATCTGTACCATTGAGAGTGGTCTCTGGTGGCTCTCAGACAGGCCTGTGTAGATAACAGTGCCCGGCAAAGGCCACTTCGGCTACCATCAGACAACCCTTTCTGCTCACTCACTCAGTACAGCAGCCTTTGGCAGCTAAGTGACATAGCAGGGACCACAGGAAGTACCCAAGAGGGTGGGGGACTGTACAGTATTCTGGGGGTACCCTAGAGGCCAGACTTTTCATCAGCAGCTAGACAAGAGGGAGGAAAAGCAGGGAAGGCTTCCTGGAGAAGGTGACTTTTGAACTGAGCTTTTGAGGAGCCTTCAGAGAGGGAAGCAGGAAGGAAGCCCATGGGGCATGGGTGGGAGGGCTGTGTCTGGAGAAAGAGGAGGCCAGGATTGCAGGCGTGGGGGAAAAACCAGCAGCAGGAAAACGGGCAGGGCCAGGCTATGTAGCCTCTCAGAACTCAGTGTAGACATTTGACAAGTTCTTTACTGAGTCCCAAGCACAAGTCAAGCACCAGTCTAGGCACTGGGCTCCAGCCTTGTACACAAAAGTGTCCTGTCGTCTCGGAAGAACCTCTCCAGATAATAAGCACATACACGTCGGGGTTTCAGGCTGTGGGAAGGGCTGCAGAGAAATCCTACCAGGTGGGGAATTCAGGTGGCCTACCTGGTAAAAGGAACATGTTAACAAGAGTGAGGACCCAGGTTCAAGCCCCAGGTCCCCACATGGAAGTACCTGCTGGAGGAAGTGGTGAAGCAGTGCTGCAGTCTCTCCCCCTCCCTCCCTCTTTCTCTCTTTAATTTTTTTAAATTATTTTTTGTTTTTATTATTGGATAGAGACAGAGAAATTGAGAGGGAAGGGGGAGACAGAGAGGGGGAAAAATAGAGAGACACCTGCAGCCCTGCTTCACCACTTGTGAAGCTTCCCCCCTGCAGGTGGGGACCAGGGGCTTGAACCCAGGTCATTGTGCACTGTAATGTGTGTGCTTAACCAGGTGTGCCACCGCCTGGCCTCATATTTCTCCTTTTCTCTATCTCCCTCTCCCTTTCCCCCCTCCCTCCCTCTACACATTTCACCCTCTATCTTCCACCCTCTCTCTCTATATATATATTAAAAAAAAAAAAATCCAGGGTGGAATTGTGCAGACACCAAGCCCCAGTGATAACCCTGGTGGCAAAGAAAAGAAAAAAAAATCAATAAAATAAGGGGAAAAAATAGGTCAGCAGCTGGGGAGAGAGCTTAACTGATAGAGCATTCATCTTGCATGCCTCAGATTTCTGCTTCTATGCCTGGCACCGAATGTACCAGAATAATGTTCTGATTCTCCTCTCTTCCTCTCTCTCCCCCTCTCTCCCTCTCACTCTCCCTTTCCCTCTCCCTCTTTATCTCTCTCCCATATGTCATAAAAAAAAAAATTAGGGGTCAGAAGTTGGGTGGTAGCGCAGCGGGTTAAATGCACTTGGCGCAAAGTGCATGGACTGGCATAAGGATCCCGGTTCGAACCCCGGCTCCCCACCTGCAGGGGAGTCGCTTCACAGGCAGTGAAGCAGGTCTGCAGGTGTCTGTCTTTCTCTCCCCCTCTCAGTCTTCCTCTCCTCTTTCCATTTCTCTCTGTCCTATCTAACAATGACGACATCAATAACAACAATAATAACTACAACAACAATGAAAAACAACAAGGGCAACAAAAGGGAAAAAAGTAAATTTTAAAAAATGCCTAGAGGTGTCATTTAAAAAAAAAATAGGGGCCAGGCGGTGGCGCACCTGGTTAAGCGCACATATTACAGTGTGCAAGGATCTGGGTTCAAGCCCCTGGTCCCCATCGTAGGGGGAAAGCTTCATGAGTGGTGAAGCAGGGCTGCAGGTGTCTCTCTCCTGCACATTTTCCCCTCCCCTCACAATTTCTCTCTCTCTCTATTCAAAATAAAAAAATAAATAAGAAAACATTTTAAATTAGTTATTTTTTAATTTTCATCTTTATTTTATTTATTGGAATAGAGACAGCCAGAAATCCAGAAGGAAGGAGGTGATAGAGAGAGAGACAAAAAGAGAGACACACCTGCGATAATGCTTCACCACTTGCAAAGCTTTCCCCCTGCAGGTGGGGACTGGGGGCTTGAACAATTAATTAATTTTTTCTTTTTTAATATTTATTTTATTTATTCCCTTTTGTTGCCCTTGTTGTTTTATTGCTGTAGTAATTGTTGTTATTGATGTTGTTGTTAGATAGGACAGACAGAAATGGAGAGAGGAGGGGAAGACAGAGAGGGGAAGAGAAAGACAGACACCTGCAGACCTGCTTCACTGCCTGTAAAGTGACTCCCCTGCAGGTGGGGAGCAGGGGACTCGAACCGGGATCCTTACGCCAGTCCTTGCGCTTTGCACTGCCTGTGCTTAACCCGCTGCGCTACTGCCTGAATCCCCAATTAATTTTTAAAAAATATTTTTACTTTATTTATTTTTGGATAGAGACAGATATTGAGAGGGAAGAGACAGAGGAGAGAAAGACAGAAATATATACACTCATACATCACTTATGAAGCTTACCCCCTGCAGGTGGGGACCAGGGACTTGAACCTGGGTTCTTGTGCATTGTAGTATATGTGCTTAATCAGGTGTGACACCACCCAATCCTAAATAAATAAATTTATTTTATTTTATTATTTTTATTATTATTTTGCCTCCAGGGTTATTGCTGGGGCTCAGTGCCTGCACTATGAATCCACTGCTCCTGGAGGCCATTTTTTCCCTTTTGTTGCCCTTGTTGTTTATCGTTGTTATTATTATTGTTATTGCTGTTGTTGTTGGATAGGATAAAGAGAAATGGAGAGAGGCGGGAAAGACAGAGAGGGGGAGAGAAAGACAGACACCTGCAGACCTGCTTTACCGCTTGTGAATCGACCCCCCTGCAGGTGGGGAGCCAGAGGCTCAAACAAGGATCCATACACCAGTCCTTGCGCTTGGCGCCATGTGCACTTAACCCGCTGCGCTACCACCCGTGCCCCTCCATTATTATCTCCATTATTATTTTTTAACCAGAGCACTGTTCAGCTCTGGTTTATGGTGGTGTGGGGGCTTGAACCTGGAACTTTGGAGCCTCAGGCATGAGAGTCTCTTTGCATAACCATTATGCTATCTACCCCCACCCCTAAATAAATAAATCTGTTTAAAAATTAGCAGCCTGGTGGTCCGGGAGGTGGCGCAGTGGCTAAGGCACTGGACTCTCAAGCATGAAGACCTAAGTTCAATCCCCAGTGTACATATACCAGAGTGCTGTCTGGTTCTGTCTCTCTCTCCTGTCTTTCTCATAAACAAACAAACAAATAAAATTTTTAAATTATCAGCCTGGAAGGAATCATGGTTTCAGATCTTTGGACTTGCACATGTGGTCCCAAGTTGGATCCCTGGCACTGCATATATGGGAGCAATGCTCTGGCCTCTGCCTCCCCTCCCCTCCCCACCAAAGGATTAATTTGGTCTGTGCCTCTGGAGGTAGCAAGTGGATAAAGCACTGGACTCTGAAATAAGGGGGCTGGGAAGATGGCAAAAGATTCTCCTGCTTGAGGCTCTGAGATCCCAGGTTCAGTCCCCAGCACCACCATCAGCCAGAGCACAGCAGGGCTCTGGTCATATAAACCAACAAATGTCCAACTTTTGCACCCTTCCACACTTGCTCCCAGCCCCTCCCCTGCTCCCCCTCCTGACCTCTGTTTTGTTGTCAGTATTCACAGGTTCAGTTTAGTTTTTATTTGTCCTGCTCACCTGGTCGCTTTATTTCCTTACATTGCCCATACTTGGGGTTGAGGGGTAGGGTGTGAAGTCATTCCATGTTTTTCTGTTTGTTTTTTTTTTTGTTGTTGTTGTTGTTTTGTTTTTCTCTCTCTCTCTGATCGATTTTCCTGGGCAATCAAATTGTACTATTTTCAGCAAATAGTGAAACAAAGCTCATGTCTTTGTGCTGACTACTATTCCATGTGCTGTGGGCCGCTCCCTCTTAGCCAGTCCTCCAGAGACTGATACATTAACTGTCTCCCTCCAGACTCAGCCTCTGTCAGTCTCAGGTCTTGCAAATATTTGCTTTGATTGAAGGAGTGCTCAGCTAAGTGTTTGCTTTGTGAAATGTCAGCTGGGGGCAACTGAGTGAAAGGGGCTGGAAGGAAGGACAGCTGAAGCCAGGGAGATCTTTATTTTATTTTATTTTTGCCTCCAGGGTTATGCTGGGGTTCAAGTGGCTACACTTGGAATCCTCTGCTCCCAATGGCCATTCCCCCCCACCCTTTCCTACCCTATTTTATTTGACAGAACAAAGAGAAATTGAAAGGGGAGGGGAGATAGAGAGGGAGAGAGAAAGAGAGACACTTGTAGACCTGCTTCACTGCCCATTAAGTGTTCCCCTGCAGCTGGGGGGCCCAGGGTTTGAACCCAGGTCCTTGTGCAGGTTCTGTATACGTTCAATTGGGAGTGCTCCTGCCTGGACCCTTTAATTCATTCTTGAGCAAAGATTTATTTATTTATGATAGAGTGGGGAGAGAGAGAACCAGAGCGGTACTTTGGCACATAGGGTAACAGAGATAGAAGTCAGGACTGGGGGGGGGTCATATAGCACAATGGTTATGCAAACAGACTCTCATGCCTGAGGCTCCAAAGTCCCAGGTTCAATCCCCCTCACCAACTACCATAAGAAGCCAGAGCTGAGCAGTGCTCTGGTGTTTATCTGTGTGTGTCTCTCTTTCTGCATCTCTCTCAATAAATAAATAAAAATATTAAAACAATTTGTAAAAAAAAAAAATTTTTTTTTCGCCTCCAGGATTATTGCTGGGCTCAGTGCCCGCACCATGAATCCACTGCTCCTGGAGGCCATTTTTTCCCCCTTTTGTTGCCCTTGGTGTTGTAGCCTTGTTGTGGTTATTATTGTTGTTATTGATGTTGTTCATTGTTGGATAGGACAGAGAGAAATGGAGAGAGGAGGGGAAGACAGAGAGGGGGAGAGAAAGACAGACACCTGCAGACCTGCTTCACCGCTTGTGAAGCAACTCCCCTGCAGATGGGGAGCCGGAGGCTCTAACCGGGATCCTTAATGCGGATCCTTGCACTTTGCGCCATATGTGTTTAACCCGCTGTGCTACCTACTGCCTGACCCCGAGTCCAAGGCTTTATCCACTGCACCACCTCCTGGATTGATCATTCATTCATTCATTCATTCATTCATTCATTCATTCTCCATGTTTCTATTCACCTGTCTATACTTCAAGTGGGTTCTGAGCTGTCCCAGCTCCTGTTCAAGGTCCTGGGGAAACAGTGAAGAGGAGACACAGGTCTGCCCGTCTGGCAGGACAGATGGACAGATCAAAGAATGTGCACAAGGGGCAGGTCTAAGGGTCCCTGTGACAGCAGAAGCCACAGTAATCTGACAGGCCAGAGATGCAGGAGGGGGCCCTGGCTGAGTCAGGGTGCAGGCAGGGGGACCTTTTCCTGGGAGTGGCAGGGGGAGGAAACTAGGCCAGTGGCTGACTGGTGGGGGCTGTGGTTCCGGCTCTGCCAGGTAGGGAGGTGGCCTGGGGCCCAATGGGCAAGGCTCTTCCTCGGCCCTGGCAGAGCCACCTGTGGGCGGGCACAGGCTCCAGACTCACAGGCCTACCAGGGAAACCAATTCCAGGTAGTGAGACTCCTTGTCGGCTAAGGGGTGTGGGGATGGGTGATCGTGTGGCCTCTTGGAGCCTCAGGCATCTGTGAAATGGGCTGACTGGGTGGGCAGCCAAGCCTGTGATAGTGACCATCCAGACAGCCATCGAGGGCTGTGCCCGAGTCATTCCCATGTGGAGGGGCCAGTACATACTTGGGCAGGCCCTGTCACCCTCCCCATGCTGCCAGAAGGTAGGTGTCCCCATCATTGAGTGCCATGGGACAAAGCCAGGTGGGTGCGGGGAGCCACGAGTAACGCTGTCTTCTTGCTCTCTGTCCGGCAGGTTCTGAGGACATGGGGCCCACTGTCAATGGAGACATGTTTCAGGTGAGCAGGGCTCTGTCACGGCTGGGCCTCAGAGGCTGGTGCCAGGTTCCGTCATGGGCAGGAGCGAGACGAGGCTCACTCTGCGCTTCTGGGCTGCTGGGGTGGGTGGGGGAGAGGTGGAAAGAGACCACAGACCAAAGCTTCCTTCAGTGTCGTGGAGGGAGGGCTGAAAACTAGGTCATGCGCATCCACTCAGGCTATTTGCTGACACCAATTTATGGATTTTTAAAAGCTATTTATTCATTTATTTTTTTACCAGAGCACTGGTTAGCTCTGGCTTATGGTGGTGCAGGGGATTGAACCAGGGACTTTGTGCCTCAGGCATGAGAGTCTCTTTGTATAACCATTATGCTATCTACCCCTGCCCCCTAATTTATTGATTTAAAGAAAGAAACTATTTGTTTAGTGACCAGCGAGTTGGTGCAGTGGATAAAGTGTTAGACCCTCAAGTGTGACATCCTGAGTTTGATTCCTGTGCCAGAGCGATGCTCTGATTCTTCCCCCCACCCCATATTTATTTATTTTTTACTGTGGTATTTCTCCCTTTTTTTCTGATTTTTTTTTAAATTGGGGAATTAATGTTTTACATTCAACAGTAAGTACAATAGTTTGTGCATGTATAACATTCCCCAGTTTCCCATATAACAATACAACCCCCACTAGGTCCTCTGAATCCTTCTTGGACCTGTATTCTCCCCACCCACCCACCCCAGAGTTTTTTACTTTGGTGCGATACGCCAATTCCATTTCAGGTTCTACTTCTGTTCTGATCTTGTTTTTCAACTTCTGCCTGAGAGTGAGATCATCCCATATTCATCCTTCTGTTTCTGACTTATTTCACTTAACAAGATTTCTTCAAGCTCCATCCAAGATGGGCTGAAAATGGGGAAATCACCATTTTCAATAGATAAGTAGTATTCTATTGTGTATATATACCACAACTTGCTCAGCCACTCATCTGTTGTTGGACACCTGGGTTGCTTCCAGGTTTTGCCTATTACAAATTGTGCTGCTATGAACACAGGTATATACAAGTCTTTTGGGATGGGTGTGTTGGGTTCCTAAGGATATATTCCCAGGAGAGGAATTGCAGGGTCATAGGGTAGGTCCATTTCTAGCCTTCTGAGAGTTCTCCAGACTGTTCTCCACAGGGGTTGGACCAACTGACATTCCCACCAGCAGTGAAGGAGGGTCCCTTTGACCCCACAGCCTCTCCAGCATTTGTTGCTGCTACCTTTTCTAATGTATGACATTCTCACAGGAGTGAAGTGGTATCTCATTGCAAATATCTCACTTGCAAATTTTTTTTTTTTTTGCCTCCAGAGTTATTGCTGGGCTCAGTGCCTGCACCATGAATTCACTGCACCTGGAGGCCATTTTCCCCCCTTTTGTTGCCCTTGTTGTTGTAGCTTTGCTTTGTTAATTACTGTTGTTGTCGTTCGTTGTTGGATAGGACATAGAGAAATGGGGAAGACAGAGAAGAGGAGAGAAAGATACCTGCAGACCTGCTTCACTGCTTGTGAAGCGACTCCCCTGCAGGTGGGGAGCCGGGGGCTCGGACCGGGATCCTAATGCCAGTCCCTAAAAAAAACACCTACTTGGGAGTCAGGCTGTAGCGTAGCGGGTTAAGCGCAGGTGGCGCAAAGCACAAGGACCGGCATAAGGATCCCGGTTCAAACCCCGGCTCCCCACCTGCAGGGGAGTCGCTTCACAGGCGGTGAAGCAGGTCTGCAAGTGTCTCTCTCTCCTCCTCTCTGTCTTCCCCTCCTCTCTCCATTTCTCTCTGTCCTATCCAACAACAACAACAACAATAATAACTGCAACAATAAAACAACAAGGGCAACAAAAGGGAATAAATAAATAAAATAAATATTAAAAAAAAAACACCTACTTACTCATATATGAAAGAAGAAAACTTCTCTCTGGCACATGCGATGTCTGGGGGTGAACTCAGGACCTCATGCTTGAGAGTCCAGTGCTTTAACCACTGCTTCTTCACTAATTTATATATCTATTTGTTTACTTATCAGTAAGAGAGAGAAAAGGGGGAGGGAGTTAGAGAGAGAGTGGACCAGAGCATCAGTCAGGAACATAAAATGCCAGGAATCAAGCTTGGAACCTCATGTACAAAAGTGTGGTGTTCTAGCTACTGCTCCAACTCCAGGATCATAATTCATTATCGTCTTTTGTTTAAAGATGTCTTTTTGTTTTGTTTTCTAAATTCATCCTTTTTGTGGGCACTGTCTTTTTAAATATTTATTTTCTTTTTGTTGCCCTTGTTTTTTTTAAAATTGTTGTTGTAGTTATTATTGTTGTTGATGTCGTTGTTGTTGGATAGGACAGAGAGAAATGGAGAGAGGAGGGGAAGACAGAGAGGGGGAGAGAAAGATAGACCTGCTGTAGACCTGCTTCACCACCTGTGAAGCAACTACCCTGCAGGTGGGGAGCCGGGGGCTCGAACTGGGTTCCTTTCCCTGATCCTTGTGCTTTGTGCCACGTGTGCTTAACACGCTGCGTTACCACCCGACTCCCTACTTTTCAATTTTTTTTTTTATTTAAGAAAGGATTAATGAACAAAAACATAAGGTAGGAGGGGTACAACTCCACACAATTCCCACCACCCAATCTCCATATCCCATCCCCTCCCCTGATAGCTTTCCCATTCTCTAGCCCTCTGGGAGCATGGACCCAGGGTCGTTGAGGGTTGCAGAAGGTAGAAGGTCTGGCTTCTGTAATTGCTTCCCCGCTGAACATGGGTGTTGACTGGTCGGTCCATACTCCCAGTCTGCCTCTCTCTTTCCCTAGTAAGGTGTGTCTCTGGGGAAGCTGAGCTCCAGGACACATTGGTGGGGTCTTCAATCCAGGGAAGCCTGGCCAGCATCCTGGTGGCAGCTGGAACCTGGTGATTGAAAAGAGAGTTAACATACGAAGCCAAACAATTTGTTGAGCATCAATTTTTTAAAAAATATTTATTTTCCCTTTTGTTGCCCTTGTTGTTTTTTATTGTTGTAGTTATTATTGTTGTGGTTATTGATGTCGTCATTGTTGGATAGGACAGAGAGAAATGGAGAGAGGAGGGGAAGACAGAGAGGAGGGAGAGAAAGACAGACACCTGCAGACCTGCTTCACCGCTTGTGAAGTGACTCCCCTGCAGGTGGGGAGCCAGAGACTGCAACTGGGATCCTTACACCGGTCCTTGTGCTTTGCGCCACGTGCGCTTAACCTGCTGCACCACCGCCCGACCCCCCCCACTTTTTAATTTTTAAAAATTCTCTCCCGAGTAATGCATGCTTATTGCAGGCCCGCACCAGAGAATGATTTACATTGGTAATTAAATCTCACCTGATTCCTCTGGCTCACTCCCGACTGGATGCGTGTCTTGTCCATGCACTTGTGTCTCTCCTCCAGATACAGATACAAAGCTGCTTGATGGATCGACTTGCCTGTCCCCTGCAGGGGGGTCGCTTCACAAGCGGTGAAGCAGGTCTGCAGGTGTCTTTCTCTCCCCCTCTCTTTCTTCCCCTCCTCTCTCCATTTCTCTCTGTCCTATCCAGCAATAATAACAGTAACAACCACAACAATGGGTGGGGGTAGATAGCATAATGGTTATTGAGACTCTCATGCCTGAGGCTCCAAAGTCCCAGGTTCAATCCACTACATCATCATAAACCAGAGCTGAGCAGTGCTCTGGTAAAAAACAAAACCAATAACAAAGATGGCAACAAAATTGAAAAAATGACCTTTAGGAAGGAGAAACAGATTCATAGTGCAGGCACTGAGCCCTAGTGGGAAATTTTTTTTCTGTAGTAATTATGCATATACACAGACCAAAAGAACAGTTAATAAATATATGTATTTATTATTTAAAATATTTTATTTATTTATTTTTACCAGAGCTCAGCTCTGGCTTACAGTGGTGCAGGGGTTGAACCTAGGACCATTGGTAGCTCAGGTATGAAAGGGGTTTTTGGCTTTTTTTTTGCATAACCATCATATGTCTCCCCAGCCCATAGAGATTTATTTTACTAGAGAACTGCTCAGTGCTGGCTTATGGTGGTGCTGGAGATTGAACCTGGATCTCAGAGCCGCAGGCATGAACACTGCTTGCAGGACTGAGGAGACAACATAGTGATTATGCAAAAAAAGACTGCCCTTCATGCCTGAGGTTCTGAGATCCTAGGTCCAACCCCCAGCACCACTGTAAGCAGTGCTCTGGTTATAAATAAATAAATAAATAAATAAATAAATAAATAAATAATAATGTAAAGACAGTTTCTCTCTGGGCCTCAGACTGGGGCTAGTGAGATAGCTTGTCTGGTAGGAGGTCTGCACTGCCAAGTTTAGGGTCAAGGTTCTAGCCCCCAGTACACCATATGGGAGCATCATGGCACTGGGGGAGGTTCCAGTGCTACAGTTCCTCTCTCTCTCTCTCTCTCTCTCTCTCTCTTTCTCTCTCTCTCTCTCTCCCCCCCGTCTTTCTCCTTTCTTCCTCAGAGGGAGAAAAATTTGACAAGAGAGGAGAGCGAGATGAGACTTCAGGCGGTGCTCCCAGCTCCCTACAGAGGCCATGGTCCCTTCCCTCTGCAGGAGCCAGGCTCTAGGGTGGGGCACACGCTTCACAGTGCAGCTCCGACTGTGGGGGCTGCAGCCTCAGGGCTCCCTGGGCCCCATCCTGAGGAGGAGCTGGCTGGCATCTCCCAGGGTGTAGACAATTCCCTCTTATATAAGCGGGATGGGCGGCTACCTTCCACAGGGAAACTGGCCAGGTGCCACTTCTGGAAAATTACTCAACCCTCAGCAAGCAGACGTTTTGTGCCTCCTGGGGCCTGAGCTTGCCAGCTCTGCAGTGTCCTCTTCCTCCTGGGACAGAACCAGAGAGACTCACCCCCCACCACCACTTCCCACCCCCCAGCCACAATCTCTTTGCTGGCCCCTATAAAACAGAAAACCTGTATTTCCCCCTTAGCCTTCAAGCACCTTGGCTGAGACACCCCCCCCCCACCCCTGCAATAAAAGGCAGATTGCCCACAGCGACCCTGGGTCCATGCTCCCAAAGGGATAGAGAATGGGAAAGCTATTGGGGAGGGGATGGGATATGGAGATTGGGTGGCAGGAATTGTGTGGAGTTGTATCCCTCCAGCCTATGATTTTGTTAATATCTCCTTTCTTAAATAAATAAATAAATAAATAAATAGGCAGATTGACAGAGAAAAACAAAACTTGTTTAAATGAGACGTAACTGGGAGAAGTGGTTCAGTGGCCGAGCACAGGACTTGCGTGTCCTCTGCTCAGTGCTGGAGTGAAGTTGATTTTGTGTCTGGTTTCCTTTCTGTGCTCACAGTCAGGGCTTCATTGCTCTCAGCTGACTTTTTTTTTTTTTAAAGTATTTTATTTATCTATTTATTTTTGCTTCTAGGGTTACCGCTGGGGCTTGGTGCCTGCACTGCAAATCCACTGCTCGTGGAGGCCACTTTTCCCATTTTGTTGCCCTTGTAGTTTTTATTGTTGTCACAGCTGTTGTTGTTGGATAGGACCGGGAGAAATCAAGAGAGGATGGGAACACAGAAAGGGGGAAAGATAGACACCTGCAGACCTGCTTCACCACTTGTGAACAGAACCCCTGCAGGTGGGGAGCTGGAGGCTAGAACCAGGATACTTACGCTGGCCCTTGCGCTTTGGGCCATGTGCACTTAACCCACCCCGCTAACGCCCAGCCCCCCTCAGCTGACTGTTTCAACTAGGCAGAGAGAAGTGGAGAGACAGAGGGAGAGGGGCAAGACACCACAGCACTGAAGCTTCTTCCCCCATTGCAGTGGGGGCTGGGCTTGAACCTGGGGCATTGTTCACCTGTGCTGCCCTGCTATCTCTCTAGTTACTGTGTCCATGCAGCTTATGAGTAATTTTATGACGGCAGGTGAGCCCTGCCATGTGTGTGGCTCAGGTTCGAGCCCAGCCCCCACTGCACTGGAGACCCTTTCAGGGGGGCTGGGCGGTGATGCACCTGGGTAAGTGCACAAAGTACTAAGCGAAAGGACCTGCACAAAGATCTGGGTTCGAGCCCCTGGCTCCCTACCTGCAGGCGGAAACTTTACAAGTGGCGGAGCAGGTCTGCAGGTATTCCTCTGCTGCTCTCCTCTGTCTCCCTCGCCTCTCTCAATTTCTCTCTGTCCTATCCAATAAATGGAAGAAATGGCTGCCAGGAGCAGTGGATTCATTGTGCTGAGCCCCAGTGATAACCTTGGCGGCAGAGAGAGAGAGAGAAGTTGTCCTTCTCCCCGGCCCCACCTCTCTCCCTCCATCTTTCCTTATCTTGCTATTTTGTTGTTCTTGTTGCTGGGAGCTTCACTGCTTTGGGCAGCTTTATGTTTCAGATAGAGACAGAGACCCAGAGAGAAGACATCCCAGCACCAAAGCTTTCTCCATGTGGTGGAGGTGGGAGCCCCCTCAGCACTGCTCCTGCACCCACAGAGCCCTCCCTGCATCCTTGGTTTTCTCATGTGGTGCCAGGGATAGAGCCCAGGACCCTGGGAACAATGAGCAAATGTTTGCCATGCCCTGTGGGGACAAAGACAGGACTCTGAACATACCCCGACACACACACACACACACACACACACACACACACACACACACACTCAGATTCCTTGCCACCCAGGCTGGGGATAAGCCTTTTTTTGGAACAGTTCCTGAATGAAAATTATTCTCAACCATGAAAGGAAAGGTAAAGCAAAACTTCCTAAGCCTGCTACTTGTTTACACAGAAGCAACCGAAAATAACCCTCATGCCAGAGAGACTTTATTTATTTTTAAGATTAGCGGTGCACCCTGCCCCAAGATTGGACGCTTTCTCCCTCCCTCTCCTGCCCTCAGGGTCTGAGGAACCTGGGCTTCCTCTCCAGCCTCAGAGGACTCTCAGGCTGCTCAGAATAACCCCAGGAGTGTGTGCTGGCAAATCCATCCTGTGGGTTCAAGAAGGGGTCCTCCAATTTTCTTTCTTTCTTTTTTTGGTGATACGAGGGGAGGAAATAGGGCCTCCAGCACTTGTGACGCCATTGCTATGTAGCCTCCCTAGGTCCCTTTTTCACTCCTTTCTGAAAAAATGTATTAGAAGATGAGAGACAGATATTGAAAGAGAGAGAAGGGGAGGCAGCCTTGCTTTACTACTCATGAAGCACCCGTATCACACACGCATTCCTCTTTGGAGACTCAGAACTCAAACGTGAGTGCTTGCCCATAGTGATGTGTGCACTCTACTGGGTGAGCCGCCTGCTAGGCTCCTTTTTTTATTCTATTTTTTTTATTATATTTATTTTATTTATTCATTCCCTTTTGTTGCCCTTGTTGTTTTATTGTTGTAGTTATTATTGTTGTTGTTGGATAGGACAGAGAGAAATGGAGAGAGGAGGGGAAGACAGAGAGGAGGAGAGAAAGATAGACACCTGCAGACCTGCTTCACCGCCTGTGAAGCGACTCCCCTGCAGGTGGGGAGCCGGGGTTTGAACCGGTATCCTTATGCCGGTCCTTGTGCTTTGCGCCACCTGCGCTTAACCCGCTGCGCTACAGCCCGACTCCCTTTTTATTCTATTTTTAGAGACAGAGGAGGTCTCCCACACACACACACACACACACAGAGAAACAGAGAGGACACAGACAGCATAGCTACACACTCCCTCCATCATACATACAGCACTCTCATTAAGAAACAGATCTTTGAGGGGGCTGGGGACACAGCATAATGGTTCTCCAAAAAGACTCACACCTGAGGCTCCAAAGTCCCAGCCAGGTTCAATCCCCAGCCTCACCATAAGCCAGAACTGAGCAGTGCTTTGGTCTCTGTCTCTCTCATTAAAATAAAATAAACAGGGAGCCAGCCAGTAGCGCACTGGGTTAATCGCACGTGATGCAAAGCGCAAGGACTGGCATAAGGATTCTGGTTCGAGTCCCTCCCCACCTGCAGGGGAGTCGCTTCACAAGTGGTGAAGCGGGTCTGCAGGTGTTTCTCTTTTTCTCCCCCTCCCTGTCTTCCCCTCCTCTCTCCATTTCTCTCTGTCCTAGCTAACAATGATGAGATTGATAACAATAATAACTACAACAACAATAAAAAACAAGAGCAACAAAAAAAAGGAAAATAAATAAATTAAAATTAAATTAAGTATTAGAAAGAAAGGAACAGATCTTTGCTCCAGAATTGCCTGGGCCAGAGTAATGCTCTGTTTTTTGTTTTTTGTTTTTCCCTCTCTCCCTCACTTTCATTACCAAATAAATGAATTAAGCAAAATAAAATAGATGGTAAAATATGTAAAGTAAGGGGTCCACGGAGCTGTCGGTTAAGTGCTTGTATTGCCATGCACCAGGACTAGGGTTTGAGGCCCCTCACCCCACCTGCAGGGGGACGCTTCATGATGAGTGAAGTAGGTCTGCAGGTGTCTTTCTTTCTCCCTCTCTATCTTCCCACCCTCTCAATGTCTCTCTGTCTTATCAACTATAATAGAAAGGAGGGTGGGGTGGGAAATGGCCGTCAGGAGCAGTAGATTTGCAGTGCCAGCACCAAACCCACCAATAACGCTGGTGGTAAAATAAATAAATAAGTAAGTAATTTGTATACACACACAACTTAAAAAAAAAAAAAAGGAAAGAGTAAAATGTCAGGATGTGGCTGCTCCCAGGAGGAGTGAGTGATCATAGCCTTGGGTTAGTCTGTATCAGCTTCATGAAGCCCGGAGACTCTGTCTCAGTTTGACTGGAGAAAAGTGCCGGGCTTGCGTCTCAGGAGAGAGACCAGGAACTCATGGCGGAGTGGTAATACAATCTTTATTCATGCGGGAGCCCCAGAGTCAGGTGTGAGTGCAACAGGTTAAGCCACGTGGAGCCAAACCACAATGGCCGGCAACCGCCTCCCTGTCTGCATGCCTGCCCTCCTCCAGGTGGGGACACGGAAAGAGAGAAGAGAGAGAAACCAGAAACAGAAGTGACTTTTATAGGATAAAACCGGAAGTGGCAAGTTGGAAACGGAAATGGCTAGGAAAAGGGGGTGGAGAAAGGAAAAAGGCACGCTGGGAACTTCCTTAGCAACTATTGTGAGGGTTTTAACTGGTGGGATTAATGTTACCCTGCAGGCAGGGCGGGTCTCGAGGTAGAAAGAAGATAGACCAAAGGAATGGCTGGGGAACCTTTCAGGCAAAACACTGATTATGTGAATAGGCCATAGTGTCAGCAATGGAGGATGGGGCAGGGGGGCTGCCCAACACAGCCTTGGGTTAGTCTGTGTCAGTTTCCTGAAGCCCAGAGACTCTTGTCTCAGTTTGACTGGAGAAAAGAAGGGCCACGGGCCAGGCGGTGGTGCACCTGGTTACGCACACATATCACAGTGCTCCAGGACCCAGGCTCAAGCTCCTGGTCCCCACCTGCAGGGGGAAAGCTTTCATGAGTGGTGGAGCAGGGCTGCAGGTGTCTCTCTTTCTCCCTCCCTATCTCCCCCTCTCTTCTCAACGTCTCTATCCAATAATAAAAATAGATAAATAAAAACATTGAAAAGAAGGGCCACAAAGTAACAAGAACCAAACAAACAAACAAAAACACTTTCTTTCTTTCCCAAACAGCAGTGCAATTGTCAGCAGATGGAACCTTCTTAAGGATCGGGTGGGGTCCTGGGAGCCTGGACAGGGTGCGGCTGAACCAAGCAGCCCTGGCCAGCTTTGCTTCCCAGACTAGGGCCCCGGAGAGACTGAACCAAACACCCTGTGCACGCAGGAAAGCAGGGTGAGGGAGGCACCCTGGCTGCCTCATCCGAGGGTGGGCCGCCCCAGCCACCTGGGCCCCCGTCCAGCTGGAGACCAGCCTGCTGTGCCTTCTGCATCCTCCTGCACCCCAGCTGCCCACACCCTTTGGGTATGCACTGTGCCAGCACCCTGTGGGGACTGCCTTCAGAGGTTGTTAGCCAAGACAGAGGCGTCTCTCCTGGAAAGGGGATACACCAGAACATGACCTTGGACACTGCATTTATAGCAGCTTTTTTTTTTTTTTTTTCCGACAAAGACTATAATCCCAGAGCTTCCCCTGGTTTTGTGACATTCCCATGTGGTGCTGGGGCAAAGTACATGCCCCACCCAGTGAGTTCTCTACCAGCCTATGGCGATTTTTTTTTTTTTAACCTTCAGAGTTATTGCTGAGGCTTGGTGCCTGCACTATGAATCCACCACTCCTGGTGGCCATTTTCCCCCTCTTTTCTCTCTTTTATTTTTATTTGACAGGACAGATAGAAATTGAGAGAAGAGGGGGTGGTAGAGAGAGAAAGACACCCGCAGACCTGCTTCACTGCTTGTGAAATGTCCCCCTTTAAGGTGGGGAGTGGGGGCTTGAACCCGGATCCTTATGCAAGGTGATATGTGAGCTTAACCGGGTGTGCCACCAGCTGGCCTCTGACAATTCTTTTTAAACTTTAAAAAAAAAATGTATTTATCTTCCCTTTTGTTGCCCTTTTTTTAAAATTGTTGTAGTTTTTATTGTTGTTACTGATGTTGTCGTTGGCTAGGACAGAGAGCAATGGAGAGAGGAGGGGAAGACAAGAGAGGGGGAGTGAAAGATAGACACCTGCAGATCTGCTTCACCGCCTGTGAAGCAACTCCCCTGCAGGTGGGGAGCCAGGGGCTCTAACCAGGATCCTTAAGCTGGTCCCTGCGCTTTGCGCCACATGCGCTTAACCCACTGCACTACTGCCCAACTCCTGGCAATTTTTTAAAAAAGATTTATTCTATATGAGATACACATAGAACCTTGTGTGAGGGGGAGAAACCAGTGCTCCATTCTGGTACACATTGCACCAGCCTGATCCAGCAGGGAGACCCAGGAGGAGGGGAAGAGCATGGAGGAAGGTGGGCAGATGCTGCCTAGGGCCTGGGCAAGGGCTGGGGCTGAGCTGGCAATTCAGGGGCTGGACCAGATTCCATCCCAGGGAGGCCAAGGCCAGGCACAGTGTGGGCCCGTGCAGACAGGAATGTGCAGGGCAGCAACACTGAGGAAAGCCAGGGGGCGTGGCCGGGGTCTGCTGGAACAGAAGAGGTTTCTGGGTTTTGGAGACTGGCTGGGAGTCACATTTTTTGCTGGGCTGATTCCTCACCCACAGAGTCTCTCCTGGCAGCCGGAGCCTCCAGTCCTGGCTGTGCCACTGCCTTCCAGCTCCCACCTCAGCTCCCTTCTGCCCCAAATGGAATGAATAGTAATCTTAATTCCAACACTCTTAGAAATGGCACACAGCTTCTCTCTCTCTTTCATTATCACTAGGATTTCACTTCAACTTTTTTTTTTTCTTTTTAGGTAGAGACTGAGAGGCAGAGAGAGAGAGAGAGACCGAGACCACAGCATCAAAACTTCCTTCAGTGTGGAGAATCTGGGCTTGGCAAAGCGGTGCACTATCCAAGTGAGCTATTCTGCTCCAAGTGAACTATTCTGCTGCCCTGAAGTTGTCTACTTGGGAAATATTTATTTTTTTTATTAAAGTTTTCTTTTGCCTCCTGGGTTATTGTTGGGGCTCAGTGCCTGCACCACAAATCCACTTCTCCTGGAGGCTATGTTTTTCCCCTTTTGTTGCCCTTGTTGTTTTATTGTTGTGGTTATTGTTACTGATGTCATTGTTGTTGGATAGGACAGAGAGAAATGGAGAGGAGAGGGGAAGACAGAGAGGAGAGAAAGACAGACACCTGCAGACCTGCTTCACCGCTTGTGAAGCAAGCCTCCTGTAGGTGGGGAGCCGTGGGCTCGAACCGGGATCCTTACACCAGTCTTTGCACTTTGCACCACGTGTGCTCAACCCACTGCACTACTGCCCGACTACCGGGAAATATTTATTTCTTACACATGAGACAGAGAAGTTCACATGAGGGCAGGGGTAGATAGCATAATGGTTATGCAACAGACTCTCATGCCTATGGCTCTGAGGTCCCAGATTCAACCTCTGTACCACAATTAGCCAGAGTTGAGCAGGGCTCTAGTAAAAAAAAAAGTTGTGACCTGGGAGGCAGCACCGTGGGTGTGATGTTAGGCTCTCAAACATGAACTCCTGCATTCCATCCCCAGCCAGAGTACTGCTCTGGCATCTCTCTCCCCCTCTTCTCTCTCTCTCTCTCTCTCTCTTCTCTAATATAGACTACTTGTTGTCATTGGGACCTCGCCACACTGGGCTGACTTTTTCTGATAAAGAGAGGGCTGGAATACTACTCTGCGAACACGGAGAATAGTGTGTTCTTTGGGACAAAATGGTTGGAGGTGATTCTGCATAGTGAGATAAGAGATGAAAGACAACTACGAGATGGTTTCACCCATCTGTGGAATCTAGAGAACTAATACATAAACTTACAAAAACAAACAACACACACACACACAGCCAAGTTAGCTTGCGAGAACTCTGGTAGTATCTTTGGGAGGTAGGAGGGTGGGGGCACAGAGTTTTGGTGGTTAGTATAGTGTGGAACTGTATACACATACACCCTGTAATTGTACAATCTTGGTTTTTTTGGTTTTTTTTTGGTTTTGTTTTAATACCAGAGCACTGCTTAGCTCTGGCTTATGGTGGTGCGGGGGATTGAATTTGGGACTTTGGAGCCTCAGGCATGAGAGTCTGTGTAACGATTATGCTATCTACCCCTGCCTTAATCTTAGTCTTGTAAACTACTAAATACTACTAAAAGTATAACCACAAATAAATTATATATATATGAAGAGAGAGAGAGAGAGAGAGAGAAATGGGGGGGTGTTGTTTTTGCCGGGCTGGCTTCACGGGCGGGTAACAGACGACCCAGGACTCATGGCTGGGTTGTAGGCAGTTTCTCTTTATTCATGCAGGACACAGCGCAATCTATACCAAGCTAAGCTAAACTAACTACTACAAACAATCTTGTCCTTATAAATATACTAGCCCAGTAGGGTGGGAACAGGATGCGAAGCAGAGAGGATGGAGAGAAAAGTGACTGGTGAAAATCAGGGTATGACAAGGAGAGGGGGCGGAGCAGGCAAGAATTCTACCACTGAACCACCAATGCCCTGGAGGGAGGGTGGTGCTTGTTAATAGTGGTTATGTAAATAGAATACAGTGGTTATGTAAATAGAATGCAGTGCTAAGCAGGGGGGATTTAAACTAATGAAACAGAAGGGGTTTTTAGAAGCAGAATTAGAAGCATACCAACAGGGGGGGAATACCGCCACACTGAAGCTCTCCCAAGTACTGTGATGCTCCCATGTGGTGTACATGGGGCTCTAATCTGGGTGGTACTCATGGCAAAGCAGGTCCTAAAATGAACCATTGGGGGGGTGCTGGGGAGACAGCATAAAGGACCTTGAGATCCTGTTTGGAGGTTCTAGCAGGGGAGCGCAGCTACTCATATACCTTTGGTATGGCTCTATTCGGGGAAGGCCGTCCTCTTCGGCCCTTCAGGAGGGACGCACATGGAGCGGTGAGAGAGGAAGGGGACACCCGCCTAGCCAGCCAGATCAGCCGAATCAACCCTGGTGATCAATGGGGTGACAGATGTCACAGCCAGATCACCCTCACATCCGAGACAGCATACAGGTTATGTAAAAGCCTTTCAAACCTGAGGCTCTGAGGTCCCAGGTTCAATCCCCAGCACCACCATAAGCCAGAGCTGAGCAGTGTTCTGGTAAAAAAAGAAAAAATCTGTAGGGGGAAGTCGGGCGGTAGCGCAATGGGTTAAGCGCACGTGGTGCAAAGTGCAAGGACCAGCGTGAGGAACCCGGTTCGAGCCCCCGACTCCCTACCTACAGGGGAGTCACTTCACAAGCGGTGAAGTAGGTCTGAAGGTGTCTGTCTTTCTTTCCCCCTCCTCTCTCGATTTCTCTGTTCTATCCAACAACGACATCAATAACTACAACGACAATAAAAAAACAAGGGCAACATAAGGATAAGTAAGTAAATATTTTTTAAAAAGCTGTAGGGGGGAGTTGGGCGGTAGCGCAGCGGGTTAAGCGCATGTGGCATGAAGCACAAGGACTAGAGTAAGGATCCCAGTTGGAGCCCCAGGCTCCCGTCGCTTCACAGGTGTTGAAGCAGGTCTACAGGTGTCTTTCTCTCCCCGTCTTCCCCTCCTCTCTTGATTTCTCTCTGTCCTATCCAACAATGACGACATCAATAACAACAATAACTACAACAATAAGAAAACAACAAGGGCAACAAAAGGGAAAATAAATATTAAAAAATTTTAAATTTTTTTTTAAAAAACCTGTAGGGGCCGAGTGGTGGCATTTTTGGTACAGTACATGTTACAAATGCTTCAGGACACAGGTTCAAGACCTGGTCCCCATCTGCAGAGGAAAAGCTTCATGAGCAGTGCAGCAGTACTGCGGGTGTTTCCTTCCCTCTCGATTTCCGGCTCTATCAAATAAACAAATAAATAGGGGCCGGGGGGTGGCACACCTAGTGGAGCGCACGTTACAATGCTCAAGGACCCAGGTTCCTAGGTTTGAACCCCTGGTCCCCACCAGCAGAGGGAAAGCTTTGCAAGTGGTGAAGCAGGGCTGCAGGTATCTCTGTTTCTCTCCTCTACATCCCCCTACTATCTCAATTTCTGACTGTCTCTATCCAATAAATAAATAAATGGCTTGGGTGGGGGTATAGCATAATGGCTATGCAGAGACTTTCATGCCTGAGGCTCTCAAGTCCCAGGTTCAGTCCCCCACACCGCCATAAGCCAGAGCTGAGCTGTACTCTGGTAAATAAATAAATGGCTCTAATCCAACGTTATACAAACTGTTTTGGCGTGGGTGCTATCATTCATGTAATCCAGGGGCCAGGGTGGCACAGTGGTGAGTGCAGTGGGCGTGTCTGTGTGCAGGAGGCCAACGGTCCAGCCGACGGGTACGCAGCTATTGCGCAGGCAGACAGACTGACACAGGAGCCAGAGAGCATCCGTAAGTGGCGAGAGGAGCAAAAGAAGCGGCTGCAGGAGCTGGGTGAGTGTGGCTTGTCTGGGGACAAGGACAGGTGCCCAGGTGGGGCGAGGGCCCTGCACTGCCTCTGGGCTGGAGCTGGGGGGCGGGGCTGCTGGCTGCCCAAGAGCTGTCACTCATCCTTGTGTGTGTGTGACAGATGCCGCCTCCAAGGTGACGGAGCAGGAGTGGCGGGAGAAGGCCAAGAAGGACCTGGAGGAGTGGAACCAGCGCCAGAGTGAGCAGGTGGAGAAGAACAAGATTAACAACCGGTGAGTGGGACAGTGAGGGGATAGGAGGGGTCTGGGGCTGTCGGCGAGATGGGTGGCTGGTGGTGGGAACACAGGATGGGGTGGTGCTCCCCATGTCCCTGAAGTTTGGTGCTGGCCCCTAGTCAGAGCAGGCGTGGGTAGAGTGACACTGCCTCCAGGCAGCACGGTTAAGGATGGAAGTCAGAGGCTTGGATCAAGGGTGGACGACAGGCTCAGTGTGCTCAAGGCTCCCGGCCTGCAGCCCAGCTCCTTCCTCCTCGAATCGCCCCTCCTGGGGCTGGGGAGTGTGGTGTGCTTGTGGGGGGGTGGTGATGCCCTGGCAGCTCCAGGCTTCTGCTTTCTCCCTTAGAGCCTCAGTGAACAGGGCATCTCGCTTCCAATAGCTTACTTAAAGCTGCTCCTAACCTGGTCCTGTTGTCACGTAGCTGTCCCAGGCACCAAGTCAGTGCCAGGGGAAAGGACTCAGCCTGCCCATAGGTCCACAGGTTGTGCCTGAGGGCAGGGAACGGTCAGTCTCATCCAAACCACTAGGACTGAAGTAGGGGCAGCCTAATCCCCCAAAGGATAATCAGGGAGGCCTTCCTGAAAGAAGGGGCACAGCTGCTGGGCAGAAGGGAGGCAGCGGCTGCTCACTGGACACCTTGGTAGAAATGACCTTAGACTAGACATGTCAGTGAAGCTGTGCCCTTAAGGGGCAAAGCCAGTCAGGAAGAACCACACCCCCGTTCTGGGAGAAGGGAACTGCTGGGGGGAGGGGGGTCCAGCATGTGAAACTGGGGGTGGGCTGGCAGGGGCTGCATTAGACTCTTGGGGACCAGGAGTCCCCAGGGCAGGTGGGCAGGGTGTGGGGAGCCGTGGAGGGTGTGTGAGGAGGAAGACCATCAAACCACCCCAGGGTGGGGTAGAAGCGCCTTTCTCTCTCTGGGCTGTGGAACCTTCCAGAACTGTGCTTCCTAACACCTCTCTGGGAGGCACTAACACCGTTTCTCTTTCTCTTTAACCACTTACCTGTCTGTCTGCCTACCCTGTCCCCCCACCATCCCTGCAAGGATCGCTGACAAGGCCTTCTACCAGCAGCCGGACGCTGACGTCATTGGCTATGTGTATGTGTGACCCCACCCCCCGTGGGGCTGGGGGGACACGCCGAGGTGGCCACGGGCTTCCCTGCCTGCTACCCGAGCCTAAACAAGTGTCTGAGCATGAGGGTGGCTGTGGGGTGATCGGAGCCCCAGGAAGGTGCAGGCTGTTTAATGAGCATCTACTCTGGCAGAGAGCAGCAGAGACTGTCCCCAGAGGGAGGGGTGGGTGGCAGAGCACACCAACCCCGGTGGGGTGAGTGAGGGGTCTCTATGCCATGGAAAGCACTGATTGCAGAAGGCAGGAAGTAAAAGTCATCCCCTGTCCCCCAAGCACTCTGCTCCTCCTCAAAGACTGGGTCCAGGATGGACCCCCCCCCCACCTCAGCCCAGGCTAGGGCTCGAACCTGGGACCTCACACCTGCCAATCCTGAGCTCTCTAGCCACTTTACTTACTGTGATGCTTCTCCTGCGCTCCTTAGTCTGGGGCTGCTGTAACTGTCAGCCTGAACCCACAGAGAAGCCCGTCTTCATCCTAAGCTGCTTGACCCAAAGCAGAGGCTCCCAGAGGTGCCTCTCAGTCCCCAGAGACCCCAGTCCCTCCTGGCCCAGGCTCCTGGGCTCGCTTTGAAAATGCTGTGGCTCAGCGCTCCACCCCACCTGGTCTTGTCTGGAGAGCACCCGGTGTTCTCTGAGGCACTTCACCCAGTCAGTCACTCAAGGTCAAGTTCTGGCGAATGCTGAAAAGAGCTCAACCACTGTATTCATTGCTCCAAGGGCCCTTCTGGGTCAGGAGCCCCAGGCTGGGAAGTCCTGAAGGAGCAGTGATGGGCAGGGAAGGCCTTTCTTTATTTTGATGAGTGCGACCAGAGTGCCACTCAGCTCTGTCTTATGGCAGTGCCAGAGACTGAACCTGGGGCCTCAGGCATGCAGGTCCTATGCTCTCCTGCTGAGCTCTCTCTAGGTCAGTCTGCAGAGGTGAGGCACACATTCAACAAGAATGGCAATGATGCAGTGACCCAGGAGTTTGGGGCAAGAGTTTTCCAGAAGATGGAGACAGTATGTGCAAAGGTCCTGGGGCAGGACCGAGCCAGGCTCCCTCTGGCGCCAGGGCTGTGCCTGGAGGCCTGAGGTCAGAGGGCATGAGGCTGGGGGTTGGCCGCTGGACAAAGATCCCCAGGGCAACCTTGCTCAGTGGAAATCAGAAAACCACTGAGTCGAGGGGCAGCGGTAACACGTCCCATCTCCACCCACAGGGCCTCTGAGGAGGCTTTCGTGAAGGAGTCCGAGGAGACCCCAGGCACGGAGTGGGAGAAGGTGGCCCAGCTGTGCGACTTCAACCCCAAGAGCAGCAAGCAGTGCAAGGACGTGTCGCGCCTGCGCTCGGTGCTCATGTCCCTGAAGCAGACGCCACTGTCCCGCTAGGTGGCCGCCACAAGGGAGGCCACAGAGCAGGACCCTAGCGGAGTAGAAGCTGCACTTGGGGCGGGGTTGGGGGCAGCCTTTAGCTGGGGCCAGGCAGCCAGCCTGCTCCTGCTGGCCTCCAGGGTCTGCGGAGGGGAGCCCTCGCTCCTGTCACCCTTCCTTCCCCCAGGCCTGGCCCCCCACACTCCTCTTGGCCCACAAAGTTGTGACTGTCCTCCCTGATATATTGTTTTTGGGTTTTGGTTTTTTTTTTTTTTTTTTTTTTTTTTGGTTCTCTTGGCTTAAACGGTGTATTGTTAACTCTTTTTACACTTATTATCATTGTCACTCCTCTGGAAGCCACAACTGGTGTCGGGGCTGTTTGTCGAGAGCTTTTCCAGCTTCTTGGCCTTGAGTGAAGTGGACACCCTACTCTGTCCAGTGCTGCCCACCCCCCAGTTTACTGCTGTGCCCCTGATCCTTGAGTGAGTCCATGTGACACCATCCTGCTATTCTCTCATGTACCGGCCAACGGCACTGAGGTCCCCAGTGGGTCAGCAGCTTGGAGGAGAGACCCCTCCTGGCTCCAGCAGGGCCCCTCTGGATGTGGTGCACCCCCTTCCCTGCCCCCACCCCCACGCCTTCACCCCCGAGGCTGCATCCAGGCCACGAACGGTGGATGAGTAACTGCTCACTGTCTTAGTCAGCTTGAGCTGTTATAACTAATGTGCCACAGCCGCCGCCCACAAGGGCAACTGTTGGGCTCACTGCTCGGAAGCCAGAGGTCTGAAGTCGGGGTGGTGACAGCATCACCTTCTCAAAGATGCCCACCAGTGTCGCAGGCTTCTCTGCCAGCTCTGCCAGAACCCCACTGTCCCCAGCACCTGCCCTCTATGCCTTTGGGTCCACGCTCCTGCAGTGTGGATTAGGGCGCATCCAGAACCCGCTGAGATGAGACCTCGTGTCTCACGCCTGCACGCTACTGCTCTGCCCTGCGCACGCCCAGTATGTAACCCTGTAAGGCTTCGTTTTCACCTGGCCTGTGAATAGCCCACTTCCAAATAACATCACAGCCTTTAGAGACAGGAAAGCAGAGATAAGAGAGGGAGACACCTGCAGACCTGCTTCACCACTCGTGAGGCTTCCCCCCTGCAGGTGGGGACTGGGGACTTGAGCCCAGGTCCTTGTGCACTGTAATGTGTGCATTTAACCAGGTGCCACCACCTGGCCCCCATCACATCTTTTAGAGATTTCTCTCGGCCAAGAGAGCGAGAAAGCTATTAGCCAGAGCACTACCGTGCTGTGTGCACTGCCAAGGACTGAAGCAAGTCTCAGGCATGCGGGCCCAGCACTCTGCCAGCTGAGCTATTTCCCAAGTCAAACAGTATAGTTTGAAGTAGCAGGAGTTAGGACTCTGACATGTTCATATCGGTGGCCACACCATCACCAACAGTAGTGGCTATCCTCTTTAAAGGTGCCACGGGCCCCTCACCACTCGGTAGCCCTCCTGAGATCTTGAAGCCAAGGGTCATAACATATGGCTTTCAGCTCTGCACTGGAAATGCCCCTTACAGCCTGTGGTGACCCGTCATGTAGCTGGCTCTCGCTATGCAAAACCCCGGAGAGCCTGTTTGGAGGTTCTAGCAGGGGAGCGCAGCTACTCATACATCCTCGACCGAAGATCGGTCCGTCTCTACTCTGGGAAGGCCGTCCTCTTCAACCGAGCACCCAGCTTCAGGAGAGACACACATGGAGCGGTGAGGGATGAAGGGGATGCCTGCCTAGCCAGCCAGATCAGCCGAATCAACCCTAGCGATCAATGGGGTGACAGATGTCGCAGCCAGATCGCCCCCACATCCACGCGGAGTCCCTGTACGGTGTGTGTGTGTGTGTGTGTGTGTGTGTGTGTGGCCTCAAGTAGAAGTGTATCTTTTTTAATCAGAGCCCTGCTCAGCTCTGGGTTACGGTGGTACTAGGGATTGAACCTGGGAATTCAGAAGCGCAGGCATGAGAGTCTTTGCATACCGTTATGCCGTCTACCCCCATCGGAGGTGTGTCTTCCCCATGCCCCTCTTTCCCTTCTGCTAGCTTGCAGCTGGTGTTGCTGGAGCCCCACAGCAAAGGGCCTGGGTCCAAATGCTCAGGGGCAGCTGTCTTTAGGCAGGGAATACCTGTCTGAGACTGTACATGATGGGGACTTGCAGGTCGGCTTCTGAAATTAGCTTAGGTCTCCAACCTCTTCTTTCAGGACCCTAAAACACTAGGTACACAAGGCGCTGGCACAATGTGGGACTTCACTTTTTTTTTTTTTTTTAATCCAGATGACTGTTCAGCTTTGGCAAACAGTGGTGCTAGGAACTGAACCTGGGACATCAGCTTCAAAATAAGCCTCAGGCATGAAAGTCTTTGCATAACCACTACCCTATCTTCCCAGCCTGAACACAGGCTGCTTCTCTGAGCCTGTTTCTGTACAAGGTATCAAAAACCAAGCAGGAGAGTAGCCCAGGAGGTGGTATAAAGGTCTGAAGGCTGGACTTACAAGCATGAGCTCCTGAGTTTGGGTTTGACTCCCTACACTGCATGTGCCAGACAATTCTCTGGTTCTTTCTCTCTCTCTCCTATCACAAGTAAATAAATCTTTGAAAAACTAAAGAGAAGGGGCCAGGTGGTAGTGTACCAGGTTGAGCGCACGCATCACAGTGAGCAGGGACCTGGGTTCAAGTCCCTGGTTCCTACCTGCAGGGGGAAAGCTTTGCAAGCGGTGAAGAAATGTTGCAGGTGTCTCTCTGCCTCTCTATTAGCCCCTTCCCTCTAGATTTCTGGCTGTTTCTATCAAACAAAAGGTAGTAAAAAAAAGTTAAAAAAAAAAACAACTAAAAAGTCAAAGAACGGGGGGGGGGGGGGTTGGCCTAAATCAGGGGAGCCCTCAGGAGGTGATGTGAGCAGCTGAATGAGGTAGTGGAGAGCAGTCCCGTCTGACAGGCTCATAGCAAACCTCATCTGAAGGAAGGCTTCCCGGCGAGTGGGTGGTGCACCTGATTAAGCACACACATTACAGGGCACAAAGACCTGGGTTTGAGCCCCCGTCCCCACCTGCAGGGGGGAAGTCTCACAAGTGGTGAAGCAGGGCTGCAGGTGTCTCTCCCGCCCTCTCTGGTTCCCCCTTCCATCTCAATTTCTGCCTCTATCTAAAATAAAGACATATTTTTAAAAAAAGAAAGAGAAAGGTTTTCTATTGAAGGCTTGTTAATAGCATCGCTCTGGACCCAGTAAACTAACATCTCGAACAGAGTGGCCTGGGAATTGCTACTTTTTTTTTTTTTTTTTTGCCTCCAGGGTTATTGCTGGGGCTGGGTGCCTGCACCACGAATCCACTGCTCCTGGGAGCTACTTTCCCCCCTTTTTTGTTACCCTGGTTGGTCTTTTTGATCATTGTTGTAGTCATTATTATCCTTGTTATTGACATCGTTGTTGTTGGATAGGACAGAGAGAAATGGAGAGGGGAGGGGAAGACAGAGGGGGGAGAAAGACAGACACCTGCAGACCTGCTTCACCACCTGTGAAGCGACTCCCCTGCAGGTGGGGAGCTGGGGGCTCGAACCGGGATCCTTACACCTGTGCTTGCGCTTCGCGACACGTGCGCTTAACCCGCTGCGCTACCGCCGGACCCCCGGAATCTGCTTTGAGTAAGAGCATCACTGCCAGGAAAGTTTGGTGGTGGTTACGACCACACGGTTTCCTCACCTTTTAATGGGGTTCCGGTTAAATCTAAGACCCCAGACCACACAGATGAGAGCCAGGCGGCATTCGTCCAACCTCAGGTGGGTCAGGGTGTCATTTATTACGGCGGCCGAGGGGAAGGTGGGGCGCCCCCAGAGCCTGCCCCTTTCCGCAGAGGCGAGTCTGAGCTCCCTGGGGACGGAAGAACAGAGACCAAAAGACCATCCCATCGGTCGGTCGCGCAGCTGGCTGCTCGCTGTCCCCGCTGACACTGCAGGTGGCGGGGGAGGCGAGGGCGTGAATCCCGGGCCTCTCAGGCTCGCGACTTCAGGGCGGAAGTAAACAGACCCACCAAGATGGCCGCGACCGTGAACCCCTGGGCGGCGATGCGGGTGCGCATCATGAGCTGCGAGCGCTGGCTGTGGCCGCGGTGGAAGCAGAAGAGACCGTAGCTGAGGGCGGCCGCCGTGCCCAGGCAGCCTGCGGAGGGACAGAGCGGCGGGGAGGGCAGGCCCCGGCCTGGACGCCCCTCCCCGCGGGCCCCCGCGCCGGCATCGCCCGGAAAGCAAACTCCGCCCCCTCCCAGCCCGCCGCCTCCTCTTTGGTCCGTTCTCACTCGGGTCCCCCGGCCCCTCTCTCTAGTCTTCCCCGCGACACCACTGTTCCGTCCACCTACAGTTCCTACGGCCCCCGCTTACCTATGGGGACCACTGGATTCTCGCGGGTTTTGCGAAGGAATTTTTCCTTGAAGCTTTCGGTACTGGCGTAGACACTGGGGCTAAAGCCCTCGATGACCGGGGGTTGTGGAGGGTCAAAGGGCGTCCCCGGAGTGGCGGGACCTGGAGCCGCCATCTTCCCGACAACGGTGGCGAAAGCAGCGTCGCGGGACTCCGCCTCTGGATGATGTCATCACGCAAGGGGCGGGGCATTGGACCTCCACGGAACGTTGTGCGCCGGCGCCCTCGCGCGTTGCATCCTGGGACTCACGCTACTCCGCGCGGGCTCCGTCTCGGGAGGACTACACTTCCCACAATTCTGGCGCTTGTCGTGCGCGCATCGCGGGAAGAAGCGGTTCGCTCCACGTGGTGCGGCGGGAGGAACGCTCGGTCCCTGAGTTGCGGGCGTCCTAGCCGAAGCGATGCCCAAGGCCAAGGGGAAGACCCGGAGGCAGAAGTTTGGTTACAGTGTGAACCGCAAGCGTCTGAACCGCAATGCCCGGCGGAAGGCAGCGCCGCGGATCGAGTGGTGAGGCGGCCGGAGGCCGGGGTGGGGCGCGGGGGGCTTCGGTTGAGACGGCCCGAGAGGTGACACGGTCACGCCCTGCTCCTTGTCTCTGCCCGCAGCTCCCACATCCGACATGCCTGGGACCACAGCAAGTCGGTGCGGCAGAACCTGGCCGAGATGGGGCTGGCCATGGACCCCAACAAGGCGGTGCCGCTGCTCAGGAGAAAGGTGCCGTCCTGCCGGGAGCCGTGTCGATGGTGCCTGCAGACCCGGCCGGACTGGGGTCCACGGGAGACTGGGCCCCGCCAGACACTTACTGACCTCCCCATAGTCACGGCAACAAATTGAACCCGTTACTTTTTGTGCATACGGAGAGTACAGCTTGTTTGGGTGGTCAGCACACTCCTGGGCAGAAGGAGCAGAGTCTCAAGCCGCCAGCCAGTAGGAAGCCCCCTGTGTATGCAGGGAGCAGAAGGGAGATGGCCAAGAACTGCAGGGCCTTTTCTCTTTTCTTTCTTGAATAGGACAGAGAAATTGAGAAGGGAAGGGGGGAGAGAGAGAGAGAGAGAGAGAGCGAGACACCCGCAGACCAGCTTTACTGCTCATGAAGCGTGCCCCCCCCTCCCCCGCAGGTGGGGAGCTGGGGTTGGAACCTGGGTCCTTGCGTATAGTGATGCTGATGTGCACTTAACCGGTGTGCCACTGCCTGGGCCCAACTACATTGTCCTTTAAGAAGTGAACCTTTGGGGCCAGGCGGTGGCACACCTGCTTAAATGTACGCACTACAGTGTGCAAGGACCCGGGTTCAAGCCCCTGGTCCCCACCTGCAGGGAGAAGCTGGGGGTGGTGAAGCAGAGATGCAGGTGTCTCTCAGTCTCTCCGTATATATTTCCCCTCTTGATTTATCTTCGTCTCTACCTAATAATAAGTAAATAAAAGTGTTAAAAAAAATGAATAAAAAGTGAACCTTTGGTGGCCCAGGAGGTAGTGCAGTGGATAAAGCACTGGATTCTCAACACTGAGGTCCTGAGTTCAGTCCCCAGCTGCACATGTACCAGAGTGATGTCTGGTTCTTTCTCTGCCTATCTTTCTCATAAATAAATAAAAGTTCTGGGAGTCGGGCTGTAGTGCAGCGGGTTAAACGCAGGTGGCGCAAAGCACAAGGACCAGCATAAGGATCCCAGTTCGAACCCCGGCTCCCCACCTGCAGGGGAGTCGCTTCACAGGCGGTGAAGCAGGTCTGCAGGTGTCTATCTTTCTCTCCCCTTCTCTGTCTTCCCCTCCTCTCTCCATTTCTCTCTGTCCTATCCAACAACAACAACAATAATAACTACAACAATAAAACAGCAAGGGCAACAAAAGGGAATAAATAAAAATAAATAAAAGTTCTAAAAACAAAACAACAAAAAAGTGAACCTTTGCTTCTGTCTTTAGACTTTAGCAGGCACTGCTTTATCCACCGTACTACTGGGCCTCAGGACATCGTGCCCAGTGGGACTTAGGGTATGACAAGTGCTCACTAAGCCTGCTGAGTGGCTAGTTGGTTTGTCCCCATGCTCTTGAGCAGCCTTTCACCCCCCCAGAAAGCACCTTCCTTGTGACTTCATCCTGGCGAGGACTGCGAAAAGATTTGTTTGTGTCTCTTGGAACCATGGAGCTTCAGGGCCCGATGCGCCTTGTCTGTCACATCGTGTTGTGTTGGGATGAGCAGGAGCCTCCAGAACTTTCCCACACTGGCCTCACAGACTCTGTTCTCTGCAGGGGAAGGCCATGGAGGTGGACAGAGTGGAGCGGCCCAAGGAGCTGGTGCGGAAGCCCTATGTGCTAAATGGTGAGTGCTGGCCACTGTTCTGTAGGTCGCAGGCCTGAGAGGGCTGGGCTAGCTGGGTCTACTGAGTCTCAGGAAGCGTTCAGCTTCTTATGGACTGGATGATGAGTGGACTTTTTTTTTTTTTAAACTTTTTCCCCTTATGTTGCCCTTTTTTTATATTATTGTGGATAGGACAGAAATCAAGAGAGGAGGGGAAGACAGAGGGGGAGAGAAAGATAGACGCACCTGCAGACCTGCTTCACTGTCTGTGAAGGGAACCCCCTAGAGCCGGGGGCTCGAACTGGGATCCTGATGCCAGTCCGTGCACTTTCTGCCACGAGCACTTAACCCGCTGCGTCACCGCCCTGCTCCCAGATGAGTGGGCTCTAGGCGGTTCCACCATCCTTTAACCTTTCCGATGACAACTCACTTTCTCATATATCCACACTCCGTGGAAACTGAATACTGGGGCTGTGGAGATGGCATAATGTTTATTCAAATAGAGGCTTTGAGGTTCAGTCCTCAGAACCATCCTAAACGAGCTGGGAAGGAAGGAGGGAAACTGAATAATGAAGCAGAAATGAAGGGCACCAGTCAGTCGTACACGTGCTAGAACAGGCTGCAGACGGTCTGGTGCCCGAGGACCTCGAGTCTCACCTGGAGCAGAGGGAGAGCTTCACAGGTGGTGGGGCAGCATTGCAGGTGTTTATTTCCCCAGAGAGCTGCTCTGCTCTGGTGTATGGTGGTGCGGGGATTGAACCTAGGGCTTTGGAGCCTTGGAGTTTTTTTACATAACCATTATGCTACCTACCCCCTGCCCCAGGTGTGTCTCTGTTCCCCACCCTCTATGCCTGTGGTTCCAATGCTTTACCCACTGTGCCACCCAGCCTCGGGTTCTGGTTGTCATTTATTTAGACCTTCCACTTCAAGCGTTAACGTCACACTTTAAGGAAACATTCTCTGGCAGTTCTAGAGCAGAAGGGATCCCAGTGGTGGGGGACTTGAAGTCTCAGGCAGGAAAATCTGTCTGTAAGCCGCTGTGCTATCTCCCTGTACCCAAGTGGAGATTCCTCCTCAGAGGCCTTGAGGGATGGGTGGCCTTCCTGGGGTCTGAGGCACTTGACGAGGAAGGAAGGTTCTAGCTCTGAGTGTGGGACAGAAGGCAGAGCTCATCATTCAGGTTGGGGCGGGGCAGTAGGCTGGCAGGGCTGCTCTGGTTGTGGGCAGCAAAAAGTCTCACCCCCCGGCCCCTCTCACCCCAGACCTGGAGACAGAGGCCAGCCTGCCAGAAAAGAAAGACAACACACTGTCCCGAGACCTTATCGACTATGTGCGCTACATGGTGGAGAACCACAGGGAGGACTACAAGGTGAGAGGCGGGGCCCCTGGCCGTGGCCAGGTGGGGCTGGTAGAGAGTCACACGGAGCTGGGGGTAGGAGTAGAATGCATGGCTTGTGGTTCATATTCCACTTGGTTAAGTTTTGCTGGAACACGTTGTTTTCAAAGATTTTGCCTTTCTTTTTTTCTTTTTAATTCCTTTTTTTTTACATTTTTTTAATTTTCTCTTTTGTTGCCCATTTTCATTGTTGATGTCGTCGTTGTTGGATAGGACAGAGAGAAACGGAGAGAGGAGGGGGAGACAGAGAGGGGGAGAGAAAGACAGACACCTGCAGACCTGCTTCACCGCCTGGGAAGTGACTCCCCTGCAGGTGGGGAGCCGGGGGTTCGAACTGGGAACCTTATGCCGGTCCTTGCACTTCATGCCACATGTGCTTAACCCGCATATTTAATTTTTATTTCCTCAGCTCTGGCTGGGGATTGAACCTGGGGCCTTGGGTGCCTCTGGTGTGAAAGGCTTTTTCATAACCATGTGCTGTCTCCCCAGCCCAGAACTTGATGCTTTAATTATGTGCGGTCTCAGGTCAAAGTTTGTCCCCGCCTGTGGTGTGTTTTTGTTTTTTGTTTTTTTGAGTCCTCTTAAAAACTGAGAGGCTGGATCATGATGGCAGAGGAGCACCTACTTGGGGTTGAACTGTTATGTAGAAAACTGGGGCTAGATAGCATACTGGTTACGCAAAGAAACTCTCATGCCTGAGGCTCCGAAGTCCCAGGTTCAATCCCTCACACCACCATAAGCCAGGACTTAGTAGTTAAAAAAAAGTTAAAAATTAAATTAAAACAAACAAAAAAACTGGGAAATGTTACGCATGTACAAACTATTGTATTTTACTGTCAGCTATGAAACATTAATAAAGAAAAGAAATTAAAGGGAGCCGGGCGCTAGTGCAGCGGGTTAAGCGCATGTGACGCAAAGCGCAAGGACCAGCGTAAGGATCCCAGAGCCCCCGGCTCCCCGCCTGCAGAGGAGTCGCTTCACAGGCAGTGAAGCAGGTCTGCAGGTGTCTGTCTTTCTCTCCCCCTCTGCCCACCCCTCCTCTCTCCATTTCTCTCAGTCTTAACAATGATGACATCAATAATAATAACTACAACAATAAAAAAACAAGGGCAACAAAAGGGAAAATAAATATAAAAAAGAAAGAAATTTAAAAAAGAGAGGATGCTATGCTGGACACTGGACCTGGTTCCTTTGGGCTGCTGGGCTGGACCGTGTGCCCACTCCCTGGAGACACTTAGAAGCCCTCTCCCCGCACACTGGTTTTTGAGTTGAGGGGTCTGCACCTTGGGGTTCAGCTCAGGCATCATGAGAGGTGGCAGTTTGCATGCCCAGCCCCCTCCTCACTCGGTTCTTCTTCCTTAGGCCATGGCGCGGGATGAGAAGAACTACTACCAAGACACCCCGAAACAGATCCGGAATAAGATCAATGTCTATAAACGCTTCTACCCAGCCGAGTGGCAGACCTTCATGGAGTCCCTGCAGACGAGTAAGATGGAGGTGGAGTGACTGGCTTACGCCTGCCCGGGCAGAACCTGCGAGGACTCGAGACTGGGCCTGGCTTCCGGGGCGAGTGCAGCTGCAGGTGAGACCAGAGCTCACGGAAGGCAGGGGCTCCACATGCGCTCAGCGCTCACACTCCCTCTCCGGGGAAGGAACTGAAAACTGTCCTTTACACTCTGGAAGAAGTGGCCTGTTGGCAGGATCGGGTGATTTGTTTCAACAGACTGTGTGCGTAATAAACAGAGCTGTGTCCTCTGGTGGCTTTGTGCTTGGCCCCGGCAAAACCACTTTGCCCAGGTGACTGTGGCTGCTAGACTGTCCACGCTGTGCCTGGCCGCCCTTCAGGGACCCTCCCGGCAACTCTTCAAGTTGCTCGTGTTTGTCTGACCTGGTGGGGCCCTGGGCCCCCACACCTGCTTCCTGAGACTGGCAGACTGCTGTGTGCCAGGCAGGGCCTGGCTCCCTGATGTCTCGGGGGCGCAAGGGGGAGTCACAGGCTTGGTCCAGACTGTAAGCCTCCTGAGAGCCTGCACTATGTATGAACTTTTTATTATTATTACTGTTGTTTATTGGATAGAAACAGCCAGAAATTGAGAGGGAAAGAGACAGGAACACCTGCAGCCCGGCTTCACCACTTGTGAAGCTTCCCCCCTGCAGGTGGGGACCAGGGGCTTGAACCTGGGTCCTTTTGCACTGTAATGTGTGCGCTCAACAAGGTGCACCACCACCTGGCCCTTGTATGAACTTTTTCCCTATACAATATCTAAAGTTATTATTATTAATTTTCCCTTTTGTTGCCCTTGTTTTTTTATTGTTGTCATTGATGTTGTTGTTAGATAGGACAGAGAAATGAGAGGAGAGGAAGACGGGGAGAGAAAGATAGACACTTGTAGACCTGCTTTACCACCCATGAAGCCACCCACCCCCCAACCCCCTCCCCCCCCCCCGCAGGTGGGAAGCCGGGGGCTCGAACCGGAACCCTTACGCCAATTCTTGTGGTTTGTGCCATGTGTGCTTAACCATTGTGCTACCGCCCGACCCCCCCATTTGTTAACAGATAGAACAGAAATTGAGAGGAAAGAGAGGGAGATAGACACCTGCAGACCTGCTTCACTGCTTGTGAAGTGACTCCTCTGCAGTTGGGGAGCCGGGGGCTTGAACTAGGATCCTTGTGCTATGTGTTTAACCTGGTGTGCCACTGCCCAGCCCCATTTCTTAAACTTTGTTTTATGATTTGGACAGAGCACAGCTCTGCCTGTGGTGGGACTCAAATTCAGGGCCTCATGCATGCAGGTTATGTGTTCTTGACTACTGCTTGCCTTGTTCCTACCCAGTCCTGGTGCCAATTCAAGGAAGCCTTCCCCTGTGGCCCCCCACTTGGCTTCCTGCTGCCTTTGACTACTGTCGAGGCCAGCAAAGTAGCCTGTACGTGCTTATGGGGTCCCTGCTTTGTCACTTGCGGGAGCCACTGGAGCCCCCTGGCCCATCACATGGGGACACTATGGCCCTGGGGGAGCCTTGGTGCTGTGACCTCTCCCTGTCTGGAAGTTCAACCCGACATGATGCCCTGGAGATGCCATTTGTGTGGCATCCTACACCAGACTGGCTGTGTAGGGGCGGACTGCCTGGGCATGCAAGCTGCCAGAAGCTATGGGGCAGTGCCCCTGGAAGATGGCTCTGGGCCTTCTGAGCTCTGCCCCACCCAACATGTGCAGCAGGACCTGGGAAAGGGCTACTCTAGGCCCACCTCCCACACCCGGTCCCCAAAATCAGAATTCCAGGAAAACACTTTGTTGTGGGCATTTATTGTGCGCCTCAAACAGCCCCTGTGCTGTTTTGATGTAGCCTCTGACCCGAGATGAAGCAGGTCAGGGCCCCAGGCCTGGGCTGAGACAGCAAGGCCTTTCCTTCCCCAGGGGCCCATCTCCTGGTAACAGCAGATGAAGAGTCAGGAAAGCCCCCCCCAACCCCCTCTCAGGGCAGGCGGGAGGACTTGTTGGGACAGGGAGGGGAGCTTAGCAGCTGCTTTGAAATGCTGGCAGTAGCTAATAGCAGCACACCAGGAGTGACAGGCTGAGGCCAGGGGGGTGTCATCGATGGGTTTGGCACTTCACCAGCCAATGGACCAGAGCAGAGATCAGTATCTGAGCCTGGGCGGATGTTGGATGCAGTCCTGGGTATCAGAAACTCTTGGGACCGGTAGCCCAAAAGCCCATGTACCCATGTTCAGAGGCTTAGCAACAGGCCAGAGATGACAGGAGTGGTCTCCAGTGAGGGACCCAGCCATGGGGGTCTGGCAGGAATGGAGCTACCCCTTCCTGTGACGAGTGAGTACAGGCTCTCAGAACTGTGCCTCCAACCATCCTGACTAGAATGCTGGCCCCAGGACTCCTTGTTCCCATGCTGGGGGGAGGGGGTACAGAATTGGGGTGGCTGTATTACAGCTTCCCCCAGACTAGCTTGGCCTCACACTGGCCTTCTGAGTCAAATTTCCACCCAGGACCAACTGGGAAAAGCAGCACAGGGCAGGCAGTTAGCTGGTCTCAGGAAAGGCCTACTCCCTCCTCCAGATCTGGTCTTGGCCAGAACCACAGCGGGTAAGCACATTTGGCACTTGACTGCTAGCACCCTGACTGGCATGTCCCACCCAGTGAGCCCCTCTCCACTCCAAGGCTGATCTTCAAATAGATGTAGTTTACGTCCTCCTGGGGATGTAGGGACTACTCTGTGATGAGCCACGTTAGCCCAAGGGCAGACCTTAATTTGAAAAGACTCTCCCCTTCAGTGGTCCTTGTTCCAGTGACAGCCTGTCAAGCCCTAGCCAGCAGAGTGGAGTACTTAGGGCAGAAGTTTCTTGCCGCGTGTGGGGGTGGGGGGTGGGGGAGAGGGACGGACAAAAAGCTGGCAGTCAAGTTTCAAAGGCTACAACCCAGAGTTCCTTCAGCATTTCAAACAAGGCCCCAGAGGAAGCCAGAGCTGAGTTGTGCTTTGGCAAAAGATCAATCACAAGCGGACAAGTCCCTTGCGGATGCAGAGAGCTCCCCGGCATCTTGGAGAACAAGGCTTCCGTTGGGGTTCACGCAGAACACACTGGGGCATTGTGAGGTGGGTGAAGGCACAGACTCGCGAGTCTCAGTTATAAAAGCCAACCGAGTGGGACAGCTCTTCTGCAGAATAAGAGTGAGTAAATGAAAGTCCATCTGCGGTAGCTACCTCCTCCCTGGCCTGGCAGCCCGAAGGCTTCTTCTCGGCCTTCACCAGAGACAAAAGTGAACAGAGACTGACTTCACACTGGCTGGCCACCGGAAACAGGAGCGCCACACAACATATAGAGGATGGCAGAAATTCTGTCCGGCTGTGCTTCAGCTGGGTTCAGGGGTCCTCAGGGGTGGAGCCATGGGCCACAGGCTATGCTGACGGCTGGTCAGCCAATTCCCACTTGGTTCTACCTGGGTTCACAGGACCAAAACTTCCAGAGTCACCTGTTAACTCCCCAGGAGGCCCTACTACATACTGGGCCGAGTGGACACAGGCGATGTCGTCTCACCCAAACCCCAAGTGCTCACAGCCATGCAGGACTCCGGGGGTTTCCTCAGAGCACTACTGTCTCCGTGGCAACCATCTGGGGTTTGGATAACACCACCTGGCAGCTGAACCTTGGACCCTGGCCTGTTCCTTCTGTCGATAAATAGATAAATAAATAAATAAATAAATAGTTCCAAAGCTTCCTTCACAGATTGTAAACACAGCGGCGGCAGCCAGTGCCCAAGCTGCAGCTTCCAGCTTCACTGTGCTGGGAGGTCCTGGCTTTTCTGACCAGGGTTGAGAACCGCTCGTTCTGTCGGTCAGGGGCTGGCTTGTGGGGGGAAGGGTAGGTATCCTCAGAGTTCCGTGCCAGCATCTCCAGGTCTGTCCCGGCACTGTTCATCTTCAGAGCTGGGAAATGCATCTCCCAGGTGGGAAAGAAAACACCTCGCTTTAGAAACGGTCTTGGGGCCAGATGGGGGGTTGGTTACACAAGGCCATGAGGCAGCTGGACAGAGCTGGGATGCAGGACAGCATGGGACAGGGTGCAAGGGCTCATGTGGACCACACACGAGTGTGCCAAGTCACCAGCAGGGGTCAGTCACTGTTGACTACACTGACCCTGGGCTCTCAGGCATGCAGGGAGAGGCAGCTGGAGGAGGAGGGTGCCCAGGGGGTGAAACAAGGATCCTGAACCCAGCCTGGAGCGAGCCAGACATCGTCTCCCACCTCTCGTTATCACCTCAAGGCCACCTCACCAGGAAGGCTTCCTTGGCTTGGGGCCCTGCCTGGTGAGGGTGGGAGGGTAGATGAAGAAGCAGGAGCAGCAGCAAAGGGGGTCCTCGGGGCTGGGAGGCGCCGGCCTAGGACAGCAGCTGCAGGAGCAGCTTCCAGATGTGCACGGTGCCGGGGTTCTGGAAGCCAGATCCTACAGGAGCGACGCTGGCCGCCAGGAGGAACACTTCCCGCTGGCTGTCGACCGCATACAGGCCCAGCTCCTGCTGCAGCTCCACCATGCTCACGGCGCCTCTCAGGTCCTGCGGTGGAAGGGAGATGGCACTGGGGACCCGACACGCCCTGCCCTGTGCGCGAGGGGCGGCTTAGCTCCCGGGGTGCTGAGGGCCCTCTTCTCTGCCCCCCTTTGCCCCCGCCACTGTATAGGCAGCAGCTCCTGCTGGATGCTGGGCATCTAGCTGGCCGGCTGGGTGAGGGGGCCCTTCAGCGGCAGTCAGGTCTCAAAGCCGCCATGGTTTGGTGGCCAGGTCAGGGACACCTGCGGGAATCCTGTCGGCTCCCGACACCCCTCCAGTGGAGAGAACCTCACAGGAGGGCTCCTTCCTGACCAAGTCCCCACCTCACCCCCACCCTGGCCACTGAAGGACTCAGGAGAGGAGAGGAAGCCACTGTGAGCATGGCCGATGGGTGACACACCCCAACCCCGGCCCAAGGTCAAGGGTTCTTCCTGGAGCAGTGCAGAGAATTGTGGCACCTTGGCTATTTTCTCCTGTAGGTTATAAATACAATGGCACAGGGCCAGGCAGTGGCGCACCTGGTTAAACACACACGTTACAGTGTGTGAGGACCTAGGTTCAAGCCCCTGCCCCACACCTGCAGGGGGAAAGCTTCACAAGCGAAGCAGGGCTACAAGTGTCTCTTTCCTGCTGTATCTTCCCCTCCGCTCCCCTCTCAATTTCTTTCTCCATCCAGTAATGCAATATAATAAATAAACACAAGGATATAATTCATTATCCAAAGGGGCTATGCCTGAGGCTCCAGCATGCACACTATTAATAATCACCAGGACAATGGACATGGATGGGAAACGTCCCAGGCAGACTGGGTCACGTGGGTGCCCTATTTATAAGCGTCTGTCTGGTGTTTCCTGGTGGGCAGGAGAATCTGAGGCCACAGATGCATGGCTTGGCTCCAGACTGGTAGAAACATGCCCCACAGGGAGTTGGACAGCGCAGCGGGTTAAGTGCAGGGGAGTCACTTCACAGGCGGTGAAGCAGGTCTGCAGGTGTCTATCTTTCTCTCCCCCCTCCGGATTCCCCTCCTCTCTCCATTTCTCTGTCCTATCTAACAATGCTGACATCAATAACAATAAATAAACAAGGGCAACAAAAGGGGAAATAAATATAAAAAAATTAAAGGGAGTCGGGCGGTAGCGCAGCGGGTTAAACGCAGGTGGAGCAAAGCACAAGGACGGGCGTAAGGATCCCGGTTCAAGCCCCCGGCTCCCCACCTGCAGGGGAGTCGCTTCACAAGTGGTGAAGCAGGTCTGCAGGTGTCTGTCTTTCTCTCCTCTCTGTCTCTCCCTCCTCTCTCCATTTCTCTCTGTCCTATCCAACAATGATGACATCAATAACAACTACAACAATAAAAACAACAAGGGCAACAAAAAGGGAAAATGAATAAATATTAAAAAAGAAAAAAAGAAAACGTGCCCCACATGTCAGGGACACGGGCACAGGAAACATGCTGAGAGTGCTGCCTTCTACTGTGGGTGGCAATCAGGCCTGGCAGGATCCAGGACAGCACTCTGGCCTCTGGGAGAGGCACAGTGGAGTGGTCGAGAGCAGAGAGAAGATCTGAGGACAAATCCTCCCTCTGGCCCAGACTGGCTATAACCTGGGACATTTATGAAAAGCAGCGAGGCTGGCCACAGGGCTTGTGGAGGCTAAGGAGAGACCCCGACTGTCAAAAGGCCAGTCTTGTCCCTACCCATAGCTTCTAGTCAGGGCCCAGCTTTTGCTCTCAGCCCCACAGCCTGCTGTCACAGTGACCCAGCACAGTGAAAAGACATAGGGGATGGGCAAGGTAGATAGCATAATGGTTAGGCAGGGGCTGCGTGGTGGCGCACCAGATTGAGCGCACGTTACAATGCGCAAGGACCCAGGTTCAAGCCCCTGTCCCACCTGTAGGGGGAAAGCTTCACAAGTGGGGAAGCAGTGTTGCAACTGTCTTTCTGCCTCTCCCTTTCCTCTCAATTTCTGGCTGTTTCTAGCCAATAAGTAAATAAAAGAAAACAAAAAAAATAATAATTTTTTAAAAAGTTACATAACGGTCATGCAAAGAGAATCTCATGCCTGAAGCTCAAGAGGTCCCAGGTTCAATCTCCCAGCACCACCATTAGCGAGAGCTAATCAGTGCTCGCTTAAAAAGAAAGAAAAAACGAGGCGGGGGTAGATAGCATAATGGTTATGCAAAGAGACTTTCATACCTGAGGCTCCAAAGTCCCAGGTTCAATCCCCCCGCACCATAACAAGCCAGAGCTGTGCAGGGCTCTGGTGTTTCTCTCTGTGTGTCTTCCTCTCTCTGTATCTCTCAAAAGATAAAATAAAATATTTAAAAAAAGAAAAAGAAAAGTTCTAGAAAAAAAAAGGCACGGGCTTTGGAGTGGGCGTCACAAATTCAGTATGGAGGTCCGGGTGGCGGTGCCCCTGGCTGAGCGCACATGTCACAATGTGCAGAGACCCAGGTTCGAGCCCCCAGGCCCGATCTGCAGGAAGGAAGCTTCACGAATGGTGAAGGTGTCTTTCTCTCCCTATCTCCCCTCCCTTCTTGATTTCTGTTTATATCCACTAATAAATAAACAAATCAAAATTTAGACCAGCTGTGTTCAAGATGTACAGCCACAGAGATGTGTCTCTGAGCCCCAGTGTCCCACTGGGAATGGGGGAAGGCATCAAACCCTTCAAACCGCGCCTGGCACGGATGAGTGCTCGGTTGCTTTTTCTCATTTCTCCCACGTGCCAGGTAGCAGGGACCACGGAGATGGGCAGACAGGAGTTGAGAATGATCGAAGAGCAGAGGAGGGGGGATCAGGCCTGACTCCCTCTCCAGTGCTCCCTGCCCACCGCCCCCTCACCTGCTTGTTGGCCACGATGACGACGGGCAGGTCGGGGTCCTTGTCGAGCAGCCGGTGCAGCTCCTGCCGTGCCCAGGGCAGCCGAGAGCGATCGGCCGAGTCCACCATGAACACCAGCACGTCCACCTCACTCACGAACTCCTTCCAGTAGAAGCGCAGGTTCTGGCTGCCACCGACTGGGGGACGCAGAGTGGGTCAGCCTCCCAGGGCCTGCCCTCCACCCCCAGCCCTCTCTCCCCCTGAAAACTCCACACTCAGTTCCACGTGGTGCCTCCAGCCTGGGTGGCCTCCTTGGTCCCCACTGGTCACCCACACCCTGACACTTGTGGGCTCTGCGCCCCTTGCGGTCCTCCCAGCCCTCAGCAGGGAGCTACGGAGTGCTTCCTAGGGGCCAAGCACTGATCTGGGTGCCAGGGACGCAGAGGTGAGTAAGGTGGGCCAGGTTCTGTGCTTAGCGTGGAAACATCCGCAAAGGGCGGGAAAGAAGTGGAGCGGAGCGAGTGGTTGGGACCTGGGAAGGTACCCCCTCCCCCCTGCCCAGGAGAGGCAGGTGGGCTGGGACACAAAGGGCCGGGCTTTAAGGTGACTTTTTAAAATTCATTTTCCCTTTTGTTGCCCTTGTTGTTTTTCATTGGTGTTGTAGTTATTGTTGTTACTGATATCGTCATTGTTAGATAGGACAGGGAGAAATGGAGAGATGAGGGGAAGACAGAGAGGGGGAGAGAAAGATAGACACCTGCAGATCTGCTTCACCGCCTGTGAAGTGATTCCTCTGCAGGTGGGGAGCCGGGGGTGGGGGGGCTCGTACCAGAATCCTTATGCGGTCCTTGCGCTTTGCACCATGTGCGCTTAACCCACTGTGCTACCACCTGACTCCTTAAGGTGACTTTTAAGGACCTTTGGGGCCCTTAATAAGGAAACCAGACCTGATACAGGTTCTGAGAAACAGTTGTGGTGGGCAGTGGGGCACAGAGGAAGCTTGTCAGAGGACTGAACTCTAGGGGAACAGCACTGCCTGCTCCAGTCTGGGCCCAGAAGCAGCCAGCTTAGGCCAGCAGGCAAGTGGGCCCCAGGCCAGAGGGACTGAGCCCACCGAGCACCCAGCCCACCTCAGAGGCCCCACCATTAAGTCTGACAGCCAGAGACCAAACCCAAATGCTATACAAGAGGAGCCCATCTTCACCTTGCCTGAGGGGGGGCATGACAGAGAAGGGCCTCACACTATAGCTGCCTTTTTTTTTTAAAATCAGAGCACTACTCAGCTCTGGTTTATGGTAGTGCGGGAGACTGAACCTGGGAATCTCTTGGCATAACCATTATGCTGTCTGCTCCTATGATCTAAGTCCTTTTTTTTTTTTTGTAGCCAGAGGTCAGAGAGACAGGAGTGGAGACCACAGCACCAAACCCTCTTGCTATGTGGTGGGGTTGGGCTTGCACCTGATACTTAGGCAGGTAACGTCCTAGGTGAGCTATTTAATTATTTTTTTTAAATAATTTTATTTATTTTCCCTTTTGTTGCCCTTGTTTTTATTGTTGTTGTTGTAGTTATTATTGCTGTCATTGTTGTTAGGTAGGACAGAGAGAAATGGAGAGAGGAAGGGAATCCAGAGACGGGGAGAGAAAGATAGACACCTGCAGACCTGCTTCACCGCCTGTGAAACGACTCCCCTGCAGGTGGGGAGCCGGGGGCTGGAACCGGGATCCTTGTTACGCCTGTCCTTTGCGCCACGTGCACTAACACACTGTGCTACGGCCTAACTCCCCTAGGTGAGCTATTTGGCTTGCCCTGGCCTGATTCTTCAAGGATGAGTTCTATCTATGGAGGGAAGGAAGAAGAGCTTTCAGGTGGAGGGGGCAGTGCCCGGAGGGGACAGAATGAAGGAAGCCCCCAGTCAGATGTCTTCCTGACCCAATGTCCCTTCAGAAGCAAGCGGCAGAGAACGCTATTTGACAAAAGCCCGTGACCTCAGCAGACAGACTGAAGGGGGATACCGATCGCTCTTTTTATTTGTTTTTATTGCCACCAGGGTTATCGCTGGGGCTTGGTGGCTGCAGGATGAACCCACTCCTCCCGGTGGCCATGCTCCCTTTTCTTTCTATTCTCCCCGCTTTTTTTTTTTTCTTGTTAGATAGAAGAGAGAGAAACTGAGCGAAGAGAAGTAGACAGAGAGGGAGAGAGACCTATAGACCTGCTTCACTGCTTGTGAAGCTTCACCCCTACAGGTGGGAAACAGAAGCTTGAGTCTCTCCAAAATTTTTTTTAGTCTCTCCAAAAATTTTAAAAACCTTAATTCACCTGCTTTGTCCTGTGCATGGCCTAGGTTCAGGCCTGTCCCCTACCACACTGGGTGTTGTGGTGTCTTTCTTTCCCTCTGCTCCCACTGAAAAGGTCTATCTGCAGTGACAAATAGAAAAGAAAAAAAAAAAAGGCCTCCACTTTATTTATTTATTTATTTATTTATTAATAATGAGAGCAGTTCACTTTCTTTCTTATTTTTACCAGAGCACTGCTCAGCTCTGGCTTATGGTGGTGTGGGGGATTGAACCTGGGACCTGAGAGCCTCAGGCATGAAAGTCCCTTTGCATAACCATTATGCTATACACTCACCCTCACTTTTCTTCTGGTTTTACCAAAACACTGCTCAGCTCTTGGGCATAATGGTACTGCAAAAGACACTCATCGTTCATTATCTTTTTTTCTGCTACCAGGGTTATCTCTGGGGTGCTGGCACTATGAATCCAAGGCTCCTGGTGGCCATTTTTTCCTTTTGTATTTTTCTTTCTACTTTTATTTTTGACAGGACAGAAAGAAATTGAGAGGGAAGGGAAGACAGCGAGACCTGCAGAGACCTGCATCACCGTTCGTAAAGGGTTCTTTTCGCAGATGGAGAGTGGGGGCTAGAAACCAGATCCTCGTACATGGTGATATGGTGAGCTTAACTAGCTGCGCCGCCACCACCCGCTTCCCTCTGGCCCCCCAAAAAAGACTTTCATGCCTGAAGCTCTGAGGTCCCAGGTTCAATCCTCAGTACCACCATCAGCCAATGCTCTGGTTGGTCTCTCTCTGTATCTCTCTCATTAAATAAATAACAGATAAGATATTAAAAAGAAAGACTGGTGCGGTCGGGGAGGTGGCGCAGCGGTAAAGCTTTGGATTCTCAAGCATGAGGTCTTGAGTTCGATCCCCGGCAGCACATGTGCCTGGAGTGATGTCTGGTTCTTTTTCTCTCTCCTCCTATCTTTCTCATAGATAAATAAAATCTTTAAAAAAGAAGAAGAAGAAGAAAGAAAGACTGGTGTATTACACCAAAGTAAAAGACTCTGGGGGGATACAGGTCCAAAAAGGATGACAGAGGACCTAATGGGGGTTGTATAGTTATGTGGAAAACTGAGAAATGTTATGCATGTACAAACTATTGTATTTACTGTTGAATGTAAACCATTAATCCCCCAGAAAGGAAAATAAATATTAAAAAAAAAAAAAAGACCAAAGCACTCCTAAGCTCTGGTTTATAGTGGTACAGGGGATTGAACCTGGGACTCTGATGCCTCAGGCATGAAGGTCTTTTTGTAGAACCACGATGCTGTCGTCCCACAAGCAGCCAGTTCACTTTCTAGTTTCCTCGAACTGTCAGGAGAGTACTCCCCAACCCCACCCCGTTTTAAAAAAAAATATTCATTTATTTATTTATTCCCTTTTGCTGCCCTTGTTGTTTTATTGTTGTAGTTATTATTGTTGTCATCGTTGTTGGATAGGACAGCGAGAAATGGAGAGAGGAGGGGAGACGGGAGAGAGAAAGACAGACACCTGCAGACCTGCTTCACCACCTGCAGGTGGGGAGCCCGAGGCTCGAACCAGGATCCTTAAGCTGGTCCCTGCACTAAGTGCCACCTGCACTTAACCGGCTGCGCTACCGCACCCCCCCCCCTTATACATAGAGAGAGAGAGAGAGAGCAAGTAGCGCCTGGCAGTCTGCTGGAGCGACGAGAATCCTGGTGGGAGGCAGGTGACCAGGCCGCACCCCCCCCCCCTTATACATAGAGAGAGAGAGAGAGCAAGTAGCGCCTGGCAGTCTGCTGGAGCGACGAGAATCCTGGTGGGAGGCAGGTGACCAGGCCGGAGGAAGCTGACCATAAGGGCGTGCGTGTGTGGGAAGGGAAGGGAAGGGAAGGGGAGGGAAGGGAAGGGGAGGGGAGGGGAGGGAAGGGAAGGGAAGGGAAGGGAAGGGCACCGCACTGCACTGCACGCCGCACCCCTGGAGGCCCGGGCATTTCAGGGCCGTCCCCCCACCCCCGGCCCCCGGGCCCCCGGCGGGGCGAGGCGGGGCGGCTCACTCTCGAGCAGGTCCACCTCGAAGTTCCTGGTGGGCAGCCGCACGGAGTTGAAGCCCCAGGTGGGGACGTGGCCTTCGAGGGGCGGCTTCCCGGCCAGCACGCGCAGGAACGTGCTCTTGCCCGCGCCGTCCAGGCCCAGCACCAGCACCTCGCGCTGCTCCAGCTGCTCCAGCGCCGCCTCCTCCTCCTCCTCCTCCTCCTCCTCCTCCTCCTCCTCGCGCTCCTCGGGCTGCGGGGCACGCGCTCAGCCTGCGCCCGTGACCGTGACCCTCCCTCCCCGGGGGGGGGGGGGGAGGCGGCGGCGCGCGCCAGCTCTCCCGGCATGCCCCGCGCCGCGCGCCTGCGCAGACCCCGCCGCGTCGCGAGCCCGAGGAAGCCCGAGGAAGCCCGAGGGCCCCCCTGGCCTCCCCGCCCCCCACATCTCGGTTCCGGGGCTCCGGGGCTCCCGCCAGCCGCCCGGGCCGCCCCCCGCTCACTCCCGCCGCCCGCCCGGCGCCTGGCCGGCCCGCACTCACGGCCCATTCGGCCCACTCGGGGAGGCCCTCGGGCTCCGCGGCGGCCGCGGCCGCGCCCCGCTCGCAGCGCCGCTCCCGGCCGCGGTAGGCCCGCCAGAGCACGAAGAGCACCGAGCCCAGCGCCGCCGCCGCGCCGCCCAGCGCCAGCACCAGCGGCCCGACCGCTCGCGGCGCCATCGCTCCGCCGAAGATGGCCCCGCTGCGGCGGCCGCGCCCACCCACCCGCCGGCCCCACAATGCACCGCCGCCTCTCCGGGCGCCCAGGGGTGGGGGCCGCGGGCGGGGGGCGCCGGGGGGGGTGCGCAGGGACCGCCCTCCACCGCCGCGCCGGCTGCTGAGCACCGGGCCCGGGCCCTCGCCCACCCCAGCCGCCGAGGAGCGACCGCAGCTGCCCCCCACCCAGCCACCCACCCACCTGCCTCTGGTCCAGGAGACGCGGTGGCAGAGGCCTCCCTGACTCAGTACCCCGGCCTCCCGTGCCCCCCACCCCCCACCTGCAGGGGTCCCTGCGCACCATGGTGGCACCAGCAGGGCCAGGAGACCCGGCCCCTCAGAGACTGGCAGGCCCTCAGGGTGTCACTCGGGAGAGGACAGCAGAAATGGCCCCAGGGACTAAAGCGGACCCCTGCCAGGGGGAGTGATGTGAAGGGCTGCTTTTTTTTTTTTTTTTTTTTTGCCTCCAGGGTTATTGTTGGGGCTCAGTGCCTGCACCATGAATCCACCGCTCCTGGAGGCCATTTTTTTCCCCGTTTGTTGCCCTTGTTGTTGTAGCCTGGCTGTAGTTATTATTGTTGTTGTTGATGTTGTTCGTTGTTGGATAGGACAGAGAGAAATGGAGAGAGGAAGGCAAGACAGAGGGGGAGAGAAAGACAGACACCTGCAGACCGGCTTCACCCCTTGTAAAGCGACTCCCCTGCAGGCGGGGAGCTGGGGGCTCCAACTGGGATCCTTACGCTGGTCCTTGTGCTTTGCGCCACATGCGCTTAACCTGCTGTGCTCAGCCCGACTCCCTTATGTCAACATTTAAACATGTTATTTACTACTGGATCGAGAGATTGAGCGGGGAGGGGGAGAGAGGGAGAGAGCCACCTGCAGCCCTGCTTGACATGAAGCTTTCCCCCTGCAGGTGGGGACCAGGGCCTTGAGCCCAGGTCCTTATGCACTTGTGCATTGTAACGTGTGCACTTAACTAGGTATGCCACCGCCGGGTCCCCTGGTTTTTGTTTGTTTTCTTGGGTTTGTTTGTTTTTACATTTTTTAAACTTATTTTGGATAGAGACAAAAACAGAAGGGAGAGGGTGATAGGAGAAAGAGAGACACCTGCAGACCTGCTTCACTGCCCGGGAGCTTCCCACCTGCAGGTGGGGGCCGGGGATCTGAACTGGTGCCTCCCCCATCACGCTAATGTGTGTTTCGTTTCACCAGCCCCCACACGTGGCTGTGTTTTTATGGCAAGCCACCCAAGCCATCTGTTGTCTGTTCGGGTGGAGGACTGGATTAGAGCAAATCTCACCACACGCTGTCTTTCAAGGGCTCTTTCTGTCGGCCTGCCTTTCTTGTGGTGCGTATTTTTTCATCAGAAAGATAACAGCAGGGCACCAAGAGCCTCCTCTGTACCCTTGCACCATCCATGTGGTGCCAGGGCTCAGCCCCCGGCTGCACACATGGCAAAGCACGGGGCCTACACAGCGAACTCTCTGCAGCCCTCAGTGGGCTCCTTTGTAGTAACCCAAAGGCAAGTCTGATCTCTCCCCGTTTAGAAACGTTGGTCTCTTTCACTCCCTCTCTCCTTCCCCTTTCAGCCCCACTTCTGGACAACTCCTCTCACCTGGGGCTCTAAGGGCACCCTATCCTATCCGTAGATCTACTGAAGCTAGCCGGCCTGGCGCCTCCTTTGCAAGGGATGCTTAAACTCTGTCCAGAATTTTGAGACCAATTAAGATGTAACCCTTAGCAACTGCTAACCAGCATTTCTTCTCTTTGCAGAGAAAGCCTTGAGCTCAGGTCGCTACTGAACAGGAAAAGCAAAGATAAAATGTCGCACTGGGATCCCTGAGATAGTTGTTCTTAAGGTGCAAGGTAGATTTTTATTCAATTCTTCCACAATTCCCTTCTTCCTAGCCAGTTTCATTACTTGTATTTCTTTTTTAAAATACCTTGTCACCAAGACTTGCTTTATTTATTTATTTATTTATTTTGCCTCCAGGGTTATTGCCGGGGCTCAGTGCCTGCACCACGAATCCACTGCTCCTGGAGACCTTTTTTTTTTTCACTTTTGTTGCCCTTGTTGTTTATCGTTGTTGTTGTTATTGTTGGATAGGACAGAGAGAAATCGAGAGAGGGCAGGAAGACAGAGGGGGAGAGGAAGATAGACATCTTCGGACCTGCTTCACCGCCTGTGAAGTGACCCCCCTGCAGGTGGGGAGCCGGGGGCTCCAACCGGGATCCTTAAGCCGGTCCACGCACTATGCGCCAAGTGCGCTTGACCCGCTGTGCTACCGCCCGGCCCCCAAGACTTGCTTTTTTTTTTTTTTTTTTTATCTTTAGAAGCAATGCTTTATTTCCAAGTGCTAATAGAGAAATATTACAGAAAACAGAAGACTACAGATTGTATTATGCACTATAAACATTTTTACAATCTTCATTCAAAAGTAGAACTTCAGAGGGCAGCTATGCTCACCACTATACCAACACACCAATTTTGATCATCAAAATTTTAATAGAGGCTTTTACTGTGAAAGAAGTAGTTTTCAAAATAAGATTCAAATGTAAGACATATTTCTACCAGGGTTATTGCCAAGGCTCAGTGCCTGCACAATGAATCTACCACCTCTCTAGGCAATCATTATTTTCTCCTTTCCTTTCCTTCCTTTCCCCAAGCCCCCTTCTTTTCCTTCCCTTTCATTTCCTTTAATAGAGAGAAAGAGGGGGAAGTGATAAGAGGGAGAGACAAAGGAGCTTGCCAATCTACTCCTCACAGTTGGGAAACTGGGGCTTGAACTCAGATTCTCAAGCACAGTAACTAAATTTCCAAGACTTGTTTTTTAAAAAATATGTATTTTACTTTATTGATTGATTGTTGGATAGAGACAGAAATTGAGAGAGGAGGAGGAGGAGATAGAGAGGGAGAGAGACAGAGACACCTGCAGCCCTGCTTCCCCCTGCAGGTGGGGACCAGGGCCTTGAACCTTGGTCTTTGTGCACTGTAATGCAAGCACTTAACTTGGTGCACCGCCGCCTGGCCCTTTACTTATTTTTCTTCATGATTTCTAGTTTCTTCTTTATATTTCCCCAAACCCTGTCCTTTTATTAGAAGTATAGATAGCACCCAGTTAAGCATACACATTACAGTTCAGAAGGGCGTGGGTTTGAGCCCCCACTCTGCACCTGCAGGGGTGAAGGTTGTGTCTGCTGGAGGCTATGTGTCCTCCAGGAGCCTCTCGTCCCTGTGAGCAGCCTCTTGTGATTCAGGGAACCACTCAGCACCCCCAGCGTTGTCCTGGATGCCCTCACACAAGCTTCCTCCTCCCCCTAGGCCTGAGCCCTTTCACTGGGTGGCCTGTTTGGAACATGATCTTCCACCAACTTTCCTTAGTTTGTTCTTTCTTTCTTTCTTCTCCTTCTTCTTTTTAACTATTTCATTTGATAGAACAGAGAAGTTGAGAGGGAAGGGGAGAGAGATCTGCAGACCTACTTCACCACTCGTGAAGCTTTTCCCCTACAGGTGGAGACCAGGGGCTTGAACTTGCATCCTTGTATATGGTAACATACTACTCTCCCGCCCTCCCCCCCTTTTTTAAGATAGAATTTTTTGCAGCTGGAGAAATGAGTGTTGGACTTGTATGCCTGAAGTTTCTGGTTCTGGTTCAGACCCCAGCATTGCATGTAAGAGTGTGTCTGGTTTCTTTCTTCATCTTCTTCCTCTTCTTCTTCTTCTTTTTTTTTTTTTTTTTTTGCCACCAGGGTTATAACTGGGGTTCTGTGCCAAGACTATGAATTCACCACTCCCAGCAGCCATTCCCCCCCTCCTTTTTTTTTTTTCTGTCTCCAGGGTTATTGCTGGGGCTCTGTCTGCACTACAAGCGCACTACTCCTGGAGGCCATTTTCTCCATTTTGTTGTCCTTGTTGTTACTGTTATTGTTGCCATTGCTGCTGCTGTTGTTGGAGAGGGCAGAGAAATCGAGAGAAGGGGGAACACAGAGAAGGGGAGAGAAAGAAACACACCTGCAGACCTGCTTCAGTGCTTGTAACGCCACCCCCCTGCAGGTGGGGAACCTGGGGCTAGAACCTGGATCCTTACACGGGCCCTTGCACTTTGTGCCATATGCATTCAACCCTCTGTGCCACCGCCCGCCCGCCCCATCCACCTTGTTTTATTTGACAGGACAGAGTTCTCTTTTTATTTATTGCCACCTATGCTATCTCTGTGGCTTGGTGCTCGACTATGAATCCATGCCGCCGCGGCTTTTTTTTTTCCTTCCGATTTTACCAGACAGAACAGAGAGAAATCGAGAGGAGAGAGGAGATACAGAGGGAGAGAGAAAGGCACCTGCAGAAACTGTTTCAGCGCTCCTGAAGTGTCTCCCTTGCTGGTGGGGAACGGGGCCCAAAGCCGGATCATTGCGGAGGGTGCTAAGAACAGTTAACCGGGTGCGCCACCGCCCCCCGCCCCAACTTCTTTTCTCTCCTAACTGTTGTTCCTCTCCCTGGCGCTCCAGATGGTTGTCCGTACTCCGCCGCACCCGGGGCATCCTTCATTCTCTGTAGTTGGTGTGAGCTGCCAAGCAGAGGACCACAGCGCACACACCCGTAGCAGAAGTGCCGTCCTCGTCCGGCCTCCAGGCCAAAGCACCTGCGGGCTCGGGGCTTGGCGCGCAGGCGCTGCCGCCTCCCCTCCGCTGGGTGCCCGCGCCCTGCTGCGGCTGTCGCCTCTTAACCACTCTAGCCGCCTTATTAGTAATGCTCAATTTCTTAAGTTTACTTTTTTTATATTTGAGAGGACAAAGAAACGGAGAGAGGAGGGGGAGAGAGACACCCCCTTCCTGAGCTTCACCGCTCTTGCAGCTCCCCCCTGCAGCGAGGGGGGTGGGGTGGGGGGCTTGAATCCGGGTCTTTGCGCATGGTCACATGTGTCTAAAGCCAACTGCGCCACCCACGTATTTTAGCCAGAACGCCGCCCGGAAGGCCTCACCCCCGAGCGAGCGCTGTTGCGGTGTGAGTGCTGGTGGCTGGCACTACAGCGCACGGGTTGGGGGGGGGATGCGATTCAGCCCCCAACAAGTGTCTCCGTCTCCCTGCAAAATCAGCAACGAGCACAGCACCCCACACAGAGTCAGGCCCGAGAACACCTGTTCTGCATAGCAGGGCCGCACACTTGTGGAGCTGCACCGCGCACCACGCCGCTCCATGGGCCTGCCAGGCTGCAGGCTGCGCAGCTCTCGCTCTGGCCCGAGTCCCTAGTTTAGCGGCTTCAGCGAGCGCACCCCACGCTGGCCACTAGAGGGTGCTGCTGCTCTAGTTTCTTCCTTGGGGAAGACGCGCCCCCGCCCCCAGGGAGGTTGAGTGGGAGGTTTGAGTGGAGGAACCAGGCCAAGAACCAGTAATGGCCCTGTAAAAAGATTGCCTTGCCTAGGTCCAACCCCGCACCGCCCTGAGCCAGAGCTGAACAGTATTCTGGTAAAAATGAATAAATAAAACCAATCTTTACTTCGGTGGCCCAGAGCATGAGGTCTTGAGTTTGGTCCCTGGCATTACATATGCCAGATTGATGTTTTGGCTCTCTCCTTCACCCACCCCATCTTCATTAATAAATACATATTAAGAAGAGGAAGAAGAAGGGAGTCGGGCGGTAGCGCAGCGGAATAAGGGCACGCACGTGGCGTGAAGCGTAAGGACCGACGTGAAGCATCCTGGTTCGAGCCCCCGGCTCCCCACCGGCAGGGGGGGGTCGCTTCACAGGCGGTGAAGCAGGTCTGCAGCTGTCTTATCTTTCTCTCCCCCTCTCTGTCTTCCCCTCCTCGCTCCATTTCTCTCAGTCCTATCCAACAATGATGACCTCAATAACAATAACTACAACAATAAAACAAGGGCAACAAAAGGGAATAAATAAATAAAAGGAGAATGGAGTTGAGGGCTTGGCTTGGCCAACAAGGGCATGTTTAGAGGAAGTCAGATGGGCAGACGAGCTTCTTCTGTGAAGTGGGTGCGAGGTCCTAGTTAATTCCTGCTTTTGAGGTTTATTAAAGTATGAGAGGCCCAAGAAGGTTCAAAAAGACAAATTTGAAAATAAAATTGTATGTTCTGGGAGTTGGCACAGTGGATAAAGTACTAGACTAAAGTATGAGGTCCCAGGTTCAGTCTCTAGCAATGCATGTACCAGAGTGACGCTCTCAAGTCAATAAATAAAAGCCAAAGACATTTGGTTTGTGACATTTTGAAAAAAATATTTGGAAAAAAAAAAAAAGGCAACCAGATCCCATGATGCACTAGTGGTACAGGGACCCTGGCCAGTTGTCCCAGACAAACCACAAGGTTAGGGAGACAGCATAATGGTTATACAAACAAATTCTCAAGCCTGAGGCACTGAAGGCCCCAGGTTCAATCCCAAGCACCATAAGTCAGAGCTAAGCAGTGCTCTGGCATAAAAAATAGAAATACTAAAAGAGCTCCAAACATGTTAAAGGAAGGAAAACCACTTTTGCCTTTCCAGGATTCCATGGTACTTCAAAGGTACAACTCCAAGAGGAGACACTGGAGCAGAACAAAGCTGGGTCTATAAGGATTCCTCTCTAAGATGCACACATGTTTATGCTGGGAGAGACTGCTAGGATTTTGAGCGGAGCTCTGTTGTCTTGCACACTTGATTAGGACCCCACTCAGCCTTGTATCTCTTCCTGTTACCTGACTCAGTAGTAATAAATATGTGAGCTATTAAAAATGGAAATACTATACAATCAGACCTCAGAAACCATCTTTGCAGTGAATGATGCTATCACCCGTGGGGAAATTAAGCTGCTAAATGGAGGACTGGAAACAGGCTTGGCTAAGAACCAAAACTAGAGTCAGAAAGGGGAAAAACACACAGAAAAGTGGAAACACAGGAAAGATATCTGAGATCAAGAAGCTCAGAAGGTGACTTTGGGGGCTGGGAAGCTGGCATTCGGGTTCTGCAAAGACTTTCCAGTCTGAGGATCCAAAGTCCCCGGTTCAACCCCCACCCCTCCCCAAGGGAGCACTGAGCTGAGCAGTGCTCTGGTTAAAAAAAAAAAAAAAGAACCCTTGGTCAGGTCAGGGGTAGGGGTAGATAGCATGCTAGTGATGGTTATGCAAAGAGACTCACTTGCCTGAGGCTCCAGACTCTGGTTCAATTTCCCCATACCACCAGAAGCCACAACTGACCAGTGCTGTGGTAAAAATAAGATAAAGAACCCTTGAATCTTTCAGATTACCCTGTTATAATTAATTGAATCCACCTTAGTTGTACAACCGAACTATTTAGAAAAGTTGCTTACTTTCAAACAAAAAAAGGGAGTTCAGTCTTTAGAGAAATTATTTCACCAAATTAGAAAACATATATCCATTTAAAGGGAGTAATCTTCATAGGCTTAAAAGGGTTTATGTTTATAGTTGATAAATTTGCTTTTTTTCTCACATGGCTACCCTCTGTGAAACTCATGCCATCACTTCCAACACGAGTCCTGTAAACATCAGGGGTAAAACAGTAGCTGTAGCTTCTCGGAAATGCTTCAGTTTTTAGTTCCGGGGGCGGGAGAGAGAACACAACGAGGTGATCCTGCCTTAGATGCAAGGCGGCTCTGCCTCCACAGTGGGCAAAGAAATCACAGCAGACTGTAGAAGTTCCAAAGCCGTGGTCCGGGAGGTGGCGCAGTGGTAAAGCAGCAGACTCTCAGGCACGAGGTACCGAGTTCAATCCCCGGCAGCACATGTGCCAGAGTGATGTCTGGTTCTTTCTCCTCTTTTGCCATGAATAAATAAATTTAAAAAATAAAAAGTTCCAGTTTTACAAAGTAGCACTTTTAATGTACATACACTCACAATGCAGTGTAATTGTGCTATTCACAGTCTTAATTAGAAACTTTGGGGGGGGGGAGACAGCATAATGGTTATGCAAACAGACTGTCATGCCTGAGGCTCCTAAGTCCCAGGTTCAATCCCCCGCACCACCAGAAGCCAGAGCTCTGGTGTTTCTTTCTCTGCATCTCTCTCAAAAAATAAATAAAATAAAAAAAGACTTTATAAAATGCTTTTTTTTTTTTTTCATAAATGTCAGACTAGCCTGGTGGCCTGCTAATGGTACTCAAGTTCAATGTAGCAGAGCAGGGAGATAGCACAGCGGGTTAAGCGCACGTGGTGCAAAGCGCAAGGACCAGAGTCAGGATCCCCACCTGCAGGGGAGTCGTTTCACAGGCGGTGAAGCAGGTCTGCAGGTGCCTACCCCCCATCTTCCCCTCCTCTCTCCATTTTTTTCTGTCCTATCCAACAAAAGGAAATAAATAAATAAATAAAACATTTAATAAAAAAAGTTGCAAGGAGCAAAGCCTCCTCTAGCCTTCCAGCAAGCCTGGCTACAGATGCTAAATGCAAAATGTAGACTGGGAGACTCACCCCTACACCCCACAGCCCAGTGGGACGTGGACCTTAATGGCAGGATCCGGAAGTGGTGTACAAAGGAGGGTGAATGCTTTGTTCACCTGTTCTTGCTTTTTTTTATTTCTACAACCTTGTTGTTCTGTAAACACTTAGGTAACCATGGTGGGGAGGGGGCCCACCTTCAGGATGCCAAGTGCTTCCAGTGATGTGAGATCTTCCCAGCTGGGGGAGGCGGCTGTGGCTTTGCTCCCTCTGGGTTTCTGCCATACTTCCCATGAACCTACGCTTCTGCCCCAACTGTCCCTGGAGGTCTCTTTCACCTCACCTGTCCTTTTTTTTTTTTTTTTAACCAGAGCACTGTTCAACTCTGGTTTCTGGTGGTGCAGGGGGATTGAACCTGGGACTCTGGAGCCTCAAGTGTAAGAGTCTCTTTGCATAAACATTATACTATCGACCCCTGACCCTTCAGTTTTGTATTTGATGTAGTTAGACCGCATCAGTTTACTACTATTTTATTTTAAAATTTATTTATTTATTTATTTTCCTTCAGGGTTATTGCTGGGCTCGGTGCCTGCACCATGAATCCACCGCTCCTGGAGGCCATTTTTCCCCCCCTTTCGTTGCCCTTGCCGTAGCCTCGTTGTGGTCATTATTATTACCATTGTTGATGTTCGTTGTTGGATATGACAGAGAGAAATGGAGAGAGGAGGGGAAGACAGAGAGGGGGAGAGAAAGACAGGCACCTGCACACCTGCTTCACCGCCTGTGAAGCGACTCCCCTGCAGGTGGGAAGCCGGGGGCTCGAACCGTGATTCTTAGGCTGGTCCCTGCGCTTTGTGCCACGTGCGCTTAACCCGCTGCGCCACCGCCCGACCCCCTATTTATTTATTTATTTATTTATTTATTTATTTATTTATTTATGAGAAAGATAGGAAGAGAGAGAAAGAACCAGACATCATTCTGGTACATGTGCTGTCGGGGATTGAACTCAGGACGTCATCCCTGAGAGTCCAGTGCTTTATCCACAGCACCACTTCCCGGATCACTTAATTAATCGATTTATTTATTCTCTTTTGTTGCCCTTGTTGTTTTATCGTTGTAGTTATTATTGTTGTTGTCGTTGTTGGACACAGAGAAATGGAAAGAGGAGGGGAAGATAGAGAGGGGGAGAGAAAGATAGACACCTGCAGCCCGGCTTCACCGTTTGTGAAGCGACTCCCCTGCAGGTGGGGAGCCGGGGGTTCGAACTGGGACCAAGCCGGTCTGTGCGCTTTGCACCACGTGCGCTTAACCCGCTACGCTACCGCCCAACTCCTTGATCACTTATTTTTTATCAGATGAAAACAGACAAATTGAGAGAGAAGACAGACACTTGCTGCATGGCTTCACTGCTTTTGAAGCTTTCCCCGTAAGGTGGAGCCTGGGGGCTTGAATTTGGGTCATGTGCACTCAACTGGATGTGCCACTGCCTGACCTCTTCACCTCACCGGTCCTAGATGGAGGTGGTCTCATCCCTGAAGCCTCAGTGAACCCAGACTTTGAGAATGCCCTTTTACCCTGCCTTTCCATCTTCCCTCGGTCTGTCACAGATCCAGGAGCAGAGAAGACGCTGAGAGGAGTGGGGGGAGTGGGTGCAGGCAGGTGTAGCCCTCCTCCTCCAGCCCCCACCCACACCCTGCTTATGCTTCCTTACTGGAGGACTACAATTCCCAGCATGCAGTGGGCGCACACTGGCCAAGTCTCGCGCGACGGCTAAGTCTCGCGCGACGCCTCAGAGGCTTTATCAGGAAGGCAGCGGCGGCTTGGGCAGCAGGAGCGTCGGGCCTGTGTCCCGGACCTCCTGGTCCTTGCGCCATGGCTTGGCTCTCGGCTGCGCAGCAGCCTCGCAGGACACGCGGGTCCTCCGGGCTTCTCTAGTGCCGGCGCGCCGGGGTCGCGGGCAGTGCAGTCCCGCAGGCGACGGAGAGCGGGTGAGCGGCCCGGCGGGGCCGGCTTTGGGGGGCGGGGTGGGGGCGCGATCCTGGGGTCTCCACCGCCGCCCGGCCGGGGGTCCACCCGCGCCTCTCCCGGGCTCAGAGCTCCAGCCAGATCACCCGTCATTTCTCCTGCCCCACTTTCTGGGGGGGCCCTCCCATGGAGGGTTCCCCAACGGGGCTTCTCTCGGTGCTCCAGCCACCCCTGCAGCGGCCCCACCGGGACCCCAGCTGCTCGCCCCGGCGGGACCCCCGACCCCGGGCCCCTACGCTGACCTTGGTTTCCGGGGGCAGAGGGGCGCCCTCCTGGTGGCATGGCCCTGATCGGGTGGTGGGGGTGGAGGTGGGGCTGGAGGTGGCTGCATCTGGGTCGGGGATGCCCCTGGACTCGCCGGCCGGCCCTCCTGGGGAACTTGGGTTTCTGTGATGAGCTAACAACCAGGGCTGGGGAGACAGCATGTGGGTTCTGCAAAAGGCTCTCATGCCTGGCCCCAGGTTCAGTCCCCAGCACCACAGTCAGCCAGAGCTCACAGGGCTGCGGCAGTTCTCTGTGTGTATCTTTCTCTGTGTCATTAAACAAAAGGGGGGGGGGGGGGGAGTCGGGTTGTAGTGCAGCGGGTTAGGCGCAAAGCGCAAGGACCAGCGTAAGGATCCTGGTTTGAGCCCCGGCTTCCCACCTGCAGGGGAGTCACTTCACAGGCGGTGAAGCAGGTCTGCAGGTGTCTGTCTTTCTCTTCCCTTCTCTGTCTTCCCCTCCTCTCTCCATTTCTCTGTTCCATCCAACAACACCTTTTTGTTGTCCTTATTGTTTTATTTGTAGTTGTAATTGTTGTAGTTATTGTTGTTATTATTGACGTCGTTGTTGCTGGATAGGACAGAGAGAAATAGAGAGAGGAGGGGAAGACAGAGAAGGGAAGAGAAAGACAGACGCCTGCAGACCTGCTTCACCACCTGTGAAGTGAACCCCCTGCAGGTGGGGAGCCGGGGCTTGAACTGGGATCCTTCGCCACTTTTTGTGCTTTGTGCCACCTATGCTCAATCCTCTGTGCTAACGCCCGACTCCCCTTTATTTATTGGATAAAAACAGCCAAAAATTGAGAGGGAATAGGGTGAGAGACAGAGAGACACCTGCAACACTGCTTCACCACTCGCAGAGCTTCCCCCTGCAGTGGGGGACCAGGGGCTTAAACTCGGGTCCTTGCACATTGTAACTTGTGTGCTCAACCAGATGTGCCACCAGCTGGCCCCGTTTTTAAAAATTATCTTAATTTTTTATTTATTATTTCTTTAAATTTGCTTTTTTAAAAATTTATTTCTTTATTGGGGAATTATTGTTTTACATTCAACATAAATTTGCTTTTTTTAAAAAAAATTTTCCCTTTTGTTGCCCTTGTTTTATTGTTGTAGTTGTAGTTGTTGTTATTGATGTTGTTGTTGTTGGACAGGATAGAGAGAAATGGAGAGAGGAGGAGAAGACAGAGGGGGAAAGATAGACACCTGCAGACCTTCACCGCCTGTGAAGCAACCCCCTGCAGGTGGGGAGCCGGGGGCTCGAAGTGGGATCCTTATGCAGGTCCTTGTGCTTTGTGCTGCCCAACTCCCTAAATTTGCTTTTTCCCTCTTTTGTTGCCCTTATTTTATTGTTGTAGTTATTGATGTCACCGTTGTTGGATAGGACAGAGAGAAATGGAGAGAGGAGGGAAAGACAGAGGGGGAGAGAAAGATAGACACCTGCAGACCTGCTTCACCGCCTGTGAAGCGACTCCCCTGCAGGTGGAGAGCCGGGGGCTCGAACCAGGATCCTTAACTGCCTGACTCTGTTATTTTATTTTTAACCAGAGACTGCTCAGCTCTGGTTTATGGTAGTGCAGGGGATTGAACCTGGGACTTAGGAGCCTCAGGCATGAGAGTCTCTTCGCATAACCATTATGCTACTCTGCTGCTCCTAACTGGTTTTCTTAAGGAGCACTGATAAGCTCTGGCCTATGGTGGTGCTGGGGATTGAATCTGCTGTTTCTGGAACCTCAGGCAGAAGCCTTTTGTGCTCTCCCTGGCTGCAGATAGGGCTCTTATCTGTCACCTTCGGCAAATCACGAATTTCCTGATTCTCAGTTGGCATATTCTTTGAGTTTATTTATTTTTTTGAATGGGAGTAAGAAAGAGAGACAGAGAAAGCAAGGGAAACTCTGGTATAGGTAGTGCCAGGAGCCAACCGAGAACATCAGACGTACAAGTCTTATGCCCTTTCTCTGAATATCTCCCCCAGCCCTTGCTTCTGTCTACTTACATTTTATTTTTTTAATATTTATGTATTTATTCTCTTTTGCTCCCCTTGTTGTTTTATTGTAGTTATGATTGTTGTTGTTATTGGTGTTGTCGTTGCTGGATAGGACAGAGAAATGGAGAGAGGAGGAGGAGACAGAGGGGGAGAGAAAGACAGACACCTGCAGACCTGCTTCACCGCCTGTGAAGCGACTCCCCTGCACGTGGGGACTTGGGAGCCCGAACCGGGATCCTTATGTCGGTCCTTGTGCTTGGCGCCACGTGCGCTTAACCCACTGCGCTACCACCCGACGCCTACATGTTTATTTTTAACTTATTTATTTATCAGATAGAGATGGAAACTGAGAGATAGAAATGGGGAGATAGAAAGGAAGAAAAAGAGATACCTGCAGCCCTGATTCACAACTTGTGAAACGTCCCCCCTCCAGGCGGGGAGCAGGAGCTTAAATCTCGGTAGTTGTGCACTGTAATGTGTGTGCTCGACCAAGTGAGCCGCTACCCAGTCCCTCAATACTTCATATATATATATATATATATTTATTATTATTTTTTTTTTTCCCTTTTGTTGCCCTTGTTTAACATTGTTGTGGTTATTGATGTCATTGTTCTTGGATAGGACAGAGAGAAATGGAGAGAGGAAGGGAAGATGGGGGCGGGGAGAAAGACAGACACCTACAGACCTGTCTCGCTGCTTGTGAAACTACCCTCCTGCAGGTGGGGAGCTGGGGGCTCGAACCAGTATCCTTACGCCTGTCCTTGTGCTTTGCATCATGTGCGCTTAACCCACTGTGCCTCTGCCGACTCCCCAATACTTCTTTCTTAATTTATTTATTGATGAGAAAGATAGGAGAGAGAGAGAGAGAACCAGATATCACTCTGGTACATGTGCTGCCAGGGATTGAACTCGGGACCTCATGCTTCAGAGCCTAATGCTTTATCTATCCACTGTGCCACCTCCGGGACCACTCAGTACTTATTTTTAACCAGAGCACGAGAGTCTTCTTACATCCCCGTTTCTATTCTCTCGCCACCCCATTCTTGTTCTTCTTTAAGTCAGTGGTAGATACTACCAGATCACCAAGGGTGAAAACTCAAGGGTGAGGATGTCCTTCTGGAGTCAGTGTTAGCATCAGAGAAGAAGCTGAGGGCCGGCAAAATAGTTCACGTGGATGTGGCCTGCTTGCCTTCTGTGCAACCCAGGTTCAAGCCCGGTCCCCGGTCCCCACTGTTCTCTTTCACTCTCTACCTCAGTCAGAAAAGAGTGGGGGTGAGTGGGGGGTTGGTGATGCAAAGAGACTCTCATATCTGAGGCTCCAAGTCCAGGTTCTCTGAAATACCATATGCCCGAGCTGAGCAGTGTTCTGGTTTAAAAAAGAAAAAAAAAAAAAAAAAAGAGGGCCGTGGGTGGTGGCGGTGGCACACCTGGTTGAGCGCACATCTTACAGAGTGCAAACACCTGGGTTCGACTCCCAGCTCCCCAGCTGCAGGGGGAAAGTTTTGCAAAGTGGTGAAGCAGATCTGCAGGAGTCTGTCTCTCTCCTCCCTTCTCAATTTCTGGCTGTTTCTATCCAGTAAATAAATACAGATAATAGGGGGCCTGGTGGTAGCATAGTGAGTTAAGCACATACGGTATGGAGTTCAAGGACCGGCATAAGGATCCTGATTCGAGCCCCCAGCTCCCCACCTGCAGGGGGGATACTTCACAGGCGGTGAAGCCCGTCTGCAGGTGTCTGTCTTTCTCGCCTCCTCTGTCTTCCCCTTCTCTCTCCATTTTTCTCTGGCCTATCCAACAATAATGACATCAATAACAACAATAAACAACAAAGGCAATAAAAGGGTAAAAAATGGCCAGCAGGAGCAGTGGATTCATAGTGTAGGCACTGAGCCCCAGCAATAACCCCAGAGGCAAAAAAAAATTAAATTAAATTAAATACAGATAATAAAATAAAAATAGTAGTTAAAAAAGAGGGGTAGGGAGGGGGAATTTATCTAGTGCACTACTGAGTTCCTTGCTGAACTCAAGCTTCCTCACACCCTGAGCCCTGCCTTCACTGCAGATGAAGGGAGCGAACACTTGCCAGGGTGTGGGGAACATGTGAGCTCCCTCTCGGGTGGTCTCTGGGGCCCTGGACCGACACACTGGCCGTGTGTTGTCACCAGAACCTCTGGAATGGACACATCTTCCTGGACAGCTTCCCTCCTTCACAGCAGCTGGACAATGGACGACCATCTCTGTTTGTCGGCATAATCAGCACCTCAGTTCACTCTGGTGAGGTTCCCCCCGCCCCAGCACAGTGCATTGTCAACCCAGCTGTGTGAGGCCATTGTCTCCCCCCTTCTGGTCGCTCCTCTGCTGTGCTTGCCCCCCATTCTGTGCGTTTCAGCCTTGTCAACACGCTATCATGCCCCGAGTGCCTGAGAACGGATGGCGTTGGCCCTGTTCTTTGCCTTCAGTGTGTCCGTCCTCTGTTGTCTTCATTAGGTGGCAGGACTCAGCCTGGAATTGTATTTAGAAAAACCACCCGGACCCCCAGTCTCTCAATGGCTTCCAGACAACCAGAAATGCCCGGTAAACTGAACTTTGCTTTTTTCTCTCCTCTTTTTTGGCGTAAAGTTATGTGTGGCCCTTAATATTGTGAACTAGAGAGAAGTCACTTTTCATGGGTCTTCTCTGACATTGTGGAGAATTAGATTCAATGGACTGGCCTCATTTGGACATTACTTCAGTGACCGACTGTTCAGCCAAGGTAGGACCAAAACCTGGCATGAGAGAGAAAGGTGTTGTCACTTAGGGTAGCAACATGATTATTAGATTCTTACAGTATCGGTAAGAATTCCCAAGAAGTGCCATAGACACCCTGGAGGAGTATGGGAAAGGGGTGAGCTAGAACCCAGAGTTTCAGAGGAGGGGTGGAGTGGAAGAGGAGGAGGGGGAGAGGGCGAGGAGGAGGGGGAGAGGGCGAGGAGGAGGGGGAGAGGGAGAGGAGGGGTGGAGAGGGAGGGAAGTCACAGCTCTCCCTCTCCGTCTCTGTGTGTGTGTGTGTGTGTGTGTATGTGTATATGTATGTATGTAAACAGGTGACATACTTTTTGAGGTAGGTATTAGATGATTAGATGCTCACTGTACTGTTTCAGGGAGGGTACTGGGTGGGCAGGATGGTCTAGGCATAGAGGGAAGTGGGTCAACTGGACTTGGCAGTCTGGACATTGCTTACAGCAATGTGCCATGAGCCCTGGGTCCGCACGGGGCAGACATTTCTAGGTTCTAAAGATTGTCATCATCATCATCATCATTATTATTATTTACCAGAGCACTGCTCAGCTCTGGCTTATGATGGTGCGGGGGGAATTGAACCTCGGAAGTGTGCTGCTCTGTTTGCCAGGCCTGGTTCCTAGTTAACCCTGGCTGACTGGTCAGTCTGTTTCAGATGGCTGTTGGCTGAAGTCTTCAATGTGTTTTGTTGGCGTCGTTCCCAATCTGTGTGAATCCAGCATGTCTTCTGCGTCCACCTACTGCTCTTGTCTCTAGTCTCACACCATCAGCTTCTGTCTTCCCTCGTCATGATGTCCAGAAACCCCCTGGGAGGGCCCAGGCCTTAAGCCCGTGTTCTTTGGAGTGGGAGGGAGTCTTGGAACGTGACCTGTACAGACACCTGTCACAAAAATGAGACCCCTAGCCTCTGACCACTTCTCTGATGGGGGTCCTGATAAGCCCGTCCACAGTTCTAAGAGTCAGACAACTGCAGCCCTGCTTCACCACTCGAAAAGCTTTCCCCCCCTCGCAGGTGGAGACCAGAGGCTTGAACCAGGGTCTTTGCACGTTGTAACATGTGTACTTAACCAGGTGCAATACCACCTATCCCCCCAGAGTTTTTAAAAATTATCTTTATCTATTGGATAGAGACAGCTAGAAATTGAGAGGGGAGGGAAAGAGAGAGAGAGTGCGACACCTGCAGCCCTGCTTCACCACTCATGAAGCTTTCCCCCTGCAAGTGGGGACCTGGAGCTCGAACCCGGGTCCTTGTGCACTGTAATATGTGTGATTAACCAGGTGTGCCACCACCCGCCTCACCTCCTTTTTTTTTTTTTAATGGTGGTGGGTTGGGAGAGACAGCAGAGCACTGCTCAGTTCTGGCTTCTGCTAGTTCTGGGAATTGAAACTGGGCCCTCAGAGCCTCAGGCATGAACCACTTTTGCAAAACCACTGTTTGTCTCAGTGAAGATAGTTAGTTCCCTGTTTAAAGCGAACACTTCGCCTCTTGAGGATACTCACAAGGTGGTTCTGCAGCCTCCACCGCTCTGCCGTTCCCAAAACAGTCTCATCACCTGAGAAAGGGTCAGTGTCACCTCCTCTCCCCCCAGCCTTCGCCTGCGAGGCCCCTAGTTTGTCATTCTTCCAAGGGTAGTAATGGCTGTTGTTAGTAGCTGTGGACCTTGCTGCTGGAACACAGTGTCTTTGCTGGCTTGGGACTTCCTGCCAAGTAAGCTGATGTTCCCGAGAGTGTGAGGACAATGTCACCCTGCAGGCAGGGACTGGCAGTGTTGACCAGCCAAACAGCGTGAGCTTTGCTCAGGGCGGGGCAGAGCTGAGCCTGGGTCACTGGTCACTGCTCCCAGCCTGTGCCAGCACTGGCCTGTGTCTTGCTCGTTGTCAGCTTCTGTGGGGGAAGCGGACCTGCTGCAGAAGTCACTGGGGCCACCTGCCATGGCCCTTGTTTTATTATTATTTTGTTTTTCCAGAGCACTGCTCAGCTCTGGCTTATGGTGGTGCAGGGGACTGAACCTGGGACTTTGGAGCTTCTGGCATGAGAGTCTGTTTGCATCACCATTATGCTGTCTACCCTTGCCCCTTGTTGTTGGTTTTTTTCCCCCCTTTTCCCACAAAGGCAAGGAGGTCAAGGCTCTGTGGTCAGCTGGGTGGCCATGGTCAGTGTGGCACATGGCGCCTTGGGCCCGAGTCTGCTTCTGTCCAGAAGCTCCTTTCACCCTCTGAGGGGCATGAACTGACCAGACCCAGCCATTGCCAGCAAAAGGGCTGGTCCAGCCCATCAGCTCAGAATGACACAGGCTTGGCTTGTGGTGCCAACGTATGCTTTCGAGTCACAGACTTTGAACAGGTGGATTTAAAGGAAGTGGCTGTTTCTTAGATCATAAGAACAGGACTGTGGGAGTCAGGTGGTAGTGCAGAGGGTTAAGCGCAAGGACCGGTGTAAGGATCCCAGTTCGAGCCCCCCCTCCCCTGCGCTCCCCACCTGCAGGGGAGTCACTTCACAGGCGGTGAAGCTGGTCTTTAGGAGTCTGTCTTTCTCTCCCCTCTCTATCTTCCATTCCTCTCTATTTCTCTCTGTCCTATCAAAGAACGACAACAACAAGAATAGCTGCAATAATAAAACAACAAGGGCAACAAAAGGAAATAAGTAAGTAGGTAAATAAATAAATATTTTTTTTAAAAAAGAACAGAACTGAGCGGATTAGGAAGAGACCCCAAAGTGTCAGGCACAGAGAAAGGAGCAGTCATGCCCTCTCCCCCGCTTCTTGGAGAGCGTCGCTACCTCAGAACACCCACCCTGCCTCCAGCTGGAAGGGACTGGCAGCTCCTGGCTGAGTGCGTGCTCACAGCTGTCTCTGTCCTCAGCTCTCGAGCCGAGTGGGCCACTGGGCAAGATGTCGCTGCCCATTGGGATGCACCGCCGGGCATTCAGCTACGATGACGCCCTTGAAGACCCCACGCCCATGACCCCTCCTCCATCAGACATGGGCAACATCCTCTGGAAGCCCGTGATTCCAGAGCGCAAGTACCAGGACCTGGCCAAGGTATCGTCTCCCACAGCTCTGGGCAAGCCCGACCCTATCCTTCTCCCTCCTTTGCTCTGGGAAATCTCCCCAGCACCCAGCAAAGTGGGCTACAGCTTCTGTGTCTCAGCTGGGCTTGGCCACGTCAGCTTTCCATTTTAGTTTGAAGAACAGTCAGGTCTTGTGGTCCGGGAGGTGGCACAGTGGATAAAGCATGGGACTTTCAAGCATGAGGTCCTGAGTTCGCTCCCGGCAGCACATGTACCAGAGTGATGTCTGGTTCTTTCTCTCTCCTATCTTTCTCATAAATAAATGAAAAAAATCTTTTAAAAAATCAGGTCTCTTCGTAAAACAAAACAACTTTATAAATGAGAGAACCAGAGCATCACTCTGGTACATACGATGCTGGGGATCGAACTTGGGACCTCATGCTTGAGAGTCTGATGCTTTAGCTACTATACCCCTGCCTGGCCCCTCATGTCTTCTACAGCATGAAACTCCAGCCCCACCTAGTACACTAACCATGCCAGTTACTAAAGATGTCTTACACTTTACAGGGTTACTCCGAGCCTCCCTGTCCTTCCTCTCCTAACTCTGTCACTTGAAGTCACATGGGCTGCCCATCCCGTCCCCAGGCCCTCCCGCTCAGTGCCATCAGGTCTCAGCTCACCTGTGTCTCCCATGTGACATTTTCTCCTCCCAGCAGGACTGTCACCTCTCCCCCTGAGCACTCCCAGGATCCTCCCAGTCTTGTCCCTGCCTTACTTGATCACCCCCTGAGGGCAGGTTGTCCAGTGACGGGGTGTGTGAGACTGGGAGGTAGACTCCCTAGAAATGTTCCCAGAGGGGAACTTGGCTCTTTCCTGGAGACACTGCTTTTCCTCTGCAGAGCCTCCTGCTTCCTCGGGCCCTACACACATCACACACACAACACACACCCAGGTCTGCCCCGCCTGGCTGGCTTCCTGGTTGCTCACAGCTTGTTGGGCTTATCACTGCAGCCCCTGTGTCCTGGCTGCCAGGCCTGGGTCCCCGTCCCCTCTGCCCCTAACCCTCAAGAACTTACGTCAGATATGGTTCCGTTGCCAGAATGAGCTGGTCTTGTCAGGTCAGGTCACCTGCCGTTATAGCCTAGCTGGACTTTGAGCCCCTGATGGCTCGGAGCTGAGCAGAAAGGCACAGTGATGTTTGCTGGAACAGGCCTGCGTCTACGCACCCTCATGCCTGTGCACTGCCCGTGACTGAGGGCCCCGAGCCACCCTGGCCTGCGGGGAGGGGGATTCTTTGTCATGGAGGTGTAGTGGGCACCAAGTAACAGGATTAAGGGGCCCAGTGATGGTTCACCCAATTGAGTGCACGTTACAATGAGCCAGGGCCCAGGTTCAAGTCCCAGTTCCCACCTGCAGAGGGGAAGCTTCAGGACCACTAAGGCAGTGCTACAGGTCCCGGTCTCTCTCCCTCTCTGTCCGCCTCCTTATCCCTTCTCAATTTCTCTCTGTCCTATCAAACAAAAGAGAATTCACTATTTCTTAAAGACTCAGGGAGGTGGCGCAGTGGATAAAGCATTGGATTCTCAACCATGAGGTCCTGAGTTCCATCCACGACAGCACATGTGCCCCAGTGATGTCTGGTTCGTTCTCTCCTCCTGTCTTTCTCATGAATAAATAAATAAATAAATAAATAAATAATCTAAAAAAAAAAGATTAACAGGATTGGCTCCTGTTAGGAGTAGAGTTGTTGATGCCAGGCCTCCTGGGTTCCAGCCTCTTTTTACTTCGTGCTGTATTTGATCCTTTTCTTTTTAAATTATTTATTCACTCATTTATTTATGAGTGAACGAGAGGACCAGAGCATCCAGCTGGCGCATTTGAAGCTGTGGCCTGAATTCAGCACCGAGTGCCTGCAAGCTGGCTGACTTCCCTGCCGTGCCACCTCCCGGGCTAGGCCATCTTTTCTTCTTCCTTTTCTGGGTGTGGGCTGAGCCAGGCGTTGCCAGGATCTGAGCTGCCCACATTGTAACATGGCGCTCAGCTAGGTGCGCCACCACCCAGTCCCCTGAGCTGCCCACATAATGGCAAGGCTCACGCCCGGTGAGGTGAGCTACTTCCTAGCCCTGATTCCTTCCTTTCCCTTTTTAGATTTTATTTCAAAAGAAGTGGGGAGACAGAGAGAGAGGGCCAGCACAGCAGGTTAAGCGCACATGGCGCGAGGCACAAGGACCTGCATAAGCATCCTAGACGGTGAAGCAGGTCTGCAGGTGTCTATCTTTCTTTTCCCCTTCTTCTTCTCCTCCTCCTCCTCCTCCTCCTCCTCCTCCTTCTTCTTCTTTTAAAGAATTTATTTATTTATTCATGAGAAAGATAGGAGAGAAAGAACCAGACATCACTCTGGTACATGTGCTGCTGGGGATCAAACTCAGGACCTCATGCTTGAGAGTCTAGTGCCTTAGCCACTGTGCCACCCCCTGGACTCTCTTCCCCTTTTGTCTCCCCTTCTCTAGATTTCTCTGTGTTCTATCTAACCACAACGACAGCAGTAACAACAACAATAATGACAACGATAACAAGCAACAAAAGGGAAAAAATGGCCTCCAGGAGCAGTGGATTTGCAGTGCAGGCACCGAGCCCGGCAATAACCCTGGGGGCAAGAGAGAGAGACAGAGAGTGGGTGGGTGTAAGGAAAGAAAAAAAAAGATATCAAAGCGACACTGTTATATGTGTGATGCTGGGGATCGAACTCAGGACCTCAGGCTTGAGAGTCCAATGCTTTATCCCCTGTGCTGCTGCCCAAGCCACTTGTTTTTGTCCCCAAATCATTTTTTTGGTGGGGGAAGGGGAAGTTTTTTTAAATTTTCTTTATTGAATATAGACAGCCAGAAATAGAGAGGGAAAGGAGACAAGAGATACCTGCAACACTGCTTCACCACTTGTAAAGCTTCCCTCCTACAGGTGGGGACCAAAGGCTCAAACCCAGGTCCTTGTGCATTGTAATGTGTGTTCAACCAGGTGTGCCATCACCCGGCCCCCCCTGGTCTTTCTCTTAAAGAGTTGCCCTGCGGTCTCCAGCCCCCCTGAAGTCTCCCAGTAGGGAGCATCTTTCTAGGAAATATAGGCACTTCTCCATTGGGCCCCCGTAGTCTGATCCCACCCTTCACATGGAGGGGAAAGCAGTCTGTGCTTTTAAAAGATTCACTTCACAGGCAGTGATGCAGGTCTGCAGGTGTCTATCTCTCCCTCTCTCTGTCTTCCCCTCCTCTCTCCATTTCTCTCTGTCCTGTATAACAGCAACATCAATAACAACAACAATAACTACAACAACAAAAAACAAGGGCAACAAAAGGGAAACTAAATAAACATAAAAAACAATTTAGGGAGTTGGGCGGTAGCGCAGTGGGTTAAGCGCAGGTGGCGCAAAGCGCAAGGACTGGCGTAGAATCCCAGTTCGAGCCCCCGGCTCCCCACCTGCAGGGGAGTCGCTTCATAAGCAGCGAAGCAGGTCTGCAGATGTCTATCTTTCTCTCCCCTCTCTTCCCCTCCTCTCTCCATTTTTTTTTCTTTGTCCTATCCAACAACAACGACATCAGTAACATTAGTAATAATTACAACAATAAAACAACAAGGGCAACAAAAGGGAATAAATAAATAAATATTTAGAAAAAGAATTAAAATAAAAACAATTTAAAGGAAATGGGAGCTGGGCGGTAATGCAGCGTGTTAAGCACACATGGCATGAAGTGCAAGGACCAGTGTAAGGATCCCAGTTTGAGCCCCTGGCTCCCCTCCTGCAGTGAGGTCACTTCACAAGTGGTTAAGCAGGTCTGCAGGTGTTTTCCTCTCCCCGTCTTCCCCTCCTCTCTTGATTTCTCTCTGTTCTATCCAATAACCAACAACGACAGCAATAACAACAACAAGGCAACCAAAGGGAAAAAATAGCTTCCAGGAGCAGTGGATTCATAGTGCAGGCACAGAACCCCAACGATAACCCTGGAGGCAAAAAAAAAAAAAGGCTGGGGTTGATAGCATAATGGTTATGCAAAGTGACTCTCATACCTGAGGCTCTAAATTCCCTGGTTCAATCCCCTGCACCACCATAAAAAAAAAAACTTATTAATGAAAGATAGAGAAAAAAAATGCAGGCATGCCTTTGCCATGTGCAGTGCCAGGGTTGGAAGTTAGCACTTGTCGCTTAGCAGTCTAGCATTTTATCCACTCTACCAACTCCCGGGTCACTGTAAAATTGATATATCTGGATATACTTATTAGGGGGGGGGGAGAACAACCAGAGTACCTCTCAGATAATGTTCAGTGCTAGGAATCAGATGCAGGAACTCATGCTTGATTGAGAGTTCAGTGTTATCCACTATGCCACTCATTTTTTAAAAGTCCATGTTTTTTTTTTTTTTTAAAGATTTTCTTTATTTATGAGAAACATAGGAGAGAAAAAAAAACAGACATCACTCTGGCACATGTGCTGCCAGGGATTGAACTCGGGACCTCATGCTTGAGAGTCCAAAGCTTTATGACTGCACCACCTCCCGGACCACCATTCATGTAATTTTTAATGCTTTCTTTGAAGAAATATATTTATTGGGGGAGTCGAGCAGTAGCGCAGTGGTTAAATGCACATGGCGAAAGCGCAAGGACCGGAGTAAGGATCCCGGTTTGAGCCCCCGGCTCCCCACCTGCAGGGGAGTCGCTTCACAGGCGGTGAAGCAGGTCTGCAGGTGTCTATCTTTCCTCCTCTCTGTCTTCTCCATCTCTTTCCATTTCTCTCTGTCCTATCCAACAATGACAACATCAATAACAACAGCAACAATAAAAAACAAGGGCAACAAAAGGGAAAAATAAATATAATAAAAAATATTTATTTACTTATAATTGTATACAGACAGAGCAATTGAGAGGGGAAGGGGAAGATAGGGAAAGACACAGAGACACCTGCAGACCTGCTTCACCATTTATGAAGCTTTCCCCCTGCAGGTGGGGACAAGGGCTTGAACCTGGGTCTTTGTATGCTATAATGTGAGCTCTTAACTAGGTGCTCTACCCCCTGGCCCCAAGTCTACTTATTTATTTCCCAGAGCACTGTTCAGCTCTGGCTTATGGTGATGCAGGGATTGAACCTGGGGCTTTGGAGCCTCAGGCATGAGTCTCTTTGTATCACCATTATGCTATGTACTCTCTGCCCCAAGTGTATTTATTTTTATGAGAGAGAAAGCTACAGAGAGAGGGTGTGGGAGACTAGAATATTGCTCGGCTGTGACATCTAATGGTGCTGGGGATTGAAACTGGGACCTCTGGACCCTCAGACAGGCATGGCCAGTGCTCTGACATGCTGAATTAGATCCCTGGCCCGAGGGCTCCCCAAGGGGGGGAGCCACTTCATGAATGTGGCTTTGGCCCTGCTCAGCTACCTCTTTGCTCTGACCAACAGGTGGAAGGACAAACCAGCGTGCCCACCCCTGCCGTGACTGTGTCACCCACTGTCGATGGCGCAGACAAGGTCCCCGTGGTGAAGGCGAAAGCCACCCACGTCATCATGAATTCTCTGATCACAAGTAAGCCCTCCTCGGGCTTCAGGATAGAGCTGGGGCTGGGAAGAGCTCAGGCTTCCTGCTCCACACCTGTGGGGGCTGGGGACATGTCCTCAGGGTGCCAGCAGACAGAAGAGACTCCATCCCTCTGGGTGGCAGAGTTCCCAGACATGAGTTTCCCTTGACTCCAGTGCCTGTTGCTCTGTTGACAAAATCTGGCTATCCCATGTCCCTCCTTCCTTGTGGCCCTGTGACAAGTTTCATAACAGGCCAGGCTGTTTGCCCGTCATTGGGGGGGGGGGGGCTCTGGTGGACGGGTGGCAGGGGGACACCAGCTGGACCCATGGCTCTGAGCCGCCACTGAAGAAGGTGCCACACAGGACACGTGCTTCATGGCCCTCGTGAGACCTGCCCAGAGAGGCATATTCTGGCTCCTGTCACAGTCAGTGAATTCTCCTGGCTTTTGTCAGTAGACAGTGGTCAGCTTCTGCCTGGCAGGAGTGGCCTCAGCCCATGGCAAGAGAGGTCACTCCCAATTGTCTGCCAGGGGGCTCCAGCTAGTTGGAGGCAGTTCCTGGAGAATTCACCCAAGAGGCAGAACTCCATACTCCCGAACTTTCTCTTCGTCACACTTAATGGAAACACTGGAGTCAGCAGCACCCGGGCTTGGTGGGGGTTGGGGGATCTGTATTTCCTCAGCTTTGCTCTTTGGACCAGTAGAGATACTTTACTGTAAACATAACTGACAGTTAACAGTACTATGAGACCCCGTAATACTGTTCTTTTTTCCTTTCTTTTTTTTTTTCCTTTTTTTATTGTTATCATTGATGTCGTTGTTGGATAGGACAGAGTGAAATGGAGAGAGATGGGGAAGACGGGGAGAGAAAGATGACACCTGCAGACCTGCTTCACCCCTTGTGAAGGGACCCCCCCTGCAGGTGGGGCTCGAACTGGGATCCTTAACGCCAGTCCTTGCGCTTTGTGCCACATGCACATAACCCACTGTGCTACTGCCCGACTCCCTTCTTCTGTTTGTTTTTACCAGAGCACAGCTCAGCTCTGGTTTATAGTGGTGTGGGGGATTAAACCCTTGGCCTTTGGAGCCTCAGCTGTGAGAGTCTCTTTGCATTATCATTATGTTATCTACCCCACCCTGTTTTTCTTTAAATAAGAGAGAGATGGAGAGAAAGATCAGAACACTGCTCAGTTTTGGTTTATGGCAGTACTGGGATTGAACCTGGGGCCTTGGAGACTCAGGCAGGGAAGACTTGCAGAACCATCATACTGTCTCCCAGGATCTCATTTCTTGCCTTTAAAAAAACTTCCTTGGGCTGTGGTTACAGCATAATGGTTATGCAAAGGACTTTCATGCCTGAGGCTCTGAGCTTCCTGGCTCAATCCTGGTCTCTCTGGTCACTTTTTTTAAATTAATTTTTTTGCCTCCAGGGTTTGCTGGGGCTCAGTGTCTGCACCATGAATCCATTGCTCCTGGAGGCCACCACCCCCCCCCCCCCCCCCCCGCTTTTGTTGCCCTTGTTGTAGCCATATTGTGGTTATTGTTGATGTTGTGTGTTTTTCATTGTTGGATAGGACAGAGAGAAATGGAGACAGGAGGGGAAGACTGAGAGGGGGAGAGAAAGATAGACACCTGCAGACCTGCTTCACCGCTTGTGATAGAGAGAAGGAGGGAAAGATAGATACCCACAGACCTGCTTCACTGCTTGTGAAGCGACTCCCCCAAAGGTGGGGAGCCGGGGGCTCAAACCGGGATCCTTATGTTAGTCCTTGCTACCGCAGCTTTGTCAACTGCCTTTCGTCATATCACATTGCTGGACACAAAAGAAATTGTCCTGGGGGGTGTGTGTGGTTGTTTACCCTGCTGTCAGTTTTAGGAAAGGCCTGACTTGGGGTAGGGAGACAGCATAGTGGTTCTGCAAATTGACTCTAATGCCTGAGGTCCCAAGGTCCCAGGTTCAATCCTCACACCACCATAAGCCAGAGCTGAAAAACAGTATGCTAGTTTTTTTTTTTTTTTAAGTGGCTTGTCCTTTAGCTGCCTGCAGGGGCCCTTCATGTGAAGATCCCAGCTCTTGCTGTGCTGCCTGTCTGGACCAGTGTGCCCCTGGATTTTGAGGGTGTCTGTTGACCTTCCTAGCAGTGGTAGACGGGGTACGAGCATGACTGGTCTCTGTTCCCAGAGCAGACCCAGGAGAGCATCCAGCGCTTCGAGCAGCAGGCTGGGCTGAGGGAAGCTGGCTACACCCCCCACAAAGGCCTCACCACTGAGGAGACCAAGTATCTGCGTGTGGCCGAGGCATTACACGTAAGCGAGTCCTGGACTCTGTGACATAAACAGCCCTGGCCGAGTAGCTGGGGGCCAGCACTTGGCACTGGCGAGGAGGGGGAGCTGAGGGGTGAGGGCTGACTGAGTTCCCCATATGCTGCAGTTCTGCAAGGGGGGAGCGGGGGCGGGGTCTCCACTGAGGATACTTCAGCTAGGAGATGAAAACATGGCCTGAAGGGGGCAACAGAGACAGACAGACAGACAGACAGACACCTGTATCCCTCTTAATTGCTCGTGAAACTTCCCCCCTTCGGGTGGAGGGAGACCAGGGGCTTGAACATGTGTGCTCAACCAATGCACCACTGCCTGGTTCCTCTTTAGAGACAAAGACCAAAAGACCAAAGCTTCCTTCAGTGCAGGGGGGGGGGGGGGGCAGGCTCGGACTGGGGTTGCACACATGGCAAAGCAGTACACTACACTCTCTCTTTTTATTTATTTATTTATTCAGCCCCCAGGGTTATCACTGGGCTCGGTTCCAGCACTATGAGTCCACTGCTCCTGGAGGCTATTTTTCCCATTTGGTTGCCCTTGTTGTGGTTGTTACTGTTATTGTTATAGCTGTTATTGTTGGATAGGACAGGAATTGAGAGAGATGGGGAAGACAGAGAAGAGGAAAGACAGACACTTGCAGACCTGCTTCACCGCTTGTGAGGTGACTCTCTTGCAGGTGGGGAGCTGGGGACTTGAACCGGATCCTTACACCGGTCCTTGTGCTTTGTGCCATGAGCGCTCAACCTGCTGTGCTACCGCCCAGCCCCCACTACTCTCTCTTAAAAGATTTTGTGTAGTTACTAATGAAAGGGGTGGTAGGAAAGAGAGAAAGAACCAGAGCATTACTCTGGCATATGTCATGCTGGGGATTGAACTCAGGGCTTTATGCTTGAGAATCTGGGCTGCTGTGTTTAACTTTAAAAAAAAAAAAAAGCTAAAGGTCAGTGTACACTTGATATGCTCTGCCTTTTCTTGTCTTAAGTTGAAATGCGTGAAGACCCTTTTATGGCTGGATAGACAGCACAATAATGGTTATACAAAAAGACTTTAACAGGGGGCTGGGTGGTATCACAGCAGGTTAGGCGCACATGCCACAAAGTGCAAGGACCAGTGGAAGGATCCCAGTTTGAGCCCCCGGCTCCCCACCTGCAGGGGAGTCGCTTCACAGGCGGTGAAGCAGGTCTGCAGGTGTCTGTCTTTCTCTCCCTGTCTCTGTCTTCCCCTCCTCTCTCCATTTCTCTCTGTCCTATCCAACAACGACGACAATAAGAATAACTACAATAATAGAACAACAAGGGCAACAAAAGAGAAACAGATAGCCTCCAGGAGCAGTAGATTTGTAGTGCAGATACGGAGCCCCAGCAATAACCCTGGAGATAAAAAAAGATAACAAAAATAGTCTACATGCCCCTCCCCCACACCACCACCATCCTAAACTGAAGCTGAGCGGTGTTCTGGTAAGAAGACAAACAAGAAACCCAACCAGCTCTATGGTAAGGTTGCTGATGACCAAACAGTTGTGCATAAAGTTTTAAAATGGCTTTTGTGGGCAGGAGTAGATAGCCTAATGATTATGCAAAGAGACTCTCATGCCTGAGGCTCCAAAGTCCCAGGTTCAGTCCCCTGCACCACTATAAACCAGAGCTGAGCAGTACTCTGGTAAACAAACAAAACAAACAGTATATATATCCTCCAGAGTTATTGCTGGGGCTCAGTGCCTACACTACGAGCCCACTGCTCCTAGAGGCTGTTTTTTCCCTTTTGTTGCCCTTGTTATTTATTGTTGTTATTGCTGTTGTTGTTGGATAGGACAGAGAGAAATGGAGAGAGGAGGGGAAGACAGAGACAGGGAGAGAAAGACAGACACCTGCAACCCTGCTTCACCACTTGTGAAGCTAACCCCCCTGCAGGTGGGGAGCCGGGGATTCGAACCTGGATCCTTATGCTGGTCCTTGCACTTTGCACCATGTGCACTTAACCTGCTGGATTACCTCCTGGCCCCCCTTTTTTTTTTTTTTTTTTTTTTTACCAGCACTGCGCAGCTATGGTTTATGGTGGTGTGGGGGATTGAACCTGGGACTTTGGAACCTCAGGCATGAGAGTCTCTTTGCATAACCATTATGCCGTTTATGGTTATGCCCGCCCAAAATAAATATTAAAAAAAATTTATCACCTTTTTTTATTGGATACTGACAGCCAGAAATCGAGAGGGAAGGGATTGTTAGAGTAGGGAGAGAGACACCTGTAGCCCTGCTTCACCACTTGCAAAGTTTTCCCCCTGCCGGTGGGGACCGGGGGCTCAAACCTGGGTCCTTGAGCATTGTAACCTGTGTGCTCAACCAGGTGCGCCACCACCCAGCCCCAATAAATAAAATTTTAAAACAAAAAAAGGCTTTTGTTCCAGGGGTACTGACCTTATGCCTTACGGTTATACAGCACTCAGATCCTCTGACGTTCAGATGAGTCTCCCGGTCGGAGGACCAGTCGCTGCTCTGGACGTGAAGAGAACTAGGCACAGGGTCACCATTTAAGCAGTTGCTGCACCTGGACTCAGTCTCTTGATGACCTGTTTCCCCTTGGCTCCCCCCCCCTTTATTTGAAAGTAAAGAGTATGGTCTCTTAGGTTCACGGGGAAAGTGGAGGCAGGCTGTGAGAGCGGGTCTCCGGCAGGGCAGATCTTGTTGAAGGACTGAGGGATCCCAGGCGATAAGGGAATTAGAAGGTGTGGAAAGGGTTTAGGGCTGGTCTAACGGGCTGGCTGCCTGGTGGGATATAAGAGGAAGAGAGGGCTGGCCAAAATGTTAGCTGCCTAAAAGTGACATGTTGAGCGCTTAAACCCAAAAGGAGCATTGGGGGTAGATAGCATAATGGTTATGCAAAGAGACTCTCACTCCTGAGGCTCCGAAGTCTCAGGTTCTAGCCCCCACACTTCCATAAGCCATCTGCTTTGCCATCTGCATGACCTAGGTTCCGAGCCCAGTCCCCCTGGCACAGCAGGAAGCTTCAGGACTGTGGTTTCTTTTCCTGAAACTCTCTGGTTTTCTTAACAAGTCAGCCTGGAACAGGGAAGCCCTGGAGATAGATAACTCCCCCACCCCTTATCCCCAAGAAAAATCCAAATGCAATTACTTCTTTGGAACATAACCTGGGCTAAACGTGGCATCTTGATTTAGAAGCAGCAGGAAGTAGATTGTGTCTCCCCCTCCCTGCTGGTCTGGGTGGTAGCAGTGCTGAGGGAGGCCCCAGGGACTGCTTACAGGAGGGGAGGGGAGTGGGCCAGTGTCTTGCCTTTGAGTCTGTGCTATAGGTGGTACGAGGGCCTGCAAGGCTTCAGGCCCCATTTAGGGCAGTCAAGAATCCCTGAAGGGTGAGCACTATGCTTTCCTCATACTGCTGAGGGCACGTGGAAAAGACCACTGTTACTTCACTGAAAATGAGTGCTTTGGGGGCCGGGAGGTAATCCAGCAGGTTAAGTGCACATGGTGCAAAGTGCAAGGACCAGCATAAGGATCCAGGTTTGAGCCCCCGGCTCCCCACCTGCGGGGGGGTTAGCTTCACAAGTGGTGAAGCAGGGTTGCAGGTGTCTTTCCTCTGTCATCATTGTTGGATAGGACAGAGAGAAATGGAGAGAGGAGGGGAAGACAGAGGGAGAGAGATAAGATACCTGCAGACCTGCCTCACCTCCTGTGAGGCAACTCTCCTGCAGGTGGGGAGCTGGGGGCTCGAACCGGGATCCTTACACCAGTCCTTGCGTTTTGCGCCATGTGCGCTTAACCTGCTGTGCTATTACCCGACTCCCTTATTTTACTTTTTTTAAAAAAAATATTTATTTATTCCCTTTTTGTTGCCCTTGTTTTTATTGTTGTTGTTATTGGTGTCGTTGTTGGATAGGACAGAGAGAAATGGAGAGAAGAGGGGAAAACGGGGGAGAGAAAGACACCTGCAAACCTGCTTCACCGCCTGTGAAGCGACTCCCCTGCAGGTGGGGAGCCGGGGGCTCGAACCCGGATGCTCACGCCGGTTCTTGTGCTTTGCGCCACGTGTGCTTAACTCGCTGCACTACCGCCCGACTCTCCTTATCTTACTTTTTAAAAGATATTTTATTTTATTTGAGAGAGAGAGAGATGGAGAAAAGACACTGACCCCATTCAGCTCTGGCTGACGGTAGTACTGGGGACTGAACCTGGGATCTCAGTCATCGGGCATGAGAATCTTGCAGAACCACTTTGCTGACTCCCCAGCCCTAAAAACAAACGTTTAGAAGACTGACTTTATTATTACACACGAGAAAGAGCGTTTTACATGAGACAGGAGACAAAGCCAGGCTACTCCTCCAGTCCCTGGAGTGCTGGGGATCAAACTCCTGGAAATGTGTATAAAGCCCCCGCTGCTCTCTCAGCCACGCTGTTGCCCCAGCGGCACTTGCTCTGATTCTGAAAAGCCATCGTCTCTGTCGGTATAGAAACTGACGCTGCAGAGTGGAGATGGCACGAGAGAAGAGAAGCAGCCCGGCTCCAACCAGTCCAGCCCAAGCAGCACCCCCCAGTCCTCCCCACGGCAGAAGTCCCGGTGAGTCTTTCCCGGGAGTCCAGGAGAGCCGGGGCTGGAGACAGCTTGGGGACTGAAGCTTCAGAGCAGGAGGGGCAGCTGACATTTACCCTCGAGGTCCTGGAAGCCGCTGTGCCTTACTCTCTTGCAGGGGCTGGTTCGCTTCTGGATCTTCCACCGCCCTGCCCGGCCCCACCACCAACCCTCTGGATTTTGGAAGTGGGGATAAGGACAAGAACTTGGTGGAGCGATGGAGCCTCTTTGGGCCCAAAGCCCTACAGAAGTCCGACCCGGGTAAGGCGGCATGACCGCGCCAGGCACCTCGCCCTAGAGGCCTTGCACTGTCGGCTCCTCTTGACAGCCCGTCCTCTCTGCCTTGCTTCCACAGGACCTTTTGCCACCCAGGCCTACAGAGGTGCCCAGAAACCCTCTCCCATGGAAGTGATGCGTACCCAGGCCACCCGCATGACCGAAGACCCAGAAGCCTTCCAGCTGCCCAGGATGGACCACCCAGCCACAGGTGGAAAGCAGCAGCCACCCCGGACCCACAAACTCAAACCCCGGGACTTGAACGTGCTCACACCCACCGGCTTCTAGAACTCTAGGGACCTTGGGGGGGAGATGATGGCTTGTCACCAGCCACCTCTCTCTCTTTTCACTTCAGCTCCCACATAGGCTAGGCTCTTTACTGTTAGTCTTCTTAAAAATAAAACAGACTAGGGGGTCGGGATGTAGCGCAGCGGGCTAAGCACACGGGGCGCAAAGCACAAGGACCGGTGTAAGGATCCCGGTTTGAGCCCCCAGCTCCCCACCTGCAGGGGAGTCGCTTCACAGGCGGTGAAGCTGGTCTGCAGTTGTCTTTCTCCTCTGTCTTGCCCTCCTCTCTCCATTTCTCTGTGTCCTGTCCAATGACGACGACATCAATAACAACAACAGTAATTACAACAACAACAAAAACAAGGGCAACAAAAAGGAAATCAATAAATATTAAAAAAATAAAACAGACTAGATAGGTGAGAGGCGGGGACAGGGCTGGTCTTTGAGATCACCTGCCCTGAGCTTGTCCTTGCATGGAGCCGTTTGTACCTTTTTATGATTTAAAGTCCGACTAAATAGCCTCACAGCGGTGATAGTGGGAAGCGTTCCCCCCCTCCACCTTTTATCATGTAGCCTAGAGAGCTTGTGAGCAAGGTCTATGTTGGTGTTTCCTTCACAATCAGTGGGAGGCCAGCACAGTGCGCCCTGTGGTCCCTGGCCGGTCCTCCGTGCTCCAGCTTGTCAGCTGTGTATTTGTGGGGGAGAGATGTGTTGGAGGCCTGAGTGTCCACTGGGGCCTCCTTGCTTGTGCGCTGGCAGAATGCACGAATCACTGTCCCCACAGCCTGTGCGCTCGCTCTCTCTCTCTCTCTCTCTCTCTCTCTCTCTCTCTCTCTCGGCGGTCTGTCTCCAGCCAGGGCTGCAGGAGGGACACTTGTCTTTTCCCAGAAGCTACACTAGTCCTGCATCTCCCTTGTTGCACTTTAGAGTGAGGCGATTCGAAGCTCACTTTGGCCGAAAACCTCCTGTCAAACTCCAGAAGGTGGTGACCAGTCTGCTTAGCGTGCCGAGTTTCCGGTCACCCTGTTTTGATTGCTTTGTGGAAGTCTGGGCTTGAAACCCCCACCCTGAGGTGGAAGCCTTAGGTTTTCCTGTGGGACATTCTCCTTCCAAATGAGCTCCACGCCTGCAGAGGCCAGGTGCTACAACTGGTTGGTACCATTTTCTTTTTTTTTTGCCTCGAATCCCTGATGATTTTGTTGTAGGCAGTTTATCAAGCACACAGGGAGCTGAGCTGAGCTGCCCACGGAGAAAGGCCCTGGAGTCTAAATTGATGAGAACTGTTAATTTATTTGTATCTTCTGTTAATGCTCGTGTCTCTTACTTTGACAATGAAATTGCTCACTACTTTCACAGGGGCTTCTTCTGTGTGTATTTTTGTTTTTTCTCCCCAGAGTTATCACTTGGGCTGGGTGCCTCCACTGCCCATCCACCACGCCTGGCGGCCATCCCTCCCCCCGCCCCCCCCACGTTTTATTTGCTAGGACAGAGAAATTGAAGGGAGGGAGAAAGACACCTGTAGATCAGCTTCACCCTGGAAGTGCTTGTTTATTTTTTGCTTCCCCTCCTCCTTGCACCACTAAGAGCAGTTCCTACGGCCAGGGGAGATAGCATCCTAATTATGTAGAGTCTCATGTTCAGTCCATCTTCCCCCTCCCCCTACTGTAAGCCAGATGTAGAGGGGGAAAAAAAATTCTTCATTCTCCCCTATTCAAAGAATTTCAGCATGGCAAATTAAGATTTTTGAAAACCTGTTTTCATTTTATTGGGTCCTTGTATCACCAGCTTTTATGGAACACACTTGGTTCTTTTGTCTGCTTCCCTCTTCATCACATCAGAGCTTATTAGACTGGCCATGAAGTCAAGTTTATAAGCAAAATAATAGCCCTATTCTAGGATGTCTGTATTCCAGCAGAGAGAAAGAAATGGAGGTCTCTCTGGAGAGACTTGTCAGCCCCCTTAGTGACAGAACACCAATAGCTAGAATTTGTTTGGGCAGCAGCAGCGGGAGCAGGGGTCTCTGGTTCACACCTCAGTGGAAATGCTAGACGCATAGTGCACACTGTTCCCTGTTTCCAAAAAAAAAAGTATAGATAAATAATTTATTAGAAATACATATACACCTTGTATATTGAAGTCATATTTGATAACAAGCTAGGCTAGGATTATCAAGAGAAAACGGATATCCTAGAATTAGACAGTCACGAGGACCTACAGATAAATAACACAGGCTTGGTCCCAGAAGGAATCCAGCTACTCTTGTCGACTTCTCAGTGCAGTGCAGGAGGTATTGTTGGTGCTCAGTGCGTGGCCGGGCTGCTCTAGCTCTGTGGCGGGGAGGGCTCTGCGTCGGGGTTCAGGTCTGCTGTGTAGAAGAGCAGGAGCTTCAGCAAGTGGACTTTGTCCTGCAGCTGCGGGACAAGGGGCTCCCCGAGGATGTGGACCAGGCGGCAGCGGAAGGCCTCGATCTGTTTCTCCACGTCCACCACCGTGATGTCGTCCCCCTGTTGCGGCTTGGGCTTAATCCTCTTGATGATCAGGTCTTTCCGATCGATCACCGAACTCCGCAAGTGTTCTGTGGGAGGGGAAGGGAACAGGGGCTAGGCTGTTCTGAGTTGCTTTTTTAATTCCTTAAGAAGTTTCCACAGGTCTGGTCTGGGCAGACTGGCTGGGAGAGAAGGCTGGACCGCTCCAGGGTGCCTTTTTTTTTTTTTTATAAATTTTTTTAATATTTATTTATTTATTCCCTTTTGTTGCCCTTGTTTTATTGTTGTAGCTATTATTGTTGTTGTCGTTGTTGGATAGGACAGAGAGAAATGGAGAGAGGAGGAGAGAAAGATAGACACCTGCAGATCTGCTTCACCGCCTGTGAAGCGACTCCCCTGCAGGTGGGGAGCCAGGGTTCGAACCGGGATCCTTATGCCGGTCCTTGTGCTTTGCGCCACCTGCGCTTAACCCGCTGCGCTACCGCCCGACTCCCTGCAGGGTGCCTTTTTCAGATCAAGAGATGATGCACTGAAGTCTCCCCCAGTGTGGTGGGGGCTTGAACCTGGGTCGGGCACATGACAGAGCCAACACACTATCCAAGTAAGCTATTCTGCCCGCCTCAGGCTCTATTTAGCTCAAGGACATGAAGAGAGGGAGGACCCTGTGCAAGTGTAAACTGAAGCATCACCATGAACTTGTAAGGCTGAAAAACTCCTGGGAAGGAGTCGGGCAGTAGCACAGCGGGTCAAGCGCAGGTGGCACAAAGCACAAGGGCCAACGTAAGGATCCCGGTTTGAGCCCCAGCTCCCCACCTGCAGGGGAGTTGCTTCACAGGCGGTGAAGCAGGTCTGCAGGTGTCTATCTTTCTCTCCCCCTCTCTGTCTTTTCCTCCTCTCTCCATTTCTCTTTGTCCTATCCAACAACGACATCAACAACAACAATAAAACAAGGACAACAAAAAGGAATAAATATTTAAAAACGTCTTTTAAAAAAAACTTTAAAAAAAGTCCCCGGGGATTAGTTCTGCTGTAGGGGCCCAGAAGCAGGCACCCAGCAGCATCCAGCACCCAGTACAACAATGAGGAAATTACAAGGTGAATCTTGAATATCTGTTATTAGAAGGGGAAGGGGAATGTAGGGCCAGGGGAATGTGGTGCACCCATGCTCACAGGTTACCATGCCCAAGGACCCGAATTCAAGTCCCCAGTCCTCACCTGCAGGGGACAACTTCACATGCAGCAAAGCAGGGCTGCAGGTGTCTCTCTTTTTAAAATCTCTTTATTATTACTATTTTGCCACCAAGATTATTATTGAGGCTTGGTGCCAGCACTATGAACCCACCTCTCCCGGTGGCTGTTATTTTTCTTTTTTTGTGTGATTTTTTTTTTGTATTTATTTACTTATTGCCTTTTTTGTTGCCCTTGTTTTATTGTTGTAGTTATTATTGATGTCACTGTTGTTGCATAGGACAGAGAAATGGAGAGAGGAGGGGAAGACAGAGAAGGGGAGAGAAAGACAGACACCTACAGACCTGCTTCACCGCCTGTGAAGCGACTCCCCTGCAGGTGGGGAGCCGGGGGCTCGAACCGGGATCCTTAAGCCGGTCCTTGTGCTTTGCACCACCTGCGCTTAACCCGCTGTGCTTACTGCCTGACTCCCGGGCTGTTATTTTTCTATTTCATTTGCTAGGACAGAGAGACATTGAGAAGGAAAGGGCGATAGAGGGAGAGAGAAAGAGACCCCCTGCAGACCTGCTTCACTGCTCACGAAGCATCCACTCTGCAGATAGGAAGTGGGGGCTCAAACTCGGGTCCTTGTGCATTCAACAGGGTGTGTCACTGCCTGGCCTTTCCCTCCCGAGTCTCCCCCTTCCCTCTCAATTTCTGTCTGTATCCTAAATAATAGTTAAAAAAAAAAAGAGAGAGAAGAAAAGGCAAGTCGTCATGCAGGCATGCAGGCCCAGTAATAACCCCTGTGGCTACATTTCAAAAAAGGCAGGGGGGACGCCAGGTGGCGGCGCACCTGTCTGAGCGCACATGTGCAATGTGTAAGGACCTGGGTTCAAGCCCCTAGTCCCTACCTGCAGGAGGAAAGCTTCACAAGTGGTGAAGCAGGACTGAAGGTGTCTCTCCCACTTGATCTCCCCCATTCCTCTCAATTTCTGTCTCTAATAGTAAAAAAACACTTAAAATTTATTTTAAAAAGGAGCAACGGGAGCAGGGAAAGGTCCTTCCTAAAGGCCAGTTGTGAAATAGCCAGTAGAAGAGGACTGAGGAGACGGCATAATGGTTAAGATTTTCATGTCTGAGGCTCTGAGGTCCCAGGTTCAATCCCCAGCGTCACCAGAAGCCAGAGCTGAGCAATGCTCTGGTCTCTCTATTTTTCTCATTAAAATAAATAAGCAAATGGAGGGTAGTGTTATGTTTATGCAAAAAGATCCCAAGGTTCAATCGCTGGTACCACCATAAACCAGAGCTGAATAGTGCTCTGGTTAAAAACAATCTCTAGGGAGTCGGGCGGTGGCGCAGTGGGTTAAGCGCAGGTGGCGCAAAGCGCAAGGACCGGCGTAAGGATCCGGGTTCCAGCCCCCGGCTCCCCACCTGTAGGGGAGTCGCTTCACAGGCGGTGAAGCAGGTCTGCAGGTGTCTATCTTTCTCTCCCCCCTCTGTCTTCCCCTCCTCTCTCCATGTCTCTCTGTCCTATCCAATAACAACCACATCAATAACAACAACAATAACTACAACAACAATAAAAAAAGACAAGGGCAACAAAAGGGAAAATAAATAAAATTAAAAAAAAATAATAAAATAAAAACAATCTCTACCGGGGCCAGGTGGTGGCGCACCTGGTTAAGCGCACACATTACAGTGCACAAGGACCCAGGTTCAGGCCCCTGGTCCCCACCTGAAGGGGAAAACTTCACAAGTCATGGAGCAGGGCTGTAGGTGTCTCTCTGTTTCTCTCCCTCTCGACCTTCCCCTCCCCTCTCAATTTCTCTCTGTGTCTATCCAATAATAAATAAATAAAACGATTTAAAAAAATAAAAAAAAAACAATTTCTACCTCTTTGTCTCTTATCTAAAAACAAAAACAAACAAGATGCAGAGACTGTCTTGGCTGAGGCTCCGAAGTTCCAGTTTCAGTCCCCCACACCACCATAAGCCAGAGCTGAGCAGTTTAAAAAAAAAAAGAGAAAGAGTGATCAAACAAAGAAGAGGGAGATTGAGCTGGAAGAAAAAAATTTTTTTTCCCTAAGACTTTATTTATTAAATATTTATTCCCTTTTGCCCTTGTTATTCAATTTTTATTTTGTTAAAGCCTTTCTTTAAAATATTTCCTTTTGTTGCCCTTGTTTTGTTGTAGTTATTATTATTGTTGTTGATGTTGTTGTTGGATAGGACAGTGAGAAATGGAAAGAGGAAGGGAAGACAGAGAGAAGGAGAGAAAGATAGACACCTGCAGACCTGCTTCACCGCCTGTGAAGCGACTTCCCTGCAGGTGAGGAGCCGGGCTTGAAATGGGATCCTCACGCTGGTCCTTGTGCTTTGCGCCATGTGCACTTAAACCGCTGAGCTACCGCCCGACTAGCAAGACTTTGTTTATGAATGAGAAAGAGAGGAGAAGAGAAAATCAGACATTGCTCTGGTACATGTGTTGCCAGGGGCTGAACTTGAGACCTCATGCTTAAGAGTTAGTTCAATACCTTACCTACTGTGCTACCTCCTGGACTGCCAGAGAATAATTTTTATTTTTTGTGGTGCAGGAGGCTTTTATTTATTTATTTTTTAATCTCCAGGGTTATTGCTGGGGCTCGGTGCCTGCATTACGAATTCACTGCTCCTGGGAAGCTCCCTCCTACCTTTTGCTGCCTTTGTTGTTTATCATTGTTATTATTATTGTTATTGTTGTTGGATAGGACAGAGAGAAATGGAGAGAGAAGTGGTCCAGGAGGTGGCTCAGTGGATAAAGCACTGGACTCTCAAGCATGAGGTCGAGTTTAATCCCTGGAAGCACATGTATCAAGAGTGATGTCTCTTATCTTTCTAATAAATAAACATATTTAAAAAAATGGAGAGAGAAGACAGAGAGGGGGAGAGAAAGATAGACACCTGCAGAACTGCCTCACTGCTTGTGAAGCGACCCCCCCAGCAAGTGGGTAACCGGGGGGGCTCGAATCCAGATCCTTAAGCCTGTCCTCGTGCTTTGTACCACATGCTTGCTTAACTGGCTGTTACTGCGGAGCCCCCTATGCTAGAGGTTTTTTTTTTTTTTTAATTTTTTTTTGCCCTTGTTTTATTGTTGTTATTGATGTCGTCGTTGTTGGATAGGACAGAGAAATGGAGAGAGGAAGGGAAGACAGAGAGGGGGACAGAAAGATAGAGGCACCTGCAGACCTGCTTCACCCCCTGTGAAGTGAGTCCCCTGCAGGTGGGGAACCGGGGGCTCGAACCAGGATCCTTCAGCCAATCCTTGCGCTTTGCGCCACCTGTGCTTAACCTGCCGTGCTACTGCCCAACTCCCATGCTGGAAGTTTTTATTTATTTATTTATTTAATTTATTTTTTCCCTTTTGTTGCCCTTGTTGTTTTATTGTTGTAGTTATTGTTGTTGTTGGATAGGACAGAGAGAAATGGAGAGAGGGAGGGGAAGACAGAGAGGGGGAGAGAAAGAGACACCTGCAGACCTGCTTCACCGCCTGTGAAGCGACTCCCCTGCAGGTGGGGAGCCGGGGTTCGAACCGGGATCCTTATGCCCGTCCTTGTGCTTTGCGCCACCTGCGCTTAGCCCGCTGTACTACAGCCCGACTCCCATGCTGGAAGTTTTTATCTGGGTCACTTCTTTCAGATTGCAAGAGAGAGGGGGCGGATGTTGGCAGTGTCCAGGGAAATTCTGTCCAAGGGCTGGGGGTGGGTCAGGAGTGGACTCTGGCCACTCAGGGCTGGTTGGCACGGTCCTGAGTTCCACCCCAGCAGCGCTGAGTTCTTACCTCACACTTCTTGGGCTTCTTGCTTATTTTATTTATTTGTTTTATTTTTGAGAGAAATGGAAAGACACACACAGAGAAATACCAGAGTACTGCTCAGCTCTGGTTTATGGTGATGTGGGGGACTGAACCTGGGACTTTGGAGCCTCAGGCATGAAAGTCTGTGTAACTAATATGCTATCCCCCACCCCTTCCCTGCTTGTTTATTTGTTTAAGAGAGAAAGAGAGACAGAATCAAAGCATTATTCTAGCATCTATGGTGCCGGGATTTGAACTCAGGCTCACATGCCTGTAACTTCAGCATCTGACTTGCTGCACAACCACCCTGGCCACCCATTTATTTATCCTCAGTGGACTGATCTGAGGCCTCATCCCTGATTTGAAGTGGAAAAATCCTGGCGGGTTAGGAGTCGGCTCAGCCGTTTTCTTTTCTTTTTTTTTTTTCTTTCTTTCTATTTTATTGGCTAGGACAGAGAGAAATTGTGAGGGAAGGGGGAGATAGCGAGAGAGGAAGAGAGACACCTGCAGCTGGGGAGCCAAGGCTTGTAAATAAAGCTTTGTTTGGGTTGTTTTTTTTTTAAAACTTTTTAATATTTATTTATTTGCCCTTGTTGTCGTTATTATTGTTGTTACTGATGTTGTTGTTGTTGGATAGGACAGAGAGAAATGGAGAGAGGAGGGGAAGACAGAGAGGGAGAGAGAAAGATAGACACCTGCAGACCTGCTTCACCACCTGTGAAGTGATGCCCCTGAAGGTGGGGAACCAGGGGCTCGAACTAGGATCCTTATGCTGGTTCTTGAGCTTGGAGCCACATACACTTAACCTGCTATGCTACTGCCTGACTCCCCTTTTCTTTCTTCCTTTGTTTTTATTTTTTTTTATTTTTACCAGAGCACTGCTCAGCTCTGGTTTATGGTGGTGCAGGGGACTGAACCTGGGACTTCGGAGCCTCATGCACGAGTCTCTTTGCATAACCACTATGCTATCTACCCCTGCCCCATAAATAAAGCTTTCCAAATTTTATTATTTATATATTGGGTAGAGAGAGAGAAATCAAAGGGGGCAGGACACAGAGTGTGAGAGAGTTAACTGAGACACCTGCAGCCCTGCTTTGCCAGTTGTGAAACTTCCCTCCTTCAGGTGGGGACTTGGGGCTTGAACCCAGGTCCTTGTGCACTGTAACGTGAGTGCTTCACTACGGCCCAGTCCCAGATAAATAAATCTTAAAGTAGAATATTCTGGCAATGGGGAGGTGGTGCAATGGATAAAGTGTCATATACTCTTAGCATCAAATCACAAGTTTAGTTTCCAGCATGGCATGTGCTAAGAGTGATGCTATGATTTCTTCACTCATGTGAATAAACAGATACATTAAAAAAATGTCTTTCGTGGTCCGGGAGGTGGTGCAGTGATAAGGCTTTGGACTCTCAAGCATGAGGTCCTAGGTTCGATCCCCGGCAGCACATGTGCCAGAGCGATGTCTGGTTCTTTCTCTCTCCTCCTATCTTTCTCATTAATAAATAAATAAAATCTTTAAAAAAAATGTCTTTTTTTTTTTTTGCCTCCAGGGTTATTGCTGGGGCTTGGTGCCTGCACTACAAATCCACCACTCAGGGAGGCCATTTTTCTCATTTTGTTGCTATTGTTGTTGTTATTGTTGTCATAGCTGCTGCTTTTGTTGTTGCTGGATAGGACAGAGAGAAATTGAGAGAGGAGAAGACAGAACAGGCAGAGACAGAGAGACACCTGCAGACCTACTTCACTGCTTGTGAAGCAACCCCCTGGGCTCGAACCGGAATCCTTATGTGGGTTCTTGCACTTTGTACCACCTGTGCTTAACCCGCTGTGCTAACACTCAGCCCCGTCTTATTTTTTAGAGAACATTCTACAGTGAAAGTGGATTCCATGTCCACTTTAAGTTACTATCACTCTGGGAATCAAAACAGACACGAACAAGAAGGTGAACTTGAGAGAAACAAAAAAACCTAATGTGCTTTAATATTAAACTTTCTGCTGGGCTCCAAATTAAACAGTTACACAACCCTGCCTGACGGCAGGCACGCATGGACTTCGCCTTGGGGCTCTACTCTGAGAAGGACATGTACCTTTCCTCCAGGGGGGCTGAGAAGTGCACAGATTACACAACCACAGCCCGTGAGCTTGACAATGAGCACAGACAACCAACTTTTAGTTCCCACAGCCTCAAACACACAGAAGACCCTGGTGACCGACTCTTGGCCTGGCAGACGGGCAGACCAAGGCTCTGCCATGAAGCTGACTGAGGACCTAGCATTTTTCATTTTTATTGCCACCTGGGTATCACTGAGGCTTGATGCCACACTACAAAGCCATTGCTCCCAGAGGCCACCCCCCCTTTTATCTGATAGGACAGAGAGAAATTGAAAGGGGCAAGGGAGATAGAAAGGGAGAGAGCAAGACACCTGTAGACCTGCTTTCACCGCTCATGAAACTTCCTCCCTGGGGCCAGGCGGTGGTGCACCTGGTTAAACACACACATTACAGGGCACAAGGACCCAGGTTCAAGCCCCCTGCAAGGGGAAGGCTTCACAAGTGGTGAAGCAGGGCTACAGGTGGCTTACTGTCTCCCTCTCTATCTCCCCCTTCCTCTCAATTCCTCTCTCTCTATATCAAATAAATAAATAAATAAATACTTCCTCCCTGCACGTCGGGAGTGGGGGGTTTGAACCTGGGTCCTTGAGAATGGTAATGTGTGTACTCAACTGGGTGCCCTATCAATCTAACCCCCCCCACACACACACACACACCTTATCTTGGGGCCAGGTGGTGGCACACCTGGTTGAGTGCACAAGTTACCTTCTGTCTTAAAACCAAAGCTCTGAACCTTCTTTCTGTGTCTCCACAGTATTGCTTCCAGACCTGAGAGGTGTGCACCAGTTAGCTTACTAACCCATGTGCCTCTAGAGCCGGCCTCATCATGACCAGGGCCGGCCATCTTTCACGTCCTGCCCTCGACTATCGGGGGAGAACCTGGGACAGTGCCCTTCAGTATCTCACTGTGGATTTCACAAACCAAGATGATTCTCAAACAGGCAATTCAATGTTTCTGTTTTTTAATCTATTTATTTATGTATTTATGATTAGATAGAGATAGAGAGAAATTGAGAGGGGTGGAAGAGATGGAGAGAGACAGAGAGATACCTGTAGCCCTGCTTCACGCCTCGTGAAACTTTCCCCCCTACAGGTGGGGACCAGGGGCTTGAACTGGGGCCCTTGTCCACTGCAGTGTGAGCACTTAACCAGATGCGCCACCACCTGGCCCCGGCAATTCAATGTTAATACAATACTACTGATGTTACCACATCTATTTAATTTTGATCACTTGTCCCAGGGATATACCATATAGCATCTTTCATATATATAATTGTTATTGTCATTGATTTTGTTAGTTAATTAATTAAATCAGAGAGATCCAGAGAGAAACACCAGAGTATTATTCAGCTCTGGCTTACTGTGGTGCTGGGGACTGAACTTGGGAACTTGGAGCCTCAGGCATGAATGTCTTTTGCATAACCATTATGCTGTCTCCCCAGACCTTGAATATATATATATTTTTTTACCAGAGTACTGCTCAGTTCTGGCTTATGGTGGTGCTGGGGATTTAACTTGAGACCTTGGAGCCTCAGAGAGTCTTCCTGCATGACCACTATGCTATCCTCCCCCACCAGATAAATATGTTTGAACCAGGGCATTGCTCAGCTCTACTTTATGGCTGTGTGGGGTACTGAGCCTGGGAGGGGCAGTCATAATATAATAGCTTTGCATAGCTATTATACTACTTCCTCTGTCCACATTTATTTATTTATCTTATGAGAGAGAGAGATGGAACCAGAGTATCACTCCGGTACATGTGGTATCAGGGATCGAATTTAGGACCTCATGTTTGAGAGTCCAATGCTTTATCCACTCTTCTGGGGCTGAACTTCATACCTACTTTGGCCTGGCTTCCCCACCTGATCCGCAATCCTGGTTTGACTTTAGTATCCATGTATTTTGTGGCCTGGGAGGTAGCTTCGCAGCTAGAATGTTAGGTTTACAAGCATGAGGTCCCAGGTTCAATCCCTGGCTTTGCATGTGCCAGAGTGCTGTTCTGGTTCGATTTGTGAATAAACAAACCTTTAAAAAAAAATACTGATGTGCTTTAGTTTCTATTTCATCCAGGGCAGTTTCTCAGCCTTCCTTTGCTTTTTTTTTTTTTTTTAATATTTTTTAAAAAAATTTTTAATTTTCCCTTTTGTTGCCCTTGTTGTTCTTCATTGTTGTTGTAGTTATTATTGTTGTTGTTATTGTTGTCGTCATTATTAGATAGGACAGAGAAATGGAGAGAGGAAGGGAAGACAGAGAAGGGGGAGAGAAACACACCTGCAGACCTGCTTTACCGCCTATGAAGCAACTCCCCTGCAGAAAAGGACAGACATCTGCAGACCTGCTTCACTACTTGTGAAGTGAATCCCTGCAGGTGGAGAGGCAGGGGCTCGAACCGGGATCCTTAAGACAGTCCTTGCGCTTTGCACCATGTGCGCTTAACCCACTGCGCTAACGCCCGACTCCCCTTTCTTTGCTTTTTAAGATACTGGCATTTTAGGGCCGAGCAGTGGCAAACTGGGTTAAGTACACATAGTACTAAGTGCAAGGGTCCGACGGTTTCAGCCCCCGGATCCCCATCTGCAGGGGTTCACTTCACAAGCAGTGAAGCAGGTCTGCAGATGTCTGTCCTTTTCTCCCTTTCTTTTTCCCCTCTTCTCAATTTCTTTGTCCTATTCTATAAAATGGGGGGGGGGGAAGTGCCAGGAGTAGTAGATTTGTAGTGCTGGCACTGAGCCCCAGAGATAACCCTGGAGGCAAAAAATTAATTATATATATATATATATATATGCATTGTTTTTCTTTTCCTTCTTCTTTTAGTTGTTTTGTTACTGGAACGCTGCTCAGCTCTGGCTTTTACTGGTGCTGGAGATTGAATCTGGAACCTTCAGTGCCTCAGGTCTATAAATCTTTTTGCGTAACCATCATGCTAGCTTCCTAGCCCAACACTGGTACTTCTTAAAGTACAGGCTGGGGGACCAGGTGGTGGTGCACCTGGTCAAGCACACACATTTTAGTGTGCAAGCCCCTGGTCCCCACCTGCAGGAGGAAAGCTTCACGAGTAGTGAAGCAGGGCTGCAGGTGTATGTCTCTATCTCCCCCTTGTCTCACTTGGGGACAGTGCTCCTTACCTCGTAGAACATGCTGGTAGCTGGACAACAGGAACTGCAGATGCTCCACCAGCTCGTCCCACATCTGCCACTGGGTCTTATTCGACTGTGGAGAGAGCAAGAGCAGCTGCGGGTGAAAGCCTTCCCCCTCACTTGGAAGTGATACTCTGGGGCTGGGGAACGCGGCTCTGGGCCTGGGGCCGAGCTGGGGAGACACGTACCTGGCACTTGAGCAGTGACGTGGAATTGTTGAGGAAGTAGAGGGCCTGGGCCAGAGATAGGGGCAGGCGGGTGGGCGTCTCGCAGCTGTGCAGGAAAATGATCTCGAGCACTTTGCAGCGCAGGAGGTGGCTCTCCATGGTGGTGAAGAACATCTCTCTGGATGGGGAGAGCGGGAGGGAGGCGGCGTCACAACTGTTACCTCGGGACAGAGACCGGCGCCTCCCTGGGACGTGCGAACAAGGACCCTGGCAAAGAGATGGCTCAGGGGATCAGGAGATAGCTGACAAAGTAGCATGTGCAAGGGCCTGGGTTCGGCTCCTGGATACCACAGGAGAGGCTTCATGAGTGGAGTGGTGCTGTCTCTCTTTATATCTGTCTCTCACCCGCCATCTATTAAAAAATAAAAGGGGGGAGTCCGTCGGTAGCGCAGCGGGTTAAGCGGCGCATGTGGCGCGAAGCACAAGGACTGGCTAAGGATCCTGGTTCGAGCCTCTGGCTCCCCACCTGCAGGGGAGTCGCTTCACAGGTGGTGAAGCAGGTCTGCGGATGTCTATCTTTCTCTCCCCCTCTGTCGTCCCCTCCTCTCTCCATTTCTCTTTGTCCTATCCAACAACGACAACATCAATAACAACAATAAAACAAGGGCAACAAAAGGGGGAAGAAGCAAAAATTAAAAATAATTAATTAATTAATAAAAAAGTCTGCCAGGAGCAGTGGGATCATGTAGGTGCAAGGCTCCCCAAAATTCTTGTGGCAATAAAAAGGGGGGGCAGGGTGGTGGTACCCTGGGTTAAGCACACATAGTAGGAAGCACAAGGACCCACACAAGGATCCTGGTTTCAGCCCCCGGCTCTCCACCTGCAGGGGGATCACTTCACAAATTGTGAAGCAGGTCTATAGGAGTCTTATCTTTCTCTCTCCCTCTCTATCTTCCCCTCCTCTCTCAATTTTTCTCTGTCCTTTCCAATAAAATCGGGAAAATGGCTGCCAGGAGCAGTGGATTCGTAGTGCTGACACGGAGCCCCAGTGATAACTCTGCAGGAAAAAAAATAATAAATATGCCATCCAACTGAGCCATTTCATTGTCCTGGGAGGCCCTGCTGCCAGTGGCCCAGCAGGAACAAACACTCAAGGCTGGAGGCATTTCAAGCTGGGAAAGTCAGGGGCAAAAACCCAACAAAACAAAAGGCAAAAACTGGGGTGAGGGGGGGAGAGGAAATCACATGCTGTCCGGGCATTGCAGCCTCTAAAGTTTTGTGCTTGAAGCTTGAGAGGGGCAGAGGGTCCCTGTGCCCATGCCCTGCCCACTGCAGAGCTGGGCCAACAAGGGCAGCTGGAGCAGATCCAGAAGTTTCTGAGCAGCGGAGCTCCCAACCGCAACCAGGCTGCAGGTAGGCTCTGCACCGCACTTGGTGTTCCGGAAGGCCTGTCAGGAGGGTTTTGGTCGACTGCCTGATGCTGGCAGGGTCTGCTCACCCCAGCAGTTCTGGGAAGCAGCTGAGGTGAAGGAAGGAGGGACAGGACAGCCTGTAGCCATCAGCAAATGACAGGGCTGGCCCAGCCTCAGGACACTTTCCTGCCTGGGGGCCAGTGTGGTGGCGTTTGTAATATCAGGAAAAGTAGGGTTCCTTGAACCATGCAGACACAGGTGTGTGTGTGTGTGTGTGTGTGTGTGTGTTTGTGTGTTTGTGTGTGTGTGTGTTTTACATGTGTGTCTTGCCAAACAGACCTTCAGGGGAAATTCCTCCTCTCCATGACATGGCCAGGTTTATAGTAGTACCACGAACTGAACCTGGGACCTGGGAGCCTCAGGCATGAAGCATAACCACTAAACTATCTCCCCAGCCCTTCACTCATTGATTTATTTAGTTTTCTCTTTTACCGCTTGATGGGGACCAGGGGGGGGGGGGGTTAATGGCTTACAGTACGGATGTTATTGATACAGGATATGATTTCTCATTCCCAGGCTAGGGAGACAGCATAATGGTTATGCTTTTGTGCCTGAAGCTCTGAGGTTCCAGGTTCAATCCCCCACTCCACCATATGCCAGAGCCAAGCAGTACTCTGGTAAAGGGGAAAACGAAAAGAAAAAAAAAAAGCAATTTATCATCTCCTCGTGATAGGAAGTATCTGCAAAACACTTTCACCTCTAAATTGAGTTCATTTCTGTTTTCTTTTTTCTGTTACCCTTGGTGTTTTTTATTGTTGTTGTAGCTATTATTGTTGTTGTTATTGATGTCGTCATTGTTGGATAGGATAGAGAGATATGGAGAGAGGAGGGGAAGACAGAGAGGGGGAGAGAAAGAGAGACACCTGCAGACCTGCTTCACCGCCTGTGAAGTGACTCCGCTGCAGGTGCGGAGCTGGGGGCTTGAACCGGGATCCTTACACTGGTCCTTGCGCTTTGCGCCTAGTGCGCTTTGCACCACGCGTGCTTAACCCGCTGTGCTCCCACCCGACTTCTCTGCCCTTTACTTTTTCAATGCAGTTCCAGGCTCTTATGCTCCCATTCTATCACTGAGCCACCCAGTCAGACATGTAGGTTTATTTTTAAATTTTTGTCTCTAGTCACTGGGGCTCAGTGCCGGCACTACGAATCTACCACTTCTGGTGACCTTTTAATTCTTTTTCTTATAAAGTTTTTTTTTTTTAATTATCTTTATTTATTGGACAGAGACAGCCAGAAGTAGAGAGGGAAGGGGGAAATGGAGAGGGAGAGAAACAGAAAGACACTTGCAGCCTGGCTTCACCACTTGTGAAGCTTTCCCCCTGATGGTGTGTGGTTTTTTTTTTAATTCTATAGGACAGAGAGGAGGGTACACAGAGAGGAAGACAGACACCTGCAGACCTGCTTCACCGCTTGTGAAGTGATCCCCTGCAGGTGGGGAGTTGGGGGCTCGAACCGGGATCTTGTGTGGATCCTTGCACTTCGTACTCTGTGTATTTAACTCACTGCCCGATCCCCTGGTTTATTTTTTCTTTGCTACTAGGGTTTTTCTAGGGATCCGTGTCTGCACTATTCCACCAATGTTGGTGGATTCCTTTTTGTTTTTCCATTTTTCCAGCCAGATAAAGGGTAAGACAGACATACAGACACACACACACATAAAGGGTAAGACAGACAGACAGACAGACAGACACACACACACACACACACACACCATGCCAACCATGAATCTTCCTTCCGCTTTGCAAGGTGCTCCCATGTGGTGACCAGGGGCTCGAACCCAGGTCCTTATGCACAGCAAAGCATTCCACTGGCCGAACCATCTCCTGGCTCTGGCAATTTTTTTTCTAACTGTGGGACCAGAGCTGAACAGGAAGAGCCTTTTCTGCAGCCCCCGAGCTCGGGAGGGGGGAGGTGTGAGTGGGGGGAGCTGACAGCAGGCCCAGGGGGACTCACGACTCTCTCCCCCAAACCAGAAAACAAAGGCACAGCCCTACCTCCCCCAGCCCGCGCCCGTCCCCGCTCACCTCTGGCTCCTCTCGGGGATGTCCAGCACGAACCCGAACATCATCTCGGCGATCTTGTTGGAGCTGCAGGTGGGCGTGCGGTCCACCTCCACGGCAATGGACAGCATCCGCTGCAGCTGGCACACCACCCTGCGTGCGGGGCGGAGCAGAGCACGCACGTCAGCACGAGCAAGGACCCGAGTTCAAGGCCCTGTTCACTTGGTCTGTCACTTGCTGTATGGCAGGGTCTGTTATCACTGTGGATATTCAGGGCCAACCACTCACTTTCAGATTTCATTCCAACTATTTTATTTATTTATTTTTTACCAGAGCCCTGCTCAGCTCTGGCTCACGGTAGTGCGGGGGATTGAACTTGGGACATCTGGTGCCTGAGAGTCTTTATGCATAACCACTATGCTATCTTCCCAGCCCCCTAATATTACTTTCTAAATACACAAAATGCCTCTTTGTTATAAAGAGACCCCAATCCCAAAGCTTCCTTCAGTGCAGTGGAGGCCAGGCTCAAACCTGGGTCACACACATGCAAAGCAGTGCACTGTCCCCAAACATCCTCCCTGGATATGCAAGACAGTCTCCCACAGTAGCTAAAACCCATGTTCCAGGGACAGCTCAGCACCAGAGGGCACGCCTTACACTCAAAGGGCTTGGGTTTCCTCTCCAGCACCACCTCCTCCTCTCTACATACAGGATAAAATCACCCGCCAATCACAACTTTCCTCTGCTGCCAGTGGGCAGGGCTGAGCAGTGGTTAGCCTCTTAGAGGCCAGGAAAAGGGGGCCATGTCCTTGAATGCGTTTTCTTCCTCCCTCTGGCAGGAGACACTCAGCCTCCAACCTAAGAGCCTGTCAGCCTGGGCCTCAAATGCCAGACTTGGGGAGCCTGTTCCCGGGGGGAGGGGTGGTACCGTCCCTCAGTGCGGGCTGCTTACAGCTGGTTGGCGTTCTTGGCCATGCTAGGTGGGGGAGGAGGGTCACTGTCGCTCGCTTTCAGGACTCCACTTCCGGGGCAGCTCTGGGTCCCACTCGGGGGCTGAGCTAGTCCTTCCTCAGTGACGGCTTTCACCAACCACTTGATGACATCTCTGCAGCAGGAGAAAGAGAAGAGGCCAAGTTTGTCTCAGTAACTGCAGCCTCTCTCCCTTCCCCCGCCTATGTTTATTATCATTATTATTATTATTATTATTTTGAGAGTATAGGTGAAAGAAGACGGAGAGGGAGAGACAAAGAGGAGAGACACCTGCAGCCCTGCTCCACTGTTCATGAAGCTCCCCCCTCTGTATGTGGGGACTGGCGGCTTGAACCTGGGTCCTAGTACATGGTAGCATGTACACTTTAGTAGATGAGCCAGCACCCAGCCCTGATTTATATTCCTTGAACGATTTATTCATGAGAGAGGAGAGGGAGAAGAGAGAGAGGAAAGGGAGAGAAAGCAAGAGAGAGGAAGAAAGAGAGGGAGAGAGAGAGACAGACAGAGACAACCAGAGCATCACCCAGCACATGTGCGGTTACAGCTCAAACTCAGGACCTCTTGCTTGAGAAGCCAACTCTCTGTCCACTGTGCCACCCCCCCCATGCCACCCTCACTGCAGCCTCCATCTGGCTTCTAGATCCCCCGCCCCAGAGTTCCCCCAAGTCAAGAAAGGGGGGGCCCTGGTAGAAGTTGAGAAAGAAAGTAGAACTTGAAACACAAAGTAGAACTTGGACTGCGTTTGATTTATTACACCAAAGCAAAGGACTCTGGGGAGGGCAGAGGAGGCTTTGGGGTCCTGGTACATGATAGTGGACGGGTTGAGTGTTTTCCAGACATGGTGAGATGAGAAATTGTACTTATGGGTGAAGGGTAGACAGCATAATGGTTATGCAAAGAGACTCTCATGCCTGAGACTCCAAAGTGCCAGGTTCAATCCCCTGTACCACCATAAGCCAGAGCTGAGCAGTGCTCTGGAAAAAAAAAAGTCCTTATTGTAAACTATTAATCCCCTCAATAAAAGGAAAATAAAAGGGGGGGGCTGGGGCAATGTTTAAATCCCATGCTGAACAGCAGCAATAATTCAAACACTGACATTTTTAAAAAATATTTATTTATTTTCTCTTTTGTTGCCCTTGTTTTTTTTAATTTATTATTTTATTTATTTATTTATTTTTAAATATTTATTGTATTTATTTATTCCCTTTTGTTGCCCTTGTTGTTTTATTGTTGTAGTTATTATTGTTGTTGTCGTTGTTGGATAGGACAGAGAGAAATGGAGAGAGGAGGGGAAGACAGAGAGGGGGAGAGAAAGACAGACACCTGCAGACCTGCTTCACCGCCTGTGAAGCGACTCCCCTGCAGGTGGGGAGCCGGGGTTCGAACCGGGATCCTTAGGCCGGTCCTTGTGCTTTGCGCCACCTGCGCTTAACCTGCTGCACTACTGCTGACTCCCACACTGACATTTTTCTTCTGAGTTAGGATTATAGAAAGTTACCTCCTAGGTCAAGAACACTGTCTGAGGCTCCAGCCAGTAGGACTAAAAGGGGGTCAGTTCAAATAAGCAGGAATGGCTTGTAAGTGGCTGAAGAATGTTTAATCTGTGGCCTGGGAGCTGACACAGTATTAGACTCGCATACACGAGGTCCTGAGTTCGATCCTAGGCAGTGCAAGTGCCAGAGTGATGCTCTGGTTCTCTTTCCTCCACCCCAATAATCAATCCAAAAAAGAAAAAAAATTCATCTTTTGAGATGTGTATTTAGTTATCCCACAGAACCAGTAACTTACTGCCACCGCTCCCAGGCTGCTTCCGTATTGAGACAGAGAGGCAAAGAGAGGGAGAGACAGAGTCCCCGAGCTTCTCCTGGTGACACAGCACCTCCCATGCGGTGCTGGGGCTTGAAATGGGCTGTGAGCACAGTGAAACCGGTGGCCTATCTGGTGGGCCAGCTCTCTGGCTCCAGTTTAAGAAATAGTTTGGCCTCCTAGACCTTGTTCCTTACCCCGCAAATGTCAGGTTAAGTCTAGGGAGCAGTAAGACAGAGGGCCTCTGAGCAAAACTGGGGCCAGAAGCAGACATGCCCAGGCTGAATACAGAGACAACAGCTGCCTTCCCACAGCCTCTGGGGTCTCTGGTTTATGGTAGTGGCAGGGATTGACCCTGGGATCTCAGACGCGCACACACACACACACACACACACACACACACACACACACAATCCAAGTGAGCTATTTCACCTGAAATTAAAAACATGATAATCAGAAATTACAGCCTAGACTGGGAGACAGCTCTTCCAGTAGAGTGTGTCACTTCCCAAGGGGGAGAGGCCCTGAGTACCAAGCCCAACACCAAACAGAGACAGCACAGTCCTAGGGGCAGCTGGATAGGTGGTAGGGCTTCTTTCAGTCTTCCTCTTTCTCTCTCTGAAATAAAAAGCCTGGGCAGGAAGGCGGGTGGGTGGGTAAGTTAGGGGGGGAATAATATTTATGGAAACACTTTCATGCCTGAAGGTTCAGAGGCTCCAGGTCCAATTCCCTACACCACTACAAGCTAGAGTTGAGCAGTCAGTCCTCTGGTAACAAATAAATCCCACCTCATGCTGTTTTTTTATTTAATTTTTTTTATTTACCTTTATTATTTTTAGATAGAGACAGCCAGAAATTGAGAGGGAAATAAAGAGAAGTCCCAAGCTCGATCCCTGAGGTTCACAAGTAAGGGTTCAGAAACAGAAATTATCCCTTGAATTATGCTTTCCCTACCCCAGGGCAGCAACACAAGATGTTGGTTCTCTCTCTTATTAATATATATATATACACACACACACACACACACACACACACATATATATTATTTTCTTTTAAATAAGAACAACGCTCAGCTCTGGCTTACAGTGGTGCTGGGGATTGAACCTGGTGCCTCAGAGCCTCAGGCATGAAAGTATTTTGTGTCACCACAATGCTCAGTAAATACACCTTTAATGAAGCTGGTGCAAAGATGTTTTTGTCCTTCCTTTTTAATCTTTATTTATTTATTGGATAGAGCCAGCCAGAGATCGAGAGGGAAGGGGGTGATAGAGAGGGAGAGAGACGCCTGCAACACTACTTCACTACTCGCAAAGCTTTCTCCCTGTAGGGGGAGACCGGGGACTCAAACCCAGGTCCCTGTGCATTGTAACGTGCTCAACAAGGTGAGGCACCACCCACCTTGCCTAGACAATTTCCTTTTTTATTAGTATTTACTTTTTGTTGTTGTTGTCTCCAGGGTTATCGCTGGGGCTTGGTGCCTACACTACAAATCCACTGCTCATGGAGGCCGTTTTTTCCCATTTTTGTTGCCCTTGTTATTATTTTTATTGTTGCCATTGCTGTTGCTGGATAGGATAGAGAGAAATGGAGAGAGGAAGGGAAGATAGAAGGGGAGTGAAAGACAGACACCTGCAGGCCTGCTTCACTGCTTGTGAAGCGACCTCACTGCAGGTGGGGGGCTGGGGGCTTGAACCGGGATCCTTACACCAGTCCGTGTGCTCTGTGCTTAACCCGCTAAGTTATCTCTGACCCCCTACCCTTTTTTTTTTTTTTTAATCCGGGCACTATAGCCTCAGGGAGGAGAGTCTTTCTGCAGAACCACTGTGCTCGCTCACCATCCCTTAAAGACATTTTCTTTTTTCTTTTTAAAATATTTATTTATTCCCTTTTGTTGCTCTTGTACTTTTATTGTTGTGGTTATTGTTGTTGTTGGATAGGACAGAGAGAAATGCAGAGGGGAGGGGAAGACAGAGAGGGGGAGAGAAAGACAGACACCTACAGACCTGCTTCACTGCTTGTGAAGCGACTCCCCTGCAGGTGGGGAGCCGGGGGCTCGAACCGGGATCCTGACTCCGGTCCTTGCTCTTTGCGCTGTGTGCTTAACCCACTGCGCTACCGCCTGACTCCCTCCTTAAAGACATTTTCTATGAGGTCTATCTATAGTTCCAATCCTTTATCTGTGACACTACCCACTACCCAGTGACAAGAACATCTTTTTTCTTTGTTTTAAAATGGCCACCAGGGTTATTCCTGGGGCTTGGTGCCAGCACCACGAACCCACTGCTCCTGGTGGCCATTTTCCTCTTTCTATTTAATTGGATAGGACAGGCAGAAATTGAGAAAGAGAGAGAGAGACAGCTGCAGACCTGCTTCACCGCTTGTGAAGCATCTCTATGCAGGTGGGGAGTGGGGACTCGAACCCAGTCCTGTGCCCAGCAGAGTGGGCGGCCCCAGGCGTGTGCAGGTACCTGACGTTGTGGGGCTGCCTGTCGCAGGAGAGCACGGTGCTGGCGATGGACTGTTGCAGGTGCTGCCGCTGGCGCCGCAGGGTCTGCTGGAAGTCGTCCTCCAGCGTCTGCACCACGTAGCGCAGGAAGAGAAGCCGCCCGGGCAGTGTCTGGCCCTGGGGGTGGGGAAGCCGTGGGCACACTCAGCACCCGTCTCTCGGGAGACACCGAGCCCGGAGGGAGCCTCAGTCACAGAGGCCACCAGACATGGCGCTCACAAGCAGGGCACCGGAAGTGGAGTGTTGGGAATCCCTGGCACACACGATGCCAGGGATGCCCGGGCTCTCTCTCTCTCCTCCTCGCTCTCTTTGGAAAGGACCACTTTCAAAACCAGAACACTGCTTGGCTGTGGCTTACGGTGGTGCTGGGGATTATACCTGGGACCCTGGAGTCTCAGGCATGAAAGCCATTTGTGTAACCATTATGCTACCTCCCAAACCCCTATCTATTTTTAAAATTTATGTCTTGGGCTGGGGTAGATAGCATAATGGTTACGCAACAGATGCTTCTGCATGAGGTTCCAAAGTCCCAGGTTTAACACCCCCCATCATGAGCTGAAGCCCTGGAGAGATGGGGGAAGGCAAGCTCTCGTGGTGTGCCGTTACCTCTTCTTCCATGACGTAGGTGAGAAGTTTCCAGTCCCACTCCACAGTCTTGGCGCTGGCTGGGTGGAGTCTGCAGGGCAAGCGACAGGGGTCAGACCCTGGAACAGGCTAGGAGCAGGAAGCCCTGTCTTTGTCCTCCACAGTATGAACCCCGGCAGTGGTGGACACCATCACTATATATTTATTTATTTTCATAGGATAGCAAATCGGGGTAGATAATTAGGGGGCAGGAGGTGGCACACGTTACAGTGTGCAAGGACCCAGGTTCAAGCCCCTGATCCCCACTTGCCGGGGGAAAGATTCACGAGTGGTGAAGCAGGGCTGCAGGTGTCTAACTTATCTCCCCCTCCCTTCTCAATTTCTGTCTCTGTCCAGTAATAAATAAATTTAAAAAGATGAGCACCCCTCCCCCAGCCCGCCATGGTGATGTCCTAAGCCGCTCTCCCCTGCGCGGAGCAGAGCCCAGGCCCCGGTGCCTACTGCTGGATTTTCATGAGTAGCATGTAGGCCTCCTTGAGCACGTCCACGGTCTCAGAGCCGCTGAGCAAGATCTTCTGGATGATGTGGGCCACCATGTCTCCGGGCGGGTAGTGCTGGGGCGACACGAAGTCCATGAGGAACTGCACGGTCCCCAGCGGGAAGTTCTCCTCAATGGTGCTCATCACCATCCTCAGCCTGCGGTGCGGGATGGGCTCCAGCTTCTGCCCCTTGTTCTGGAGAGGGAAGAACTAGATCAGGGAGGCTGTCTACTGACAGAGAGGAAGAAACAAAAACAGCAACCTCCCTGTGGTCCTCAGAGGTGCAGTGGCTGAAGCAGTGGGCACCCCCAAGCATGAGGTTCTGAGTTCGATCCCAGGCATGTTATGTGCCAGAGTGATGCTCTGGTTCTCTTCTCTCCCTCTTTCCTTTTTTTTTTTTTCTTTATTATTTTCTTTATTAATTTATTTATTCCCTTTTGTTGCCCTTGTTGTTTTATTGTTGTAGTTATTATTGTTGCTATTATTGATGTCGTTGTTGGATAGGACAGAGAGAAATGGAGAGAGGAAGGGAAGGCAGAGGGGGAGAGAAAGACAGACACCTGCAGACCTGCTTCACCGCCTGTGAAGCGACTCCCCTGCAGGTGGGGAGCCGGGGGCTCGAACTGGGATCCTTACGCTGATCCATTAATGCTTTGCGCCACGTGAGCTTAACCCGCTGCGCTACCACCCGACTCCCTCACCTCTTTTCTTTTCAAATTCTTTTTTTTTTAATATTTATTTATTTATTTTTCCCTTTGTTTTTGCCCTTGTTGTTTTATTGTTGTAGTCATTATTGCTGTTGTTATTGATGCCTTCATTGTTGGATAGGACAGAGAGAAATGGAGAGAGGAGGGGGAGACAGAGAGGAGGAGAGAAAGACAGACACCTGCAGACCTGCTTCACCGCCTGTGAAGCGACTCCCCTGCAGGTGGGGAGCCGGGGGCTTGAACCGAGACCCTTATGCCGGTCCTTGTGCTTTGCGCTTTTCTTTTATTTTTGAGAATTTATTATTTTGGGGGAGTTGGGCGGTAGCGCAGCGGGTTAAGCGCAGGTGGCGCAAAGCGTAAGGAACGTTGTGAGAATCCTCATTCGAGCCCCCGGCTCCCCACTTGCAGGGAGGTCGCTTCCCAGGCGGTGAAGCAGGTCTGCAGGTGTCTCCTTTTTCTCTCCCCCTCTCTGTCTTCCCCTCCTCTCTCCTTTTCTCTCTGTCCTAGTAACGACGACATCAATAACTACAACAACAGTAACTACAACAAAAGTGAAAAACAACAGGGGCAACAAAAGGGAAAAGAAATTAAAAAATAATTTATTATTTTTGATGCCAGACTGACCTCACTGGAGAGACGACCTCACCAATGTGCCCTGGAACCCCACCTCTCCAAAACCCCACCCCACTAGGGAAAGAACGACAGGCTGGGAGAATGGATCGACCTGTCAATGCCCATGTTCAGCAGGGAAGCAATTACAGAAGCCAGACCTTCCACCTTCTGCACCCCATAAATGACCCTGGGTCCGTGCTCCTGGAGGGGTAAAGAACAGGAAAGCTTCCAGTGGAGGAGATGAGATAATGGAACTCTGGTGGTAGGAATTGTGTGGAACTGTACTCTCACCATAGGGTCTTGAACATTATTAAATCAATTAAAAATAAGTATTGTTTTTTATTTATTTTTAGTCTATTATTGGATAGAGACAAATTAAGGAGGGGAGAGATAGAGAGAGGAACACCTGCAGCCCTGCTTTCCCCCTTGTGAAGCTTCTCCCCTGCAGGTGAGGTAGGGACCAGGGGCTTTAACCAGGTCCTTGCACAATGAAATCTGTGTGCTTAACCAGGTGCCCCCGGGGTTATCACTGGGGATCAGTGCCAGCATTACCCATTTTTTCCTTTTCTTTCTTTCTTTTTTAAAAAATATTTATTTATTTTCCCTTGTGTTGTATTTTAATTGTTGTGGTGGTTATTGTTGCTGTTGTCATTGTTGGATAGGACAGAAAGAAATGGAGAGGAGGGGAAGACAGACACCTGCAGCCCTGCTTTACCACCTATGAAGCGACTCCCCTGCAGGTGGGAAGCCGAGAGCTCAAACGGGGATCCTTCCTCTGGTCCTTGCGCTTTGCGCCACCTGCGCTTAACCCGCTGCGCTACTGCCCGACTCCCCATTTTTTCCTTTTCTATTTTATTCAACAGGACAAAGAAATTGATAACCCTTTATTTATCCAATGAATAAAGATAATGATTTTTTAAAAATTATAGACACCCCTAGACCTGCTTTATTGCACTTTGAGTGCCCTCTACAGGTACCTCAGTCATTAGTTAACCTTTTTTTTTTTTTTTCTTTTCAAGCTTGTTTAGAGGGTTGGCACAATACCTCACTTGGAAAGCCTATCTATTCTGCTATGGATACAATTCAGGATTGAGCCTGGTCCCTATGGCACTGGAAGTTGTTTAAGTGCTGTGGTGTCTTTCCCTCTGTCTCTCTTTCTCTTTTCAATATTTTATTTATTATTATTGTGGTCCAGGAGGTGGCGAAGTGGATAAAGCATTGGAGTCTCAACCATGAGGTCCTGAATTCGATCCCCAGAAGCACATGTACCAGAGTGATGTCTGGTTCTCTCTCTCCTATCTTTCTCATGAATAAATATTTCAATAAATAGATAAACATTTTATTTATTTATTTGGGTAGAAACAGAAATAAATTGAGAGGGGAGTGGGGAGATAGAGAGAGGGACAGAGAGTGGTCTGGAAGGTGGTGCAGTGGATAAAGCACTGGACTCTCAAGCATAGTCCTGAGTTCAACCCCTGGTAGCACATGTACCAGAGTGATGTCTTGTTCTTTCTCCTACAGGTGGGGAGCTGGGGCTCAAACCGGGATCCTTACACTGGCCCTTGTGCTTTGTGCCACGTGCGCTTAACCTGCTGTGTCACTGCCCAGCTCCCTCATTTTTATTTATTTATTTTTAATATTTTATTTATTCCCTTTTGTTGCCCTTGTTTTATTGTTGTAGTTATTATTGATATCATTATTGTTGGATAGGACAGAGAGAAATGGAGAGAAGAGAGGAAGACAGAGAGGGGGAGAGATAGACAGACACCTGCAGACCTGCTTCACCGCTTGTGAAGCGACTCCCCTGCAGGTGGGGAGCTGGGGGCTCGAACCGGGATCCTTATGCTGGTCCCTGCGCTTTGCGCCACCTGCGCTTAACCCGCTGCGCTACTATCTGACTCCCCCTCATTTTCATTTTTTATCTTCTTAAAGTATATCTTTTTTATACTAATATCTTTTTTTCTTTCCACCAGGCCCTGTGCTGACATTACTCCAGTACCTCTTGTGGGGTTCTCTTATTTTTTTTCTTCTTCAAGTTTAGATTGAAAGAGATAGGGAGAGGAGGGACCCCACAGCACTGTTCCACCGTCCCTGGAGCTTCCCTTGGTGTTGTGGAGTCCTCACACGTGGTATCAGCGGCTCAAGCCCAGGTCCTCACCCACAGGACCTGGCTGTTTGCCAGCCTTTTGTTGTCATTTCTCTTTTTAAATATATATATATATATACATATATTTATTTATATTTTCTTTTTTGCCCTTGTTTTATTGTTATAGTTATTATTGTTGTGTTATTGCTGTCGTCGTTGTTGGACAGGACAGAGACAAATGGAGAGAGGAGGGGAAGACGGGGGAGAGAAAGATAAGACACTTGCAGACTTGCTTCACCGCTTGTGAAGCAACTCCCCTGCAGGTGGGGAGCCAGGGACTCGAACTGGTATCCTTATGCCAGGTCCTTGCACTTCGTGCCATGTGCGCTTAACCCACTGCACTACCTCCGGACTCCCAAATATATATTTTTTTAAATTTGGCCTCCAGGGTTATTGCTGGGGCTTAGTGCCAGCATTATGTATCCACTGCTCCTGGAGGCCAATTTTCCCATTTTGATCCTCTTGTTGTTGTTGTTGTTATTATTACTGCTGCTGTTGTTGGACAGAGAGAAACTGAGAGAGGAGGGGAAGACAGGGAAAGAAAAATAGATATCTGCAGACCTGCTTCACCTCCTGTGAAGTGACCTCCCTGCAGGTGGGGAGCTGAGGGCTTGAACTGGGATCCTTAGATGGGTCCTTGCTCTTTGCACCATGTGTGCTTAACCCACTGTGCTACCACCCGGCCCCCTCTGTTGTCATTTCTTTGGGGCTTTAGTGAGGTCTCCTTCACTAGGTCCTTTGTCACCTAGAATTTCCTCATTTAGTCCCCATGCTTGTCAGCCATTGGCCCTAATACCTTTTGTTTGTTTATTTGGTACATGTGCTGCTGGAGATTGAACTCAGGATCTCATGCTTGAGAATCTAATTGTTTATCCACTGTGCCACCTCCTGGACCACAATACCTCTGAGTCTTGTCTTGCTCTAAGAGAAGCCATAATGCTGTACACTGAGGTACCTGTCTCACAGGTCAGTGCTGGGAGGTGGTACAGTGGAGCCTTAAGCATGAGATCCCAAGTTCAATCCCTGACATAGCATGATCCAGAGTAATGCTCTGGAGTGTGCTCTCTCTCTCTCTCTCTCTCTCATAAATAAATCTTTTTTTTTTTTTTGCCTCCAGGGTTATTGCTGGGGCTTGGTACCTGCACCATGAATCCACTGCTCCTGGAGGCCATTTTTCCCCCTTTTGTTGCCCTTGTTGTTGTAACCTTGTTGTGATTATTATTGTTATTGTTGATGCTGTTCATTGTTGGATAGGACAGAGAGAGGAGGGGGAAGACAGAGAGGGGGAGAGAAAGACAGACACCTGCAGACCTGCAGGTGGGGAGCCGGGGGCTCAAACCGGGATCCTTAGTCGGTCCTTGTGCTTTGCGCCACATGCGCTTAACCCGCTGCGCTACTGCCCAACTCCCAAATAAATCTTTAAAACAAAACAAATCAAGCGTTTGGGTGGTGGTAGTGGTGGTGGTGGGGTGGCAGCACACACATTACACATTACAGTATGCAAGGATTTGGGTTCACGTCCCTGATCCCCACCTGCAGTGGGAAAGCTTCATGAGTGATAAAGCAGTGTTGCAGGTATTTCTCTCTCTCTCCTTGCCCTCTTAATTTCTGTCTCTATCCAACAAATAAATAAAATATTATTTTGTAAACACAATATTATATAATAAATAAATAAAACATTTTAAAAAACACATTAAGGACTGGACCTTGAGGAGGTCACCCAGCCAGGATATCACGCATATACGAGATCCTGGGGTCACTCCCAAGCACTGCGCCAAATAAAAGCAAAACAAGGGGGCCATGGTGGCACACTAGTTTAAGCACACATACCGCCATGTGCAAAGATCCAAGTTCAAATCCCCGCTCCCCACCTGCGGGGGAGGGCACTTCATGAGCTGAGAGTCAGGTCTGCAAGTGTCTCTATCTCCCCCTCCTCTCAATTTCTTTATGTTCTGTCAAATAAAAATAAAGTAGAAAGAAAGAAAAAAAAATATATATATATATGGATGCCAGGAGCCGAGGATTCATAGTACTGGTACTGAGCCCCAGCAATAACCCTGGTGGCAATAATAATAGTAATAATGCAAAACAAATAAACAAACAAAAAAAATTTTTTTTTTGCCTCCAGAGTTATCGCTGGGGCTCAGTGCCTGCACCACGAATCCACTGCTCCTGGAGACTTTTTTTTCTTTTCCTTTTGTTACCCTTGCTTTATCATTGTTGTGGTTATTATTGTTATTGATGTCATTGTTGTTGATAGGACAGAGAGAAATGGAGAGAGGAGGGGAAGACAGAGAGGGGGAGAGAAAGACAGACACCTGCAGACCTGCTTCACCACCTGTGAAGTGATTCCCCTGCAGGTGGGGAGCCGGGGGCTCGAACCAGGATCCTTACACCGGTCTTTGTGCTTATCGCCATGTGCGCCTAACCCGCTGCGCTATCGCCCAACCCTCACAAACAAAAACTGAAATGAGCCAAACAGTTCCCTCCCTGAGGCCCAATGGGCATGAGCGCCTGCTCTGTGCTGAGCTGGGCCCCTTGGCTTGTGGGTGCTAGTCCTTTCAGTGTTGGGAACCTGGAAGACATGACTCTCAGGACAGCCCTGTGACACAGCTGTCCTTGTGTTCCGCTTTCGTCCTCACAGATCAATGAAGACTGGAGGGAAGTGGCGTTCCCATTAAGACCTGAAAATTGAATTTCCTCCCGCACCGTTATGGCAGGCAGGCAGGCAGGCAGGGGAACTGAGAGCAGTACTACAGGAAGCCCTGTGACAAGTCAGCCACTCTGACAGGCCCTTGACACGCGTCATCCTCAAACTGTCCAAGAATGGTCCTGCTGGATTGTCAGGAAAAAAAAAAAAAAGTCATGATGTATTTTTCTGCTCGTCGAAGCAGATGTGCATCATGACTTTGTCGACAACCCAATACATGGCAGGTTCTCGCTCCTTCTCTCTGATCTCTCTCTCTCTCTGTCGTGTGTGTATCTGGGACTTCCTGCAAGTATAATCTCACTGTTCCAGGGACCATGTTTTCAGAGAGAGAGAGAGAGTGAATGAAAGCACTCCACTTTACAGAAGAGAAAGTGAAGGCTCAGAAAGGCAGAGCTGTTGTCCTAGCTTGGGGCTGACTCTGCACTGAATAGTCCCCTAGGGCGAGATGGTGTGTGTGGGGGAGACAGAACAGAAGCCCCCCTGGATACTGGGCCATCCCTGCGCTGCCCGCTCACCTCTCTGGCGTCCTTGTCGGGAATGAGCGTGTGGAAGAAGAGGTGGTGTACGGGTGGTCGGAGGAAGTACTTGAGCCGGTGCAGGCAGGGCCTATTGTGGAGGCCGCCATGGGGGGCTCGGGCCGGTGGCGGGGCAGAGCTGGGCAGGGTGGGCTCCAACAGTGGGGGTGCTTTCCTGCCTGGCGTTTCTGTGAGCCAAGGAACTTTTTCCAAGGGGCTGTCGGACTGTGAGGATGGTGGGCTGGGAGAGCTGGGGGAGGCCGGAGTGCAGATGCCTGAGGGGGCCTGGCTGTCCTGCAGGCCTTTGGGGGGGGAGGTGGGCTGGGCTCGGGGGAAGGGCGGTGGCGTGGCTCCCGGTGTCCGAGGTACATTTCCTGGTAACTGTGGAGCGTCCTGAGGGGAAAGTGGTGCAGCTCTTGCTGGCGGTGGCACACGTAACTGTGGCATGTCCGCTGGGGTCTGTGGCTCAGTTCCTGGTGGCCGTGGCTCACTGTACACAGGCCATGGTCTTTCCCTTGGTGAGTGTTCTGGTGGTTTTGGCATGTTTTCTGTTGGCTGTGGCACGCCTCCCAGCGGCCGTGGCATTTCTCTCGGCTGTGGTATATCGCCCAGTGGCTGTGGCACACCTCCTGGTGGCCATGGCACATCTCTTGGTGGCTGTGGCATGTCTTCAGGAGGTTGTACATCTGGTGGCTGTGGCATTTCCCTTGTGGGCCGTGGTACGTCTCCCAGTGGCCATGCTGCGTCTCTTGGCGGCTGTGGCATGCCTTCTGGTGGCCGTGGCACATCCCTTGGTAGTTGTGGCAAATCTCTTGGCAGCCGCGGCATGTCTCTTGGTGGCTGTGCTACATCTTCTGGTGGCCATGGCGCATCTCTTGATAGTTGTGGCATGTCTCTTGGCAGCCACAACTTGTCTCTTGGTGGCTGTGGCACATCATCTGGTGGCTGTGGCACGCCTCTTGGAAACTGTGTCAAGTCTCTTGGTAGTCGTGGCATGTCTCTGGGTGGCTGTGGCAGGTCTTCTGGCGGCCGTGGCACGTCTCTTGTTAATTGTGGCACATCTCTCGGTGGCTGTGGCACATCTTCTGGTGGCCATGGCACATCTCTTGGTAGCTGTGTCAAATCTCTTGGCAGCCGTGGCATGTCTCTTGGTGGCTGTGGCAGGTCTTCTGGTGGCCACGGCACATCTCTTGATAATTGTGGCATATCTTTTGGTGGCTGTGGCAGGTCTTCTGGTGGCCATGGTGCGTCTCTGGGTAGTTGTGGCATATCTCTCGGTGGCTGTGGCACGTCTTCTGGTGGCCATGGCGCATCTCTGGGTAGTTGTGGCATATCTCTCGGTGGCTGTGGCACATCTTCTGGTGGCCAAGGTGCGTCTCTGGGTAGTTGTGGCATATCTCTCGGTGGCTGTGGCAGGTCTTCTGGTGGCCAAGGTGCGTCTCTGGGTAGTTGTGGCATATCTCTCGGTGGCTGTGGCACATCTTCTGGTGGCCGTGGCATACCTCCCAGTGCCTGTGGCACATCTCCTAGTGCCCACGACACGTCTCTTGGTGGCTGTTGCACATCTCTTGATGGCCGTGGCATATCTCCCATTGGCCACGGTGTGTCTCTTGGTGGTCGTGGCACCTCTTCCAGTGGCTGCGGCAGACCTCCCGGCACCCATGGCGTTTCTCGTGGTGGCCGTGGCACATCTCCCAGTGGCCACGGTGGTGGTGGCGGCGGAGGCACATCCCCCGGTGGCCAGGCTATTTCTCTTGGTGACTGTGGCACGTCACCCAGCGGCCACGGCACATCTCCCAGTGGCCAGGCCATTTCCTTCAGTGATGGTGACATAGCTGCCGGTGGCCGTGGCACACTCTGCAGAGGGCAGGGCGCGTCTCCAGGTGCCCTAGACCCCTCGAGCAGGCAAGCCACAGCTGGTGGACACAACGTACTCTGAGGCGGCCCAGGGGGAGCCGTAGTTGGGCTTGGCGTGCTCTGCATGGAGCAGGGCACATCTTGCGGAGGACGTGGCACTTCTGGAGGCAGGTGAGGTGTGGCTTGAGGCTGGCAGGGCGCAGCCTGTGATGAGCATGATAAGGCCCGGGGCGGGCAGGAAGAGGCCCGAGGTGGGCATGGCACAGCTTGCAGCGAGCAGGGCAAGACTTGTGATGGGCAAGGCACATCTTGCTGTAGGCACTGCATGGGTGCCCTCTGGGTGCTGCCACTACCGTTATTGCTGGCTGGGGAGAGGCGGGGCACCGTGGAAGAGAGCTGGAGGCCCGCCAAGAAGCAGGAGTCACCCTGGCGCCTGGCCGAGCTGCTGTTGGGCTCTGCCGAGTAGCCAGAGTCCCCACGGAGGTGGGGCCCCCTCAACCTGCTTTCCTCCAGCAGGTCCAGGTCCACGGGCACACTGTTGATGATCCTCCGGGCTGCGGGCCAGGGGGCTCTGGGCAGCCGCCCCTCCGCTGCCTCTTTGCCAGTGAGGCTGGCGCTTGGCTGCAGGCCAGCTGGCTCCTTCTGGGCCAGGGCCCCGGACTCCAAGGTCAGGTCGAGGGTGGCGATGGGCCGAGGCTGCTCCTCCTCTGTGCTGGTTAGGTCAATCACGCAGATGCCGCTGCGGTCCTTGGCCCTTGGCCTGGAGTCCTGGGTCAAGTCGATGAAGTCCTGAAGAAGGAGGGTGAGAAGACAGGGGTCAGGGTGGGCGTGCTGCTGGCTGGGTAGGTGCCACCTTCACTCTGTGGGGCAAACCCAGCCTCCCTCCACTCCTAGGCCACATGCCTCGCACTACATGAACAGTCCTTAGGTCCCTGCATTAAGAGATTAAACTGGAGGGGCTAGGGGGTGGTGCACCCAACAGAGCATACATTACAATGAGCAAGACCGGGGTTCAAGCCCCTGGTCCCTACCTGTAGGGGGGAAGCTTCATGAGTGGTGAAGTAGGTAGGTCTCTTTCCCCCTCTATCTCCCTTTCTAAATGATTTTTATTTATTTATTAATGAGAAAGACAGGAGGAGCGAGACAAAGAACCAGATATCACACTGGTACACGTATTGCCGGGGATTGAATTCAGGACCTCATGCTTGAGAGTCCAATGCTTTATCCACTGTGTCATCTTCCAGAGAACCTCTATCTCCCTTCTTCCCTTATCAATGTTCCTCTGGTCTGTATTCAATAAATAAAATTTTAGCAGGTAAGGCTGGAGAGATAGCACAATGGTGATGCAAAAAGACTTTCATGCCTGAGGCTCTGAAGCCCTAGGTTCAATCCTCAGCACCACCACCAGCCAGAACTCAGGCAGTACAGTGTACACCGTGCATAAATGTATCAGGCCCTGAGTTCAACCTCTAGACAGAGAGATATACACACACTTTCTCTCTCCATCGGCCTAGAATTGCTGGAATCTCATGCATGCACGATTTCACTGCTCCAGGTCAACAGAGAGAGATGCAAGAGGAGACAGAGAGGAGGGAGACACATTATAGCACTGTAGCTTCCTCTGGTGCCATGGCTCGTCTGTGTGGTGCCGGGGCTTGAAGCTGGGTCAGACACACAGCAAGGCAGGCACCCAACCAGATGAACTAACTCTTTGTCTTTTTTTTTTTTTTTTAAAGATTTTATTTACTTATTAATGAGAAAGATAGGAGGAGGGAGAAAGAACCAGCCATCACTGTGGTATATGTGCTGTCGGGGATTGAACTCAGGACCTCACGCTTGAGAGTCCGATGCTTTATCCACTACACCACCTCCTGGACCACATCTTTTTTTAAGTTTTTTTTTTTTTTTTTTTTTTTGAGAGAGAGATGAAGAGAGAGAAAGACACAGAAACACCAGAGCACTGCTCAGCTCTGGCTTATGGTTCTTCTTCTAGCGTTTGCCCTTCTTCCGTAGCCAGTCAACAGCGTCAGGTTGAGCCTGATGTAAAGTTTCGAGACCTCCTTTGAATCTGGAGAGGTGGCAGTCGTTGACTATGTGGGTCATAGTCTGTCTGGAGCCGCAGGGGCAGTTCGGGTCGTCTCTGGCTCCCCAGTGATGGAACATAGCGGCGCACCGGCCATGGCCTGTTCGATAGCGATGGAGGAGGGCCCAATCATAACGTGCTAGGTCAAAGCCGGGTTGACGCTTGCAGGGGTCTGCGATGAGGTGTTTGTTCTTTACCTCAGCTGACTGCCAGCTCTGTTTCCAAGAGACTGGAACAGAGAAGTTCAGTGTAGGCGTAGGGGACCAGATTGGGTGACGAGAAGTCAAGCATTGGACAGGGTGAGCGAAGATATCCGCGTATATTGGCAGGTCCGGTCGAGCATAGACGATAGATGTGGCTTATGGTGGTGCAGGGGATTGAACCTGGGACTTCAGAGCCTCAGGCATTAGAATCTCTTTGCATAACCATTATGCTATCTACCCCCACCTTTTTTTTTTTTTTTTTAAAGAATTTATTTATCTATTCCTGAGAAAGATAGGAGAGAAAGAACCAGACACCCCTGTAGCACATGTGGTGCCGGGGATCGAACTTGGGACCTCATGGTTAAGAATCCAATGCTTTATGCACTGCGCCACCTCCCGGACCACTTTTGTTTTGTTTTTAACCAGAGCCCTGCTCAGCTCTGGTGCTGGAGGTAGAAACTAGAGCCCCTGGTGCCTCAGGCATAAATGTTATTTGCAGGGAGTCAGGTGGTAGTGCAGCAGGTTAAGTGCAGGTGGCGCAAAACACAAGGACTGGCGTAAGGATCCCGGTTCAAGCCCCTGGCTCCCCACCCGCAGAGTTGCTTCATAGGCAGTGAAGCAGGTCTGCAGGTGTCTTTCTCTCACCCTCTCTGTGTTCCCCTCCTCTTTCTGTCCTGTCCAACAATGACAACATCAATTACAACAACAACAATAACTACAACAATAAAACAACTAGGGCAGCAAAAGGGAATAAATAAGTAAATATTAAAAATTTTAAAAAGTTATTTGCAGAACCATTATGCTATCTCCTAAGCCTTGTTTTTAAACTTTTTTATTATCTTCACTACTAGATAAAGACAGTCAGAAATCAAGAGAGAGGGGGTGATATAAAAGTAGAGAGACAAGACGCCTGCAATACTGTTTCACCACTTGCAAAGCTTTCCCGTTGTTAGGTGGGAACTAGAGACTCGAACTCGAATCCTTCCGTATTGTAACATGTGCACACAACCAGGTGTGCCAATACCTGGCCCCTCTGTTTTTTTTTATTATTATTTATTTATTCCCTTTTGTTGCCCTTATTGTTTTATTGTTGTTATTGATGTTGTCGTCGTTGGATAGGACAGAGAGAAATGGGGAGAGGAGGGGAAGACAGAGAGGGGGAGAGAAAGACAGACACCTGCAGACCTGCTTCACTGCCTGTGATGTGACCCCCGGCAGGTGGGAAGCTAGGGCTCAAACTGGGATCCTTATGCTTGGGCTTTGCACCATGTGAGCTTAATCCACTGTGCTACCGTCCAACCCCCAGATTTTGTTATATTTTAATGAGACAGAGATACACACACAAACACACATGCTCTGGCTTATGGTGATGGAGGGAATGGAACAGGCACTTTGGAGTCTCAGGCATGAAAGTTGTTTTGTATAAGCATTATGCTATCTCCACCCCTTTTTATTTTATTTATTTATTTATGTATTTGTACTTTACAGAATTTACTACAAAACACCATAAAAACTGCCTTCGCTTATGCTCTCTCCCCAACCCCCGTGTCTGGTGAGCCAACAGGATGTCTTTGGGCATGATGGTGACTCTCTCCGCATGGACGGCACACAGATTAGTATCTTCAAATAAACCCACCAGGTTCGCTTCACTAGCCTCCTGCGGCGCGCCGATGGATGGATGGCAGCGCTCTGATAACCTCAAGTCGGTCTGGAAATCCTGGGCGATCTCCCTCACCAGCTTCTGGAAAGGCAGCTTTCGGATCAGCAGCTCCGTTGACTTCTGATAGTGACGGATTTCTCGCAGTGCCACGGTCCCGGGCCTGGAGCGATGGGGCTTTTTCACCCCGCTGGTAAAGGCGACACTTTTCCTGGAGGCTTGAGTTGCCAGCTGTTTGCGGGGCGCTTTTCCACCTGTCGACTTATGCGCAGTCTGCTGCTTTGGGCCATCTTCTCCTACCTTAAGCCTAAGTCTTAGGCTGCTGCTTTGATCACAGCGCCACTTCTGCTGCCCAATATAGAGCCGCAGTCAACAAGCAAATAGATGACAGCTCTGTGCTGAGCAGCCAGACCACTCTGCCCTTTTTATTAATAGTAAAATTTATACTTCCCTTTCCCTCAGAATAGAACCACCAAAGGTGGCTATTTGTTGATTGATTGATTGCTTGATTGTCTCCAGGGTTATTGCTGGGGCTCGGTGCCTGTATTAGTTTTATTTATTTATTTCAGGGAGTGTGAGGAGTGATTCGCCATCTGTGATAATATATTTTCTTTTTTTATTACCTTTTGTTGCCCTTGTTTATTGCTGTCGTCATTGTTGGATAGGGCAGAGAGAAACAGAGAGAGGAGGGGAAGAGAGAGATGGGGAGAGACACCTGCAGACCTGCTTCACCGCCTATGAAGCGACTCCCCTGCAGGTGGGGAGCCGGGGGCTTGAACTGGGATCCTTACGCCGGTCCTTGCACTTTGTGCCACCTGCGCTTAACCCACTGTGTTATCGCCCAACTCCTGATAATCTATTTTCTTCTTTTTTTTTTTTGCCACCAGTGTTGTTGCTGGGTTTCTGTACCATACCACTAATTCCGGGGGGGGGTGGGGGGGGCATTTAGTGAGAGAGACATTTCTTTTTCTCTCTTTTTTTCTTCAGATTTATTTATTAATGAAAGATAGAATGAACTAGAGCACCACTTTGGAACATATGCTGGGATTGGATTCGGGACCCCATGCTTGAGAGTCCAACACCCCACCCACTGTACCACCTGCCTGGTGCCACCAAGCCTTTGTTTTTGCAGCAACCTCACCCCGCTAGAGCTTCTCAGGAGAAATCGATCCCGTCATTTTGGCTTCCATGGGAATAGTGCTTTGCTCTCTTTCACTCTCTCTGGAGCTCACTTGTGGAAAAGTTGGCTGGAGTGGTGGTTCTGAGGTTGGAGCGCTGAGTTTGACCCATGAGATCACTGTCTTGCCTGCACATGGCTACTGGTGATCTAAAACAATAAGGATAACTGCGCAGGAACATCAGCAGCCACAGGGCAGATTTAGCAGTGAAGTGAAAGTGTGCGGGACAGCCAGGCTGCCCAGCATGTAGCCCAGAGACCAGAAGTGAGTACCTGCCACTGGGAAAAAGGCATCCACAGCCTCAGCTCTGTACAGGTTATCGCTGGGGCTCGGTACTGGCAATACAAATCCACTGCTTCCGGCAGCCATTTTTTTCCATTTTATTGGACAGGACAGAGAGAAACTGAGAGAAGGGAGATAGAGAGGGAGAGACACCTGCAGACCTACTTCATCACTTGTGACGCTTCCCCCTTGCAGGTGGGGAGCCGGGGCTTGAACCTGGATCCTTGGGCAGATCCTTTCACTTAGTACTATATGCGATTAACTGGGTGCGCCATCACACCCCCTCCTCCGATGCACCCTGAGCAATGCCAGGCCCTCTAGGAGACAGAGATGCTGAGATCATCACTGTGAGCAGAGCCGAGTCCTGGCCCTTGTGGGGACTTCATTCCAGCCAGTGGGAGACAAACTGGAAACTGTGTGCAAAGCTGCTGTATCAGAAGGCGCACTGGGTGTCAGGAAGAAATCGGATACATGGTACCTGGATGAACACACACGTTGCTGTGCACAAGGACTCTGGTTCAAGGCCCTGGAGCCCACTCACAGAGGGAAGCTTCATGGGCAGTGAAGCAGGTCTGCAGGTGTCTCTCTTCCTCTCTCTTAAAAAAATGTTTATGGGAGTCGGGCGGTAGTGCAGTGCATTAAGTGCACATGGCGCAAAGCACAAGGACTGGCTTAACGATCCCGGTTCGAGCCCTGGCTCCCCACCTGCAGGGGAGGCGCTTCACAGGCGGTGAAGCAGGTCTGCAGGTGTCTGTCTTTCTCTCCCCCTCTCTGTCTTCCCCTCCTCTCCCCATTTCTCTCTGTCCTATCCAACAACGATGACATCATTAATAACTACAACAATAAAACGAGGACAACAAAAGGGAATAAATAAATATTAAATTTTTTATTATCTTTATTTATTAATTGGATAGAGACAGCCAGAAATTGAGAGGGAAGAGGGAGATAGAATGGGAGAGTGAAAGAGAGACACCTGCAGCCCTGCTTCACCACTCTCAAAAGCTTCCCCCCTGCAGGTGGGGACGGGGGGGGGGGGTCAAACCCAGGTCCTTACTCATTATAACATGTGTGCTCAACCAGGTGCACCACCACCGGCTCCTCTTCTTCTCCCTGCCTCTCCCTCCCCTCTCAGTTTCTCTCCGTCCTATCAAGTAAAAAGAAGGGGAAAAAAATGGCCACAGGAGCAGTGGATTCATTGTGCATGCACTGTGCATATCACCCAGTGACAATGCTGAAGGCAAAAAAATAAATAGAAACCAGACACATTTTTTTACTGTTTGTCCTTGCTGGTTTTAGAACCAGCTCCATGAGCTGTCATGGTGTTGATTCCCACCCCCACCCCTCACCCCTCGTTTGGTGGTGACTCATTCTCTCAGAGACTGATTGGGGGTTGGGCAGTGGCGCAGTAGGTTAAGCTCACCTGGCGCAAAGTGCAAGGACCGGCCTAAGAATCCTGGTTCGAGCCCCCAGCTCCCCACCTGCAGGGGAGTCACTTCACAAGCAGTGAAGCAGGTCTGCAGGTGTCTATCTGTCTCTCCCTCTCTGTCTTCCCCTCCTCTCTCCATTTCTCTGTCCTATCCAACAAGAATGACATCAATAATAACAACAATAACTACAACAGTGATAAAAAAAAAATTACTGATCACCTTTAGGAGCGAGGTGAGAGAGATAGATGGTGGTGAATTTATGTCCTGGTGTAGGGAGTTAATGCACTTCCAAATAAGTGGACCATGAAAAGAGTAGCCTGGGAGGCACCTGACTGTGTTTGTCAAAGATGGCCTCATGCAACAGAACAACTTTATAGCCTTCCTCTCTATGAGACAAATAAATCTTCAAGACTGAACAGTATTAAAAATCAGACTGGTGAATGACCCAGGACTGCAGTCACTTGAAGTCAAAAGGCTGGCAGTGCAGGCTCTTAATGGGCCTGGCTTTGCTGGTGACTGAGATGAGGAAGCTGCCTCAGGGAGCATGAAGCTGGCAGAGGCTGGTTTATGAGGGTCTGGGAGATAAGCTCACCCCCAACCCACACGCTGAAGGGACAGAAGCCGATGGGGAAGCTGTCGCGGGGGCCTTTTGGCAGGCATGGAACCAAGTCCCATCGGAAGAAGCTGCCTATTCAAACTTGGAGAGAAGTCAGGGGCTGGCTTCAAAGCTGCAAAGGACAGGCTGGCTCTGCCTGGGCTCTGACCACAGAAACCCAAAGGCTGAGTGTCACTACACGCCATAGCCACAACTGGCTCTGTTGAGTATTTTCAGCCCAGTCTTGAGACCCACTGAGCAGAGATCCCTTTCAAACAAGGACCGTTCAATGACAAAATCTCAGGTCATCCTAAAAGTGGTGGTGGTGGGGGAAATCAATGCTTGTTTCACACTGCTAATAACAATATCCACTCCGCAGCCTTCTCAACACTGAAGCCTCATTACTGAAGAAATACATTTGCGCACTGGGTAGTGGTGTGCCCAGTGGAGTGCACGCATTACCATGCACAAGGACCCGGGTTCAAGCCCCTCCCCCTGTCCCCACCCGCAGGGGGATGCCTCAGGAGTGGTGGAACATTGCTGCAGGTATCTCTTTTTCTCTCCCTGTCTCCTCCTTCCTTTTTAATTTCTTTCTAAAAATTTCTCTACTAGGGAGTCGGGCTGTAGCGCAGCGGGTTAAGCGCAGGTGGCGCAAAGCACAAGGACCGGCGTAAGGATCCCAGTTCGAACCCCGGCTCCCCACCTGCAGGGGAGTCGCTTCACAGGTGGTGAAGCAGGTCTGTAGGTGTCTGTCTTTCTCTCCCCCTCTCTGTCTTCCCCTCCTCTCTCCATTTCTCTCTGTCCTATCCAACAACGACAACAACAATAATAAAACAACAAGGGCAACAAAAGGGAATAAATAAATAAAATTAAAAAAAAATTTTCTCTACTAAAAAAAGAGAAAGAAGAGAAAACAAAAGAAAAAAGAAAGATAGAAAATCATTTTCCAAGATTATCATTGTCACACATAGTGGATCCTTTAATGGACCTGGGCAATGTCACTCTAAAACCTAGAAGCCGCTAAGAAAACTTGTGCCTGTGACCTGGGAGGTGGCACAGTAGATAAAGTGTTCGACCTTCAAACACTGTGAGCCCAAGTGTAGATCCCAGCATCACATGTGCCAGAGTCATACTCTGAATCTTTCTCATCCATCCATCCATCTTAAAAACAAACTTGTGCTTAATGGGAAGAGGTCAGAAGCTCAGCATCAACAGGAGTGTGGAAGAAGTTGATCTAGCCCTCCTGGATAACACCGAAGAGTTCAAGACTTCAGCTGAGAAAGCAAGGGTAGGCACTGAGGAAACACCGGGAGAACTGGACGTGGAGGGGCTGTCACTTGTGACATGTGAAGGAAGAGGCTGTTTCTTTTTTTAATATTTATTTATTTATTGCCCTTATTGTTTTATTGTTATTGTTGTCATTGTTGGATAGGACAGAGAGAAATGGAGAGAGGAGGGGAAGACAGAGAGGGGGAGAGAAAGACAGACACCTGCAGACCTGCTTCACCGCCTGTGAAGCGACTCCCCTGCAGGTGGGGAGCCGGGGGCTCGAACCAGGATACTTATGCCGGTCCTTGCGCTTTGCGCCATGTGCGCTTAACCTGCTGTGCTACTGCCTGACTCCCCAAAGGCTGCTTTTTTTTTTTTTTTTTTTTGCCTCCAGGGTTATTGCTGGGACTCTGCCCAGCACTGTGAATCCAATGCTCCTGGAGACTATTTTTTCCCCTATTTTTGTTGCTCTTGTTGTTATAAATGGAGAGAGGAAGGGAAGCCAGAGAGGGGGAGAGAAAGACAGACACCTGCAGACCTGCTTCACCACCTGTGAAGCGACCCCTTCTGCAGGTGGCGAGCCGGGGGGCTTGAACCGGGATCCTTACACTGGTCCTTGTGCTTTGCGCCACCTGCACTTAACCTGCTGCACTACCACCTGACTCCCTAGAGGCTGTTTTTTAGGGAGAATCTGGAGAAACAAAGCCAGTGGCTTCTTTTCTTAAAAAAAAAATATATATATATATATATTTTATTATTTATATTTATTCCCCCTTCTGTTACCTTTGTTTTTTATTATTGTTGTTATTGATGTTGTCATTGTTGGATAGGACAGAGAGAAATGGAGAGAGGAGGGGAAGACAGAGAGGGGGAGAGAAAGACAGACACCTGCAGACCTGCTTCACCACCTGTGAAGTGACTCCCCTGCAGGTGGGGAGCCGGGGGCTTGAACCAGGATCCTTATGCCGATCCTTGCGCTTTGCGCCACATGCGCTTTAGCCGCTGCGCTACCATCCAACTCCCAGTGGCTTCTTTTTTTACTTTCATTGATTAACTGACTTATTAGTTTAGGATAGAGACAGAGAGAAACTGAGAGGGAAGGAGGAGATACAGAGGTAGAAAGAGAAAAAGGGAGAGAACTGCATCATTGCTTCACCATTTGTGAAGCTTTCCCCCGCTGTAGGTGAGAACTAGGGGCTTGAACCCAGGTCCTTGCACACTGTAAAGTGTGTTCTCAACTAGGTGTGTCACCACCCAGGCCTGCTAGCGGCTTCTTAGGTGAAACTACCGGTGTAATGGCGGCAAAGGGCTCAGGACAGGGCGTCAGCGCAGTGACACAGAGGCAGCAGAGGCTTCAAGGACCGACTCTAATTTCTACTGTGGCTAAAATGTCACAGCGTCAGCACATGCTTCAGAGAAATGGGTCGCCAGAGAGAGGAGTCCACCAGGGCGGCCAACTCCTTTGTTATGTTATTTTAGAAATTGCCACCACCCTGCGGTGGTTTCACTCAGGTACTCCCATCCTGACCCATTAGCCCTGCAGCCTGCAGGTCAAACCTTCCTCTAACAAACAGTTCTGACTCCAGGCCTCAGATAATGGTTAGCATTTTTTTATATTTATTTATTTTCCCTTTTGTTGCCCTTGTTGAGCATTTTTTTTTTACCTTATTTATTTTGGGGGTGGGATGGGCAATAAGGCATTTTAAAATTAAGGTATATACATTTAAAAATATTTATTTATTTTTGTTGCCACCAGGGCTGTTGCTAGGGCTGAGTACCTGCAATGGATAGAGAAAGACAAGACACCTCTTGTGTAGCAACCCCCCCCCCCCCCACCGCATGAACCTGGGTCTTTGTGCGTGAGAAGGTTCTCACACTGGTGTGCCACTGCCTGGCCTCCGCCTCCGTGCATGTTTTTTTTTTTTTTTTAATATTTTATTTATTTATTTATTCCTTTTGTTGCCCCTGTTGTTTTATTGTTGTAGTTATTATTGATGTCTTCATTGTTGGGTAGGATAGAGAGAAATGGAGAGAGGAGGGGAAGAGAAGGATAGACACCTGCAGACCTGCTTCACCGCGTGTGAAGCGTCTCCCCTGCAGGTGGGGAGCCGGGGGCTCAAACCAGGATCCTTATGCCGGTCCTTGCGCTTTGCGCCACATGCGCTTTAGCCGCTGTGCTACCGCCCAACTCCCCATGCATGTTTTTTTAAGACATGATCTTATTTCACATTTAAGAGACTCCAACATGATTTTATTTCCCTTCAGGGTTATTGGTGGGGCTTGGTGCTGCCAACTATGAATCCATGGCTCCTGGAGGCAATCTTTTCCCATTGTTGCTGCTGTTGTTGTTGGATAGGACAGAGAGAAACTGAGAGAGGAGGGGAAGACAGAGAGGAAGAGAGAAAGATACCTGCCAACCTGCTTCACTGCTTGTGAAGCAACTGATGCCCTCTGCAGGCAGGGAACTGCGGAGCTTGAACCAGGATCCTTGCGCGGGTCCTTGTACTTCACACTATGTGCGCTTTATCTGGTGTGCCACTGCCTGGCCCCCCTCCAAAATGATTTTTTTACAACTTTTTTAAAAAAAGATTTATTTATTTGTTTCCTTTTGTTTCTTATTTTATTGCTGTAGTTACTGATGTCGTCGTAGTTGGATAGGACAGAGAGAAATGGAGAGAGGAGGGGAAGACAGAGAGGGGGAGAGAAAGACAGACACCTGCAGACCTGCTTCATCTCCTGTGAAGCGACTCCCCTGCAGGTGGGGAGCCGGATCCTTATGCCGGTCCTTGCGCTTCGCGCCATGTGCACTTAACCCACCGTGCTACTGCCTGGCTCCTGCAGAAAACTAATTTTACACATGTATCAAAAACTGTATTTACTGTAAACCATTAATCCCCCAATTAAAAATAAATATACCTGGTAGAATATAGGTTACCATGTGCAAGGATCCAGGTTCAAGCCCCTAGACCACACAGGCAGGGGAAAGCTTCACGAGAGTTAAGCAGTGCTGTAGGTGTTTTTCCCCCTCCTGTCTCAATTTCTCTCTCTGCATATATATGTTTACATTTACAGATAAAAGGACCAGACAGGGCCAGATGGTGGCACACCTGATTGAGCACACATCAGAATGCGCAAGGATCCAGGTTCAAGTGCCTGCTCCCCACTTGTAGGGGGGAAGCTTTGTGAGTGGTGAAGCAGGTCTGCAGGTGTCTCTCTGTCTCTCTCCCTCTCCCCTTTCCTTCTTGATTTCTGGCTACCTCTATCAAACAAACAGATAAAGATTAATAAAAAATGGGTTCTGGGGGGAGTCGGGCTGTAGCGCAGCAGATTAAGCGCAGGTGGTGCAAAGCACAAGGACTGGCGTAAGGATCCCAGTTAGAGCCCCCAGCTCCCCACCTGCAGGGGAGTCACTTCACAGGCAGTGCAGCAGGTCTGTAGGTATCTGTCTTTTTCTCCTCCTCTGTCTTCCCCTCCTCTCTCCATTTCTCTCTGTCCTATCCAGCAATGACGACAACAGTAATAACTACAATAAAACAACAAGGGAAACAAAAGGGAATAAATAAATAAAACAAATACTTAAAAAAAAATGCGGGCTGGGTGGTGGCACACCTGGTTGAGCACACGTGGTATAGTGCACAAGGACCCGGGATTCGAGCCCCCGGTCCCCACCTGCAGGGGAAAGCTTCACAAGTGGTGAAGCAGTGCTGCAAGAGTCTCTCTGTCTCCTCTCTTTATCTCCTCCTTTCTCTCAATTTCTGGCTGTCTCTATCAAATAAATAAAGATTAAAAAAAAATCTAAGGCCGGAGGGTAGATAGTATAATGGTTATGCAAACAGACTCTCATGTCTGAGGCTCCAAAGTCCCAGGTTCAATCCCCCACACCACCATAAGCCAGAGCTGAACAGTGCTCTGGTTAAAAACAAACAAACAAACAAACAGACAGACTTCAAAGTATTAACAGTGGTGTCTTTGGAGAATGAGATTAAGGGCACTTGAATTTTCTTCTCTAGACATTTTTTTTTAAAAAATACCTTTTATTTATTTAATCTTATATTTATTGATTCCCAGGGCACCGTTCAATTCTGGCTTATGGTGGTGCTAGGGACTGAATCGGTGCCTGAGGCATGAGAGGTTTTTTTTTTTTTCAGAACCACCATGCTATCTCCCTAGCCCTTCTCTAGACATTTCTAAGTGCTTACTAATGAGCCCAACCAACATTGTCTGAATAGGTCCAGCTTTTTTGGGGGGTGTGTGTGTTTGGGGAGTGGTGGTGGAGACAACAGATACTACTGAAAACACAGGGAAACTTCATCAACTTCACACAGACTCAAGTCCAAGTTAAAAGCCAGGTGTTCTGAAATGTAATCAGATTTCTGGAGATGGATTTCTGAATTCTGGAATTCAGGCCAGTTGTACCCTGTCAATATTTGTTAAAAAAAAAGAAAGAAAAAAGAAAAACGTACGTTACTAGTTCTTTCATTTCACTGCCCAGTAAGCTGGAGAAGGCCAGGCGTGGCTGAGAAATAGGACAGAGTGTAGCAAAGACTCATACTGGCCATGATCACCACCTTATCCAAAGCCTTTTAAAAAAATATTTATTTATTCATTCCCTTTTGTTGCCCTTGTTGTTTTATTGTTGTAGCTATTATTGTTGTTGTTGGATAGGACAGAGAGAAATGGAGAGAGGAGGGGAAGACAGAGAGGGGAGAGAAAGATAAGACACCTGCAGACCTGCTTCACTGCTTGTGAAGCGACTTCCCTGCAGGTGGGGAGCCAGGGGCTCGAACCCAGATCCTTACGCTGGTCCTTGCACTTTGCGCCACCTGCGCTTAACCCATTGCAATACCGCCTGACTCCTGTATCAGAAACCTTGTAAGGGTAATTCCAGTGCCCTGCACAGGTGCTAGCTGGGAGAGGAGACAGAACAGAACACAACACAGCTTACCTAGCCACAATCGTTTCTTCAACAGGGGCCTCTCTGAACCCAGACCTTCAGGATAACCTTGCAAGAGGAGAAAACCTCTAATCTCTCTATCTTGGCCTGACGACTTTATTTAATGTGCAAGGGAGAGAGGAGGAGAGGCCTGCAGTATGGAATATTTGGAGAGGGAAGCCTGGTCCTGGTCAGTGTCCTCCCTGGAACTTGATCTTTGTCCCTCTATGACTCAAAAAAGCTCCAGGAGAAAACACAGGGGCGTGTGGCCACAGGAGAGGGGGGCAGGCTGACAGAGCACCCATGCAGGTACTTGGAGGACCCCAGCAGGGTAAGGAGGGCATCTGTACACTGAAGCAGGAATCTGGATGTCACCGAGCGGAGCTGGGTAACACCTGAGAGGCGAGGAAGCAGGTAGGAAGAACAAAGGGGTGACCAAGAAAAGCGGTGACAGGAATCGAGAGGAGCCTCAAGGACTAGCCAGGGTGGCATCTTTTTCTCTTCTACCTTTCCTTCACCTAGACACCCACACCACCCTCTTTTTTTTTTTTCCCCCTGGTCTCCAGGGTTATCTCAATTTAGTTTAATTTATTTCAAAGAGAGGAGGAGACAGAGAGAACCAGAGCATCACTCTAGCTCACACAATGTCTGGAATCGAACTCAGGACTCCATGTTTGCGAGCCCAGCACTTTATCCACCGTACTAACTCTGGGTTGACTCTCAAGAGGTGATTGCAGCCACAAGCAGACCTCCAGTGCTCTTTTCTTTTTTGGGATAGAGACAGAGAGAAACTGAGAGGGAGAGAAAGAAAGAGACCTGCAGCACTGCTTCACAGCTGTAGAGCTTTCACCCCTGTAGGTGAGGACCTGCGGCTTGAGCCCAGGTCCCTGATCACAGTAACAGATGCACTCTACCAGGTGGGCCACGGCCTAGCCCCCTCCAGTGCTCCTTTCTACCTGGACGGGCACCCCATCTCCCAGTCCTGCCTGTTTTCCCAAGCCAGTTCCTCCAAGGTCCAAATCAAATGTGGCAACCCTCCTGCCCAAGCCTGATCCAACATTAGCCCTCCATCTTGCCAAGCCTTCAACCTGCCTCCTTTTCTCTTTCCAGAGCACTGTTCAGTTCTGGTTGATGGTGGTGCCAGAGATTGAACCTGGGACTTCAGAGTCTCAAGCATGAAAAAAAAAAAGTCTTTTGCAGAACCATTATGCTACTCCTACACCATTCTTTCATTCCACCCATCACTGGACCTGGGGCTTCCCATACACTGCCAAGCACGTACCCCAGTCATTCATGGGACCACTTCTACTTGGAGCAATCCCTCCAAGCCCCTTGTCAGGTGGTGACAAGCGCACTCTATGCTGACTGGCTTTGCGCACCAGTCCTACTATGTGCATTTAACCCAATGTGCCACCGCCTGGCCTCATGCACACCAATTCTATGCTAGAGTGAGCACCTAGCACTGAGCACTACTCCTGAGTCCCAGGAGAAGATTCTGGGGGAAGGCTTCCAGGTGAGCTGGGGGAGGAGGGGCTGGAGAAGATGGTTCTGGAAGGGGCATTTGCACACGTGGTCTTTACATCGGACACTCCAGGTCTCCTTTATCTCTCGGGTGTGGCTTAGGGAGTCTGTGGGAAGTTTCATGCTGAGTCTCCTGTCTACTCCTGCCTGCTGGGTCCTCCAAGGCCACTTGTTGAAGAGAACAGATCGCCTTCTAAGACCTCCCACCCCCCCAAACCCCCCCACCCGGGTTGTCTGTGCTCCATCACATGCCCAGCTCCCATGGGAGGGGTTCGCTAAACATCTGTGGAGGGTTCCAGAAAGGCAGGGACCAGAGCTGCTTCGATGCACACCACCTTGGAGAGAAGGATGAAGGATAAGGAGCTGGAGGGGAGAAAGACAGCACTCCCAGACATGACCTTCCTAGGTTGGGAAGTTGGCGCTCGGAAAATGTGTGCTAAGCGGCAAGGACCAGCCTCCTGCAGCCCTGCAGCCTCGGGCCCCTCTCTCCGCGGCCAGGCCCTGGAGCGCCGCCACCACCTGGCCCAGGGCCGCGTCCCTCCAACCCTGGGGGCTCCGGTCCCCCCCCCCGCCCCCGCCTCCAGGGATCGCGTCGTGCCCGCCGCCAGCATAACCACTGCATGCTCCCAGGCCCAGGGCCCCTGCCGGACCCCCATGCACCCCCTTCCGCCGTGTTCCCGCAGGACGTGTGCCCCCCCGCACCCCATGTGCTCCCGGGGTCCCCCGCCCGCCGCCAGGCCTCAGCCCAGGCCCCGCACCCCACGCCGCCCATGTGCTCTGCGCCCCCCGCCGGCAGCCCCCGCCCGCGGGGATGAGGCCCCGAGGCCGCCCGCCAGGCCCCGCAAGGCGGGAAGCGGCTGCAGCTGGGAGGCGCCGGGGGCGGGGCGGGGGCGCCGGGCGGCGCGGACAGACCCCCGCCCGAGCCCCCCCAATCGGCCCGGCCCGCTCGCTCACCACGGTCCGGCGGGGCAGCGTGCCGGGGGTCCGGGACAGGGCCCGGCGGAGCCTCCGCGCCCGGTTCGGGCGGGTCCCCCCGGAGCTCTCGGAACCGCTGTCGTCCGAGATTACGATGAAGTTCTCCATGGCGGCGGGTCCCGCACGAACCGGACACCCCGGCAGCTGCGGACGCGGCGGCGGCGGCAGCGGCGGCGGCGGCGGCGGCGGCGGCGGCGACGGCGGCGGCGGCGGCGACTTCGGTTCCTGCTCCTGGAGCCGCGGCCACGGAGACCCGGGCCATCCCCCGCCGGCCCCGCCCACTGACGAAACCCCGCCTACGGGTCGGCCCCGCCCACCTACGTAAGCCCCCGTCCCCCGCCTGGGCCCCGCCCACCGAGCCCGGTCCCGCCCCTTTCCAGCGGCCGCTCAAGGTTGCTCAGCCGGGTCCGAGGGGGAAGGAAAGGGAGGAAGCCAGGTCCTCGAGGGGTGGGGTCAGGGCGGGGGCGGGAGTGCTGGACGCCGAGGCTGGTGGCTCCCCAGCTGCGGGCAACTTGACTCCAGTGAAGTGAGGTGCGAACAAGCCTCTTCATGATCATGGGAGGGGGGTCCCAAATGACAGCCCCCCCCAATGACAGGCTGGGTGATCTGTCAGACTAATGGGGTAGAGGGGCCTTCAAATTACAGGACCGGTCACCTCACTGGTGCTGACAGGCAGGGACCCTCCCAAATGACCAGACCTCAGAAAGAGTAGAGCCCCCCCCTACCCCAAAGACAGGAGGCTGACCTGATCTCAGATGAATGGGGAAGGTGGGGGCTCAAAAGATAGGACGGCTGATCTGGCCTCAGGATAATGGGGTACACAGGCTAACTCAGGATGGTGAAGGGCCTTTGTGTGACAGAAGGTGGGTGTGGTGGGGTCTCTGGCTGATGCTGGGGACACTTTTGGACACATGAGCAAGAAGCCCTTCAGGATAAATTCCTAGAAGAGGAAGAGCTCCATCAAAGGTGATGTTTCCGTGGTTGGAAAAGCGATGCCAAGTTGCTTTCAGTTTTCAGTTGCAATCAGTGCAATCCAGGAATTGGAACTGTGAGCCAAAGAGCCTCCTTCAGTTGGTAGCAGGAACGGGAATTTGAAAACACACAAAGGGACGCCAACAGGTAGCAGAGGCCCTGGATGTATGAATGTCCAAATCTATAAAGATTAAGGGGAAATTGCCAGCATGGAGGCAAGTGGTCAGCTGGACAGGAATATTAAAATCAAGACAGGATCTGGATTAAAAGAAATGTGGAGTATTGACAAAAACAAACAAACAAAACCCACTGCCCAGATTCCTGAAGCTGAGTAAATTATCTTTATAGACAGAAATAGAGGGGGAGAGAGAGATGGAGAGGAGAGACACTTGTAGCACTGTTCCACTGCTTGTGAAGCTTCCCTCCTGCAGGTAGGGAGTAAGGGCTTGAACCCTCGTCTTGGCTTTTCATGTCTGAAGAAATACAGTGAATCTTCACAAAGCAAAACAGAAAAGGGGGAGCTAGAGAGGGAAGTTGAATGAGAGACTCTTCTAGCATTGCTCCACTGCTTGTGAAGCTTCCTCCCTGCAGGTGGAAACCTGGGCCTTAAACCCTGGTCCATGGTACTGTGTGCGTGCTATCAGGTGTGTCACCACCTGGCCCCCCAAACTGAACAGCTTTTCAGCCATCTTTCCCTCCAATATACATTGTATTGAGAGACTGGGAAGTGGCACCCCCTTTTAAGTGTACATCCAATAATAAATAACAAATAGATTTAAACTAAAAAAAAAAGAGAGATAGAAATTAAGAGGGAAGGGGGAGATAGAGAAAGAGACAGAGAGACACCTGCAGCCCTGCTTCACCACTCATCAAGCTTTCCCCTAGTAGGTGGGGACCAGGGGCTTGAACCTGGGTCCTTGCGCACTGTAATGCCTGCGCTTAATCAGGTATACCACCACCTGCCCCCCAATTTCTGTTTTTATCAAACATATAAATGAATAAATGATGAAGTGTTTTTTAAAAGAAAGACTGCAATTTACAAAATTAAAATAAACCAAACAAACTGTATTGATGCCTGCTCAGAGCCAGGAACCATGTTCAGAGCTGCAGATGAAGCAGTGAGCAGAACAGCCTTGGCCTTGTCCCCATAGAGCTTAGCAAGAAAGGTTTGTGAGTGACCACAAATGCAAATTTCTTATTTCCCTTTAGAAAAAAAAAAGATTATATATATATATAGAGAGAGACAGAGACAGAGAAGATAGAGTTAGAAGGAGAGAAAACAAAAGCCTACTTCAGTGCAGGGGAGGCCTGGCTTGAACCTGAACCATGCACATGGCATTTTGCAGGTCCAAAAAGAAAAATTTTTAATTAAGAATTCAGGGGTGGTGGTCCAGGAGGTGGCGCAGTAATAAGGCTTTGGACTCTCAATCATGGGGTTCCGAGTTCTATCCCTGGCAGCACATATGCCAGAGTGATGTCTGGTTCTTTCTCTCTCCTCCTATATTTCTCATAAATAAACAAAATCTTTTTTAAAAAAAAAAGAAAAGAGAAGAAAAGAAAAGAAAATAATTCAGGGCTGGAGAGAAGCTCCCTGCTGTAGCACAGGATGTGCACGCCCACGGTTCCAGAAATGCAGGTTCAGTCCCAGGTACACTGTATGCCAGAATTTAGCAGCATTCTGATCTCTCTCTCTCTTTCTTTTGCCACCTCCAGGGTTACCGATGGGGCTTGGTGCCTGCACTATGAATCCACTGCTCCTGGAGGCTATCTTTCCCATTTTATTGCTCTTGTTGTTGTTATTGTTATCATTGCTATTGTTGGATAGGGCAGAGAGAAATTGAGAGAGGAGGGGGAGAGGATGATAGACAACTGTAGACTTGCTTTATGGCTTGTGAAGCGACGCCCCCTGCAGGTGGGGAGCTGGGGGCTTGAACTGGATACTTACACCGGTCCTTGCGCTTCCGGCCATGTGCGCTACTGCCTGCCCCCCCCCCCCCCCCCCAAGATTTTTATTGGGAGTCTGGCGGTAGCGCAGTGGGTTAAGCGCACGTGGCGCAAAGTGCAAGGACTAGCATAAGGATCCCGGTTCAAGCCCCCGGCTCTCCACCTGCAGGGGAGTTGCTTCACAAACGGTGAAGCAGATCTGCAGGTGTCTATCTTTCTCTCCCCGTCTCTATCTTCCCCTCTTCTCTCCTTTTCTCTCTGTCCTATCCAACAATGAGGACATAAATAAAAACTACAACAATAAAACAACAAGGGCAACAAAAATAAATAAATAAGTAAATAAAAAGATTTTATTTATTGGGGCGGGGTGGTGGTGCATCTGGTTATTGCACACATTACAGCGCACAAGGTGCCAGGTTCACAAGACCTTAGTCCCTATCTGCAGGGGGAAAGCTTTGCAAATGGTGAAGCAGTGCTGCAGGTGTCTGTTTCTCTCCCTCTCTCCCTCCACCTTCCCTCTCAATTTCTGTCTCTATCCAACAAATAAATTAATATAATTTAAAAATTTTTTTTTTATTTATTAATGAGAAAGATAGAAGAAGAGAGAGAAAGAACCAGACATCACTCTGGTCCATGTGTTGCCAGGGATCGAACTCAGGATCTCACTGTACCACCTCCTGGACCACACATTCTCTCTCTCTCTCTCTCTCTCCAAACATCAACCTTTAAAAAAATGTGTATATGAAAAGATGTAAGTGCCAGGGAAAATAAAAACCATAAGATGCCCATTCCATGCCCACTGTGATTCCTGTTGGGAGCGGTGATGGAAAAGAACACATTTTGGCAAGGATGTGAGGAAATCGGAGCCTGATGCTCTTTGCTGGTGAGAAAGGAGACTGGTGCAGCTGCTGGGGAAGCAGTTTGGCAGCTCCTCAGAAAGTGAGACATAGCAGCCGGGGAACTAGCTCAGCTGGTGGATTGAGGGGCTACCTGTCAGAGGCTCCCAGTTCTCATCACCAGAGTGGTGACCTGCCCCTCCCCTCATATGAAATAAATAAAATAAATCCTTTTTTTTTTCTTCCAGGGTTATCGCTGGGGCTTGGCGCCGGCACTACAAATCCACTGCTCCTGGAGGTCATTTTTCCCCATTTTATTGGATGGGACAGAGAGAAATCAAGATGGGAGGGGGAGAAAGAGAGACACCTGCAGACCTGCTTCACTGCTTGTGAAGCATCCATCCCCCTTGCAGATGGGGAGCCGGGGCTCAAACCTGGATCTTTATGTGGGTCCTTGCCCACATCCTTGTGCCTAGTACTATGTGCACTCAACCAGATGCATCACTGCCCAGATCCCTGAAATAAATCTTTTTAAAAAGTCAGACATAGGGGGTCTGGTGGGTAGCACAGCGGGTGCTTGGCACACAGCACAAGGACCGGGCGTAAGGAGGTGGTTTCACAAGCAGTGAAGCAGGTTTGCAGGTGTCTATCTTTCTCTCCCCTTCTCTGTCTCTTCCCCTCCTCTCTCCATTTCCCTCTGTCCTATCCAGCAACAAATGACAGCAATAACAACACAATAATAATAACCACAACAATGATAAAAAAAATAAGGGCAACAAAAGGGAAAAAAATAGCCTCCAGAAAAAAAAAAGCCTCCAGGAGCAGTGCAGGCACTGAGCCCCAGCAAAAATCCTGGAGGCAAAAAAAAAAAAAAGTTAGACATAGGGGACCTGGAGGTGGTGCGGTGGGTTAAGGGCGCACATTACAGTGTACAAAGACCTGGGCTGCAGGTGTGTGTCTCGCTGCTCTCCCACTCTACCTCTCCATCCTCTCTGTTTCTCTCTGTCTCTATCTAATAATATATACACATATATTTTTTAAAAGTTAGACGTAGAATTTTGAATCCTCCTAGTAGCTGCACCCAACTAATTCATTTTTTCATTTTTATTTTTATTGCCATCAGGGTTATCGCTGGGGTTCGGTGCAGGGACTATGAATCCACTGCTCCCGATGGCCTTTTTTCTTTCTTTCTTTTTTTCTAATTTTTAAAAATATTTATTTATTCCCTTTTGTTGCCCTTGTTGTTTTATTGTTGTAGTTATTATTGTTTTTTTTTTTATTATTCCCTTTTGTTGCCCTTGTTGTTTTATTGTTGTAGTTATTGTTGTTGTTGGATAGGAGAGGGAGAAATGGAGAGAAGAGGGGAAGACAGAGAGGGGGAGAGATAGACACCTGCAGACCTGCTTCACCACCTGTGAAGCGACTCCCCTGCAGGTGGGGAGCCGGGGCCTCAAACCGGGATCCTTAGGTCGGTCCTTGCGCTTTGCGCCATGTGTGCTTAACCCGCTGCGCTACCACCCGACTCCCCTTCTCTTCTGCCTTTTCATGGAGGAGCTACTTTGGTTTGCTCTCCAGCCTCCTTGTAGTTATTATTGTTGTTGTTATTGATATTGTTGTTGCATAGAACAGAGAGAAATGGAGAGAGGAGGGGAAGACAGAGAAAGGGGGGAGAAAGACAGACACCTGCAGACCTGCTTCACCGCCTGTGAAGTGACTCCCCTGCAGGCGGGGAGTCGGAACCCTCTTCCTTATGCCCGTCCTTGTGCTTTGTGCCATGTACGCTTAACCCACTACGCTACCACCTGACTCCCCTCTTTTTTTTTTCTTTTGATTTTGTTTTTTCCTTCAATTTTATTGGACGGGACAGAGAAACTGAGAGGAGTGTGGGAAGAAAGAGAGGGTGAGTGAAAGAGAGACGACTGCAGACCTGCTTCACCACTTGTGAAGTTTCACCCCCTGCAGGTTGGGAGCAGGGGATTGAACCTGGGTCCTTGTGCAGGGTAACATGTGGGCTCAACCAGGTGCACCCCCCACTCAGGCATAGCCCCACCCAACCCCTGTCCCTGAATAGTTAAAACGGGACTCAACAAGATGCTTGTTGCCTTTATGATTTTTCATGATATCCAAAAGGTAGACAGCACCCAGGTGTGCGAACAGGTGAATGGAGAAGCCAAATGTGTTACAGCAGTGGAGATGTTGACACACGCTGTGGCATGGGTAGACCTTGGGGACACTGTGACCGGCAAAGTAAGTCTCTCACAAGAAGGCAAACTTACTTCTAGCAGATTACCTAGAAAGGCAAATTCACACAGGCAGAATATAGGGGCTGAGTGGTGATCATCTGGTAGAGTGGACACTTCCCAGGTTCAAGTCCCCAGTCCGCACCTACAGGGGGAAGCTTCATGAGTGATGAAACAGTCCTGCAAACATCCTCCCTTCTCTCTGTCTTTTATCCAGAATTTAAAAAAAAAAAAAAAAAGGCCAGTAAGAATACGTTGGTGGAGTTGTGCAAGCACCAAGTCCCAGCAATAACCCTGGTGAGAGAGAAAGAGAGAAAGAAAGAAAGGAAGAAAGGAGAAAAGAAAGAAAGAAGGAAATAAAGAAAGGAGGAAAGGAGAAAAGAAAGAAAGAAGACAAGAAAAAAAGAAGAAAGAAAGAGAAAGCGGCAGGGTGGTGGCACAGTGCTGCAGGTGTCTGTCTGTCTTTCTCCCCCTTCCTCTCTATTTATGGCTGTTTCTATCCAATAAATAAAAAAAGTTAATAAAAATATTTTTTTAAAAAAGAAAGAGATGAAGGAAGGAAGGAAGAGGAAAAGGAAAGAAGAAAAGGAGTGGGGAGTTATCATTTTATAGCTGCAGATGTTCTGTTTGGGGGTGATGGGGATGAGAAAGTTCTCAAAATAGGTAGTGGCGAATATTTCCCTTTAACCAAATTGAAAGCTGCAGAGCCCGTCTTCAGTGTCTCCATGTTTAATAAATATGTAATCTATTTTAAAATTTTTTTTTCACTAGCAAACATCTCAGCTCTGGCTTGTAGTGCTGCAGGGGACTGAACACGGGGCCTTTGATGCCTCAGGCATGAGAGACTGTTGTGTAAACCACACTGACTTCCTGACCTTCCTCCATGTTTATTCCTCTAGGGATTTTCTGAATATTACTTGTATTCCTATGTACTTAGCCAAATGGCTTCTTTCCTTCCCCTTCCTTCCTTCCTTTTTTCCTTCCTTCCTTCCTTCCTTCCTTCCTTTCTTTCTTTCTTTCTTTCTCTCTTTCTTTCTTTCTCTCAATATTTTATTTATTTATGAGAAAGATAGGAGGAGAGAAAGAACCAGACATCACTCTGCCACATGTGCTGCCAGGGACTGAACTCAGGACCTTGTGCTTGAGAGTCTGATGCTTTATCCACGACGCCACCCCCTGGACCACTCTCCTTTCGTTCTTCACTTTTTTTTTTTTTTTTAGCTATCAAGGACATCACAAGGGCTCAGTGCCTTCATGGCTCCACCACTCCTAATGAGCCTCTGTCTCTCTTAAGACAGAGGATAAGAAGAGACAGAGAGGGAGAGGGAAACAGGAAAGCTACCACAGCACTGCCCCACTGCTGGTGAAGCTTCCTTTGTAGGTGCTCCTGTGTGGTGAGTAGGGACTTGACCTCAGGTACTCAGGCAAGATAAAGTGTGCTCTCTACCAGGTGAACTGTCTCCCAGCCTGCTCCCCACCCCTTGCCAATGATGCGTTTTCAGCTTTATCTTGGAGCACGTTTTCTTTCAAATGGACATTTGAAGCCGTCATTTGCAGTACAACTATCTGAAGTAATAGGGCTTCCCACTGTCTTAACTTTTTAAAAAAAAAAATTTATGGTGTGTTTACATCTTTAAAAGCATTCTTTTCTGTTCACTCTCAGGCAGGGTCAGTGCCTACAGACCCACTTTTCCTTCTAAAGCCAGACAGATCAGGTTTCTCCTCTGCCTTCTGGAACACTCTGGCCTCCCTACAGGACTTGGGGTATAATTTCCCAGTTCCAGGTCACTCTGTTCTCTCTCTCTCTCTCTCTCTCTCTCTCTCCCTCTCTCTACCAGGCTGCTTGAATAGACAGACACCTTCTCAGGGGACATAGTTTAACTGAAACCGTTTTCTTCTCCTTTCCCCATCCCCGTTTCAGCCTCTGAATTGGCCGAGACAGCCAGCAGATAGGTAGCCAGATCTTTGTAAAAAGTTTGACCGTGGTGCCAGCCGGTGGCGCACCTGGTTTACACATTACAGTGCGCAAGGACCCGGGTTCAAGCCTCTGGTCCCCACCTGGAGGGGGAGAGCTTCACAAATGGTGAAGCATGGCTGCAGCTGTCTCTCTGTCTCTTTCCTTCACTTTCTCCCCCTCCCCTCTCAATTTCTCTCTGTCTCTAGCCAACAGTAAATAATTTTTTTTTTTTTAAAGTTTGATCGTTTGTGTTCAGAGAACTGCCTGCTGAGGAAAGTAGAACGAGCCAGAAAGGTTCTGTGGCAGAATACAGGCACACCACACTGCAGCAGCCTGTGTCTTTCCAGAAGCTTATTATTGGGCAACACTGGCTTGCACATCAGTGGCAATGACTTTGTATGCTGTATTGCAATTTCTTTTCTTTTCTTTTTTTTTTTTAAGTTTTATTATCTTTATTTATTGGATAGAGATAGTCATAAATTGAGAGGATAGAGGGTGATACAGAGGGAGAGAGACAGAGAGACACCTGCAGCCCTGCTTCACCACTTGCAAAGCTTTCCCCCTGCAGCTGGGGACCAGGGGCTCGAACCTGGGTCCTTGCGCATTGTAACATGTGCGTTTAACTAGGTGCGCCACCACCTGGCCCCTGCAATTCGTTTTCTTAAATTATCAAACTCCCAGGGACTAGGTGGTGTTGCACCTGATTGCATTTTACAGTGTGCAGGGAATCTGGGTTCAAGCCCTCAGTCGCCACCTGCAGAAGAGAAGCTTCACAAACAGCAAAGCAGGCCTGCAGCTGTCTCTCTCATTCTCTCCTTGTTGGTCTCCCTCTTTCCTTTCAATTTCTCTTTGTCTTTATTCAAAAATAAATAAATCAAATGATCAAATTCAGGTATGTATAGCTTTCTACATGATCAGTGGCTTTTCTTCTATGTCGGAAAAAGTACAAAGGGGAGCCAGGTGGTAACACACCTGGAGGAGTGCACATATGTTAACGCACAATGACCTGGGTTTGAGCCTCTGGTCCCCACCTACAAGGGTGAAGCTTCACGAGTGGTGAAACAGTGGTGCAGGTGTCTCTCCATGTCTCTCTCTCTCTCCTCTTGATTCTGGCTGTCTCTATCCAATAAATAAAAATCATAAAAAATATTTTTAAGGGAGTCGGGCAGTAGCGCAGCGGGTTAAGCGCACATGGCACAAAGCGCAAGGATCGGCATAAGGATCCCGGTTCAAGCCCCCGCTCCCCACCTGCAGGGGAGTCGCTTCACAGGTGGTGAAGCACGTATGCAGGTGTCTATCTTTTTCTCCCCCTCTCTGTCTTCCCCTCCTCTCTGTCCTATCCAACAATGACAACATCAACAATAATAACTACAACAACAATAAAAACAACAAGGACAACAAAAAGGAAATAAATAAATAAATTTTAAAAAAATTTTAAAAAAGCAAAGGTACAAAGGAGCAAACAAACAGAACAGAGTGTGTCACTCCCTTCCTGCTCTTCAACCCTACAGAAAATACTTTGTAAATTTTTAAAGAAACACATTTATATAGAGATTAGGAGATGCCTGCTATAAAAACTTGCAAGATAAAAAAAAGGTACAAATTGAAAGTCATCCTCCTTTTTCTAGTTCCCCTCCCCCCCGCCAAGGATAAATACCTTTGTTAGCTTCCTGCTTGTCCTTGAAAACATCCAAAATTACTGTATGAATTTATCTCTGTCTTGCTATCTTGTTCTTGTTTTCACACACAGTTGTCTTGGGGAGGGTCATTCCTTAGCTGCACAGTAAATGTATCTTCTTCTTGAACACTGCATGAGTAAGTCATTTGTTAGATGAGCTGCACTGTATTTAAGTACTTCCCTATGATGATGGCTATTGTTTCTAGGGTTTTGCTTGTTTGTTTGTAGCCTTGATATTACTTATGCTAGTAATGTTGTAAGAACTATTTGCCAGGATTGAATTTGGGACCTCATGCTTGAGTGTCCAGTGCTTTATCCACTGTGCCATCTCCCAGGCCTTGGGTCTACATATTTAACTCATTGCTAGACGTGACCACTTTGTTATCTGGAAAGGTTGCATCAAATAACATTGAGAGGTTGTTTCCAACATTTCACAAACACTGCTTAGTAAACATTTTATTTGTTGGTGATCAATCAATTTAAATGGCTATCTTGTGTGGGGAGTAGATAGTATGATGGTTATGTAAGGAAATTCTCGTGCCTGAGGCTCTGAAGTCCCAGGTTTTGTCCCCTGCAGCACCATAAGCCAGAGCTGAGCAGTGCTCTGGTAAAAATAAACAGCTATTTCATTTTGTTTCTTCTTCCTTCTCCTTTCCTTTTTAAAAATATTTTTATTTATTTAGTATTGGATAGAGACAGAGAAATTGAGAGGGGAGGGGGAGATAGAGAGGGAGAGAGACAGAGACACCTGCAAACCTGCTTCACCACTTGTGAAGCTTTCCCCTGCAGGTGGGGACTGAGGGCTTGAACCCGGGTCTTTGTGTACTGTAACATGTGCATTCAACCAATTCTCCCCCCCCCCCACAACTTTTCTCCTTCTTTTCTTGTCTGGGTTGGATCTGGGGCCTCAAATATGAGCAAGTCCACTGCTCTGGGTCCTTTTTCATGCAGATAAAGCAGGGTCTTTATTTCTGTCTAGGGCCACTTGGATATTTATAACGTCACTTATGAATCATATAAAATTACGAAAACACATTACTACTGGCAAGGACCTGGATCTGTGGTCCTGCTCCCCACCTCTCAGCGGAGGGGCACTTCACGAGCCGTGAAGCAGGTCTGCAGGTGTCTTTCTATCTCCTCCTCCTCTCTCAGTTTCTCTCTGTCCTATCAAATAAAGTAGAAATAAAGAAAAATGGGGGAGTCGGGCAGTAGCGCAGCGGGTTAAGCGCATGTGACATGAAGCGCAAGGATGGGTTTAAGGATCCTGGTTCGAGCCCCCGGCTCCCCACCTGTAGGGGAGTCGCTTCACAGGCGGTGAAGCAGGTCTGCAGGTGTCTGTCTTTCTCTCCCCCTCTCTGTCTTCCCCTCCTCTCTCCATTTCTCCCTGTCCTATCCAACAACAACGACATCAATAACTACAACAACAATGAAAAACAAAGGCAAAAAAAAGGGAAAATGAATATTTTAAAAAATTTAAATGTTAAAAAAAAAAGACAAATGGAAAAAAATGGCCACCAGGAGTAATGGATTCATAGTGCTGACACTGAGCCTCAGTGATAACCCTGGTGGAAAAAAAAAAATTATCAACTTAAAATTTAGCACTTACCATTGCTATGGAGAAATGACAGCAAACAAACAAACCACTGCAGTTTTCTAGCTTGGAGCAGAGAAACCACTGGAGTTTTTTTTTTTTTTTCCCCCAGGGTTATCACTGGAACTTGGTGCCAGCATTACGAATCTACTGCTCCTGGTGGCCACCTTTTCCATTTTATTAGGTAGGACAGAGGGAAATTGAGAGGGAAGGGGAAGATAAACAGGGAAAGAGAAAGACACCAGCAGACATGCTTTGCCACTTGTGAATCATCCCCCCTGCGGGTGGGGAGCAGGGGCTCGAACTGGGATCCTTGCCCAGACTACTAAATGGGAAAAGCAGAGTCTCTTAAACAAATGGTGTTGGAAAGAATGGGTTGAAACATGCAGAAGAATGAAACTGAACCACTATATTTCACCAAATACAAAAGCAAATTCCAAGTGGATCAAGGACTTGGATGTTAGACCACAAACTATCAGATACTTAGAGGAAAATACTGGCAGAACTCTTTTCTGCATAAATTTTAAAGACATCTTTAAAGAAATGAATCCAATTACAAGCATAAACCTTGGGATTACATCAAATTTAAAAGCTTCTGCATAGCAAAAGAAACCACTACGCAAACCAAGAGACCCCCTCACAGAATGGAAGAAGAACTTTACATGCCATACATCAGACAAGAGTTTAATAACCAAAATATATAAAGAGCTTTCCAAACTCAACCACAAGAAAGCGAATAACCCCATCCAAAAAATGGGGAGAGGACATGGACAGAATATTCACCACAGAAGAAATCCAAAAGGCCGAGAAACATAAAAAAAATGCTCCAAGTCTCTGATTGTCAGAGAAATGCAAATAAAGACAACAATGAGATGCCACTTCACTCCTGTGAGAATGTCATACATTAGAAAAGGTAACAGCAGCAAATACTGGAGAGGTTGTGGGGTTAAAGGAACCCTCCTGCACTGCTGGTGGGAATGTCAATGGGTCCAACCGCTGTGGAGAACAGTCTGGAGAACTCTCAGAAGGCTAGAAATGGACCTATCCCATGAGCCTGCAATTCCTCTCCTGAGGATATATCCTAAGGAACCCAACACACCCATCCAAAAAGATCTGTGTACACATATATTCTTGGCAGCACAATTTGTAATAGCCAAAACCTGGAAGCAACCCAGTTGTCCAACAACAGATGAGTGGCTGAGCAAGTTGTGGTCTATATACACAATGGAATACTACTCAGCTATTAGAAAGGTCACTTCATTGTTTTCAGCTGATCTTGGATGGACCTTGAACAATTCATGTTAAGTGAAATAAGTCAGAAACAGAAGGATAGCATATACAAACTATTGTACTTACTGTTGAATGTAAAACATTAATTCCCCAATAAAAAAAAAGAGAAGAAAAAAAAAGAAACAGAAGGATGAATATAGGATGATCTCACTCTCAGGCAGAAGTTGAAAAACAAGATCAGAAGAGAAAACAGAAGTAGAAGCTGAACTGGAATTGGTATATTGCACCAATGTAAAGGACGCTGGTTTGGGTGGGTGGGTGGGGAGAATACAGGTCCAAAAAGGATGACAGAGGACCTAGTGGGGGTTGTATTGTTATTTGGAAAACTGGGAAATATTATGTATGTACAAACTATTGTATTTACTGTCCAATATAAAACATTAATTCCCCAATAAAGAAATTTAAAAAAAGAGAAATCCCCCCCCAAAAAAAAGATTGGGTATGTTCAGGGTGGTCCAGTCTCATAGACTCTGTAGGTATTTTCAGAAGTGCATTGTATGAAAGAGGTTGGGTTTCTAGGTGGGGATGTGGGAGGAAAAAGAAAGAGGAAGTGAAAAGTTGCTCTCCATGCATGACTGGTCAGCTGCAGATTAGAGTTGAAGGGTCTGGCTAGTTGATGACAACATCCTCCTAGCTGCTTTCATCGATACACTTTCTAGGATGCTCATTCAATACTCTGGTTGCTCTTCACATGGTATAAATCTTTCACCTTTTACTAGAATGCTCATTCAGGCAGGAGAGATAGCTTAATGGTTATGCAAACAGACTCCCATGCCTGAAACTCTGAGGACCTAGGTTCAATCTCCTACACCACCATACTCCAGAGAAGAATAGAGCTCTGGTGAAGAAAAGACAAGATGGGCAGGCAGTAGCACACTGGGTTAGCCACACATAGTGCAAAGCCCAAGGATGCTGGTTCGAATCCCCGATTCTCCACCTGCAGGGGTGAGGGTCACTTCAAAAGTGGTGAAACAGGTCTGAGGGTGTCTTTCTTTCTCTCCCCCTCTCTGTCTTCCCCTCCTTTCTCAATTTCTATCTGTCTATCCAACAACAGCAATACTAGCAACAGGGGCAATCACAACAACAGTGGAGAAAAGTTGGCCTCCAGGAGCAGTGGATTCGTAGTGCAGGCACCGAGCCCCAGTGATAATACTAGAGGCAAAAAAAGAAAGAAAGAAAGAAAGAAAGAAAGAGAGAAAGAAAGAAAGAAAGAAAGGAAGGAAGGAAGAAAGAAATAGGTAGTCAGGTGGCAGCATAGTGGGTTAAGCACAGGTGGTGCAAAGCACAAGGACTGGTGTAAGGATCCCGGTTCAAGCCCCCGGCTCCCCACCTGTCAGGGGAGTCGCTTCACAGGCGGTGAAGCAGGTCTGCAGGTGTCTGTCTTTCTCTCCCCCTCACTGTCTCCCCTCCTCTCCCAATTTCTCTCTGTCCTATCCAACAACAACAACATTAATAATAACTACAACAATAAAACAAGGGCAACAAAAGGGAATAAATAAATATTTTAAAAATCTTTTAAAAAAAAGAAAGAAAGGGAAGGGAAGGGATGGGAGGGGATGAGAGAAAGAAAGACGAGAAAGACAGAGCAAGCTCATTTTCCTTTTTGGCTTGGGTGCAAGATCTTCCTGGAGCCTGAAATTTCTTTTCTTTTAATATTTTATTTATTCATGAGAAAGATAGGAGGAGAGAGAGAAAGAACCAGACGTCATTCTGGTACATGTGCTGCCGGGGATCAAACTCGGGACCTCCTGCTTGAGAGCCCAACACTTTATCCACTGTGCCACCTCCCAGGCCACAAGCCTGAAGTTTCTAAGAGGGTAAAAGAAAGAATGAAGAGGAGATGGGGGGGAATCAATATTGGAATTTTCAAGTGACTGACAGTGTTAGATTCACGACACTCAGGTATGCAGTCATGGTGCTGCTTTGATGTCTCTGTTGCTGATGGCGTTGTGACCTAGTGTTGGAAAATTTATGGCACTGAAGGCCTTCCAAATCAAAACTGAGTGAACGGAGGCAGTGGGAGAACTGAGCCAGTTTATTTCAGGGGCTGGTGAGGAAAGACAGAGCAGGGAAGCTTCCCTCTCCTGAGCTGAGTAGTGACTGGATTAGGGTGTCGATTCAGGCCGGACTGCATTGGTGACCAAAGGCCAGCTTTGCTTTTTCCAGGAGTTATCGTGTGGCATTGCACGAAAGGAGGCGTCCCAGGAATGCGCGTTTCAGGGCTGCCTGGAGTCTGCAAAGAGCTGAAGTTGCCGGTGTCATTTTGCACAGCACGGTTAGTCCCCGGTGTTTATGTTGTTTTAATTGCCGTCCGGGTTATCACTGGGGCTCAGTGCCTGCATGTTGAGTTCACCTTTCCCGATGACTGTTTTTCCATTTTGTTTTTTTTTAGTTAATTTTTTTTTCCATTCTTGCTTTGTGGTTTTATTTATTTTGATTATTGGATAGAGACAGAAATTGAGAAGGGAGGGGGAGACAGAGAGAGGGAGAGGGACAGAGAGACACCTGCAGCCCTGTTTCACCGCTCACGAAGCTTTCCTCCTTCAAGTGGAGGACCAAGGGCTTGAACCCAGGTCCTTATGAACTGTAATACGAGTGCTTAACCAGGAGTGTCACCGCCCAGCCCTGAGAAAATAATTTAAGTGTATGCCAGAAAATGTGGCATTGTGGGGGGACAGGTGGTGGTGCACCTGGTTGAGTGCACATGTTAACAATGTTCAAGGAACAAGGTTTGAGCTCCCAGTCATCACCCACAGGGAAAAAGCTTTGTGAGTGGTAAAGCAGTGTTGCAGATGTCTCTTTCTTTCTTCATATCTCCCCCTACCCTTTTTTTTAAAATTTCTTTATTGGGAAATTAATGTTTTACATTAATCAGTAAATACAATAGTTTGTACATGCATAACATTTCCCAGTTTTCCATATAACAATACAACCCCCACTAGGTCCTCTGTCATCCTTCTTGGATCTGTATTCTCCCCACCCCCCCCCCCACCCCAGAGTCTTTTACTTTGGTGCAATACACCAACTCCAGTTCAGCTTCTACTTCTGTTAGTTAACTTTTAAAAAAAAATTTTATATTTATTTGTTCTCTTTTTTGTTGCCCTTTTTTTATTGTTGTAGTTATTAATGATGTCACTGTTGTTGGATAGGACAGAGAGAAATTGAAAGAGGAGGGGGAGACAGAGAGGGGGAGTGAAAGACAGACACCTGCAGACCTGCTTCACTGCTTGTGAAGCGACTCCCCTGCAGGTGGGGAGCTGGGGGCTCAAACCGGGATCCTTACGCTTGTCCTTGTGCTTTGCGCCACCTGCGTTTAACCCACTGCGCTACCACCTGACTCCCCGTTTTTCCCTTTATTAATTATCTTTTTTATTTTTTATTATTCCTTTTTATTTTATAGGACAGAGAGACATTGAGAGGGGAGGTGGCACTGCTTCAGTCCTGTGAAGCTTCCCCACAGCAAATGGAGACTGAGGAATCGAACATAGATCCTTTAGTGCCGTAACTCTGGGTTCAATCAGGTGTGCCACTGCCTGGTCTAATGTACGTGGTTTTGCTAAGAAGTGGTTTTATCAGCAAGCAACATTGAACAAAACTGCACCCACCCAGGTACCTGAGCAGAATTCCTCAGTGCTGGGAAGAAAGTACCTGACAGAAACACAGACTTGCCAACCACCTTGGTTAAGAGTTTTGATAGAGGGCCAGGTGGTGGCGCACCTGGTTGAGTGAGCATGTTACAGTGCACAAGGACCCAGGTTCGAGCCCCCAGTCCCCACTTGCAGGGGAAATGCTTTTCAAGTGGTGAAGCAGTGTTGCAGGTGTCTCTCTGTCTCTCCCTCTCTGTCACTCCCTTCCCTCTCGATTTCTGGCGGTCTCTATCCAGTAAATGAAAATAAAGATAAGGGAGTCAGGCAGTAGTGCAGCGGGTTAAGTGCAGGTGGCACAAAGCACAAGGACCGGCATAAGGATCCCGGTTTGAGCCCCTGGCTCCCCACCTGCAGGGGAGTCGCTTCACAGGCGGTGAAGCAGGTCTGCAGGTGTCTATCTTTCTCTCTCCCTCACTGTCTTCTCCTACTCTCTCTCTATTTCTTTCTGTCCTATCCAACAACAATGACATCAATAATAATAATAACCACCACAACAATAAAACAACAAGGGCAACAAAAGGGGGAAAAAAGCCTCCAGGAGCAGTGGATTCATGGTATAGGCACTGAGCCCCAGCAATAACCCTGGAGGCAAAAAAAAAAAAAAACTTTTCCTTTTATCGTAACTCACAAGGTTCTTCTATCAACTATTGCTATGTACATTCAAACGCTCATCTTCAAGTGCTACAAAAAAAATCAAACACTTCCTTTGTCCGTGGTTCTCTTACAGATAGGTGCTATCACTATTTGCCCCTTCTAGAACTTTCCTTCTGGCCTCCTACGTTCTGTTACATTAATATTGTAACACATCTATAACACTGTCTTTTGTTTGGTGGACTGGGAAAATATTGTGATCGTTAAACCCATGTGTTTTCATCATTTTTTTATGTAACAACTATTTCACCTTGGATGATGAGACTCTGAGTCACTGTTTGCCAGGAGGGACAATGTCAGCCTAGAGCAGAATATTAAAGAGACAGACTCTTGGCTTTGTGGGTTTCAGAGCTGGGACTCAGTTGTAGCAAGCTCTGACCCAACTCCTTCCCCCTCACTCAGAGGGCAGAATAAGTCGACTGTTTTCTCAAGTGGTCCCTCTCTTCTCCCTGTTGTTTCCCAGTCTTGGCCTTCGGGTTTGTTTCTGAAGTGGGCTACAGGCCCATGTATGAATGCTAAATCTCTTTATGGTGTCTTGTTGCTGGTAATCAGGAAAGAGTTTGGGCTTGCTGTTGCATGAGGTGTACTAGTGTCCATGTCCCCAGGACTGGTGACAATCCTGTCAGGACCTGCCACGCCCTGCCTCCAGAGACAGGGGCTTCTCCTGTCACTTACTTTGATCAAGTTGAGGGGCAGCTCTCTGTGAACTGTCCCACCTAGATCTGAAGTCTTTCTTTTCAAATATTTTTCTCCTTTTTAAAAAATATTTATTTATTATTGGATAGAGACAGAGAGAAACTGAGAGGGTAGGGGGAGATAGAGAGGGAAAGAGACAGAGAAACACCTGCAGTCCTGCTTTGTAAGCTTTCCTCCTGCAGGTGCGGATCAGGGGCTTGAACCCGGGCCCTTGTGCACTGTAGTGTGTGTGCTTAATCAGGTGTTCTGCTCTGCCTGGCCCCTAATATTTTACTTCTTCCCTTCCCTTCCCTTCCCTTCCCTTCCCTTCCCCTCCCCTCCCCTCCCCTTTCTTTCTTTCTTTCTTTCTTTCTTTCTTTCTTTCCTTCTTTCTTTTCCCTTTTGTTGCCCTTGTTTTTTATTGTTGTTGTAGTTACTATTGTTGTTGTTATTGATGCTGTCGTTGTTAGATAGGACAGAGAGAAATGGAGAGAGGAGGGGAAGACAGAGGGGGGAGAGAAAGACAGACACCTGCAGACCTGCTTCACTGCCTGTGACTTGACTCCCCTGCAGGTGGGGAGCTGGGGGTTTGAACCGGGATCCTTACACCGGTCCTTGCTTGCGCCACGTGTGCTTAACCCACTGCGCTACTGCCCCACTCCCCTTTCTTTCTTTCTTTCTTTCTTTCTTTCTTTCTTTCTTTCTTTCTTTCTTCCTTTCTTCCTTCCTTCCTTCCTTCCTTCCTTCCTTCCTTCCTTCCTTCCTTTCTTTCTTTTTCTTCTTCTTTTTTTTTTCTTCCACACTTGTCACTGGGGCTCAGAGCCTCAGTGCTAGAACTACGAATCCACTGCTCCTGTAAGCCAATTCTCCCCCCATTTTATTGGATAGGACAGAGAGAAACCGAGAGAGGAGGAGGGGGATACAGAGAGGGAAAGAGAGAGAGAGAGAGACCTGAAGACCTGCTTCCTGCTTGTGATGAGACCCTCCCCTTCAGGTGGAGAGTGGGGACTCGAACCCAGATCCTTGCGCAGGTCCTTGTACTTCATACCATGTGCACTTAACTGGGTGCACAACCACCAAACCCCTGTGTCTTTATTAGTGAGAGAGAGAGAGGGAGAGGGAGAGGGAGAGGGAGAGGGAGAGGGAGAGGGAGAGGAGTGTCACTCTGGCACATGCAATGTCAGGAGGTTGCACTCAGAACCTCAGGCTTGAGAGTTCAATAGTATTTCCATCACACCACCTCTTGGTCCATGATCTGATACTTTTGAAAAAAAAAATTTTTTTTAAATTGTGATAATTTAAGGAGATAGCGCAGTGATTAGAATGATTGTGTTACCACACATGAGACCCTGGGTTCAATCCCCAGCAGCACCCAGTCCACTGTGGCCAGCAGCAAGGGACTTCCATGGATGGCTGAGCAGGGCTTCGGGCCTCTCCGTTTCTTCTCTCTCTGACTACCTCTTTCGCTCTTTCTAAGTGTATAGAACAGAAAAAGTTCGGTTCTAGAAGCTACTTGTGGTCTTGCACATGTGTGCGACCTAAAATTCATTCCCTGGAGCTACACACATACACATTTAAAAAAACCTGTGGTAGAGTAGTCATAGCATAAAGCTTACTATCACGTGCACCACCCAGGTATGCGTGGGGCCGCAGCTCACTGAAGTGTGTCTAATCTAAAGTCAAAGGATTTTCCCCACCTCCACCGCCGCCTACTCTCTCTTCTACACAGATTTCAGTGCTAACTCATGCCTGGGGAGGTGGGAAAGCCAAAGCTGTTGAGTTTGATCCATGGCATCTCACGTACCAGAGTGATGCTCTAGGTCTCTCTTTCCTGCTCTGTTTCTCTGATTACTGAATAAGCCTTCAAATAAAAAACAAAACAAAACGATGGGAATCAAGTGGCAGCGCAGCAGGTTAAGCGCAGATGGCACAAAGCACAAAGACCAGCGTGAGGATCCCGGTTTGAGCCCCCAGCTCTCCACCTGCAGGAGGGTCACTTCACAGGCAGTGAAACAGGTCTGCAGGTGTCTGTCTTTCTCTCCCCCTCTCCGTCTACCCCTCCTCTCTCCATTCCTCTTTGTCCTATCCAACAATGACAACATCAACAACAACAACAACAATAATAATTACAACAAGGGCAACAAAAGGGAATAAATAAATATAAAAAATGATGCTGGAATGGCAGGTATCCATTATGAGAGTGTGTTGAATGAAATGAAAAATAGCTTTTTGCTGGTATACTCCTGTTTTGTGCCTACTGTCCACTGACAAGGCAGATCTATTTGTGACTACATGGACCAGCCAGTGTGCAGGAGTTATTGTTTTGTGAAAATGAAGGCACAACACAGAGCCCACACAACGCCGCTTTCTCTCTGTGTGAGTGTATGTGCATTTTGGTGCCTGTAAGCCAGAAGGATTTCTCTGGAAGGTTGCCAAAGAAAGCTGGCTTTGTCTGTGAGGAAGGCAAGGGGAGGAGGTGTGAGGGTTAAAAATGGGTACAGGAGGGAGTCAGGTGGTAGTGCAGCGGGTTAAGGGCATGTGACGCAAAGGGCAAGGACTGGCTCAAGGATCCCGGTTCCAGCCCCCGGCTCCTCAGGGCAGTTGCTTCACAGGCGGTAAAGCAGGGGAGTTGCTTCACAGGCGGTGAAGCAGTTCTGCAGGTGTCTATCTTCCTCTCCCTCCCCTCTCCATTTCTCTCTGTCCTATCTAACAACAACAACAACAACAATAATAACTACAACAACAATAAAAAACAACAAGGGCAACAAAAGGGAAAATAAATATAAAAAAAGAAAAAGAAAATTAAAAAAAAATGGGTACAGGTATAATTAAGAAATTGCTGGCATAGTTCAGAGATCAAACCCGGATGGTGGTCAGGCCCCCAAACAGTAGGACGGTAAAACATTAACCAGACCTAGAGTAGGAATAATGCTAACTTTCCACTTCTGTAAACCCTGCTGCTTTCATTAAGGTAGATGTTTGTTTCTGGGAAAACAAGATATTTTTGTACCAAGATGTGGTGCAAGCTTCAAAGCCCCCCCCGTCATTAGGTTTTAGGTAAACGAGCCAAGTTTCGGACCCTGAGCAAAACTACTGCTTGTGACTGTGCTTGGGCGTTCAGACCTTGGGTAGGCCGTGTGTGGGCTTGGACTGGGCCCTCAGCTGAGGAGGCTTAAATAAAATTCATACGCAACATACCTGGTGTGGAGGATTGTGACTTGTGTATGGAGAAGTCTATCCCATCACAGAGGGGGGAGGTTACAGAGCACATTTCTGCTGGGCTGCTGTGCATTTTGCCTGTTAAAAAGTCACTAGCTGCAGTAGCACAGTGGATTTGGCGCACATGGCGCAAAGCTCAAGGACCGGAGTAAGGATCCCGGTTGGAGCCCCTGGCTCCCCACCTGTAGGGGAGTCACTTCACAGGCGGTGAAGCAGGTCTGCAGGTGTCTGTCTTTCTCTCCTCCTCTCTGTCTTCCCCTCTTCTCTCCATTTCTCTCTGTCCTATCCAACAACAACATCAACAACAACAATAATAACTACAACAATAAAAACAATAAGGGCAACAAAAGGGAATTAAAAAAAAAGCCGTTGGCTCTGCTCTGCTCACCTTCTGAGAGGTGGGAGGAGATTGTGAGAGATGGTTAGGTCTTCTCTTCAAAAGAACATGAATACAACTGTTTAGTACAAAAATTATTTTTATAAATTGTTATCTATGACCACCTGTGGCTAGTAGTTTTATATTCTTTTAAAAAATTTTAAAAATTTATTTTCCCTTTTGTTGCCCTTGTTTTATTGTTGTTGTAGTTATTGTTGTTGTTATTGATGTCACTGTTGGATAGGACCGAGAGAAATGGAGAGAGGAGGGGAAGACAGAGAAGGGGAGAGAAAGACAGACACCTGCAGACCTGCTTCACCACTTGTGAAATGACTCCCCTGCAGGTGGGGAGCCAGGGGCTTGAACCAGGATCCTTAAGCCGGTCCTTGTGCTTTGTGCCACATGCACTTAACCTACTGCACTACCGCCCGACCCCCTATTAGTTTTGTATTCTTTAGGTCAGCTCCTTGCAGTGCTTGCTAATCCCCCAGCAGAGACCTTTAGACTCTCGTCCTCCTCTCCTTATTTAGGCAATGAGGAGACTGTGAGCTCTGAAGCCCAGCCCAGGTGTGGAGGAGACAGTTCTGCACAGGTGTAAAAGTTGGGAGAAGGGTGAAGGGGGCGCGCTGCTGCCTGACGGCCGCTGTTCACAGCATGCCCTTTTGCAAAAGAATAAATGCCTTGCTTCAACTCCTTACTTATGCCTTAATAAATAATTTTGATTGGACGTCATTTACAACAGAGATGATCTCACTCAGCCCAGTCCAGATCTTGAAGCCCTGGGGTGGGGGTGGGGGGCGGCTGTGCTCTCAACCATGTTTTAGACACTCTTTTTGCTGACCTGATGGGGCCAGGGTGGGGTGGTGACAGACTTCAAGAATGGCACAACCACAGTGAGAGTGATGGAAGGCAGAGAGAACAGAACCTGTGGGGAGTGCCAGACCTGACTGGCTTCATATCTGGACCAGAGAATTCTTCCAGCTTCTCAGTGTGCCTGTGTGAGAAACTGCTTAGAAATGAGAGGGTATTGTGGACCGGGAGGTGGCGCAGTGATAAAGCTTTGGACTCTTAAGCATGAGGTCTTGAGTTCGATCCCTGGCAGCACATGTGCCAGAGTGATGTCTGGTTCTTTCTCTCTCCTCCTATCTTCCTCATTAATAAGTAAATAAAATCTTTAAAAAGAAAGAGAGAGAGAGAGAGGGTATTGAAATAGGCACATTGAAGCCTGCCCCCACCGCATATTCTCACACGACTGATTGATTGATTTATTGGAGAGAGAGAGAAGTGTAGGAGACCACAGCACAGAAGCTTCCTTCAGTGCAGTGGGGAGGGACCAGGCTTGAATACTAGGCAAAGCTGTGTTTGTTTTTTTTCCCCAGACCCCTGCTCAGCTCTGGCTGACAGTGGTGCAGGGGATTGAACCTGTGACTTTGGAGCCTCAGGCCTGAGAGTCTCTCTCTCTCTTTTTTTTTTTTTTTGCCTCCAGGGTTATCGCCGGAGCACAGTGCCTACACCATGATTCCACTGCTCCTGGAGGCTATTTTTTCCCCTTCTGTTGCCCTTGTTGTTATCATTACTGTTGTTAGTAGTATTGTTAATATTGTTGTTGGATAGGACAGAGAGAAATGGAGAGAGGAGGGGAAGACAGAGAGGGGGAGAGAAAGACAGACACCTGCAGACCTGCTTCACCACCTGTGAAGCGATTCCCCTGCAGGTGGGGAGCCGGGGGCTCGAACCGGGATCCTTAGGCCGGTCCCTGCGCTTCACGCTGGTCCTCTCACTTCACGCCATGTTCGCTTAACCCATTGCGCCACCGCCTGGCGCACCTGACAGTCTCTTTGTATGACCATTATGCTATCTCCCCCACCTTCCCGCATTTTATCTATAAATTTGGGATACTGGTTAAATATAAATCTCCTACGTGTTTTATTTAATTTTTAAAAATTATCTTTATTTGTTTATTAGACAGATACAGCCAGAAACCGAGAGGGAAGGGGTGATAGAGGAGAGAGACAGATACCTGCAGCCCTGCTTCACCACGTGCAAAGCTTTCCCCCTGCAGATGGGGACGGGGGCTTGTGTATTGTAACATGTGTGCTCAACCAGGTGTGCCACCACCCGACCTCCTCCTACATGGCTTTCATAGAAAAATAACTTTAAGTGCTGAAAGACTTTCTTTTTAAAAATATTTATTTTATTTTTCCTTTTTGTTGCCCTTGTTTTATTGTTGTAGTTATTATTGTTGTTATTGATGTCGTCGTTGTTGGATAAGACAGAGAGAAATGGAGAGAGGAGGGGAAGACAGAGAGGGAGAGAGAAAGATAGACACCTGCAGACCTGCTTCACCGCCTGTGAAGCGACTCCCCTGCAGGTGGGGAGTCTGGGGCTCGAACCAGGATCCTTACACCTGTCCTTGCGCTTCGGGCCAAGTGCGCTTAACCCGCTGCGCTACCGTCCGACTCCCCGTGCTGAAAAACTTCCAAATGTGTCAGAGTAGTAAAAGAACCTCGAAGAATGAAACGGTGGGTTCCCTCACTTGGCAGCCAACGTGGCTTATTTTGCAAGCTGAGAGTCAAGGACTGATCTTGGTATTCTTTTATTTATAGTATGTTATTATTATCTGCTGTGATTATTGTTTATTGTTGTTGTTGAAGTCTTTGGGAGCTGGTCACAGATATCGCGGCCCTCTGTCTCTAAATATCTCGGTGTGTTTCTCCAGAAGACAGACAAGAGCATTCATTGCCTGTGTGTCGAGCAGACATGGGAGTCCCCCACCCTCCAGCAAATACTGCTGAGCCGCCAGCAGGGGGCGCCAGAGGTCAGCGCCCTTCTGATACCGGCTCCATTCAGACCCCGCAGGTGCTCAGCTCGGTCCCCCAAGGGCGTCCTCACATGGTCCCCCTTGCCGCTGACCTGCCTCGCTGGAGTGGGCGCGCCGACACCCGTTGTGTTCCTTGTGGCCTAGTCATCTGCCAGGACACGCACTCAGGGAGGCCCTTGCCGAGACTCCACACCTCCAGGCACATGGGCGTCCCCAAACCCCCATGTGCTCACCAGCCTGGAAGCTTCATTCTTCAGCAAACCCATGAGGCTAATAAATGGTTCAAAGTTGTCAATTGTTTATTGATTGTCCTTACTTGGCCAATTAAAAGTTGGCATTTCCATGCCAGTGCTGCTCTTAAATTTTATATATATATATGGGTGGGGTTGGGGGGTGGGAGGACATAGCATAGTGGTTCTGCAAACAGATTCTCATGCCTGTGGCCATGAGGTCCAGCTTCAATCTCCCCAAGCACCATAAGCCTGAGTTGAGCAGTGCACCGGTAACAATAACAATAACAACAACAACAACAACAATAATAATAATAAGTTGGGCAGTAGCGCAGCGGGTTAAGCACACGTGGCACAAAGCGCAAAGACCGGCTCCCCACCTACAGGGGAGTCGCTTCACAAGCTGAAGCAGGTCTGCAGGTGTCTGTCTTTCTCTCCCCCTCTCTGTCTTCCTCTCCTCTCTCCATTTCTCTCTGTCCTATCCAACAATGACGACATCAAGAACTACAACAATAAAACAACAAGGGCAACAAAAGGGAATAAATAAATCTAAAAAAAAATGATAATAATAATAATAATTTTTCTTTTAAACCAGAGCACTGGTCAACTCTGGCTTATAGTGGTCCTGGAGATTGAACCATACATAACCAGAACCTCTGAGCCTCAGGCATGAAAGTCTTTTGTAGAACCATTATGCTGTCTCCCCAGCTGCTCCATTAAAATATTTATAGTATTTTATTTTTTCCCCACCAGGGTTATTGCTGGGGCTCCATGGGCTTGTATGATTCTTCTGTTCCTAGAAGACTTTTATTTAATTTTTTAAAATATTAAAACATTAAAAAATATATATTTATTTTCCCTTTTGTTGCCCTTGTTTTTTATTGTTGTAGTTATTATTGTTGTTGTTATAGATGTCGTCGTTGTTAGATAGGACAGAGAGAAATGGAGAGAGGAGGGGAAGACAGAGAGGGGGAGAGAAAGAGAGACACCTGCAGACCTGCTTCACCGCCTGTGAAGCGACTCCCCTGCAGGTGGGGAGCCGGGGGCTCAAACTGGGATCCTTATGTATTTATTTTCTGTTAACCAGCACTGCTCAGCTCTGGCTTATGGCAATGTGGGGAACTGAACCTGGGGCCTTAGTGTCTCAGGCATGAGAGTCTGTTGGCATAACTGCCTTGCTATGTGCTCTGTCCTAGATATTTTGTTTTTAGATACACTTTGAAAGGGGGAGAGCGAGAGAGTTATGCAAACAGACTCTTGTGCCTGAGACACCAAGGTCCCAGGTTCAGTTCTCTGCACCACCATAAGCCAGAGCTGAGCAGTGCTCTGGTTAAAGAAAAAATAAAGAAAGAAATAAAGAGAGAAGGAGAGGGAGATGGAGAGAGGGAGAGAAGGAGAGACACCACAGCTCCTTGCTCAGGAGCCTTTCCTTGGCATGCTGCTCCCATATGGTGGTCAGGTGCTAGAACCCGGGTCCTTGTGCCTGGCAATGTGTGTACTATACCGCTGGACTTATCTTCCAGCTCCCTGTAAACTTTTTTTGAAAAAAAAAAAGTTTTGCTCTTTGGCCAAAAGGGAGCTTGTCCTACAAAATCTTTTTTTCTTTTCTTTTCTTTTCTTTTCTTTTCTTTTCTTTTCTTTTCTTTTTTTTGTCTCCAGAGTTATCACTGGGGCTTGGTGCCAACACTATGAATCCACTGCTCCTGGAGCCCATTATTTCCATTTGATTGAACAGGACAGAGAGAAATAGAGGGGGGGGGAGAGAGAGACAAAGACACACCTGCAGACCTGCAGGTGGGGAGCCGGAGGCTCAAACCAGCTTGGTACTATGTGTGCTTAACGCGGTGCACCACAGCCAGCCCCCCGCCCCCAATCTTTTATCCCAAAAGCAGCCAAGAAGCAGCACGCTTACAGTGACTGAAGCTGCTTGCTACCAGGGCCCGTCAAACAGGACGGGGAGGTGAAGGCCGTGTACCTGCCCGCTGCAAACACTTAGTTGCCTTTATTTTAGTTTATGAACTGAAAGGTTGAGCAGTGGGGAGAGAACCTGACTTGTACTTATGAAGGTGCAAGCTTGATTTCCAGCACTGCAGGCACCAGAGCGATGTGCTGGTTCTCGGTCTCTCTCTCTAGCTCATAATTAGATTTAAACGTTTATTTAATGACACAGTGAGAGAGAACTAGAGTCCTTCAGTCTGGAACAAGAAGTACTAGGGATCAAGCTTGGGACCTCAAGCTTCAAGTCCTGTGGTCTACTTACTGTGTCACCTCTTGGGTTACTCCATTAAAAATAAAAAAAAAACTACAGGGGGCCAGGCAGTAGCGCAGTAGCTTAAGTGCACATGGCGCGAAGCACAAGGACCCGTGTAAGGATCCTATTTCGAGCCCCCAGCTCCCCATCTGCAGGGGGGTCATTTCATAAGCGGTGAAGCAGGTCTGCAGATGTCTATTTTCCTCTCCCCCTCTGTCTCCCCTCCTCTCTCCATTGCTCTCTGTCCTATCCAGCAACAACAGCAGCAATGACAACAATAATAACAACAACAAGGGCAACAAAAAGGGGAAAAATATATATGTTAATAAGAGAGATATACATCAGAACACTGCTGAACTCTGCCTGGCTGATGGTGGTGCTGGGGGTTGAAACCTGGGACCTCAGAGCCTCAGCCTTGAGAGTCTTTTTGCAGAACTATTATGCTGTCTCCTCAGCTCTGCTCCATTTTATTTTTTTTAAAGAGAAATTTATTTTGTGAGAGAAAGATCAGAGGGCTGGCATGACAGTTCACCTGAATATTGTAGGGTTTTGTCATGTGCACGACCCAGATTCAAGCCTGGCCTTCAGTGCATGGGGGGGGGGGGGGGGCTTTGGTGCTCTGGTCTCTCTAAAAAAGGGTTCATGCGGTGGTGAAGCCCTGGCTATGGCAGATGGAGAGAGACAGAGAAGCACACTGCTCGGACACACTCGGAGCCTGGGATCAAACCCAGGACCTCACGCAGGCAAATCCTGTGCCTGATCCTCCAAGCACCCTCCTCCTCCCTTTCTGCCCCCTTGGCTCACTGCATTTGCTTTTAGATCGTCTATGGAGAAACACAGACCCTTTGACCTGCAGTATCCAAACGTGGACATTTCTGGCATTTGGTTCTGCTCTCTCTTCTGTGCTTCTGGTGCTCTGGCAGCTGTATCTGGAGGCCTGGTAGGAGCTTTGCTCTTAATCCTCTTGGCAGACCTAGAGGGGTTGTATACTTTCCCCAGAGCCCTGTAATGTGGGCTAGTCCCCTTTTCCTGTGCAGAATGCTACAGCTGCCAGCGCTCACTGTGGATTAGGAAGGGAGGGTGCCAAATAGCCAAGCTGTAACTCGTCCTCAGTTCTTTATTCGTTGGGGCATTTTAATGTAGTGATTATGCCCCTCATCTGCTTACTCAGTGGATCATGCCACCTCAAAGGTTGGGACACGTGCTTCATTTTCTCCCTTTGTTTACTGGTTCTCAACAGAAGTTTGCTCTCATTTCCAAAGATGACTGGTTAGTTGTTTTAAACAAATATTATTTTGGACTGGCAAGATAGCTTGTCTGGGAGGGTGCTTGCTCAGCCATGCCTGAGGCCCAGGTTTGAGCCTGGTCCCCACTACACTTTGGGGGATGGGACTTCAGTGCTGTATTGTCTATCTTTCTGTCTCTTGTCTTTCCTTCCTTCCTTCCTTCCTTCCTTCCTTCCTTCCGTCTGTCCTTCCTTCCTTCCTTCCTTCCTTCCTTCCTTCCTTCCTTCCTTCCTTCCTTCCTTCCTTCCTTCCTCCTTCCTGCCCAGAGCACCACTCAGCTCTGCCTTATGACTGTGCTGGGGATTGAACTTGAACCTTTGGAGCCTCAGGCAGGAGTGTTTTCACATAACCATTTTGCTATCTCCCCAGCTCAGTCTCTTTTTTTCTTTTTGAAAATCTCTGTTGGGAATAGTGAAGCCCCAGTGGCAACTATCTATATCAACATCAATCTAAATAAATATATATTTAAATCTATATTTAATTTATCTATTTAAATTCATGCACTTACACATATCTCTTTTTAAATTATAGTCTGTTTATTTATTATTGGACAGAGACAGAAGAGACAGAGACTCCTTCACCACTTGTGAAGCCTTCCTCCTGCAGATGGGGACCAGGAGCTTGAACCTGGGTCCTTGAGCACTGTAATGTGTGTACTTAACCAGGTGTGCCACTGCCTGGCCCCTCTTAAGCATATTTCTTCTTTTTTTAAAAAAAATTTATTTATTTATTTATTCCCTTTCGTTGCCCTTGTTGTTTTTCATTGTTGTCGTAGTTATTATCGTTGTTATTGATGTTGTCGTTGTTGGATAGGACAGAGTGAAATGGAGAGAGGAGGGGAAGACAGAGAGGGGGAGAGAAAGACAGACACCTGCAGACCTGCTTCACCGCCTGGGAAGCGACTCCCCTGCAGGTGGGGAGCCGGGGGCTCGAACTGGGGATCCTTAGTCCGGTCCTTGCGCTTCGCGCCACTTGCGCTTAACCCGCTGCGCCACCGCCCGACTCCCTTAAGCATATTTCTTATGCTTTGTTCTGATTATTATTTGCACTAAAGCTCACACTAAGCTCCAAGTAAGGCTTCTGTGGAAGTGCTTTGGGAAATATCATTCCCTGACTTCCTGCTTCTTGCCAGTCCAGCTTCCTTGTACCCTCTCCTCTTGAAAGTCAGTTTTGCTGGACATTCTTGACTCTCATTCCCCACCTTGTGCATTTGAGATGTCTCTTCACATTTTTCCTGCATATATATATATATATATATATATATATGTATATATACATATATATATATATATATATATATGTATATATACATATATATATATATATATATATATATATATATATATATATATGTGGGGAAAAAGCTAAACCATCAAAATGTCCATGACAATCCGACTTTTTCTCCCTCCTCCGGAAGACATCTGTTTTTTTTTCCCTTGGGGGTGGGGGTGAAGGGTGGGGACCTACATACCCAAAAGTCTTCTTTAAAGCCCAGTAGCTTGACGGTTGAATGTCATGATGATGGTTGTCTTGGGCCTGTGATCAAAAGCCCTTCCAGAATGAGAAGCCTGGGGTCAGATTTTACTGGTGAGTTCTAGGAAGTATTTGGAGAAGAATTAAAATAATTGTATGAAAACTCTAAAAAAAAAAAAAACACCAAACTTAAAAACAAGAAGCCAGGCCAAAAGTCCACACACTATAGACAAATATTTCTTATGACTCTAGAGGGAAAAATGAAAATTCTAGTGAACTGAACACAGCAAGTACACTAGTATCATATACCATAACTAACTGGGGTTTATCCCAGGAATGTATGCTTTGCTCAGCCCGTGGAAATCAGTGTAAAACACACACTAACAGATGTCATTTCAATAGCTTCAGAGAAAGAATGTGATAAAACAAGACATTGTTGAGATCAACAATTATTTATTTATTTCTACCACCAGGATTACCACTGGAGCTCAGACCTTACAGGATGGTCCCATCATTTCTGGTGGTATTTATTTATTTATTTATTTATTTATTTATTTTTCCTTTTGTTACCCTTGTTGTTTTATTGTTGCAGTTATTGATGTCATCATTGTTAGATAGGACAGAGAGAAATGAGAGAGGAGGGGAAGACAGAGAGGGGAAGAGAAAGACAGATACCTGCAGATCTGCTTCACCGCCTGTGAAGCGACTCCCCTGCAGGTAGGGAGCTGGGGGCTCGAACTGAGATCCTTATGCCAGACTGGAGTCCTCAGTCTCAGCTGACTGGATAACAGGGCCTAGAAAGCCACAGAGAAAAAGGCACCAGCTGGGGGCTGGCCTGTCACTGTCACATGCTCACACTCAGACCCCACAGTCTGCTCAGTTCTCTAGTGTCAAGTCACAACTGGCTGTGTTTTCTAACTGGGCGGTCCAGGCCAGTCCAGTTATTTCCTCTAAATACTGGCCATCTGGGAGGAAAAGCATTCTGTTGTTAGTAGGCTTTGCCCCGTTCTAAGTCCCTCTAGCCCGTGAAGCTGGGAAGGCTGAGTCGAACACCAAGTGCAGGATGGTGTGCCTGTGGCTGTTCCCTCCCCGAAGCCCCAGCCCCAGCCTGGGTGGGGGCAGCTGTGCAGCTGGGGTCCTGGCAGAGGGCCTTGTGTGGGCTACTGGGAAGACAACCCAGGGCCCCAGCTGGGGGCTGTCATTCCATGAGTCCCAGGCATTCAAGTCCAGGGATATGCCTCTGCCAAAAGCAGCCCCAGCCGTTTCTTTACAGAGAGCCAGGTGGCAAACAGGAAGAGGAGTGTGTGTGTGTGTGTGTGTGTGTGACAGAGATAGAGATACATAGAGATAGCTGTGTGTGTGTGTGACAGAGATAGAGATACATAGAGATAGCTGTGTGTGTGTGTGACAGAGATAGAGATACATAGAGATAGCTGTGTGTGTGTGTGTGACAGAGATAGAGATACATAGAGATAGCTGTGTGTGTGTGTGACAGAGATAGAGATACATAGAGATAGCTGTGTGTGTGTGTGACAGAGATAGAGATACATAGAGATAGGTGTGTGTGTGTGTGTGACAGAGATAGAGATACATAGAGATAGCTGTGTGTGTGTGTGTGTGTGTGTGTGTGTGACAGAGATAGAGATACATAGAGATAGAGAGAAATGGGGGCTGGGGTGTGATGTGCGGCAGGCTCAGTTTAGAAGAAGCACCAGGAATGCCCTTAAGTCCTTTCCTGCTTCAAAGATCCTTCTCTCCAAATATTTTTGTCACAAAAGGACAAGTGCCTACTTAAAAAAATTATTTATTTATTAATGAGAAACAGAGGAGGAGAGAGAAAGAGCCAGACATCACTCTGGTACATGTGCTTCCAGGGATTGAACTCTGGAATCTCATGCTTGAGAGTCCAATGCTTTCTCCACTGCGCCACCTCCTGGACCACCCCGACAAGTGCCTATTTTTAAAATTCTTTTTTCTTTTCTCTTTTGCCTCCAGGGTTATCAATGGGACTTGGTGTCTGCACTATGAATCTACCGCTCCTGGAGGTCATTTTTTCCATTCGATTGCCCTTGTAGTTGTTGCTGTTGTTGGATAGGACAGAGAGAAATGGAGAGAGGAGGGGAAGACAGAGAGGGGGAGAGAAAGATAGACACCTGCAGACCTGCTTCACCGCCTGTGAAGCGACCCCCCTGCATGTGGGGAGCTGGGGGCTTGAAATGGGATCTTTGCTTCCGTCCTTGCGCTTCTTGCCATGTGTGCTTAACCTGGTGTGCTACCGCCCCTCTCTCCCTCCTTTTTTTGGTGGAACTGGGGCTTCACAGATGTGTGACTTCACTGCTATGGGCTTTTTTTTTTTTTTTTTTAATTTCTTTATCGGGGAATTAATGCTTTACATTCAACAGTAAATACAATAGTTTGTACATGCATAACATTTCCCAGTTTTCCATATAACAATATAACCCCCACTAGGTCCTCTGTCATTCTTCTTGATTCTGTATTCTCCCCACCCACCCATGGGGCCATTTTTTAAAAAAGGTATTTTATTTATTTTTGAGAGAGATGCAGAGAGAGAAAGACACAGAGAAACACCAAATCACTGCTCAGCTCTGGCTTATGGTGGTGTGGGGGATTGAACCTGGGACTTCGGAGCCTAAGGCATGACAGTCTCTCTTTGCATAACCACTATGCTATCTACCCCCGCCCTACAGGCCTTTTTTTTTTTTTTTCCAATTCAGATACAGAGAGAGAGACACACACAGAGAGGGGAATCATAGGACATTGCCATGGCAGCTTCCATGCGGTGCTGGGACTCGAACCTGGATTGAGCTATATGGCAGTGCAGATACCCTAGCCAGTGAGTTATCTCTCTGGTCTTTCTTTCAAAGGAGGTAGAGGAGGAGGAGGAGGAGAAGGAGGGAGCAGGAGCTGAGCATCATGCTGGCACATTCAGTGCTGGGGATCAAACTTGGGACCTTGAGCTTGAGAATGAGAATGCAATGCTTTATCTGACCATAAACAAAGAAATAAATACTGACATCCATTTTTGGAGTGACTGCATATAGGGTCATGTTAGCACTTCAGGGCCATTAAACAAGCACTATTCAGGAAGTGGTGGCAAATCCACAAGTCTGAATTTTGGCCCCGGTGGAGCCATCAGCAGCTGGCCATGTAACCGGCATCTCAGCCTCTGCCACCCCTCAGAGAAGTGGGCAGGGCAGGAAACATGCCCACCTGACCAGCAGTGTCCTAGCAACGGTCACCAGGAATAGCAAGCCCTGGCTGAATGTCACCAAGTCCTTCTTTTGATAATAAATTGCTCTCTAGAGGCACTTCATCTAATGAGGACAGCGGTTACTGGGCCTGCCATGAATCTTCCCAGGACATCTTGCTGAGGTCACCTTGCCTTCTCAGACCTTGGCGAGGTGGTCATTAGAGCTCAGCTCTGGCAGCGTGAGAACCTCTCAGGGGTCTTGAGGCCCAAAGCAGATCTGGGCTAGACACAGGCCCATCTTTGGGCATCCTCAGTGCACCCAGAGAGGGGACAGGAGTCACCCCATGGAGGTGAGGATGAGGACGGACAGGCCTGCGGCCACTGAGCATCTGTGAGGACAGTGTGCCCTCTGGTAGGTGGCTGCAGGTCCTTGCTCACCATGTAGGGAGAGGAGGCACTGGCACTCCTTGCAGAAAGGGGCTTTGCTCCAAGTGGACTGAGTCCGGGGCCTACACCCTCTCTGAGTGTGCAGGGAGGGAGAGGCAGGGCCAGACTGCGAATACCTGGCCCCATCTTGCAGCTGGAATTAGGGTGCTGTCCAGGGTCAGGTTGCTCAGTTAGTCCCAGGCCCTGTATCCTTTCATATGTGATTCAGTTAGTCATAAGGAAGTAGTCTGGGAGGTTGTGCAGTGAATAAAGCACTGGATTTTCAAGCATGGTCTTGAGTTCAAGTCCCTGTATCACATGTACTGGAGTGACGCTCTGGTTCTCTCCTCCCCCATACATACATACATAAATAAATAAATAAATAAACCTAAAAAATTGATGATAAATGGAGAGATTATCCTGGATTATTCAGGTGAGCCCAGTGTGAACATAAATGCCCTTCCTTGTGAGAGAGGCAGGAGGAAAAGAGCGTCTTATAGACTGTGTGGTAGGTAGCCCAGCGAATGAATCAGGAGACTCTCAAGTGTGAGGCTCTGAGTTTGGTCCCAGTCTTCACATGTGCCTGAGTGATGCGCTGGCTCGCTCTCCTCCTGGTGCACAGACTCCACTTGCTCTGCCATAAGCAGAGGCTACCTCCTTCCGAACAATGCTGCCGCATCTCAGTGAGATCTTGGTGGGTGCTCTGCCCTGAGCCTGTGTTCAGCTGGTTATTTCCTTCTTCTTTCTTCTTCTTTTTTTTAAACTTTATTTTTATTAGATAGAGACAGAGAGAAATTGAGGGGAAGGGGAGATAGAGGTGTAGAGAGACAGAGAGATACCTGCAGCCCTGCTTCACCACTTGTGAAGTATTCCCCCTGCAGGTGGGGACCAGGGGCTTGAACCCCGGTCCTTGCGCACTGCAGTGTGTGCGCTTAACCAGGTGCGCCACCGCCTGGTCCCTATTCTTCTTATTAATACCAGTGAGGAGGCTGTTGGAGAAGTGCAATGGAGAGGTGAAGGCAAGGATGAATGGGACCAGGAGACGGAGAGGCATGAAAAAGAGGGGGATCTGGCTTCTCTCTGAGGCTCCAGCCCTGGGCTCCTCCGAAGGTGAAGTTTCCACCTGTTTCCAGCCCACGGGACTTGGTGAAAAGTCACCTGCTAACCCCTGTGTGGCCACTAGAGGGTGGTGGTGTCAAGGCTGTAAACTCGCGGCTGGGCGTTGTGGGTGTGCGCGGAGCCTTCATTCCTCATCTGAGGCCTCAATGTGTGTTTGCCCTGGCTGACATTTTGGGGAAGGAAAAACTCTGCATTGCAGGGGGCACCGTGGAGCCCTTGCTTCGTCTGTGACCTGGAGGTAGTGACGACCAAAGCCTCTCGCCTTCTGGCAGCTGTGCTCATTTCCCAAGGGCCGAAGAGAGGGGGGTGGGGGGCGGGGGCGGCTGCGCCCTGCAGCTCAGCACAACCACCCCAGGCGCATGGCAGGTTGGAAGCCGCCAGTTGGAACCCCGGGCTTGCTCCATCTTGCACTCCTGCCCTGCTCCCCAGAGAGTATCCTTTTCAGCCGGATCACAGGGACTGGGGGGGGTGGCCGGGGGGGTGATTTCCCAACAGCATTTTCACATGTCCTGACCCGAAGGCGTGCAGGCAGGAAGGACAGGAGCTCATGACAGCCATCCCCGGGGACTGAGGCTTTCACCCAGCGACAGGATCCCAGCTGCACCAGTTTCTAGCGCTGTCACCATGCTGGTCCCTCCAGCTGTCAGGGACGAGGGACTGGGAGACATGGACACGTCCCTCCGTCTCTAGAGAGAGCACCTGCAACTAAGGACGGAGGCGACTCCTTCTCGAGGACGGCAGGACCCGCGAGGAGCCCAGGTGGGTGTCCGGCACGACCGACCTCGCGCCCCCAGCGCCGACAGCCTCCCTCCGCAGCCCAGCCAAGACGCCAGCTTCCTGACCCGGAAGCAAAATTCGAAAGCACGCCAGCGGGCGCGCGCACGGCACGCCGGAAGCCGTAGTCCCTTCCGGGTTGGGGAGCGGATCCCAGTGCGGCTGCGCGGGGGCGCGGCCATTCTGGCACGCATGCGCGGGGCGGCGGCGGCAGGTCTGAGCGCGCCCTGGCACGCTGGCCGCGCCGGCGCCCGGGAGCTCGGCATGGCGGCCGCCGCGGCGGCCGTGGGGCCCTCGGCGCTGGGCCCCGGCGGGCCGGGCTCCCTGGCGCCCTGGTGCTCGGTGAGCAGCGGCCCGACGCGCTACGTGCTGGGCATGCAGGAGCTGTTCCGCGGCCACAGCAAGACGCGCGAGTTCCCGGCACACAGCGCCAAGGTGCACTCGGTGGCCTGGAGCTGCGACGGCCGCCGCCTGGCCTCGGGCTCCTTCGACAAGACGGCCAGCGTGTTCCTGCTGGAGAAGGACCGGCTGGTCAGCGCGGCCGGGGCCGGGGCGGGCGGGCGGGGGCCGGGGGTCGGGGGCCGGGGGCCGGGGGTCGGGGGTCGGGGGCCGGGGGTCGGGGCCTGGGGGCGGGGGGCGGGGGCCGGGGGTCGGGGCCGGGGCCTGGGGAGCGGGGGCCGGGGGTCGGGATCGGGGCCGGGGGGCAGGGCCGGGGGCTGGGGAGCAGGGGGCGGGGCCGGGGGTCGGGGTCGGGGGCCGGGGGTCGGGGCCTGGGGGCGGGGGCCGGGGGTCGGGGCCGGGGCCTGGGGAGCGGGGCCGGGGCCTGGGGAGCGGGGGCCGGGGGTCGGGATCGGGGCCGGGGGGCAGGGCCGGGGGCTGGGGAGCAGGGGGCGGGGCCGGGGGTCGGGGGCCGGGGGCCGGGGGTCGGGGCCTGGGGGCGGGGGCCGGGGGTCGGGGCCGGGGCCTGGGGAGCGGGGCCGGGGGTCGGGATCGGGGCCGGGGGGCAGGGCCGGGGGCTGGGGAGCAGGGGGCGGGGCCGGGGGTCGGGGTCGGGGGCCGGGGGTCGGGGGCGGGGGCCGGGGGTCGGGGCCGGGGCCTGGGGAGCGGGGCCGGGGCCTGGGGAGCGGGGGCCGGGGGTCGGGATCGGGGCCGGGGGGCAGGGCCGGGGGCTGGGGAGCAGGGGGCGGGGCCGGGGGTCGGGGGCCGGGGGTCGGGGCCTGGGGGCGGGGGCCGGGGGTCGGGGCCGGGGCCTGGGGAGCGGGGCCGGGGCCTGGGGAGCGGGGGCCGGGGGTCGGGATCGGGGCCGGGGGGCAGGGCCGGGGGCTGGGGAGCAGGGGGCGGGGCCGGGGGTCGGGGCCGGGGGCCGGGGGTCGGGGCCGGGGGGCGGGGGCCGGGGGTCGGGGCCGGGGCCTGGGGAGCGGGGCCGGGGCCTGGGGAGCGGGGGCCGGGGGTCGGGATCGGGGCCGGGGGGCAGGGCCGGGGGCTGGGGAGCAGGGGGCGGGGCCGGGGGTCGGGGGCGGTGACCCTGAGGCAGCAAGCGGCCACTCGATTCCTTGATTTTCTTCGTGACCTAATGTTGACTTGAACGACATCACAAGGCAACGGGGATGGAATTCCGCACCGTCCCCCCCGCCCCCGTTCGCTGCGATGCAAACCGCAGTGCTTCTCCCCAGGTCGCAGATGGGGGCTATTCTTCCTTTGTGTTTAAATTTCTTTGCTGGGGGAATTAATGGTTTACAGTGGACGATAAAATAAAATAGTTGGCACACGCGTAACATGCCTTCCCCCCCCCCCAAGTTTTCCACATAATAATTCAAGCCCCACTGGGTCGTCCTCCGCCATCAGGATCCAGGACCTGAACCCTCACCCCCAACCCCAGGGTGTTTGACTTGGGCGCAATCAGTTATTGTTTGTTTCTTTCTTTTTAAAAAAATATTTATTTATTCCCTTTTGTTGTCCTTGTTGTTTTTTTATTGTTGTAGTTATTATCGATGTCGTCGTTGTACTTATGTATTGTTGATGTCGTTGTTGTTGGATAGGACAGAGAAATGGAGAGAGGAAGGGAAGACAGAGAGGGGGAGAGAAAGACAGACACCTGCAGACCTGCTTCACCGCCTGTGAAGCGACTCCCCTGCAGGTGGGGAGCCGGGGGCTCGAACCAGGGTCCTTTAATTCATGAAGATAGGAGAAAGAGCCAGACATCACTCTGGTACATGTGTTGCCAGGGGTTGAACTCAAGACCTCATGCTTGAGGGTCTAGTGCTTTACCCACTGTGCCACCTCCCCGGCCACCTTACACCTATGCCTTACTTGCCCGTGTCCTTCCTTTTTTCCTCTTTTTTTGTCTGGGTCCTGCTGGAATTGGGGTTCAGAGCCCTCTGGTCATCTTTCCCCTGATAATTTCTCCCCCTCTGGGAGTATGGATCAAAATTCTTATTTTTGATTCTCTGTTTATTTTGGATAGAGTCAGAGAAATTGAGAGGTGGGGGAGGGTAAAGTGGAGAGAGAGAGAGACCTGCAGCCCTGCCCCTCACCACTTGTGACGCATCCCCCTGCAGGTGGGGGGCTGGGGCTTGAACCCTGGTTTGTGCACTGTAGTGTGTGCGCTCGGCAGACCAAAAAAAATTTTTTTTAAAAAAATATTTATTCCCTTTTGTTGCCCTTGTTGGTTTATTGTTGTAGCTATTGTTGTTGTTATTGATGTCGTCACTGTTGGATAGGACAGAGAGAAATGGAGAGAGGAGGGGAAGACAGAGGGGGAGAGAAAGACAGACACCTGCAGACCTGCTTCACCGCCTGTGAAGCGATTCCCCTGCAGGTGGGGAGCCGGGGGCTCGAACCGGGATCCTTAGGCCGGTCCTTGCCACCTGCGCTTAACCTGCTGCGCTACTGCCTGACTCCCTAGGGACCAAAATTCTTTTTTTTTTTTTTATTTAACTTGATTTTTAAAAATTATTTTTCAATATCTGTGATTTTTTCAGTATATGTTTTTTTAAAAAACACTTAATTATCCCTTTAGTTGTCCTTGTTTTTTTTTTTTTTTCTTTTTTTTTTTTTAAGAAAGGATTAATTAACAAAACCATAGGGTCGGAGGGGTACAACTCCACACAATTCCCACCGCCCAATCTCCATATCCCACCCCCTCCCCCGATAGCTTTCCCATTCTCTATCCCTCTGGGAGCATGGACCCAGGGTCATTGAGGGTTGCAGAAGGTAGAAGGTCTGGCTTCTGTAATTGCTTCACTGCTGAACATGGGGGACCAAAATTCTTAATGGGATGGAGCAGGTGGGAGGCAGGGGTTAACTTATAAAGGGAAGAGCAAGGATTCACTTCTTGGTTAAAGAAAAACTGGCGGCTGTCTCCCTTCCTCCCAGCACAAACAGGGTTCCTTTCTGCTGTCACCCAAGTGGCCTTGGTCGGTGGCCTGACAATCTGCTCCTACCCTAGAGTCTGCTAATAATCCAGACAAGTTGTACTCTCTGTAGACACAAAAAGTCACTTGTGAAGCTGGTTGCTGTGAGTGACTATGGGGAGGCTGGTATCTGTAAAGAAGGGCCAATGCCATGGTGCTCGGGGTCCAGTCTCTTGTGGACACGAGTCTGCTGGCATCATAGACATGGCTCCCTGCGTTCCAGCCTCGGGGTGTCCTCCCAGCTCTCTGCCTGGGAATCCGGGGACCATCCAGCTGGGGCGGTGTGAGATCAGGAGTGGAATGATCTGGCAGGATGATATGGGGCCCCGGGGGTGCGGAGGTGAGGAAGCCCTCCTTGGGGTGGCCGGGAAGGTGTGATGGAGAGGAGATTGGAGAGGTGAAGCCTGCAGTGGAGGATGGACAGATGGATGGGGTGGCGGGCAGGCAGGTGTCACGAGGACAGAGGACACACGGACAGGGCCTCCCCTGGGCGCGAGCGAGCGGTGGGTTGGGGACCTGGTGCGGTAAACAGAGAGGCCGGAAGGCCTTGTCTTCCTCCACTTCACTGTCCCCAGCACAGTGACGACTCCTTTATGAAACTCAAAGCCACAGAGGGTCCCGGAAGGGTGGCAGCAAAGGAAGCGGAGGCGTGCAGACAGACGGGGAGGGGGGGCCCTCAGGGCAGGGAGCCGGTGAATCGTCTAGAGGGGGCTCTTGAGGTCGCTGCCGCTTGGAGCTGCCGCTGGTGAGGCTGTCAGGTGAATCTTGGAACCGCAGAGCGGGGCCCAAATGGGCCCAGATGGGTGGGCAGCTTCCGGGCGCGGCAGGAAGAGCGGGTGAGGGAAACTGCTGGGCCAGGTGCATCTGTGAGGTGGTGCCCAGAGGAAGAGTTTGGGGCCAGGGCCATGGAAGGACGGGACTCTGCCGTCACCAGACTCCCCCCGGGGCGCGTGCGAGTGTTGGGCCCTCAAGGATGTGGCCCCGAGTTCAATCCCTGGCATCGCATGTGCCCGAGTGAAACTCTGCTTCTCCTTCCTTGTAAATAAATCTGAAAACTACAACAGAAGCAGCGAGGTGCCTCGGGTGGAGGGAGGTGGTGAGGTGACACTTTGATCCTTGGCTTCCAGGTTAAAGAAAACAATTACCGGGGGCACGGGGACAGCGTGGACCAGCTTTGTTGGCACCCCAGCAACCCGGACCTCTTTGTCACCGCGTCCGGGGACAAAACCATCCGCATCTGGGACGTGAGGACCACGAAGTGCATCGCCACTGTGAACACCAAAGGTGAGGCGCTCCCCATGGTCAGTCCCTGAGCTGAGAGACCGCCTCCGCCTCGGGGGGCCTCATCTCCTGGTGCAGTGACAGGGACACTGGCGAGACATGGTTCACGCTGCGGTGGCCGGCTCTCCGAGGTGGGGACCCAGAGCGGGGACGCTCCCGTGGGCCAGCTCTTGGCGAAGTCCCAGGGGTTTTGTGACCAGGGTGCAGTGGCGGGAAGGGACAGCTCTGGAGGGGACAGCACAGGCGTGGAGGACATGGGACACCGCTGCTCGACTGGAAGGGCTCGCCTCCCTGGCCTGGGAGAAAATGAGCCGGGAGTCGCGCTATGTATTTGCACTTGAGATAAACTCGTAGACGCCGTTACCGGACATATTTTACTGATGAAGGTACCATTGCTTATGAGATGTGTCAGTATTCCTGGTGCTTTTGGGAAGGAAGACCATCATGAAATACTTTTCCAGATAATCATGACACTAAGGATTCTGGGTTGTTTTCTTTCTTCTTTCTTTCTTTCATTCATTCATTCATTCATTCATTCTTTTTTTTTTTTTTTTTGCCTCCAGGGTTATCGCTGGGGCTCAGCGCCTACTCTTCGAATCCACTGCTCCTGGAGGCCATTTTTTCCCATTTTGTTGCCCTTGTTGTGGTGGTGGTTGTTATTGCTGTTATAGCTGTTGTTGTTGGATAGGACAGAGAGAAATGGAGAGAGGAGGGGAAGACAGAGGGGGAGAGAGACAGACACCTGCAGACCTGCTTCACCGCCTGTGAAGTGACTCCCCTGCAGGTGGGGAGCCGGGGCTTGGAACCAGGATCCTTACGCCGGTCCTTGCGCTTTGCGCCACCTGCGCTTAACCGGCTGCGCTACAGCCCGACTCCCAGATTTCTTTCTTTTAAAAAGTATTTATTTATTTATTGGGTAGAGACGGAGAGTAATCTAGAGGGGACTAAGGAGATAAAGAACGAGAGAGACAGAGACCCTGCAGCCCTGCTTCACCGCTTGTGAAGCTTCCCCCTGTAGCTGGGGACTGAGGGATTGAGCCCAAGTCCTTGCTCATGGTAACGTGTGCTTGACGAGGTGTGCTATCGCCTGGCCCCTTTTATTTTCATTAAAAATTCTAATTTTAGTTTTTTGCATAGACAGGAGGAGAGAGAGTGAATTGGTGCATCACTCTGAGCACATGTGATGTTGGGGGTTGAACTTAGGACCTCATGCCTGTGAGCCCAACTCTAACCACTGTGCCACCTCCCCACCTGCCCTGATGCATAGTGTTAAAGGGGAGATAGAGAGGGAGAGAGAAAGACACCTGCAGCCCTGCTTCACCGCTTGTGAAGCGTCTGGACCCGTCACAGGTGGAGGGTCAGGGCCTCGAACCCGGGGGTTCTTGCACATAGTACTTGTGTGCTTAACACCGGGGGTGCCACCGCCTAGCCCCTAGACTTTTTTCCCCCTTTAATACCAGAGCACTTCTCAGCTCTGGCATATGGTGACATGGAGGATTGAACCCGGGACTTCAGAGCCTCAGGCTTGAAAATTGTTTGCATAACCGTTACGCTGTCTCCCCGGCCCAGTCGGTCTGTGAAGTGATGCAGTGCCCTGCCTGCTCTGCGGCTGGCGGTGCGGGAGTGATGGGTGGCCTGTGGATGAACGTGCGGAACCTGCACGTCTGCTGCAAAGAAAGGAGCTAGCTCGTAGACTTCATCACTCTCGGGAGCCCGCTTAAGTGAAAAAACATTTCTTTCAAAGAAGTCTGGAGTGAAGAAAGTGTAGCTGTTAGGTGGATGTGATTGTACCTGGGGCAGTTTCGGTGTCAGAGAAGAGATTTTAGGGCGAAATTGGGGTGTAGTTCTCGACTCTGTTCCTTCGGAGCCTCGACACTGTGTTTTTCTTTTTTCTGGTCCCTTACCTGTGAGATGGGGACGACAAAGTGTCCTGCGGAGAAGTATTGTGAGGACCCAGTAGGGGACTCTAGAGGCCAGTGGCCTGTAGGTCAGTGGTCTGTAAGCGGCGTTGTTTCCCTCTGACAGGAATGGGACCCCTTCCCCCTCCCTGGCATCAGGATCTCAAGCAGATAGGATCTACCCGTTCTGGGCTGACTTTTTTTCATTCTTTCTGCCTCCAGGGTCATTGCTGGAGCTCGGTGTCTGCTCTATGAATTCACTGCTCCTGGAGGCCATTTTCCCCATTTTGTTGCTCTTGTTATTGTTGTTGTTATTGCTGTTGTTGTTGGATAGATCAGAGAGAAATTGAGAGAGGAGGGGAAGACAGAGAAGAGGAGAGAAAGATAAAGACACCTGCAGACCTGCTTCACCACTTGTGAAAGTGACCCCTCTGCAGGTAGGGAGGCGGGGGCTTGAACTGGGATCTTTGTACAATCCTTGTGCTTCACGCCATGTGTACTTAACCCACTGCGCTACTGCCCGGCCCCCTTTTCATTTTTATTTCAGATGAAGGGATGGGTGGGAGGAGGCCACAAGTCAGCAAAGCAGTTCATGTAACAGATTCTTGTTGAGGCATGGGTGCTCCAGGCTCCGTCCCCAGCACCACCATAAGCCAGGGCTGAGCTGTGCGCTGGTAGAAGCAAAAAAGGAAGAGAAGAAGGAAAAAAAAAAGTGTTCCTCAAGAGGAACAGAGAGAGAAACATTACCATGGAGCTTCCCCTGGTCTTGTGGTGCTCCCATGTGGTTCCAGGGCTTGGACTGTGGCTGCCTGGTAAGGCTTGTGCCCTGCCGGAGTGAGCTGTCTTCCACTGAGTAGGCTTGTAGTGAGTGAGCACCCAGGGGAGCTTGGGTCTAAGGTAGTGGGGTACATCCGCAAAGGTTGATGGGGAAGTTGCCATCTTGCTGACGCTCTCTGGGCCCCCAGGGGAGAACATTAACATCTGCTGGAGCCCCGACGGGCAGACCATCGCCGTGGGCAACAAGGACGACGTGGTGACCTTTATTGACGCCAAGACTCACCGCTCCAAGGCGGAGGAGCAGTTCAAGTTTGAGGTCAACGAGATCTCCTGGAACAACGACAACAACATGTTCTTCCTGACCAACGGCAACGGCTGCATCAACATCCTCAGGTGAAGGGCTGTCTCGGTGGCGGTGGCTGTGAGTCTGTCTTAAAGGACAGGCAGCAGCAGGGAAGCTTGGGGGCCAGACACCTTCGGAATCCATGGCAGAAATTTGGGGGGGGGCGGGGGGCTTGGTGGTGGTGTGCCTCTCATCATCCCCCAACCCCTAAGGTTAGAGAACTACTTCTTCCCAAAGATTTTACTTATTTATTTATTAGACACACACGCCCACCCCCACCCCCACCAGAACACTCTAGCATATGTGATACCAGAGATCAGTGTAGGGACCTCAAGCTTGAGAGTCCAGTGCTTTATCCTTGGTTCCACTTCTTAGACTGCTTGACGCTTCATTTCTGTCCTTCCTGGTCCGTATTATAACTACACGCTGTTCTGTCGAATCTCTTATCAGCCTATGAATGCGGGCAGGGACTGTGCCCCATCTGGTACTCGGAGCACATAGTCAGGATCTCACCAAATCTGTACTCTTAAGTGAGTCGAGTTGTGGGATGGAAGCTCTCTCTGCTCTCCTGTGTGAGCAGCGCAAAGGAGGGGGAGTCGCTCTGTGACAGAGGCTGGGAGTTGGCAGGAGAGTCCCAAGTTGCTCGCTGGGGGTGGGCGCTGAAGGGGGCAGCTTCTGACCTGGAAGAGCGAGGAGGAGATGAAGTCGTGGCAGAAAGGGGGCAGATGCCACACCGAGAGCAGGCGCACAGGAGCCTGGCCTGTTTGAAGGCTGTGGGGAGGCCGGGTTTGCCAGGAGATGGCAGGGGAAACAGCTGGGGAGCAGTCCCGCCGGGAAAGGGCCGGTGGAGTCGAGATGAAGTTCGGCGCCGGGTTGTAAAGCGTCCGGGACCCGGTGCTTTGGTTTGTTCCCACTGTCAGTGCGGTTACTCACAGTGGTACATGTTGCTTTTTGGCATGTGCTTTTTATTTTTTTTAATCACTGAAAGTTAATACCGTGTGTTGTCAGAGAAGACGGCCGCTACATCTTTGATCGTTCCTTTTGTCATTCCTGCAAAAAGCCAGGTACTCAGTGCTCAGCACCAGCCCCGGCTGCTAAGTCCACACTTTTTGGTTCCTGGTGCTCATGTCCCTCCCTTCCCTTCATTTTTGCCACCACGGGTGTCGCTGGGGTCCAGTGGTTTTTGTAATGACTCCACCACTCCCAGAAGTCGTTTTTTTCTCCTTCTTGGTAGAGGAGGGAACAGAGAAGGGAGGGTGAGGGAGAAAGGAAGAGTGTATAAGGTGAGGGGAGAGGAGAGACAGCTGCAGCACTGCTGCGCTGCTTGTGGGACTGGGCTCGGGCCGAGGCCCTCCCGCATGTCTCCAGGTCCACCTCCAGCCGAACCCCATTCTCTGTGTTCTAAAGTAGACTCATTTGTCTTATGAGCGAGAGGCAGAAAAAGAACAAGAGCAAGGTTCTGTGCTCTGCCCTGGGCCTCCTTCGAGCCTGGAGCCAGCTGCCTGGCTGCTGTCGATTCTCCGGACTCCTCAGGAAGGTTTCCTGGGACAGCATCCTGGAGTTTGGACTACTGGAGCCCAGATAGGGTGCAGAGGGCACCCAGTCGGGCACACGTGTTGCCACGTGCGAGGGCTCCGGTCTGACTCCCTGCACCCTGCCTGCCCAGGAAGCGTCAGAAGCGGTGAAGCAGGTCTGCAGGTGTCTCTCTCTTGCCCTCTCTGTCTCCCCTTTCCCCCTTGATTTCTTTGTCTCTGTCCCAAATCAATACTTTTTAAAAATGTTGTTTCGATTATGCTTTGCATTTGAGATCTCTCTGTAGTGGGTAGCTGCACTCAGACCTCTTGTTTGTGTCTCTTAACTGGAGCCCAGGAAGATATTACTGTCCAGCAGTCTGCTGTGGTCTGATTTTCTTTTCCTCTTTGGCCCATATAGATGTTTGCTTCCAAGTTTTCACTTACTTTGTTCTGGGCTCATCTTCTCAGGGATGTGGTGTGTCCTCTCAGTCTTGTTGTTTACAATATTTTTAAATTTTAAATATTCCCTTTTGTTGCCCTTATTGTCTTATTGTTGTTGTTATTGATGTCATCATTGTTGGATAGGACAGAGAGAAATGGGGAGAGAGGAGGGGAAGACAGGGGGAGAGAAAGACAGACACCTGCAGACCTGCTTCACCGCCTGTGAAGCGACTCCCCTGCAGGTGGGGAGCTGGGGGCTCGAACCGGGATCCTTACTCCGGTCCTTGCCCTTTTCACCATGTGTGCTTAACCCACTGTGCTACTGCCCGACTCCCACAATCTTTATTTTATTTATTTATTTATTTAAAGTACTTTTTAAATATTTATTTATTGCCTTTTGTTGCCCTTGTTGTTTTATTGTTGTAGTTATTGTTGTTATTGATATTGTCGTTGGATAGAACAGAGAGAAATGGAGATAGGAGGGGAAGACAGAGAGGAGGAGAGAAAGACAGATACCTGCAGACCTGCTTCACCACCTGTGAAACAACTCCCCTGCAGGTGGGGAGCCGGGGGCTTGAACCGGGACCCTTACGCCGGTCCTTGCACTTTGCACCCTGTGCGCTTAACCTGCTGTGCTACCGCCCGACTCCCACAATCTTTATTTTAATCTCAGTAAAGGTCATTGGATTTTCAGGGGCATGGTGGTGGCACACCTGGCTGAGTGCACATGTTACAGTGCATCAGGACCCGGGTTTGAGCCTCCTGTCCCCACCTGCAGGGGGAAAGCTTCATGAGTGGTGAAGCAGGGCTGCAGGTGTCTCTCTCTCCTCTATCTTCCCTTTCCCTCTCAATTTCTATCTATCCAATAACTAAATAAAGATAATTTAAAATAATATATTTGGATTTTCTTTCTTTATTTTTTTTTTTTATTAGTGATTAACTAATGATTTATGAGATTGTAAGGTAATAGGGGTATAATTCCACACAGTTCCCACCACCAGAGTTCCATGTCCCACCCCCTTTATTTGAAGCTTCCCTGTTGTTTACCCCACTGGGAGTACGGACCAAAATTCTTTTTTTTTCTTTAAATCTTTTTTTTTTTTTTTTTATCTTTATTTAGTTATTGGATAGAGACAGCCAGGAATCCACAGGGAAGGGAATGATAGAGAGGGAGAGAGACAGAGAGACACCTGCAGCCCTGCTTCACCACTTGCAACTGTCGGGCTGAGCTTCATTGACGGGAGACAGACGACCCAGGACTCATGGTTGAGCTGTACGCAGTGTCTCTTTATTCATGCAGGACGCAGCGCAATCTATACCAAGCTAGACTAAACTAACAACTAACTAAAACGAACAATGTTGTCTTTATATATACTTCCCAAGTAGGGTGTGAACAGGATGTGACGCAGAGAGGGTGGAGAGAAAAGTGACTGGTGAAAATCAGGGTGTGACAAGGAGAGGATCAGGGTGTGACAAGGAGAGGGGGTGGAGCAGGTGAGAATTCTGCCACTAAACCACCAGTGCCTTGGAGGGAAGGTGGTGCTTTATGTAAATGTAAAAGTGATTTATGTAAATAGACAGCAGTGGTTATGTAAATAGAATGCAGTGTTAAGCAGGGGGGATTTAAACCAAATGAAACAGAAGGGGTTTTTAAAAGCAGAATTAGAAGATACCAACAGCAACGCTTTCTCCCTGCAGATGGGAACCGGGGGCTTGAACCCAGGTCCTTGTGCATTGTAATGTGTACTCAACCAGGTGTACTATCACCTGGCCCGGACCGGACCAAAATTCTTTATGGGATGAAGAAGGTGGGAGTTTTGGCTTCCGCTGGACATGGGTGGTGGCAGCTGGATCTGAATCCCCAGCCTGTTTCTGTCTTTGCCTCTGTGGATTTTCTTTTTCAGTGTCTCCTGCTGTCATGCTTCTTCTTCTTCTAGCGTTTGCCCTTCTTCCGTAGCCAGTCAACAGCGTCAGGTTGAGCCTGATGTCAAGTTTCGAGACCTCCTTTTGAATCTGGAGAGGTGGCAGTCGTTGACTATGTGGGTCATAGTCTGTCTGGAGCCGCAGGGGCAGTTCGGGTCGTCTCTGGCTCCCCAGCGATGGAACATAGCGGCGCACCGGCCATGGCCTGTTCGATAGCGATGGAGGAGGGCCCGATCATAACGTGCTAGGTCAAAGCCGGGTTGACGCTTGCAGGGGTCTGTGATGAGGTGTTTGTTCTTGACCTCAGCTGACTGCCAACTCTGTTTCCAAGAGTCTGGAACAGAGAAGTTCAGTGTAGGCGTAGGGGACCAGATTGGGTGACGAGACGTCAAGCGTTGGACAGGGTGGGCGAAGATATCCGCGTATATTGGCAGGTCCGGTCGAGTGTAGACGTGGGAAATGAACTTAGATGATGCTACATCCCGACGAATATCTGGCAGGGCGATGTTGCTAAGAACTGGCAGCCATGGAACCGGGGTGGAACGGATGGTTCCAGAAATGATCCTCATGGAGGAATATAATTTGGAATCGACCAAGTGGACATGGGGGCTACGGAACCATCCTGGGGCACAGTATTCTGCAGTGGAATAGCACAATGCCAGAGATGATGATCGTAGTGTGGAAGCGCTCGCGCCCCATGAGGAGCTGGCCAGTCTTGCAATGATGTTATTCCTCACGCCCACCTTTGCTGCAGTTTTTATGAGATGATCGTGAAATGACAGAGTGCGATCAAGAGTAATGCCAAGATAGACTGGCGGGGCTTCATGCCGGATTCTCGTATCGCCAAGCTGCACATTAAGCTCACGCGAGGCCGAGGCATGGTGTGGATGGAAAACAGATGATACCGTTTTTGCAGTGCTAGAGATTTGTCGCCATTTTTTACAGTAATCAGATATCAGAGACATGTCTTTCATGAGTGTTTCCTCGAGGATGTTGAACTTGGATGCCTGAGTTGCACAGCAGATGTCATCGGCGTAGATGAACTTCCTTGAAGAAGTTTCTGGGAGGTCATTGATGTAAATATTAAGTAGCGTAGGAGCCAGAACAGAGCCCTGGGGGAGGCCACTTGAGACAGGTCTCCATCTGCTAGACTTGTCATCCAGATGCACCCGGAATCTTCTGTTTTGGAGAAGAAACGATATAGTGTTGGCCACCCATGGAGGCAGGCATCTTGAGATCTTGACTAGGAGACCACGGTGCCAGACCGTGTCATAGGCTGCTGTGAGATCAACAAAGACAGCACCTGTCTTTAAATTCTTCTGGAATCCATTTTCAATGTAAGTTGAGAGGGCCAGGGCTTGTTTGCAGGTAGATCTTCCTGGGCGGAAACCAGCTTGGGCGGGTGATAGGAATTTCTCTGTAAGATGAGAAATACGTGACAGAAGCAGCCTCTCAAGGAGTTTGTAACACACGGAGAGGAGAGAAATTGGTCTATAGCTGGCGGCAAGTGTTGGGTCTTTCTTTGGTTTCAAAACCGCTATAATCTTCGCACGACGCCAAACTTTGGGCATAGACTCAGATTCCAAGATGTGGGACAGGAATGAAGCGAGCCACTTCTTTGCCGCGGGACCCAGGTTAAGAATGAGTTCTGGGGTGTTGTTATCATAGCCAGCAGCTGTTCCCGGTTTAACCCTCTTCAAAGCGTCTTCCAGTTCAGACAGTGTAAAGGGAGAGAGTTTTGGAGATGGACAAGATAACTGGAAGTGGGATGACCACTCGTGGGACATTTCTCTTTTCCAGACTGGGTCCATCTTAGCACGTCCAACTTGAGTTAGGTGACTGGCCACTGAGTTTGGAGATACGGGAGGATGGGAGACGGGAGGGGGTTGGCTACCGGCACCCAGTCTGTGAAGAAGCTTCCAGGCCTTCCTACTTGAGTGGGTGAAGTTCAGACTTTCCGTGAGTTGTTGCCAGTGGGCTTGGCGTGCTGCATCCAGGGAGGCAATGAGATGGTCAGCCACATCTGGGTCGCCCGACTCATCATACTGCTTTACTTCCGCCAAGCCATCTTCAAAGCAGCTTCCCAAGCCATTCCTTGTGGGAGATGTGCTAACTATATACCTTGTCTTGATGCTGAATGCGAGCTGTCATGCTAGCGTCACAGCCCTCTTCCCGAGTTTGATGGCTGTCTGTCTCGTTTCTCAGCTACCCCGAGCTGAAGCCCGTGCAGTCTATCAATGCCCACCCTTCCAACTGCATCTGTATCAAGTTCGACCCCACGGGGAAGTACTTTGCCACAGGCAGCGCAGACGCCCTGGTCAGCCTCTGGGACGTGGACGAGTTAGTGTGCGTTCGCTGCTTCTCCAGGTAGGCGACTCTGCTGGGCTTTCCGTGTGGGGTGCCTCTGCCTGATTTCATGTGGGTTGGACTCCTGCCCTCTTACTGGGTGATCCTCATGTCTGCTTTGTTCTGCCCGTGTCCTAGACTGGACTGGCCTGTGAGGACGCTCAGTTTTAGCCACGATGGGAAAATGCTGGCGTCAGCATCAGAAGATCACTTCATTGACATATCTGAGGTGGAGACAGGTAAGGGACGTGTGGGGCCGTCAGAAGGCTGAGGGCACCTCATTTTTCTGATTGCAGACTGGTATTCCACTGGGTCTGTCTCGGCCTCTGCTGTCTGTCATCTGTGGCCGTCGGGGCCTCCTGTCCCGTGTCCCCATCTCTGTGTGTTGGTGCCATGACGCGCTTCCTAGTGACAGGTTTCTTTGTGCCTTACAATTGAGGGACAAGGGAGCAGAGAGGAAAGAAAGGGGCAGCCCGAAGGGAAGCACTTCAGGGAAGTTCCCATGTTTTAGTAACTTGATTTTTCCATTGTAGTGGAACTTACAATGAAAAAGTTAAAGATTCAGATGGCAGGAGGGAGAAAAAAATTACCTTTCTCTCAGCATCAGACTATACTGTGCACCGTGGTGTCTTTATTCTACGGATCTGTAAAATTATACACACTTAAAAGGAATTTGGGGGGAGTCGGGCGGTAGCACAGCAGGATAAGCCCCGGTGGCGCAAAGTGCAAGGACATGCGTAAGGATCCCGGTTCGAGCCCCTGGCTCTCCATCTGCAGGGGAGTCGCTTCACAAGCAGTGAAGCAGGTCTGCAGGTGTCTTTCTTTCCCTCTCTCTGTCTTTCCCTCTTCTCTCCATTTCTCTCTGTCCTATCCAGTGATGACGACATCAATAACAACAACAGTAATAACTACAACAATAAAACAACAAGGGCAACAAAAGGGAATAAGTAAATAAATTAATTTAAAAAAAAGAAGTTACGGACTTGTGTAAGTGAATGTGACTTGAAAAGAACCTGAAAGCAGAAAAGTGGAGTCCGTTTCACAAAGACTTTGCAGATGGCCATTTGAAATGTAATTTGGTTGTTTTGGCTTATACATGAGACTTCAGCAGAAGAATTTCAAATTAGATGGGAATTCTGAAGAGAAGTCAAGCTGTTGAAATCCCCTGGTTTATACCGCTCCACTGTTCATAGGCCTCAGTGGGTGTGGCCTGGCCGGCCACCCATGGCTTCTTTCTGTAGCCCTGCTTCAGGCCCCACCAACTCCACCGGCAGGAAGCTGTAGCCTCGTGTGGCTTTTGAACTCTGACGGGTCTGGATTCCATTTATCGTCCCAGAGTGCACTTAGCTCTGTGCCGGTCTGTCTGTAATTTGCACGGTAGTCAGGTGCCTGGCTTGTCATCTGTGCTCTGTGACAAGTAGTTCTGTGACCACTGTCCCTGGGTCCACTGTAGCTTTGTCGTCTCATGAGCACCCTAGAGGGACTGCCGAGCTCTGTGCCTCAGACTTGAGAAGGAGCAGACCACACCGCAGGACAGTGGTCATAACATTTGCTCTCAGGTCTCAAAACGACCTATTCAGGCCATTGCGGTCGTTTCCTGGTCACTTCATATAAAGGCGACTCCACTCATAGAGCCCTTTCAGGGATGTATCATACGTGACTACTTTTTTTCTCTTTTTTTGGTGCCTCCAGGGTTATCGCTGGGGCTCGGTGCCTGCATGAGTCCACTGCTCCTGGAGGCCATCTTTCCCCCCACTTTTGTTACCCTTGTTGGATAGGACAGAGAGAAATCGAGAGGGGGAAGACAGAAAGATAGACACTCCTGCAGACCTGCTTCACTGCTTGTGAAATGACCCCTCCTAGTCACCCCTCCTGCAATTGGGAAGCTGGGGCTAGAACCGGGATCTTTAAGCTGGCCCTTGTGCTTCTTGTCATGTGCACTTAACCCGCTGCACTACAGGCTGCCCCCGACCACCATCCTTTTCTAAATAGACAAATCCTTTGAGGGTTATTATTTTTTTATTTTTATTTTTTTATACATTTTTTTAAAAGATTTTATTTACTTATTAATGAGAAAGATAGGAGGAGAGAGAGAGAAGGAACCAGACATCACTCTGGTACAGCCGGGTATTGAACTCAGGACCTCATGCTTGACAGTACAGTGATTTATCCACTACGCCACCTCCCGGACCACACCTTTGAGGGTTATTATTAGTGGCTTACACATTTTAAGATTTCAGGGGTTTAGTTTCATGCCCCCATACATGGTGCGTGCCAGTCACTGTACCCTCACCAAGGTCCTCCCCGAGTGTCTCACACAGTCTGTTAGTTTGGGTTCGTGTTTTTTTTTATGAGTTTGCTTTAGTGATCTAGATTTCACGTGTGAGTGAAACCGTCTGGTAGTGATCCTTCACCGGGCCTTATTTTACTTAGCATAACCACCTCCAGTTCCATCTGTTTTGTTCCAGATGATGCAGTCTCTGCTGTTTTTTTTTTTTTAACACGGTAGAGTAGAATTGCACTGGATACTTGCCTCCCTGCTGCCTTATCCCGTCATCTGCATTGGGCATCTTTCTGCTTCCACACTTGGACTCTTGCAGGTAGTGCTGCCGCTGTGAGCACAGTGCGTGTGCCCTTCAGGGGGAGTGCTTCCCCGTGCGTGCGTGCGTGCGTGCGTGGGCATAGGCCCGGGAGTGTCTCGGGACCATAGTGTGCCTCCACTTTCCTGGAAGGGCTCCCACGCTGTTCTCCGCAGGGCCTGCACTGGTCTGCGGCCCCACTGAGTGTAGCCAGCCCTCGCCAGCACTTGGCACCTCTTGTCGCCCTGAGCCAGTCTCCCAGGGGTGAGGTGGCATCTCATTGTGGTTCTCCTTTGCCTGTCCCTTGGGGCGTCTTCTCCCTCTGTCTGGGCCACACAAGATGCCTCTAAGGTGTTGGTCTTCACTTTCAATTTCTCCCTAGTGTAGGCTGAATGTTAAAGGCACGACGGTCGTGGAGGTCGGTGCAGCCCTAGCACCTGCATCCACGGGCAGCGGGCCAAGCGTTCTCGTGAGGGCCTAGTCCTGCAAGTTGCCATCATTCTTGTCACGTTCCTGAGCGTGGGTACGGCAGGCCCTGGTTTTGACGGTGTGCTGCTGTCTGCGCTCCGACAGTAATGCCAGCCTCGCAAGGGCAGCACCTTCCTCCCACTCCGGAGAGGAAGCGCCCTGATAAGTTAGCAGGGTGTCCTCGCTGACGCCACCGTGTGGGTGTGCACGTGGGGATCATTTCTCTACTCTACTCTGCTTTTCTTTTTTTTTTTTTTTTAATATTTTATTTTATTTATTCCCTTTTGTTGCCCTTGTTGTTTTTATTGTTGTAGTTATTATTGTTGTTATTGTTGTCGTCGTTGTTGGATAGGACAGAGAGAAACGGAGAGAGGAGGGGAAGACAGAGAGGGGGAGAGAAAGATAGACACCTGCAGACCTGCTTCACCGCCTGTGAAGTGACTCCCCTGCAGGTGGGGAGCCAGGGGCTCGAACCGGGATCCTTATGCCGGTCCTTGTGCTTTGCGCCACCTGCGCTTAACCCGCTGCGCTACAGCCTGACTCCTACTCTGCTTTTCTTAAACAGTCTAAAATTCTTACTGGAATGAATCCCAAGACAAATGACGTGGAGCTAACGCCCCAAAGAAACTCCAACGGGAATAGTCAGCTCTGGAATCACTGACACGCACACGCAGAGAGAGAGAGGGAGAGACTGAGGCTGAGGCTGACTGACTCTGACTCCGTGTGTTGCTCATACAGACAGCCTAGTCTGTCAGATCCTGGCATTGTGAAAGTGGTTAACTATCTCTTTTTCTTTTTTTTCTTAATATTTATTTTATTTATTCCCTTTTGTTGCCCTTGTTGTTTTATTGTTGTAGTTGTTGTTGGATAGGACAGAGAGAAATGGAGAGAGGAGGGGAAGACAGAGAGGGGGAGAGAAAGATAGACACCTGCAGACCTGCTTCACCGCCTGTGAAGCAACTCCCCTGCAGGTGGGGAGCCGGGGTTCGAACCGGGATCCTTATGCCAGTCCTTGTGCTTTGCACCATCTGCGCTTAACCCGCTGTACTACAGCCCGACTCCCATGGTTAACTATCTCTGAGGTAGAATTTTGCCAACCAAACCCTCTCTGTCCACACATGTATGTACATTAATTTTTTAAAAAGTATTTTATTATCTTTATTGGATAGAGACTGCCAGAAATCGAGAGGGAAGGGGGAGATAGAGGAGAGACAGAGAGAAACCTGCAGTCCTGCTTCACCACTGGCAGTTTTCTCTCTGCAAGTGGGGACCGGGGCCTCAAACCCGGGGCCTTATGCATTGTAACATGTGCGCTCAACCAGGTGCACCACCACCCGGTTCCCTCCTCCCGTACATTCATTTTTATTTATTTATTTATTTATTTACTCATTCCCTTTTGTTGCCCTTGTTTTTTTTAATTGTAGTTACTGTTGTTATTGATGTCATTGTTGTTGGATAGGACAGAGAGAAATGGACAGAGAGTGGGAGAGAAAGACACCTGCAGACCTGCTTCACTGCTTGTGAAGCGACTCCCCTGCAGGTGGGGAGCCGGAGGCTTGAACCTGGGATCTTTATGCCGGTCCTTTGTGTTTTGTGCCACGTGTGCTTAACCTGCTGCGCTACTACCTGACTCCCTTATTTTTAAAAAATATTTATTCCCTTTTGTTGCCCTTGTTTTATAGTTGTAGTTATTATTGTTGTTATTAATGTCGTCATTGTTGGATAGAACAGAGAGAAATGGAGAGAGATGGGGAAGACGGGGAGACAAAGATAGACACCTGCAGCCCTACCCATACGTTCATTTTTAAAGAGCTTTCCAGAAGGGGCCAGATGGTAGTGCACCTGGTTGAGCACACACGTCACAATGCGCTAGGACCTGGGTTCAAGCCTCTGGTCCCCACTTGCAGGGGGAAAGCTTTGCAAGTGATGAAGCAGTGCTACAGGTGTCTCTCTGTCTCTCTCCCTCTATCTCCCCCTTCCCTCTTGATTTCTGGCTGTCTCTATCTAATAAATAAAGATAATTAAAAAAAAATTTAAAATAAATAAAGAGCTTTCCAGAAATAGAAACACCATAGTCAAACGGTCTTTCAGTTGACACCACGGTGCAAATGTTTTACTACATTCGTCTTAACCCTGAGGCTGAGACAGAGTTAAGTTGGAGGAACAAATATTTGGGGGAAAAACAATCAATGTGCAAGGAGTGATGGTTTAATAGAAGGATCTGAGGGGGGCAGAGCTGTGACATAGCGGGTTAAGCGCATGTGGTGCCAATCTCGGACCATGTAGGGATCCCATTTCGAACCCCCGGTCCCGCACCTGCAGGGGTGTCGTTTCACAGGCGGTGAAGCAAGTCTGCAGGTGTCTATCTCCCCTCCCTCTCGATTTCTCTCTGTCCTTTTCAACAACAATGACGACAATAATAATAATAACCAACAATAAACAACAAGGGCAATACAAGGAAAAAAATAGCCTCCAGGAGCAGTGGATTTTTAGTGCAGGCACTGAGCCCCAGCGATAACCCTGGAGGCAAAAAAAAAAAAAAAAACAGAAGAAGAGTCTGTGACTTTGAAGGCAGTGATTTGCTTGCTGTGCGCTTCTTGGAGACGTGGTAAGACTTACATCACCTGCTTCTTGGTAAGGTGGAGTTTAAAAGTCGTTGCTTACCTTGGCCCAGGAGGTGGCACTAAGGTCCTGAGTTTGTACCCGACATTGCACGTGCCAGAGTAATGATGCCTGGCTCTCTCCTCTGTCACAGATAATTACATTTTTTAATATATATATATATATATATATATATATTTAAAGATTTTATTTATTAATGAGAAAGATAGGAGGAGAGAGAAAGAACCAGACATCACTCTGGCACATGTGCTGCCGGGGATCGAACTCAGGACCTCATGCTTGAGAGTCCAAAGCTTTATCACTGTGCCACCTCCCAGACCACATAATTACAGTTTTTTCAATCATTACCTGTCTCGCCTGCTTGTTACCTGGCCTCTGTGTCCCCAGCCGTAGGGCCAGCGAGCGGGCCTGTGCAGGCAGCTTCCCGATGCGGGGGCAGCTTCTAACCGATGCGATGATCTGCGTTGATCTGCGTTGATCAGCTTCTCTGTTGGTTTTGTAGGAGACAAGCTGTGGGAGGTGCAGTGTGAGTCTCCGACCTTCACTGTGGCCTGGCACCCCAAGCGACCTCTGCTGGCCTTTGCCTGCGATGACAAGGATGGCAAATACGACAGCAGCCGGGAAGCGGGGACTGTGAAGCTGTTTGGGCTTCCAAATGACTCCTGAGAGGAGGCCCCTGACGAGGTCTGCCCACCCGCCGCGGGGCAGTGGTCTGGCCAGGCCTGGAGCCGCCGGGCACCGGAGTACATTGGTACATGTTGCAGAAGGCTCTTGTGTGACTGCCCCCTCCCCGCCCCCTCCCTCCCTGTCCCCACATGAGGGCTGTGCCAGTTGGATGGGGACCCCTGGTGCTTTGGGGCCCTCTTGTCCTTTGTGCCTTGGGGGGGTTCAGGGCTCGAGGACCTGATTTGGAAGGACGGGTGAGGGAGGGAGGGCGAGGTGGAACTTTCTATAATTAAAGAGAAACTTCTGCTTTTGAGAACTGAGAGTTTAGTAAATTAGACTTGTGGGGGTCGGGCGGTAGCGCAGTGGGTTAAAGGCACATGGTGCAAAGCACAAGGACCGGTGTAAAGATCCCAGTTCGAGCCCCCTGGTTCCCCACCTGCAGGGGAATCGCTTCACAGGTGGTGAAGCAGGTCTGCAGGTGTCTGTCTTTCTCCCTCTCTGTCTTCCCCTCCTCTCTCCATTTCTCTCTGACCTATCCAACAGTGACAATATCGATAATAACAACAACAGTAATAGCAGCAACAACAATAATAACCACAACCACGTTAAACAACAAGGGCAACAAAAGGGAAAAAAAAACAAAACTTCCGGGAACAGTGGATTCATGGTGCAGGTAATAACCCTGGAGGCAAATAATAATAATAATAATAATAATAATAAATAAATCAGACATGCTGCTATGGGACTTGTAAAACAATTTGTTTCCTAATGTTATTACAGAGGTATCAAGTTTTACATCAGTTTTTTAACCAGAACACCGCTCAGCTCTGGCTTATGGTGGTGCGGGGGATTGAACCTGGGGCTTTGGAGCCTCAGGCATGAGAGTCTGTTTGCATGACCAGTATGCTATCTACCCTCTGCCCTAAAATTTCTTTATTGGGGGATGATTAACAGTAGTTTGTACACACCCAACATTTCCCAGTTTTCCACACAACAATTCAGCCCCCACTAGGTCCTCCTCTGCCATCGTGTTCCAGGACCTGAACCTTCCCCACCCCCGAGAGTCTTTGACTTTAGTGCAATAAAACAAGTTTTTTTTTTTTTTTTTTTAACTGGTGTGCTGCTCAGCCCTGGCTTATGGTGGTGTGGAGGATTAAACCTGGGGCTTCGGAGCCTCTGCATGATCATTATACTCTCTACCCTGACTCTCTGCCCTCTGCCCCGACTTTGTTTTAATGTCTTGACCAAGGACTGCAGTGTTGAAGGAAACACAGGCGTCTGGCCAGTCACATCCTTAAAAGTCGCCACTTTTTTTTTTTTTTTTAAAGATTTTTTACTTATTTATTATTGGATACAGACAGAAATTAGCTGGAGAAGGGGGCCTAGAGACAAACACCTAAAGCTCTGCTTCACCATTCAAGAAGCTTTCCCTCTGCAGGTGGGGGACAGGGGATTGAACCCAGGTCCTTGCGCACTGTACTGAGTGCACTTAACCAGGTGTACCACCACCTGGCTCCATCGCCACTTGCTTATTCAGTGTGTGTGTGTGTGTGTGTTTATGTACCTGGCTGCGTCGGACAGTGGATCTGTAGGTAACATCTATGACAAAGTGCCGGACAAAGGAGTAAGAAAGCCAGGGCTGAGAGTCGGGCGGTAGCGAAATGGGTTAAGCGCACGTGATGCAAAGCCCAAGGACCAGAGTAAGGATCCCGGTTTGAGCCCCTGCTCTCAACCTGCAGGGGAGTCGCTTCACAGGTGGTGAAGCAGGTCTGCAGGTGACTGTCTTTCTCTCCCCCTCTCTGTCTTCCCTTCCTCTCTCCATTTCTCTCTGTCCTATCCAACAATGACGACATCAACAATAATAACTACAACAACAATAAAAACAACGGCAACAAAAAGGAAATAAATATTAAAAAAAAAAAGCCAGGGCTAGACACAGGCGTTAGAGTAGGAAGTCAAGACGGGGAGATGAAGCAAGGAAATGCGCTGAGGGTGACAACCAGTGGCCAGTGGCGTGACTGGACCCACATTTTGCTGCTGCCCTTGCTGGGGACAGTGAGACGCCCAGCGCCAGCTGCCCGCTGGGATGGAAGTGCGGGCTTGGCTTCCCTTGGCTGCCACCTCCCAGGAAAGGGACATGACGGTGCCGTCTGAGCTCCACCTTGATCCCATGTGCTGCTGGTGTACCTGGGCTGGGTGCATGACTGAGCAGCCACCCGCCCCATTTACATTTTTAGATAAAGGAGGTCAGCAGAAGGAAGGGTTCCGAGCACCTAGACATGACCACGCTTGGCATTTTGGTGTCTGTGTTCCTAAGAGTTTTCCTATGTCCGTGTGTCTACATAAAGGAATGATTAGAAAAGTCTGGAACATCTGGAAGTAGTGGTAGTTGTAGGGTGAACTAGGAGGGAAGTGAAGGCAGGACCATTGAAAAAATGGGGGGGGAATATATATATATACACACACAGACACAGAATCAACCCATACCGGTGACCTGAGAACTGCAGTTTCCACCGGAGGGGGTGAAATACAGGGTGGGAACCACATGGAATTACACCCATGTTATCTTTCAGTTTGTAAATATTAAATCACTTAAAAGCCTTGAAGGCTAGGGAAAGCAAACCTGGTGAGAGAAGTCAGGCTGTGAGGTGCCCGCCCCCTGGTGGCAGTAGTATAAATAACCACTCCACAGGCCTCCGGGCCCTCTAGCTATTGGGTCTCCCTCCCCTGTGCGTAGCGCTGTAATGAGCTATAATGAGCCGTGATCTCAGCCGCCACTCAACATGGGAACAGCCCTCGGAGTCTGGCTTTCCCACCGCTGTCTGCCTCTGGAGTGGTAAGTCCCAGCCATCCTTCCTAGTCCTTGTTCAGTGTCAGAACTCAGCCCCAGGTTCACCAGGACCCAGGCCTTTGCCCACAGGCTGCTCTGCTCTCTCTGCCTGTCACTCCCCTCTGACAGATGAGCAGAGCTTGGCTCTGAGCTGAGGGCTCTACATCCAGGATGGTGCTCCAGCGCTCCCTCCGGCCCCAGGGCAGCGCCCACCTCCCCAGCACTAGATCTGTCTGCAGCAGGAGAGCACGGTGGACGCTGGCATGTGGGTCTGCAGAGACCCATCATTCTGCCATTGCCGAAGCATCTCTAGCTCCCTGGGCACTGGTCTGCATCCCGACCTGGGATGGGCTCTCCATTCCACGGGCTTGCTTTCTGGGCTGTGCACAGCGGTGAACCTTGCTACCTGTCACACTAAGAGGCTTGTTGGCTGCGCTCTGGACACTTGTCACTCTGGGAACAAGCACCTCTCGCGGGAAGAGCTCCGGCCGCTGGTGCCTCGCTGCCCGCCAGCCTCCTCCGCCATCTGGTACTTTGGCTCAGGAGTTCGGGGTTCAGGAGTGGAGTCCGGCCAGGAGGAACTGTGTGCTTTGCCCCGCGGTGCCCCTGACCTGAGACCTGAGTAGCTGTCCTGGTGGAGAGCTGGAAGCGGCCGGCCGGGATCCCACCTGACTGCTTAGTATCCCATCAGTCCAGACTCCCGGCACCTGTAATGTGGATGTGGGGGTGCAACTTAGGCTGGCAGGGGAGGTATGGGACCTTTGTACCCCAGGATTGTCCATAGCCACCGAATGGACTGAATATGTCCCACGAACGTTTCTTTGGAGGGAAGAGGCCTTCTGGGGAGGCCACAGGCTATCGCACACTCCTCGGGCCGCCTTCTCCCCTCCATGCTGTCCTGATGCACAGGGAACAGCACCAGCCTCACAGAAGTGGATTTGGATCCCAGCTCCCGCAGGGCCTGTTTTCAATCCACCTCCCTTGTCTACACAGTGAGGTGATGCATCCTCTCCAGGCAGAAGGGAACGGCTTCACTGTCGAGTCTGAGAAGCACCAACATGGACTCAGGAAGGGCGCCCAGGAGTGGCTGCTGGGTGGGTGGGGGGCATCCCTTTGGGCTGGCGGCGGTGTAGACTGGTGAGTCAGGCTTGCATAGACCTGGGCTCGCCTGCTTGTCTCCACTGGGTCTCCACGCACAGCAGTGGTGACGGCCGAGCAGACTGACATCATGGGCGTGGTCTGTGCACACCCCATGTCTGGTCTGTCCGCAGGATGGGCCTTCCTCTGTGCCTCCTAAGTTCAATGTTTGAACCCAGGGACGGGGTTTAAAATGCAAATGGAGAGGAGTGGGGCGGGATGTGGAGATGGGTATTTTCAGACAGTCTCTGATTTGTTAAGCTCTGTCATACATATTTTTTTCTTTTTGAGAGAGACAGAGGGAAAGATACAAAGAGATCAGGGCTCTGCTCAGCTCTGGCTGATGGTGATGCTGGGGTTTGAACCTGGGACCTCAGAACCTCAGGCAGGGAAACCTTTTGCAGAACTGCTGTGCTGTCTCCCCAGCCCTTACCCTCTGTCTGGTCACACACGTCTCCAGAGCCAGTGCCTTTAGCTCCCTGCCATGTCCGCACTGAGGCAGCTCTGCCACTCTGCCATCTCCTAGCTGTTTCCACACCTTGACTTTGGCCTCCAGTGGACCTCAAGTTGCTCAGCTGGGCATGGAGCAAGCCCACCTGACCAGCAGTGTCCTAGGAGTGGTCACTTGTGTCCTGCAGGGGCACCATTCTAAACAGCGCAGCCAGCCCAGTCCTGCTGAGGACAGCTTGCTGAAGTCACCTTGCCTCCGCAGACCTTGTGAGGTTATTAGAGCTCAGTTCCGGTAGGGTGACAACCTCTCAGGGGTCCTTGTCGTGAGCTAGACACAGGCCTCTGCCCCCGGTGACAGAAATCACCCCACGGAGGTGAGGTTGGCGACAGCCAGGCCTGTGGTCACTGAGCTTCTGTGGGGACAGTGTCCTTTCTGCCAGGTGCCTACAGGGTTTCTCTCCTTGTAGAAAGGGGTCTTCGCGTGTGCCTGGTGTGGCGGCTGCAGCCATGCAGATGTGGGGATCCCAGAGCCTTAGGGAACAGGGGCGCCCACACCGGGCTCCATGGCCCTTGGCAGCTAGGCTGAGTCCAGCCAGCAGGAAAGGTGTGGACAGAAGGAAGCAGTGTAGAGGTCACTCAGACTTTGGCCTTTGCCAGGCTGGCTGGGACACCAAGAAGCGGGCAGGGCCCCTTGTGTGACGTGACAACACGGCAACATTGTGACAGCTGTGGGGGGTGGTGTGTCTGCTTGGCTGGAGACACCAGGGGGCTCCCCACTGGGCTCTCCCACCTCACCCTGCAGACCGAATCCCTAGACTTCTGTCTCCATGTGCCTCTACACAGTCACAGGCAGTCACAGTTCCGCCTATCGGGATCCCTCATTCAGCTGCCTTTTTTGAGGCCCTCACCCCAGGAACACCGCGGTGCTGGCACCTTTCCTGACAACTTCAAGGCAGGATCTCCCGCAGGGTGCCGATCTGGGCAACAGGAGGTGCAGGGCGGGAGATGACACTGGTCACATTCCCCCATCAGGCTGCTATGACTGGCTTCTGAGAAGGGCCCGGGGAGCTGTGGGGAGGAGAGGGCAGGGGGCGGGGGGGGGGGGGGGAGCAGGGAGGAGAGGACAGGAAGACAAAGCCCTCTTTTTTTTTTTTTTTTTTCCTAAATTGACACCAATCTTACAATTCTATTTTTTTTGGTCAATAATTAAAAAATTTTTTTTATTGGGGAATTAATATTTTACATTCAACAGTAAGTACACTAGTTTGTACATGCATAACATTCCCCAGATTCCCATATAACAATACAACCCCCACTAGGTCCTCTGAATCCTTCTTGGACCTGTATTCTCCCCACCCACCCCCACCCCAGAGTCTTTTACTTTGGTGCAATACGCCAATTCCAGTTCAGGTTCTACTTTTGTTTTCTTTTCTGATCTTGTTTTTCAACTTCGGCCTGAGAGTGAGATCATCCCATATTCATCCTTCTGTTTCTGACTTATTTCACTCAACATGATTTTTTTCAAGGTCCATCCAAGATCGGCTGAAAATGGTGAAGTCACCATTTTTTACAGCTGAGTAGTATTCCATTGTGTATATAGACCACAACTTGCTCAGCCACTCATCTGTTGTTGGACACCTGGGTTGCTTCCAGGTTTTGGCTATTACAAACTGTGCTGCCAAGAACATATGTGTACACAGATCTTTTTGGATGGATGTGTTGGGTTCCTTAGAATATATCCCCAGGAGAGGAATTGCAGGATCATAGGGTAGGTCCATGTCTATCTAGCCTTGTGAGAGTTCTCCAGACTGTTCTCCACAGAGGTTGGACCCATTTACATTCCCACCAGCAGTGCAGGAGGGCTCCTTTGACCCCACACAACAAAGCCCTCTTTAGCTGCCTCTCCCATCTTGGACCTGCGGAGGTGGTCTCACCCCACCGCCTCAAAGGTGAGAACCACTGGAAGGTCTGGCAGGGCACACCTCACCCCACAGCCCCCATCCCTGGGCCTTTAGTTCCTTGCTGTGGCCTGGGGTCTGAGCACCCAAGCTTCTAGCAGTTTCTTAGCACGGACAGTGGCCACTGCAGTGGGCAGTTACATCCATGGACCTGGCTTGGGTGCTGCTGAATTCAAAGAGCCGACCTTCCATGGGTGGCCAGACTCATACTTTGGCCGTGTCCAGCACAGAGCCTGCAGCCAGCAGTCCCCACCCAGGCCTGTGCATTGCTGGGGATCGAACTCAGGACCTCGAGCTGGCAAGTCCTGTGCTCTCCTGCTGCCCTCTGCTGGCTTGCTAGTTTCATTAAAACCCGGAGAGGGGCCACGCCTGAGGGGTGGAACAAAGGGACCATGAGAACCTTCCTTCTTCTTTGGAGAAAGTCCTGTGGTCACTCACACTGCACTGCTCAAGGACCCGGGTTCAAATCCCTGATCCTCATCTGCAGGGGGGAAAGCTTCCTGAGTGGTGAAGCAGGGCTGCAGGGGTCTCTCTGTCTCCCTCCTTATCTCCCCTCACTTCTCAATTTCTTTTTTTTTTAAATTTTTTTATTAACTTTATTTATTGGATAGAGACAAGAGGGAAGGGGGTGATAGAGAGGGAGAGACAGAGAGATACCTGCAGCACTGCTTCACCACTTGCAAAGCTTTCCCCCTGCAGGTGGGGAACTTCTCCATTTCTATCTCTAACAACTATTAAAGTCTCAGCACTTGGGAGCCTGGTGAGAATGTGCCTGCAGGCCTCCGTCCGGCCACCAGAGGGCAGTAGAGTCACAGCCACTGGTGCCTGCAGCCTGGTGGTGTTTTATCTCTGTGCTCCCTGCACTGGCTGCAGCTTTGCATGGCAGGGCACCGATTTCCCACCCGCCTGCTGTTCCTCTCTCTAGGAAGCTCCCCACTGCTCTTCTGCCAGCCCAGAACCCAGTGCTGTGCTGCCTCACATCCCTCCCCCTGCTCCCCCTGCTCCTCCTGCACGCCTGTTCGCTTTGTCCCTGTGGTGGGAGATAAGGGAATCCTAGATCCTTCTGGAAGGCTGGCGGGAAGCAGGGGCCGGTGCTTGTTGAAGGGTGGGGTGGGATGGGGTGAGAATCATGCGCTTCCTTCTGACCCCTGTGAGCTGAGTGGTGATTTATTCCAGGGGGGCTAATTTAGGCAGCTGGCAGATGGAGTGCCTGCAGCACACAGGACTTGCATGCCTGGGGGCCCAGGTTCAACCCTCAGCAACGCCATAGGTTAGACTTGAGCAGTGCACATCTCTCTCTCTCTCCCTCAAATCTCTTAATGAAAGAGTAATGAAGTTGTCTGATGATAGATAGCCACTTGCATTTACTGGCCATGTGATAGGTGATTTTTTTCTCATCTTTTTTTTTAAGATTTTATTTATTATTATTATTTTTTATTTATTTCCTTTTGTTGCCCTTGTTTTATTGTTGTATTTATTGATGTAGTTGTTGTTGGATAAGACAGAAATGGAGAGAGGAGGGAAAGACAGAGAGAGAGAGAGAGAGAAAGACAGACACCTGCAGACCTGCTTCACCGCCTGTGAAGTGACTCCCCTGAAGGTGAGGAGCCAGGGCTCCAACTGGGATCCTTAAGCCGGTTCTTGAGCTTCGCAACACCTGCGCTTAACCCGCTGCGCTACCACCTGACTCCCTTTTTTCCTCATCTGCGTTATCACTGGGGCTTTGTGCCTGCTCAATGAATTCACTGATTCTGGTGGCCATTTATTTTCCCTTTTAAAAAGTCATTTATTTTTTTATTGGATAGGACTGAGAGAGGAATCGAGGTAGAACAGGAGAGAGAGGAGGGGAAAGACACACCCCCTCCAGGCAGGGGACCAGACTTTATACCAGAGCTGTGATCTGGGGTCTGTGTTGGGCCTGGCTGTGAGGGTGGTTGTGCTGGGGTGGGGGGTGGGGTGGGAGCTGGAGGCACAGTGTGGGAAAGAGGGGGAGGAGGGCCGGGCTAGCGTGGGGGTGCCTCTTCTCGGGTGCGTACTCTCTGGGTTGGAGAGAACATGAGCAGAGCCAGCCTGGGCTGCTACACAGTCAGTGAATTGAGAGAGATGACCCAGGAACAGAGCTGGTGGTAGCGAGGCGATTCAAATCTGTATTGATCAGAGAGCCCAGGCTTTTAAAAGGCAGACCCGGAAGTGGCAGGTCAGAAACAGAAATGGCTTGACATGGCTTGGCTTGGAAAGGGGCGGAGAAAGGCAAAAGGTGGCTGGGAAAGGTAGGAAGTTCCTTAGCAACTGTTGCCAGGGTTTTAACTGGTAGGATTAATAATACCCTGCAGGCAGGGAGGGTCTTGAGGGTAGAAAGAAGATAGATCAAAGGAATGGAATGAGTGGAGATCTTTCAGTCAAAACAATGATTCTGTAGATAATAAGGGAGCAGGCCATAGTATCAGGAATGCAGGGTGCTTTGTGAGGCAGGGAGTCTGATAAGACGAGGCAAACCTGGGGGGGTTGTGTCTGTCTTTGCTTGACCTCTCAGTGGAGAGAGAGAGAGAGACTGACAGGATGGATGTCCCCTCAAGTCCAGCCCTGCCAAGCTCAACCACATCCTCACAATTTCCCGACAGAGGAGGAGGAAGGGAGCCCCAGAGGCCGGAAGGGGGCACTCCCAGGAGCTGGCTCTAGCCAGCTCTCCCTGGCCCTCTCGTCTAATCAATAAGCCCTGCTCCCCCTCCCCTGAGAAGAGGAGGTGGTGAGGAGGTGAGGTGTGAAGGAGACAGCTGGCCAGTGGGCAGCACAGATGACAAGGTGGGTGGGGGGAGGCAGGAGCATAGACCCCCCTGTGGGGAGTGGGCAGAGGTGCAGGTGGTGACACCGTGGCTGGCCCGGGGCCGGGGGAGATAGGGACAGGTGCTGCAGCAGAAGCCAGGAGACTCTTTGCTTGCCTCGAGGGAGGTTTTGAAGCATTCTCAAATGGTCTTTCAGTGAGAGTCCCTCTTGATGAGGTTTTTAAGAACGGTTCCCATTTATTTCATTAAAATTAAAAACAGATTTACTTAGTATGAGAGAGGAGGAAAAGAGGGAGAGAGGACGAGGCTCAACTCTGGCGTAAGGCGCTGGTGGGGGTTGAAACTGTGAGCTTCCTCAGGTGTGCATGCTGGTGCTAACAGGCTGATAGGCCAACAGTTTCTACCACCGGAGTCACGTTAGAAGACAGTCCATGATGTTGAATGTAAAACATTAATTTCCCAATAAAGAAATTAAAAAAAAATTTTTTTTAAATGTATTAAAAAAAAAAAAGAAGACAGTCCATGGGGGTCAGGCGGTAGCACACCGGCTTAAGCGCAATGATACGAAGCGCAAGGACCTGCTGAAGGATCCCAGTTTGAGCCCCCTGCTCCCCACTTGCAGGGGCCTTGCTTCCAAACAGTGAAGGCAAAACAAAAAAAAAGCGGGGGGCCGGGTGGTAGCACAGTGGATTAAGCACACATGGTGCAAAGTGCAAGGACTGGCTAAGGATCCCAGTTCAAGCCCCTGGCTCCCCACCTGCAGGGGGGGGTTGCTTTACAAGGAGTGAAGCAGGTCTGCAGGTGTCTTATCTTTCTCTCCCCCCTCTGTCTTCCCCTCCTTCCTCGATTTCTCTCTGTCCTGTCCAACAACGACAGCAATAATAATAACAACAACAATGATAAACAACAAGGGCAACAAAAGGGAAAAAAAATGGCCTCCAGGAGCAGTGGATTCGTAGTGCCGGCACTGTGCCCCGAGGTTGTGGTCCGGGAGGTGGCACGGTGGTAAAGCTTTGGATTCTCAATCATGAGCTCATGAGTTTGATCCCCGGCAGCACATGTGCCAGAGTGATGTCTGGTTGTTTCTCCTCCTATCTTTCTCATAAATAAATACAAAAATAAGAACCCTGGAAGCAAAAAAAAAAAAAAAAAAAAGAAGAAGCTAAGCCCCTTACTCTAACTGGCAGGCGAGGGGTCAGTGTTAGTTTGGTGTATTTATTTAATTTTTTAAGAGACTTATTAGCGAGAGAGGAAAGTGGAGGGGGGAGGGAGAGGACCAGAGCAGTACTCTGACCACGTTGAGGATGGAATTTGGGACCTCATGCCTGAGAGTCTGGGGCTATCCACTGTGCTGTCTTCTAGGCCACTATCTGTTTTTAAAAGGTTTACTTACTTTTTTTTTAAAACTTAAAAAAATTTATTCCTTTTTGTTGCCCTTATTGTTTTATTGTTGTAGTTATTATTGTTGTTATTATTGATGTCGTCATTGTTGGATAGGACAAAGAGAAACGGAGAGAGGAAGGGAAGACAGAGGGGGGAGAGAAAGAGAGACACCTGCAGACCTGCTTCACTCCTTGTGAAGCAACCCCCCTGCAGGTGGGGAGCTGGGGCTCGAACCGGGATCCTTAGCCAGTTCTTGCACTTTGCACCATGTGTGCTTAGTCCACTGTGCTACCACCCGCCCCCGCTTTTTTTTTTTTTTTTTTTTGCCTCCAGGGTTACCGCTGTGGTGGCAACATGAATCCACTGCTCCTGGCGCTACCTTCCGACTCCCTTTTTTAAACTTTTATGAGAGAGTGAGAGGCCAGAGCACTGCTCAGTTGTGGGTGATGGACCTGGGGAGCTTGTCTCTGGGCTCCACTGAAAATTCAAAGCTTAAAAGAAAGGCACGGTGACCCCTTTGTATCTCAGGAATGCCCCACACAGGGGTCTCTGTGGCTGTGTTCTGACCTTCCTTTCACAAGGTGTGTTGAATGCCACCTCCATACAAACAGGGTGGGTGCTGGGACATGGCCGAGTGAAGTGTGGAGTGACAGCCCTACGGGGTGCGCTGGGCTTGCACGCAAGAGGGCCATGTTCCATCCTCTGTAGGTTGGTGGGCAGCCCTGCCACTAGCTAGAACTGAGCTCTGCTCTGGTCAAAGAGAACCCAGAAAGACCCCACAAAACAGCACACAGACCGAGGGGGTGGGGAGAGACAGAAAGAAGATGCACCGAAGGCAAACACCCTGAATAGGTGGCCTGCCTCACGCCCCACTCCTGGCTCCTCCCACAGCTTCACCCAAGAGCTGCAGGCCAACTGGCACTGGGCTGTGGGCTATTGCGTCCACGGGCCTTTCTGGAGGTCTGTGTGCCATTTTCTGCCCAGCCTGAAGCCCAGCCGCTAGGTCCCCGCCGGGAAGGGAGGCTCAAAGTATTTTTGCAAAATTAAGTTGCTTCTATCTGTGACAGTAGGTGCAGCAGCAAATGAACCAGCGCCCCCCCCCCCCCCCCCACAGATGGCAGAGAGGGGAGCCCTGAGGCCAGTGCATGAGGCAGCCTCCTGTGTCACTCAGAAACCCATCCCCTCGGGCTCTGGGAGGGAGGGAATCACTGTAGCTTCAGTGGATTTGACTCAGCTCTGCCGAAGGGAGGTGGCCTGGCCTCATGGGTGGGGAGAGGGGTCCAGGCTGTACCCCTGGGGAAGTGGGGGGAAAGGGCTGTGAGTGTTCAAACAAATGAGGTGTCAGCTAAGCAAGAGCAGAACGGGACGTACCTTTCCACATTCCTGGCTCTTCCTCATAATTGTTTCCTAATGCAGAATGCACATTACTTTGCCAGTTTGCTTGCTCTCTTGGGTATAACTAATAATAATGCCGGATTTGGAAAAAAGCCCACGGTGTAAGGGGAACTGTTTTCTGATTCTCCTCTGCAGCTGCATTCCAGATGTATTGGGTAGTCGGAAAAATCAGGATGCATTTCTGGGTAGAAACACGTAGGAAAAATACCACAGCTTTCCTGACAACCCAGTACAATTGAATTTTTTTTTTTTTTGCTTTTGTTACCAGAGACCTGCTCAGCACTGGCTTATGGTGGTGCTGGAGATTGAACCTGGGAATTTGGGGCTTCAGGCATCAGAGTCTCTTTGCATAACCATTATGCTGTCACACATTGGCCTAGAATGAATTTATTCTCAGCACGTTTTTAAAATATGTTCTCTTTTTTTTAAAAAAAATATTTATTTTATTTATTTATTTATTCCCTTTTGTTGTCCTTGTTGTTTTATTGTTGTTGTTGGATAGGACAGAGAGAAATGGAGAGAGGAGGGGAAGACAGAGAGGAGGAGAGAAAGACAGACACCTGCAGACCTGCTTAACCGCCTGTGAAGCGACTCCCCTGCAGGTGGGGAGCCGGGGTTCAAACCGGGATCCTTATGCCGGTCCTTGTGCTTTGCGCCACCTGCTCTTAACCCGCTGCGCTACAGCCCGACTCCCTCTCAGCACGTTTTTATTGGCGCAGGGAGGAGGGGGAGGGGAGGCAGAGGCGGAGGTGGAGACAGTGGTGGCCGCCTGGGAAGTGGTGCAGTAATCGAGTTCTGGACCTGCAGACATGACATTGCATGTGTCCGAGCGATGCTCTGGCCTCTTCGTGAAATAAATGATAAATCTAAAATGAAAAAAACAATACTGCCCCCCTCTCTGTCTTCCCCTCCTCTCTCCATTTCTCTCTGTCCTATCTAACAACGATGACATCAACAACAATAATAACTACAACAGCAATAAAACAAGGGCGGCAAAAGGGAACAAAAAAAAAAAAACTTGGAGAAATGAGTTTCTACAGAGCGGTGGGGGTGGGCACCGCTGTTACTCTGACCAGGTGTAGGGGTGGGCTGAAGCTCAAATGAAAATCTTTGGCTGTGAGTCTCCCAGGTGTGGGTCTTGCTCACCAGACCCCCAGGGAGTGAGGCACCGGATCCCCTGGGGTTGACCCACCCTCCCTGCCTGTGCTCCCACCCCAGCCCCTCCACCAGGCACTCACTGGAGAGCCAGGGCAGGAGACAAATATTGACTGAGAGCAGGTGCAGGCAGAGTTCCGTTTACCCGGTGCCCAGCCAGCCGGTTGTGTTTGCCCAGCCCTCATCCTGCCCCTGGCCCAGCTGCCCATGAGGAAGAGAGGAGTGTGCTCAGAGGGGAGAGGGGGTCTTCCTGGCAGCATGAGGGCCTGGCACCCGGCAGATGCTCACCAGCTCTCTGTCCAGTGCTCGCTGTGCTTTACAAGACTGTTGGAAGGCACCACAGAGGGCCAGCGGGGTCCTTCGTGCTGACAACACGGGCTTCCTGGCCCTCATAGCCTCTGTCACCTCTTTCATTATTTTTACATTTTATTTTATTATTTTTGCCTCCAGGGTTATTGCAGTGCCTGCACTATGAATCCACTGCTCCTGGAGGCCACCCCCCCCCCCATTTTGTTGCCCTTGTTCTTGTCGTTATTGTTATTGTCATTGCTGCTGTTGTTGGATAGGACAGAGAGAAATGGAGAGAGGAGGGGAAGACAGAGAGGGGGAGAGAAAGACAGACACCTGCAGACCTGCTTCACCGCCTGTGAAGCGACTCCCCTGCAGGTGGGGAGCCGGGGGCTCAAACTGGGATCCTTACACCAGTCCTTGTGCTTTATACCTTGTGCGCTTAACTCACAGCACTGTGCTACCGCCCAGCCTCTGTTATTTTTAAATTTTGACTAAAAAAAATATATTATGGAGGGGTAGTGCTTTACAGCACTGTCATTGATCTCTGGATACAATTTCTTTAAAAAAATTTTTTTTTTATTTAAGAAAGGATTAATTAACAAAACCATAGGGTAGGAGGGGTACAACTCCACACAGTTCCCACCACCCAATCTCCATATCCCACCCCCTCCCCCGATAGCTTTCCCATTCTCCATCCCTCTGGGAGCATGGACCCAGGGTCATTGTGGGTTGCAGAAGGTAGAAGGTCTGGCTTCTATAATTGCTTCCCCGCTGAACATGGGCGTTTTCCATGCTCCCAGTCTGCCTCTCTCTTTCCCTAGTAGGGTGGGTCTCTGGGGAAGCTGAGCTCCAGGACACATTGGTGGGGTCTTCAATCCAGGGAAGCCTGGCCAGCATCCTGATGGCATCTGGAACCTGGTGATTGAAAAGAGAGTTAACATACAAAGCCAAACAAATTATTGAGCAATCATGGACCCAAAGCTTGGAATAGTGGAGAGGAAGTGTTAGGGGGGTACTCACTGCAAACTCTAGTGTACTTCTGCTTTCAGGTATATATTTTGCAGTAGTTTATGGATACGTGTGAACATAAGCTCTCTCTCACAGAAACTGGTGTATATCTAGGTTTTGGGACTTTGTTAGAAAGTGAACCACCTGAGATGAAATTAGAGTGTACTATAAAAGGAAAGGTCTCACCCGAGTAATGAAGCTGAAGGGTTGTCATTCCACACGTGAAGTCGCTGGACACAGTCTGAGGTGAAGCATGTTGAGGTGGCAATCGTTGCGTACAATTTCATTTCTTAAAAATTTACCTTTAGGGGAGTCGGGCTATAGCGCAGCGGGTTAAGCGCAGGTGGTGCAAAGCACAAGGACCGGCATAAGGATCCCGGTTCGAACCCCGGCTCCCCACCTGCAGGGGAGTCGCTTCACAGGCGGTGAAGCAGGTCTGCAGGTGTCTATCTTTCTCTCCTCCTCTCTCCATTTCTCTCTGTCCTATCCAACAACGACAACAACAATAATAACTACAACAACAACAAGGGCAACAAAAGAGAATAAATAAAATAAATATAAAAAAAAAATTTACCTTTAGGTGATCCAGGAGGTGGCACAGTGGCTAAGGCACTAGACTCTCAAGCATGAGTCCTGAGTTCAATCCCCGGCAGCACATGTACGAGAGTGATGTCTGGTTCTTTCTCTCTCTCCGATCTTCTCATTAATAAATAAAATCTTTTTTAAAACATTAACCTTTAGGGCCAGGTGGTGGCACACCTGGTTGAGCACACATGCTACAATGCACAAGGACCCAGGTTCGAGCCCCCAGTCCCCACCTGCAGGGGGAAATGCTTTGCAAGTGGTGAAGCAGGGCTGCAGGTGTCTCTCTGTCTCTCCCTCTCGATTTCTGGAGGTCTCTATCCAGTAAATAAAGATAATAAAAAATATATATCTTTATGGGAGTTGGGTGGTAGTGCAGCAGGTTAAGCGCACATGGCGTAAAGTGCAAGGATCCTGGTTTGAGCCCCTGGCTCCCCACCTGCAGGGGAGTTGCTTCACAGGCGGTGAAGCAGGTCTGCAGGTGTCTGTCTTTCTCTCCTCCTCTCTGTCTTCCCCTCCTCTCTCCATTTCTCTCTGTCCTATCCAACAACAATGACAACAATAATAACTACAACAATAAAACAACAAGGGCAACAAAAGGGAATAAATAAATAAATATTTTTAAAAACTATGTTTATTGGATAGAGACAGCCAGAAATCAAGAGGGGAGGGGGAGAGCAAGAGAGAGAGGGGGGGACCTGCCGCCCTGCTCCACCCCTTGTGAAGCTTTCTTCTCTGCAGGTGGGGACCAGGGGCTCGAACCAGGTCCTTGCGTTTGTAACATGTGCTCAACCAGGTGCACCACCACCAGCCCCCAGGACAACTTCCTGATGCACCAGGACCCCACAGTTCTCTTCCACCCCTCCTTTATCCTCCTCGCAAGTCCTTTGCTTTGATGCAATATACCAATTTAAATTATTATTTTTTTTCTTATGAGAGATCAGAGCACTGCTCTGCTCTGACAGTCGGTGCTGGGGGATGGAACCTGGAGGGTCAGGACAGTGGACAGGGCTGGGCTGAGACAAGAGACGGGTCTCCCTGTTGCTGACCTAGGTGTCTGCCAGCCCACCCTCATCACCCATGGTAGTGTCCCTGGATCTCACTTCTCTTTTGATTCTTTTTAAATTTTTATTTATTGGATATAGACAGCCAGAAAACGAGAGGGGAAATAGAGAGGGTGAGAGACAGAGACACCTGCAGCCCTGCTTCAGCACTCACAGAGCTTCCCCCTACAGGTGGGGGACAGGGGCTTGAACCCAGGTCCTAGCACATTATAATGTGAGCTCAACCAGGTGTGTCACCCCTTGGCCCCCCAAGTTTCACTTCTTTTATAAATGTTTTATTTATTTATTTATTTATTTTCTCTTTTGTTGCCCTTGTTGCTTTTTTATTGTAGTTATTATTGTTGTTATTGATGTCATCGTTGTTGGGACAGAGAGTAATGGAGAGAGAAGGGGAAGACAGAGAGGGCGAGAGAAAGACAGACACCTGCAGACCTGCTTCACCACCTGTGAAGCGACTCCCCTGCAGGTGGGGAGCCGGGGGCTCGAACCGGGATCCTTATGCCGGTCCTTGTGCTTTGTACCACGTGCGCTTAACCCACTGCGCCACCGCCAAGTTTCACTTCTGATCTGGGGGCAGCATGGGAGCAAGCAGTAGGGGGGTCTTTAGCTTCTGCCTTGTTTCTGCTGGGCAGGCTTCCTCCTCCCTGTCCTCCCTCGGTCCTCGCCCCCCAAAATTCTCTACCAATTAATCAGCAGACATACCAGGCTCCAGCTGGGACTAAGCGGGCTGGACTCATTAGTGCAGAATGACATTAATATCAAAAACACTTTCTGAGACAAATGCGGTGACTCAGGGCTGCCGCCTGTCAGGCTGCTCAGAGGCTGGTGTGGGCCTGGAGCCGGGGAGGGTGTGGGAGGGTCCAGGCGGGTCCCCAGGATGCCCCGGGGGCAGAGCAGGTGGCACTTGGGTGGGGTCTTAGGTGCTCTGTGGAATTAAAACATTTTTTTATTTATTGTTTTATTTAAGAGAGAGATGCAGACAGAGAGAGAGACACAGAGAAACACCAGAGCACTGGTCAGCTCTGGCTTATGGTGGTGTGGGGGATTGAACCTGGGACTCTGGAGCCTCAGGTTTGAGTGTCTGTTTGCATAACCATTATGCTATCTCCCTCTCCCAGGATTTTTTTTTTCTTTCTTTCTTTTTGCATCCAAGGTTCTCACTGGGGCTTGGTGCCTGCTCTATGAATAATCCACTGCTCCTGGAGGCTATTTTTCCCATTTTGGTTGGCCTTGTTGTTGTTGTTGGATAGGACAGGAGGAATGGAGAGAGGAGGGGAAGACACAGAGGGGGAAAGACAGACACCTGCAGACCTGCTTCACTACCTGTGAAGCAACCCCCCTGCATGTGGGGAGCTGGGGGCTTGAACCGGGATCCTTACACCGACCTTGTGTTTCGTGCTTTGTGCCTTTAACCCACTACACTACTGCCCGGCACCCGCTTTGTGGGTTTCTACCCCCCAAATCCGACAATCCTAGCTCCCCTTTCCTCGGTCACTGTTACCTGGGTGCCGGTGGAGATGGTTCTCTCAATCTTGTCTTCAGATGTGGGGGTTGGGGGGCAGCTTCCCCTGGGGCTGGTGAGAGGCCTGTGGGTGTGGTGAGCCTCATGGAGGGAGCCAGCAGGATCCAGGGGTGTCACTGTCACCCTCTTGCTGTCACTCCAGCATCCTCTGCCTTCAGGGACCATAGGAGTCCAAGCAGCCCCCTCCTCGGGTCCCTGGAGATAGGGTGCTGGGGGTTGGGGAGCTGACTCGGGGTGCAGGGAGGCTGTGGTTCCATCCTCAGCACCGCTTGGAGCAACAGATGCAAAGGGGGTCGGGTTCTGTGTGTGTGGTACCGTGCTCCGGCTTCTCTCCAAGCACAGAATGAAGAGTTGGTGGTGGGGGAGGGGGGGGCAGTGCTGTGCCTGGTTGAGCGCACGCATTACAGTGAACAAGGATCCAGGTTCAAGCCCCCAGTCCCACCTGCAGAGGTGGGAGGAGCTCCATAAGCCGTGAAGCAGTGCTGCAGGTGTCTCTCAACTTGGTTCCTTCTTCCCTTCTCAATTCCTGTTGTTAGTTATGTTAGCAACAGGAATTGTTAATGCCTGTTGTTGTTAATTATGTATTAAAAATACATAAAAATGCACAAGGACCCAGGTTCGAGCCCCTGGTCCCCACCTGCAGGGGGAAAGCTTCACGAGTGGTGAAGCTGTATTTCAGATGTCTGCTTGTCTCTCTCCCTCTCTATCTCCCCCTTCCCTCTCAATTTCTGGCTGTCTCTATCCAATAAATAAAGGTTTAAAATATACATACATACGTACATAGAGATATATGAGTCGGGGGCACGTGGTGGCGCACCTGGTTAAAACATGCACATATTATGGAACTCAAGGACCTGGGTTCGAGCCTGTACTCCCCACCTGCAGGGGACCTGCTTCATGAGCAGCAAAATGGGTCTGCAGGTGTCTTTCTTTCTCCCTCTACCTCTCCATCCTCTCTCAATTTCTCTCTGTCCTATCTAATACAAATTATGGGAAAAAAAATGGCTGACAGGAGAGGTGGATTTGTAGTGTCAGCATGAAGCCGCAGAGATGACCCTTGAGGCAAAAAAAAAAAAGTGGGCTGGGGAGGTGGCTCAGCAGGGTCACACATGTGGGAGGAAGCTGGGTTCTACCCTGAGCAGCACATGAAGCAAAGAAAAAGAATTCTGTTTCCTATACTACTCATTCCTCATTCATTCATTCATTCACTCACTCACACATTCACTAAGCACCTGCCTTGTGCCAGCTCAGACTAGGTGTTGAAGACTAAGGGGGGTAAAATGGATCTGATCTGCAGCTCCCACACACTCCACCTTCCAGCAGAGGCTTCTCCCAATGGGGTCCCAGAGGGGGGGAGGCAGAGGCTGAGTCCTGAGGAAGCAGGTCTGTGGAGCTCAGGCCCAGGGAGCTGAGGAAGTGGCCCGACCTTGGGTGTCTGCCAAACTCGAGGCTCAGGGACTTGGGGTGTGCTCAAGGTACAGGGAGGGGCCTGGGCGCTGAATGCCCAGGGGATGTGGAGACTAATATGGACACGACCTTGACACAGGAAGCCAGCTGGGGCCGTGAGCCAGGCAGTGGTCTGGGCACATCCCTGTGTTATAAGGGTGGTCCTGGGGCTGTGCTGGGGTGGGCGGGAAGGACCATGGCCTGACCCACAGGGCAGAGGGGCCGGGGACACAGAAGGACTTGCCTGTGGGGCTCATTGGCCATAGGAAGTTGGAAGATGGGTGTTCTCAGAGCTTTGGGAGGGAGGTTTGTGGCAGGGAGGGGGGCCGGGGGCAGGCAGAGGAGCACAGAAGCTCCCTACACCCCCCCCCCCCCCCCCCCCCGGCCACTGTGCTTGTTAGCAAGGAACACTCCTAGGAGGGCACATATGTGCTGTTATTTTTAGGTGATTAGCCACTCACTGAGGAGCTTTGTTTGCCAGTCACGTGTAAACAAAAGCCATTTGTCAAAGCCAGGAGCGCAGGCCAGTGGCTGAGAGCTCCCGGTGCCCTGCAGACACCCAGCCCAGGGGGTACCCCTCTACTGTGCCTGTTACAGTGATCCGCCACGGCTCACCTCCCAGCTCCTCTGGGAGGGGACTTGAAGGGGACGGAGGGTGGGTGTGCCCCAAGGCTCATGGAAGGTTCTGAAGAGTCAGGCCTGCAGCCTGTGCCCCTCAGCACCCTCCCTGGCTCCCTCAGGTGATGTCTCTGTGGGGCTGAGACCATGGGAAGCCGCACATACCCCAGGTGGAGGAGAGGGTGCGAGACAGCCAAGGAGAACACAGGTGCCATGCCCATGTCCTTCCCTGACCCCAGTGTGACCTCCCTGCCCACAGGTGCCCATTACAGAGAGTCTAGTGTGCCGTGGGGCTCGCTGTAGCTTTTTTTTTTAAATATATATTTTTTATATTTATTTTTATTTATTTATTCCCTTTTGTTGCCCTTGTTGTTTTATTGTTGTAGTTATTATTGTTGTCATTGTTGTTGGATAGGACAGAGAGAAATGGAGAGGGGAGGGGGAAGACAGAGAGAGGGAGAGAAAGATAGACACCTGCAGACCTGCTTCACCGCTTGTGAAGCGACACCTCTGCAGGTGGGGAGCCAGGGCTTGAACCAGGATCCTTACGCGGGTCCTTGTGCTTAGCGCCACCTGCGCTTAACCCGCTGCGCTACAGCCCGACTCCCTTTTTTTTTTTTAAATAATAATCCAGGGGCAGGGGTAGATACCTTTTTTTCTTTATTTATTTTCCCTTTTGTTGTTTTACTGTTGTTGTAGTTATTATTGTTGTTGGATAGGACAGAGAGAAATGGAGAGAGGAGGGGAAGACAGAGAGGGGGAGAGAAAGACAGACACCTGCAGACCTGCTTCACTGCTTGTGAAGCGACTCCCCTGCAGGTGGGGAGCCGGGGGCTCGAACCGGGATCCTTACGCCGGTCCTTGCGTAACCCACTGTGCTACTGCCCGACTCCCTCGCTGTAGCTTAAAGGGCTCTTGGGTGCATGGCGGAGGCTTCACCCTGGAGACCAGGGCCTCTAAGGCACAGTAGCTCACTCTCCTGGCCACTCGGCATCTAGTGACGGGGACCTCCTAGCCCCCCCCAAAGGCAAATAATGCTCAGCTGCCAGTTACCTGTGAACAGAGCAGGGCTGGGGCTAATAGTGATAATCTGTGTGATGGACAGACTGGCTGCTGCGCCCTGGGGTGCCACCCCCGACCAGGCCCTCTGTAGGGGTGAGGGGGGGAATCCAGTCTGAGCTCAGGACCCAGGGACAGAAGCCGGGTGAGGTGAGTAGGTCCTTGTAAGCACGCACCCATGTGCTTCAGCCCTTGCTCCCCTGCCCTTGGGGATGCCCCTGCTGTGCTGGGGATGGAGGCTGGGGCCCCAGGTGTGCAAGTCCTGCGCTCTGCCTCTGTGCTGTCTCCCGCTCGTGCTCGCCTCCCTGAGGTGAGTGGTGAAGTGAGTTCTCTCTCTGCTGTCTCCACCGTTAAACTTCCTTCTTTGCACCCCAGAGTTCAGTCTCCCTGCCTGCACAGGCTGGGGACAGTTGCAGACACCAGGACACAAGGATGATGGTGAGGAGGGAGTATTTGAAAGTTTCTCTCAGGATGGGACCAGGCGGTGGTGCACCCTGCTTAAACACATACATGACAGTGTGCCAGGACTGGGGTTCAAGCCCCTGGTCCCCACCTGCAGGGGGAAAGCTTCATGAATGGTAAAGCTGGTCTTCAGTGTCTATCTTTCTCCTTCTCTGTCTCCCCCTCCTCTCTCAATTTCTCTCTGTCTTATCTAATAAAATGGAAAAAATGGCCTCTAGGAAGAGTGGATTCCTCGTGCAGGCACCGAGCTCCAGTGATAACCCTGGAGAAAAAAAAAGAGAAAGTAAACAGTGTTTTTTTTACCAGAGCCCTGCTCAGCTCTGGCTTATGGTGGTACAGGGAATTGAACCTGGACCTTGGAGCCTCAGGCTTAAGAGTGACTTTGGACAACCATTATGCTATCTACCACCACCCCCAATATTTTTAAATTTTTATTTATAAAATGGAAGCACTGACAAGACCATAGGATAAGAGGGGTACAACTCCACACAATTCCCACCGCCAGAACTCCGTATCCCATCCCCTCCCCTGACAGCTTTTTTTTTTCCCTGGCTTCTGTAATTGCTTTCCCGCTGAACATGGGTGTTGACAGGTCGATCCATACTCCCAGCCTGTCTCTCTCTTTCTAAATTATCTTTATGTATTGGATAGAGACAACCAGAAATCTAGAAGAAGGAGGAGTGAAAGAGAGAGAGAGAGGGAGAGAGAGAGAGAGAGAGAGATGGATGCAGCCCTGCTTCGCCACTCATGAGGCTTTCCCTTACTGGTGAGAACCAGGGGCTTGAACCCAGGTCTTTGCACACTGCAACATGTGCACTCAAGCAGGTACACCACCACCTGGCCCCCTGTGGCATAACTTTACAAATATGGCCATTGCCAGGCTGGTGAAATAAAGCATTTTGAAAAGCATTCACCAAGCCAGGAAAACCACACCTGTGAAGAGTCTGACCTCATTCACCACAGAAGAGATCCAAAAGGCCAAGAAACACATGACAAAATGCTCTTTGATTGTAAGAGAAATGCAAATAAAGACAACAATGAGATACCACTTCACTCCTCTGAGAATGTCAACACATCAGAAAAGGTAACAGCAGCAAATGCTGGAGAGGTTTTGGGGTCAAAGGAACCCTCCTGCACTGCTGGTGGGAATGTAAATGGGTCCAACCGCTGTGGAAAACAGTCTGGAGAACTCTCAGGTTAGAAATGGACCTACCCTATGATCCTGCAATTCCTCTCCTGGGGATAGATCCTAAGGAACCCAACACACCCATCCAAAAAGGTCTATGTACACATATGTTCTTAGCAGCACAATTTGTAATAGCCAAAACCTGGAAGCAACCCAGGTGTTCAACAGCAGATGAGTGGCTGAGCGAGTTGTGGTCTATATACACAATGGAATACTACTCAGCTGTAAAAAATGGTGACTTCACTGTTTTCAGCCGATCTTGGATGGACCATGAAAAATTCATGTTAAGTGCAATAAGTCAGAAACAGAAGGATGAATATGGGATGATCTCACTCTCAGGCAGAAGTTGAAAAACAAGATCAGAAGAGAAAACAGAAGTAGAACCTGAACTGGAATTGGCGTATTGCACCAAAGTAAGACTCTGGGGTGGGGTGGGAGGGTGGAGAACACAGGTCCAAGAAGGATGACAGAGGACCTAGTGGGGGTTGTATTGTTATATGGAAAACTGGGAAATGTTATGCATGTACAAACTATTGTATTTACTATCGAGTGTAAAATATTAATTCCCCAATAAAGAAATTAGAAAAAAAAAGCCTGACTTCCCCGGAACACGGGAGGGAGACAGGACAGAAATCCTGGCTGCAGCCCACCTTGATCAATAACTTCAGCGAAGAAGAAGGTTCCTGTCTTCACCCCCAGCTAACAGCCCTGAGTCACCCCTCGGTCCACCCCCTGTCCCCACCCCACCTCACGAATAATTCTAACTAAACACCTCATACACTGAGTTCGGTCACAGTCTGATTTGGAAGCACCCAACCTGTTAATGGTCGGTGGGTAACATGAGTGGGTGAGGAAGCAGACACAGGTGCACTCGGAGCTGAATCACTCGCTGTGCTGCTGGCCATGCCCCCTCTCCCCTGCCAGTCTTCCCTGGGCACAGGCCGGGCTGAACCAGACCAGGGTGGCAGGCCCCCGTGAAAGAGAATCCATTACCTGGTGCATGTACTGCGGAAACAGAGGCAAGCACCTAAGGAAAAGTGAGCTGGCTGTTGTTAGTCAGTGGATGGAGGAAAAAAAAGTTAACAAAGAGCTGAGTGTGACTAGCCAGCAGTTACAAACTGAGGCGGAGGCCGGAGGCTGGAGGCTGGAGGGGTTGGCACCTCCTGCAGGGGGGGGCAGAGCAAGTGAGAACTCACGCAGGGCCCAGAGTAGGACAGAGTAGAGCCTTCTCCCCCCCCCCCCCAAGACTCAGGATGTACCCACTTCCGCTGCCACTGGGCCAACAGCTCAACAGCTAGGGTTAAGTCACAGCAAAAAGTCCCTGTGAGGGTGTTGGGGCTGCTGAGGACAGATGGGGAGGGGAGGTTCCCCAAATAGACTGTGGCCCCACCACTGGGTCAGAACGGGACTGGACCCCATCAGAAGGAATCCGTGCAGAGCACCAGAACACACTACTGGCTAAGGGGGTGGAAACTGACTGCCGCCAAGGTTTCCAGGAAGCCCAGGGCCAAGCGCCCCCCCCCACCAAAAAAAAAAAAAAGGTGGGAAGTACGGGCCAGTGGGAAGCGCTGTGAGAAAGTGCCTGCCTCACCTCTGTACCATCAGCTCTGCAGGTGGAGGCTGTCGGAAGGAAATTATCAGAGAGGGTTGAATCTCTGTTCCCCACTCCACAGCGGGGTTGAGGAGTTTTTGAGGGCTCAAAGCCCCCAACAGCAGGAAGAGGAGACTGGGGGGGGGTGGTGAGCAGTGAGGTGGAGGATGGCCAGGGATGGGGAGCCCCACATTCCTGGGGGTGATGCAGAGGGCACCACCTCTCCCCACTTGCAGGGTTAGTAGCCACCAGGACTTGCCAGCATGGGGTCCCGAGTTTGATCCCCTGTGTGCCAGAGTGACGCTCTGGTTCTCATTCTCTCTCATTAAATCAATTCTCTTTCAAAAATCCAGGCTGGGGGAGTCAGGTGGTGGTGCAGTGGGTTAAGCGCAGGTGGCAAGGACCGGCGTAAGGAACCCAGTTCGAGCCCCTGGCTCCCCACCGGCAGGGGAGTTACTTCAAAGGCGGTAAAGCAGGTCTGCAGATGTCTGTCTTTCTCTCCCCCTCTCTGTCTTCCCCTCCTCTCTCCATTTCTCTCTGTCCTATCCAACAACATCATTAATCATAACAAGGGCAACAAAAGGGAAAATAAATAAATATTAAAAAAAAAAACTGAAAAAAAATCCAATCTGGGTGCTTGTAGCTGGAGGGAAGCAAATGCCCTTGCCCCCCCATAAGGGGACCCCCACTGAGAGACACCCAGCACTGACTCCCCAGCCCTGCCCCCAGTTATGTGGTAGTTGAGGACAAAGGGAGAAAGGAGTCCCCTGACCTTTCTAGAATCAGCAAAGACAGACCTGAAGCTCCCACTGACAGCCAGGGACCTACCGCATCTGTGCAGCTGCAGCTGAGGGCCAGGTAAGGGAGGAAAGGAATTCTAGCCTCCGTCCAGCTCACAGTGGGCCCTCAAATGCAGAAGTAGAACAGATAATCCATGGGGCGGGGTAATTGCTTGTTTCCAGAGCACTGCTCAGCTCGAGTTTATGGTGGCGCAGGGGACTGAACCTGGGACTTTGGAGCCTCAGGCATGAGAGTCTGTTTGCATCACCATTATGCTATCTACCCCCACCCCCATTTTTGTTTTTATGAGTGACAGAGGGAGGGAGAAGAGGACCACTCAGCTCCTGTATATGCCAGGCCAGGAAGGACAAACCCTAAGCACGCAAGTCCTGCTCTCTCCCCACTGAGCTAGTTCTCCCCAGCCTAGGACAACAGATACAAAGTACCCCTTCTGATCCTGTGCAGGAAGAGCTGCTGTGGTGGAGAAGGCCAAGCGGAAGTCAATTCTGGTTTAGACAGGAAGTCAAGCACTGTGCCCCATCCCAGGAGGATGATAGAAATGAGCATGGGCTTGGTTTTGCTTTAATGTGAATTTGGTGTCTTGTTTTATTTTGTTTTAAGACTGACCTGCATTGGATCGACCTTCTCGTGGTGCATGCCGTGAGTACCCATTCATTGGGGAAACTGACGATCCTTTCTAGCCGACTGAATCCACATGGATCCCAGTCACTTTCAAAGCCAGCAACAAGCAGCTCCTGACAGCTTTCAACCTGACCTGTTGACTGGCTACGGAAGAAGGGCAAACGCTGGAAGAAGAAGAAGCGGGCTGGGAAGGCGGGGAGCAGAATAGTAATGCAGAAGCATGTCCTGCCTGAGACTCAGAGGTCCCAGATTCAGTCGCCAGCATCACACTCAGCCGGAGCTGAGCAGTGGCTGGTTCGCATGAGAAGAGAGAGAGAGAGAGAGCGAGAATGGAACTCTGCTCAGCCCTGGCATATTCCGGCTAGGGACGGCCGGCCCCTGGGGCCTTCGGCCTGCACATCTTGTGCTCTGGCCCTGCACCAGCACCCCAGCCATGAGCATTTTTCAAAGGCTGCAAGGGTACAGTAGGTGGTCATTCTCAGCTGAGCTCCATTCACAGCAGGCAGGCCTGTCCCCATGGAAACCAGAGGCAAAGACACCATGACTGGAAACACAGCAGTGGCCCGCGCCATCCAGCAGCTGCCCGACCAGGTGTGTCCTGCGGCTGCGGAGGTGGAACAGTGACCTGGCGAAGTCACCGCCTTCTGCCCCAGCCCAGAAGCAGTGAGCCCTAGCCCGGAGCAGGACGCCGCCTGCGGTCACTGCTGCCTCCTGTCTGCAGGGTCACACGCACAGGCTGTTCAAAGTTCCATGGTGACAAAAGAGGCCAAAGGGTGAGAGTGACGCAGCCCCCCCCCCCCAACACACACACACTGGACAGCAAGTCCAGGGCTCGGTGAGCACCAGGCTGCACTTCCCCACCTCTCCCCCGAGAGCTGGAACAGCTGTCTGGTAGGCACATCATTAAGTAATCAACGCAAAGGCAGAGACTATTATAAGTGAAGAGAGCTGAAGGTCTAGCTGTTCATATTTGTTTGTCTCTGCAGGAAGAAACCGGGAAGGAGACACAAGAAAGGAAGCCAAGGGTAACGGAGTGGATGGGGACCAGTGTGGGAGTTGGGTTTTTTCATGCCATCCTGTTTTGCATGGTTTTGACTTCTGAACCTAGGAGTGCATTATCTACTTAAGATAAACAAATAAAACCTGTTAAATAGCGGGAGAGAGAGAGAGAGAGAGAACCCCATCAGCTTCAGCTGACTGTAGCCAGAGAGAGAGAGAGAGAGAGAGAGAGAGAGAAGTGGTCCTTTGTGGCTGGAGTCTTCAATTTATGAGAACCAGAATCCAGAATGCCAGAGTCTAATGTGAAACAGCTTACGCTAGTGGTTACTCTGCTGCATCATAATCAGGAGCTCAGAGTTTTACAAATGAACTTCGCTGAACTTGGGTTCATCTTAGCACTGCCAGCAGCTCGGGGCTTGTGAGCTGTTTTTTTCTTAATGGTAGTAAAATGGAGGTGGCCTTGTCACCAGTCTTGTAGTCCATTTGAGGAGATAACACAGTCAAGAAACAAGACGGAGTAATGTGAATCATTGTTTAAACACATTTGTTGGGATAACCTCACTAATGTGTCCTGGAACCTCCCTTCTCTAGAGTCCTACCCCATGAGGGAAAGACAGAGACAGGCTGGGGTACAGATCCACCTGCCATAGCCCATGTCCAGCAGATAAACAATTACAGAAGCCAGACTTCCCATCTTCTGCACCCCAAAAGCATTTTGGTCCATACTCCCAGAGGGGTGAAGGATTAGGGAAGATGACCAGAGGGCTCTGAACCCCAATCCCACCAGGACCTGAAGTGTTTGTCACCAGGAGTCTTGCCTTTACACCATCACTGAAAGGGAAGCGAATCTGGGAAACACCAGAGGAAGTCAGGCCCTGTTTCCCTTATCAGTGAGAGAAGAGGAAAAAACGGAAGGACACTCAGAAGTAGTAACACGTGTGGGTGAGAGTTAGGAAGTGAAGGCAGGACCATAGGAAAAACAGGCAAGAAAGTATAAATATAGATAGTTATAGATAAAAAGGCAACCCATGTGGTCCGGGAGGTGGCTCAGTGGATAAAGCGTTGGACTCTCAAGCATGAGGTCCTGAGTTCAATCCCCAGCAGCACAAATGCCAGAGTGATGTCTGGTTCTTTCTCTTTCTCCTCCTATCTTTCTCATGAATAAATAAAATCTTTAAAAAAAAAAAGTCAACCCATATCTGTGACCTTGGGAGAACTACTGTAGGTTTTTTTTTTTTTTTTTTTTTTGCCTCCAGGGTTATCACTGGGGCTTGGTGCCTGCACTTTGAATTCACTGCTCCTAGAGGCCATTTTTCCTATTTTGTTGTCCTTGTTGTAGTTGTTATAGCTATTGTTGTTGGATAGGACAGAAAGAAATCGAGAGCGGAGGGGAGATAGAGAGGAGAAAGACAGACACCTGCAGACCTGCTTCACCACCTGCGAAGCAACTCCCCTGCAGGTGGGGAGCTGGGGGCTTGAACTACGATCCTTACATGGGTCCTTGTGCTTTATGCCACGTGTGCTTAACCCGCTGTGCTACCGCTGGGTCCCCACTACTGTAGTTTCCAATGGAGGGAATGAGGATACAGAACTCTGGTGGTGGGGACGTTAAGGAATTATATCCCTGTTAGCTTATAATTTTGTAAATCAATATTAAAATAATCACTAATAAAATATATGAAATATTAAAGACAAAATAAAACACATTTGCCAGTGGCCAGGGAAACTGCTCAGCTGGTACACGCTTGAAGCTTGTTTGGTCCCTGGTGTCATGTGCCAGAGTGGTGTTCTCTCTCTCTCTCTGTGTGTGTGTGTGTGTGTGTGTGTGTGTGTGTGCAAAGAGAGTATTCCTGAGGGCCAGAGAGACTCAGGGGCGTTTGGGCCTACCCCCCTCCCCCGCCCCAGGCTGTCTTGTCCCATGAACACAGAGTGGCCAAATTCTCTGTCACCAGATGGCCCCCTCAGGGCCCCAGCAGACCCTAACAAAAGTGAATTGGATAGCTGAGAGAATCATCACAGGACAAACTGAAGTTGGACGGAGCCTCTTGTACCCATCTGACTTGACCTAAGCCCCCTGGACCCAGCCGAACGGGCCCCAGGTTTGTGTCCAGGCAGCCACACAGAGCCTGGACTCCCTCTCCAGCTAGGTGTGACCTCTCCTGGGAAAGGCTAGTCCATGCCCTTTCAGACTCTTAGTGGGATGGCACAGGGCTTCCAAGGTGGAGAGGGTGTGGAGGTCTGTTTTCACCAGTACCTGCCCCCTTTTATTTTGCTCATAGCATCTCATTTCTCCTTGGGGTCCTGCCGAAGTGCCATGCAGGGTTGCTGAGGGTCAGCTTGCGAAGCCAGTGGTCATGACCTGCGGGAGGCAGCCTTCTCATTGGCCACACCTGGGTCATATGACTTCCCCATATCCAATTGGGAGTGGGGGCGTGGCCTGCAGACCACACCCAGTACCCAGTCACATGACCAACACAACCAATCAAATGATGGGAGTGTGATCCTCCCATGGCTCTCACATGTTTACATGATTACACCTGGAGCCAGAGCTGAGAATGGAGAAGGGCTGATTCCCCCAAGTAATACTGGGGACCTATACTTCAGAAGGAGGGGAGGTGACTGGCCTGGAGCCCCAGAGGCACCCACAGCCTGGCCTGTGGAGATAGCCCAGTCCCTGGCCTCCTGAGCGGGGTACCTTTGAGGACCTGGGGAGCAGACGGTGTGGCTGGGCTCACCCTGGGATCAGGGCAGGGCCGATGGCCAGTCGCCCTTTGGAGGGGGGATAGCACTCCAGCGCCAGCACTGTCCTGACCGCAGGGTGGACCCAGGAGGTGCCTTCCATGGCCTCTCCAGGCGAACCCTCCTGGGGGTTGAGTGAGATAGGGGACTGTCATTGGCACCAATCCCTGAGGGACAGAACCATCCTGGGGGCTGCCAGAGCAAGGAGCCTGGTGCCCACGGCCTGGCGACCCTTTGTACAGAGAAACCTGCGTTTCCAGGGCAACCACCGCATCCTGATTGGACATTTCTCCCTGCCAAGGAGCTCAGTGTGATAATTCCAGCATGTAATTTATCAGGAACATTCTGTGCCCCTGGCCCTGTGTCGGGGCTTCCCATACGAGACCTCATTTTGTTCTCTCTGCTCCAGGGGGTCCGTGGTACTACAGACTCAGGAACCAGGGGCCCAGGAAGTCAGGAAACTTTCCCAAGGTCACATGCTGGGAGCTAGTCATGTTTATCAGACGTCTCAGTCCCAGTTCTTCTAAGCTGAGCGCTGCTTTGATGCTGGGGGCCTGAGACTTGCTCACACCCCTAGAAGCAGGTGGGTGGGCCCAGCTGCCTGTCTCCCTTGCCAGTCAGCAGGGCTTGCACACAGACAGGATGTCCCCTCACCTTGAGGCCTCTTCCAGAAACTGGGGCATCATCCTTCTTCATCTGAAGCCAAGGGACAGGCTGGGCAGGCGTAGGTGGGAAGGACGGGGTGGGAGCCCAGGGTCTCAGAGGAGGTGGGGAGCTTCATTAATCTGTGGGGGTGGGTGGGTGGGAATGGCGGCTGGTTAACCGCTACTCCCGCCTGACAAGCTGGGCAGGAGCTCGGAGGGTGGGAAGGGGGGTGGCTTTACCTCTGTCTGGACTGGGGAGCCCCTTTGTCAGATCGGGGGTTCACCAGGACCAGAATCTGTCATCGTGGCTGAATCCTGGGACTCTGTGGGGTTGGAGCACCAGAGGGTTAGATGCAGAATCTGGGAGGTTCTGGGCGAGCCGGGCAGGAGTTCTGTCTCCAGCTGTCAGGCCTGCAGGTGGCAGAAATACAGTCCAGCTGGGGGCTTATTATATCCTGAAGCTCAGATGTGACGGGGTGGGGTGGGGGGAGGAATTCCTTCTGGCCTGACTGGTGGAGGCTCAGTGGTGGTACCCAAGATCCCTGTCTCAAATCTCCCCTTGGACCCAGCTTGGCAGTGGGAGAAGGCAACATGATACTAGCCACTGCTGGCATCCCAGGTCCCCAGGGGTGAGCATCCCTGGGCAAGACTGGCTCTCAGCAGGCCTCCCAGCCTACCACGCAAGGGTTGATGGTTCCAGGGGAGCACATGGTGCTGAGTGGGGTGTATTCCCCCTGTTGCAATTGGTCAGAGAGCAAGAGAGACTGTCTGAGCAGATGGTGACACTCCCAAAGATCTCTGAGAAGGGACGGGATAGCAGAACACCTAGCTTCTGATTCCTAGTCCACTGCTGTGCAACCTTGAATGAGTTGCCTGTCTTCTCCTGGCCTGACTGTAGAACAAGGGGATGGTGTTGGCTGGAGCTCCAGCAGCGACAGCCTAACCTCTCCAAAGCCTTTCCCGTCTGTCTCCTTGTCTCTTGCCACGTGCTTCTAGTTATTGCTCACAGAAACCTCATGGAAGCAGGGGGACTGTGGATTTGAGTGTGGAGAGATCCCACCTTCCACATGGGGTGCTGGGCTCATGCAAGACTTATTTTGGTGGCTGGCCTGGCACTAGAGTTAAGCCCCCCCACTTAGGCTTAGCCTGTGACAGAGGTTGGGGTTACCATGAGAGTGAAGCTGAACACAGGGGACCCACTGCCCAGGGCCCCAGAAGGCCACAGTGCCACACCAGCTGTGGCAGGAAGGGAAATGCTTCCAAGGTGCAAGGAGGAGGCAGCGTGGCTCAGACCAGCCTCCCGGCTTCTCTGCTGTAGAGTGAGTTGACACTGGCAGAGCAGGAGGGCTGGAAAGTGGGCTGTGGGGACACTTGGGTTTGGGCCTCCTCCTGTGGGTCTTAAGTGAGAGATTTCCCTGAAGACCAGAGACACGTAGGAGCCAGGGTGGCGGTGAGTCACCTGGCCTTCTGGGTCAGCGTCGTCATGGTTTCAAGAACGGGGCATCACAGGAGATCCCAGGTGAAGGCTCAGTGTGACTCTGGACTATGGGTCAGATGCTGGGAGCTGGTGAGTGAGTGACCCGGGTGGTCCGCAGTGGTGGCTTTGCTTATGTGTCACTATGTAAGCTTTTAGTCTCCTCTAACACGAGTCACTAGACATTAACAAAAGGAAAGATTAGCAAAAAGAAGAGAAAAAAAGAGAGGAAGGGGTGAGGGAGAGGATGCACACACACACACACACACACACACACACACACACACACCCCTAGAGCATCACCCTGGGGGATGGAAATTGGGACCTCCTGCCTGCGAGTCCTTTGCTCGAGCTCCACCTCCTGGGATGCCTATGATTCACTTGGCTTATTCTTCTGTTTCTCATCCACCTCCTCTGACCAGATTGTCAGCTTCACGTTCTCCGTGGCAGCTCTGGCTCCCAGGAGGCCAGTGACCGCCACATAATTACTGAGTGCCTGAATAACAGTCACCTGCAGCGATGCCATCACTGCGTGTATTTCTCTAGCCGTTCCTTATCTTCTTTTTTTTTTCTTATTCTTCAATATTGTTTATTTTAATGAGAGACAAAGAGACCAGAGCACCGCTCAGCTCTGGCTGATGATGGTGGGGATTGAACCTGGGCCCTCAGAACCGTTTCTCATCTCATCTTTATAAGAACCCCAAGGCCAGCGTGCACCCCCCTTAGCAGTGAAGCAGGCTGTCTGGGGGGTCCCATCCGGGCATCGGTACTTGGTCAGAGACCCCTTCACTCCCCAGTTTATCCCACCTGCTGTGGAGTTTGAGAGACACTACAAAACGTGCTTGGAGTGGGGCACTCAATGTCCCATGAGACCACACGAGGTGACCACACAGGCAGGAGGAGGGTGCAGGGTTTGGGGGGTGGCAGGATGAAGACTTTCTGTCCTAGATCCCTATCACAGACTCCTGACACCCGCAGTCCACCGGGGCAATGAGTCTGCTATCACACAATGGATTCTGGCTGAGAGTCAAGATGTGCTCCGGCTCCCCAGCTAAACGATGGCAAATCAATTTGAGGTCTCGGCTGGAGCTGCTGATTAGGGCTGGCAGCTAGGGAGCCTTGGGCTGCAGATCCCCGGCAGGGCTGGGCTCTGTCTTTGGGGAAAGGGAGGAAGGGGTGGGAGGCCAGTCTTGAGCCCAGCCTCTTGGGGAGGGAATCAGGGATTGACAGGGAGCCTAGCTGTCCAGGTTTGGGGGTGCAGTCTTGATTTACTGAAAGCATTCATATGAAAACTACTGATGGAGTGTGCTGGGCAGTGGTGTACATGGTTGAGTGTGTGTGTGTGTGTGTGTGTGTGTGTGTGTGTATGTGTGTGTGTGTGCGTGCACGCGTGTGCATGTGTGCACATGAAAGGTCTGGGTTCAAGTCCTCGCTCTCCATCTGCAGGGGAGAAGCTTTACAAGTCACGAAGCAGGGCTGAAGGTGCCTCTCTTTCTCTCTGTCCCTCTCTATCTCCCTGCCTGGTGTCCTGCCCTGGGACCTGGTGCAGAGTCTGGCCTGGCTCTGAGCCCATCCCCCACCCACCCTGCAGCCCCTGTTCCCCACGAAGAGCTTAATATCTTAATTTCTCTCTGCCCTAACGAATAAATAGAGAAAGGAAAAAATGGCTGCCAGGAGCAGTTTATTTGTGGTGCTGGCACCTAGTCCCAGTGGCAATAAAAAGTAAAAGACAGAGAGAGACAGCAAGAGAGAGAGGAAAAAGAAGGGGACAGTGCCAATGTCAGTTTTTTGAGAACCTGCTAGGTGCCCGGTACTTTGACCCACTTGTTGGGTAACAGGGCAGTCAGTCCCTGAGAGGCGAGATAATATGCTCAGGGGAAGTGACTTTTTAAAAAAAAATTATTATCTTTATTTATTGGATAGAAACAGTCAGAAATCAAGAGGGTGGGGGAGATAGGAAGAGAGAAAGAGAGACACCTGCAGCCTGCTTTATCACTTGCAAAGCTTTCCCCCTGCAGGTGGGGACCAGGGGCTCGAACCTGGGTCCTTGTGCACTGTAACATGTGTGCCCAACCAGGTGCGCCACTACCTGGCCCCAGGAAGTGACTTTTTTTAAAAAAAAAATTTATTTATAAAATGGAAACGCTGACAAGACCGTGGGATAAGAGGGATACAATTCCCCACAATTCTCCCCACCAGAATCCCCTCCCCTCCCCTGATAGCTTTCCTATTCTTTATTGCTCTGGGAGTATGGACCCAGGGTCATTGTGGGATGCAGCAGGTGGAAGGTCTGGCTTTCCCGCTGAACATGGGTGTTGAAGTGACTTTGATGAAACCAGCCAGGCCGGAGGACCCAAGTGTTAGCTGTCGATGCCCGCTGCCGTGTGTTGTTCCCATCTGCCTGTGACCTTGGCAAGTTCAGGCCTGCAGGGCAGAGTCCAGGCTGTAACCCCCCCTGAGAGGAGTTTGCTGACGGCAGGAAGGAAGGAGAGATGTGTTCTGAGAGATGTCTTCTCCTTCTTCTTCTTCTCCTTCTCCTTCTCCTTCTCCTTCTCCTTCTCCTTCTCCTTCTCCTTCTCCTTCTCCTTCTCCTTCTCCTTCTTCTTCTTCTTCTAGCGTTTGCCCTTCTTCCATTTCTGAGGTAGAAGAACAGTGCTTGGCGCTGAATGTGCCCCCCTGCCCCACAGTGCAGGCTCCTCCCACGGGAGGCAGAGCAGGCCTGTGCCATGACTATACCACTGAGTCTAAGACAATGTGGAGGTCAGGGAGAAGGGGGTGTGGGGTCCCCCTCGAAGTTGAAAATCCACAGGTGATATTTGCATGCTGTCACTGCGCTATCTCCCCGGCCCTCCACAGTAACTTTCGACCCCTCCTCCATGAACAGTCAGTAACCTCCTGTTGACCAGAGGCTCTACCAACAGCTCGACTAGTTTTGTGTATCACATAGGTTATTTTAGGCTCTTCCAGTAAGGTAAGTTGGAGAAAAGAAAATGTTGTCAGAACATTCTAAAGAAGAAGAAGAAGGGGAGGCGGGCGGGAGCGCAGCGGGTTGGGCGCAGGTGGCGCAAAGCACAAGGACCGGCGTAAGGATCCCGGTTCGAGCCCCCGGCTCCCCACCTGCAGGGGAGTCGCTTCCCAGGCGGTGAAGCAGGTCTGCAGGTGTCTGTCTTTCTCTCCTCCTCTCTGTCTTCCCCTCCTCTCTCCCTGTCTCTCTGTCCTATCCAACAACGACAACAACAATAATAACTACAACAATAAAACAAGGGCAACAAAAGGGAATAAATAAAATATTGAAAGAAGAAGAAGAAGAAGAAGAAGAAGAAGAAGAAGAGGAAGAAGAAGAAGGAGAAGAAGGAGAAGAAGAAGAGGAGGAACAGAAGGAGGAGGAGGAGGAGGAGGAGGAGGAGGAAGAGGAAGAGGAGGAGGAGGAATGGGAAACACATTTCCTGCACGGGGCTGGGCTTATGGATACTGTAAGCCTTGGGCTTCTGTTTAGAATGGAGTAGGCGTGTGGGAGGGTCCTCGCAGTCCAAACTCCCATGTTGTTTGAGGGCCAGCTGGCCTGTACCCCCCACACTGCTCTCGGGGAACCCAGCTGCCAGGCTCTGGGGATGCCCAAAGAATCCCTGGGTGGAGGGTGGGGGGCCGTGGGAAAGAGTCCCCCTGCAGACAGCCAGGTCTGCTTTGCCAGCAGTGTGATGAGACCCCAGGAGAGGTGTCTTTCAGCCTCAGACAAGTCTCCAAGAGAGACTGCAGCCCTACTGAGCTCTTGATTGCACCGTTATTAATTATGAGAGAAGGGTAAGGTTCTGTACTTTGAGTCTTTGGGGGTGGATTGTTACATGGCAGCAGAGGCCCAGCACACAGTGCCGAGCCTCATTGATTTGTTTGTTTATTTATTATGTTTTAATTAATTTTTTTGTTTATATTTTATTTATTTTCCCTGTTGTTGCCCTTGTTGTTTTTCATTGTTGTCGTAGTTATTGTTGTTGTTGTTATTGATGTCGTTGTTGTTGGATAGGACAGAAAGAAATGGAGAGAGGAGGGGAAGACAGAGAGAGGGAGAGAAAGACAGACACCTGCAGACCTGCTTCACCACCTGTGAAGCAACTCCCCTGCAGGTGGGGAGCCAGGGGCTCGAACAGGGATCCTTATGCTGGCCCTTGCGCTTCGCACCACGTGCACTTAACCCGCTGTGCTACCACCCGACTCCCAATATATTTTTATTTATTATTGGATAGAGACAGAACAATTGAGAGGGAAGGGAGAGATAGTGAGAGAGACAGAGAGACACCTGCAGCCCTGCTTTACCACTTGTGGAGCTTTCACTCTGCAGGTGGGGACCAGGGGCTTGAACCTGGGTCCTTGCACACTGTATGCTTAGCCAGGTGCGCCACCACCTAGACCCCTGGATCCCTTCTTACTCATGGCCACCATCTCTCAGCTCACCTTGTGTCGTGTAGTGTGGTGACAGCGCACAACACAACACAGATGAGGTCTCCTGTCCAGCCTTAAGGGCTTTTATTTGTATCAGTTCTTTTTATCTTTTTATGCTTCCTACCCCCTCGTCTCCACTCTACCCTCGTCTCCACCCTCCCCTCCTCATCTTCATCAGTCTTTCAACAGTAATAGCTGCTAGGGCTTTGTGGAGGCTTCACTTCTGTGTGATTCCAGTGGACTTGTATTCTTTTTTCTTTTTAAATTTTAAAAATATTTTATTTATTTATTAATGAGAAAGATAGGAGAAAGAACCAGACATCACTCTGGTACATGTGCTGCCAGGGATTGAACTCAGGACCTCATGCTTAAGAGTCTAGTGCCTTAGCCACTGTGCCACCTCCTGGATCACCTTTTTTTCTTTTTTATCTAGCGAGATGAGATACAGAAGGAGAGACATCACAGGGAGGCTGGGTGATGACATACACACTTAAGCGCACATAGTACTAAGCACAAGGACCTGTGCAAGGATCAGGGTTCAAGCCCTCACTCTTCACCCACAGGCAATCAAGCCGGTCTGCAGGTGTTTCTCTCCCTCTCTATCTCCCCTCCTCTCTCAACTTCTCTCTGTCCTATCCAATAAAATGGAAAAAATGGCCACCAGGGTAGTGGATTTGTAGTGCTGGTAGAGTCCTAGCAATAACCCTGGAGGTAGAGAGAGGGAGAGAGGAAGGGAGGAGGGAGGGAGAGAGAGAGAGGGAGAGGGAGAGGGAGAGGGAGAGAGAGAGAGAGAGAGAGACCACAGTGACACACAGGGCTTCCCAAGCTTCCCTTGTACATGGCTCTCCCATGTGGTGGCCAGGGCCTCGAACCCAGTCCCCATACAAGACAAGACGTGCCCTCTCCCAGATGAGGTATCTTCCTGCCACCTGCGAATACTGCCATTTGCTCAGGGGAAACAGATTCAGAGCCTTGGAGCTGTCTGCCCAAGACCAGACAGAAGGCACTGAGATTCCAGACCAGGTTTGCCAAAAGCCCGAAGCCCATGCCTGTCCCCACTCCTCCCTCCTTTCTGGGCCTTAGTGCAGCTGTCCTGGCCCCCGGCCCCATTCTTTTTTTTTTTTTTTTTTTTTTAAGTAGGGCTCTTGAAAAAGCTTTGAGATATGACCCCGCTGTGTGGCCCCTCTGGTGTGATTCTGATTTACATTCCAGTACTTACGAGATGAGAGAGAGACACCAAATCGCCACTCCACTGTGCATCGAGTTTCCTCACTGCCATCTGCAGTGCCTTCATGAGCTTATGGGGCTAGAATCCAGGGCCTCACATGTAGTAAGTCATGTGTTCCTACCCACTGAGCCATTTTCCAGCCCTCGGGTCGAACTCAGGGCCTTGTTCACAGTGGAGTATGTGCTGTGCCTGCTGGGCTGTTTCTGGGCCCAGCCAGGAGGTGCTCAGACCCTCATGTGGCCAGGGACATGGACATGTCTTGTTGAGGGGAGCCAGGGTTAACTTGTAAAGGGAAAAACAAGGGTTTGCTTCTTAGTGAAAGAAAAATGCAGCTGGTGGCCATCCTTCCTCCTCCCAGCACAAACAGGGCTCCCTACTGCTGTCACCCAAGTGGCCTTGGTCGGCGGCCTGAGAATCTGCTCCTTCTGCTGACAACCCAAACAAGTTGTATTCTCTGTAGACACAAAAAAGTCACCTGTGAAGCTGGTTGCTGTGAGTGACTATGGGAAAGCTGGTATCTGTATAAAAAAGGCCAACACCATGGTCCTCGGGGGCCCAGTTTCTTGTGGACATGAGTCTGGCTGGGTCTGTTGACATTATAAACAAGGCTTCCTGCATTCCAGCCTGGGGTGTCCGTCTTTCTGCCTGGGAATCTGGTATCATAGTGCTTCTCAAGCTGGGAACAGCCGATAGTTGTGACCAACAGCTGAAGACCCCTGGGCCTGAACGGAGCCAGGGGGCAGCGCCCTGGGCCCAGAATTAGAGAAGGCGGAGTCCCCCCCACAAACTCCAGTCCCCACCTTGAATCTGTGGCCTGTGATGCCCCCAGCCTGGAGGGGGGGAGTGCACCCCCAGGTCAGTGCTGGAGGCTCCTGGCTCAGCCAAGTCCTCAGGGGATGCGAGTCAGCTCTCAGATCCGGCTCTAGGCCCCAATTAATTATGAGTGAGTGCTAAGTGAGTGCTCTGGAAACCAGGGCAGTCAATTATAGGCCGTGTGTGTGTGTGTGTGTGTGTGTGTGTGTGTGTGTGTGTGTGTGTGTGTGTGTGTGAACCGCTCACACTGCTGCTTCTGCTTGGGGAGGAGGGGGCGCAGAGCCGTGAGCACCCCACGGGGCGGCACAGAGGGACCCCTGCTTTGCTGGGTGGGAAGAGTGGACTGGGGGTCCTCTTCCAGGTCTGGGTGTTCTGCTTTTTTGTGCTTCGATCCCTGCAGGGAAGTCAACTGCCTGAGAGAGCCAAGGGGCCGGCCTGCCTCCCTGAGAGAGGCTCAACTGGCAGCCCGCTGGGCTTGCTCCTGTGGGGGGGGGGCGGCGAGGGGGGACCTGCTACCTGCTGAGGGGTGTATGTGTGTGTGCTCAGCTGCATGATGGAACCTTCTAGAAACCCAGCAACTCTGCTATGCAGAGGCAAGCTCCAATCAGAGCTGACTTCAGGGACAGGGGGCCCAGGCAGGGGGACATTCATTCATTTCAGGCTGAGGGGCAGAGTATGGGGTCCCAGGTGGTGGGGGTTGCAGAGCAGGGGTGAGGGGTGGGGGAGTGGGTCTGACCTGGCAGGTGGGGGGGTCACATCACCCCAGCCCATTTTGGCCTTTTGGATCCAGCCATTGGTCCCTGAAGAGAATCAGCTGGGGTGACATGCTAATTCGGGTTTTGAATTATTGATCTCCTGGGGTGGGCATGACGGGGTTCAGAGAAAGTAGGGTCTTGCTTAAGAGTGGGGGCTGGTGGAGCGCAGTCCGGGCAGCCAGAGGGGGCTCTGATCTGGCCTCTTTCCTTGAGCAGACCCGGGACAGGTGGGTGTGTCCGGGGCACAGCTGACGACCCAGCTTCCATCTGGTCCCCACCACCCTGCCAAGCTGCCTCCATCAGAGGTGTTGGACAGTGATAGATCTTTGTCATCCAGGGCATTGGCTGCTTGCTGGGATGCCACACCCCTGGGGCCAAGGGTGGTCAGAGATGGGGCGTGGGGACTCTGGGACCAGGCTGGGCCACCAGGCTTGGTGGCCTGCACTTGGCCTCAGATGGTGGGATGTCTTGTCACCTCTGGGCTCTGGGCTGATTTCCAGGGTCCTAGTCACAGAGGGCTGGCCAGAGTGAGGACACTGTTAGGGACCTTTTGGGGGACCCTGCAGGTCCCCCTCCCCCTGCACACCCCCTGGTGTGTGTGGCGGTGCCGGCACAGAGGACAGAGGCAGAGAGCTGCTGTACAAGGTCTTCTCTTGGTCGTTGTGGTTGGTTTGGTACATCGTAGCATCTGCATCATACAAAGGGGAGCGACAGCCATGGCTTTTGGTCAGGTTTCGGGGGGCGTGGGGGGGACACCCCACCCCTCCCCCCAGGCACTGACACATTTAGAGGAAGCAGAGCAACACGGACACAGCACAGATGTGGGCTGGGGACCCCGCGGGCAGGATGGCCGTCCCCTGGGGGGGGTCACCAGGACCCCCCCACCCCTTCTCTCTCCAGTGCAGAGGACAGGCCACAGGAATGGGGGCTGAAGCAGGGGACATGGGGGAGACCCAGAGCAGCCCCCCGGGGACATCCCTGGTGCACTAGGGGTTTGCATGACTTTAGGAAAAGGGGTGCTGGGGGTGGGCGACTGACTGGTGGGGGCCACAGACCCTTGGGGTTGGGGGTCCACTCCATTTCACCCTTGCTACAGCCTTTGGGGTGACCACTGGCCCAGTGGCTGCATTTGGAAGGGGGGTTGTTGTTCTGTCTCCTCCCTTCTCTGCCCCCCCAGGGGCTCTTCCTACTTGTGTCTGGTGGGTAAGTGAAGGGGGGATCACGGTGTGCTCTCAAGATGCCTTCCATCAGATTCTGGGTAGGGGTGGGGGGTTGCCTGGTTTTGAAAATCCTGACCTCTGGGCAGAGCCAGAGAAGAGAAAGATGAGAGACAGACCCCGGGTCTTCAGCTGTGACACTGACTGGCCCCCAAAATGTCCAGTGGCACTGTCTCCTTTGTGTGGGACACACCCGTCCACTGAGCCACCCTGGGGTGTGATGCGGCCCTGACTGCTCGGGTGCTTTCATCCTGGGGCTACGTGGGTGTACCGCAACCCTCTCTCCAGGCCACATAGTAGCTTCTCCCCGTGGGTGTGCCCTCATGTCCTCCTGGACCTGAGATCCACCCCAGGCTGACCTCCTCCTCCAGGAAGCCCTCCAGTCCTGCTATTCAGGAGCAAGTCAGTCACCCTGTATGTGGGGGGGTGGTGGTGGTGGGGGGGAACTTGCATATGGCAAAGGTCTTGAGCTCATTCTGGGGATGCAGAGGGGCTACAGAGAGCACCAGAGATGTCTGCTGAGGGGCTGGGGTCCCACCCTCTTGGAAGTCTCTCATATGGTGCCTCTGCCCACCTGCCGCTGTCTCTGCCCGGCACCCCCTTCCAAGTCTCTGAGCCCACCAGGGGGTTCTGGGTATCCAGGACCCACCCCTATGTCCAGACCAGGCTCTCTGGGATGTGGGGTGGCCCTGCCTGGCTCTGCCCTGGGTCCCGGGCTAGTGGGGCTGACCATCCTGCCCACGATAAAAGACACACAGACAGGCGGACAAGAGGGGCATGAGGCGGCACCCCGGCACAGACACGGGCACAGATGGGGACACAGGCCCCCAGGAGGCAAGACACAGGGGAAGGAGCGGGGGTGGGGGGCCTGGGGCCAACGAGGCCTGGCTCCCCTGGGGAAGGGACAGACCGGGGACGTTTCTGGTTCGCTAGACACGGATTGTTCTGTCTCGTCATTGAAGTATTGCAATCTAACTGTTATGGCTTGAACTATTAGGGACGGACAGAGGAGACCGTGTCTCTCTCGGAAAGGAAAAAGCATAAATCCACTAAAATGGAAAACTTGGGGAATGTGGACGGGGGCTGAGGGGGAGGGCAGAAAGTCATCCCCTCCCCCGGTCCCCTGCTTTGAGGGGGGGCCCTGATGGGGGCCCAGCATGGCTTGTTGGGGGCCCTGCCTGTTTCTGTCCCCGGGGACTTTTAAGGACAACAGGCAGGAGCCCCCGAGGGTGGGGGGGATTCCAGGCCAAGCTCAAGGTCTCCTGGGGGATGTGACTCCCCTGGGACCCATGGTCTGGGGGTCCAGAGGGGGTGTCTTAGCCCTGTTCTGTCTCTCCACTCACCTGTCCCTGCACACGGCTGCCTCCTCAAACCTTCATGCTTGCACACGGAACTCACAGCACACATGACAACTCTCTCAACTTGACTCTTCCAAGGTCTGGTGAGCACCCTGGGCTTGTGACACTGAGCCATTCTGGATGCCATGCCTGCCCTTGGACACCACCCCAAACCAACTCGAGTGTGTACACACATGCACACGCACATGCACACACACACAATCTGCAGACCCCTGGGCGTGCAGCCCCTGCCACACACTTTCCTCTCAGCTGCCCCCCCATCTCACACAGCTGACAGAGCAGGAGGCCTGGCCTGGGGGGAGGGGGTGTGGGGAGCACAGCCCCCCAGGAGAGGTTGCTCTTGACCAGGGAGACAGCAGGCAGGAACCTGCTGACAGGTGGGGGGTGGCCGCCGCCCCATAGGCCTGGGACTTTGGTCGGGAAGGTCCTCTTGGGGACCGTGGGGTCCTGGAAGCACGTGGATGGGGTTGGGGGCAGGGAGGAGGATGGTGAGGAATGGGGGCAGCTTGGCTGCACCAATGGGGGGATCCCATGGCATGGACCGTCACTGCTCAATGGCTCCAAGTGTTTCTGGGGGGACCTGGGCAGCCCCTTGGCTGGGCTGACTGAGCCCAGCCTGGCAGTGGGGCCCCTGGGCTGAAGTGGGGTGGTGGGGAACGCGGGGCTGCCCTACCCTGGGGCCCCTCCACAGATGAGCTGAAGTCCAGAGGATCCGTTTGGAGGGACTGGCTTGGCAGGGGCCATGCCTCTTTGGGGGACAGGGGCTTGAGGTGGGGTGCTTCTGGGCTGAGAGGCATAGAAGGAGGGAAAAAGTAGAGCTCCAGCCTCCTGCCTGAACCCAGACCTGGCCAGAATATGGGAGGGACTCCCCCCCCCCAACAGACCTGCCTCAGAGCCACTCAGTGCTCTTACTGTGACCTGGTGGGGGGTGGGGTCAGAGGCCAGAGGTCAGCATGCTGGGCAGGGCTGGAATGTGTCCTCACTTTGGCTGGCTGGGGCAGTGGTCCTCGTGGCAGTGGGGTGCATGAAGGAATGCATGGGGTCAGCACTCTAGCACAGACCTTAGGCTTCTCGACGGGGGTGGGGGCAGTGCTCTTGACACTGGGTTCAAGCCCCCTGCTAGGGGAAAGCTGTCTCCCCTTCTTTAAGATACTCTGAGGTGAAGAGAGGGGGCAGGGTGGTGGGGTTGTGAGGGTGTGCTGATGGGGAGGAGCCCCCGGCTAGGGAAGTGGAGGAAGGGGACAGAGACCAATTGAGGTTTTCCCCTTCAGAACCGAGACTCAACTGAACAGAAAGAAAAGAAAGAACCAAAGAGAGAGAGAAAGAAAGAAAAAAGAAAAGAAAAAAGAACCAGGGGAGGCGGGGAGGGGCAGGCTGGTAGGCTACTTCTTGAACATGTCTTGCAGCGGCCCGGGCAGGTACTTGAGCACGGTGTCCAGGATGCTCTCCTCCTCCTCCTCCTCCTCGTCCCCGCAGCCAGCCGGGATGGCCTTCTTGGGCCGGGTCAGGCTGCCCTCGCAGGGCTGCTCCAAGGCTGCCTTCTCCTCAGCCTCCTTCTCCTCCTTCTTTTTCAGCCCGTACTGGGGGACGAAGGGGAGGCAGAGAGGAGCATGAGGGGTGGGGGTGGGGGGGCTCTGGAGCACTGTGTCTCAGTCTTCTCTGGTGATAGGGAGGGGGTACTGAGTCCTGGTACATAAGTCTCTTCATGGAGGGGATTGTACCCATTTTCCAGATGAGTCCATTGAGGCTCAGAAAGAGCGAGAGCTGGGACTCAGGGGCGCCCCCAACATGGTCAGTTTGGGGGTGCTCTCCATCTCCCCCTCTCTTCCCCTCCCCCTCCCTGGCCCCTTCCCATGACCCCCCTCTCTCCCCTCCCCCTTCACTCCCCCCCCCCCCCCGGGGGCTCTGACCTTGTCCCGGATCTGCTGGCGGACCTTCTCGCGCTCGGCCTCCATGCGCGCGTGCTTGGCCCTGCGCTCCTCCTCCTGCTGCCGCAGCGCCTCCTGCCGCTCCTCCTCCTTCTTCTGCGCGTCGGGGTCCTTCTCCTCCTCGCCCCCCAGCATCTTGCCCATGTCCTTGGTGGCCCCTGCGAGGGGGGAGGGGGCGGGGAGCATGTGGGCGGGGTGGGGCAGGGTGGGCGTGCGGGCTGGGCTTGGGGGACTGGGGGGGGGTCTCACCTCCCAGGGCCTGCTTCATGACGAAGTCCATGCCGCCGCCGCCTCCGGATAGCAAGGCCTAGCCCGCAGCCAAGTTCGCGTGCAGCGCCCCCTGCAGGTCTGGCCCGGGGATGGAGCTGCCTGCTAGAGAGAAAGAGGGCCGTGGGTCAGGGGGAGAGGCCTCCTCTCACGGGGTGGAGGCCAGGGGGTTCAGTCTTAGGCGGAAACCCAAAGCCTGGGCCTGCCCTCTCCTCCCTTCCTCTTCCTTCGTTATTTTGGATAGGACAGAGAAATTGAGAGAGAGGAGAGATAGGGTGAGAGGGAGCACCTGCAGCCCTGCTCCACCACTCCTGAAGCTTCCTCCTTGGAGGTGGGCACGGGGCCGGGCGGGGCTTGAACCCCGGTCCTTGAGCATGATAACACGTGTGCTCTACTGGGTATGTCACTGCCTGGCCCCCTGCCTTTTGAAAATTTAAAACAAGACTTGTTTTCATCAGAGAGATAGACGGATCAGCAGATATTGGATGCCTGTGCGCTGCTCAGTTCTGGCATATGGTGGGCCCAGGGCTGGAGCCTGGGGCCCTGGGCTTCAGCTGGCCTCAACTTAAACACTGGCCTCTCGCCCAAATCATTTCAGTGTGGTGGAAACCCCAAGTTTGCACTCTGGGGTCTAGCTTGGGCCCCATTCTGCAAGTCCTCAGCCTCCCTGCATCCAGCTCTGTCCCCCATAAGCTGCATAGCCCTTCCCCAGAGGAAAGAAGGAGAAGGAGAAGGAGAAGGAGCCTAGATCAGCCTAGGTCAGCTGGTGGAGCAGCTGAGATTAGGTGGAGGAGGCAGTGGTTCAATGTTGGTGAGCAGCGGGACTTGAGAGGGGTCAGTGCCCCCCTACCCCAGGGGGCAAATGCTACCGACTTTCAGTTCTTAGTATGTTTTTTATTGTTTTGTTTTTTTGTCTTGGCCTCTGATGATTTTGCCCAATACAGTCGTAATGGAAACCTCTGTAAGTACAATATGGAAAAGTGGAACTCCTCCAGGGCTGGGGGGATGGGGAGGGTGGGTGGCAGAGGGTCCGCTGTCCCTTCCCCTGCACTTCCTTCTTCTCCTTCTTACCACTGCCTACCTCCCTGCCTCATGTCCTTAGGAATCTGGATCCTGATGCTCTTTATTTGTTTAAAAAATGGATTTAGTATTTACTATCAGCAGGAGAGAGAGGGGGTGAGAGAGGAGTGCCCTGCTCAGATCTGGCAGAAGGTGGTGTTGGGGATTGAACTTGCAGTTTCTGGAACCTCAGGTGTGCAACTGCTGTAACTTTTACACATACTCACACATGACTCAAATAGAGAGAGACAGAGAAGGGAGGGAGGGAGGGAGAGAGAGAGAGAGAGATCATAGTACCAAAGCTTCCTTCAAAGCACTGGGCTGGGCTTGAACCTGGGTCACATACAGGGCACTATCCAGGTGAGTTATTTCACTGGCTCCACATGTCCCTTTGCACCATTCATTTTTACCGGTCCTTCCAGAAGCCAAAGCCAACTCAGATCTCTTTTTGGGAATGGGGTAGGGACATCACACACGAGCTCCAAAGTGAGTCCCCAAGGCCCTTCAGCCCACACAGCCACCAGTAGGAAGAGGGGTCTTGGGGGACAGTGGCAGAAAGACCAGGCCAGATACTGTGAGCAGGTTAGGGTTCGAGGTCAGTGACTGCTGCTGGTGGCTGGTGGCTGATGAGAGAGAGAGCTTCTGTGGAGCAGTCTCGGGGCTTTTGTGTCAGACAGCCCTGGTCTGAAACCCTGACAGAGCTTCCAAGTCACCCTGCATAGTGGGGGCATGCTGAGGTCACCAGGACACCCAGCTCTGGAGTTTAAGACACTGACCAAGTGCCTGGAGGTCCCCCTTAGTATCTGCTGGGTTCCAAGCCGGCAGGCAGCTTGACCCAGTCAGTCAGGGAATTTTTCTTGGGCTCGAAAACACTGGCAAAGGAGGGCTGCCTTCCCAGATGAACAACTTAATAATCAAAGTGATTTCAGGAACTATTTCTTTCTCCTCCTCCTCGTCCCATGTTTGCAAGCAGCTCAAGAAAGTGCCAGGTGGTGGGGGAGCCGGGCTTCAATCCCAGAGCTCCCAAGTGGGTCCCTGAGCTCAGAGGCTGGAGCTCCGGCCTCTTCCCCCTCCCCCAGACCCCTGGGCCTCTGCTAGACCAAGCAATCTTCCTCCAGGTCCTTGCCCTGGTCTCTGCTGGAGCTGGGGCCACCCCACCGTGTCCTCCAGCCTCTGTCTTGCCTCTGGTTCTGCTCCTCACTTCTGCTCTCTGCTCTTTACTTCCTCTCCTTCCCACCCTGTCCTTTGCTGCTGGCTCCTCTTCTCCCTCCTGTCACCTTAATAACCGCCCCCCCTTCCCCTCAGTCTCTGCCCTCACCTTCTGCTGCTCAGTCTCCCAGCACCCCCTGCGAGAACTAGTCTTTTTGGGAGCTAATGGCTGTCAGTCATCTTCTCAGGCCTCTAGACCCCCTGTTTTGTGCCATGCGGCAATTATCGTTTCATTTTCGTGTTAAGATGATGCTTGTGAGGATTTAATGAAGAGGCAGCACCCCCTGGCCCCCAAAGGAGCAGCAGGAATTGACAGGGCAGCTACAATATGCCAGGCGGCATGTGAGACACAGAATGTAACGGCGGACTGGGGCTGTCTCTCTGTCTCTCTCTGTCTCTCTGTGTAAGGCAGGGAAGAGGTCCCTTCCTCCTCCTCCCCCTGGAAGCCCCACAGGCAACATCCAAAGTCAGCTTGTCTACTCTCAGCAAAACACCTGCTCCTGTCTCCTCTGCTTCTGTTTAGCAAGTGCTGGGGGCTGGGGGGCACCCCTAGGCGTCCCCAGCCCAGAAGGCCTCTATGCTCACAGTCCCTTAGCTCCGTGGCTCTGCAACTAGGATATAGCTGAGCATCTTGGGCGTACCCCAAAGTCCCACTGCCCACTCCCAGTGTGGTCCCTGCCCGTGGAGACTCCCCTAACTGATGCTTCCAGACCCCTCCTCCAACCTCTGCCACCTTCTCTTCAGCAGGTGACCCCTTCCCACTTCCAGTGTGGGAGGCATGGGGGGTAGGGGGGTGGGCACAGCAGGTGAGGATTAGGGTCCCCACCTCTAAGGGTTAGAAGTGATTACCCACAGTGTCTGGCTTATCCCCGGGACTCAGAAAATGGTGGCTCTTATCACCATCAAAATAATTAGTGCCGGGGTCTCTGAGCTTCTGCAACCCACCCCCTTTTCCCCTCTCAGCTGCAGGGAAGAGGGTCTGACCCTCCTTCCTGCTGAAGACACCCCATGTGCCCCGAGTCCTTTTCTCACACCCCTACCTGAATGGCCTGCGGCACCCCCTTCCCCCACATCCATCTCTTCTGCAGGGGTTTCTTCTCGCCCTGCACCTGCCCTCTTCCCCAGATCCTGCCCCAGACACTCCTTTCCTTTCACCTCTGCCCTTTAACCTCCCAATGAGGGGGGTCTCCACGTCTGCTCCCCCCTTCCCCAGCCCCTCCCTCCCTCTGAAATTGTCTGCCAGGGCTCCTCCTAAGCTCAGCGCCCCTGCTCCCCCCCCCCGGACCCATGATACAGCGGGTCTCCTGCCTGCTCTCCTGTGCCAATGCCCTTGTGATATGGGTGCCCACCCAACCATCTCCCCTTCTGCTCTCCCACTGTCTCCCCTGATGGTCTGCTTTATCCCTACTTTATCCATATAACCCCCATCCCCGTCTGAGGCACATTTGGCTCTGCCTTATACTGTCACCTGGGTCATGTCAAACTCACTCCTGTCCAAAGGCCCCTCACTCCCCGGGTCTCCCCTTCTCCTGGGGACTCCAGAGCCCTGCACCTCTTTTTCCATTAACCTTCCCTCACTTCCCTCTCACTGCATCCACTCTTTAAATACCCCTCCGTCAGGTGCTGGAGCTGTGTGTTCATGTTGGTGGGGGGAGCCCCAGTATTTGCACCCTAGCAGCTGGAGAGACACATTGGGGAAAAAAAGCCCCGTGGAGGGATGGATTGGGAAGCTATGACTGTCCAACTGGGATGGGGTGCAGAGACCAGCCGCACACTGCTTCCTGCCGCCCACCTCTGGGGTGACTGAAGGCCCGGTTGAGGCTGCAGGCTCTGGCTTTGTAAAGACCCTCTCCCCCCATCCAGCTTCCTCTCTGTCTGATTAATCTCCGCAAAGGGCAAATGCTCCTGCAAACTCACCCGCCATGGTTCCCCTGGGCTGTAGTCAGTGGTCAGTGGCCAGAGACCTCGTGCCAACCTTCAAGCCCTGGTCAGGCCTATCCATCATGACCACTCTGTCCTCTCCTTGTAGGGCTTCTGGGGCTTCATCTTCCCTGGGACCCTGACCTGGGTGTTTGTGGGGCCTGCCACCCTTATCTCTGCCAGCACCACTGTGTTCCTTCTGGGCTGGAAAACGGAGGCAAGGACCCCTGTAGCCAGCCCATTGCTGTTGGAGGCATGAACTGAGACCAAGAAAAGGACCCAGCCCAGCTGTGGGCACATAGTAGGTGCTTAGTACACAGGAACTTCCCTCCCTCCTTGACATTGCCTGGCTCCCCTAGGTGGGGTCCCGTGGGTCTTCCTCTTCTGACACCCACGGCCTTTCCCAGGCAGTCTTGCCCACCCCCAGCTTCTGCTGTCTGTCCGGCTGTGTGACTTCCCGCTTCCAGCCACCACAGCACCTCCTCAGAGAACCCGAAGTTTCTCCTGGCTGCTCTTCACTGGGCACTAGCTGGGCTGGGTTGGATGTTGCTTTGGCAGTGGGCATGTGCCAGGGCCTCTGCGTGTCTGACTCTGAACTTGGGCAGCCTGGTCTATGGGGAGCTGTTTAACAGCCTGGCCCTCTGCCACCGGGTCCTGCAGGTTGCCTACAGCCGAGGGCTTCTGGCCAGACCACCAGGAGGCGCTCCTGGGTGCTTCTGTGGGAAGCCTGGGGCTCTCTCCCTGCGAGGGAAGGGTGGCGGGGACGGTGGAGGTGCTGGGGGGAGGGAAGACTGAGGGGGAGGGGGAAGAGGTGCAGATGCAGCACCACGCTGGAGCCTCTAGCATGCAGGGGGTGGGATGCACCTTCACCCCCCCCAACTCTTCCAGCCCTGCATCTGAGCCCTGGGTGGTTTGGGGGCGCTGGGCCCTGCCACTGGACTTGGGCACCTGCGGTGTCTGTCCTTGTGGCTGGCTTTCTGCCTTGGTGGTTCAAGCCGGGGGCTCTGCTCCCCACAAGTCTGTCCAATACTCATTTTCTTTTTGCAGGGGAGACCCTGCTGTGGTGGTTGGCGGGGGGGGGGTTGCCAATGAGAGACTCCAGCACCCTCTAACCCGCTTTCCCAGATAAGAGAAATACTGGGGTGGCAGGGCTGGGTCTGGGGGTGGGGGAGGGGATGGCACCTGCAGAATAGAGGAAGGGGGAACTCCTCCCTGCAGAAGGGAGGACAGGAATTCTGGGGTCCCCAGCGGAGACATTAACACCCCCTGTGCTGCCCCTGGAGCTCCCCAGTACACACAGCCCCCCCCCCAATACACATCACTCTGACCTGCAAACCTGCAAATCTCCAACTTTGCTGCGGGAGGGGACCAGCGAGGCTCTGGAAGGATAGGTGCTGCCAACCTCCAAACCTGGGCTTCTCCACCTCCCCGGACAGAGTTGTCCCCCTTCCCCCCATCTGCCCTTGGTCTGTCTGTACCCCTCCCAGTGCCCTCGGGTCAGCTCCTTCCTGGAACACCCCCGCCAGCACCCCCACCCCCCAGCTGGAAGTTGGGTTCAGACTTGAGCCTCCCCCCGCCCTCGGGGCGCCCGTGCTCCTGAGAGCTGGCTGTTGGGGGCTCGCCCATGGGGGGGTCGTCGCCTTTGGGGAGTCCCTCCTGGGGGGCTGGGGGTTCCCTCCATCAGCACCGTCTGCGGGAGCTGTCCTTTCAGCACCTCGGCCAGCGCGCACGGCAGCCCCGGACCTCTCCTGCCCAAACCCGCACCCCCCAAAAGCCTCGGTATCCCGCTCCCCCGGCGCCTCGCAGCCTCCAGACGGGAGCGGGACCCTGTTGCCCGCAGCCCGGCCCCGCCTCCCGGCCCGCGGCCAGCACCCACCTGGCGGTCCCGCCACCCGAGCCTCCGCAGGACCGGCCTCCGGCGCCCGCGCCCCGCACTCCCAGCCCGAGCGGGGCCGCGCCGCCCGCCCGCCAATCACGCCCCTCGGCCGGGCCCTGACGCGCCGCCGCTCCCCTTCCAGATGGGAAATTCAAATCTCTCCCTCCCTCCCTCTCCCTGCCTCCCTCCCCCCCCCCTCTGCGCTCCACTCCCCGTCCTCCGTTCGCTGCCTCCTTCCCCTGCAGCTCCCCCGCCCCCCCCCCCAGCTCGTCCCTTGTCCTGGGGCTCACTCCTGGGGCTGGGGACTGCAGGGGCTGGGGTGTTGCCGCTCAAAGACCACCTTCTCGGAACCTCCTTCTCCAACCCTCAGAGCCCTGCATTCGCTTTTTGGGGAGCCCTCCAGCACCCCCCCCAAGAGCTCCTCCCTACTTGTCTTTTGTGTGCTCCCACAAAACCAGACCACTGCCACCCAGTCATCCTTGCAGCCCCTCGATATATAAGCTGTACACACACACACACACACACACACACACACACACACACACACACACACACCCCACATGGTGGACCACACACCTTACCCAGCTCTGAGCACTTGGAAACTCCAGGACAACATCAGCAGCTCCATGGATGATGGAGGGGTGTATGAGTGTCTCTCCCCGCCCCTTCCTACCCTCCCTCCCTTTCTCCCTTGTTCTTTTTCCCAAAATACAGCTTCAACAGAAACCATGTTCAGACCCTATGAATACCCCTTTCCCCCAGTGAGGCATCTTTACCAGGGCGGCTCAGCTCAGTTCTAGGCAGACAATGCCCCAGCCAGGCCGTTCTAGCTCTGCTGTTCTGTGAAGGATAAGGGATCCTGCGGCCAACTTTGATACTAGAAGGCCATTTCTTTCTCTCCGATGCTCCCACAAAGCAAAAGGGGATTCCGAGCTCAGGGAACCCCCTCCCTTCCCCACAGCCTTATCACTCAGTCCTCCCTCCCTCCCCCCTCCTCTCACTTTCATTTATTATTTTTTTCTTTTCATTTTATCCTCTCCCCTAATGAGCCTCTCCATCCTGTCTGCCACCGCCTGGCTGGGAAATGCTTCTCTGCATCCAGGCCAACATGCAGAAAAACGGCTTGGGGAGGAGAGGCCGGCGGGAAGGCTTTGCAGGGGTTTCCGCAGCAGTCAGGTTCTGTCAGAGTGGAGATGACTTTGGGGTGGCGGCAGTAGGGGGTGGCTTCCTTCCAAGCAGGGAGCAGCAGCCAGAGCTGCAGGACAGGCTGGGGAGAGGGAGGAGGCGTGACTGGGCTGCATCAGTGGGGAGGACTCCTTCCTGGGCACTAGCCATGGAGGCCTTGTGTGTGTGTGTTGTGGGGGACACCCTTTTCACCCGAAGTCACCTGGAGGCCACGGGGAGGCCCCTCCTTCAAGGCCAAGCCCTCTGTGCAGTGGCTCCGTGGGACCAAGAATACCTCCCATTCCTCACCTGTCTCCAGGCAGACGCTAATGGAAGGGGGAGGGGTCATGTTTGATTGGAGGGACTGAGAGTTGCCTGAGGAGAGTTCCAGGCAGACCTGACAGCATTTCAAGAGTCTCTCCCCACCCACCCCCAATCCATCTCCCTCTTGTCTCCTGGCTCTTCTCCAGCAGGAGCTCTGTGAATGGAGCCTGGTTGACAGTGGTTACAACTGGCGTTTTTTTTTTTTTCCCCCCACAGCAGGACCATACTGGGTTTAACAGCCCAATTTAGACCTTCAGAAAAACAACAACAACAACAACAACAACAACAACAACAACCGCTCAGCTCAGTTCTAGGCACCACCCTTTCCGAGACCAATCAAGGATCTTGGAGTATGTTGAGAAGAGGAGGAGGTGGTTTGGAGGCAGGGACCTGGAAGTCAGGGGTTTTAGGATGTTTCACCAGGAAGGAAGAACACCACTGAAGGACTGGTGAGCCAGACTTAGTATGTAAATCCCAGCACTTGGCATGGGACCTGGCAAAGAGGAGCTGGGGAGAGATGCTTGCTGTGTGAACACAGGACCACTGTGAACAGAGGCACTCCTACTTCAGGGCCATGGGGGCAAAGGCAGGGGGAGTAGCTCACAGAGTTAGCACCTTCCAGCCTCTGACCACAGCGGGAACTTCCTCATGCAGAGTGCTGAGGTCCTTAGCCCTGGAAGAGATGACAGGTCCCCAGGCTGGGGACCCCACCACTTCTGCTCACTGCCCCTTTTGAACCCAAGCATTCGGGTGTCTCTAAAAAAAATGGCTCAACCAGATGTGAATCAGATCCAGCTCTGGGAGAGCTTACAGATGAGCCAAGGGGCAGCTCGATGATGCTGTGGTGAATGGTCAGGGCAGATCATATCTCTTTAGCCATTGATGTGTGTGTGTGTGTGTGTGTGTGTGTGTGTGTGTGTGTATAAGAAAGATGGCAAAGGAGAAACAATTACAGAAGCCAGAACTTCCACCTTCTGCACCCCAAAAAGAATTTTTGATCCACATTCTCAGAGGGGTAAACAATAGCAGAAGTAAAGAACCTGAAGTGTTTCAGCAATCTTGTTTTTATGCCATCACTGAAAGGGAATTGACTCTGGAAAACACCAGAGGAAGCCAGGCACCAGTTCTCTTATGTGAGAGAGAAGAGGAAAAAAGGAAAGACACCCAGAAGTAGTAATAGGTATAGGGGTAGCTTAGAAAGGAAGAGAAGGCAGGACCATTGAAAAAGAAGGGGAAATACACACACACACACACACACACACACACACACACACACACACACACACACACACAGATATAGATAGATAGCTATTGAATCAAGAACGTGGGTGCAGAACTCTTGGGGTGGGAATGGTGTGGAATTATACCTCTGTTATTTTATAATTTTGTAAATAAATATTAAGTCACTAATAAAACAAAATAAAACAAAACAAAATAATAAAACCAGCCCATATCAGTGACCTTGAGAGAATTACAGCAGTTTCCAATGGAGGGAATGGGACACAGAACTCTGGTGGTGGGAACCATATAGGATTTTACTCCTATTATCTTATAATTTTGTAAATCAGTATTAAGTCACTAAAAAAAGAAAGGGAGAAAAAGGGGGCAGAGAGAATACCTGCTACCAGCCTGAACACGACCCTCAATACTCTGCCACCCTCTACAGAGAAGCTATAATGCACTTGTCTGCAAACCATGGGGTAGGTGGGTCCTGGCTACTCAGGTGCTTTGTAGAAATCACCCTCACCCTGCAGCTGACACAGGCCTGCCTGTTTCAAGGTGGGGACATTGGCGGCCCGCCAGACCCAGCGGATCTACAGAACATTTTTAGAAGCTGGGGTGCCAGCCCAGACCTTCCGTCTCCCGGCTCGGGGGTCTTCCCGCTGCGGGGCTGCTTCTGCCAACACAGCCCTCCCTGCTTCGCTCTGGCTCTGCAAACACTGCACTTACACTGACATTTATAGTCTTCCCTGCATTCTAGCTTCTCGTGGGGGAAGCTGCCAGGAATTCACACCCAGATCAGGATCCTCATGTCAAGTAGGTTGTTGGCATTTGTTCCTGATCCAAACCCAGAGCCTGCTGTGTAGACAGTCCCCACCCCCGCCCCTTAGAGCCCGCCTGGTAAAATATTCACTGGGCTCTGTGAAAGGTATCTTCTTCTGGCTGGGAATGATTTGCCACTTTTATTTCTAAGCCCTGGGTACAGAAGCAGGGGGCCAGACTGGGACAGATTTCTGAAACGTACAGGCCTGGAATGTTCATGAAGATGCCTATCAGAAGAGGAGCTGACGGCAGGGCTTTGAGCAGGGGATCCAGGAGCGGTTGTGTGAGGAGTGACAATTGTCTCTGGCCAAAAGGCCACCCCAAGTCTTCTCTGCAGCTGCCTCTGTCCAAAGGGTTGGCCAGAGATTCGGGGGAGGGAGGTGTGTGAACCCCACATCCTGGAACCTGGAGGAGCAATATTGGTCTTGGTGTGAGGGGTGGTATGGTGCCCCAGGCAGGTGTGGGTTTCTGGGGTGGGGGTGAAGCCCAGGGAAGGGCTCCAATGGAAGTGACCTTTCTCTTGCCACTGGTCAGGCCAGGGTACCACTACTGTCACAGCATGAGGCCAGTCCACGCCCCCTTCTCCTTCAAGGTGGAGTCAGGCAGGTTGAAGGCTGATCTGTCAGTGGAGTATTGAGTGCAGCCTCCAGGGAGGGAGAGGCCAGCACCTTGGTGGACGGATGAAGGGGGCTGTCACCTTGTGCTGCTCACTCACAAGTCCTGGCTCTGGACTTGGGCACTCATGGTTGGCCTGGTGTCTGAGTTTGCCCTGTGCCCTGCTCTTGTGCCATTTGTCTTGTTCCTGTCCTCCAAGTGACACCCAGGTCATGCCAAGCTCAGTGGCCTGTCATCCCAGTGGGGTCTGTCCATAGTGCTGTGGGTACCAGGCAAGGGTGCCATGTACGTAGGACCTGCCACCCCCTTGCCCGGGTAGTGGTATGCTTCTAAGCATTGCTGTCAGGAGAGGAGGCACAGGTGACAGGGTGAAGCCATTGGGGTGGGATGTAAGTGCCACCATGTCCAACATGGAGGGGGGCAAGGCTGCAGCTGTGTTCCCAGGACTGGCACATATGTCCTGTCACTGTGTGGGCAGACAGGGTGTGTGTGTGTGTGTGTGTGTGTGTGTGTGTGTGTGTGTGTGTGTGATCCAGGAGCCTGTCACCTCCACTGCGCAGCCTCCCAGGCTGAGTGTCACCCAGAGTGAGACTCCTCTTTAGTCTTTCTCCCTCTCCTGGAGAGACTCTAGTTTCAGCCCCTGCTGGGAAGCTGAGAACCCTTGGGCTCCTCCATTCTCCATTCTGCTTCTGAGAAAGAGGTTCCCAGCTTCCCCAAGGGGTGAATCCCGACATACTGGTGGTTTCCGGGAATGTGAGCAAGAACCACAGGGGTGGGGGGCTCTCTGCCAGAGTCCTGTCCCTCTCCCAGCTTGGTGTCCTCAGGGGTCCTCCATCACCCCCCACCCCATCCTGAGCCCGCCTCCTGCCCCCAGGCTCTTCTTAGTGTCTCAGAGCAGTCTTGGATTCCACACTTGGAACTGTACCCCCAGGTCTCCTTATATAGACCCCCACCCCCAGCTTCCTCAATTTTGTGTCTGTGGTACCAGTCTGCAGCACCCTAACATCTGGCCAGGGAGGGTGGGGGCGAGTCCTCCCTCCTTTGCTTCTGCTTCTTACTCTCAAGCCTTCTGGCTCTCTGGGAGGTGAGTAGACCTCCCTGCTCACCAGGAGGTCCTTGATGACCCTCAAGTCACCCAGTGCCTCCCCTCCCCTGCTACCCAAGCCTCCTCCCCTCATCTGACTCTGGACCTTTTTATACACAGTATAAAGGTAAGTCACCTTCCCAAATGTTCTTCCATCCTCTTCATGACAAATGGTCCTCCCCCTGCCTCCCCCTGACGTGAAACCCAAGCTCAAAAAAGATGGTCTTTCCATGGCTGAACTCTCCCCTTAGGAGACAGAAAAACAGCACCACCGAATGTGCGAATCACAAGCAAAAGGCCAGCTCAGTCAAGTTCAAAATCCTGGAATCTGGAGTGACACCTTCTCTGTACCGCTTGATGTTCACGGGTGGCCCATTCCCCTCGGAACCAATCAGAAATTTCTAGACAACTTCTGGTCCCAAACCAAAATCTCCTTGAGCTGGGAGCTCAGGAATTTGCGTTGCTACAACTTTCTAAATCCTTGCCTGGAACCTGAGACTAGAATCTGGAAATCGAGACACTAGTCTTGCAGAACAATGCAATCGTGGGACCATGGGATATTCTGGAAGTAATAGACTCATAGACTCAACTCAAGGCATGCATTCACTTTTAACTTCAGAACCGGAAGTTGTCTGAATTGCCAGCAGTGTGGCAATTCAGAAGTAGCCCTGGAGTGTGATTCTGATCCCAGTCTAAGAGGAGGTTTTGTTTTCTCAGCCTGGACGCTCCTTTTGGGGTGAGGTGGGGTGGGATGGGAGGCTTTGGGCTGCCTCTAGGGTGTCACCCACACTTGTGAAGGGAGCTCCTCTTCCTACCACAGCCCTCCCTCCACAGGGCTACGGTTCCTTCAGGGCCAGCACAGCTCGGCTCTCAAAACAGATCCGGCTCTCGGATAAAACGACTCTGAGGACACATTACTGCTGTTTCATTGCTGCAGCAGGCTTATCCCAGGGACGTGGACAGTGGAGGTTAATAAGCTTGGGGAGATTTCAGTCAAGGAAATGAAAGAGAGAGAGTGGCGAGTGCTGGGGGGCCGCCAAGTGCTATTATGGAGACTGATGGAGAGTGTGTGGTGTGTGTGCGTGTGTGTGTGTTGCTAAGAGAGGAAATGAAACCTACAAAAGAAGCCAGCAACCAGGAGGTTACTTTTCTGACTCAACTCACAGCTGGGCAGACGAGGGCCCAGCCAGGGCAATGGACTTTCTGAGCTCCACACAGCAGACCAAGGAGACAAACTCCTGGCTAATCGTCTCTCCTCAGCAATGACCCTGCACAGCCCACTGTGTCAAGGACCTCAGGTGTGCTGAGCATCGATGGAGGAACATTCTAGATGCTGGCCCTCTTGGCCACATGCCTTGAAGACCCTGTGGATGAGCTTGGTCATTATTATTATTTGTCACCAGTGTTATTGCTTGGGTTTGGTGCCAGCACTATGAATCCACTGTTTTTGGTGGCCATCTTTTTCCATTTTATCGAATTGAATAGAAAGAAATTGAGAGAGGAGGGGAGACAGAGAGGGAGAGAGAAAGACAGACACCTGTAGACCTGCTTCACCACTTGTGAAACATCTCTGCTGCAAGTGGGGAGCTGTGGGCTTGAACTTGGATCCTTGCACGGGTCCTCGCACTTAGTACTGTGTGTATTTAACCAATGCACCGCTGCTTGGCCCCATTACATTTTTTTTCTACTTTATTGGATAGGACAGAGAATAATTGAGAGAGGAAGGAGAAATAGAGAGGGAGACAGAAAGAGAGACACCTGCAGCCTGTTTCATGGCTCTTAAAGTATCCCCCTTGCAGGTGGGGAATGGGGGCTCGAACCCTGATCCTTGCTGGGGCAGTCTTGATTCTTTCCTTCCCTTCCCTTCCCTTCCCTTCCCTTCCCTTCCCTTCCCTTCCCTTCCCTTCCCTTCCCTTCCCTTCCCTTCCCTTCCCTTCCCTTCCCTTCCCTTCCCTTCTCTTTTCTTCTCCTTCATGATGCTTTCATCAGAGCAGTTTGGAGGACCAGATGCTCTTGGAGGCAGATGAAGATGAAGAAGTTGCTGAGTGTCACTCCCCGTCCTGTTTCCACACCCTCCCCCCACGCCATTTCACAGAGAGAGCAGTTCACATGCTCTCCTCCTCACAGACTGATGTGGAGTGCCCAGAGGGGAGGGGGAGGCCGCTCGCCACAGCTAACGCTAAGCCAACACGCTAAGTGTTGTCCAAGTGAAGAGGCAGTTCCGGGGAGGAGAAGGGAACACACACAGCTTGTGGACCAGATGGGCAGGGTGGCCGCTTGGGGGGTGCCCGAGCCTCAGGGACGGCGGTGGTCCCTGGCTGCATGTGGGTGTCGTCTCCCCCCAGGGCCTGGGGCCTCCTCTCTGAAACTCAGTTTCCTCCTTGGTGACATGGGGGGGGGGCTTAGATAAAGCAGCATGCCCAGTGCTGGGAGACAGGGGGCTGGGGGTTCATCCAGGGACCCTCCTTATTCCCTCTAGTACCCCAGCAAAGGCAGGGACCCATTGTGGAGTTTGAGAGTGGGGGGCTTCCTGTTCACCATCCTGCTGGACAAGGAACCCCCATCACCACCACCACACAGACCTTGTGATTTCTCTGAGTTTGAGTTGGAAGGAGAAAGAAAGAAAAGGCTTGAAATTGGGGGTGTGGGGGGCGGAGAGACATGGGTGCCATGGTCAGAGCTCAGGACTGTGTGCTTGAGGTTCTAATGGTGGTCCCTGCGTAGGTTATGCCAGAACAACACTCTGGTTCCCCCCGACCCCCCGTTAATCAGCACACCTTTAAAAGTTGCTGGGTGCTGGGCAGTGGTGCATCAGGTTAAGTGCGCATAGTGCTGATCAAGCATGAAGACCCAGGTTTGAGCCCGGCACCCCACATGCGGTGGGGGAAACTTCGTGAGCCGTGTAACAGTTTGCAGGTGCCTCTCTGCCTCTCCCCCTCTCTCTCCTCCCCTCTCAAGTTCTGTCTTACGGGATGAAAAAGAAAATAAATTGCTTAAGAAATGGGGCTGGTGGGTGGGGGAGACAGCATAATGGCTCTGCAAACAGACTCTCATGCCTGAGGCTCCTAAGTCCCAGGTTCAATCCCCGCACCACCAGAAGCCAGAGCTGAGCAGTGCTCTGGTGTTTCTCTCTGTGTCTCTCTCTGCATCTCTCTCAAACATAAAAAATTAATAAAAAATTAAAAAAAAAAAAGAAATGGAGGTGGTGATTCTCTCACTTCTTCGCCTCTCTTTGCCCCCCTTCCTCTACAGCACAGGGTCCTCGCTGGGATACTGTGCTCCCCAAGCTGGCCCAAAGGAGGGTCCAAGTGTGTGTGTGTGGGACTTGGGTTTGGGGTCCAAGAACAGGAGCACAGCTGCATCGGAGGGTTTAAAAATGGCTGCTATGTGCCCCTCAGCTGCCAGGGGTGTCTTTCAGGCTAAAAACAGCAACAGTGAAACAAAACAACATTAAACCACCTTGGATCTGGTAAACAGATATGGAGCTCAAGAGATCTGGGAGCTGAGGGACAGGGAGGGGCTCCCACTGGCAGGCCTCCCCTGGGTGGCGGTGGGGTCACAGTCTACCTGCTTGGATCCCCTTGAATGTCGTGATGGGCTTTGCCCACGGGGGTGTTCAGATTCTGAGCAAAGTGGCGCTGTGTGCTGGAGGACACAGCTGTGACACAGGTGCCATCTGGGCTTGGTGGGGCTCGGCAGGTGGCCAGTTTCTTGGGGGTGGGGGGATGGGGCTAGGTGGCATTCTGACGCTTAGCTTGGGGGGCAACTCTCACCCTAGAGCTGAGGCGACCCAGGTAGAGCACCCTCTCTGGGGACCCTGCGGGTCCTTGGCGGGGCTGTCTGCCCCAGGTCTGGGGGTGATCGTGATGCCGTGGGGTTTGGGGGGCAGGTTGCTGGAGAGCAGGGCCCCAGAGCTGGGTGGTGATTTCCCAGAACCAGCCCTCCTCCCCTGGGTGGGTGCCCCTTGCTCTATACCCTCTACCGCATCCCCCCACCCCACCTTCAGATGGGGCTTCCAGCTGGCTCCCCAGTCCTCAGGTCTGCCTGCGTCCATCCCGCCGTCACCCACACGTGCTCACAGCTTATTCCGACACCTCGTGCCCACGCCTCCCTCACACGGCAGCGGCTCTGCCGAAGCCAACTTGCCCACTTCATGTGGGACGATGGGGTGTGGGGAATGTGCACAGGGGCCTGGGCTCAGACAGTTGGTCCCTGCTGCCTCCACTCCCATCCCGGGACTGCAAGATCAGTCCAGGGACCATCATGGGACACAGACCATGCCAGTTGGGGCTGGAGAGTCTTCCTTCTGGGCACCAGGCTGAGCTGGCAACAGTGGCCTCTCATTTAAAGCCCCTCCATGTATCCATATGAATTGAGGTTGGGGGGGCCGCTGTGTGGAGCCTTAGAATGGAGGCCAGTTTGGAACCTGCAGGCCTCTTGTGACACCGGTTCTTCCTGAGGACCAGTGACCACTCTTCCTGCTACATTCCTTTCTTTCCCAGATGCGCAAATCCTTTTCATGCCTGTCCACTATGGTCTGGAGGAGATGGAAACCCTTGCAACCGACCCAGGAGGCCTTCCCTGTCCCTGACAGCGAGCTTTCCCTCTGACCCGCCCCTGCTCAGCTAAGGAGGAAAGAAACCTCTCCCCGGATGCTGAAGGTTGGCGTCCTGTCTGAGCTGTGAGGATAGCTTTTGCTCCTTCTTCTTCTAGCGTTTGCCCTTCTTCCGTAGCCAGTCAACAGCGTCAGGTTGAGCCTGATGTCTGCTTGTTGCTGGCTTTGAAAGTGACTGGGATCCATGTGGATTCAATTGGCTAGGAAGGATTGTCAGTTTCCCCAATAAATGGGTACTCACGGGATGCTGAGAGCAAAGGACTCACTGCTCTGCCCATGTGAACCCGGAGAAGAAAGAAAAATCAGACTTGGGGCTGGGCAGTGGGGCATCTGATTGAGAGCATACTCAAGGACCCAGGTTTGAGCCCCCGACCCCCCCCCCCCGCAGGGGTGCGAGAGCTTCATGAGCAGTGAAACAGGTCTGCAAGGTGTCTCGGTCTCTCTCTTCCTCCTCTCTATCTCTCCCTTCCCTCTCAGTTTTCCTCTGTCCTATCAAACAAAAGAGACAGGAGGGGGTGGGTAGTGGTGCACCTGGTTGAGCACACATGCTATCATGTGCAAGGACCCAGGTTCAAGTCCCCACTCCCCATCTGCAGGGGGAAGCTTCATGAGTGGTGAAGCTGAGCTGCAGGTGTCTCTCTGTCTCTTTCCTTCTCTATCTCCTCCTTCCCTCTCAATTTCTCTAAAATCAATAAGAACATTTAAAAAAGAAAGAATAGAAAAAAAAGAAAAGAGAAAGAGAGAAAAAGTGACACATCCCTTTGTGCTCTGGGAGGGGAAGGGACCTGCTGGTGTGAACACAGCCACAGTGGACGTGGGGCCTCTGAGGGGGGATGAGACATGGTGGTGCCTACCCTTGGGAGACAACGGCTTAGTGGCTGGATGAGGGAACCCAGGTACCCGCTGTCCCCTGCCATCCTTTTGTGACAGTCACACCTGTAGACCAGCTGGCATCTCTTTGCCGGTGATTCACCCACCCCACCCCTGTTACCAGCCCGAACCCACTTTGATGGTGTGGGTCATCCTGTGTGACAAAGCCACCTCACTGGCTGGCAGCCACCGGAAGGTGCTATCGCCCCTGCCCCACTTTGATCTGGGCTCTCTTGGCCTTTCTCCTCCCCATTCTTCCTCTTCCCTCTCTCTGCCTCTTGCCAGCCCTTTGATCTTTGTATCTTTCTTCTGGGTTTTATCTAGTTCCATTAAGAGGATGAAGCTTCCATCCTGCGTCTGTGGCTCTCAGGCTCCAAACTCTAGGGTGACTCACCAACACCTGGGGCTTCAAGTCCGGACCCAGGATCACCCCACCCCCACCCGCCTTGATCCCCTATCTGCTTGCTTTCTGGTGCAGCCCCTCTGCCTGCCAGAGCGCTCTCCCTGCCCTGGGTTGCTCCATGCCTCTCAGCCACTTAGAGACCCCCCCCCTCCAGTCCCCTGAGACTGCCTGCTGCTCCCCCCATCACAAGCAGCTTTAGTTCACCCTCCTGATTGCCCAAGTCCTCCCAGACCCTGGCCTGGCCTGACCGTCCCTGTTGGGGGTTAAAGCAGCTTGTGGTCCTGGCTCACGGACCTTGGGCCCCCTCTCAGGGCTGGACCTGGCAGGCTCAGATTCTAGGGCCATGGACTGCAGCTACTGCGGAGCCCTGCCCCGCTTCTCTATTTTTAAAAATCCACATACAGGGCTGGCAAAGTGGCTCACCTGAGAGTGCGCTGCCTTGCCCTGTTTGAGACTCAGGTTTGAGCCTGGCCTCCACCTCACTGGGTGGAAGCTTCAGTGCTGTGGTTTCCCTCTCCCTCTCCCTCTCCCTCTCCCTCTCCCTCTCCCTCTCCCTCTCCCTCTCCCTCTCCCTCTCCCTCTCCCTCTCCCTCTCCCTCTCCCTCTCCCTCTCCCTCTCCTTCTCCCTCTCTCTTCTCTCTCTCTCTCTGTCTCTCTCTCTCTCTCCTCTCTGCCTCCCTGTCTCTGTTTAAAAATAAATGAGAATATATCCACGTGCAACCCCGTGGCTTCTTGCCATGCATGCTTCCAGCCTGTCACTGGGATCTTTCGGGGACCGTTTGTTGGGGCCCACACACACCTGGTTCCTCTCTGTCTTCCCTGTCCCCCCTCATTCTCAGCCTTTATGGTCCAGGTTGGGGGACTCTATGTCCCCCTTCCCGTAGGTGGTTATTCAACCCCGGTCAATCAGTGACCTCTAATCACTGTGACTGGCTCACAGAGTGCAAGTGACTCCAAGCTAAGCCAGTGAGCATCAGCGCTGGGACTTTGGCTCCCACCAGTGGGAGAGAGGATGGCTGTCAGGGCCCTGGCAGTGCCGGCATTCTGTAGCCCCCGGTGTCCGGATGGTATTGGCACCATGGAGTTAGAGCCAGTGCCAGAGAAGGCAAATTCTCTATGACGATGCCTGAGTGCCCAGACCCCAACGTACCTCCAGGCCTCATCTGCTGCTGTGTTTTTCTGCCAGGGGACATCCACTGGAGTGGCTTTGGATGAGGGTTTTGTCTCGGCCACCTACTGGCACCTGTGACTTGGCTCTTCTCTGGCAGAGCCTGGCCCCTGGAGGGACCTGCATTTAGTATCTGGACGTTTGTAAAAAGGACTTGATGATCCTAGTCCCAGATGTCGGTCTCTGGGCAACATGGTCCCTGTGTCCCCATGCTCTTGTGGAGCAGGAGCTCAGGCGCTGGGTCCTTGCTCAAAGCTTTGCTCAAAGCTTGTCCCCTCATATCCCAGCTCCCATATCTGCGCTCCCCCCAACACGCATTCTGTTTTGGCTGGTGGCAGCTCTGTCATTTCACCCCTGAGTGGCAGTGGCGGTCTTGGGTAGGTGCCATCCATTGCTGGTGATTCTTCAGCATCTAGTTTGTCAAGTGGAGCTGCAAATGTTTTGCCGCCAGAACAGCGCCTTGGGGCCTTTGTTCTTCCCCTCAGCCCTCCTCTTTCAGAAGCTGTTTTCCTGAGTCAAACGCTGTTTTCCTGAGTCTCCCAGCTGCACGCCAGCATTAAGCACCTCGCCTCTGTCCCACCTCTTCCTGTTTGATGGGCTTGAAAGGCCACATTCTAGGCCCTCTCGTCCTTGTCAAGGTGACTTTTGGGGTGTCATCCCCCGAACTGCTTCATTTCAAAGTCTTCCTGCCCTGGGTAGGCGTGGGGTGGAGAGGTGTCCTGATTCTAAGCCGTCAGCTTTGAAAGGATTTTCTGGAAGAAGCCATTGCCTTATACTTTCCGTCAGGACACCTGTCCTTAGCCTGCTGTTGGGCCCCATTTCGCTGAGGTGGTCAGACCTCAGAGGCGTGGTGGGGCGGCTGAAGCTGGACTTGTGCGAGGCTGCTCCTTGGGGGCTCTTGGAGGTGCAGGCTGGGGCTCTCAGGTGGTCTTGTAGACTGGCTTCTGTCCAGCCCACCAGCTTCCTTCCTCCAGGTCCTGTGACCCAGGTTTCTGAGTGGGAGTTCATGGTTGGGAGGCATGAGAGGCGGGAGAGATGGTGTCTCTAGGCGGCTGGTCCTGGCGTGGGGCTCCTTTCCCATGTGTCCTCTCTCAGGACTGTCCACTCCCCTGTCCTTCAGGCTCAGAGGTGGCAGTGGCTCCACACTTACACTGGCCCAGGGGACTGGTCTGCCCAGTCTGTCTAGAATGCCCATGGAGACTGGCCCAGGTGTCCTGCCAGGGGTCTCAGTGAGGTAGACACTTGCTTAGCACAACTCCTGGATTGAGCTCTTCCTGAAACCCAGAGACTGTTCTTGAACATTTCAGTCACTCATCCCTCATTGGCCAGACCTGGTGCCTTGGGCTGGTTGGCTGCCAGGGGCTGGGAAGTGGGGCTGCTCATCCTGTGTGGGGTGCGGCAAGCTGGATATGGGAGACTCACAGCTTCCTGTCCTCAGCAGGGAGTTCCCGGAGACCCACTGAGGTCTGTCCAGAACTCTCTGACCAGGACAAAGAGAGACGCAGGGCCCTGGACTCCTAGCCTGACCTTGCCACATCCTGGCTGTGTGACCTTGGCCAGTCAAGCTCCCTCTCTGAGCCCCAGTCTCCTTGCTTGTAAGGCGAGGGAGGCATTGCTGTGCCCTTGTGGTCACATGAGAGGCTGGCAGCTGAGCTGAGCCTGGCATACCCCATCCCCTCGGCACCTGGGGTGGGGGTAGGGGTGGTGGTGCTGCTGGAGTGTTTCTGGTGAGAGCAGATGGACGATTCACAAACAAACAGAAAGATAATTCAGAGGGCAACAAGTGCTCAGAAAGTATAAAACCAGGCGATGATGGGTGATGGGTGGATGGAAGGAAAGAAGGAAGGAAGGAAGGAAGATAGATGGGCGCCCGGTGGTGGCGCATGGGGCTAAGTGCACATGATATTAAGCACAAGGACCTGCACAAGGATATGGGTTCAAGTCCCCACTCCCCACCCGCAGGGGGAACGCTTCACAGGTGGTGAAGCAGGTCTGCAGGTGTCTATCTTTCTCTCTTCCTCTCTATCTTCCCCTCCCTTCTCAAATTCTCTCTGTCCTATTCAATAAAATGGAAAAAAAATGGCCGTATTGGATTCATAGTGCCAGCGCCAAGCCCCAGCAGTAACCCTGGAGGGGGGGAGGGGGGAGAGAAAGAGAGAGAGAGAGAGAGAGAGAGAGAGAGAAAGGGAAAGAGAAGAGACGAGAAAGAGAGGAGAGGAGAGGAGAGGAGAAGAGAGGAGAGGAGAGGAGAGGAGAGGAGAGAAGAGGAAAGGAGAAGAGAAGAGGGGAGAGGAGAGGAGAAGAGGGGAGAGGAGAGGAGAGGAGAGGAGAGGAGAGGAAAGGAGAAGAGGGGAGAGGAGAGGAGAGGAGAGAAGAGAAGAGAAGAGAAGAGAAGAGAAGAGAAGAAAAGGGAAGAGAAGGGAAGGGAAGAGAGAGCGCTCCTTGGAGATGACAGTGAACTGGATCCGAGGGAGTGGAATAGGCTGTGTGAGGGCCCAGGACGGGGGCATGGCTGGTGAATTTGTGTCTGATCTGGCCATGAACTTGTCCTGTTCCCGGGACAGTAGGGAGCTCAGCTGGGCTGGAGGGCAAGGGCAGTGGGAGGCTGCTGGGCCAGGTCTGTGGCCTCACTGGCAGATTTGACAAATTGTCCTTGCTAAAGTCCCTCCATCACTGCTTTGGAAATTTGAGGCCCATAGCCCCCAGGCTCAGACCCTAGTCTTTATTTTAGTTTGTATTTTCACTAGGGTTATGACTGGGGCTTGGTGCCAGCAGTATGAATCTATTGCTCCCAGTGGCCATTTTTTCTTTTATTATTTTTTTCTGCTTTGTTTGATAGAACAGAGAGAAATTGAGAGGGGAGGGGCTGACAGAGAGAGAGAGAGAAAGGGAGAGAGAAAGAGAGAGAGAGAGAAAGAGAGAGAGAGGAGTCTGGTGGGCTGAGTTGTGGTGTATATTTTAAGTGTACATGTCACCATGCTCAAAGACCCAGGTTTGAGCCCCTGTTCCCCACCTGCAAGGAAGCTTCATGAGTGGTGAAACAGGTCTTTCTCCCTCTCTCACCTTCTTCTCTCAATTTCTCTCTGTCTTATCCAATAAAATAGAAAGAAAATGAAAAAAAAAAAAGAAAGAAAAAAGGCCACTGGGAATGGTGGATTCATAATGCCAGCATTGAGCCCTAGTGATAACCCAGGTGGCAAGAAAATAAATAAATAAATTAAAAGGAGAAAAAGACACTTGTAGACCTGCTACATGGCTTGTGAAGCATCTCCCCTGCACGAGGGGAGTGGGGGGCTTGAACCCGGGTCCTTGTGTATGGTAATGTGTGTGCTCAGTTGGTTCTGCCACCGCCCGGCCCCTTAGGCTCTGGTGTTGCTGTCTGCTTTCTCGCAGCCCCCAGCTCACACCCCTCTCCTCCGTCTCCTTCCTCTATCTCCGGCTCCCATCCCGCTGGCTCTGCAGACGCGGGAGCTGAGGGGCCCAGCCTCTCCCACTCCGTCCTCACCTCAGGACGGCTCCCTCGCAGGCAGCAGCCCACACGGCATCCTGTAAATAACTGCATGTCCCCAACACCTCTCCTTCTCCTTGGAAACCTGGTTTGTGCGCTGCCTGTGCGTGGTGAGGCTCGGGCTCGGCTCACGGTGGGGGCTCTGAGCCGGGTGGGCGCCAAAGCCCCGTCAACGGCTGGGTCACCGGGGCAGTTTATGCCAATTCCTGGAGCCCTGCTATCCTCACCGGGAGCACCGGGGAACGGTAAGTGGTCTCTGGGGTGGAGAGACAGGACCATGCAGCTGAGCCCAGCCAAGTGAGGGCGTCTGATGACAGGCCCCTCTTCTTCCCCTCCTGTCACCCCTTCTTTCCTCTTCTCAGTTCATCCTTCATCTTTTTGAATGGCCACAAATCAGTCTGAGCCATTGTTTCTTATTTTATTATCATTTTTCCCCCACCAGCATCATTGCTGGGGCTCGCTCATGCCTGCATGATGAATCTACCTTTCCGGGCGGCCATTTCATCCTTTTTTTTTTTTTTTTTTAGTCTTTATTTGATAAGACACAAAGAAATTAAGAGGGCAAGAGGAGATAGAGAAGGAGAAAGACAGAGAAACACCTGCAGACCTGTTCCACTGCTCATGAAGCTTCCCCTCCCGGCAGGTGGAGAGCAGGGACTCAAACCTGGATCCTTGCGTGTGGTAACATGCATACTTAACCAGATATCCATCTGCCTGACACTCAGACCAGCCTTTTAGATATTTCCAGGGACAGAAGGGTTTGTACACATGGAGACCTGCAGGGTCTCAGGCAGGTGGCAGAGGGGACATTGTGACTCACTGGAAATTTCAGAAGCGGCAGGAAGTAGCTTCTGGCGTGACCTATGTGTGTGTGTGGGGGGGTTGTCACCAGAAGCACACGGGCTAGGGCCCCTCTTGAGGACACAATGTCACCGTAGAACCCTTCTCCTCTTCCCAGACTGAAAGTCGCTGGGATAAATGTCACCTGACCGAAGGTTTCCCACCTTTCATTTCACTGAGTGGCATTGAATGACTTTTCATTTCCTCCCCTTTTGTTAAAGATTTATTTACTTTAGGGGCTGGGTAGTGGCGCTCCTGGTTGAGTGCACATGTTGCAATGTGTAAGGACCTGGGTTCAAGCCCCTGGTTCCCACCTGCAGGGGGAAAGCTTTGCAACTGGTGAAGCAGAACTGCAGGTGTCTCTATTTCTGCCTGTCTCTATCCAATAAATAAATAAAGATAATAAAAAAGATTTATTTACTTTAGTTCAAGATGGGCTGAGTGGTGGTGCAGCTGGTTGAGCTCACATGTCACACTGTGCAAGGACCTGGGTTCAAATCCATGGTCCCCACCTGCAGAGGGAAAGCTTCACAAGTGGTGAAGCAGCACTGCAAATCTCTCTCTCTCTCTCCCTCTCTATCTTCCTATTCTCTCTTGATTTCTCTCTTTCTCTATCCAAGAAATTCATAAAAATATTTTAAAAAATATATTCTATTTTAGTGGGAGGCAGAGAAAGAGATGGAGAGACAGAAGTCAAGAGCACCGCTCAGCTCTGGTTTATGGTGTTGGTGCTGGGGCTTGAACCTGAGGCCTTGGGAATGATGATGGAACCAGAGCTAAGTGTCTGAACTCAATTGCGACTGTCATAAACCCCTGTGCCCTTGATATAAAGCAACCTTCTTGGATGACATGGCTTCACCTGCTGGCCCACAAATTCTCCAATCATCCACTGCGTTTTCTTTTGCCTTCTCGACCTCCTCACTGCCACTTCCCTCTCTGGCTCGTCTGACATGAGTGTGCGTGTGAGACGCACAGGAATGCGGAATGCGTGTTCATCACCGAGACTTGGGCAGTTGGGCATTTGTCTTTTCTGTCATTCTGGGGGGGTCTGGGGGGTCTGAATGGGAGTGGGGTTCGCTGCCCTTGCAGCTGTTGTGATGGACCTCAGGTGCCTTTTGTGCTGCCCCTTTCTCCTGTGCTTTTGGGGAGCCAGCCTCTGCTGCTTCTCTGCTTGTGTGGTTTGGACAAAGCCCAAATCCTCTTTCCCTCGAGCTCGAGGGATTGGCACACAGCCCAGACCTGGGATTTAGAGATGAACTTGTGACTTGGGATGGCTTGCCCAGTGAGTCCTGGAGTTTGTTCTGGAAATATTAGGAAAAAAAAAATAATGAAAAGAAATAAAAAGTCTCCTGCTGCCGGAATCACTGAGCTGACAGTGTGAGCCTGGAGTCACAGTAACCCTCCCGGGAAGGAAGCCCAAAGTAGAGAGAAACAGAATCAGAGATACAGACGGGGGGTGGGGGGTTGGGGGGGATTGGAACCTTCAGAGCTCGCATGACTCCTGGATCAAACCCTTCCTGAAACCAACAATCTGCCCTTGAACATTTCTGTCACAAGAAGCCACAGGACCCCTCTTCCCCCTTTTACAGCTTTTTGACTGACTTGTTCTATCATGGGCACCTGACGTAAGCCTGACGGGGCACGGTGCTGATACATGAGGGTTATGACACTGCAGGAATCAGGCTCACAGTCACGGTCATGGTGTCTCAGCAGAGCTGAGGGTGGCGGCACTGGGCTGCACCTTAATCACTCTGCTTTCTGTCAAAGGTGGATTTTACTCCTCAGCTTGGCTTGTAATGACACCTGAACCCAGCTCTCCTAGAGCGCCCACCCCCACCCCAAGTCCCGACGCCCTCTGCGAAGGCCCTCCCTGCTGCCTCCCAGCTAAGCTGAGCTGTTTTCACAGAGCTTCTGCGCTTTTCCGTTTTAGCTCCACTGAGCTTCCGTGCTGCTCTGCTACAGATTATCTCCTCTGCTGGGCGGGGGTCCCGCGGGGCAGCTGCCTGGCCCTGCGGTGTTTGCTGAGTGAACGGTGTCCCCTGTCCCTCTCCAAGGACGCGCTGACTCTCTCCTGGCCCTGCAGAAGTCACGGGGCAGCTGTCTGTCTGTTTGATGGGGCACCCGGGGGTCTGGCTGGCTCCACTGCAGGACAGTGGACCCCAGCCGATCTCGTGGGAAGGCAAACCGATGCCCCGAGAGACATCGTGGGCTCCTGTGCTTTGCCGGGGTTAGGATTTCATCTCCCACGACTAAAAAGAGATTTGTTTCCCCGGGGATTTTGATGGGGGAGCTGTGTGTCATGAAAGGGCTCTTCACTGTGAGGTTCAGTGGGGGCAAGCCCTGAGGTGAGGAGCGGGCCTCTCGGCCAGTGTGTGGGGTCAGGGGTGGCCATGTGAGCTCTCCTCTCTTCTCATGCCACCCCAGTGATGTTGGGAAGAGGCCCCCTAGTGGTCCCTTTCTGCAGGGGGGAGTGGGTGAGCATGGCAGTGTGGTCACTCAGGGCCCCTGTGCTGTTGCCTCCCGTCACCTCTGGTCCTGGGGCCCAAAGACAAAGCAGACCCCCTGCCCAGCTGCTCAGCCAGGGACTCCCAGTGACCACGGGGACCATGGAGTAGTGCTTCTACCTGCCACCCCGGCTGATTGTGGGGACCGCGTTACACTCCTTTCACGCACTGTGCTGGTACACACAAAGCCCCTGTCACATCTGTTTAAGGTGAGAAGCCTAGCCTTGCCACGTGGGGGCAGAAAACCCGTGACACTTGCGATCAAAGAGGGTGCCAGGACATGGCAGCAAGGTGACAGGTGCACCTCAGTCGCGGGGAGACGGCTGAGACCAGAGACCAGAGACATGTTAGGGTGTCGGGACCCAGCAGGCACCAGCCTGGGACTTCAGCTGGAGCTCACAGAGGGTTGGGGAGCTGGGCAGGGGGCGTGATGGGTAAAGCCTCAGATTCTCAGGCATGAGGCCTTGAATTCAGTCCCTGGCATCGTCTCTCTCTCTCTCTCTCTCTTACTGCCACAAGAGTTATGGCTGGGGGATCATTGCCTGCACATGAATCCACTGCTCCTAGCGGCCATCCCCCTCTTTTTTCTTTCTATTTTATTGGCTAGGCTAGACAGAAGTTGAGAAAGGAGAGAGGAGAGAGAGAAAGGAAGATAGAACGAAATCTGCAGACTTGTTTCACTGCTCATGAAGCTTCCCCACTGCAGGTGATGAGTGAAGGCTCGAACCCAAGCCCTTGAGCATGGTGATACGTGCACTTAACTGGGTGCACCTCCCCCTGGCCCCCCCCTTAAAAAAGAATTCTTTAAAAAATAAAGTAAGAAAGAAGGAAAGAGGTAGGCTGGGAAGACAGTGCAGCATTAAGGTTCCAGACTGACCCTCCAGAAGCCCCGGATTCAGTCCCCGGCACCACCAGAAGCTAGGACTGAGCAATGCTTTGGCCTCTCTCTCTCTCTCTCTCTCTCTCTCCCTCTCTCATGAAACCAAATGAATGAGGCTTTCACAAAAGAAAAAAAAATAGAGGACTAAAATGAGGCCCCCATTCCCTGGTGGTTGACATGCTATTTGAACTGAGAGCAGCTGAATTGTTGAAAGTCACTTCAGCGCCAGCACTTCCAGACGATAGTGGAAGACCCCTCCATCACCCACTGGTGTTCTCTGGAGCCTCCCCTCAGCTCTCCTCTGCTTCTGGGCTCAGCCCTTCTTGGCCCAGAGAGCTGCTGGGGGGGGGGGAGCTGGTGGTGGTGGTGGGTGCAGGCCCCGAGGGAGTCACTCTGTCTCTATTTCTGAGTTTCCTCAGGGAGAAATCGAGGGTAGATGGGTGACCTCCCTATTTGTAGGGCTTCTGGAAGAGTCAGATAAGATGCCACAGGATCACTGGGCCCAGCCAAGGTAACCCACCGCAGGCAATCAGGTGTTGGAGCTTTTTTCCCATGGCAGCATCAAGGCTCACTTTTAAAATATATATTTATTTATTTATTCCCTTTTGTTGCCCTTGTTGTTTTATTGTTGTAGTTATTATTATTGTTTTCATCATTGTTGGATAGGACAGAGAGAAATAGAGAAAGGAGGGGAAGACAGAGAGGGGGAGAGAAGATAGACATCTGCAGACCTGCTTTACTGCTTTACCTGCAGGTGGGGAGCCGGGATTTGAACCGGGATCCTTACTCCAGTCCTTGTGCTTTGTGCCACTTGCACTTAACCCACTGTGCTACAGCCTGACTCCCAAGGCTCACTTTTAAGCTGGTCGTTTTGTAGGGCCCACTAATGATGACATTCCAAATAGCCAAACAGCCCTTGGCAAAAACAATGCCACCATTCCCCACCTGCTGAGGGGGCAGCATCTGATAACTTTGGACTCGAGACCCCCCGCCCCCTTTCCTCCAGTGCCAGGTACCCCTCACCCAAGTCTCCGCTTGCTCCTCTGTAAGCTGGGAGCCACAGGATCAAGGAGGCAGTTTAGTGGCTGACGAAAGGACTTGCAAACCCATACTCCCAGGTCCTATCCCGGGCAATGTGTCTCTCTGTCTCTTTCTCTCTCATGTAAGCAGAAATCAACCTTTGAAAATGGGGACAATGGCTCACAGGCCAGTCATCCACCCTCGTGGGCTGATGTAGTCTCTCAGAGGGGCACACTCATTTCTATGTCTCCCAACCCCTCTGGCTGGGCACAGGGAATCCTCCACAGGGTGTGTGGGGGGTGGCCAGGGGAGACATCCTGAGTCTTGGTCCCCACAGCTGGCTCTGCTGCAGAGGGGTGTGCCATGAGCTCCAGCTGTGGCAGCCTCTGTTTTTAGCTACTGCCCTTGCCCCCTCCCCCCTTTTTTGTGTGTGTGGCAGAGAGGAGCTAGAGGCAGAAATAACCCGTCCCAGGGGCTGCCCGGGAGAGAAGGGCTTATTTTGACTCCAGAAGCTGTGGAAGCCGTGGCAGCCCTGTCAAAATACATCTGCCTCTCCTCCACGGCCCACGGAGCCGGAGCTGCGTGCCAGGGCCCAGGCGCCCGCCAGCCTGCACATCTGGAAGTGGGCCCCTGGGAGCTGAGGACAGCCCCAGCTCCCCTCCTTCCCCCTATAGCCACTGACTCCCCATTTCCCAGGGCAGAAAATACATCTCTCACCTTGGACTCCAGGATGTAGTGGGGGCGCTCTGTGAGGGGGCCAGGGCCTGACCAGGTTTGGGGGAACAAGACGGAGAGGGCCCATTGCCCTACCTCTGTGGACCCTGCACTGGGGCGGAACGGACCCATTTCACAGATGGGAAAGCAGATGCCTGGGCCCGGGTGGTGGCGGGCTTGCTTAAGTGAACATGTTACAATGTGCCAGGACTCGGGTTTGAGCCCCCGCTCCCCACCTGCAAGGGGAAAGCTTTGCAAGTGGCTCTTTCTCTCTCCCTACTTGATTTCTGACTGTCTCTATCCAGTAAATAAATAAAAATAATTTAAAAAGAGTAAAAAAAAAAAAAGGAAAGCAGAGGCCTAGGCCCTGAAGGGGACTCCCAGCTTCCTCTGGCTGAGAGGCTCTACGCCTCCTGTGACTTCCTGCCCCCCCCCTCTGGACCCTGTGCAGCCCCTGGGGTGGACCTGACCAAGGTTTAGTGTAGGGGCTTGGGGCCTCCCTGGAAGTGTTTTAGGGGGGACTGTCCCCCCAGTTCAGACCGCAGCAGCCTGACTCAGTGCTCAGTGGGGGTTGGGGTGGACACAAAGTCTAATTCAGGCTCCCTCAAAGGCTGCTGTCTAGCGTAGACCCTGGCCCACTGGGTCCTTGCACCCTAGACCGTGGCGGTGAGCTGACCGTCATCAGGCTGTCGAAGGTGGTGGTATTTCTGTCATTTCCCTTGGCTCTTCAGGTCCAAAGCCCTCTCTCTACATGGAAGCCCCGGTCTGTCCAGGTCTGGTCCGCCATCACTGTCACCTCCTCTCCCTCTTCTGCCTCCCCCCTTCTCTCCCTCTCGGGAGTGGGCTTCACTCACTCCTGGCCTGGTGGGCGCTGACTTACAGGCTCCTCCCCTCGGGCTCAGCAGCCCGGGGCTCCCTCCTCTCAGAGAGGCCTGTCAGCTGGTCACTGGGCCTTCTCTGCACAGGCAAGCGAGTGGGGATTGCCCAGGATGTTGCAGACCTCTCCCTGCAGGAGTTCTCAGAGCCTTTAATGTGCTGGGTGTGGATTCCCAGAGGTGCCTGTCATGTGGAGCTTCTAGAACTTATTTGATCTTGGAAATGTGGGGGCATTAGCAGACATAGGCTTTGGGAAAGGGCAGGCTTTGTCTTAGCTCGGTCTTAGCTCCCTGCCTTGGCCAAGGTCCAGGGCCTTCCCAGTGTTGCCCCGGCCCACCTGTCCCCTCCGCTGCTCTGACAGGCCCACCAGCATTCAGAAACTTCCGGCTCCTCCTGCCCCGTGGCTGCCTGGGCCTCTCTGCCTCTGCCTGCCGCCCACTCACTCAAGGCTTGGCTTCCCGCAGGCCTCTGCTGCCGCTTTTCCTCCAGCCTCTGTCACTGCTCCCCCAGCCTTCACAAGGGGCGCTCCCCTCTCCACCCTGGCCCCAAGGACCCCCAATTTAGGACAAAGATTCAGCACTCAGGGCTGGGCTAGAAGGATGTCTTTTTTTCCCTGCAAAGGGACACTGCCATTCATATTCCAGGAGGGGCCTGGCATCTGCTAAGGGCCTGCTGGGTGCAGGGCACACAGCCAGGGGGCCCTTGAGCTGCAGAGGCTAGAAAGTGGCAGCGCCGGGATGGGGGCTCAGCTGTGTTTGGGGTCAAAGCCCAGGTTCTCATCAGGCCCGGAGCTTCCCCCCACAAAGTTTTCCTCACCTCTGGGGTTGGGGTCTCTCATGGTGGGGAGTGGGGTGAGGGTGCATCTGTCCAGAGTACCCCCCTCCTCTGCCCCCAGGCTGGGGAACCCACCACATGCAGTCCTCACTGTCTCTGCACCCCTCAAGTCTAACAAGCGTCAGCTGCCGGCCTGAGGGAAAGGCTGGCAGGAGGAACATACCTCTGGGCCTCGGCGGGAACAGTTTGGGGAGCTAGCGCGGGCTCAGATCCCGCGCTCGGAGAAACACCCACACACAGTCACTTTTTTATTTCTTTCATTCATCTTTAAAAATATTTTAAGGGACGTATTTCTTGAGGAGAGAGAAGCAGAGCACCATGCTGATGTATACGATACTGGGGCTCGAACCCCAGACCTCATGATTACAGATCCTTCTCTCTTCCGCTGTGTCACCTTCCTGGCCACATTGGGTCCAGCAAAAGATGAAGCCCCCAGCAGCAGAGGACCCACAGGCCCCCGATCACAGCTGTGTCCCCCTTAACAAGGACAAGCAGGACCCCTGCTTCCTGTGCAGAGAGCCCCCCCCAGGTGACTGATGAGGATGTGGACCTAGCCCTGTACTCACTTGTGGGTAGTACCTCACTTCCCAGATGAGGAGATCTGAGCTCAAGGTGGCTAGGTCCCCTGTCCCAGTCCACCCAAGAGCTCACAAAATGCTCACAGAGGCCCTGGGGTAGGAGTCCTGCTGAAGGGCCTGGGCAGGGCCACCCAACTGTCACCTGTGTCCTAGGTCCCTGACACCCCCACTCCCCATCTCCTGCCTGTCCTCTTCCCACACCCCAGGGCTGGCCAGCAACACCCCACTGCAGTTTCTCCAGAGTGCCTCCCTGCTCTGCCCTCCAGATAAACCCCAGCTCCCCAACCAAGGGTAAGAGCGGCCGGGTGCTTGTAGCCCTCCCTTCACCCCACAGCACCCCTTCTCTCATTCTCTCCGGCCTCTGCATCTGGGCACCTATGCCTATCTCTCTGTCTGAAACACCTTGGCCTGTCTTGCCCCTCAATGGCCACTCCCATCCCAGCAGGCTTGGTTCAGCACCTCTGGACCCACGGACAGTTCCTGCCAGAGGCCCATGCTCTTCCTAGACCTCTTCCTCATATCTTGGCTATCACACGTCCTTAATTCATGCTGCTTCCTCTCCCCTGCCCCACCCCTCCACTTGCCCCCCCCCCAGATCTCTGAGCAGATATAGGGGGGCTCCCCTGGAGTTCCTGGCTGTGTGACCCCCAGACTTGGTCTCCTGTGGCCTCTGATTGTTGTGGGGTTGGCAGGGCACCCCCCATCACCACATGCAAGGAAGAATGAGAGGGTGAGAAGCCTAGCTCAGGCCTGATTCCTGCACCCCAAGAAGTCATCAGCCTGGCCCCTTGCCTGGGGCTGCAGAACCTGTCTGCTGTCTGGTCTCATCTTGGGGGGAGGGGTGAACCTTGATCAGGACCCCAGCCTGGGGGCTGGCACAAGAGAGCTTGTGGTCAGAGAGCTGGCACTGCCACCGACAGAGGCTGGGGGCCTGGGGGGGAGGCTGGTGGCACCCCTCCTCCGTGGGCAGCCAGGGATACCTGCATTCCCTCACTAGAGCATTGGTGACTCTGCATGGAAACACCAGGTTAAAGTTACCACAGTCCTGGGTTCAAATCCAGCCAGTCAGGTCAAAGGTGGTGGGTGCAGTATGATGGGTGATGGGTGACAGCTGGGGGAGGAGCGGGACACCTGCAGCCGCAGCCCCTGCCCCCACTTCTTGGTCACCTTGGGTGTTGGGTGCAGGTGGGGTAGGGTGGGTTCATTCTGAGTACTTCCCAGCAACACCTGCTGCTCACACTCCCCCGTGGCTCCTCCAACCCAACCTGCCCCGTGTTGCCAGAAGTTTCCAGAAATACTATGCGTAGTGCTCACTCCCTGGTGCCAAGCCTCCAGCCTGGGACAAGCTCAGCTGCACCCCATCGGAATCCCCGCCTCACCTCTGCACTTCAGTGTTCTCACCCTTTCACACACACCCCAGTAAGAAGTCGCTTCCCTAGGTCCTATCTGGGGGTTTTGGGGTGGGGGGGGACTGAGCTCAGCTAGCCTGCAGGGCAGAGCCATTCTGGCTGCTCCTCTCCTGGGTTATTTCCTGGTCTTTTTGTTTGCTCAGATTTTTTCTATGTGCCTTCCAAGGTCAGAGATATCTCTCTGATCTCTCACTTGATGCACAGGAAGACTTGGCTTTCCGTCTGTCCTCCAGAGGGAGTGTCCTGAGTGAAGAGGCATCATTCACACAGCACAGGCTCATCTACTTACGAGATGAAAGTCAGGTGCAAAGGTCCTGGGGCAGGAATGAGTTGGGATTGGGGAGCTGCAGAGACAGGCCACATGGGCCTCCTGGCATGGAGCAGGACTTCAGTCTGGGTGAGGGGAGTGTTCCCGGAAGGTTGAAGGTTGAAGGTTGAAGGCAGGAGCGGGACAGACTTGAGTGCCTGTCCTTGAAGAGCCCTTCTGCCCCGTTAGAAGACAGGTTAGGGGAGGGCAGGAAGGTGGCAGGAAGGGGGCTTGAACTAGTGTTAACTTCTTGCTCAGGAGAGCCTCTCCCACCATGTCCCTCAACTCTGACTGGGGGGAGGTTCCGTTTTTCAGGATCCCCCTTTGCAGGGGAAAACTGGAGTACTTTCATTACAAGAGCGGGAGTGGGAAGGAGGTGGCAAGGGCATGTGTGTGTGTGTGTGTGTGTGTGTGTGTGTGTGTGTGTGTGTGTGTGTGTGACATTGCAGGATGCTGTGTGTGTGACATTGCAGGATGCTGTGTGTGTGACATTGCAGGATGCTGTGTGTGTAACATTGCAGGATACTGTGTGTGTGTGACACTGCAGGATACTGTGTGTGTGTGACACTGCAAACACTGCACGATACTGTGTGTGTGTGACATTGCAGGATACTGTATGTGTGTGTGACATTGCAGGATACTGTGTGTGTGACACTGCAAACATTGCAGGATACTGTGTGTGTGTGACATTGCAGGATACTGTATGTGTGTGTGACATTGCAGGATACTGTGTGTGTGACACTGCAAACATTGCAGGATACTGTGTGTGTGTGACATTGCAGGATACTGTATGTGTGTGTGACATTGCAGGATACTGTATGTGTGTGTGACATTGCAAACATTGCAGGATACTGTATGTGTGTGACATTGCAGGATACTGTGTGTGTGACACTGCAAACATTGCAGGATACTGTGTGTGTGTGACATTGCAGGATACTGTATGTGTCTGTGACATTGCAGGATACTGTATGTGTGTGTGACATTGCAGGATACTGTGTGTGTGACACTGCAAACATTGAAGGATACTGTATGTGTGTGTGACATTGAAGGATACTGTGTGTGTGTGAAATTGCAGGATACTGTGTGTGTGTGACATTGCAAAGATTGCAGGATACTGTATGTGTGTGACATTGCAGGATATTGTGTGTGTGACACTGCAAACATTGCAGGATACTGTGCGTGTGTGTGTGACATTGCAGGATACTGTGTGTATGTGAAATTGCAGGATACTGTGTGTGTGTGACATTGCAGGATACTGTGTGTGTGTGACATTGCAGGATACTGTGTGTGTGACACTGCAAACATTGCAGGATACTGTATGTGTGTGACATTGCAGGATACTGTGTGTGTGTGACATTGCAGGATACTGTGTGTATGACATTGTAAACATTGCCTGATACCGTGTGTGCGCAAGTGCTCTGTGCGTACCTTCAGGCTGTCATCCACCCAGCTGACCGCTCACGACCCTGCTGGAAACCGTGCTTTGCTGGGGGACGCAGGTGGATCTCTGGCCATAACTCAGGCCAGTGGGCCTGTTAAACCAGTGAACCTGCTGACAGTCTCTCCCATGTACCAGGTGCTTAGTAAAAATCACCATGGAGAGGGAGTCTGGCAGTAGCGCAGCGGGTTAAGCACACATGGCGCAAAGTGCCAGGTCTGGCTTAAGGATCCCGGTTCGAGCCCCCGGCTCCCCACCTGCAGGAGAGTCACTTCAACAGGCAGTGAAGCAGGTCTGCAGGTGTCTGTCTTTCTCTCCCCCCTCTGTCTTCCCCATCTCTCTCCATTTCTCTCTGTCCTAACAACGACGACATCAATAATAACTACAACAACAATAAAAAACAACAAGGGCAACGAAAGGAAAAATAAATAAATAAATATTTTTAAAAGAACTTTAAAAAAATCATTGTGGGGGTGGGGCACATGGTAATGTCCCATCTTGCAGGGCCAATTCCAGCACTCCTCTCCTTGGCAGCCTTGCTCCTGCCAACCCTGGGGGCTCCTGCAATGTCCCCTTCTTCCTCAGCACAATCTGCCCACATCCCCATCTCCTCCGTGATTCTTGGATCCTTGTGGCTTGACCACATTATTTTGTAATTCGTTCCCCCAGAGGGCGGGGACAGAGAACTGCGGTGGTGATTGCGTTGGAACTACATACAGACTGTGGCCTTTCTTACGATCGATCGTGTCACCTACTGTCAGCCACAAATAATAAGATCTATCAGTCAGTCAGTCAGTTGCTCCCTCAGACATCACTGTCACCTCTTGGTCACTTTCAGGAGGACGAAATCACCTAGCAAACCGTCTCAGACTGCGTTTCCGTCTGGATGTGGCTTGAGCGTTTGCTTCTGTTCTGGTTGATCTGTGTCCCTGGCTGGACTCTGAGGCTCCAGGGAGCAGGAGCCTGGCCTGGGGGTTCAGTAGCCCCCACCCCCAAGGCGTGGCCTCACATGCTCCATGAACATGGGTGCCTGATTGGCCCAGCCAACAGGGGGCAGAATTCCTACTTTACAGATAAGGAGATCAGGACTCTGAAGCTGGGGGCCTGAGCTCCAGCACTTATTCACTTCCTCCCTCTGAGTAGAGAAGCCAAAATGAGCCAGGCTGGGGGTCCCAGAAGTCCCCCCTGTCCCTCCCAGCCTCCTGGTCCTGGTCCTGTCCATCTGTCTGCAGAACTGGGGGCACAAAGATGGGATCTCTCAGGGGGCCCTGCAGAGGATTAATCAGCAGTTAGCATGCTAACGGCTTCCCAGACCAAGGCTAAGTGTTATTAGCCTTTAAATTTGGTTTTCTCTTCTCCTGTTTCCTAAGGACAGATGGCTCAGGCTCCAGGTGGCTAGGGGTGGGGGGATGGGGGGGGCAGCATCTGCACCCTGGCCTCCAATTACCCTGCCTGATGCGGGAGCCTGGAGCTGAGTGCTGAGTGTTGGGGGTAGGTCTGAGCTCCCCTCCCTAGCCGCAGGACCAGCTCTTGACTACTCCCAGCGGACCAGGATGGCTTGAGGAAGCACTGAGTCCACAGACAGCATAGCAGGTGAACACCACCCCCACTCCCCAGGACTGCCAAGCTTGGGCCCTGTTCCCTGGGGTGGGGTGAGGGGGGAGATTTTCTGGGATCTTGCAGGTGGGAACACAAGCCCTGGCTGTGTCACACCTGTCAGCCCTCCAGTCTGGTCCCTAGGCCTTCCTGTCTGTCAAAGGGTGTGACTTTGGCACTTGCCCCACTGGTCTCCAGGGCACCCGCAGGTGATGACAGAAGAGCTACAGAGGTGGCCCAGCTGGCCTTGACTGGTGCTGTCACCTGCCTGTTTCTTGCCCCAGGGTCTCTGCCTTCTTGAGGCAGGCAAAGGTTCACCTTTAAAGGGAAAAGCAAGGGTTCACTTCTTAATGAAAGAAAAATGCAGTTGGTGGCCATCTTCCCCCCTCCCTTCTAGCATAAACAGGGCTCCCTACCGCTGTCACCCAAATGGCCTTGGTTGGTAACCTGAGAATCCGCTCCTTTTGCCTGAGTCTGCTGACAACCCAAACAAGTTGTACTCTCTGATATATATATATATATATATATATATATATATATATATATATATATTCCCTTTTGTTGCCCTTGTTTTATTGTTGTAGTTTTTATTGATGTTGTTGTTGGATAGGACAGAGAGAAATGGAGAGAGGAGGGAAAGACAGAGAGGGGGAGAGAAAGATAGACACCTGCACACCTGCTTCACCGCTTGTGAAGTGACTACCCTGCAGGTGGGGAGCCGGACTCCAACCTTGTGCTTTGTGCCATGTGCACACCGCTGGACTCCCAAGTTGTACTCTCTGTATGCACAAAAGAAAAAGTCACCTGAGTGGTCCGGGAGGTGGCACAGTGGATAAAGCATTGGACTCTCAAGCATGAGGTCCTATGTTTGGTCACCGGCAGCACATGTACCAGAGTGATGTCTAGTTCTTTCTCTCCTCCTCTCTTTCTCATAAATAAATAAATAAAATATTTAAAAAAATAATAAGAAAAAGTCACCTGTGAGGCTTGTTGCTGTGGGTAACTATGGAACATTTGATAGTTGTACAAAAGAGCCAGTGCTCCTGTGCTCGGGACCTAGTCTCTTGTGGACACGAGTCCAGCTGGGACTGCCGGCATGATAAACACGGCTCCCTGCATTAGAGCCTTGGTGTGTCCTGTCTCTCTGCCTTAGGATCTGATAATATTCCTAGCTGGAAGATGGAGTGGAAGCCTCAAAACAAACAGACAAACAAAAATATCTGAGCAGCCCAGAGCTGCGTGGGTGTCTGAAGGTGTGCAGAGAGAAGGGACTTTGGAGTCAGGCCCTCCTGGACTCAACCGGGGACTCTGCCCCTTCTTAGATGGGGCCCTGGGCGAGATTTTTGATGGCCATGAGCCTGTTTCCTGCTCTGGACAACGGGCATGAGAGCACCCTCCCGGCAGAGGGCGCTGTGGATAGCCTGGCTCTAGCTGGGCGGGGCTTGTCAGCGTAGGAAGCTCTGCCCGTCCCTTTTCTAAGGGAAAGAGCTTTCAGAGACCACTTGCAGCTGAGGCTTTGAAAAAGAACACTTGACAATAATCAATCATTCGAGGAGGCTAACAACCCTTGGATTGCAGCTAGGGATCCGGCTCGGAAGACTTGAACCCCAGTGAATGAATGAGGGGCCAATGTTCCTATCGAGCTTGTTGATATTTGCTGAAGTGTGTGTGTGTGTGTGTGTGTGTGTATCTGTGTGTGTCTGAGAAATGTGACTCTGTAGTTCTCTATTTAGATTTTTTATTTGTTTTAGATGAGACATAGAAAAAGGGGGAGAGAGGGAGAGAGAGAGAGAAAGAGAGAGAGAGAGAGAGGAAGAGGGAGAGAGAGGGGGAGGGAGAGGGAGAGGGAGACGGACAGACAGAGATGTGTATGGAGAGAGGGAGGGGGAGGTCAGTCAAAGTACCGTTCTGGCACATGTGGCACCAGGAATTGAACTGAGAGCTGCAAGCATGCAAATCCTGCACTCTACCAGCTGAGCTATATTTCACTGGCCCTCCAGTGAAGTGGCTTGCTGGTGACGCTTTTGGTCTGGCTCACAAGCTAAAGCTGGCCTCTTAAACATGAGCTAGAAAGATTCCCTCCCGCTTTCTGAAAGATTTTCCATGGGATCGGTACTCTTTCTGCTTTCAACGTGACGTAGATTTCACCGGTGAAGATGATGCAGACTTCTGATGCTATAATTACACTTTATTTTATTTTAATTTTTTTAAGGAGCTGTTTTGCTTACTATTCCTGTCTGATGTGTTGATTGAACTATTTCCCAATATTTTGCAACCTGACTCTCTCGTTTGGGCTGCACTCGGGCTCAGGGAGCTGAAATGTGTTCTAAACGTATGTGTCATGGTTTTCTGGGTTTTCACCGGAAAGAAGAAAAAAAAAACAACCCCTCAACAAACTGTCTACAGTCTGTTTAGAAGAAATGAACACAGTTTGGTTGACTCAGACCTCACATCCTAGGGCCGATGTGCCCTGCCCGCCTTCAGTGTCTCAGCTTACTTTGTGGGGTTCTGAGCGTCCCCCAGAGGCTCTCCTACCCTCCCCCCATTGCTTCCATGCGGTTCTCATTTCCACCCCTGCCCTATCTCACTCCAGGGGTGTCAGGTCTGCCAAGGGGGGACTTCCCAGATGGCCTACCCACCTCCTTTGTCCTCCAAAAATGCACACCTGCTAACACAAACAAATTGCACTTGTGTGTCGCTTAGCAATGGAGCTGAGTTTTGAGGCCACCCAGAAGAGGTTGAGAGGGGCTGGCTGTTGGGGAAAGTGGGGGATGGAAGGATCAGGGCTCTCAAGCCGAAGGTGGAGGCCAGTCCTATCTCTCTCTCTCTCTCTTTTTTTAATTAAAACACTTTTAAAAATTAATTTAATTAATTAATTATTGGATAAAGACAGACAGAAATTGAGAAGGGAGGGGGATATAGAGAGGGAGAGTGACAGAGAGACATCTGCAGCCCTGCTTCACCACTCATGAAGCCTTTCCCCTGCAGATGGGGACCAGGGACTTGAACCTAGGTCCTTGTGCACTACAGTGTATGAGCGCTTAACCAGGTGCGCCACTGCCTGGCCCCCGTCTCTCTCTCTCTCTTTCTTGAACTCTGCAAGTTCAACCAGGGTGTGTGTCTTCGCAGGAGAGCACATGCTAAAGGATTTGCATGCACGAAGGCCTGAGTTCGATCCCCAGCACTGCCTGTGCTGGAGCAGTGCTTTGACTCCCCGTCTCTCTCATAACATGAACTCAAGAGCTCTTGGAAGAAACACAGACCTCCACAGTGGTGCTTCTACCATCCCTGCCTGGGGGGAGGGGCAGGGGGTGGGGATGGGAGCAGGGAGGTGCTTTTACATCTAGGGAGGGGTAGCCCAGAGGGCAAGCTCCCTGTCCAACAGGCCACAGGCCCTCTCTGGCCTTGGTGACGGGGCAGAGGGACCCGAGGAGATGGTCTGTCTCTGGCTGAATGTGTTGGCAAAGGGGCACCTTCCCAGGAGGGGGCCTTTCTGAGCTTCCCTGGGAGGAGATGGATTCCAAGCAGGTGATCAGGTCTGATCTACCCTCCGCACCCCAAGAAGAGCCTGCAGGAGGTGCAAGGAGCCAGGGGTAGGGTAAAGGACTCAGGTTGTGTGGGCAGGAGGAGGGAGGTCCACACCTCCTTCTTGGGGACGCCTGAGTGTGAACCCCAAGGTGAGGGATCAGGGGAAGAAAAGGCTGAGAGGTTCTGTATGTCTTGGGGCCCAAAGGGGCAGGGCATCCTCTAAGGTCCTACAGCAAGACAGCAGGAACCACTGGCCAGGAGAGGCTGGGATAATCCCATTCAATGTCCCTCCTGCCTGCTTGCTTATCTTGGGGGGGGGGAGCTCACTGCCTTCCACACAGGGGTGTGTGTCCATTTGCAATGGCTCTGGTCTCGGGCTAGTTCTCATTCACACTGAGCTAGACCATCTCTTCCCAGTCACTCCAGTCTCTGCCCTCAAGACCAGTGCACGTGGTCCAGACATCACATGAGTTCTCTGTGGCATTTCCTATGAGACAGACTCCCATCCTCTAGGAGAAGGGATCCTCCTGGCCTCTTGCAGCTCCTCAAGAAGGCACAGAGCCCAGCTTTCAGAGAGCAAACCATGGAGACACACAGCAACGACTCAGTGATTCTCTCCACACCAGCACAAAGCGACTGTGTGTGTGTGGGTGGGTGGGGGGAGGCTGGAGAACTGCTCAGTGCGTGGTGCTCAGGCAGGGCAGCTAATCTAAAAGCAAATAAAAACATCCAAGTGCCAGGAAAGGAAACACACACACACACACACACACACACACACACACACACACACACTAAAACAGTGAAGTGTGTCATTTTGGAAGGGAAGTCTGGCTGCACTGAATTATCAGAGAATTAGGCTCCAGATAGACGCCCGTGTTTCTGAACTCCTGGGGGACAGAGCCTTGGAGTAGGGTATGTGATTGGGGGGGTGGTTCTTTCTGTCACCTGTGGCAGTCAGGGGGACCTGTGCTGGTCAAGACACACCAGTGGAGGAGCTAGAGAGCAGGAATGAACCTTGCCCCCTGGCTTTGTTTTTCTTCAATGAGTCCATCTTTCTGCTCAAGTGTCACTTAACCTAAGAGGCTTATGAGCCTGGTATGGATGCCCAGTGTGACAAGGGGGGAGGGGACCACTCTGTGTGGGCTGGAGGGGGATAGAGAGGCTCTGGGGGACCTGCTTCTCCCCCAGTCCACTTCCTGGGGATGCACGAGGCTGAGCCTTCAAGCCTGGGCCTCCAGAAGACACATGGCCAAAGTTAGGCCAAGGTTAGACCAAGGTCCGACAAGTCAATTCCTCTGACCACTGTGCTGAGGTGTGGAGTGGGCCTGTGGCCCAAGATGAGGCCAGTGAAACTCCCTTCTGGAACTTTCCCTGGTGCAAACAGGTAGCCTCCTTCTGGGGCCGGCTGCCAAACCCGTGGGGCCTTAGTCTATAGCTATCAGGTCACCTGGGCCCGACCTTGAACCAAGGACAGAGAGAGTAGATGCAGGTGTATGTGCGAGCGCATAGGTGGGGGGGGTGTTGGGAATGGAGACTAAGGTCTTTTCATGCAGCTGTGTTGGGACCCCACCCTCTTCCTTGACCCTCTTGCTACTTGTGCTAAAGCCACTTAGAGTTGAATTTCTTTCACTGGCTACCACCAGCGAGGTACTAACCAGCAGGAGCTGGAAATGCTGAGCTCCCTCTTGGGATTGGAAGGGTGTAGAGACTGTCACAGGGTGTCCTCCCCGCAAGATTCCCAGGAACCCTGGGCTGGTCAGGACATCATTGGATAGGCTCTGGGAGAGCAGAGCTGTGGGGGCAGGTCAGCCCCCTGGGTGGGGCCTCTCCTGGGAGAGGCATTCCTCACTGTGAGTCTTGGCTTCCCAGTAACACTTCCTGGAGGGCTGCTCCGACCACACACCCTCCTGCAGCCAAAGTGGGATTCCGTTCTCATCGTCATGTTTGGGAATGGGCGTCCAGCAGCCGAGCCAAGATGGCCGGCCTTGTGTCTACCTCCCCTTGCACTGGGGTGGGCTGAACTCTGCTGTGCTTTTACATATGTCTGTCTGTCTGTCTATCACACTGTCTGCAATTACCTCTTCTCACTAGGCTTCACATAAAGGGTCCCCCCCCCCCCCCGTCCCCACTAGAGCCCTGGGTGATGCTGGTTATTGAACCTGGGACCTCAGGGCCTCAGGCAGGAAAGTTGTTTGTAGAACCATTGTGCTATCCTGCCAGCTTATTAAAAGCCATCTTTTGTGAAGCCCCTACTGCCCGGTCAGCCCCTCCCACCCCTGACCCTGGGTCACCTTGCAGTCTTCCCACACTGTACCTGCCTTTCCCAAACTCTCTGTGAATCATACTCGAGGACTTGCATAGGGTTTCAACCCAGGTGCCACATGCATGGAAAGTCACTCCTGAGGCTTGGGGACCAGCAGGTCAGTCTCCCAGCTTCTCTCATGGTGTCTCTCATGCAGCTGTAGAAAGCCTGGGGGAGGGATGGGGCATCTCCCCCTGCAATGGCTGGGAGCTGAGGCGATGACACCAGACCAGGTGACAGCCAGGACAGGCCCTGTGCAGGAGGGCCAGAGCCTCCCCAGCCCCTGGCTCCTGGCTTAGTCACTGGACTGAAGGAGACCATCCTACCAGTGATGACAGTCCCTAACCCATAGCTTTGGGCACAGACCTCAAAGACTTCCACCAGCAGATGGCTCCCCTGACTTCTGCCAGTGGGCAGGATCTTAAACAAAGAAAGGGGAGGCAGGCCAGGGCCTTGGTGCACTTGAATGAGTGTATACATTACCATGTGCGAGCATCTGGGTTCAGTCCCCCTATCCCTACCTGGAGGGATGAGCAGTGAAGCAGAGCTGCTCTCTCTCCTTTTCTTCTCTCTCTCTCTCTCTTCCAACCCTCTCAATTTCTCTCTGTCCTATCAAATACAAGACCAAATAAATTATGAGCCAGGTGGTGGCACACCTAGTTAATTACGTGTTCCCATGAACAAGGCCCCGGGTTCAAGCCCCTGCCCCCCTACCTGCAGGGAGAATGTTTTATGAGTGGTAAAGCAGGGCTGCAGGCGTCTCTCTGTCTGTCTCTCTCTTCTCTTCCCCTCCCATCTCAATTTCTCTCTGCTCTATCAAATAAAGTGAATTTTTAAAAAGTTCTTTTAAAAAAGAAAAAAAAGCAAGGAAAAGGGAGGGTGAGAGGGTGAGAGTGTGAGAGTGAGGGGTTGCCTTCTCCAAATGCTTGTGCTGGTGGTGTGAACCCCACTGTCTTTCCATAGCCCCACCCCCATCACTCCAGGACTATCCCAGCTTCCCAGGTGAGGGGAGTGGGGCTTTGCTTGTTGAGATTAGTAGGAAACACACACACAGCTGGTGGGCAGGTGACTTCAGCCTGTGTGGGATTTCGCCTCTCCTCATCTCAAGGAATTTCACTTTGACTGTCAGGTTTGTGTGCTTAATGCTCTAGAACCCAGGACAGGAGCCTCTGTGATGATCAGATACACTGTGGGAGCACCTCCCCCCCCAAGGGCTGTCCCACCCCTCCCGCTCTGAGGTCACTTCCCATCTTGCTCTTGATGCTTAGATCCCTGGGATCACCATCTGTCTCATGGTCAAGTTCAAAGCTGGTTGAAATTGGAGAAGTTCAGATCCCTTAATCCTGTAACTTCTCTGGAACATGAAGGTGCTGGCTGACTTCCCTGCTTCCTATGCTGGGGATTCTGTATTTTATTTATTTTTTGGGGGGGATGTTTATCCGAGGGCAGGGAGGGATAGAGGGTGGATCTGAGAATCTGGACATACCCGAGAATCCGGATTATTCTCATAGCAAGGCAGGCCTGAGGAGTGATGTCATATTTCTTAGCTTTGGGTTGGTGAGATATTGCCTGTGGCTTGCTTCTTGCTGATCAAAGCTTTGACTGGCACTTAAATGCCTTTGATTAATAAAAAATAGGGGAGATGAATTAATCATGACTTAAATGCAGTGGGCTCAGGGAAAAAAAGAAACCTTTCAAAACTCAAATCCACTGGAACCAGGAGGGAAAAAAAGGTGTCCTTGATGGTGAACGTTGGGAGGCCCTTGGGCTGGCTGTTCACAGGGGGCCCTCCAGTTGTGGACGGAACATGTGTGGGTGTGCAGATGGGGAACGGAGGCTTGGTCCCTTTAAGGCTCTCCCCCCACCCCTCCCCAAGCCCTAGGCCTCTGCGGAGGCGGACATGCATTATTGAAAGCACATTTCAATACCTATTCACTCTCCTCCTCCTCCTGTGGGTGGCAATCACAGTTTACATAATCTGTCTCTCTGTCCTCCCAGGCAGCTGCTCCCTTCTGGCTCAGTGGTTTGAGGGGAAGAAAGGGCAGAAGGAGATTCTCACCATCTCAAGCTGTGGTCAGGTGGCCCAGGCAGGCCTGAGGGAAAGGGGACAGGCTTGGCAACACACAGCTCTGGGCACCAGGGTCACTTGCCTGATCTTGGTTGCGCCACTTAGTTTCCACCCCAGTGACCTCGACATTCCCCATCACACAGCCTCCATCACAGTCTCCATGCTGATAACTCCGGAACCTCTGTGTCTAGCCCAGAGATTTGTCCTGAGCTGCAGGTGCACCTGTCAGCAGTTTGAGGGACAGACCTGCTGGTGTGTTTCCGGCAGCTTAGGGTTTGTACATCTCACACTCAGCCCACCAGTGCCCCCCAAACCATCCATCCATCCATCCATCCATCCATCCATCCATCCATCCATCTTTCTATCCACCCACCTATTCCATTCACCCCACCCACCAATCCATCCCATCCACCCATACATCCAACTACTCCTCCACCATTCCTACATTCGTTTATTTTCCTTTATTTCAGATTTATTTATTTATTTGGGTGTGGAAAGAGAACCTGAGCATCACTCTGGCATCTGTGGCACTAGAGATAGAACTCTATCATGCTTGAGAGTCCAAATTCAGTGTTCTGTCCACTGTGTCATCTCCAGACTACCATCATTCCTGTATCCATCCATCCATTCATCCATCTGCCTCCCCATTCTGTCCATCTATGTATTCATCCACTTATTCCATCCATCCATCCATCCATCCATCCATCCATCCATCCATCCATCTACCCATTCTGTTCATCTGTGTATTCATCCACTTATTCCATCCATCCATCCATCCATCCATCCATCCATCCATCTGCCTACCCATTCTGTCCATCTATGTATTCATCCACTTATTCCATTCATCCATACATCCATCTATCCCTTCAATAACTCACATATCTATCCATCCACCATTCTTATATCCACCCATCTATCTACCATGCACCCATCCATCTGACAATGCATCCACCCATCCATCATGCCTATATCCATCTATCCATTCATCTACTCCTCTATCCATCCATCATTCCTACATTCAACCATTCATTCCACATATCCAATCATCCATCCACCACACACCATACATCTGACATTTCACCTAGCCATCATTCCTCCACGAAACTACTTATCTATCTACCCATCATTTTATCAACTCATCATCCATCCATCCATCCATCCATCCATCCATCCATCCATCCATCCATCCACCATCTAGTACAAGCATCTAGTACTTCCCAACTTTGAGCAGTGCAAGGCAGGCACTGTCTCCCCTCTCCAGACAAGCAAGTGGAAGGGTGGAGTTACCACAGGCTGTGCAGATTCATAGAGAGGAAGGCTACCCACACATCCTTTGCGGGTCCGAGAAGACCTTCTGGGAGACCAGACCTCGCCCGAGACCCGAGAGACAGGAAGGGGTAAGCTCTCTTTCCCTCACCGTAGTCCTTGTCTCCATCAGCCGTGGGGGTTGACACCCAGCACTATTCTCTTGTTCTTGGGGCTCCTCACAGTACCTCTGGGGGAACCTGCTCCTTCACTACTCAGGACCCTTGTGGGCCATGTCATCACTGGATGACAGTGCCTCCAGTTATTGGGGTGAACTGTGACCCAGATGCGGTTTGGGGGTCCGACTGCTGAGATCCAGCCCTAGAACTTTGCTCTAACGGTGGGGGGCACAGCCCTGCTGCTTTCGGAACTGCTCTGCTCCTGGGAAGGTGGTGGTGCCTCTGAGTAGAGAAGCAGTGTGGATCCGGAGACACAGACTGAGCATGTGAGGCCCTCCCGGCCTGAACCCTTCATCCTCCGGGCGTGCCTGGCACCAGCGATGCCAGATCTGCCTCCTGGCCCCCCGCCCCCCCCCCCCCATGCACCTTTCTGCTTGAGTTTCTTTCCTTGGCTGCCAGCCATGCCTTCATTAACAGTGGAGAGTCTCATTAGCAGTGGGAAGGCATTTCCACAGCCTTTGTCTTGTTTGATTTTCACGAGAGCCTTAGGAGGCTGTTTACAGATGGTGAAGTGAAAGCCCAGAGTGGGGAGCTGCGGAGACCCGGCCTGTTAGACACCAAGGCCCAAGGTTTACTCAGGACTCTTGTGGGGGCTCAGAAGTGGGACTCTGGAGCGGGGGCCGGAGAGGGGGCAGAGTTCTGAAGGGCTGCCCTTTTGTCTGTGAAGGGGCCACTGGGATGGAAAGAGGGAGGGAAGGCAGGAAGGAGGAGGACAGGCTTGTGAGGGCAAGAATGGAATCAGAGGCCTGTAGAAGGGCAACACAGCCCTCTGTGTTCTACCCTGAGGACCCTGCACCTCCTCCCTCCTGCTCCCTCCTCCCCACCATTGGCCCACCGTCCAGTGCAAAGACCACATTTCTGGGTGGGGAGTTGAATTAAGAAACCACTTCCTCCACGAAGCCCTCCAGGACTCCCCCCTCCCTGAGGCTCCTCAGTCCCTACCTGTGTCTTCCATATTCGTCTTTGGTCACTTTTAGCCCTCCCCATTCCTCTTATTCTAGAGCACAACTCATCTTCCCCCTGGGGAGCTACACGCTTTAGTCAGCTTTCATTAGACCCACACTCCTCCCTCAGCCCATGCCTGGCATGCAGTTAGGGGCTCAGTGCACTTAAGGCGATAAGGATCTGAGATAAATCGATGTCCAGATAAGAAGCAGAGAACCAGAGTGACAGGGATCTAGAGAGGGGAGCATCAGAATGGGATAGAGAGGCAGGCCAAGGAGAATGAGTCAGTGAGCAGGTAGAGACAGAGGGGAGAAAGGGTCTGAGAAGGCGAGGGGGAGAACCCCTCCCCCAGTGAAGATGGGCTGCTGTGGGCTTCAGTGGACTTCGGTGCTTCATGGCAGAACATTCTAGAAAGGACTCAGTTTGCTGAGAAGTCCCTCAGGGATGGGTAGAGACGGCTGCAGGGTGACAGTTGAGCCCCCCCCCCCCCCGCAGGGGAGGGAGGCGGCGGGAGAGGCAGGTGGGCCAGTCGCCTCTCTCTCTGTCACAGCTTGCAGTTCTATTTATTACCTCCATCTGCTGGTTTCCCCATCCCTCCCCCTCCCCTTCAGGGAAGTTCCCCAAGGACGTGTGTGTGTGTGTGTGTGTGTGTGTGTGTGTGTGTGTGTGTGTGTTGTGTGTGTGTGTGTGTGTGTGTGTGTGTGTGTGTGTTGGGGGATTGTGCGTGTCCTGGTGCCTGGGGCACAGGGGCAGGGGGTGTGTGCTTCCTAGATGCCTATGAATGGAAGGACAGGCAGGAGGGTCCTTCTTGGGCCGTATGTGGGGGGGGGGACACTGCTCAGAGGGGACATTGATAAAGCACTTTGCTGAGCCAGGCTCCCAAAATAAAGGCATCTGGCCAGGAGATGAGAGCTTTTGAGGAGAGAAAGCCCTTCTGGGGCTAATTGTGTGGCTGTCAGCCTGAGTGCCAGCCAGCTGCGGGGACACTGGGGGTGGGGGGGTCCTTGGGGAGGGACATGCTTCCTGCCCCTCCCCCATGTTCTCAGGCAGGGAAGAACCCTGCTAGGGGTCCTGGTGTCTTCAGGATACTCCCCCCCCCCCCCCAGTGCTGACCCTGTTGCTCCAGGAAGAGGGATTAAAGGAGGGAAGACTCCTGGTCTCTGGGGGAGACATGAGCCTGGGACAGCGACCCACTGGCTTCACTCCACGAGGCTCAGGGACGGGATGACTGAAACAGTGGTGCAGGGAGGTGAGTGCTGGCTCAAGGTCAGAGGACAAGTGGTGACAACCTGGGTACCCCACACATTCCTGGGGTCTGGGAGGAGAGTCCTCCAAGCATCTCACCACTGCTCACCTCTGCCAGGAGTTTCAGCTGAGACGAGGGAGAGGAGAAGGAAAGGAGGAAGAGGAGGGAGGGGGACTGGCTTTTGTGTGGATGAAGGCCCTGTGAGGGGTCATGGAGCTCGCTCTTCACTTTCCTGTCTCACCCTTTCTCTTCTGCCTCTCTCTGTGCCTTCCTGCTGGGTCTGAGAGGAGGAGGAAATAGGTCCTGGACCTGCGGGCCTCCCCCACTTCCCCAGGCCCCCAGTTCCTGGGCTTCCTGCCCAGCTCCATCTGTCAGACCTTGGCAGGCCCAGCTACCTCATCTGTGAGACAGAGACGGAGACAGTTTGCGTCTCTCATGGCCTCTGGGATGCCAAGGGGCAGTGGAAGTAGAGGAGGCTCAGCAACCCAACCCAGGGCTCCTGGGACTCAGTTTCCACAGTGCCCAGCACCCCACTGGCCCTTAGACCCTTCCGGGGACTTAAGCACCTGAACAAAGCTATATGTGTGTGTGGGGGGGTTGAGGGGTGGTGGTCTCAATGGCCTGGACACAGGTGACAAGGTGGTCCACCTTCCTAGTCATTAAAGAAACACAGGTCACAACTGTCCCCACGTCCTGTCCCTTGGTGTGTCTCCACAGATGGGTGCTTCCCCCATGAGCTCCATGCTGAGCACGGAGCAAAGGCACCTTGTAGTCTGTCACTTTGTCACAGGACACGAGGGAAGCTTCCTGAATGGTGGCGGAGAGCACAGATCTGCCGGACCCTGCACCAGGCTCTCCACTGCCCCATTCATCCACTCCTGGGGACACTGCTGGCTCGGGCCCCAGATTTGTCTCTCCCCTTTCACTGCCAGTCCTGTGATTTCCTCCTGGGGGGCTCAGTCTGAGAGGGTGTCTAGTCCAGGCCCATGTCCTCTGCTAACCACAAAGACTGAGGCCCTGTGCTAGACCAGCTGGTGTCCCTAAGGGCTGTGACTCAGGGACAGTGATGTGAAGAGGAGAATGGGGCCATGGCCCATGCTGCTCTCATTCCTGGGCCCTTCTGGGCTTCTGCCTACATCTACCCACCTGCCTTCCCTTGGGGTCTACGTGCTGCCCACCAATCCCTCAGTGCCCACTACTCCCCTCCCCACTTCTATTTGAGGCGGGGGCAGGAGGTTTGGTTCCTGCTGCTGGCTACCAACACCCTCTCAAAGACTGGGGTGAAGTGTTGGGGTTCCCACTGGACTCCTTTGAATACCGCAGGCTGTGGGGTGAGGCTTTGCTGTGGAAGCTGGCACTCCCGACCCACCGCTCCCAGGCTGGGCCTCCTTTGGTCAAGGTCAAAGCCTTCTCTGTCTTTTCACTGGGGTTACCTCCTGCCCTTGGCTCTGGAGCCAGTAAAAAGAACAGACTCCGCTGTTAAACCTTGAAGACATCCCTCTGATAAGAAGACACACATTTCCCTTAAGCGGTAAACCCACTTCGAGCAGGAGGGGATGGGAAAGACGAGCATTCTCTGCTTCCCAAAGTTCTGGGGAGGCCGCTGCATTTTCACAGAAGTCCCACCTGAGTGAGCACTTGTTTGCCAAAGCCAACCAAAAGCAGTGCGAGGAGTGGCGAGATAACTCACTTGGGTAGTGCGTTGCTTTGCCCTATGTGTGACCCAGGTTCAAGGCCGGTCCCCACCACATTGAAGGAAGCTTTGGTGTTGGGGTCTCTCTTTCACGTACTCTCTTTCTGTCTCTCTGTTGGGCAAGAGGTCAAAACATGCAAATGCATTCCATGTTCCTGTTCCACACAGTCCATCCTGGGGCAGCAGTGCCAAGCACCTTCCTTGGGAATAATGTCACACAGGGTGTGTATCTGTGTGTTGCCTCAGCCCTGTTTTCATAGTGGGATATTATTTAGGTCTAGACAACAAATTGCCTTTTCACCTTATGCCACTTCCAGGGGGTGGATGGTGGAGCACCCAGTTAAGCACACATAGTACTAAGTGCAAGGACCCAGGTTTGAACCGCCGCTCTCCACCTTAACAGGGATGCTTCACAAGTGGTGAAACAGGCCTGCAGGTGCCTCTCTTTCTCTCTCCCTCTCTATCTGTCCCTCCCCTCTCAATTCTCTCTGTCCTATTCAATAAAGTGGAAAAGAAAAAAGAAAATATGGCAGCTGGGAGTAGTGGCTTCATAGTAGTGCCTGCATCAAGCCCCAGGGATTACCCTGGACCCTGGAGAAAAAAAAAAGACAGAAAGGTTCAATAAACACACTCTCTTTCAGATGGTGGGAGAGTCCTGTCTGAGGGACACACAGTGCTGTGTTTGACTTCAGCTAGGTACTGCTGCCCGCAAGGAAAGAAAAGCCTGCAAGCGTTATGGAGGCATTAAGAGACGCTAACTTCCAATTGAGACTTCCTGGATGTAATCAGTGGGGAAGGAAGGAAGGAACTCTTTCCCAGTGGTATTTAACTTGTGTCTGAATGACTCTTAAGAAGATGGTCTCACAGACCATTGAGGGCTGGCACCCACGCTGTGAGGAAAGAATTCTCGGTGGCTTCTGCCTGCACAGATCCTGTGGCCAACTGCTTGTCCAGGCCCAACACTGCTGCCTGCCTGACCTTGACCATTGCTACCAGTCCAGACTTGACCATGGCTGCCTTTGACCACTGCTGCCTACTTAAGTTTGACCACTAAACTTGACCCATGTTACAGCCTGAACTTGACCATGGGTATCTGTGATGACTCTGACCACTGCTAACCACTTGAGTTTGACCATTGCTACCCACTTGAACTTGACTATTACACATTATACTCCAGAACAAACAAGACTGGGCACCCGCTTTGCCTAGTGGATGAGCTTGGTTCTGGTCCAGCCAACTCGGGGAGTTAAAATGAAGTGAAGGATAGAAGAACTAACCCTCCCAAGTGACAGACACTTAGGCGTTCTGTCAATACATACAATCATCTCTGTTTTTTCTCACATTTCAGTCATTCGTGTGCCACCTTCATGATTTCTGCTATGCCAGTCCTATTCATTACTTAGCATTTTCCTTTAAGTTGATTTGCCTTTTGAAGAAGCACAGGATTTTATTTTCAAAGCAAGCACGATATTACTCCCATAAATCACAGTGTTTGGTGTGCTGGTTTGTGTTTCTCAAACAGGCATCAATTGCAAGCTATTAAAATAATATTTGTTCATCCATATACAACCTAAAATCATAGTGTATGCCATCAATCACACATGTGCCAGCCTTTGGAAAGCACAGTGGCATCTTAGTTAATGTGCAAACATTCCTAGAAGGATAGTTTAAAGATTGAGCATACAGAAGCATAAAGGATTTCTGCCTGAAGTCCCACGTAGAAACGCTGCCCACGGAACCTCACCGTTTCCTTGGTTCCTGCCTCCTTCAGACACCTGAGTGCTTCGTGTAAGGGACAGAGCCTGAGATGGGCCAGACAAGACACCCATGCTCCATCTTGTGGTGCCAGAAATCTCATTAGATCCCCCCAATGTGTTTTCTGCATTCCTGTTCCATTTGAGAACCATTGCCGGGTGTGTTGGGAGTTAGAATCACACCTTACTCTGATCCCTACATGGGAATGCTTTCTGGGTTTTATCTGTGCCAGGATCTGAGAAATGGAGCTCACCCTAGCTCTGGCCTCAGTCTATCTTCTCTTTGTATGGCAGAGTCCATTTGACTCACTGAAGCTATAAACCATCTCCCACCAAAGGCAGTACCCCAAAGGACTCGTCTCTGCCAGAAAGACAAGCCTCTTGCTCTGAAAACATGGAAAGATCTTGGCAAAGTTACAGTAAGTTTTAAAAGAGTCCTAAAGGCCATTTAGCTCTGTAGTTCTCCCCTGACCAAGACAAGACAACTACACTTTTCTCCTTAGTCCTGGCTAAGTAGGCATGAGGCCTTTCTGAATTGCTTTTATCTGTGGATGGCCAGTATGTCTCCAAAATGTCACTCTTGGGGTCTTCCCTGTATTGTGGGAACAGATCAAGTTAATTCAAACTACAGGAAGACTTCCTTGGTCAACCTAAGAATTGGGGCCATTAGAAAATTCCAAGCAACCCAACTCAACTGATCTCAGTTCAACTCAACTCAACTCAACTCAACTCAACTCAACTCAACTCAACTCAGTTCAACCCAGCTCAACTTATCTCAGTTCAGCTCAACTCAACTCAGCCCAACTCAGCTCAACTGAATTTCAGTTCAGCTCAGCTCAACTCAACTCAGCTCAACTCAACTCAACTCAACTCAACTCATCTCAACCCAGTTAACTCATCTCAGTTCAATTCAACTCAACTCAACTCAGTGCCTATTTCCAGTGTGCCTCTCTGCCTATTCCAGACCGTGATCTGGTTGGGAGGAAAGCTAGAATTCAACAGTTAATAAGACACAATCTTCACTCCTCGTAACTCTCTGTGTTGAACTTTAATTTCAGACTCAAACTCTTCCTTGAGCTGAAGGAATTCTTTGCACACAGGCCTGAGAAGGAACTCTCCTTTTGGCATTGGAGCTGCTCAACTATCAGCCTGGGGTTGGCTTCCCAAGTCTCCTAAATCCAGAGTTGATTGTCTTTAAGTCTTCAGACTTCAGAGTCATTTGATCTCTCTTTTAGGATCTGATTCATATGGGTGCTGAGTCATTGTTCATTTGTTCATTCATTCACTCACAGACCCTTACTAAGCACTATGTGTTAGTCATCTTTTAGACATCATCTCATTTAATTTTCCTAGTGATCAATATAGATGTAGAACCAACTTCTGGCATGCTAGAATTGAACCCAATTGAACCCAATTCCAAAGCCCATGCTCTTCCATTCTCATCCCACTGATTCTCAGAATGATCAAATAGATTCCACAACAAAAGAAAGTAATCACAGAATACTTAAGCAGGGGCCCTGACTGTAACCATGTGAATCTCTCTTCCTTGGCTCTCTTACTCTTTCCCAGGACTACCATAAAGCAATATGTAGATCAGTTTTCAGTCCCCTTTCTCTCGTTCTTTTTCTCTACCTCTCTCTCTCTTTCCCTAACATGTTTTGTTTTCAATAAAGATTTAATTTACCTGAAAAAAAACTTAAGCAAACAAATCCAGTAGGGAGGGGGAGAGTGGATTAATGAATATTTTATGTGAAGCAAAGTCCCACTTGACCAGTGGATTCGAATTCTTTGAGAAGTGAACTATGTAGGGAGATAAAGGGTGACTTTCACAAAAAGCCTTTGTGAAGTTACCACCCCAAAGCCTATTAATAAAATTGATTCATGATAGAATTGGGCAGAGGTGGGTGGTGAGTAGGAGGGAGTCTATTTTTTGCACAGACAGAGAACTGGCTCAGAGACAAGAAAGGGAGGAGGAGGTAAATGGGTGCCTTTTTGGATGGAGAGCTAGGGATCCCCAGAAATTGGTCCTGAGTTCAGTCTTATCCAAAGCTGCTGAGTAAATTCACAGGTTATGTGGGCTGGTGGGGGGGCTGCATTGGGCATGAGGTCTCTCCAAGCCATGTAGACTCAGCTTCTCTTAAGGAAGGATATACTTAGTGACTTCTTTAAGGTTTCAGAGGGCTAAAATGCCCAGACATGAACAGTCAAACTGTAGAAGGGGGTTGGAGGAATGAAGGAGCCCCAGAAAGTGGTCAGAAAACCAGAACTGTCAGGACAACTCTAACACCAACTTGTTATCTGACATAGGCAAGCCCCTTGTCCTCTCTGGGCCCTGGCTTTCTCTCTCAGGATTCAGGGAATCTGTGAGAGTGTGAGGTTCTGGTTGGAGGACAGTGCTGAAAACCGGACCTGGTGCCTGAGACATTCTTTTGTTTCTTGTGGTCAAAGTATCCCCTTCTGCCCCTGCGCTGACAGACACCATGACTGGGGGGCAGCGGGGGCTCTCCCTGCTCCTCTCCCCTCTCTCACTTGTCAACAGTAAGGTCTGCAAGGGCTGGTGCTGGGAGCCCAGGCTGGAATCCCTCTGTGGCATCGGCAGTGATGACTCAGCGTCAGAAATAGCTCCCATCTGGGCGGGCGGCAGTATCTATACGTGGTGCCCCCCTCTCACCCACACACACGCTCTGTGTGCTGACTGGGACAATGTGGCCCCCTGGCCGCTCTTCTTTGAGAAAGATGGTTTGATAGGAAACTCAAGACTATTGATTTAAAGAGACACATTTACAACTGGGCACGCTGGGTTACTGGCTATGGGTCCATGGGGAGGATGGGACACTGGGTGAGGGTGGGAGCTCAGGGGACACCCCGGGGAGAGGCAGTGCCCTTCAAGATCCCGACTGCAGCAGGAGTGGGGGTGATGGAGCCCACAAAGGGAAAGCTTGAGGTTCTAGGGTGGGGTGGGCTGAGGGAGTGTTTAGTTTCCTGGTAAAGTAGAAAAAGCAGAATGGATCTGGGAGCCTTTTGCTCTTAGTTGCCATTGACCTTGGGCAGTCTATCTTTTCATCCATCCATCCATCCATCCATCCATCCGTCCATCCATCCATCTGTCCATCCAATAAGCTCCAGTACCTCTACCTCCAGGTCATTTGGGGACACAGGCAAGAGAAAGCCAGCTACTGGCTACATGCTTGGGGCAAGTCCTCTCCCCTCTCAGAGCTGTAGCCTCCCTGTCTGTAAACCGGAAGAACAACACCCACCTAAGATTTTCTGAGGGCTTGCGGCTAAATAAGAAAGCATGCCAGAAAAACTCTCCTGTGTTGCAGACGGCTTTTAGAATGCAAACTCACACCATCCCGTTGCCTCCCCTAGTCATACCCTCGATGGCACAGAGGAAATGCCACCATGACCACCTTCCTCTCTTTGCCAGAGGTGAGGGACCCTACGAGCAGGGCCCTGGGGTGCCCCCTTACCTGCCTCCTGGCCGAGCTAAGGTGTGGGGTGCAGCTTCAGTCAGTGGGCACAGAGCATTTGGCACAGAGACACACCGGTTCCTGGAGGAAGAGAGAGGGTTTGAGGGGAGCTGGCTTCCTGAAGGGGCAGGGAGCCCCAGATGTTCCCCCAATTCCTGAGGGTATGTCGTCTCTTCTCCCAAGCCCACCACTGAACCTCACAGTGCCAGTGAAGGGCCTGGCATCAAACCCAACTGCTGACCCCACGTCACTTACTCTCTTGACCCCAGGAGCCCCACTTGTTCACTGGGCTGATTTTGTCCTGCTGAGTTCTGGCTTAAAGGGCTTTAAAATTTTTTTTCATTATTTATTTATTCATTTATTCCCTTTTGTTGCCCTTGTTGTTATATTGTTGTAATTATTATTGTTGTCCTTGTTGTTGGATAGGACAGAGAGAAATGGAGAGAAGAGGGGAAGACAGAGAGGGGGAGAGAAAGACAGACACCTGCAGACCTGCTTCACCGCCAGTGAAGCGACTCCCCTGCAGGTGGGGAGCTGGGGGCTTGAACCGGGATCCTTACGGCAGTCTTTGCACTTTGCACCACGTGTGCTTAACCCGCTCCACTACCGCCGGACTCCCCCCGCCTTTTTTTAACTAGAACATGACTCAACCCTATCTGTTGGTGGTGCTGGGGTTTGAACCTGGGACTTCTTGTTTGCAAGTCCTGCACTATCTCCCCAACTTCCACCTTCAGGTCTCAGGGGTGATCCAAATCCTCATTGCAGCTGATAGGAAGCCTACACCCTCACACTTCAGAGCGTAGTCACCAGCTGGCCTTCCTCCATGCAGGCCCCAGGCATCCCTGAGAGCCAAGGGTGGGGTCACTCAAGACGGGCTCCAGAGCTTGCACAAGGCCTGACAGGAAGTGGACACAGAAAATAGCCTGTTGGCTGTCTGAGCCACGCTTGGGGGTGCGTTAGGTCTACTCCCACTCAGTTAGGGTCTGTGGGGCTGGGAAGCGGGAGCTGTATATGAGGGTTTGAGTGGAGCATAGCACGGGGTTTTGCCCTGGGCCTGCAGTTCCCTGGAGAGAACCTTCTAGAATCAGAGTGGGGGTAGGGATGACAATGAAAGAGACAGTGGGGAACCCAGGCTGAGAAGGGAGGAGCTGGCATTTGGGTGTGACCTTGATGGAGAGAGCCTCCCCATGAACTGGGGCTTCTCCCCCAGCACTCCCAGATCACAGTGGCAGGCCCTGTGCTGCACCCCAACCCCAGCCTCAGCCTCAGGGCTCCTTCATCACCCACAGCTCTCAAGCTGTGTCCTAGCAACCTCCCTGCTCTCACCTTGGCAACTCAGCTTCTGTGCCCTCTGCTGGCAGGGGTGTGTGTGTGGTGCAGCGGCAGGGAAGCAGCTGAGCCCTGGACCCACTGAGGAGTCACCCCAGGACTGACCAAGTGACCCTGGACAAGTCCTTTCCCTCCCTTCATGGTCTCAGTGTCTCCTCCTGTCATGGAACGGGGGAGTGTATTTCTGACACCCAGAACCCAAGACTGTGAGATTCCACTGTTGGCAGTGCCAGGACCCCAGGGACTCAGTTCTGGTCTGCTTTGAGGAGCCTGCCCACCTCTCCTAGCCTTGATTCTGTTTCTCTCTGCCAATGAAGTTTCTGTGATCTGAGTGCCAGAGTCAGAAGAGCCCCCTCTCACCCCCATAATGGCTAACAGCACCAAGAAGCATCTGTTGAGCACTTACTGAGTGCTACTTCTGACGGCACTTGCTGGCATGACTCTCATTGCTGCCACCACTGAGATGGCCGTGCACAGAGTCCTGCCAAGGTCTCTGGCTCCAGAATGTGAGCGTTTAAGATCTGATGAAGTTGGCCACCATGGGCTTTCTGTCCATCTCAGGTTTTCCCTCTTGGCTGAAATCCGGATTGAACTTATGTTTTGGGAGGATGGCGGAGGGTGGAGGGTGGGGGAGGTGCCATTACTGATGGAACACTTTCTGCATCCCAGGAATGATTCATCTTCTCCACTTTTGTATTCTTGCCAACGGGAGTCTTGTTAGGGCACAGATTCAGGTCTGAGGGTGGGGATGGGGGTCCGGGCTGCAGTTGGACTTCTGCTTGTCTGAGGAGCTCCAGGCTGTGAGAAGCCCAAGCGTCAGTCAGTACCTATCTGTGTGCTCCCTTCTTGGGCCTCTGAGCCTACTGCCCAGGCTGGCAGGGCACAGTCTGAGGCCCTGGCTGGAAACTGGCTTCCACTTCCCCTCCGTCCTGAGCTGAAGGGCTCTGGGTGCTGGCTCCCCATGGGATGGAGACCTGGGACTGTCCTCATGGGAGAGGGAACATCAGGGGCAGGAAGAGAGCCTCCAAGTGTGGTCTCGCCGTCACCCTCGTTTTTGGATCCTGCATTCATTTGGAAATTGGGAAAATGTTCTGTTCACCAAGGGGTCTTACTTTTTTTTTTTTAGGTTTTTTTTTGGGGCCTCATTCCCCCCCCGTTTTTGTTGCCCTTGTTGTTGTAGCCTTGTTGTGGTTATTATTGTTATTGTTGATGTTGTTTGTTGTTGGATAGGACTGAGAGAAAGAGAAATGGAGAGAGGAGGGGAAGACAGAGAGGGGGAGAGAAAGACAGACACCTGCAGACCTGCTTCACCGCCTATGAAGCGACTCCCTTACAGGTGGGGAACTGGGGGCTCAAACCGGGATCCTTCCGCAGGTCCTTGGGCTTTGCACCATGTGCTTAATCTGCTGCTCTACTGCCTGACCCCCAGAATTTTTTAAAATATATTTTTCCTTCTTTTTTTAAAAAGATTTTATTTATTTATGAGAAAGGAGGAGAGAGAAAGAACCAGACATCACTTTGGCACATGTGCTGCTGGGGATCGAACTCAGGACCTCATGCTTGAGAGTCCAAAGCTTTACCATTATGCCACCTCCCAGACCACTTTCATTCTTTTTTTTAAATTTATTTTTTTATTCCCTTTTGTTGCCCTTGTTGTTTTATTGTTGTAGTTATTGTTGTTGATGTCGTCATTGTTGGATAGGACAGAGAGAAATGGAGAGTGGAGGGGAAGACAGAGAGGGGGAGAGAAAGATAGACACCTGCAGACCTGCTTCACCACCTGTGAAGTGACTCCCCTGCAGGTGGGGAGCCAGGGGCTCGAACCGGCATCCTTACGTTGGTCTTTGGGCTTTGCACCACCTGCGCTTAACCTGCTGCGCTACCGCCAGACTCCCCAGGGGGGTCTTACTTTTTTGCATTAACTGTTCTTATATGGTGCCAGGGAGAGAGGCAGTGGCCTCAGGCATGCCTGACACCATTGAGCGGACTCACCAGCTCCTCCCTGCCCCCCTCCCCCGTTTTATCCTATTGTCTGAGAGAGAAACAGACAGAGACAAGAGAGAGGGAAAAACACCAGTTTCACCAGCTGCAGATCTCTTGATGCTACCCTCTCTCTCTCCATGGTCACCAGGACTCAGACCTAGGACCTCATCTGGCTGAGTGAGCACCCTGTCCGCATTAATCCTATTTCTCTCTCTTTATTAGATAAGACAGAGATAAATTGAGAGGGAAGGGGGATAGAGAGAGGGAGAGAGAAAGACGGACACCTGCAGACCTGCTTCACTACTCATGAACATCCCCCCTGCAGGAGGGGACCAGGGCCTTGAACCCTGGTCCTCATGTATGGTAAAGTGTGCACTCAACTGAGCACACCACTGCCCAGTCCTTTTGCATTAATCTTTTATGAATCTTTTAAAAAATTTTTTATACATTTATTTTTATATGTATTAATTTTCCCTTTTGTTGCCCTTGTTGTTTTTTTATTGTTGTAGTTATTATTGTTGCTGTTATTGATGTTGTTGTTGTTAGCACAGAGAGAAATGGAGAGAGAAGGGGGAGATAGAGAGGGGGAAAGAAAGACAGACACCTGCAGACCCGCTTCTCCGCTTGTGAAGAGACTCCCCCTGCAGGTGGGGAGCCGGGGGCTCGAACCAGGATCCTTATGCCAGTCCTTGCGCTTTGTGCCATGTGCGCTTAACCTGCTGCACTACCGCCCGACTCCCTGCATTAATCTTTATAAAAGTAAGTTTTTCAAGAATGATTGATTGATTTATTGATTTTTCTTCTTCATTAGAACACTGCTTATCTTTGGCTTATGGTGGTGTGGGGGACTGAACCTAGGGCCTCAGAGCCTCAGGCATGAAAGCCTTCTTGCAGAACCACCGTGCTATCTCCCTTCCCTAGTGTTACTTAAAAAAAAAAATCACAGAGCTGGAGAGATAGCTCAGTGGGTAGGGGGTCTGAATTATCACACAGGCAACCCAGGTTCGAGCCCCGGCACCACAGAAGATCAGAGGAAGTCCACTGCTGTGGTCTCTCACTCAACGTGTGTATTTCTTTCACTCCAGCTGAGTGAGAAGCTAGAGCCTGGAGTGTTGAAATCACTTATGCCCTTGGCCCCAGCTCTGAAAAACAAAACAAGACAAAATCAAAAACAAAAGTAAACAAAACATACAAAATGCTCTTTATCTCGAAGACTCAGCACCCTTTCTGTTGGTCACCAGAGGCTGGTGCCTCACTCCAGCCTGAGGCCTCAGGCTGCTGCAGTGTCCACTTGGCCACCAGAGGGTGGTGGCTTTCTCTCTCAGGAGGGGACGTGCTCCTTGCTTGTCCTTTAGCTGATGTTAGACAGCAGAGGCAGGAGACCCTGGGCCACTGCCATGCACCCACCTGGAGGGTGACACAGCCACAGCCATGCTGTCTTTCTGCCTGGTACAGGCACAGAAGCCCTGCCCAGTCTATGGCTGTCTCTCTGTCCTCTCTTTTAATTTATTATTATTTTTTTTTGCCACCAGGGTTATTGCTTGGGCTTGGTGCCAGCACTTTGAATCTACTGCTCCCAGTGGCCATTTTTCCTTTATTCTTTTTCTTTGTTTCTATTTTATTGCATAGGATGGAGAGAAATTGAGAGGGGTAGGGAGGTAGAGAGGTAGAGAGAAAGGTAGACTCCTACAGACATGCTTCACTGTTTGTGAAATGTTTTCCCAGCAGATGGGGATCTGGGGCTCAAACCCTGGTCCTTGCTCATGACAACAGGTACATTCAGCCAGGTGCACCACTGTCTGGCCCCTCTGCCCTGTTATCTGCTGCCCCCCTCCCCCCAGCCCTGCCTTGCCCCTTCATCTTGGCTGCTGTGCCTAGATCTCATCCAGTTCATCCTCCTCCAGGGCCTTTGTACTTTCTGCCTGGATATGCGTCCCCCAGCCTGCTGCTTCTCCCCATTTAGGTGACAGAGACTTTTCTTTGGTCTGGAGACTTCCTTCCATCAGCAACCCCCAGCCCATCACACAGGTCTTTCTCCTCCCTTCTGCACTTGCAGGCTTCTGCAAACTGATTTTCACTCTCTAACTCAGGCATTCCCTCCACTGGAACGTGAGCTCACCAGGGTCTGCGCCCTGTCATTGGCTCCATTATCTCTTAAAACAGTCTGGGCCCAGCAGAGCCGGTCTGAGAGTATGAAGCAGTGAGCTATTTCTCTAGAGCTCCAGAGCCATGTGTGTTTGGGGGTGGAGGGCTGGTCGAGGGGGGTTTAGGTCTGAACCCAGAGCTCTTGTCAGAACTGACAGCGGCCCAGGGGGCTCTGTCACCCCCATTCTGTAGACTACACTGTGCAGAGACTCACTCCAGATCACCAGCCAGGAGGTGCCAGCCTGGGATTCTTGCCAAGTCTAGGCAGCCTCTCGCCCCACTCCCTGTCCCCAGAGCAGGGCAGTTCAGGACCCAGAGCTGACTCAAAGTCTCCTGCTGTCTGCTGTTTGAACTTGGAGACCCCGCTGCTTGCCTGGCTGTCACAGCTTCTCGTGGAGCCAGGAATGGGAATGCTAATGGTTTCATCTTGCAAAGGGAGAGATAGATGCCTTCTCCTGCCCCCCCCCTCCCCGGTGCTGGCAATCAACATGGACTTGAGCGAGATTGACTTCTGCAGACCTCCTCCCCCTTGTGGGGTGGCTGTGGGAGTGCGGAGTGTGGGTACAGTGTCTTTTGTTGCCTCGGGGAAGCTCAGGCTTAGAGGCTGAGGTCCCCAAGTGAAGCCCTCTAGTAGCTCGGTGGTCTTCCCTGAGAGTTTCCTCCACTGTTCAAAGCAAACTGAGCTTCTCAAGGCTTCGAGGCCTCTACTTGTCCTGCCCTGTTGGGGCACTGAGTCAGCAACACACGCTACAGACATCAACCGCTTTAATGCCAGGCACCCCTGAACGCAAGGGTGCAGGCAGGGAGCAAGGCTTTCTGTCCTCACTCCTGTCCAAGACTGGCCCAGTGTCCTGTGAGGACCTGACTGCATGACTCTGGGTTGTACACTGTCTCTCTCTGGGGCTTTGGTTTGTAGCTATTCTCAACACCTAAGCCTCTGGATTAAAAGCTTATGGTCCTTCTTTGCTTACAGAGGGAGAGAGATACAGAGAAAGATCTCACAGGGGTAGGGGAGACAGCATAATGGTTCTGAAGAAAAAGACTTTCAGAGTTGGGCTGGGGCACAGGCAGTTAAGTGCACCTAGTACTAAGCACAAGGACATGAGCAAGGATCAGGGTTCGAGTCCCTGCTCCCCACCTGCAGGGGGGATGCTTCATGAGCAGTTCTGCAGGTCTCTCTCTCTCTCTCTCTCTCTCCCTATCTCCCCTTCTTCTCTCAATGTCTGTACTATCCAATTAAAAAAAAAGGAAAATAGTGGCTGCTAGGAGCAATGGATTTGTGGTTCTGGCGTAGAACCCCAGCACTAACCCTGGAGGAAACAAACAAAAAACAACAACAAAAAAAAAAGTAAAAGAAAGAAAGAAAGAATGAATGAATGAAAAGAAAGAAAAAAGGAAAAGACATTCATGTCTGAGGCTCCTAAGTCCTAGGTTCAGTTCCCCACACCACCATAAATCAAACTGAGCAGTACTCTGGTCTCTCTCCCTCTCTTTCATAAAAACAGAAAAAAAAGACCCCACCAAAGCTTCCTATGATGTGGCAGAGGCTGGACTCAAACCTGGGCTCTATGCATGGCAGGTGGGCACACTATCCAGGCGAGCTATTTTGCTGGCCCTCTCACTGATCTTAGAGACCCCTCGAGGGGGCCCTAGGCTACCATTCCTTCTGCAGTCCTTTCTGCTCCCCTGAACCATTTCACTCTACTTTGATTTCACCCCTGCCTTCACGTCACTCTCTTTTGTCATAAAAATTATATATATTATATAAAATATATACGTGTCTTTGCTTAATGAGAGAGATACAGAAAGACAGAGAGGTAGAGATAGGGATAGATAGAGGTGGAGAGACCAGAGCATTGCTCAGCTCTGGCTGATGGTGGTGCTGGGTATTGAACCTGGGACCTCAGAGGCTCAGGCATGAAAGTCTTCTGTAGATCCACTATGTCATGTCCCCTGCCCTCCATGTCACTTTCTAAATGCCAGGCCCTAAGAACTTCACAAATGTTCACTCATTCTGTTCCTTGGAGAGACTTCTTAAGTTAATGCAATGATTCTCCTCATCTTCATGCTCTGGGCCCTGCCCCCTTCCTCCTCCTCCTCTGCTGCTGGTCACTTTCCCTGTCACTCCCTCTGCTCCTATCACCTGGATCTGATCTCTCCAGGCTCACATTAGGATCTCTGCCTGAGTGATTCCTGCTGTCTGAAATGTTTATCCCTCCATCCTCACATGACTGACCTCTTATTTTGGGGGCTCCCATGTCAAGTCACCATTTCAAACAGACTGTCCTTTCTTTCTGAGTTCATGCTGAACTGTTTCCATATTTATTTTTTTAAAATATTTATTTTATTCTCTTTTGTTGCCATATTGTTTTACTGTTGTAGTTATTATTGTTGTCATCGTTGTTGGATAGGACAGAGAGAAATGGAGAGAGGATGGGAAGTCAGAGAGGGGGAGAGAAAGATAGACACCTGCAGACCTGCTTCACTACCTGTGAAGCAACCCCCCTGCAGGTGGGGAGCCGGGGGCTTGAACCGGGATCCTTATGCCGGTCCTTGCGCTTTGCACCACCTGCGCTTAACCCGCTGCACTACCGCCTGACTCCCCCATATTTACTTTTTAACTGCCCTTAGCGACTGTGTCTGGTGCTATTCTGTGAGCCCCAGGAGAGCAGGGTGTCTTGTTCAGCACATAAAACAGTATCTGACCTGGACTAACTACCCAAGAAGCCTCAGAGGAAGAGAAATCCTGTGGGACCCTTCCCTACTCATTACCATTCAACTAGATCCAGACTTTGGAAGTGTGTCTCTTACTGGTCTTCTCTCTAGCTAAAATCTGGGCTAATTCCCCAAGCTGAAATCTGCCACTGCTATCACTTCCCTATGCCTTGCCTGCCACCCTGCTCTCAGAAGGAAAACAATGTCGTGGTCTGTTTTCTGCTGACTTCCCTTCACTGGAGGTGCTTAGAACTCCTCACATGGATTTCCACGCCTCCACTGAAGACAGGCTGCCTACCCCACCTGATAGCCAGGGGCACCTCTAAAAAAAAAGTGAATGTGTTGGCTTGTGAAATGCACAGGGCCTGATCAGAGCATGAACACCTGCCATAGCTGTCACACATCATCAGCAGCAGGGGACAGACTTCATGCTCCTTCAGAAAAGCACAAAAACTCTCAAGTCCTGCCAGGAGCTGGACCAAACACTGCTCATCTGACATCTCAAAGGAGTGGTGAACGGTACCGAGAGGAATGTGGAGCCAGATTCAGGGCAGATGGGAAAAGAGAGGCTTAACATCTGTGTCAACCAAGCAGGAGGGGCAACAGCTCACAGGGGTGAGGTTTGGGTTGCTGAGTCCTCTGCTAATAAGAACTCAGAGGCTGGTCAGAACATAGGGACTATCACCAACTTTCTTCTAAAGGCAAGTGAGCAGGGCACTTCAGAGACCAGCTACCTTCCAGTTCTATCCTCTTGAGAACCAGGAAAGTCATTTCTTGCCCCCACACCCCCTTTTCCCTCCCAGTCCCTTTGAGCTGGGGTGGGGAGGAGGTTGTGATGTCTCAGATTTAGAGACTGAGAGACCAGAAATGCCAGAGTCAAATCTTCCAGGGAAAGTGGTAAACTGAAAAGAATTAAGGTCTTTACTCTGGTCTCAACACTGTGGATCTTGGAGGCAAATCCCTTCCCCCCCATCTCTGGTCCTTGCCTTTTTAAAATTATTATTGTTGTAGCTATTGTTGTTGTTATTGATGTTGTCGTTGTTGGATAAGACAGAGAGAAAAGGAGAGAGGAGGGGAACACAGAGAGGAGAGAAAGATAGACACCTGCAGTCCTGCTTCACTGCCTGTCAAGTGACTCCTCTGCAGGTGGAGAGCCGGAGGCTCAAACTGGGATCCTTACATCAGTCCTTGCGCTTTGCGCCACCTGCGCTTAACCCGCTGCGCTATTGCCTGACTCCCCCCCCTTTTTTTTTATCTGTAATATGAGACTGTTGAACTTGAAAATTTCTAGGTTGGTGATGTTGGTGACTGTAAGCTGCCCCTCCTTGTACACTCTCACTTGTTTCCTTTATTCCCTTAGGGGATCCCATTTGTCTTTTGGTCAGCTGTGCAGAAGTCCCCTATCTGTGGTCACTGTGGAGGTGGGAGGACCTGTCATTTTTGACTTCATAAAACCTGGAGAGTGCAGATAACTCCTCTCCCTCCGCCCCCCTTTTTTTTTGCCTGAAACACAGTTCATTCTTTACTTTCATGACTCATTGTCAGCATGTGGCATCTCTCAAAACTTTCTGCTAAGGACAAAAATCTTAAGAAGACACTGGAGCAAGTCACGATTTAAATTCACAGCATCTAAGGTGGAGGAACGATTGAATGACCGAATCTGTTATTGATGTTAGGATTCTGCATGAGGTGCTATGATATCTTGGGCTTGTTTCAAAATAAGATTCTTGCCCTCTTTCTCTCTGAGGAGAGTGGGTGTGGATATAGATAAATTTTTTTTTCTTTCAGTCCAACTATTGAAGTTCTTGTTGAAGCTGGATGATAGATGTGTGTGTGTGTGTGTGTGTGTGTGTGTGTGTGTGTGTGTGTGGTTACCATACTATTTTTTCCTATTTTTAAAAAGGTATGTTTGAAATATCTCATCATAAAAGGCCCTGTGGAGACTGGCTCCAGCCTTTCTGTCCTCATCTTACAGTCCCCATCCGGAGGACCCTCTGGCTCTGAGATCACCTTGGTGGTTGTTATTTCACACCTCACAGTCTTTACACACAGCTCCATCTGTCTCAAGTACTCTTCCCTAGAGCTCCCTCCATTCCTGCGGTTGAAACCCTGCAGTCTGTATATTTACCTCCTTATCCCCTTATTATGGTTTCATCTTTGTTTGTATTCATTTCTGCTCGCCGTCTGTATCCTCCCCAGGACACGGCTTGATGTCTCCCCAGGGCATAGTCAGTACTTAGCACAGGTCTCCATTTGTTTACCAAAGCAAGACCGGCAGGAGAGAGCAGTAGCTTCCACTTCCCCAGCAATTTCTCTTTTTTTTTTTTAATTTTTTATATTTATTTATTTTCCCTTTTGTTGCCCTTTTTTTTTAATTGTTGTTGTAGTTATTGTTGTTGTTATTGATGTCATCATTGTTGGATAGGACAGAGAGAAATGGAGAGAGGAGGGGAAGACAGAGAGGGGGAGAGAAAGATAGACACCTGCAGACCTGCTTCACAACCTGTGAAGCGACTCCCCTACAGGTGGGGAGCCGGGGGCTCGAACCGGGATCCTTACACTGGTCCTGTGCTTTGCGCCACATGGGCTTAACCTGCTGCACTACCACCCAACTCCCTCCCCAGCACTTTCTACATGCCAGGTACTGCCCTGGGCTCACTATGTAGGCACCTCTTGAAATCCTCACCATCTGAAGGTACCAGGAACCTGTCTTCTCTAAAGGTCACTTGCCCAAGGTCATTTGTAAGGAACAGAGCTCAGAGCTGGATTGAGAACAAAAACCACTCTACTCTCTTCTCTACATCTGGGGTTTTAAAAGATTTTCTATGACAGGCCTGGGATTTTGGGAGCCTGGACACTAGGCCCAGTTCTCCTAGAAAATAGCTCTGTGACCTTGGCCCATTCACCTCTGCCCCTGAGAGCCCCAGGCCTGGTCTCCTGGTGAGACAGCAGTGAGAATCACATGATTCCAGAGGGCCCTCCCAGCTTCAGTGGCCAGAGAACAGATTTCCTTTCAGCTACTGCTACTGATTTCCTTTCAGCTACTGCTTTCAGCTACTGCTGAACCAGCTTCCTGGTTGGGGAACCTCCCAGCTTCTCATGTTCCTTCAGGCTCTGTTCTTACTCATTGCAACCTCCCAGAGCCAAGCCAAGCTCACAGCCTACTGCCTGGACACCCCCTTCCCAACCCCCTCCCAGCCCGGCTGCATCCTGGAGGTGGGGGCGGATCTCTGGGCTACAGGGAGGGGGAGCCTGTGGTTGCCCAGATCGTGCGGCTTCCCCGTGGTTTCTCGGCCCCCTCCCCCCACGGAAACTCAGCCTCACACTTTCTAGGGATGTTCCGGGGACAGCCAGAGCCGGCGACTGCTGCTGGCAGCTGCGGGCATTTGCTTTCGGAAAGAAGGAAGAAAACTCGTGGTTTGGCCTTGGGGGCGGGAAGGTCTGTGGTGTGGTCCAGAGAGGAGAAGGGGAGACTCGTTCCTTCCTCTTCGCCCAGGCCCTGGCCGCCCATCCGGAGGCAGAGGCCTTTCTGTACCCGACTCCTTCCCCTCCCACCCTCTTTCCAACCAGGATTTGCACGGGCAGGCCAGCAGTAGACCCAAGCTGGATTGCGGCTGGGTCCCCTTCCTCAGCTCACCTCTGACGCTGTGCAGAGGCGAATGCCAACCCCTCACCCCCCCCTACTAATAAATCACTCTATCACTGGACACCCCCATCCCACTCCGCCAGCTGCGCTGGAGGCCCCAGCCCCCCAGGCTTTGTTCCTGGCTGGCAAGGAGCTGTCCACCGCGGCAGTGCTGAACTTGAAGAGGCTCCCAGGCTAAGGGCTCTGAGCTTCTGGTACCCGGGGAGGAGCTGTCTGCATCTGCGGTGCTGAACATGGAGAGGCTCCCAGGGTGAGGGCTTTGAGCCCTGGGTACCCGACAGGAGCTGTCCGCATCTGCGGTGCTGAACCTGGAAGACTCCGGGGCCAGCGGGGCTCTAAGCTCCGGGTACACAGAAGGAGCTGTTCGTGGCGGTGCTATTGAACCCGGAGAGGAGCCCCTGGTTACCGGGGAGGAGCTGCCCACCGCGCTGGTGCTGAACCTGGAGAAGCGCCCCAGGACAGGACTCAGCCCAGGCCACCCCGGGAGGAGCTGTCCTCACCGTGATGCCGAAGCCGCTCAGCCCGGGTGCTCCGCGCCTCGCCCCGGAAGAGCCCAGCGGCCAAGAGCGCTACCCAGAGAGGGAAGAAGGGCAGGAGGGCCGGGGAAGCCTCCTCCAGCGCGTCGCGGCGGGGCCTGCGGCCGGCCCCGAATCTCCCCTGCCAGCCCGGCGGCCCAGCAACAGGGAGCGGGCGCGCCTGGCTTCTACGAACCTGTTGGAGGCTTCAGCTCCGCCGCGGCCGACCAGGGCGCCTGCCTCCCGCTCTTGCCGAGCTCGTCCGCCGAGGCTCTGCTTCCTGCCTGGGCTAACACTGGAGCAATCACTGGAGCAGGCGAGGGGCACCCAGCCCCTCTGCGGTCCGCCCCAGTGTCAGCCGAACTGCAGGGCACTGAGCCGAGAGGCCTCCCCCAAGGGCAGACCCGCTCCCTGGGAGCTTCCTGAGAAAGGAGGCGGGGGCTGGTGGCTGGGACGGGAGAGGGCGCCAGCAGAGGTGTCTGAGAATCCAGGAGACAAGGGGGAGTACCCCCAAACAGGCAGTTCTAAGCTGAAGTTTGGGAACACAGGGGCTTGTTGCTTAGGGATGGGGAAGGGGCGGGGTCTTGCCTTAGAAGTCTCTCTCTTTCACTGTCCATGTCAGTGGAAAGTAGCCACATGTACATTTTAGCTCTGCTCTGTTGCAAAGTCCACTTACTTGTCCAACTGCCTCCACGACCTCATTCCAGTATACTGTCTACTGCTCTGTAGAAAGAGTTTTCTCTTCTAAGAGTTTCTCTATTTTTAATGTATTATTTATTGGATAGAGACAGAGAAATCAAGAGGGCAGGGAGAAATAGATAGGAAGAGAGAGTGGTCTGAGAGGTGGCGTGGTGATGAAGCTTTGGACTATCAAGCATGAGGTCCATGATCCCCAGTAGCACGTGTGCCAGAGTGATGTCTGGTTCTTTCTCTCTCCTCCTATCTTTCTCATAAATAAATAAAATCTTTAAAAGAAAAAGATAGAGAGGAAGAGAGACACCTGTAATGCAGCTCCACCATTCACAAACCTCTCCCCCACCCCCAAAGGTAGAGAGCAGGAGCTTGAACCCTGGTCCTTGCACATGGTAACATATGCACTCAACCAGGTGCACCCACTGCCCAGCCTCTGGAAAGAGGTTTCTAAGCCTTTCACACACTATATTAAAATGCAAACTCTGTAGTGTGGACATTTAAGGTTCTTTGCCAAGAAGACCCAGGGCCCCTTCTTCAGCTGTGCTCCCACCAGGACAGAGGGCCACTCTGAACAGGCTAATCTGGGATCATCATGTAGCTTCTTCGCCTGGAACTTTCCCTCCCCGCTCAGTGTGCTTTATCTGCAAGTTAAGTGTCCTCATCCTCAGTGAAAAATTCCTTCTCCTTGGCAGCCTCGCTCCTGTACTAGGCTTCTTATCACATTATGTATTTTAATTTTATATGCATCTTTATCCTTGGTTACCAGGCTCAGAAAAGCTGGTCCCATCATTTATTTATTTATTTATTTTCTTCTCTGCATCTCTATCTCCTAGCGTGATAACTGACACACAATGGATGTTAAATTATATCTGCTGAATGAATGTACCCATGAGAAACAGAGGTCAAAATAACTTCATTTTCTTCCTGTGAATGCTCATTTCATTTCTGTATATTAAAAAAAAAAATCACAGTTTGCAAAGCCCCACATGGTAGCATGTCTGCCTAATGCCTCTGCTTTTTCTCCTGACTCAGTCATCTCATCTACAATGACCTCTGTTGTGCTCCGAGTTGCTTTATAAATGTAATATATATATATATATATATATATATATTTAATTTCCCCCATTTTTTACTTGGATCCCTAATAATGTTCATCTTCACATGACTGGTCCTTTTTGTCCTTGGATTTCTGCATTTCAAATATCACTTCCTAAAGAGGACTTGTCTGGCCACTCCTATCTAATCTGCTTCTCCAATTATGTGATAACACGGCCTAATTCATTTTTCTTAGTAATAACTGCTCTCTGACATGATTTTATCATTGTGTTCCTTATTTGCCATTGACTTCCTTTTTAACTAAATTGAGATCTCAGGGGACCAGAATTTTGTCTGTCTTATTCCCTGGAATTTTCTTAGTGTTGGCCATTTTGAGAGCGACTTAGCTGACACAAGTTCACCCATCATAGCCCTTTTCTTCCTAGCAAAACTTGAGTCATTGCACAGGTCACTCTGAAATATTCCATTAGGTACAAAAGAATTTTAAGGCTCTCTAAAGAATGAGGGTCATAATGATATTCCTTGGGACAGGGCAGTGGAGGTAGAGAGACACATATATGTAACTGTGAGATCACAGAACCAAATCAGGTCCCTTTTCACCCAGGATGGCAAACCCATAACAAGATATAATTCTTTCCACCATGTAAAATGCATTCACAACTTAGATCTCCATTGGTGATCATAACAACCTTACCTGGTAGACACTATGCTCTTCATTTCATATTGCAGACAGATGCAGGTCAAAGAGGCCAACTGCTTTGAACAAGAGGTGAGTCCTTTCTTGCTACAGTGCTACACTCTGGGCAATAGAACTAACATTTGGCTTCTGCCTTCCAAGATTTGACAGGAGTGAGAGAGAGGGGCACATAAAGTGTGGATCAGTATACAATTTGAAACCCAGTGGTGATCCCCAGTCTGGAAATGAGTGGGATGGGAAAGAAATAGATAAGCAGCTGGTATCAGAAGAAACCAGCATTCTTTTAATTTAATTCTAACTTATTCGAGGGCTTCCCAGGTCTCAGGGAACACTATGTTGAGTGTATTTATTATTTATGGGAGTCAGGGCTTTGCATGTGTGTGATTTCACTACTCTTGGGACAATCTCCTTCTTCCTCTTCCTTCTTCTTCTTCTCCTTCTCCTTCTCCTCCTTCTCCTTCTTCTTCTTCTTCTTCTTCCTCTTCCTTCTCTTCTTCTTCTTCCTCTTCCTTCTCTTCTTCTTCCTCTTTCTCCTCCTCCTTTTTTCCTTATGTTTTAAAATATTTATTTATTCCCTTTTGTTGCCCTTGTTGTTTTATTGTTGTAGTTATTATTATTGTTGATGTCATCATTGTTGTTGGATAGGACAGAGAGAAATGGAGAGAGGAGGGGAAGACAGAGAGGGGGAGAGAAAGACAGACACCTGCAGGCCTGGTTCACCGCCTGTGAAGCAACTCCCCTGCAGGTGGGGAGCCGGGGGCTTGAACTGGGATCCTTACACCGATCCTTGTGCTTTGCGTCACGTGCACTTAACCCGCTGTGCTACCTCCTGACTCCCTTTTCCTTCTTTTTAAGAGAAAGAGAGATCATAGTGTTGAAGTTCTCCATGCTGTTATGACACTCCTATGTGGTGCTGAGCTTAGAATCTGGCAAGATGGGTTAGATAGCATGATGGTTATGCAATGAGACTCTAATGCCTGAGGCTCCAAAGTCCCAGGTTCAGTCCCCAGATTGAAAAGCCAGAGATGATCAGTGCTCTGGTGAAAGTTAAAAAAAAGAACTTGGCAAGAGATATACCCTACCCAGTGCACTATCTCTCCAGTCCCTGAGCTGAGTGCTTGAGTTACTTTGTCTTAACCAATCACATTTTCTTATTCCAATCTGACAGAGTTAATGGAACCTTAGGAAGGTTAGGTAACTTACCCAAAGCCATGAGGCTGGTCAGCTTTTGGGCTAGGATTTAACTTGAGCCTGTTTGATTTCTAATTCAGCACTCTTTAAAAGTTTTCTTATTTATTTTTAATGAAAGAGAGATACAGAGAGCAAGATAGAGAGCTCTGGTTTATAGTGGTGCTAGGGATTGACCTTGGGTCTTTTGGTGCTTCAGGAATGAGCATTTTTGCATAACCATATTCTGTCTTCCAAGCCCTCAGAGTCAGCTCCAGTGGTACCCCAGTTCCACTGAACTTGAAAGTATGATGAGCAGGGATTGGCCTGGGGTTTGAAGGAAGATGACTCTTGGGTCATTCTGACATAGCTTAATCCCTGTTGAGAAACATTCATGCAGAGTGTGTTTTGAAAGGAGAAGACGGAGACATGAAGGCGATCTGTGGGGAGAAGTAGCAGGAGGGTTAAGTGGTTGTGTTCCTTGATCCTGTAGGCAGCAAAGCAACCGTTGAAAGGCCAGAACTCTGCTCCAGTCACTCTGCCATGGCCTTGATCAGCCCCTGGCAGCGACGTTGAGGAGGCCTTCACAGTTTGCAAAGGGCTTTCTATCAATAGGGACATCACTCTGGAGTGAAGTGAACTCCAAGCTCTGTTGGGGCGCCCTGCCTGTTGGCTTGTTCTTGTTGTCCTCAAGCTCCTGGTGGGGTGCCTGGAACAACATAAGAGTTCAGTAAGCATTAGTGGAAAGGGAAGAAACTGAAGGAGCTGAGTTTAGAGACGGTTGCAATCATTCCAGCAAGGGAGAACAAACAGAAGCATCCTTTAATCCAAGAGCACAGGGCTCTTCTTTCAACTACTGATTCTGGGGAAGTAAAAGCCATTGCACCACCCCCCTCCCAGCCCCTGAGCACCTTTGGAAAGACTGGAATCCCAATTCATCTCTCCTCAAATCGGCACAAGAGAAGCTGGCACCCAGGCACCCGACACCCAGCCAAACCTGTCCTGCCTCTGCTATTTGTGCTTTATGTCTTTTGGCTTCTGGGTTTGCATCCCGACTGTCTCAATGATATGGCAATTATAGCCTATGCTGCCACTTGCTTTGGTGTTGGAGAGAGAGTAATCATGCCAGTGAAACTCAGCCTTGATTCAAGCACCATAATCTAACTTCTGTTTCTCCACCCCTCTGGGAGTCTGTGGGCCCTGACAGCAGCTGACTTATAGAGGAGAGACTCACTTTTGGTCCTTTGCTAAGCCTGGGAGTATATTTGCTTTATGAGGTAGGTGGGACTCTTACTCTCACTCTACAGATGTGGAAAGAATCACCCTGGCATAGGTAGCTTCAAATGCTGACTGGTGGGGCAGGGGTAGATAGCATAATGGTTATGCAAAGAGATTATCATGCATGAGGCTCCAAAGTCCCAGGTTCAGTCCCCTGCACCACTGTAAGCCAGAGCTGAGCAGTGCTCTGGTTAAAACAACAACAACAAAAAACCACTGACTGTTTAATTGTAATTTATAGGCTCAGCCTTATTGTTGACTGCTTCCATTCTGTATCCTTCTAGGCCATGTGAGACCAGACAAATAGTTGCATCCCCAATAGTCTCAGTTTCTTCTTCTGGAGGGTAGGGATGAAAATAACTACCAATGGGGACAGAGCAGAGATATCTCAGTGGCAGAGCACTTGTCTTGAATCCATGTTGCAGTCACTGGCAGCAGAGCATTCCTTTTTCACCTCTGTATAGTATTCCCATGTGCAGAGCTATTATGATTTGTTGATAAACTTTTGGGTTGTTTCCAAATTCTGTATGGCTCAGCACATAGATATAAGAGGTTCTGTGGGCCTGTTCCCAGGAGGAGAATAAATGGGCAAGGTGTGCAGTTTTAGGGATGTTTCTAAACATTTCTCTGAAGTTGGAATAGAAAGTTACAGTTGGCAAAGTATGTGAGAGTCCTCCTGGCCCCATATTCTCACCAAGAATTGGCACTGCCAACCCATTTCTACTTTCAGCCATTCCACACATGTAGTGAGTCAATAACCTCCACATGAATTCACACCGTGACTAACAAAGTACTTTTTTTTTTTTTTTTTTACCGAGTTCCTTTGTGATGTGTTTGTTTGTGATGTCTCATTTTCCTCACTGATTTGTAGGAATTCTTTCTGTGTTGTGGGTAGAAGTCTTTTGAAATGATATATATCTTAAATTTCTTTTTATATATATTTTTAGTTTTTTAAATTTATTTATTTCTTTTCCCTTTTGTTGACCTTGTTATTTTTATTGTTGTAGTTATTATTGTTATTGTTATTGATGTCGTCATTGTTGCTGGATAGGATAGAAATGGAGCGAGGAGGGGAAGACAGAGAGGGGAGAGAAAGATAGACACCTGCAGACCTGCTTCACCACCTGTGAAACGACTCCCCTGCAGGTGGGGAGCTGGGGGCTCGAACCAGGATCCTTACACTGGTTGTTGAGCTTCGCGCTATGTGCGCATAACCTTGCTGCACTACTGTCTGACTCCCATATCTTTTTTTTTAAATTTTTAATTTAATTTTATATTTATTTATTTATTCCCTTTTGTTGCCCTTGTTGTTTTATTGTTGTAGTTATTGATATCGTCATTGTTGGATAGGACAGAGAGAAATGGAGAGAGGAGGGGAAGACAGAGAGGGGGAGAGAAAGATAGACACCTGCAGACTCACTTCACCCCCTGTGAAGCGACTCCCCTGCAGGTGGGGAGCCGGGGTTCGAACCGGGATCCTTATGCCGGTCCTTGTGCTTTGTGCCACCTGCACTTAACCCGCTGAGCTACAGCCCGACTCCCCTGACTCCCATATCTTAAATTTCTTTTCAGCTTGGACTTCCCCTTCCCTCTGCTAATGGGGTCTTTTGATGAACAAACATTGCTGATTTTATTTTAGTCCAGCTTATCCACTCTCCTTTATGGTTTGTGCCTTTTATGTTCTCTGGAAGAAATTCTTGCCTGCCTAAGGTCATGAAAACAGTCTCCTTATCTTTTAAAAGCTTTATGGTTTTTCCTTTTGTATTTAGTACGTGGAATGATGCTGCCAATATCCAGCATTGACTATAGGGTAGCCCCATTGATACAACATTATTTTTTATTTGTTTTTAGTGATTTACAAAATAACGAGGGTACAATACCACACTGTTCTCACCTCCCCCAGAGTTCTCTGTCCCTGTTCCTTTCATTGGAAACTACAGTGGTTGTCCCAAGGTCACACATATGGGTTGACTGCTATTTTTATGTCTGTCTGTCTATCTAGATATCTATCATCTATGTACTTAGGTATCTGCCCTTTTTTCTATAGTACTGCCTTATCTTCCCTTTTAAGTCACACCTACACCTATTACTACTTCTTTTTTTAAAATACTTATTTATTTCATTTTGTTGCCCTTGTTGTTTTATTGTTGCAGATATTTTTATTGTTGTTACTGACATCGTCGTTGTCGTTGGATAGGACGGAGAGAAATGGAGAGAGGAGGGGAAGACAGAGAGGGGGGAGAGAAAGAGAGACACCTGCACCTTTCAGGTGGGGAGCTGGGGGCTCAAACCAGGATCTTTACACTGTTCCTCGTGCTTTGCGCCAGGTGCGCTTAACCTGCTGCACTACCGCCCAGCTCCCCTATTACTACTTCTGAATGCACTTCCTTGTTTACTTTTCTCTCTGGGTCCTGATGGAATTGGTGTTCAGAGCCTTCTAGTCATCTTCCCTTAACATCTCTCCTCTTCTGGGAGAACGGACCAAAATTCTTTTGGGGTGCAGAGGGTGGGAATTCTGGCTTCTGTAATTGGTTCTCTGCTGGACATGGATGCTGGCATGTCAGTCCACACCCCTATCCTATTTCTGTCTTTCCCTAGTGGGGTAGGGCTCTGGGGAGGTGAGGCTCTGGGACACATTGGTGAGCTCATCTGTCCAGGGAGTTCAGGATGGAATCATAGCAACATCTGCAACTTGGTGGCTGAAAGGCAGGAAGTTATGAGGCAGGACAAAATGTTTAATAAATGGAAACCAGAATGTAGGCATAGAGCAGGTGAGGAGGGATTTTATGGTGGTAAGAAGCTATGAAGTCTGTCTTAGGTATATCTCTAGGGGCCCATGACTTTAGTGGTTTTTGCCTTAGCAACATGGAGGTGGGCTAAAAATATTGTCTAAGAAGATAGTGTGAGAGTTGAGAATAGGACTAAAAAGATGGATCAGGGCAGAAATTAGCTCCCAACGTTGAAGAAATAGATGAATATAATTAACTGTTGACCCCGTCATTCTGCCCCAGGGTCCATGTTTATCCATATTCAGCACAGGAGCCTGTGTGACCACAACATTTATTAGAAGGAAGACCATCCCTGCCCCTCCTCCCCTGTTCTATTTTCTCTATCATAAATCCATACTTGTGTGGATTCAAGGGGACTTGTAAAAGTATAAAACAGATCAGAATGTTAGCTCCCTGGTAGAAACAAATACTAACATCTTTCCTATTGAATTTAGAATAAATCCCACCCTTCCCATCAAATTTGAAGGTCACTTCAAGGTCTTCCATGGTCTGGTTTCACTTATCTCTTCAATTCTATCATTTTACTCCTCACTCTGTTGCTCATAGAATACCAGCTTCTTTTTTTCCCCCCTCCACTCCTTGAACACACAGCCTCACTCTCCAGTCCAGAACCTTGGCTAATTATTCCTCAGTATTCAAGTCTTTGTATAAATGTCTCCTCAGAGAAGCTTTATCTGCCCACAAAAAAAGAGTCACTTTTTCCCCCAGGTTAACTTCTGTTTCTTTCTTTTCTTTTTTTTTTTTTTTTGCTTCCACAGTTATTGCTGGGGCTTGGTGTGGTGCCTGCATTATGAATTCATATCTCCTGGTGGCCATTTTTTTCCCATTGTTGTTGTGCTGTTGTAGGATAGGACAGAGAGAAATTGAGAGAGGAGGGGAGGGACCCCCGCCCCTGCAGGTGGGGAGCCAGGGGTTTCAAACCAGGGTCCTTGAGCCAGTACTATATGTTTGTAACCCAGTGTACTACTGCCCAGCCTCCTACTTGTTTTTTATTATTTATTATTATTTTTTGCCACTAGGGTTATCACTGGGGCTCTGTGCCTGCACAATGAATTTCCAGCTCCTGGTGGCCATTTCCCCACCCCAACTCCCTTTCTTTATTTTTAGGACACAGAGAAATTGAGAGGGGATAGGGAGATAGAGAGGAAGAGAGAGACAAAGATACACCTGCAGTACTTGCTTTGCTGCCTGTGAAGAGTCCCGCCTGCAGGTGGGGAGCTGGGGATTGAATCTGAGTTCTTTTGTATGGTATCACCTGCTCTCAAGTGGCTGTGCCACCATATGGCCCCTATAGAGTTATCTTGTATTTTTACTTTTTTAAAAAAAATTTATTTATTTATTACCTTTTGTTGCCCTTGTGTTGTTTTATTTTTGTAGTTATTATTGTTGTTGGATAGGACAAAGAGAAATGGAGAGAGGAGGGGAAGACAGAGAGGGGGAGAGAAAGATAGACACCTGCAGACCTGCTTCACCACCTGTGAAACGACTCCCCTGCAGGTGGGGAGCTGGGGCTCAAACTGGGATTCTTATGCTGGTCCTTGTGCTTCGTGCCACCTGCGCTTAACTCGCTGCGCTACCACCTGACTCCTGCACTGTTCGCTTTTATGTGGTGCTGGTGAAGGAACCTAGGGCCTCACACCCTTGTGATATCTCCAACCCACTTCTGGCCCAATTTCTAGTCCATGTTTGGCTAGAGAGACAGGGATGGAAAAATATCAAAGTACCCTCCTGTGCTCTCTTCAGGGTTTCTGCATGATGCTGGGACTAGAACCCAGGGTCTGGGGCCTGGTGAGGCATGTTCTCTGCCCACTGAGCTATCTCCTGGGGCCTGCTGAGATCAGACAAGATCAGGTGTGTTCAGGGTGGTATGGCCGTAGGCCCTCCTGGGTCCTGATTGATTGATTTTGCAACTGGGCCTCACGTATGATTTCACTGCTCAGAGCCACTTTTTATTTCTTCAAATAGAAAGAGGGTGAGGGAGAGAGATAGAGAGAGAGATAGAGATGGAGATAGACAGGGAAGAGAGAAAGAGAGAGAGAGATAGAGATGGAGATAGATAGACAGGGAAGAGAGAAAGAGAGAGAGAGAGAGAGAGATGGAGATAGATAGACAGGGGCAGAGAGAGAGAGAGAGAGAGAGAGAGAGAGAGAGAGAGAGGTACCATAGGGCTTTCCCCAGTGTCATAGTTCTTCCCACATAGTGCTAGGACTCAGACCTAGGGTGTGTGCACACAGCACTCACCACACATGCCCAACCCATTACATGAGAACTATTTCCCTGGCTTCTCCTTTTAAAAATACCTGATTTATTTATTAATTTTTCTTTATTTAGAACACAGGAGCATCACTCGGCATAGGCAACCCTGGGGACCAACTCCAAACCTCACAGCTGCAAGTCCACGGCTCTGCCTGTGTGACCTCCTGTGTCTTTGGTGACTTCTGCAATTCTTTCCACCAGGAGAGAAAGAGATCAGAACACCACTCTCCCCTTATTGCCATTTATAATGTTTCTCTTTCCCTTTCTCTCTCTCTCTCTCTTTCTTTCTTTCTTTCTTTCTTTCTTTCTTTCTTTCTTTCTTTCTTTTTTCCTTCCCTTCCTCCCTCCTTCCTTCCTTCCTTCCTTCCCTCCCTCCCTCCTTCCCTCCCTCCTTCCTTCCTTCCTTCCTCCCTCCCTCCCTCCTTCCCTCCCTCCTTCCTTCCCTCCTTCCTTCCCTCCTTCCTTCCTTCCTTCCTTCCTCCCTCCCTTCCTTCCTTCCTTCCTTCCTTCCTTCCTTCCTCCCTTCCTTCTTTCTTTCCTCTTCTCACCAGAGTGTGTTCTCCACATGAGAAGCCCCAGTGGGCTGAGTTTATCCCTGAAATGATGGTGCTGGGGGAGGTGGCTGTTTGCTGAGTCTGAGAGGATGGTGCCCCGTGCTGCTCCCATCCCAGTGACATTCAGTACCCATGCCAGCGCCGGTCCCAGCATCTCCAGTCACTGCACATGTGACACGCTGACACACTGAACAGGTAGGGAGACAGTTTGTGACACACGTCAAATTCACATCTGACTTGTTTTCCTATCTGTATCAACATTCTCCAAACCCCAACTGCCATGATCCCAGCCAACCAATTTATATTAACTTTTGAGGCAAAAGAAGGGACCAAAAAAAAAAAAAAAACCCAAAACACACAACCCCCCCCTTCTCATTTGTTGACCGTTCATGCTATCTCATCTGACCGTCCAAAGCACTTTCTGAAGAGATGTGCTGCCATTCCCAGTTAAAGTGAAGAAGCAAGGAGGGGACTGTGAAGGGAGAGCTTACAGAGGCCATTCAATGTGACTGCATGAGGCTTTCTGTCTACCTATTAGAGCATCCTACTTCTTTTAAATTTTTTTATTGTCTTTATTTATTGGATAGAGACAGCCAGAAATCAAGAGGGTAGGGGGAGATAGAGAGGGAGAGAGAAAGAGAGGCACCTGCAGCCCTGCTTCAACACTTGCAAAGCTTTCCTCCTGCAGGTGGGGCCTGGGGACTTGAACCGGGGTCCTTGAACATTGTAGCATGTGCGCTCAACCAGGTGTGCCACCACCCACTCCTGAGTATCCTATTTCTATAGTGTCAGACCCTCACACATGCATGTGGACACCACTGAAAGGCCTCCCTAGTCCAATTTTTAATTCTCTCTCTCAGAGAGAAGAGAGAAGGAGACAAATGAGAGGGACAGAGAGAGACACAGAAAGCAGAGACACCACAGCACTGCTCCATCACCTCTTAAGCTTCCCCAGTGTCATCTCTGGTGTCCCCCCACATTGTCCAGGGGCTTGAGTCCAGGGTCTCCAAGGCAACAAGGTGTGTACTCTACCTGGTAGCTCTCACCTCCCCCCATAGAGCAATATCCCTCACATGCCCTAATATCCACAGCACACAGTGGAGGCATCTGTCTGTCTGAGGGTTTGAATGTTGACTTCACTGACTGAAACATGGCTTCCTGGTCCAGCCTTGTCCCTTACTGCTGTTGTGACATTGAACCAGCCACGTAAAGTCAAATTTCCATAAATGCTAAATGAGAACTGAATTGAGTCTGACTCCTGGATTATTGAGAGATTCAGATGGCCATGTATCTGTGAAATGCTTGTGTAGACTTCACCGTCGACAGCCATTGTTACTACTACCAGTCTTGTTTTTACTTAGTGGATTTTGCCAGATCTCTTGAGATGGCATTGAGAAGTGACAATAGGAGGTGTGGTATAGGACACTGTGGTTGTGATGAAAAAATTAGAGCTTTGGAGAACCGTCCTCCTGCCTGTACCAGGCAAGGTGAAAGGGTACGGGAGGTGAAAGGGGCTTGACCAAGGTCACAGAAATAGGATCCACATCCAAACCCATGCACAGTACAGTTTAAGTCACTGAAGTGCTTGGCCTGTACCCCTCCCCTCCCATCAACCCCATCCAAGTTCTGAAACCATACCCCTCCCCTTCTCCATTGTGTCTGCCACAAGGATTGAGAAAATCCGCAGATAATCCCTAAACCTCATTTCGGGCTAATAATCACATCCATTTATCTTCCCACCAAGCTGCTTATCACAGCAGCAGACAAGAGACAAGAGGGCCAGCTGTTCAGGGTCAGCGGTTTCTGCTGATGCCGTCTGGTGGGGAACGGAGACTGTTTTAATGACGGGAGGTGGGGCAGACAGACTTCTGCAGAGACAATAGTGGAGACGCAGGCCCTGACTCACTGTGTAGGGGTGACAACCCGGAGCTAAGGACAACGGTTGTCCTAGACCCTGGAGAGGAAACCAAGGCAAGTATTCTGTGAGTGTTAGTCCAGTCTGAGAGGCTGGAGAGGAGAGGAAAGAGTCTTTGAACCTCAATTTCCTTACCTGTGAAATGGGGGGAGTGAGACATCTGCTGGGGGGTGGGGGTTGTGAAAATCCAGAGAGAGAGGATGTCTGTGCCACCCTGCCGTTAGAATAGATGGTGTCAGCCATCCGAGGCCAAAGAGGCCGGAAATAAAATGTCCTTTCCAAGCCCCAGTGGGCAAAGCCAAGTGCCAGCACCTCCCACGCAGGTTACGCTAATTGATCCTGAAGCTGACTTGGCCAGGGGCAGGGCGGCAGGTGCTGGAGCTGAAAAGAGAACGGGGGGGGGGGGACGTTTTCTCTGGGCTCAGCCGTGTCCAGGGCATCAACCCACCAACCATGGTCGGGGGGAGGACTGGGTACCTCAACAGTGAAACAGGCTTTGAGGAGAGTCCCCTTGGAGAGTCTCAGCTCAGTTTTCTGACCTGGGGTAGGGGGGAGAGCCTGCACGGTTAGCCGTGTTGCTGTGCTCTGTTCCTCAGCTGGTATTCACCCAGGGCAGTTCAGGGTTAATAGGTAGAGCAAACAGGCCCCCATCATCCAGCCTGTGGTGTCAGGTGTGCCTTGTGATGGCTGTTAAGGGTCAAAGTGAAACTGGGCTGGAGCCAGGGGAAGCTGGGACGTGGATTATAGTTTTATTTCCTGAACGGTCCTCTTACCGACAAAGGGACACATATTTTTAAAGCAACAACCAACCAGGTGTCATTTGACTTGTCCTGCTTCTTTCTTGAGCACTGATGACCCCTCCTTTCTTTCCAGTATAGCTGCAATGCCACCAGCCCAACTAATAAAATGATCTGTCCTTTCATGATTTTTTTTTTTTAATAATAGCAATTTGAAACATTTGCTGGGGTTCCACAGACAAACGCTGGGGGTTAGAAAGTCTGCAAAGAAACAGTGACTCATGGGGCAGTGCTAGTCCTTAAAATCATGTCGTAAAACAACCTAAAGATGAATGTAGACTGAACATTTTGTTAAATAAACTCTGTGTGATTTTTAGCTGTATAAAAACATGTGTGATTGCAAGCTACTTCTCTCTGGAAATAGCACACATAGATAGAAACACACACTTCCCCCCTATTTTGTTTGATAGAGACAGATAGAAATTGAGAGGGGACAGGGAGGTAGAGAGGGAGAGAGGTGGTTTGGGAGGTGGCTCTGGATGAAGCATCAGACTCTCAAGCATGAGGTCCTGAGTTCAAGCCCCAGCAGCACATGTACCAGAGTGATGTTTGGTTCTTTCTCTCTCTCCTCCTATTTTTCTCATTAATAGATAAATAAAATATTTTTTAAGAGAGGGAGAGAGAAAGAGAAACACCTGCAGATCTGCTTCACTGCTCATGAAGCTCCCCCCATAGGTGGGGAGTGGAGTCTCAATCCTGGGTTCTTGTGCATGGCAGCACGTGCACTCAACCGGGTGTATCTCTGCTTGGCACCAAGACATACATTTAAAAAATGTTTATTTATTTATTATTGGATAGAAACAGAGAGAAATTGAGAGGAGAGGAGGAGATAGAAAGGGAGAGAGACAGGGAGACACTTGCAGCCCTACTTCACCACTTGTGAAACTTTCCCCTTATAGGTGGGGACCAGGGTCTTGAACCTGGGTCCTTGTGCACTGTAATGTGTGCACTTAACCAGGCACACTACTGTCTGGCTCATCAAAATATACAGTTAAAAAAAAAACAGAACTGGGAGTCAGGCGGTAGCACAGCGTGTTAAGCACACATGGCGCAAGGCACAAGGATCAGCATAAGGATCTGGGTTCAAGCCCCTGGCTCCCCACCTGCAGGGCAGTCACTTCACAGGCAGTGAAGCAGGTCTATCTTCAGGTGTCTATCTTTTTCTCCTCCTCTCTTGTCTTCCCCTATTCTCCCCATTTCTTTCTGTCCTATCCAACAATGATGACATCAATAACAACAACAATAATAACTACAACAACAATAAAAAACAGCAAGGGCAACAAAAGGGAAAATAAAAAAACTATTAATTTTTTTTGTGGGGCTGGGTCCTCACACACAAATGATTTCACCACTTTATGCCACTGTTTGATTGATTGATTGAGAGAGAGACACCTAAGCTTACCATGGTACTTCCCATGTGGTTCTTATGCCACACCTATAGAAAAGCAGGTGCCTTACCTAGTTATTTTCTGGTTTCTAGATATTTTTATTTAATTTTTTTTTACCAGAGCTCTAATCAGCTCTGGTTTATAGTAATACAGGGAATTGAACCTGGGACTTTGGAGCTTCAGGCAGGAGAATCTCTGTAGAATCTACCCCTGCCCATATATATATATATATAAATAAATAAAATGTATTCCCTTTTTGTTGCCCTTGTTTTTTATTGTTGTAGTTATTGTTTTTGTTATTGATGCCATCACTATTGGATAGGACAGAGAGAAATGGAGAGAGGAGGAGAAGACAGAGAGGGGGAGAGAAAGACACCTGCAGACCTGCTTCACCAGTGATTCCTCTGCAGGTGGGGAGCCGGGGGCTCGAACCGGGATCTTTATGCCAGTTCTTGCATTTCGTGCCATGTGCACTTAACCTGCTGCGTTACCGCCCGACCCCCTAGATACATATATTTTAAAGGTTCAAAAGACTTCTGTTAACATGTTCATATTATCTGAGTGTTATATATATATACTTTTTGGGATATATATTTTTTATCCTTCTGTGGTTTCCAGTGTATGTGGAAATGGGGGTCAGGGAGTATGTTGGGGTTGGAGGCACCTGTCGCCTGACAGGGCTGGGTTAACAGAATGAGAAACATTTACTTCTGAGACTAGTGCTGGCTCGTCAGTGACCTCTGGAGACCCTGGCAGGTGTCCTGGGGCCAGGAGCAGAGCCAACTACAGAGGGAGGCCTTTGGGATAAGTGCACTTGGCTTATGAGGTTGAGTGAGGAGGGGAGTGTGGGGGTGACGGTGGGTACCCTCACTCGAGTGTCAGGACCAGGCCTTCCCCTGACCTTCCCCACCTCTGTCCTCTTAGTTAGATGTGGTTACCCATCTCCTTTATGCTTCTGGCCAGTTTGAAGTGGGTTTTCTGATCTGTCCAGCCTCAAAAATTCTCACAGCGACAGTGGGCTCTGAGCCCCCAAAGTTTTCTGGACAAAAGGTTGGGCTTAGAATTTCCTGGTGGGAAGCCCCTTGGACAGACTCTGGGCTGTGGAGGGTCTAGTTCCTGCTTGATTCTTTTTTTTTTTTTTTTGCTTCCAAGTTTCTTGCTGGAGCTCCATGCTGACACTACAAATCCACTTCTCTGGTAGCCATTTATTATTTTCTTTTATTGGATAGAGCAAAGAGAAATTGAGAGAGGAGGGGAAAATTGAGAGGGGGAGAGTAAGAACCTGTAGATCTGCTTCACCACTTGAAAAGCACCCCCCCCCAAGTGAGGAGCCAGGGGCTTGAACTGGGATCCTTGGGAGGGTCCTTGTGTTCCATACTGTGTGCTTAACCCAGTGTGCCACCATCCAGCTCCCCTGCTAGGTTCTTTCTGTGATGATGAAGCTCAGTCTGGCAAGAATGTCAGCATCAATTCCAGGAGGTGGTTCACCTGACTGACCTCGAATGTTACCATACACAAAGGCCCAGGTTCAAGCCCCCCAGTCCCCACCTGCAAAGGGCAGGTGCTTTATGAATGGTGAAACCGGTCTGCAAGTGCCTCTCTCTTTCTCCCTCTTTCTCTTTCCTCTCTCAATTTCTCACTGTCCTATCAAATTAAAAAATAATAAGTACATCTTAAAAACAAAACAAAACAGGGAGCTGGGTGGTAGCACAGCAGGTTAAGCGCACATGGTGGCAAAGCACAAGGACCGGTGTAAGGATCCCGGTTTGAGCCCCTGGTTCCCCACCTGCAGGGGGTGGCTTCACAGGTGGTGAAGCAAGTCTGCAGGTGTCTATCTTTCTCTCCTCCTCTCTGTCTTCCCCCCCTCCGTTTCTCTCTGTCTTATCCAACAGCAACAACAGCTATGACAACAATAACAACTACAACAAGGGCAACAAAATGGGAAAAAGGCCTCCAGGAGCAGTGGATGGTGCAGGCACTGAGCCCCAGTGATAACCCTGGAGGCAAAAAAAAAAAACAAAAAAAAACCAAAAAAACGGATGTCAGTATCACGAGCTGGCAGGGGGCTGGATGAACCGGGTCTGGGCTATATCCTGGAGAAAATTTCATGTGTTCTAGGAATATGTCTGGAGTGAAGGGGAGAGCTCAGGGCAGCAGAGAGAAGGGAATGAAGAAGGCAGAGGCGCCAGGGAGCTGCTGAGGACGGGCAGAGCCGAGTGGGAGGCAGCATGGAGTGGTGGTAGGAGGTGTCTGTGCTGCCCTTTCTCAGTGAGAATGGGCAGGGGTGGCATTTACTGAGGCCGGGCAGGCGGCACTGAGGGGCGAGCCTGTGGGGCTGGGAGATGGCCCTTCCCCCTAGTGTGAAGGAGAACGCCAGCCTGGCAGCCAGGTCTGCAGAAGAGAATCTTGGTGGGAGTCGGGCGGTAGCAGCGGGTTAAGCGCAAGGACTGGCTTAAGGATCCTGGTTCGAGCCCCTGACTTCCTATTTGCAGGGGAGTCACCTCACAAGTGGTGAAGCAGGTCTAGGTGTCTCTCTTTCTCTCCCCCCTCTGTCTTCCCCTGCTCTCTCCATTTCTCTCTGTCCTATCCAACAACAACGGAGCCATCATCAACAACAATAATAACTACAACAATAAAAAACAAGGGCAACAAAAGGGAATAAATTTAAAAAAGAAGAGACTCTTGGCTTCTTATGAATAATTAGGGACCAGAAGAAAAAAGAAGAGGAGGAGGATCTGGAGAATAGAAGAAGAAGGAGAAGGAGAAGTAGAAGGAGAAGGAGAAGGAGAAGGAGAGGAGAAGGAGAAGGAGAAGGAGAAGGAGAAGGAGAAGGAGAAGGAGAAGAAGGAGAAGGAGAAGGAGAAGGAGAAGGAGAAGGAGAAGGAGAAAGAGAAGGAGAAGAATCAGCAGCCACTTAGTATGAACTAGTTCAAGGAAGAACTCAAGCTCTAGCTACTGCAGGTTGCTGGTTTTGATTTGGACTTTGGCAAGACATTTCGGGGGCCAGGCAGTGGTTCACCCAGTTAAGCACACATGGTACTAAGTGCAAGGACCTGAGCAATGATCCAGGTTTGAGCCCCTGTTCCCCACCAGCAGGGGGGAAGCTTCATGAGCGGTGAAGCAGGTCTGTAGGTGTCTCTCTTTCTCTCTCCCTCTCTAGCTCCCCCTCCCCTCTCAATTTCTCTCTGTCCTATCCAATAGAAGGGGAAAAATGTCCGTCAGGAACAGTGGATTCATAGTGCAGGCACTGAGCCCCAGCAGTAACCCCAGAGGCAAAATAAAATATCAAAAGAAAATAGGACATTTCATAAAATTCATAAAATGTGAAAGGGTCTAAGGAAGTGACTCAGAAGGCTGAGCGCAAGCCTTGCACAAGTGAGGACCTGGGTCCAATCCCTGGTACCCCATGGGAGCACCAAGGACAGACGCAAAGGGAGCTCCATGGATGCTGAAGTGGCGCCTTAGTCTCTCTCTCTTCCTCAAGTTGGGCTGGGGAGGTAGCTCAGTGATTGAGGACATACATATAGGAGGCCTGGCTTTGCTTCCCAACCTTGCATGAACTGTGAGATCAAGTAACAATATCCCACATTGAACAATGACACGGGCCACAGTTGAAGCTAAGTACTGATTCTGAGGACAGACAGAAAATCAAGTCAAGTATTGACTCTTGCGGGGATGTATGGTTCTGGCAGTGAAATAGGACAGCTCATCAGGACACTGTTTGTCCTTGGACTTCTGCAGTGTTTGTCAAGAGACTGAGTTCTGCACACATATTCATGGGCTTACAAAGCTTTCCCAAGGGTGGCTTTTAATACTTGATATCAAAATAATTCTCTTTTGAAGTGCCTTGGACTGCATTTGCATGGTGTTCCCGTCACTTCTGTTATTTAATAAACCACTCCAAAAACCTAGCAGCCTGGGAAAACAATTATCATCTATTTAGGTCACAGATCTGCAGCTTGGGCGGGGGTTCTGGGGGAGCCTGGCCTTTGCTCCAAGTGACATCATCTGGGACACTCAGCTGGGGCTGATGGCTCTAGAGTGCCTGTCCCCCCCAGTGTCCTAGCAAATTTGCGTGGACTGTGGGATGGGAGCTCGCTGGGGAGGGTGTGTTATTGGGGGCACACCCAGGGGCGTCTTCATTTCTCTCCCTTTCCCTGCTTGAGCCTTTCCCTTGACTTCTTCTCGTAGTCTGGATTCTGACAGGGAGCTTCTCAAGCAGAAGCTAGCAGCACAGTCTTTTCTGAGCTGGCCCTGAATCTCAGGGAGTAATCTCAGTGGAGGAGCATGGTGGAGAGATGTGAGGTCAGGTCTGGAAACCACTGTGGTCTATTCCTCTAGGCCAGAGGGATCTCCTGTGTCCTCTATGCAAATTACACTGCTTCTCACCCCCACCCCAAACTCATACTTGAGATTGTGAGGTGCAGTCCCAAGGCCAAGGGTGGGCTGTCTGACTCAGGCTCAGTTGTGTCCGAGGCCCTCAGCTGTTATATGTTTGTGGAGTTACAGGGTGACCATCCCTCTCTGTCTAAAGGCTGTCAAACTAAGCAGGCAAGTTTTATGTCCCCCATGCCCCCTCATATCTAAAAGACAAGCATAAAGTGCTATAAATACTCCCCTGAAAGAAGGAAGACAAAGCCAACCCCTTCCCATCACCTTGGCAACCACCTTCCCTCCCGCCAACCACCCTGTGAAGTGACAGGAGCTGGTATCCTACTGATAAAATCTCATGTGGCTTCAGATTGGATGTTTGTGTATCTGAGGTCCCGTGTTCTGTGCTTTCTTGGGAAGGTTTTGGCTTTTTCTTATGCTGGGCAGCTGAAGCTCAAAGGCTTCTTCTAGAATAGGGGCTTCTACAGACACACTGAACACAAGTTCAGACTTTCTCCCAAAGTCTCAGATATGGGTTGACATATATATTCCTTTTGCCTGTTTTTTTCTATGGTCCTGCTTTCTCTTACTTTTTAAAAAAAATTTTTACCTTTTTTTTTGTTGTTGCTATTTTATTGTTGTTGTCATTGTTGGATGGGACAGAGAGAAATGGAGAGAGGAGGGGAGACAGAGAGGGGGAGAGAAAGACAGACACCTGCAGACCTGCTTCACCGCCTGTGAAGTGACTCCCCTGCAGGTGGGGAGCTGGGGGCTTGAACTGGGATTGTTAGGCTGGTCCTTGTGCTTTGCGCCATGTCTGCTTAACCTGCTGCGCTACCGCCCAACTCCCTTTCTCTTCTTTTCTGAGTCACACCTATTACTACTTCTGAAAATCCTTCTCTTTTCCCTCTTCTTTCTCTAGATCCTGAAGAAGTTGGAGTTCAGAGCCCTCTGGTCATCTTCCCCTAACATTTCTCTCCCTCTGGGAGTATGGACCAAAATTCTTTTTGGGTGCAGAAGGTGGGAGTTCTGGCTTCTGTAATTGCTTCTCTGCTAGACATGGGCCTTATCAGGTGGATCCACACCCCCAGCCTGTTTCTATCTTTTCCTAGTGGGGCAGGGCTCTGGGGAGGTGAGGTTTTGGGACACATTGGTGAGGTCATCTGCCCAGGGTAGTCAGGATGGAATCATAGTAGCATCTGCAACTTGGTGTCTGAAAGGCAGTAAGATATAAAGCAGGACAAAATTTTTAATGAACAGGAACCAGAAAGTAGGAATATAGTAGGCGAAAATAGGGATTTCAGGATGGAAAGAAGCTATGAAATCTGTCTTTAGTTATATTTCTAGGGGCTCATGACTTTAGTGATTTTTGCCTGACCTTGCTAGTTAATATGCAGGTGGGCTAAAAATTGCCTGGGAAGATGGAGTCAGAGTTGAGAATAGGACTAGAAAGCTGGATTAGGGCAGAGAGTAGCTCCCAAAATTGAAGAAAATATATAAATACAATTAACTGTTTACCCCATCCATCCATGTGACCCAGGTCCTATGTCCTTTCATATTCAGCACAGGAGTCTGTGTAACCTCCGAGTCTCTGTCAGTCTGAGCTCGCAGTCCATGGACACAGCTGGAAACATTCTAGGCTGCACTCATTTTCAGACCCGTCCTCAAGTGGCAGGGTAGGCTGATCCAGCCTCCTTTTGGAGAGTGGGGCAGTTCCTACCATTGCTGCTGTACAGTGAGGGCAAGGTTCTAGAGACACCTACAACACCAGGGTCTCTTGACCCAGATAAATATGGGCCTCTGCTGGCTCTATTTGAATCAACACTGGAAAGTGCTGGAAAGTGTGGAACAGAGCTGTTCTTTCATAAAAGCAAAAACAGCCCTGGGAGCTGCTAGCAGCCATTTTGGGAACACTTGGAAAATGGTCCTGGAGTGAAGTCACCCTGCAGAGGACAGGGCAGCCAGGGAAGGAAACCAGAGCTTGAGTGAGGTCACTGGGCTGGCGCCGGCTTTGCCTAAAAACCGAGCAACTTCTCCATGTTTGTTTTTATGCCATCAACCCGGCAAATCTCTCTCCTTTCCAAAAGTCAGTTCAAATGAGGTGTGCTGTTATCTGCCACTCCGAATCTGGAGATGAATTTACCCCGTCCATGTTTGATACTTGCCTGTGAGGATGACATGATGCCAGTGATGTTTATTGATGTCTGTTGTTTTGACATCACTAGGCCCAGCTCCCTTTTCTCTAGAATAGCATCCTGTTTTTCCTTTGGACAGTTTTTTCTGCTCTGATCAGCCCTGCTCTGTGGGAGGGGCTGAACCAATCAGCCAACCAACTGATCCAGGGACTCAGACATGAACCCGGAACCCAGGTCAGCTGGCGTCTCTCTGGCTGCAGAGACTTGTGACTTATAAGCAGAACCATGCAGAGCAGAGTCAGGAGGGCCAGTCTCAAGAAAAGAACACTGTCTTCCCACAGGTAGGGAAGAAACACAGGGAGGGGGCCAGGTGCTGGTGCACCTGGCTAAGCGCACACACTGCTGTGAACAAAGACCTGGGTTCAAGCCTCTGGTCCCCACTTGCAGGGGGAAAGCTTCACAAGTGGTGAAGCAGGGCTGCTGGTGACTCTTTGTCTCTCTCCTCTATAAACCAAGGAAGAAACAAACATAGGGAGTCGGCAAGAAGAGGCCCATCTGAGAATAATACAGTTCTGGAGAACAGAGAAACTTGGGCTGAGAGAGAATGACACATGTCTGTCTGTCTGTCTATATCACAGAGAGAAATGGGATGCATTGGATCGACCTTCTCGTGGTGCATCCCGCGAGTCCCCATTCATTGGGGAAACTGACGATCCTTCCTAGCCGACTGAATCCACATGGATCCCAGTCACTTTCAAAGCCAGCAACAAGCAGCTCCTGACAGCTTTCAACCTGACGCTGTTGACTGGCTACGGAAGAAGGGCAAACGCTGGAAGAAGACAGAGAGAAATTGAGAGGAACAGGGAGACAGAGAGACACCTGCAGCCCTGCTTCACCATTCATGACGCTTCTGCAGGTGGGGAGTGGGGACTTGAACCTGGTCCTTGTGCGTGGTAACATGTGCACTCAACTGAGTCAGATTTTTGATGATTCTATTTGAGCACCATTTAGTTAATTAATTAATTAATTTTTTTTAAATTTGTGATGAATAGTGGGTTACAAGATTGTAAAACGACAGGGTCTAGCCCCACACCACACCCACTACCAGATGTCCCCATCCTCTCACCTCCCAGAGAGGGATAACCACCAGAGTTCCCACAGGTCTTGGAAACATTTTATTTGCTTCTGGGTTGTTTTTCTCTTCTTCCTCCCTCCCTCCCTTCCTTCCTTCCTTCCTTCCTTCCTTCCTTCCTTTCTTTTGTGTTTGTTTTTATTTTCTTATTGAGGGAAGTTAGGGGTTTACAGTAAGTACAGTTATTAGTACATGTGTAAAATTCCTCATAGGTATTTTCTCCACCATCATGCATCAGGACCTGAAAGCCCCGTTTTTTGTTTGTTTTTAACATTGTTTTAAAGTCAGGTCTACACTTCAACTTTTCAGTTTCCATTTGAACCAATAAACTCTCTCTCTCTCTCTCTCTCTCTCTCTCTCTCCCTCCCTCTCTCTCTCTCTCTCTCTCTCTCTCTCTCCCTCTCTCTCTCTCCTGGCATTTAATGAATGCTGGTCATTCTCCACTCACAGTCCTGGTCACAGGTCTCCTCCACAATCCCTACCTTACCTTAGTTACCTTACCATCCTTAGTTTTCCAGATAAGGAAACTGAGGCTCAGAGTACAAAGTGACATCCCCAACTCTGACACTTGGGGCAGGGCTAAATGCATGAAGATTCGAGGCCTGTCCTGGCTCCAACCTCGGTGTGTGTTATACCCCATGTCCTGGATGGCTTCCATGTCCCTTCCCAGCCCTCGAGTTCTGTCTCTGCCCTTGCTGCTTGGAAGTTGGACAGGTTCCAGGAGAGGACAGCAGGTAGTAGACCAGCTGCTGCCTGGGTCAGGAGCTCAGCATGTTGTCAAGGACACAGATGGACTGGCAGTCCTGGGCCTGGGCAGGGAGCCTGAGGTGGGGGTGGACATTGGTTCCTGGAGGAAAAAGCTCATTCAAGACTCACTGATGCCCAGCATTGGGCTCTAAGCTCCCAGGACTCGGGCTTGGCAGGACTCCTTTGTGAGTGCCCAGTGCCCAGCGTGGAATGTCTGTTCAGCTCAGCTCTCGAGAGAAGTGCTACGCAATCGGAGGAAACCCTCTTTGGTGATCATCAGCATCTCTGTGCATGTGTGATCTGAGAAGCCTGGCAAATTCTGGAAGCTCTTTTTATCACAGTCCTGGCCACCCAGGGTGGCCCAGGAAAGTCTTGTTGAACTGTTGTTGGGGGGATGAGAAGCAGTAAATACTTTCTACCTCTTCCAATGGCAGAAGTAAAAACAAGACCAGTAGTTGGGTCAAACCAAGACTTGGGTTAACTCAACTCTCCAGTCAAATGGAGAGTTGACTTGACCCAAATCTTAATACTCTTGCTAGTTGAGACAAATAAATACCTATTTCTCAAAGGCCTCAGAGTCACTAGACCCTCTGCTCTGCAATTACAAGTCTTTGATTTTTTTTTTTTGAAAAACCAATACAACAGTAGATAATATTTGAGGAATTATACCTTCAACACTATCTGCTGGGTTAACACCACTCCCCAAAGACCTGCCATGGGAATGCTAGAAGTGGACCAACCCTGTGACCCTTGCAGCTCCTCTCCTAAGGATAGATCCTAAGGACCAAACACACCCATCCAAAAAGATCTGCGTATACCCATGTTTATAGTAGAATAATTTTTAGTAGCCAAAACATGGGAGCAACCCAGATGTCCAACAACAGATAAATGGCTGAGAAAGTTGTGGTCTATAGACACAACGGAATACTACTCAGCTTTTAACAATGGTGAATTAAACTTCATCATCTCATCTTGGATGGAGATTGAACGAATCATGTTAAAGGAGATCAGCCAGGAAGAGATGGATGTATATGGGATGGTTACATTCATAGAGAGAAGTTGAAAAATAAGAACAGAAGGGAAGGGGGCTGGGCGGTAGCACATCGGGTTAAGCGCACAGGGTGCAAAGCACAAGGACTCCAGTTTGAGCCCCCAGCTTCCCACCTGCAGGGGGGTCACTTCGCTATGGTGAAGCAGGTCTGCAGGTGTCTATCTTTCTCCCCCCCCTCTGTCTTCCCCTCCTCTCTCCATTTCTCTCTGTCCTATCCAACAACGATGACATCAATAACAATAACAACAACAACAATAAAACAACAAGGGCAACAAAAGGGAAAATAAATAATAAAAATTGTTTAAAAAGAATTAAAATATAGTAATGTGTACATATGTAAAATTTCTCAGTTTTCCACCTAACACTCTAACCTTTTCTAGGTCCTCCTCCACCGTCATGTTCCAGGACCTGAGCCATCTCCCACACCCACCCCAGAGGCCTCTATTTTGGTGCAATACACCAACTCCAGTCTAAGTTCTTTCTCTCTGTCTTCCCCTCTGTCTTCTGTCTTCCCCTCTGTCTTCTGTCTTCCTCCTCTCTGTCTTCCCCTCCTCTCTCTCTGCCTTCCCCTCCTCTCTCAATTTCTCTCTGTCTTATCCAACAACGGCTAGGACAACAATAACAACCACAACAAGGGCAACAAAATGGGAAAAGTGTCCTCCAGGAGCAGTGGATTCATAGTGCTTGCACTGAATCCCAGTGATAATCCTGGAGGCAGAAAAAGAAATTGAAAAAATAAGAAGAACAGAAGGAAACACAAAGCAGAACGTGGACTGGAGTTGGTGTATTGCACCAAAGTAAAAGACTCTGTGGTGTGTGTGTGTGGGGGAGGGTTCAGGTCCTGGAAGACAGAGGAGGACCTAGTGGGGATTCAAAACTGTTATGTGGAAAACTGGGAAATGTTACTCATGTACAAACGATTATATTTCATTTTACTATTGATTGTAAGCCATTAATTCTGCAATAAAGAGACTAAAATAAAGTTGTGATCTATAAATACAATGGAATACTACTCAGCTATTAAAAATGATGAATTCACCTTCTTCACATCATCTTGGATAGAGCTTGAAGGAGTCATGTGAAGTAAGATAAACCAGAAAGAGAAGGATGAATATGGGATGACCTCACTCATAGAAGTTGAAAAAGAAGAACAGAAGGGAAAACACTAAGCAGAACTTGTACTGGAGTTGGTGTATTGCACCAAAATAGAGGCCTCTAGGGTGGGTGTGGGAGATGGCTCAGGTCCTGGAACATGATGGTGGAGGAGGACCTAGAGAGGGTTAGAGTGTTAGGTGGAAAACTGAGAAATTTTACACATGTACACATTACTATATTTTACTGTCAGCTATAAGCACTTAATCCCCCCAATAGAGGGGAAGAAAAAAAAGACCTGCAATGGATTATTTGTCAGCTTGATATTATTATTTTTTTTGGGGGGACATTGTTTTCTGCACAGTCCATGATGAACAGTTGTGTGTGTATCTCCACAGAGAAAGTAATGGAGGTGTGGGGATAAGAAACCAGATGCCTGGAGTCTCGTCATCTTGTCAGCAGAGCTAGGACTGTCTGTCCCTCTCTGGATGATCTCAGAGCTGTGGCTTTTTCCATTCTCCAGGAGCAACTGCCAAGTATCGAGCAGAACAAAACAACCGAGCGAGCATCCTCAAAGCAGAGGGTGGTTTTCACCTGATTCTAACAGCTGGGACAGTTCCCTCTCTAAGACACCACCCCCTCCATTGATCTCAGTATCTCCTGGAATCCTTGCTCTGACAGCTCAAGCTTCAGTGGGTAACACTGAGTTTCCCATTTTTAATTTTTTAAATTATCGTTATTGGATAGAGACAGCTGGAAATTAAGAGGGGAGGGGGAAATAGAGAGGGAGAGAGAGAGACACCTGCAGCCCTGCTTCACCACTCACAAAGTTCTCCCCCTGCAAGTGAGGAACAGGGGCTTGAACCTGGGTCTTTGTGCGTTGTAACATGTGCATTCAACCAGGTGTGCCACCACCCAGCCCCCTGAGTTTCCTCTTTTAGAACCCAAACCCACTTCTTTTTCTGCTTTCTGTCACTCCCCAAGGAAAGGTAAAGTTTGGCCGAGTGAAAGAATCCCAAGTGTCCTGGCTTCTGATCACCCTAGGTGAGGCCAGTTAGTCAAGACAGAACACAAGGCACCATTAGAGATGATTCTCCTGCATTCCTTGTATCTAACATATTTAGTCTTCACTCTTTTAGAGGATAACATCCAGATGTCTTGACCTGAGACTTCAGATCTTCACACACTAATTCTGATTCACTTCCCAGTCTTCTATCAGGTCCTCCTCTCTTGATATCACCTTGTTATTAATTTATTTACCACAGCACTGCTCAGCTCTGACTTATGGTGATGCTGGAGATTGAACCCGCATATCAGAGCCTCAGACATGGAAGGTGTTTTTTTTTTTTTGGTACCTCCCTAGCTCTTGGTATCACCTTGTGTTCTAACAACTTCCTGTCAGTAGGAAAGGACATCAGAACAAAGAGCCCTGAACATGAGAATAGAGAGGTGACCATGACAAGACACTGTCCTTTTGTCAGAGAGTGACCCTGCTCATCAATAAAGCGAGTCTGCTCAGTGTTATGGGATCTTGCTATGAGTTTATTCCTTCCTAATGGGAGAATGAGAAAGTGGGGAGAAGAAGGGAGCAGGGCGGAGCATGGAAGGACCCCAGCTCACATGGACACTGAAATAGCAGCTTCTCACTGCCTGTTCTCCACTGCTATCTGGATCCATGGTGCTTCCTCCTCTTGCCTGGGGGTCTGTAACAGGATAAAAACCAAGACCAACTGGCTAGTCTTGATGCTTTTGCTAGTTGAGTTGTGCCACACAGGAATCAGTTGTCTTTGCCTTGCAGAGACCTTGCAACAACGCAGTTTTATGGAGTGTTTCCAAGCACTCAATTCCGTTTTGGTAGGAACAATCACCTCCCCCCACCTCTACTCTTGGCATTCATACTGCTGCAGCTCATAGCATACTTAACTAAGCACAATTATAACCAGGAATTCAATACAGGGGAAGTGTAGCAGAGTTCTCTTTTCTGTTAGAGCCAAGTTGAATGCTTTGAAAACATCCTGTAAAGGTCAGTTGCTTAAAAAAAAAAAAGACAAAAGAAAGAAAAGAAAAAGGAAAGAAATCTGTCTAATTCTGTATGGGTGAGAGACCTGTGAAAGATTAGGAAAGTAAGTGTCAAAACCCACAAGAGTTTCTGTGCTCACTCAGGCTGCCTTTTGCTTGTTCCATTTTGAGAACGCCTGGAGCGTAAATATTAGACATATTATGATGGTGGCGTATGGGAAAAACGAGAATGCAAAATTCTGTCAACAGACCATGTTTTTGAGGCCTGTTTGGATCTGGGCACCTACATGCTCCAAGTTAAAAGATGTTCAGACACCGCCGTGGCTGGAGTGAATCTTCATGTTTCTCACCTGCTCCTGCTGAAAGGTTATCTTCTAAAATCCTAGTGGATGTGTTAGAAAAGCCGGGACATGTGTATGTGTGTGTGTGTGTGTGTGTGTGTGTGTGTGTGTGTGTGTGTGTGTGTGTGTGTGTGTGTTGGGGGGGAGGGCTTGGGTCAAGAGCTGTCAAGACTGGGATCAGTGCTACCAGTCAAGGACACAGCAGCCAGGTGCTGATTGAGAAGCAGAAAGGTGACTGACGGGAGCTTTGATCTTGACCTTCCTGGTCTGTGAGGACACATTTCTCTAATCTAGATGATTTCCAGTCTGCACCATTCTATTGAATCCACCCTGGGTGGACCAAGCCAGCCAGCATTTCTCTCTCTCTTTTAAAGAATTTCTTTTTACTTATTTATTTATTAGATAGAGATAGCCATAACTGAGAGGGGAAGGGGTGATAGAGAGGGAGGGAGCCAGAGAAACATCTGAAACACCACTCCCAAAGCTTTCCCCCTGCGAGTAGGCACTGGGGGCTTGAACCCGGGTCCTTGTGCTTTGTAACATGTGCATTCAACCAGGTGCACCACCATTCGGGCAAGCATTTATATATCATTTATATATTTCTCTATGGAAATTATTTCCTGATTTTCATAGATTAAAATTTTTTAACTTTTATTTATTTATTTATTTATTTTCCCTTTTGTTGCTCTTGTTCTTGTAGTTATTGTTGTTGTTATTGATGTCGTCATTGTTGGATAGAACAGAGAGAAATGGAGAGAGGAGGGGAAGACAGAGAGGGGGAGAGAAAGACAGACACCTGCAGACCTGCTCCACCGCTTGTGAAGTGACTCCCCTGCAGGTGGGGGGCCGGGGGCTTGAACCGGGATCCTTATGCCGGTCCTTGTGCTTTGTGCCACCTACGCTTAACCTGCTGTGCTACAGCCTGACTACCCTAATTTTTTTTTTTTAAGTTAACCAGTCCATTCTGAGTTGTATGAGTTCAGTTCTAATCAACACACAGAGTACAGATGGGGGGAGTTGTTGAACTTGGGACGTCTGGAAGTGGGAGGGCAGGCTATCTCTGTAAAGATATTTAACAAACATCATCATCATCCCTCAAGAGAAAGTTGGGCGACATCTCTCCTGGCCCTTTCCCAGGCAAAACCAGACCCTCTGTCTTTCGCCTTTTAGTGTTTCAGTGTTCACATTGTCTGCTGACCAGTTCTTTCATGCTTCACATGGTGCCGGTACAGACAAAGCTTGAGGAAGTGAAGGGAGCCCCAGTGTGCTTGGAGACCAGACAGAGCAATGGTGTAGAATTTCAGCCCTCACCTGAATGAGCCCTGTGACCTTGGGTGAGACTCCTGGCCCCTCTGGACTTGAGCTATGACTTAGGGCAGGAAAACTCAGAAACCCTTGTCTGGATGGCAGCGTTGCCCCCGTGAGCCCTGTTTCTGGAAGGGCTGTCCTATGATTGTGTGCACTTCTGTGAATATATATATATATATATATATATATATATATATGTATATATATATATATATATATATATGAGATAGATAGAGAGAGAGATATATATAGAGAGAGGTCTCATTCAACTTGGTATTCTCAGTGTCTCAGTGCCCCTTGATCTGTGTCAGAGCACAGAGGGCTTGTAGCATCAAATCATCTTGTACTTTTCTGGCATTAGTAATTTTAGGATCATTGTCAGAGGCTTTGGGAATTCTTCCTTCAAGCAGCTTCAGGAGGGAGGGAGGGAAGGAGCCAGCTGTGGGCGGAGGAGGAAGAGAGGGGGGAGCATGGGACTGCCAGTCGTGCCAACCCCCTCTCATGGCCTCATTAGCTCTGGGCCCAGGTGGGAGGCTGGAGCAGGCACATGGAACCGGGGCTGCTGCATCAGCCAGAATGCCAGGTCCTGTCAATCTTGGCGTCCCTCTGGCTGGGCAGGAAGCTAGTGTCAGGAGCCCCAGGGGTGGCAAAGGCAGATGTGTGTCTGGGAGGGGAAGATGGCTGTTCTGAGCCCTGCCGGGTTTAGGGGGTACAGGAAAGGAGTGTCTGTATGTCAGCCTCACTCCCAGCCCTCACTGTAATTCCACCCCCAAGAACTACCACTATGGTTCTACTGCCTGACTTAATAGGAGAAGCCAGAGCCCAGACAGGCCAAGTGTTTCCACTCTAAGTCACACAGCTGGGAAGGGGGTTTGAATCTGGGTCAGACCAGGTATTTTCACACAGAAGACCTCCAGATCAGCATCAGGACCCTTGGCATGGAGCAGACATTGACAGAGAACCAGGAGGAGCCCACCTCAGAAGTCCTAGCACTGCCACTTCCTTTTTCCTCTCTGCCACCAGGATTACCCCTGGGGCTCACTGCGAATCAAACATTCTCAGTGGCATTTTTTTCCTTTCCTTTCCTTTCCTTTCCTTTCCTTTCCTTTCCTTTCCTTTCCTTTCCTTCCTTTCCTTTCATTATTTTATTTATTTATTTATTTATATTTATTTATTCCCTTTTGTTGCCCTTATTGTTTTATTGTTGTTGTTAGATAGGACAGAGAGAAATGGAGAGAGGAGGGGAAGACAGAGAGGGGGAGACCTGCTTCACTGCTTGTGAAGTGACTCCCCTGCAGGTGGGGAGCTGGGGGCTCGAACTGGGATCCTTATGCCAGTCCTTGCACTTTGTGCCACCTGTGCTTAACCTGCTGCGCCACTGACCGACTCCCCATTTTATTTATTTATTTATTTATATTTATCTATTTATTCCTTCCTTTTTGTTGCCCTTGTTGTTTTATTGTTGTAGTTATTGATGTCGTTGTTGGATAGGACAGAGAGAAATGGAGAGAGGAGGGGAAGACAGAGAGGGGGAGAAAGATAGACAGCTGCAGACCCTCCTCACTGCTTGTGAAGCAACTCCCCTGCAGGTGGGGAGCCGGGGGCTCGAACCGGGGTCCTGAAGCCGGTCCTTGCGCTTCTCGCCATGTGCACTTAACTCACTGTGCTACTACCTGGCTCCCTATTTTATTTTTAAGTGGATATGAAAGTAAGAAATGGAGAGGGGAGGGGAAATAGAGAGGGAGAAGAGAAAGAGAGAGACATCTGCCTACCTGCTTCACCACATCTGAAGCGTCCCCCCTACAGGTGGGCAGGAGGGGGAGCAGGGGCTTTGCACCTGGTGACGTGTACACTTAGCCATGTGATCCATCCCCCACTTCCTCATCAAGTAACCTTGTCTAAGCTCTGTCACCTCCCAGTACCTTAAGGTGGGGGTCATGCCTGTCCTGTGTGTGCCATCAGCGGCCTCACGGAAGCCTAGGGCACGGGCCATTGTTAGCTGGGAGGCTTCTAGAATTTCCATAACTGTCTCCCCCATGGGGAACAGCTACTCAGAGCAGGAGCTGGGCTCCCTCTCCACCCCCCCACGCCCAGAGAGGTCAGTCCACCCACCCAGGGTAACACAGCCTCCCCAGAAGAGGTGCATGTGTGTGACCCCCCAATAACTCTCAATGATGATGATCATGATGATTGGCCTATTGCTGGGGTGACCAGAGCCTGGGGACGGGGGCAGGGCACCCAAGATGTAACAGCCCCCTCCTGAGCTGGGGGGAGGTGAGGTCACATGCAGCAGCGCCCTCCCCTCCCCGTTTTGTTTCCTCTTGTTGTCACTTAATGTTGCAGTTTGCCTGTCCCTGAGGCACTTCAGTCACCAAGGGCCCCGTGCCAAACGTGTCAGGAAAAGCAGGAGGCCTAGGATGTGGGCCCAGCTCTCCGGGGTCCCAGTGGGTGACCAGGGGGCTTCTTAGCCTCTCCTGGCTTCTGTTTCTGCAGGAATGTCCTGACAGTGTGTGTGTGTGTGGGGGGGGGGAGGCTCCTGGGACCAGGTGACTTGGTGCTTGCTGGGCAGCTTAGTTTGGCCATGCTGTGACCTGCTCCTCCCTGCAATGCTGCCAGGAGACCAGATGTCCCGAGGGGCTGAGGCTCAGACGCACACCCCCCTGCCGCGTCCCCCCACCCGGTCTCTGAGGGCAGATCCCAGAAGGAGCAGGTGCCCAGATCCACAGAGTAGCTCCCTGCCATGGGGTCCATGAGGGCTGAGGGATGAGGAGTGGGACAGTGTCTCATAAACCAGACACCCCAGAGACACCTCAGAGACACCTCAGTGGGTGATGCCAAGCCCAAGGAGAGAAAAGCACCGTCACCAGGGCCCTGGGGTGGGGGTGGGCACAGGACAGGAGAGACCCCCACAACCCTGGGAAGCACCCCATTGGCAGCTTTGGGACCTTGGGGATCTGGCCACATCATCACGTTGTCAGGGTTCTGGTTCTGAGGGTCAGAGACCCCGGGATGGGGTCTGCCCTGGCTGCTTATCCAACCATGACCTTGAGTAAGGGACCTGGCTGTTCGGAGCATGTTCTTAAGACCTCAGGATGGGTTGGGACCACAGCATTATGGTTATGCAAAGAGATTCTCATGCCTGAGGCTCTCAAGTCCTAGGTTCAGTCCTTTGCCAGAGCTGTGCTCTGGAGAGAAAAAAAAGAAACAAGAAACAAGACAAAACAAGCAAACAAAAGAACACCTCAGGATGCCACCTCAGCCTCCCAGACCCAGCACAGAGCTTGAGGGTGGGGGGGCGTGGGGTGGGGTGGAAGTTTGGGGTCCCAGCTGACCACCAGGAAATCAGAGCTGAGCTCCTTTGTCATTACCAGGGTGTCTCTACCCCATGCTGACTGAAGGGGGGGGAGGGAGAGAGGGACAGAGGGAGAGAGAGAGAGAGAGACAAAGGAGAGAGGGAGAGAGAGAAGGAGAGAGGGAGAGAGAGAGAGAAGGAGAGAGGGAGAGAGAGAAAGAAGGAGAGAGGGAGAGAGGGAGGCAGAGAGGGAGAGAGAAGGAGAGAGGGAGAGAGGGACAAAGGGAGAGAGGGAGAGAGAAAGAGGAGAGAGAGAGATAGGGAGAGAGGGAGGGAGAGAGGGAGAGATAGGGAGAGAGAGAGAAGGAGAGAGAGAAAGAAGGAGAGAGGGAGAGAGGGAGAGAAAGAGGAGAGAGTGAGAGGAGTCCCAGGACAGAAGCTTCCCCCCTGTGCACTGGGGTCCTGTCTCGAACCCAGGCCTCATGCAGTGGCAAAGCAGGCTCCCCCAAGGTGAGCTGTCTCTTCTGACATCAGTGCTGTTTGCAGAAGTGGAGTGAGTCTCTGTCCTCCTACCCATACTCTCAGCCATTTGTCCATCTGTCCGTTGGCAAGTCTGCCTACCACCTGTTTTCCTCTGAATGCTGGTCAGTGAACTTCTTCCCCTCCCCCCAGCCCTGCACACTCTGGTCCTGGCCATGCTGTCATGTGTCACCTCAGGGCCCCACCAGGAACCTGCAGGAAGCACAGCTGCAGAGAAGGGGCGTTGTGGGGGGGGGTGCAGAAGTGGCGGTCCGGCGCGGGGACATGTGACCACCCTTGGGGACAAGGGGACAAAGCAGGGAGGGAGGGAAGAGCCTTGGAGCACTGCCAGGGCTGTGACTAAGGACGGAAGCCAACTTGGGAGCTGGCTTAGGAAGAACTGGGACATTGTCAGCAGGGGAAGGGGGCGTGGGGAAGAAGCTGAGGTCCACCGAGTTCTCATCCCCACCCCACCCAAAATTTATGAAGCCAATAAGATTTGGTGGAGGACGGGACAGGAGTGAGTGTCCTCTGTGCTCTGTGTGTACCCGTCCCATCCAGGGACAAGCTGCTGGCAGGCAAGGAGGACTTCCCGGAGGAGGGAGTGTCAGCATGGAGGACCCAATAAGAGCTTTCCAGTCAGAGGCGAGACAGACCACATCCCTGCAGAGAGCTCGCATAGTACATAGTTTTGGAGTGGAGGACATGGGGTCCAGGAAATGGGTGTGTGTGATAAGAGGGAGAGCAGGCCCACTGCTGGGAGGGTAAGGGAAGGACCCCACTTGCCAGGGGTCCTTAGCAAGCAGGGGAGGAAAGACTGGGGTGAGAGCCTGAGGGCCCCGTCTCCCTTCGGGGCTTCATTTCCCAGCTAAAGCCATTTTGTGAAGAATTAATTTTTAATGATATCAGTAAGCCCTGAATATATTCCTCCTGTCAAAAGTGGGAGCACGACAGATCCATCACTGCCACCCCTGCTGGGTGGCTTCCAGGCAGCTCTCAAGTGGGGGAGCCTCTCCCTCCTGGGGACACTGGCTGGGGCTGGACACCTGTCTGACTGTGGGCAGAGGCCAGAGAGGATGCCGCACTGCACAGCCCAAAGCACAGGCCCTCTCCCCGCACCCCGGAATCCTCTAGAATGAAACGTCCGTGGCGCCATGTGGCAGAAAGAGCTTGCGCAGCACACTTGTGGGACATAATTTTTTTTCCTTATTCCTTTTGGCTCTCTGTGCAATATTGCATTTGATGAAGCTGGCCTTCCTCGTACCAATGGAGACTTAAGCTGCTCCAGGTTCCCTCCTACCCCGAACAGAGTCAGCAGTGCAAACCATTTTATTCTATTTTTTAAAGTTTTTTTCTTCAAAAAAAACTTATTTAATTTGACAGGACAGAGAGAAATTGAGAGGGAAAAGGGGATAGAAGAGAGAGAGAGACAGAGAGACACCTGTGGACCGGGGGCATGAACCTGTGCCTACCAGTTACATCACCACCTGGCCCCCCATTCTATTCTTTTATTATTATTATTATTATTATTATTATTAAAACCAAACTATTTGCTGTGAGATACCTGTAGCATCACACACACTTGTAGAAAACAGCACAGAGAAATCCCAGGCATGCTTTCCCTCCCCGTTTCCCTGGTGGTAACATCTTGAAACATGATCACATGTTCTACCAGTGTGGGCTCACTCCCGTATCCTCTCACAGCCGTGGTCACTTCTCCCCCTGCTCCCTCTCTCCCTTAGGCCTGGGAAGATGGCAGTGTTCTTGTTCTAGAAGTCTGTGCCAGCCCCCCCCCACACACCCCCTGTTCTTTCCCAGGTGGCTTTTTAAGTGGGGGTCGCACGTCTGTGGTCATTTGGGAATAGTCTTGCATTCCACAAAGGCATCAGCTGCTTCTTGGCTGGGGAGACAACAGAATGGCTCTTCAAAAATACTCTCATGCCTGAGGCTCTGAGGTCCCAGGTTCAATCCCCAGCACTACCAGGAGGCAGAGCTGAGCAGAGCTCTGGTGAGAAAAAAAAAAAAAGAGGGAGTCGGGTGGTAGCACAGCGTGTTAAGTGCATGTGACGCAGAGCGCAAGGACCGGCTTAAGGATCCGGGTTCCAGCCTCTGGCTCCCCACCTGCAGGGGAGTCACTTCACAGGCGGTAAAGTAGGTCTGCAGGTGTCTGTCTTTCTCTCCCCCTCTGTCTTCCCCTCCTCTCTCCATTTCTCTCTGTCCTATCCAACAATAACGACATCAATAAGAGCAACAATAATAACTACAACAATAAAACAACAAGGGCAACAAAAGGGAAAATAAATAAATAAATATAAAAAATTAGAAAAAAGAAAAAAGAAAGAAAGAAAAATCTCTTTTTTTATTTTTGCTTTTTATAGCTGAGCAGGTTCTATGGGATCTGAAGGCCCTTTACGTGACTCATTCAGTGAGGGAGTATATCAGGGTGGTTTCCAGGTCTGGGTTATTATGGACAAAGCTCCTCTAAATAGTTGTGCCAATCTGGAGTGCCAGGTGACAGCACATATCAACATACACAGGGACCTAGGTTCAAGCCCCTGCTCTTCACCTGCAGAGGGGACACTTCACAAGTGTTGAAGCCAGTCTGCAAGTGTCTGTCTTGCTTATCCATGAGGCCACCAGGGCTGCCATGTGTCTGTCTGTCTTTCTCCTTCTCTGTATCCCTCTCCCTTCTGAATTTTCCCCCCTGCCATCAAATAAAAATACAAAGCAAAATAAATAAATAAAAATAGCTGCTGGGAGCAGTGGATTCATAGTGCTTGTGCTAAGCCCCAGTGATAACCCTGGTGGCAATAAAAAACTCACAAAACCACCGTGTGTGTGTGTGTGTGTGTGTGTGTGTGTGTGTGTGTGTGCGCGCGCACAGAAGCTTTCATTTCTCTAAGGCAGGAGAGAGATGGCTGACTCATGCAGTAATGTTTTGCTTAAAAAAAAAAAATCTAACCAGGGACTGGGCAGAGACACACCGGGTTAAGTGCACGAAGTACTAACTGTGAGGACATGTGTAAGGATCCCGGTTTGAGCCCCTGACTCCCCTTCTGCAGGGGCAGGAGGTTTCACTTCACAAGCGGTGAAACAGGTCTGCAGGTGTCTCTCTTTCTCTCTCCCTATCTCCCCTGCCTTCTCAATTTCTCTCTGTCCTATACAATAAGATGGAAAAACTGGCTGCCAGGAGCAGTGGGTTCATAGCACTGGCACTGAGCTGCAGTGATAACCCTGGAGGCAACAAACAAACAAACATGAAGAAAAAAACTAATTTAACTTAATTATTTAATGCAGGGCCAAAGGTTGACTCAGGGACTCACATTCTACCAGCCCCTGCATATCTAGATTTTTATTTTTTCAACAAATTGCTAGACTGTTTCAGGGGAGAGGGCACTGTTTGCACTGTCACCAGATGCCACCCAGCTCCCAGCACTCTGGCTCTGGAGAGTTCCCAGTGTTGTAACATTTTCCACTGGAGACGTTATGACAAGTGTGTAGAGAAGGTCCCTGGCTCAGACCATCTGGCTCGGGGATTTTCAGCCTCAGCGGTGAGGGCCTGGAAGCCATGTGGGTCTATGGCAGCCGGATCTAGAATTATTTTTAATATTTATTTTATTTATTTATTCCCTTTTGTTGCCCTTGTTGTTTTATTGTTGTAGTTCTTATTGTTGTTGTCGTTGTTGGATAGGACAGAGAGAAACGGAGAGAGGAGGGGAAGACAGAGAGGAGGAGAGAAAGACAGACACCTGCAGACCTGCTTCACCGCCTGTGAAGCGACTTCCCTGCAGGTGGGGAGCCGGGGTTCGAACCGGGATCCTTATGCCGGTCCTTGTGCTTTGCGCCACCTGCGCTTAACCCGCTGCGCCACAGCCCGACTCCCTGGATCTAGAACTTTGAATGTTGTTTCTTTCCTGGGCTTGTGGGGAGCGCTCTGTCTTGATGCGCGCCGCTTGGCGGCAGTGAGCTGAGAGAATGATCTGTTCTCTGTGGTGGGCTGTGCTGCTAGGGAACTCTTGGGTGTTGTGTCTTGTGCTTTTACATCCCATCATGTCTACAAAACGCCCATCTGTGTCTGAGCTAGTGGAGAGAACACAGGCTTCGATTTAGACGATTCCAGCACATGGCAGGCTAGGCCAAGCTCTCACAGTCCCTGGGGAAGGTGTGTTTCCCGTTCACGGGGGTAACAGCTCTGTGGTGTGTGTGGTACTTATTTATTTGTAGAGAAACAGAAAGATACAGAAAGAGAACAACCAAAACAACAACAAGATGCCACTTCACCCCTGTGAGAATGTCAGATATCAAGAAAGGTAGCAGCAGCAAATGCTGGAGAGGGTGTGGGGACAAAGGAACCCTCCTGCACTGCTGGTGGGAATGTCAATTTGCCCAACTCCTGTGGAGAGCAGTCTGGAGAACTCTCAGAAGGCTAGAAGTGGACCTGCCTTATGATCTTGCAATTCCTCTCCTGGGGATATAGCCTAAGGAACCGAATACACCCATCCAAAAGGATCTGTGTACATATATGTTTATAGCAGCACAATTTGTAATAGCCAAGACCTGGAAGCAACCCAGGTGTCCAACAACAGATGAGTGGCTGAGCAAGTTGTGGTCTAGATACACCATGGAATACTACTCAGCTATTACAAATGGTGAATTCACCCTCGTCACCTCATCTTGGTTGGAGCTTGGAGGAATCCTGTGAAGTAAGATAAATCAGAAAGAGAAGGATGAATATGGGATGATCTCACTCATAGAAGCTGAAAAACAAGAACAGAAGGGAAAACACAAAGCAGAACTTGGACTGGGCTTGGCGTATTGCACCAAAGTAAAAGACTCTGGGGTGAGTGGTGGTGGGGTGGGGAGAGTTCAGGTCCTGGAACATGATGGCAGAGGACCTAGTGGGGGTTGTATTGTTATGTGGAAAACGGAGAAATGTTACGCATGTACAAACTATTGTATTTCACTGTCAACTGTAAACCATTAATCCCCCAACAAAGAAATTAAAAAAAGAGAGAGAGAAAGAAAGAAAGAAAGAAAGAAAGGAAGAAAGAAAGAAAGAGAGAAAGAAAGAAAGGAAGGGAAAAAGAACAACCAGAACCCTGCTCAGCTTTGGCTGCTGGTGGTGCTGGGGACGGAAGCTGGGACCTCAGAGCCTCAGGCAGGAGAGTCTTTTGCAGAACCACTGTGCTGCCTCCCCAGCCTCTCCCTGTGGTTTTCATTTGTCTTTTTCTGTTTCCCCAGTGGCTTATGGTACTGGACAGTGTGTCCTGTGCTAGCCGCCATCTGCATGTCCTCATGGATACAATGCCTCTTTGTGTGGGCTGCCTATTGGATGATTTCACTGCTAGGTGCTGAAAGGATTTCTTTTTTCATGAGGTTTATTGAAGCAAAATTTGCATGTAATAAAATCCTTCCTTTGAGATGTAGAGTTTTATTAATCTTGACAAATGAGTGTGAACATTTAACCGTCACTACCTCAATCTCTTGTACAAAACCTGCCTGTAAGCCCCAGTTCCCTTTTAATCAACTCCACTCCAACAAACAGTTTGACTTTTGACATTTTAGAGCCAGGGAGAGAGCTTTAGCAGTGGGGCATGGGACTTGCATGTATAAAGTCCTGGCTTTGGTTCCCAGCACTGCAAGGCAGAGTGGAGTGGTGATCTGGTATTCCCCTCCTCTCCTCTCCTCTCCTCTCCTCTCCTCTCCTCTCCTCTCCTCTCCTCTCCTCTCCTCTCCTCTCCTCTCCTCTCCTCTCCTCTCCTCTCCTCTCCTCTCCTCTCCTCTCCTCTCCTCTCCTCTCCCCTCCCCTCCCCTCCCCTCCCCTCCCCTCCCCTCCCCTCCCCTCCCCTCCCCTCCCCTCCCCTCCTCTCCTTTCCTTTTCTCCTCTCTTTTCTTTCTTTTCTTGGCTCCAGGGTAATCACTGGAGCTCAGTGCCTGCACTACAAATTTGCTGCTCCTGGAGGTCATTTTACCTATTTTGTTGCCCTTGTTATTATTGTTGTTGGATAAGACAGAGAAATTGAGAGAGGAGGGGAAGACAGAGAGGGGGAGAAAAAGGACACCTGCAGACCTGCTTCACTGCCTGTGAGGCGACCCCCCTGCAGGTGGGGAGCTGGGGGCTCAAACTGGGATCCTTGCGAAGGTCCTTTTGTTTTGCCCATGTGAGCTTAACCCACTGTGCTACTGCCCAGCCCCCGTGATCTGGTATGTCTCCTTAAGATGAAAAAGTATTTCAAAGAAAAGAATATTTCAAAAGTAGGAAGTTTCTTTTTGTTGTTGTTCTTTTTATTTTAAATATATTTATTTATTTTACCAGAGCACTGACCAGCTCTGGCTTATAGTGGTGTGGGAGATTGAACCTGGGACTTTGTAGCCTCAGGATGACAGTCTCTTTGCATAATAATTATGCTATCTACCCCTGCCCAATATTTTTAGTTGTTTGTTATTGGAGAGACAGAGAAAAATTGAAAGGGGAGGGGAGAGAGAGAGAGAGAGGGCCCTGCAGCCCTGCTTCACCACTTGTGAAGCTTACTCCCTGCAGGTAGGGACCTGGGGCTTGAACCCGGGTCCTTGTTGCCTGTGATGTGTGTGCTTAACTGGGTGCACCACTGCCTGGCCCCGTTGTTGTTCTTTTCACTATTGTGCCACCTCTTTTTTGGTATCCATGACTTCTGATGAGAAATCTAATGCTATTAAAATTATTTATATACCAGATGTAAAGGAAGTGGTTCAGTGGGTAGAACGCAAGGCTTGTATACCTGGGGCCCAGGGTTTGATTCCCTAGACCTCACATGTCAGAGCAGAACAGTGCTCTGGTTCCTGTCTCTCATCGAATCAATAAACTTCAAAATATATATCTTTTTCTTCTAAAGGCTAAATGATGTGCTGGGTTCACCCCTGTGTTTTATTGGGAGCTTGGTCAGCTTCTTGAGCCTGTGTGTTTGCCCCTTTGCTAATTTTGGGAAGCTTTTAGGCATTATTTCTTCTAGTAGATCTCCAGTCCCACCCTCCATTTCTTCTCTTTCTGAGCCTCCAGTGGCATGAATCCTTGTTATAATCTCACATACACCTAGGGTTCCATTCATGATATTTTGACCTATTGTTCAGATTAGATATTTGCATTGCTCCATTTTCAGATTCTCTGACTTTCTTTCCTCTACATCGTACTGTAGGGTTTTTGATGTTTCTTTAAAATACAGTTCTCCTTCTCCCTCTCCCTCTCCCTCTTCTCCTCCTCCTCCTCCTCCTCCTCCTCTTCCTCCTTCTTTGCTACAAGGGTTATTGTTGGGGCTTGGTGCCTGTACTACAACTCCACCTCTCTTGTGGTCATTTCCCCCATTCCCTTTTTTTTTAAAAAAAAAAAAAACTTTAATTAAATTTTATTTTATATGTCTATTTGATAGGACACAGAGAAAGTGAGGGTAGGAGAGATAGAAGAGGAGAGAGAGATACCTGAAGCATCACATCACCACTAGTGAATCATCCCTGCCCCCACCCTGCAGGTGAGGCCTGGGGGCTTGAACCCAGGTCCTTGAGCATGAAGATATGTGCACACAATTATGTGCATTGCAACTCAGCCCCTTTCTTTATTTTTTTGATGGAGACAGGGAGAAATAGAGAGGGAGAGAGAAAGAGAGATGCAGTATTACTCCACTGCTTGTAAAGCTTCCTCCCTGCATGTGGGGACCAGAGGCTTAACCCCAGGTACTCAAACATGGTAGCATGTGTACTCTACCAGGTGAGCTGCCATATGGCCTGTAAAATACAGTTATTTTAAAGATGCATTTGTTTTCTTATTAATGGGAGAAGGGGAGTGAATCAGAGCATCTCTTTGTCCCATGCTTTTGAGTCCAATGTGTAATCAGCTACATCACCTCTTGGGCTGAAAAAAAAAAAGCAGTTAGTTTACTTCTAAAAATTTTCATTCAATCAAACAACAAAACAAAACAAACAAACAAACAAAACCCCCCCAAATAAAAAACAAACAAACATTTTTCGGTCTTTGCCAAGGCTTTTTATTTCTGTTTCTTTTTCTCTTGGATTCCAGGGTTATTTCTGGGGTTTGCTGCCAGCACTATGAATCTGCTGCTCCTGGCAGCCTTTTTTTTTCATTTTATTGGGGGAGTTAGAGTTGAGGAGAAAGACAGTTCTGCTCCCCATTCTTCCGTTTTAGGCATCAGTTGGAGCTCATGGGGTGGGAGATGCTGTCTTTCCTTTTTTTGAAGATTTTACTTATTTTGAATAGAGACAGTATAGCGAGCTAGAAAGAGAGTGAATGGCAGGGCCAGGTGTTGGTGCACCTGGTTAAGCGCATGCATTACATTGAGCAAGGACCCAGGTTCAAGCCCCTGGTTCCCCCTGCAGGGGGAAAGCTTCACAAGTGGTGAAGTAGGGCTGCAGGTGTCTCTGTCTCTTCCCCTCTCTCTATCTCCTCCTCCCCTCTCAATTTCTCTCTGTCTCTATCCAATAATAAATGAATAAATAAAAAGATTAAAAAAAGAAATAGAGAGATTAGGAATCAGCGAGGAGGGGAAGCTAGAGAGGGAGAGAATCAGACTTTACTTCTTGTAAAGCTTCCCCCCTACAGGTGAGGACCAGGAGCTTGAACCCTGGTCCTTGTATGCTGTAATGTGTGCCCTCAAGCAGGTGTGCTACTGTCTGGCCCCAGGAGGAACTTTCTTATGGTCTGGTGAATGTGAACAGTGGCACTGGGGATTGAACCTGGGACCTCAGAGTCTCAGGTACAAGAATCTTTTTGCAGAACCATTGTGCTGTCTCCCCAGCCCAGTTTCTGTCTATCTAGATCACCTCTATTTCTTCAGCTAGAGAAGGCAGGCTTTTGCTCCCCTCTCTCCTCTTGGTCTATTCCTGTTGACATTTCTTAGTGTTTTCAGCTCTAAGTCTAGATTATATAAGGAAACCAATCCAGAGAACTCATGATTGCACTGTTCCCTGAGCCTCAAGTTCCCTTGTCAGTCTGTCTGCTTTCAGAATCACTTACTGTTTGTTTTAGACACAATGCCCAAGGATTTAGTCCTACTTAGCAAGAGCAAAAGGAATAAGGAAAAGCATGCTGACCTTATTTTTTTGGAAGTACAGTTCCTTTTATTGACTCTTTCTTTTTTCCTTCCTTCCTTCCTTCCTTCCTTCCTTCCTTCCTTCCTTCCTTCTTTCCTTCCTTCTTTCTTTCTTCCTTACTCTCTTTCTCTTTCATTTTTTGTCACTATAATTATTGCTGGGGCTTGATGCCTACATGATGAATCCACTGCTCCTGATGGCCTTTTTTCTTTCTTTCCACCACCACCCCACCTTTTCTGATAGAAACAGAGAGAAATCAAAGGTGGAAAAAAGAGGGAGATAAAAAGAGAGACACCTGCAGCACTGCTCACTGCTTGTGAGGCTTCCCCTCTTGCAAGTGGGGACCTGGGGCTTGAACTTGGGTCCTCATGCAAGGTAACACTCATGCTCTACTGGGTATGCCACCACCCAGCCCCTCACCCCCGTTTCATTGTTAACATTCCTCTCTGTGAAAACCTGGGCAAGTTTCTCAAGGTAAATAAAACCCAAGAATCAGAATTGCTGGGTCACAGGCCCTGCATGTTTTAAGTTCTTAGATCATCCTCGAAAATTTTGGAGCTGTTGACACTCTCGGCTAGCGGGGTGTTTTCTCCGTGTTTCATTGCTAAGCTTGCATAAATCCTTACCAACTTGGTTAAAAAAAAATAAAGCCTGAAAACCTGACATCTCATTATTCGACTTTGCAATGTCTGCGAGGACCAGTGGAGGCAAATGTTCTTTTTATAGACTTATTGACAGATTACATGGATTTTCACACTCTAATGAGGGAGAGCGAGCGCGAGCAAATTAGCCAGGTAATTTCTGAGAGTGACAAGTCTTGTAAAGAGAGTGAGACAGGGTAGTTAGTGGGTCAGGGCATGGGGCGTTGAAGGGGTTGGGGTCGCCATCCAGGTAGGGCCGTGGCCACTGGAGAGGGCGGCACAGGCAAGTCGCACCTGAAGTGCGCGTCAGGCTTGGGTGTAAAAGCTCTCCCTGGGGTTAGGAGTCTCCTCAGAAGTTTATGGGGTCGGGTGAGGACTGGTCCCGTGCAGTCGGGGGCTCCCAGCGTTAATGTTCTGGGTTCTCAGATTATCACGCAATGGAAATTGACAAGAGACCAGTGTTTTCCCAAACATGGTTTTGGCAGGAAAGGAAAGGTGAGGGAGTGAGGGAGAGGGCCACAGGAGGCGGGGCATCAAGTCCTCCTGTGGACTCTCTAAGCGGCCAGCAGTGGGACATGGCCTGCGGTTTCTCAGGACCACACCATCAAGGACAGAGTCTGCACACAAGTCCAGTGATAAAACCTGCTCCCATGGGCTATTTTCAAATCAAGCAGATACATGAGAAGCCTTGGAGTCTGGGGGGTGTGTAAGCAAGTGGCTCTCAGCCTGCTGGGAAGAAACAACCCCAGACAAACCCCGGGCTGGCTTCTGGGACCAAGAATGGGGGGTGGAGGGTTCTGCTGGAAGGGGTAGTCAGGGAGAGCAGCTTGGAGAAGGCAACACCTGGGGAATGAGACAGGAGGCTATGAGATGGTGCTCTTTCTGCCTTTGGAAAGTGGAAGAAACTCCACAGGTGTTCCCAGAGTCTGAGAGGCCGGAGGGGCTGGAGCTGAGCTAGCAGAGACAGGCCACCGGCAACAGTGACAAGGATAGATTTCTATCCTAAGCCCAGAGCCGGGGACCAAAGGAGCGTGATTAATATTTTAAACATTCTGCTTTATATTTGGAAAAAGAAAAATCTCAGGCTGTTTCAGGGAAGAAGGATGAAGGGAAACTGGGAAGTTTGAGAGCCCAGAGGAGGGGAGCTGGGTGGGGAGGTGGCTGGAAGAGGGACAGCGGTGGGCAGAGAGAGCTGTGCAGCCCAGAGCCCACTGCCTGGGGGATGGGTGGGCTGGGGAAACATGAGGAAAGGTGACCAGGGGAAATTTTGGGGGGGTGCTGGGGGCCCCATTTCCTGAGCCAGCGTGGATCAGGAATGGAGTGTATGTGGAGGCCACTGGGTGCTGGCAGTGGGATTGGTCCTTGGAAGGCAGGAGTAGGGACTGAGGGCGACTCCAAGGGACCATCTATTCCTCTGTACAGATTTAACTGGGAGACCCCCACCCACCCTTAACCCCCTCACCCCACCCCCACCCACAGTGTGCAGGAGACTCCAGGGAACTCTGTGTAGCCTGCATGAAAATGCAAAACCAGACTTGAAGTTGTCATTGAATATAGGAGAGAGAGAAAAAAAATGAATACTTAATTACCCTCTGCTGGGTGACAAGTCAGTTACAGTTTCATTAAAATGGTTTCTTCTCGAATCCAGGGTGGTGACCTGGTAGCTGGGCTGGGGGACAGACTGGAGAGAGGGAGGCAGGCGTTCTGCTCTCCCTCCTCCCAGCAAGCTCTGCCCTCCTCCCTCCTCATCTTAGAGAAGGAGACACTGAGTTCACATGGAGGATGTGACCAGAGTCCCAGTCCTCTCCAGAGCCCAGGGCTTCACTGCTTTATTTTGCTCATCCTGTAGGAACCCACCACTCTATCTTTTTTTTTCTTTTCTTTTAATCAGATACGATTAAATCCCATGACCTCATTCTGCCTGTTATGGGAGCTGAGTTCCTTTAAATGAAAAGACGTGCAAAAGCTCCCAGAAGGCCTCCTCTGTCACTAGACAGGAGCCATGTTCATCATCCCCAGGGAGGTGTCCCCTTCCCACCCGACCTCGGCAGAACTGGTGGTTCTGGGGGTATCTAAACTGTTCTTGGCATGGTTCCACCCAGAGTGGAATGCCTTCCAGTCAGAAAGAAGACAGAGACGGAGAGACACCATAGCTCCGAAGCTTCCTCCAATGTGGTGGGGACCGGGCTTGAATCTGGGTCACACACATGGCATTGCCCACGTGAGCTGTCTCTCTGGCTACAGAATTCATAGCACTTGGTCATGAGAGATGGATGTGGGGGGGTGTCACTTAAGCACACGCACACTTTGAATCCCTGTTTCCTAAATACAGACCTTCCTCAACTCGCAATGGAGCTGGGTTCCTAGAGACCCACCCTGAGCAGAAAATCCTGAGAATCAGAAGAAGCCCTGGGCACCCCGCCTCAGCTCAGCCATGTCTGCCTCACTTACACTCGGAGCACTTTCCTTATCCGCTCTCCAAGTCCTCTTACCTGAATCCTGCTTAGACCAGCCTGATGGAATGTTGGCAAACCGTGTGTTATTGGCTGTGCACTGGACCTGGGGAGCAGCTTTGGGGGGGAGTTGGCAGGGATGCATCTGGGAGCTTCTGTTCTCTGCTTCTGCTCAGGCTTACGAGATGGGCACTGCCCATCACTGGCCTGAGGGAAGCTCAAGACCGTGGTTTCTAGAAGATTCCTGTCTCTCTGGCACCATGGCAAAGTTTAAAAAACAATCCCCAAGTTGTACCAACCTAAGTCAGGGGCTTTCAGTCCTTGCCAACATTTATTTTATTTTATTATTTATTTTCCCTTTTGTTGCCCTTGTTGTCTTTTTTTTTATTGTTTCTGTAGTTGTTGTTGTTGTTATTGATGCCGTTGTTGTTAGATAGGACAGAGAGAAATGGAGAGAGGAAGGGAAGACAGAGAGGGGGAGAGAAAGACACCTGCAGACCTGCTTCACCGCCTGTGAAGCAACTCCCCTGCAGTTGGGGAGTCGGGGGCTTGAACCGGGATCCTTAAGCGGGTCCTTGCGCTTCGCGCCACTTTATGCTTAACCCTCTGCGCTACCACACGACTCCCCCTTGCCAACATTAAAAAAAAAATTTTCCACAAGGGTTATTTCTGGGACTTGGTGACGTCACTACAAATGTAGGAAATGTCCCCCATTTTTTTTCTTTCTAATTTTTATTAGATAGGACAGAGAGAAATTGAGAGAGGATGAGGAGATAGAGGGGAGAAAAAGAGACACCTGCAGACCTGCTTCACTGCTCATGAAACATCCTGCCTGCTGGTGGGATGCAGGTGCTTGAACCTGGGGCCTTACACTTGGTAATATGTGCACTTAACTGGGTGCACCACTGCCTGGAATTCCACCCCAATACTTATTTATTGCCATTTTTTCCTTTTAAAATATTTATTTATTTAGTAGCATCACTTTGCCATGTGCGGTACTGGGAATCAAACTCAGGAACCTCTGGCTTGCAAGTCCAGTGCTCTCCCACTGCACTGTTTTTTTTTTTTTTTTAACTTGGCTAATTTGCGTAGCCCATCCAGCTGAACCAAAAGCCCGCAGTCAACCTTCCTCCCTGCGTCCCTTCCCCTATACTCCCTCTCAGAGTCTTGCAACTACCCATTATTCCATTCACCCTTAGGGGCGCCCCTTGAGCTCCCCGGTCAGTCTCTTCAGAAATTCCTCCCTGTGCCACGGGTTTCCTCTCCCCTGAGATAAGTCGGGGCGAACCACCTGGACATTTTTCCAGGTAGAAAACCCAGTGCAATGACCTCAGCAAAAAGATCCACCTTGATTGGCGGGTGTAAGTCTGACAGATTGGCCTTCAGGCATGACTAGATCCAGCAAAAACCTCACGCCCTCTCCTTCCTGGCCTTGCATCCCCCTGGGGGCTCCCTTCTTGGGTGGGCTCTGCCCTGTATTTTGAGATGGCGGCCAGTTCCGGCCCGAGTCTCCTTTGCTCAGCCACGTCTGAGGGAGGACTCCTTTCCTCTGTCATGGACTTGTCTAGGATTGTGTGTCTGAGCTTATCACTATGACCCTTACTTATTATTATTTTTTTAAGTTTTACTTATAAAATGGAGACACTGTCAAAACTATAGGATAAGAGGAGTACAATTCCACACGACTCCCACCACGAGAACTCCGTATCCCATCCCCTCCCACCATAACTTTCCTATTATTTAAAAAAAATATTTTATTCATTTAGTAATGAGAATGATGGGAAGAGAGAGAAAGAACCAGACATCACACCAGTACATTTGCTGCTATTCTTTATCCCTCTGGGAGTATGGACCCAGGGTCATTATAGGGTGTAGAAGGTGGAAGGTCTGGCTTCTGTAATTGCTTCCTCCAGCCTGTCTCTCTCTTTCCCTAGTAGGGCAGAGCTCTGGGGTGTGTGTGTGGGGGGGGGGGATTCCGGGACACATTGGTGGGGTCATCTGCCCAGGGAAGTCTGGATGGCATTATGATAGCATCTGGAACCTGGTGGCTGAAAAAGAGTTAACATAAAAAGTCGAACAAATTGTTGACTAATCATGAACCTAAAGGTTGGAATACTGCAGGTGAAGATTTGGGGTCTCCGTTTTGAAGATAGCTAGTAGGCCTATTTTAGTTATATTTCAAAGGGCCCATGGCTATACTAGTTTTTTCCTGAGCCTGATATCTGATTATGCAGGTGGACCCCAAGTTATTATCTGGGGAGATGATGTCATGGCTGGAAAAGGGGACCAGAAAGCTGGATCAGGGGAGAGAGTAGCTCCCAAATATGGGAAAGGGGTAGAAATATTGTTGACTATAAACTCCATTGATTTGATCTGATCTGGGACCCATATTCAGCTTAGGAGCCTATGTGACCTTTGCATCCCTGTAGGTCTGAGCTCGCATTCTGTGGTTGTTGTTAAAATTTCGGGATGGCTCCAGCTAGCTTCACGGCAGGTAACAGAGACGTGGAGACAACGGCTGGGCAGGGCAGCTGTATTTCTTTATTCAGGAACAACGATTCACAAACTAAGACAAACTAATCACCAAACAGAACTCGGCTGTCTCTTTGCGGTGGCGCAAGCACTCTTTCTTTTTCTCTCGAACTCAAGAACCCTCTCCCTTACTCTCGAACTCAGAAACTCTCTCGCACTCTCGCACTCTCCGGAACTCCGGAACTCAGGAACTCTGTCACTGGGGAACTCAGGAACTCTCGGACTCCGGAACCCTCTCCCAGGGTCCCTTGGGGCGGGGCCAAGCAGGCCCGCGAAATTAACAGGACTCATCCAATTCTCTTGGAGGGGGAGGGCTAGAACAAGTCAATGTAAAGCATACAACATGTGGTCATAAGTAGGAACGTACCAAGCTGCCCCAATTTCAGGACCCATCTTCCTCAGGTGGTAGATAGAGTATGTCATCAACCCCCCTTCGGAGGATGGAACATTCTCTATCATTGTTGATCTACACTGAGGGCAAGATCCTATGGGGGCACCCAAAGGGGTCCACTATGTTGTTCCTGATGGAGATTATCAGTGACAATGGAGAGGGATCTATTAGAGGTCTAGGCCCATTGTGTCTCAATTTTCTTTAAAGATAAAGTTTATTATTTAAACAGAGATAAAGAGGGACTGGGAGGTGGTGCACCTGGTAGAGTGAACATGTTACAATGCACAAGGACCCAGGTTCAAGTCCCCAGTCCTCACATCTAGGAGAAAAACTTCACAAGTGATGCAGCAGGGCTGCAGGTGTCTCTCCCTCTCTAGATCCACCTTCCTCTTCATTTCTGGCTGTCTCTATAAAAAAATAAAGATAGTGCAGGTGGCACAAAGCACAAGGACTGGCATAAGGATCCCGGTTCGAGCCCTGGCTCCCCACCTGCAGGGGAGTCGCTTCATAGGCGGTGAAGCAGGTCTGCAGGTGTCTGTCTTTCTCTCGCCCTCTCTGTCTTCCCCTCCTCTCTCCATTTCTCTCTGTCCTATCCAACAACAACGACATCAATAACTACAACAATAAAACAACAAGGGCAGCAAAAGGGAATAAATAAATAAATATAAAATTAAATTAAAAATTAAAAAAAGATAATTTTAAAAATAAACAGAGAAAGACACACACACACACACACAGAGAGAGAGAGAGAGAGAGAGAGAGAGAAACAGAGAGAGGAGCCCTAGCACTACTCTAGAATCTGCAGTGCTGGGGATGGAACTTGGAGCTGCAGGCACGCAGGTCCTGCACTCTAGCAGCTGAGCTATCTCCACCCTTGACTGTAGAGCCTCAGATGTTCATTTTTGGACACCAGTGAAATGGAGGAGATAGCTGTGCTCCTCTGGGGGGGACGGGGTGATGGTTTGGGAGCCCCCCAGTGAGCCCACGATTCGGACGTGATTGCAAAGGAGAGCACAGTACCATCTTCGAGCTCGCTGCCTGTGTGCCCTTCCACTCAGGAAATGTTTGGCCTCCCTACGGGCCCTCTTTCCCGCTCCCCCACCCCGTACCCCCAGGGGAGTAGTGACTTGCTCTGGGTTTTGATCAAGATGAGTTCTGATGGTTTGGAAGCTTCCCAAGCCGCCCACTCTTCCTCCTCCGTCCTGCTGAGCTGACAATTCCACATGACATCAATTCCTCTGACAGCCGTGTAAACAGATGGTGGTCCTGCTGCCCGGGGTGCTGGGCGCGCTACCATGGAAACCCGTTAAACGGAGACAGGTGCCAGGCAGGTGGGAAACCCGAGACCTTCAGGCTGCCCAGAGATGGGGGAGGGACATGGGCAGGGGCTTGGGGACAAACCTGTGGGGCCTTGGCTGCTGTGACCAGGGGCTGTGACCGGGCCCTCCCCTGACCAGCCAGGGTGTGACAGTGACCCCCCCTTCTCTGTGCTGGACCCATAAGTGTGCATTGAAGGTCTGGGGACAGCTCACAGGGTGGGGTGTTTGCTTTGCCGTGGGTGCCGCCCCTGGGTTCGAACCCTGACACCACGTGCAGGTGCCATAACCCCAGGGGATGTCTCTCTCCTATCCCTCCATCTGAAATTTAGAAAGAAAGGAAAGAGGGAAGAGTCAGCCCAGCAGTGGTGGCATTACAAATATATGAGTCCCCAGGACCACCAAAAGAAAAAATGAAGTTTGTTGGATGAATAAGGAGAAGGATGAGAGGGACCCAAGGACCAAGCTCCTGGAAGCATCTGCAAACCAGGCTTCTGGCAGGTTCTGGCAGGAAGGAGGTTGAGCGTGCAATGAGGTCTGAGCTGAGATGGAGCTCCACGGGCTGCCCGGCTCCCCTGGCAGGAAGCTGACGCTGAGTCTCCCCAGGACAGAGGGTCCTAGTACCCCATGCTGGGGGACTACTGAGCTTCGGGGCACCTGGGTTCGGCTTTTCCTAACTCTGTCTACCTGCCTGCCTCAACTTCCCAAATTGTCTTCTTGTCTGTCTGGCTAGGCAGCAGCATTATTATTGTTACTGCAGAGGGACTACTTAAAAAAAGATACGTTGACAGTCGGGTGGTAGAGCAGTGGGTTAAGCACACGTGGCACAAAACTCAAGGATGGGCTAAAGGATCCCAGTTCCAGCCCACAGCTCCCCACCTTCAGGGGATTCACTTTACAAGTGGTGAAGCAGGTCTGCAGGTGTCTATCTCTCCCCCTGTCTTCCCCTCCTCTCTCCGTTTATCTCTGTCCTATCCAACAATGACGACATCAATAATAACTACAACAATAAAAAACAACAAGGGCAAAGACATGTTTATTTATTTACTTATTAAGAAATATATTTATTATTGATTGGATTGGATGGAGAGAAACAGAGAGGGAAGTGGGAGAGAGAAAAGGGGGGAGAGAGAGGGAGAGGGAGAGGGAGGCTAGAGCCCTGTTCAACTCTGCCATATGAAGGTGCCAGGGGTTGACCTGGGGCCTCAGGCCTGCAAGGCCTGTGCTCTACCACTGAGCTTTCTCCCAAACCCTTGCAGCTCTGCTCAGGCCTGGGCCTAGCTCAGTCTCTGAGAGGGACAGTGACTCAACAAAGGCCACACAGCCCACAGACAGGACGAGTAGGGAGCAGTCTCCCTCACTCTGCAGCCAGGAACCCCCTGCCCTTACTCCAGCCTTCCATCAGCCCTGAAGCCCTACTCCTTCCCACTGCCATCCTATTGCCTCCTCCTCCTCCTCCTCCTCCTCCTCTCCCCCTCCATTCCCCCTCTCCCTCCCTCTCCTCCTCCTCTTTCTCTTGTTCGTGTGGTGCTGGCACTCCCACAGGGTGACTCTCAGCAAGGAAGGTAAGCTAACCAGTTCTCTCTCGCTAGTTTAAGGGACTCAACGAAATAGGCAAGAGACACTGAGGAGAATTGGAACACTCTCATTTATTGGGATGTGAAGCATAGGGGTTAAACCAACAGGGTGAAATAGAGAGAACATAAACAATGAATGATGTAAATCATCATTTCAAAGGCTATAAGGAAATAGTGTTTTGGGGGGGATTTACTGACTGATGTCAGGGAGGTGTTTGATGGAGTATGTTCTCTTTAGTGATCAAAAGTGAGGTGGTTATGTGAACTCTGGGTGACTATGTGAGCTTTTAATGAACCTTAAAGCAGGCAGCCATGTGGCCTGCAGTTAGTGGGGAGAAGCAGTGAGATCTCTGTGGGCTTGAGAGTCTGATAAGGGGAAACTGAGTCTGAGAGACTGTTTTTCCCCTTTGCTCATCTCTGTGAGAGAGGCTAACAAGGGGGTGTCTTTCCCAGACCTCCACCTCCATCCAGGGATGGGGGGAGTTTTCCCTAAGCTCTACCAAGCTTACACATAGCCCCACAATGTGGGCCTTGTCCGCAGCTAGAACAGTTGGGATTGCGAAGCAACAATGGGCCAGGGAGGTGGCACCACGGTGGATCACATGTTTGACTTGAATAGGCCTTGGGTTTGACTCCAGATATGACATTGGAAAACAAAGATGGAAACAAAACAGAAGAGATGATCCCAGTTCACAGCCAGGCTCACCCGGCCGCTGGTCAGCTCTGGGCCTGGGCGACTGACCTTTTGGGAGACTGTGTTCTCATTCTCCAAAGGGCAATGGACCCAATTAGATCAAACCTGCAGGGGGCAGGCAGTGGTGCATCAGGTAAAGTGAACACATTGCAGTGTGCAGGAGCTGGGTTCAAGCCCCTGGTGCCCACCTGGCAAAACAGGAAGCTTCAGGAGTGGTGGAGCAGTGCTACAGGTGCCTTTCTGTCTCTACGAAGAAAGAAAAACAAACAAACAAACAAACAAAAAATATGTCCGCCAGGAATTGGCATGTGGGCACTGAGCCCCAGCGATAACCCTGGTGGATAAAATACAAAATCAAATCAAATTAAATCAAATCAAACCTTCACAGTACGTGGATGAGTGTCTGACATGTGGCAAATTTGGGGTGAATAGTGACAGCTTTCTGTTTTAGAGTGAGGACCCCTTGCTTGTGGCGAGATGGTGTTCTACATGGGGTGGACTTCAGCCAGCAAGGAGTGTAGTGGCCAAAGGAGATGCTTCTGTGGGTCAAGCTGTGTGACCTTGGACAAGCAGCTTCCCCTCTCTGAGTTCCTGTGAAATGAGGTTCATATCCCCTCATGCCCCAGCTGAGGGCTTGGGGCTGGATGGGCCCAGGGAATGTGGAAACACAGTGCTGGGGCTACTCTGCTCTGTGGAGACAGTGGTTACCCGATGCCATCAGGTGCCAAGGTCATCAAGGCAAGGACTTCTCATACCGTGCTCCTGGAAGATGGTAGTGCGACCTCTGCTTGGCCCCCCTCTGGGGACAGGGCCCTCAGTCCCGTCCAGCCGGGTGGCTCTGCTAGAAGCAGGTCCTCCATGGACCTCTCCTTTGCCTCTGCCTGGGTGTCCTCTCCTGGGGGGCAGTCCACACGGGGCCAGCTTTGTCTCCATGGCTCCCTCAGAGGGAGGAGGATCATAGATGCCCACCCAGCTGCTCTGAGGCACCCCCTCCCCACTGGCCTCCAAGAGCAGGGTGCTCTGACCAGGTTAGCCAGGCTGGGAGGTCTGGGAGCTATGGGCAGGCCAAGTGACGATCCTTGGGTGGTGTAAGTGGGTCATTTAAAAAAATCATTAGTGATTTACTAATGATTAGCAAGACTGTAAGGTCACAGGGGTACGATTCCATACAGTTCCCACCACCAGAGTTCCGTGTCTCATCTCCTCCACTGGAAACTTCCCTATTCTTTATCCTTCTGCGACTAAGAACCAGCATTCTTTATGGGGTGCAGAAGGTGGAAGGTCTGGCTTCTGTAATTGCTTCTCCACTGGACATAGGTGTTGGCAAGTTGATCCATATCCCCAGCCTGTTTCTATCTTTCCCTGGTGGGGTTGGACTCTGGGAAGGTGGGGTTCTGGGACACACCGGTGAGGTTATCTGCCCAGGGAAGTCAGGTTGGCATCATGGTAGCATCTGTAACTTGGTGGCTGAAAGTCGCTAAGATATAAAGAAGGACAAATTGTTTAATAAAACAGGAATACAAAGGCAGGCATAAAGCAGATGAAATTAGGGGTCTTTGTGTGGGAAGAAGCTAAGAAGTCTATTTTAGATCTGCCTGGACTACCCTCCATCCCCATGGAAACCCACAGCAGGAGCTCTGGGGTCCCAGGTCTGAGTACAGTCCCCCTGGTCATGGCTGGGGCAAGGGTGGTGGTGTCTCAGGTTCTCCCAAGACTCCAGTATGCTCAGAGCTGTTTTAATATTGAACATGGTTCTGGCAATTTGCTCACAATCATTTTCTTTTCTTTTCTTCCTTCCTTCCTTTCTTTCTTTCTTTTTTGGAATGGGTCCTTAGTGAGTGGGTTAATCTGCTCCAGAGAGATATTTCAAAGGAGCTGAGCTTTTGAACATTCATTCTGTTTCAAGGTTGTGTGTGTGTGTGTGTATGTGTGCATGTGCGTATGTGTGTTTCTGTTTAAAATGATTTCATGCTTCTAAAATTCACCAGCTTGGGGCAAGCTGGCTGCCTTAATGACGACGCTCAGAAGATGCTGCTGAGTCTCAGCCAGGAACAGCCATGCTGCCAGCAGGAAGGCAGCACCCCGAGCCCTTGTGGGGACCTCATATCTCTAGACATGTCCTCCTCCTGTGACTGGGCCAGTCACTCCACTTTCCCTACAATCATAGGGGCAGTTGAAGGAGGGCCAGCATACACATACACAGACCCCCCCCCAAGGAAAAAAGAAAGGGGATCCCAAATCGCCCTGGTTGTGTTCCAGATCTGATAAAGTCAGGGGGCTTCTTAGACCGCTTTGTCCTTGTCTTCATTGTACACACACACACACACACACACACACACATATTTCCTCTTTTTTTTTAAATTGGGGGATTAATTGTTTACAGTAAATAGTTGTTGGCCCATGTGTAAAGTTTCTCAGTTTTCTTTTTCTTTTTCTTTTGGCCTCCAGGGTTATTATCACTGGGGCTCGGTGCCTGCACTATGAATTCACTGCTCCTGGAGGCTATTTTTTCCCCTTTTGTTGCCCTTGTTGTTTATCATTGTTATTATTTTTGTTGTTGTTATTGCTGTCATTGTTGTTGGGTAGGACAGAGAGAAATGGAGAGAGGAGGGGAAGACAGAGAGGGGGAGAGAAAGATAGACACCTGCAGACCTGCTTCACAGCTTATGAAGCAACCCCCCTGCAAGTGGGGAGCTGGGGGCTTGAACTGGGATCCTTACACCTGTACTTACACTTTGCACCATGTGTGCTTAACCTGTTGTGCCACCGTCCAACTCCCAGTTTCTCAATTTTCTACAAAACACTCTCACCCCCAGCCTGGGTCCTCCTCCACCATCAGACACCAGAACCTGAAAGCCCCCTCCACCCCCCAGCCCTTTACTTTGGTGCAAAACGCCAACATATTATTATTGTTACTATTATTATTATTCATGCAGGCAGCAGAGACAGAGGCAGGACAGGATGGGACACCCACATGTGCTCTTTCATCCTTTGGGCATTTTTTTTTCTTTATTGGGTGGATTAATGGTTTACAGTCAACAGTAAAATACAGTAGTTGGTCTGTGTGTAGTGTTTCTCAATTTTCTTCATAACACTAACCTCCCACCTAGGTCTTCCACCATGTTCCAGGACCTGAACACTCCTCTCCCCACCCCAGAGTCCTTTATTTTGGTGCAATACACCAACCTTTTTGGTTTCTGTGTGGTGCCAGGGAATGAACCCAGGGTGCTTGTCATCCTGCTGAGCAGCTCAAGTTTTAGATCTGAGAGATTTGGAAGAAGGGAAAGAAGAAAGGGGGAGACAGAGGAGAGAGAGGGAACAGCACTAAGGCACCAGCATCCCTGGCAGCCCACCGTGCACTTATGGTGTTCCCATCCTGAACAAGGCTGTGGGCCTTATCTTGTTCAAGGTGCTTGCACTCTCTGGGGCTGTCTCCCCTAGTGTCATTCCGGAGGGGTGGAGGAGCCGGTCAGGAGAGGCTGGGGACACATCCCATGGTGTGCTGGGTCATGAGTTAAATGTTACCGGAGTCAGGTGGTAGCGCAATGGGTTAAGCGCAGGTGGCACAAAGCACAAAGACCAGTGTAAGGATCCCGGTTCGAGCCCCTGGTTCCCCACCTGCAAGGGAATCACTTCACAGGCGGTGAAGCAGGTCTGCAGGTGTCTATCTTTCTCTCCCCCCTTTGTCTTTCCCTCCTCTCTCCACTTCTCTCTGTCCTATCCAACAAGGACAACATCAATAACAACTACAACAATAAAACAACAAGGGCAACGAAAGAGAATAAATAAATAAAATTAAAATAATAAAAAGAGAAATGACAAAAAACAAAACAAAACAAAACAAAAAAGTTACCATGAAATCCTCCCAACACCTTTCAGCTGGTGTGTGTGTGTGTGTGTGTGTGTGTGTGTGTGTGTGTGTGTGTGTATTTGAAAGTTATCTAGGCCACACTTTGGGTATTTCTGGACACCAAACTCTTGAGAAAGAACAAGGAATTTCAAAGGAGAAACAGTATCTTTGGGATTAGGTGCTGCTTTATGTAATAGGAATCACAGAGTAATACACTTTGTTGACTTTGCTGCCTAGAAGTTCTCAGGAAGGGGTTGCAGAGCTGGTTTGGAAGCTTTCTGGGGGACCCAGGCTCCTTCCATCTTTCTGCTCTGCTACACAAAACTCCCATCTTTGAGGTCACTATATGGCCCAAGAAGAAGGCACCTGCAGCCCCACCCACCACAGCTCACACTGGGGGCAGAAGGAGGAAGGACTGAAAGGCGCAAGAAGCTCCTTTAATAGTCTTCCTGGCATACCCAGAATTCCCTGGCCTCCAACCACGATTGGCCAGTACTTAGTCACATGATCAGACCTAGCTGCAAAGGGGTGTGTGGGAAATGTAGTCTTTTCACTAGACACATTACTACCCTCAATAATGCCCTGCTCTGTTCCTAAGGAGGGGAAGGAGCCCTGAGTGCTCACGCATGTGTACAAGGTGTACCTGCCACCCCTCAGGCCAAGTAGAGTCGTTTATGTTACTATTTCAATTGGGGAACATGAAACACCAGTAGTTGTATCAACAAGGGTCTTTTTCACTGCCAGACAGTAACAAGGGGTTGACCATTTCTGGACTGGGGGGTCATCTTCCTCCAAGCTTCTGGATACCTGATGGAGCTGAAGGTCTGAACCCCACTCCAGAATGGAATCGGGGACCTGGTGACAGGGTCGAAGAGCAAGAGTGCTGGTGGGCTGAGAAATGTTCATGACAGTCGGGAGCAAGGTGCTGTCATCTCCACTTTGCTGCAAGGGAATTGAGGTTCAGAGAAGTGAAGTTGCTTGAGTTTGCACAGCCAGTCAGTGGCAAACTAAAGCCTGGACCGGAGAGACTCATGGCAGTTTTTCACATATTTATTACCAACTAGGGAACAAGGGAGGACTGGAGTCCCATAAGTGTCTGCTGTTGCTTTTCAAACCCCAACCATTCGTCTGTCACCTTTGTGAATTCCCCCACCCATCCCGGCATGTTTACTTATATCCGCATGGTGATTTACCTAGCGCTTTAGAAAATAATACCTACCACCTTTATATTTTTGGTTAAAACAGCCTCATGATTTTTACATGACTTCTTGTATTTAGAAAAGAAACTAGACATTGGCATAAACAGAAAATTAGCATCTCTGGCCAGAAACAGAAGGTAGATTAAAAAAAAAAAAAGACAAAGCAAGCTTTCTTTTTTAGAACAGAGCCATTACCTCTTGGGGATACTGAGCTCAGACTCCACTCTCTCTCTTAAAATTTATTTACTTTGGATAGAGAAAGAGAGAAATTGATGGGGAGGAGGTGATAGAGAAAGACACCTGCAGCCCTGCTTCACCATGAAGCTTCCCCCCCTCTTGCAGGTGCAGCCCTGCTTCACCATGAAGCTTCCCCCCCTCTTGCAGGTGGGGACTAGGGGCTTGAACCTTGGTCCTTGGGTACTGTAACATGTGCGTCCTACTAGCTGTGCCACCTCCCGGCCCCTTTACTCTCTTTCTCCTGGAGAGAATGTCCAGCAGTAGTGAATGCCTGAAAGCCTTCCTGATGGAGGCTCCCTTCTGGATGAGCTAAGGGCTGACAAAATTATGGACAGCGGCCATGCTGTCTTGTTGCTCTGTCCAGCCCCATTACAACTTTTTTCTGGACTTGCCATCTTTTGAGAAGCTTCCCCTTAGATCAACCCCCCTGGGTGATGACTGCTGTGTCACACACAAGGCTGACTTTTCAGGGGACTGGATGGGGTCTGTCACCGCTGGTCACTGAGGTTCTTTGGGGATGGAAATGGGCTCTGAGCTTACTCTTCTGTATTATCTGGAGAGGGCTTGGCAAACCTTCCCTGCAGAGAGCCAGAAAGTAAATATTTTCCACTCTGTGGACCACACAGTCTCTGCCGCAGTGACTCAGGGCTGCTGTCAGAGTGTGAAAGTGATGAGGCAGAAATGAACAGGCTGTGTGTCAATAAAACTTTATTTATGGTGGCCCAGGAGGGTGCTCAGTGGCTACAGTGTTGGACCCTCCAGTGTGAGGCCCCAAGGTTGATGTCTCACATTGCGTGTGTGCTCTGGTTCTTTCTCTCCAATTGATCTTTTAAGACATTTCATTTATGAACATTAAAATCTGAATATGGTTTAAGTTTTCCGTGTTGTGGGCTAGCATTCTTCTTCTGATCTTTTTTATTTTTTGGTAAGATTATTGATTTATTTACTTCTGGATAGAGACAGAGAAATCGAGAGGGCAGGGGGAGATAGAGAGGGAGAGAGACACAGAAACACTGGCAGACCTGCTTCGCCATTTGAGAAACTCCTCCTTCCCCAGAGGTTGGGCAGCAGCCGGTTAAATGCATATGGTGCTAAGCGCAAAGACCGGTGTAAGGATCCTGGTTTGAGCCCCCGGCTCCCCACCTGCAAGGGGATCACCTCACAAGTGGTGAGGCAAGTCTGCGGGTGCAGGTGTCTATCTTTCTTTCCCCTCTCTGTCTTCCCCACCTCTCTCAATTTTTCTCTGTCCTATCCAACGACAATGACATCAGTAACAACAACAATAATCACAACAATGATAAAATAACAAGGGCAACAAAAGGGGAAAAATGACCTTCAAGAGCAGTGGATTCATGTTGCAGGCACCTAGTCCCAACAATAACCTTGGAAGCAAAAGAAAAAAGAGGAACGCCCCCCCCCCCATGCAGGCTGGGCCTGGGGGCTTGAAACTAGGTCCTTCCATGCGCATTGTAATGTGTGTGCTTAACCAGGGACTCCACTGCCCTCACCCCAAGCATTTGAAAAGGTAAAAACCATCCTGGCTTCCAGGGTTGCATAAAAATAGGTGATGATTGTCAGAGAAATGCAAATCAAGACAACAATGAGATATCACTTCACTCCTGTGAGAATGTCATACATCAGAAAAGGGAACAGCAGCAAATGCTGGAAAGGGTGTAGGGTCAAAGGAACCCTCCTGCACTGCTGGTGGGAATGTCAATGGGTCCAACCTCTGTGGAGAACAGTCTGGAGAACTCTCAAAAGGCTAGAAATGGACCTACCCTATGACCCTGCAATTCCCCTCCTGGGGATATATCCTAAGGAACCCAACACACCCATCCAAAAAGATCTGTGTACACATATGTTCTTGGCAGCACAATTTGTAATAGCCAAAACCTGGAAGCAACCCAGGTGTCCAACAACAGATGAGTGGCTGAGCAAGTTGTGGTATATATACACAATGGAATACTACTCAGCTGTAAAAAAATGGTGACTTCACCGTTTTCAGCCAATTTTGGATGGACCTTGAAAAAATCATGTTGAGTGAAATAAGTCAGAAACAGAAGGATGAATATGGGATGATCTCACTCTCAGGCCGAAGTTGAAAAACAAGATCAGAAAAGAAAACACAAGTCGAACCTGAAATGGAATTGGAGTATTACACCAAAGTAAAAGACTCTGGGGTGGGTGGGTGGGTGGGGAGAATACAGGTCCATGAAAGATGATGAATGACATAGTGGGGGTTATATTGTTAAATGGGAATCTGGGAAATGTTATGCATGTACAAACTATTGTATTTACTGTTGAATGTAAAACATTAATTCCCCAATAAAGAAATAAATTATTTAAAAAAAATAGGTGATGGATGGGCTCTGACCTGGGGCCCCTCCTCTGCTTCAGCCAGGACAGACCACATGGCTGTGTGACCTGTGACCCTGTGCCTCTTGAGGAGGGGGGCTGGGAGGGGTGCAATGTTCCAGTGTTGCCCTTTGACACGACTGATCCTTTTCAAATAGAAAGTCTTTATTCTTGCTTTGCAAGTGCCTTGGAGGTTCCTGGCCTCTGCCTGAAAACCAGGTGGAGCCCTCATGAAACTGCCTTCTGTCGGGCTCTCCTCACGGTTAAGGCAGAGATGCCAGATGCCGGGCAGGAACACCGAGGTGTCTTAGGGTTAAGGCCAGGGACAGGCTCAGGGTCATGTCTGCCTACCTTCTGCTGGCCATGCCCAAAATCAAGGCTGTCACACCAGGTCACATGGCCTGGTCCCAGAGATGGTGATGAACTGATTAATGACACAGCCACCACCAGCCCTCTCAGAATATGGTCACCATTCTGGCTCTTTTCATGCTTCCAATATCCGGGAATGCATTGCCTCGTCTCTTTTTCCATCTGGCCTGGCAGAAGGCAGGGCAAATAACTTGGGAAGTTGATTTGGGGAGGGCCAGGAAAGACTCCTCTCTCTCTCTCTCTCTCTCTCTCCTGTGGGAGCAGAGAGGCAGACGGCTCAGGACTGGTCCCATCCATGCAGACACAAAGGACCAGAGAGCGGCTGTTCCAGTCTCCTCCCACAGCACCCAGCCAGCTGCCTTTTCCTGGAAGACTCCTCTCTGGGGATCTGGTACCTTGGATAGCACCGTCGTTGTGCTGCAAAGACACCGGAAAAAGGAAGAAGGGGGAAAAAAAATCTGGCTTGCCTTCTCCTTGAGGAATTCTTTCTAGGTTTCAGACACATTTGGCAGCTTAAGCAGAGCGAGTCATAAATGTCAGAGAGTGATAAAAGTCACATGGATACATGGGAACACACTCAACTTAGGCAACTCACCTCCAGCTGTGTGTGTGTGAGGGGACCTTCGGGTCTGCACCCTGTGCCTGTGAGAATCCCTGACCTGGGCTGGGGAGACAGCATGACAGGGATGCAGAAAGACTGTCCTGCCTCAGGCTCAAAGGTCCCAGGTTCAATCCCCAGCACCTTCATGAGCTGGAGGAACTCAGCAGTGCCCTGGGTGGGGGTGGGGGAATCCATAAACGAATAACCGTTAGGGCTGGGTGCACCTAGTTGAATGCACACATCACCATGCACAAGAACCTGGGTTCAAGCCCCCAGGTATCTGCATCTCTCCTCCCCCCCCCACTAGGGTTGTCACTGGGGCACTATGAATACACCACTTCTTCTTCTTCTAGCATTTGCCCTTCTTCCGTAGCCAGTCAACAGCGTCAGGTTGAGCCTGATGTAAAGTTTTGAGACCTCCTTTGAATCTGGAGAGGTGGCAGTCGTTGACTATGTGGATCATAGTCTGTATGTAGCCACAGGGGCACTCTTGGCTGCCATTTCTCCTTTCTATTTTATTGGATAGAACAAAAGAAATTGAGAGAGGAAGGGGAGATAGAGAGGGAGAGAGAAAGAGACACTGAAGACTTGCTTCACTGCTCATGAAGTGTCTCCCTACAGGTGAGGAGTGGAGGCTCAAATCCAGGTCGTTGTGATGGTGCTTAAGCAGGTGTGCCACCACCTGATCCCCTCTCTCTAGCTCCCCTTTCCCTCCCAATTTCTCTCTGTCCTTATCCAAAGTAAATAAACCTAAAAACTCAATAGGCATTATCCTGCAGCCCAGGACATGGTATAGCAGGGACAGCACCTCCCAAGCCTGAGGTCCAGAGTTCAATCCCAGGTGTTGCACGTGCCAGAGTTCAAGCACCCGCACCGCCCAGGCAATATGAGGGGTGTGTGTGTCTGTGCTGTGCTATTTCTTTGTCTCTGACTCTTTGTATCTGAAATCAGAAGAAGGTCTGGGTCCAACTGGAAGCAGTGGAATCATGCATGTGTAAGACCCAGGAATCACAAAATTAACATGCCCACAAAAAGCACACAGGGCTGTGCTGTTCCATAGGCGGCAGGTCCTGAGTTTGGTCCTCGGCATCACATGTGCCAGAGGGAGGCTCTGATGTTCTCTCTCTCTCATTAATAAATGAGCAGATCTTTGAAGAAGAAGAACACACTGTCCTTTGCACCCGCTCAACGTGGCCCTCAGCTCCTGTCTGTGCCTATTTTGCCTCTTCCCCACTCGCTGGTCTGCACTTGGGACCCACCCCTCTGACCCATCACACATGCGTGGTTTTCTGACAGACACTGCCCCCCCGGCCCCCAGCGGCTCCCAGGTCCTCACTTGCCCGCAGCCCCTTCCAAGACCACCCTGCCCCCCACCCCAGGGTGCCCCATCTCTGTGCCCAGACTCCTAGACTTCTGCAAAGCTGAGACCAGTCAGGTTACTGCATCCCCGGCCCTGCTGAATAATTGTCCACCCCACCCCCATGACCAGCATCAGTATTCAGCTGTCCCCCTCCTCCCTGAAGGCGGCGCTGTGGCCTGGCCACCTTGCAGCCCCCACCAGAGACAGGGAAAGGCTCTGAGCAGATGCTGGGAGGAGGGAGCTGGATGGCAGAACGACTGTATTTCCAAACGGAGCCACCTGCCTGTCTCTGTGGGGCTGGGAGAGGGAGGTGATGACATCAGCAGGGCCGATGCAGGGCGCAGGCTCAGGACACTGGGTCCCCAGGAGCTGCTGGCCTCCCTGCTGTCCCTGCCACCCACTCTGGGAGGGGCCTTTATTTTATTTATTTTATTTTTTCTCCTTTGAAGCTCTAAAAAGTGTGCTTTTTGGGCCAGGTAGTGGTACACCTGGTTGAGTGCACACATCACCATGCTCAAGGACCCTGGTTCAAGTCCCCAGTCCTTACCTGCAGAGGGGAAGCTTCACAAGTGGTGAAGCAGGTCTGCAAGTCTCCCTCTCTCTGTCTCCCTCTCCCCTCTCAATTTCTCTCTGTCCTGTCAAATGCAAGAAAAGAGGAAGGAAGGAAGGAAGGAAGGAAGGGAGGGAGGGAGGGAGGGAGGGAGGAAGGAAGGAAGGAAGGAAGGAAGGAAGATGGATGCTTGGTTCCTGCCTGCTGACTGTTTCCTCAGGTGCTGCCATGGTGGCAGATGAGGAGCTGGGAGAGCCGCACCAGGTAGGGCACATGCCTTGCCATATGCTCAGTCCAGGCTAGAGCCCAAGCACCATCTTGTGCCACAACACCAAGAGAAACTGGCTCTCCTTCTCCTCCTCCTCCTCTTCCTCCTCCTATCTGGATAAAAACACAAGCCATCCCAGGAACAGTGGAGTAGGTGAGAGCAGACCCAGCCCAGAGGTGAGGGTCTGGGTTCAAGTCCTACTCAACCCTGGCCACTCAGTGCTCCCCTCACCACATTCTCATCTCTGCAGTGGTGACCAGCAGCACTCCCAGGCCCTAAGGACAGAGGGTGTTCTGGCCAGGGGACTGGGGTGTGTTGGCCCTGGGGACAGAGGGTCCTTGTACAGGGGTGCTGGTCTCAGGGGACATACACAGGCTGCACTCGGAGACCCTACTCGTAGAGAGGGAGGGGACCTTGTCCTGCTGCTTGTCACTGCAGGCTTCTGCTTTTGGTGCCCTGTATGATGTCTCCTTGGTGACCAGGGAGTCTGCTAACCCATCCTCAGAGTGGGCATTCCATGGGCGCTGAATTCATGGTTGCTGAGTGCTTTAAAAAAATGAATTTGCTGAGAGTTGGGCGGTAGCGCACGGTTAAGCACACATGACACAAAGCGCGAGGATCCCAGTTCGAGCCCCCGGCTCCCCACCTGCAGGGGAGTCGTTTCACAGGTGGTGAAACAGGCCTGCAGGTGTCTCTCTTTCTCTCCCCCTCTCTGTCTTCCCTTCCTCTCTCCATTTCTCTCTGTCCTATCCAACAACGACGACATCAGTGACAACAACAATAACGACAACAATAAAACAACACAGGGGCAACAAAAGGAAGTAAATAAATAATTTAAAAAAATTTTTAAAAATTTACGAGTTGAGGAGACAGCATAATGATTATGTAACAGACTATCCTGCTTGAGGCTCTGAGGTCCCAGGTTCAATCCCCAGCACCACCATCAGCCAGAGCTGAGCAGGGCTCTGGTCTTCTCTGTCTCTGTCTCTGTCTCTCTTTCTCTGCTAAGTAAATAAAATATCTACAAAAATTTATTTATCTATGTTAGAGAGAAGGGCAAAGCTCAGCTCTCGTGTGTGCTGAAGCTGGGGCCTCAGACATGCAAGGCCTGTGCTCTGTCAGTGAGCTATCTCCTTAGCCCCAGTTGAAAGGCTTATTTGATTAGAGAACAACCTTGAACTTGGGCTGGGAGGAGCTTAGGGCCGACTTGGAGTGTTTCTGTCTGTCTGTCTTCTGTACATCCACCTTCCCGTCTGTGTTTGGGGGTGGGTGGGAGCTTCAGGGCCACATTCCCAGGAACACCAAGCTCTCAGTGAGTACTCAGTCCTGGGAGCACATCCCACCCACCCTCAGCCCCCCCCCCCCCCGCCCCATCTTCAGAGTCCCTGGCTGCTTTCTCTTCTCTAAATAAACCACCTCCCCCCTTAAGTGCTGCCTTCTGGAGAAACCCAGCCTCTTTTATTTGATTGTTTTCCTGTTTAATTACTACCATTAAAATGTTCATGTTTCCTGTCTCTTCCGGCATCCCGGCAAACGTGAGATTCCAGATCTGTGGCAGGTGATGGGTCTCTGACAGGTGCCTGTCAGTTTCTGCTTGAACCTCGATTCAATGTGGCCGAGGGGGTTGGGGACCCCAAGGGGCTTCTGAAAGGCAATGTTCCATGTTGTGACCCCAACTGAAGTCTGGGACAATTAGCCCTCACCCTGGGGGCCCACCAGCCTTTTGTTCCCTGGTCTGTGCTCCCCACAGCTTCCCTGATGGGTAGCAGCTGACCCATCGCCCTGACAAGCCTACTGCCTTCAAAACAGAGGAGCAGGGGGGGTCAGCATGGGGCAGGACAGTGCCAACTGCTTTTTCACTCTTTCTATTCCACACAGAGAGAAGTAACCGTACTGCAGCACTGAGCTTCCCCCAGTGGTGCTATGGTACTGCCATGTGGTGCTGGGGCTTTGAACCCAGGGCCTCATGCATTGGCCCTACCAGCTAAGCTACCTCCTGGCCCTGGAAGATATATATATATATATATATATATATTTTTTTTTTTTGGGTAAGATTAAAAAAAATATTTTGGGGGTCAGGCAATGGCACACTGGGTTAAGTACACATAGCATGAAGCACAAGGACCTGTGCAAAGGTCCAGGTTTGAGCCCCCAGGTCTCCACCTACAGGGGAGTCACTTCACAAGTGGTAAAGCAGGTCTGCAGGTGTGTTTTTCTCTCTCCCTCTATCATCCCCTCCTCTCTCAATTTCTCTCTGTCATATCCAATAAAGTGGAAAAAATGGCCTCCAGGAGCAGTGGATTCATAGAGCTGGCACCAAGCTCCAGCAATAACCCTGGAAGCAACATACATACATATATATATGTATATACATGTATGTGTGTGTGTGTGTGTGAGAGAGAGAGAGAGAGACTAGATCACCTCTCAGCTCTGACATACACAGAGCCCTTCCTGGCTCCCCCTGGCTCCCCCTGTTTCCCCCTAGTTCCTAGGTGTTGAGGCTGTCTGTCTGCTGATGGGACTGGGGAGTCTGTCTGCTGATGGCACTGGGAAGTGACAGAATTTTCTAGATGCAGGCCTGGGTGTGTGACTAAAGCTAGGGCTCCGGGACTCACCCTGGCTTCCGGGCTGGGGGGCAGTGGGTCCTTTCCCATGCCTCAGTTTCCTCCTTGCTGAGAGGGGAATGAGGCTGGAGAGGGAGCACTCCTGCGGAGGGGAGGCCTCGTGTGTGCCGGCTGGGCATGGGGTAGGCTGGGTTCTGGTCTCCCCTGGGTGTCCTTGGCCCTGTGAGCTGGTCATATCGTGTGTCCCCCCCCTCCCCCGTGCAGGGCAGCCATGGCCCACTGCTCCGTGGGCGGGTGGACGAGGTGTCACTGGGAGGTGCCCAGAGCTGTTTTCTCTTCTTCCTCCCACTCTTCCTGCTGGAGATACTGCCCAAGCCCACCTTTCCTTTGCAAGTCTTTATTTTTTTTTGAATGAGAGGCAGGGAGACAGAGAGGACAGAGGGAGAGACAGACAGACAGACAGAGTGAAGAAGCACAACAGGTCTGCTTCAACAGCCAGAGAGCGACTCTGGTGCCCTGGAGCTACCAGGTGGTGCAGGGGCTTGAACCCAGGGTCTCACACTCCTGGGGTGGGGGGGCATCTCCTGAGCCCCACCATGCATTTCCCAGAAGCTCAGGAGGGCCATGGTGTAGACGCCAGGTGAGTGGCCTGGCATCCTCCCTGCCCAGCCTGGGGCTGACTGGACTGCCCCATACCCCGGTGTATCCCACATGGGCCTCCTCTGCCAGGCTGAGCCGGGGAGCTCCTGTCTGGGAGGGAAAGGGGGCGGGTGGGGGGCCCCCTCGCTTACCATCCTCAACCTGGCCCCACCCAGGAGAGGTGGGGGCTCTGGGGGTTCCAGAGACCCCTCTGCAGGGAACAGACAGAGATGATCAGAATACAGGGGGGGGGGCAGACTGGGGGAGCAGAGTCAGCCCTCTGCATAGCCAGGAGCATGCTGGGATCCCAGGGAAGTGCGGGGTGTGTGTGTGTGTGTGCCCACCTGGGCTCCCCCAGAGTCCAGGAGGACGAGCCAATCCCTGGGGGAGGACTGGGAGCCACTGCACCATGGGAGGACCAATCTCGCGTGAGGTGGTGAGCTCCCCCATCTCAGCGGCTGTGCAAGATCCCGTGTGTTGGGCCACAGCTACAGGTGGGCTCAAGGTCCAGATGCCACCCTGGCGCAAAGCCCCATGTTTGCACCCAGCACCCACGCCTGGTAGAAGTGCTGACACTGCACACCTGGTGTAACAGAGATGCTCATGTCCGGGCTGACTGGTCAGCCCACAGAATAGAAGGGCTGAGCTGAGAACAGCAGAGGGCCTGGCAGCCTGCCCAAGGCCTTGGTGGAGCCTGCTCTCTGTGTCCCCCCCTCCTCTCCCTCCCCTCTCTCTCCCTCCTCGCCCTCTCTCCCTCTTCTCCCTCTCACTCCCCTTATCTCTCTCCCCTCTCCCCTTCTCTCTCCCTCTCCCTCCTCCTCTCCCCCTTTTCTCCTTCTCCCTCTTCTCTCCCTCTCCCTCCCCCTCTCCCCCTTTTCTCCCTCTTCTCTCCCTCTCCCTCCTCCTCTCCCCCTTTTCTCCTTCTCCCTCTTCCTCCTCTCCCCCTTTTCTCCCTCTCCCTCTTTTCTCCCTCCCCTTCCTTTCCCTTTCCCCTTTCTCTCCCTCCCCCTCTCCCCTTCCCCTCTCCCTCTCTCCTTCCCCCTTCTCTGCCTCTCTCTCCCTTCCCCCTTCTCTCCCTCTCCTTCTCCTTCCTCTTCTCTTCCCCTTCTCTCCCTCTCCCTCCCCCTCCCTTCTCCCCTTACCCTTCTCTCCCTCTCCTTCCCCCTCTCCTCTTCCTCCTTCTCTCCCTCTCCCCTTCCCCCTTCTCCCCCTCTCCCTTCTCTCCCTCTCCCTCCCTCTCTCCCATCCCCCCTTCTCTCCCCTGCTCTCCTCTCCCTCCTCTCTCTCTCAGCAGGGGCACAGGGAGAGAGCCCTGTAGTTCCGTGTCTGCTGGTCCGCCCCTGGGCTCCTCAGTTGGAGGTGACCCTGACTGTACAGGGAAGACCCTGAGGCAGGAAGCCCCAGGCCAGCTCTGGGGGTGCAGCAGCCTGGGGCCCAGCAGGTTCAGGAAGAGAGGGTGGACTTCACTGCTGGCCACACCGCCCCCCCACCCCCGACTATCTGCCTGGGCTTGGGCTTCCATCCCTTTGGGGTCTCTGTCTCAGCAGCTGGCACACCTCCAGTTAATTCCCAGACTGGCACCTTGCAGAGAGGACGTTGCCATAACAACACAATAGAGGGCGGGGCTGGACCCTGAGACTGGGGGTGGGTACGCTGGGTGGGCAGAAGACTGGAGACCTGTGTCCTGCAGGGGACTACATTAGCAGGCCAGCTGTCTGGCCACTCTGCTGACACCCACCAGCCAGGCCTCTGGTGGCCGGGTCAGCTGCTCTGAGTCACCCTTGGCCCACACCTACCTGCAGGTGCTCTGGGAGCCTGGCTTGGGGTGCTCTGGGAGCCCCAAGAGTTGCTCCTCCCAGCCCACAGGGAGACAATGGTCTCCGGTCACCCCCAAACCAAAATCTCTGGGGATTTTTCACAAAAACAAAAGCCAGGGGAGTCGGGAGGTAGTGCAGCGGGTTAAGCTCATGTGGCACAAAGTGCAAGGACTGGCAGAAGGATCCTGGTTTGAGCCCCCGGCTCCCTACCTGCAGGGGTGCCGCTTCACAAGTGGCGAAGCAGGTCTGCAGGTGTCTATCTTTCTCTTCCCCTCCTCTCTCCATTTCTCTCTGTCCTATCCAATGACATCAATCATAGCTACAACAATAAAATAACAAGAGCAACACAAAGGAATAAATAATAAATATAAAAAAAGCTTTTTTAAAAAAAACAAAAGCAGGGAGGTTGGGTAGTGACAATCGAAATAATTTCTCTTGCTGTCTCCCCTGCAGTTTGCAAAGTTCACTCATGTCTGGTGGCGAGGCTGTCTGGAAGTTGTTATTCACATTTAACAAAATTTTATTTATTTAGTAATGGGGGGGGGAGATCCAGAGCCTTCCTCTGGCTCCTGCAAAGCTGGGGATCTCAAACCCAGCACCTGGGGCTTCAGGGTCTGGCGCTTTAGCCACTGTGCCAAACCCTTGGGCCTCAGGCGCTTCACATTTTTTTTTTCCAGACTCAGAAATGAAACTTCAGGAGAGGGGGAGCCACCTGCCTGGTGTCACAGAGGGCAGGGTGCTGTCCCCCCTCCCCCCAACCCTTCTTCTGACTATACAGTCAAGCTCCAGGGAGGCCGGGCACCTGCCTGACGTGACTGTGAGGGTCACCCAGGACTTCGGCGGCACTGAGGGTCCCCCTCCTCTTCCTCCCTGTCCCCCCTCCCCTTAGGGTCTGGCCTTCTCTCCAGCAACCCCGTTCCTGGGCATTAAGCGCCTTCCAGCCAGGGTTTGGGGCTTGAGGACAGGAGCACCTGTTGCAAGATGCCCGGTGTCCTCAGCAGAGCTTAATCCAGCGCTTTCTACCGGGGCGGGCAATTCCAGCCCTCCCCCTCCCCCCCTGACGTTGGGGTGATGCAGCATCACTTGGGAGCAGACCCCCGACTGGAGGGCTGGCTCAGGGCTCAGCTCGGCGGGTGGTGGAGCCCGGCCGACTACTTTATCCCCCGACCCCCGCCCTGCCCCAGGACCCTCCAGTAGGTGGGGAGGCTCTTCCCTTTGTTAAAGCCGCGGGGTGGGCGGGCGGGGGCGGGGCCCTAGGGACGAAGGGCGAATATCCGCGGGCCCACATTGCCCCCTGGTGGCCGCTCCGCTCCTAGCTCCTGGCTCCAGGTGGGCTGGGGAAGCTTTTGCTTTCTGTAAGTTTGAGCCTGGACAAGGGAGGGCACACTAATTCACCCACCCACCCACCCACCCACCCACCCACTCACTCACTCACTCACTCACTCACTCACTCACTCACTCACTCACTCACTCACTCACTCACTCACTGTGTCTATAGATCCTTCTGCGTGTGGGGGCCTCTGGCTCAACCCCCTGGGATGGGGCTGCCTTTTGTGTGTGTGTGTGGGGAGGGAATGAGGCCCAATGATTGACAGATGTACGCCCAGTGACACAAAGACAAAGAGGGCCACCTGGAAGCCAAGCCCAGGGCAGGCGGGAGGGAGCCCAAAGACTGGCATGGGGGGAGGCGCAGCTCAGCCCCACCTTATATGCATATGCAGTGTTAGGACTCACACATGCAAGCCCTGTGCTCCACCTCGGAAAGGGCTGGAGTGGGAGAGGAGATGGGGGCGGGCAGGGCGAGGGTGCAGGTCTCTAGAGCTACCATTAAACAGGGCGGGCACTACTTCTGGTCCTTCCCCTTCCCCTTCCTTCTCTCCTCAGTGACTTGTGGGCACCGCTTAGGACTGGGGGGCCCAGATGCTCCCACCCAGCTGGGATGGGGACCTGCAGGTGGGTTGTGCTGTCCAGAGGTTGGCAGCTGTATTCGAGCGTGAAGGGGCTTGGGTGGGAGGCAGCCTCAGGGCTGACCATGCCTGCAATGGAGACACAGGTAGGAGGGTCTGGCACCTGGGGCCCAGGGCTCCTATCTCTTGTTCTTGATGTTGGCATGGAGTGTGTGTGTGGGGGGGGTGGTGTCAAGGGAGTCCAGAGCTGGGGCAGAACCCCACTAGTAGAACCACCCTTGGGCTGGGGGAGACTTCACTGGTGAGGGGTGGCCTGTGCCTGCCAATATGGACTCTGGGACATGGGCCAGACTTTCTACTCCCTGGAGGACGAGATTCCCACCCTGTCCACCCACCCCACCCCCCAGGAGGCAACAGGAGACTCCCCAAGGCAGGGCGGATGTGCTTCTCAGGCCCAGCCTGGTAATTAGACCCTTCAATTGCAATTACTTTTGCAATTAGCTCAGCTGGCAATTGGAAACTGGAGGTGGTAATTTCTATCCTTCACAGTCGCGGCTCCCTCAGAATTGGGCTCTGCTCATCTGGCCAGGGTGCATGAGCCAAAGGCTCTGCTGCGGTGGGGTGGGGGTGCAGGAGTGACAGACTCCGCCCTGCCTCCAGGTGAGGCCCTGTGGTGGGGCCTGTGGGGCTGTCCCCTGGGGTGTGGGCTGGTCAGGTGACTTGCTTCCAACCAATGGAATCCAGCAAACATGATGGGTGTCAGTGTGAGAGGTTCAGAAGAGGGTGACTTGTGATCTTGTAGCATTTCCCTCGGGCCTCACCTGGACCCTCTGGCCCAGCCGGCTGCCAGGTGGGGAAGGGACCACTGTGTCTGGATAATTAACCCAACCTGTCCCCACCTGAACCCTCAGGGGAGACCACAGCCCCCAGGCTGACACCCTCCCTAAAGCTCCAGTAACTGACTGCGGCTGTGAAGCCACCTGTCCAGCTAAGCTCACCCCAGACTTCTGACCCAGAGATGGAGAGTCCACGTGTAGGCTGGCCCAAGCCGCTCAGTTTGAGGGGTGTTTGTTACACAGCAATTGGTAACCCCTACACACTCAGTACTGACCTAAAATGTTCTGTCCTGGGAGTCTGGCAAGACATTGTCTATCCACTTCCTCTTTTTTTTCCCCCCTCTTCTTCTTCTCCTCCTCTTCCTCCTTCTATTTGAATATACATCCCCATTTTTTCTTTCCATTTTTTTATTGGATAGGACAGAGAGAAATTGAGAGAGGAGGGGGAGTTAGAGAGGGAGAGAGAAAGATAGACACTTGCAGACCTGCTTCACCTCTCATTAAGCTTCCCGCCCTTGCAGGTGGGGCGTGGGGGCTCAAATATGTGTCCTTGTGCTTAGTACTATGTGTGCTTAACCAGGTGCACCACCGCCCAGCCCCTTTGTTTATCCTTCTTCTCCCTCCTCCTTTTTCATGACTTTATGCTTGGTAATTCCCAAAGCCTACACATTTGACTTCTCCCGAGCCTGACCTGCAGGCAAGGACTTCAAAAGCCACACCAAGCCAACCAAGCATTTATGGGACCTGGGTGAGGACCACCTGCCTCTCACGTGGGGGGTTAGACCAGGGTTTCCTTTCAAAGAGTCTTTCTGGGGCTGGGCAGTAGCGCAGGGTGCGAAGCACACGCAGTGTGAAGCACAAGGACCAGTGTAAGGATCCCGGTTTGAGTCCCGGGCTCCCACCTGCAGGGGAGTCGCTTCACAAGCAGTGATGCAGGTCTGCAGGTGTCTGTCTTTCTCTCCCCCTCTCTGTCTCTCCTCCCCTCAGTTTCTCTCTGTCCTATCCAACAACAACAACAATAGCAATAACAATAGTAACAACAACAGTTACAATAACAAGGGCAACAAAGATGGAGGACAATGGTCTCCAGGAGCAGTGGATTGGCAGTGCAGGCACCGGGCCCCGCAATTACACTGGAGGCAAAAACAAACCAACAAAGACGCAAAAACACCTTTTTGTGCGCAGCATGTACTTCCTCAGAAGAGGCTCAGCAGAAGCCACAGCTTTCTGAATTCCATTCCAAAGTAGGAACAGACCAAGACTGCCGGCAAGGTCGGGCTGGAGGCCAGAATCTCAGGATTTGAGAGAAGATAGTGGGCGAGGGCAGAGCTGGGCCTTAGGTCAGTCCACCCCGTCTATCTGTGCCGTGGCTCCACACCTCCCCCACCCCCGGTCTTGTACATCCCCCAAAGTTGACCTCCATACTTAACCCCCACCACACACACACACACACACACACACACACATACACACCACACACACACCACACACACACACCACACACACACACCACACACACATAGACACACACCGCACACACACATACACACACACCACACACACACACCACACACACACCACACACACATAGACACACACCGCACACACACATACACACACACCACACACACACACCACACACACATACACACACATACACACATACACACACACCACACACACATACACACACATACACACACACCACACACATACCACACACACACACCCCACACACACATACACACACACACACATATACACACACATACACCACACACACACCACACATACACACACCACACACATACACACACACACACCACACACACCACACACACACCACACACATACACACCACACACACATACACACACCCACACACACACCACACACACATACACACACATACACACACACCACACACATACCACACACACACACCACACACACATACACACACCACACACACACACATACACACATATACACACACATACACCACACATACACCACACACACACCACACACACATACACACACTACACACACACCACACACACATACACACACACATACACCACACACATACACACACATACATACACCACACACACATACACACACATACACACACCACACACACATACACACACACCACACACACACACACACCACAACACACACACACCACACACACATACACACACACCACACACACATACACACATACACACACACCACAACACACATACACACAACACACATATACACACACCACAACACACATACACACACCACACACACATACACACACCACAACACACATACAAACACATACACACACACCACACACACATACACACACCACAACACACATACACACACCACACACACATACACACACACCACACTCACATACACACCACATACACACACCACACATACACACACCACGCACATACACACACCACACACACACCATACACACCACACACACAACACACACACACACACACACACACACACACACACACACACACACACACACACACACACACACACACACCGATGACCCTGGGCCCAGATTAGATCAGGGTTGAAAGTCCCAGAATTCAACTTTCTAATTCACCAGGGAATCCAGCACTCCAAGAGTGGCTTAGAAGGTGGAGTGGGCTTCCGACCCCATGAGGTGCAGCTGAAGGGCCAGGGCCAGTGCAGAGTCCTGAGCTGGATCTGAGAGGGCAAGCCAGGGACCCCCACCCCCAGGCAGGGGGTCACAGAGGGGCAAGTAAACAGTGCCCACACTAGGGGTCCTAGGCAACCGAAGACATGGGGACACAGCCCCTGCTGCATCACTTAGGAGGGAAGCTGCTCCCCAAAGCTGACTCCAGTCCTGTTTGAGAATTGGTGCTCAGCCTGGTTTGAGCTGGCTGATTCCCAGCCCCATTTGAATTCCCTGAGCGCCTCTTCCAGCCTGGAAGCTGGGGGTTCAGCCGGAAGGGATTATAGGCTGCGAGGTTATTAGGAGCTGCGCGTTCCTGAGGGAGCTGGCTGGCTTGAGCAGGGGCCGCCCCCGCCCCCCTTTCCCCTGCCGCCCACCAGCCCTGCCCGGCCAGCTGAGAGGAATCCAGAGCTTTCTGCCTGGAAGCATTTTGAAATCCGAGATGAGTGGGGAGGGGAAGGTCCCAAACCCTATCTGCACCCCTCAGGGGTGAAGGACACCTCAGGAAAGCAGATGTTTGCAGCTGCATAGGGCCCAGAGGTGCTCACAGTAGAGAGGACCTTGTAGCAGTGGGCGGGCAGCTGTGATTGACCGCTGTCAGTCAAGCCAGGTGCAGCCTAGCGCAGGCGCCCAAGAGGAAGTGATGGCTTTTGCTTCTCCTGACACCCCAGGGTCGCTTTCGGAGCCCACGGCTGGGGGAGGAGGGGCAGCTTTTCAGTCCCTGCCAATGTCTCACCATGCCACAGGCCCAGGGTCCCCCCCTGCCCCTTTGCATGCAGATGTCACCTCTCTCTTGAGATTTCAATGCCTGCAGAGAGAGAGAGAGAAAGGAGGAAGGAGGAAGGAAGGAAGGAAGGAAGGAAGGAAGGAAGGAAAGAAAGAAAGAAAGAAAGAAAGAAAGAAAGAAAGAAAGAAAGAAAGAAAGAAAGTAAGTTAGTTTGATTCTGGAATGTGAAGATAAACACCTCTAGGAGCGAGTGGTGATATTTTTGCCAGCAAGGGAACAGAGATCAAATCCTGAAGAACAATTAGGGTGGGGAGTAGGGGGTGGCCATATTTTAGTGCGGCGGGAGGAGGTGGGGTGGGTCCACCCGGTTCACCCAGCTTCCCAGCAGAGTATCCAACATCCACTACCCCTCAGGATACGGCCAGGATCTGGGCATCTTCACGGCAGTGACTTTGTGATGAGTGAAATGACAGTGTTCTCCCCCCCCCCCATTGGCAGGGGGTGCCTTCTGAATACCCTGGAGACCCCCTGAAGCCAACAGTGAATAGTACTCAAACCAGGGCCAGGCGGTGGCACACTTGGTTAAGTGCTCACATTACAGTGCACAAGGACCCGGGTTCAAGCCTCCAGTCCCCACCTGCAGGGGGGAAAAGCTTCAAGAGTAGTGAAGCAGGTCTGCAGATATCTCCCTGCCTCTCTCCCTATCTTTCCCTCCCCTCTCAATTTCTGTTTCTATCCAGTAATAAATAAATAAAAATTGATGAAAAAGTAGTTACTGAACCCTGTGTGTTTTCTATCCGTATATCCTACCCCTTATCATGTATGTCTAATAAAGTCATTTTTCAAGTACATCCAGCAAGGGATGGACAGCTAATACACTGTTAATACAGTGGAACAATTACAACCAGATGTTGGGATCAGAGCTAGGCAACTGTGTTGTCTCTTTTAAAATCTATCTTTTCTTTTTCTCTCTTTCTTTTCTTTTTAAAAAATATTTATTTTATTAATTTTTCCCTTTTGTTGCCCTTGTTGTTTTATTGTTGTAGTTATTGTTGTCATTGTTGTTGGATAGGACAGAGAGAAATGGAGAGAGGAGGGGAAGACAGAGAGGGGGAGAGAAAGATAGACACCTGCAGACCTGCTTCACCGCCTGTGAAGCGACTCCCCTGCAGGTGGGGAGCCGGGGCTCGAATCGGGATCCTTATGCTGGTCCTTGTGCTTTGCGCCACCTGCGCTTAACTCGCTGCGCCACAGCCTGACTCCCTCTTTCTCTCTTTCATCCCTCTTTTTATTTCAGATAGCTAGAGACAGAGGTAAGGAGAGAGAGAGAGAGAGGAGAGATACCACAACACCACTTCAGCATTCATGGAGCTGCCCCTGTGCTGACCATGGTGCTCCCATGCGGTATCTGGGCTCAAACCAGGTGAGCTGTCTTTCATCCCTCAAAATAGCTTACTATTGTAGCGAACAGTATTTTCAGACCACAGTTGAACCCAGGTAACTGAATCCACAAACAGCTAGGAAGTATGTGGGGTGGAGGCTTCTGTGTGTTTTGTTTTGTTTTATTTTATTTTATTAGCGAATCAATATTGATTTACAAAATTATAAGACAACAGGGGTATAATTCCACACTATTCCCGCTACCAGAGTCCTGTGTCCCCATTCCCTCTGTTGGAAACTGCAGTAGTTTTCCCAAGGTCATAGATATGGGTTGATCATTATTTCTATAACTATCTGTATTTATATCTATTTTCCCATTTTTTCCCCCCTGTGGTCCTGCCATCTCTTCCTTTCTAAGTCACACCTATACCCATTACTACTTCTGAGTGTCCTTCCTTGCTCCCTCTTCTCTCTCTGGGTCCTGATGGAATTGGGGTTCAGAGCCCTCTGCTCGGACTTCCGGAGGCGGAGCTACGAGCAGCAGATGGCTTTCTCTCCTCTCCTCTCCTCTCCTCTCCCGGATCAACTAGGAATACCAAAGGAGACCACCCGGACCGAAACAAGACAGGACTAGAATGACCACAGAAACCCAGTAAATCACCCGTGAGTACAAACACGCGTGGCTGGTGACAGAGAGGAGAGAGGGGCCTAAGGAGAGATTAAGTGACTGCTAACAGTTCGACAGTCTGTCAGTGGAGACACCACCTCCAGTCTGCTCCACCAACAAGGGGACAGCTGAAGGGAGGAAAGGACTCCCCAGAGACTCACCAAGTGCAACTCTGAGTCTCCATTGCTACTACCCTCAGAATCTGGAGCAGCAACAGGGAGGGACACCAGGGTACAGAGATCTAACCGGGAAACTCAGGAGAAGACCTATACCTCGGTGGCATAGCTGAGGGGCCGTGAAAGTCTCTTTGCATAACCACTGGATTATCTCTGCCACACCCTGCTTTATCTCTTGGTCAGGAGTCAGTGATTAAGCTAAGAAGCCTATTGATAGTTTAAAAGCCCTCAGGCTCCCATAGCCTACAGGGGAAAAAAAAAAGGCTTTTACAGAGCCCTCTGCTCATCTTCCCTAACATTTCTTCCCCTCTGGGAATATGGACCAAAATTCTTTATTCTTTATTTATTTATATGCCCCCAGGGTTATCACTGGTGCCTGCACTACGAATCCACTGCTCCTGGAGGCTATTTTTTCCCATTATTTTTTTGGGGGGTCCTTGTTATTGTTATTGGTTGTCATTGATGTTGTTATTGTTGGATAGGACAGAGAGAAATGGAGAGAGGAGAGGAAGACAGAGAGGGGGAGAGAAAGATAGACACCTGCAGACCTGCTTCACCGCCTGTGAAGGGACTCCCCTGCAGGTGGGGAGCTGGGGGCGTCCTTGTACTTTGCACCACATGAGCTTAACTTGCTGCACTACCGCCCAACCCCCGACCAAAATTCTTTATGGGGTGCCACGGGTGGGAGTTCTGGCTTCTGTAATTGCTTCTCCGCTGGACATGGGTGTTGGCAGGTCTATCCATAGGAGGCTGCTGTGTTTTATTATTTTTTTTACTCTCCTTTTTTATTATATATATTTTATTTTGAGAGATGCAGAGAGAGAGAGAGAAAGAGAGAGAGAGAGAGAGACAGATGGAGAGAGAGACACCAGAGCACTGCTTAGCTCTGGCTTATGGTGGTGTGGGGGATTGAACCTGGGACTTTGCAGCCTCAGGCATGAGAGTCTGTTTGCGTAACCATTATGCTATCTCCCCCGCCCTTGCTGCTGTATTTTAAAAGGGGGTACTGACTTAAGTTGCCAAGAAAGGCTGGGTGCTTTGTTCCCCCCGTGTGAACCAGTTCTGGCTTGGTCCTCACACATGAGCCATCACAGCCATTTTGCTTTGGTGCCAACGAGTCAGCAGAGTTTGAACCAGAGGCCAGATTCCGACCTCGGGTTCCTGAGAGAGGACTGAGGGTCCTTTCACTAAGAGCCCTGAGCCCGCACTGCACATGTCTGCATACGTGTCCTCTCCTATTGTTGGCTCTGGCCATTTCCAGCGGCAATGTGGGTAGCAGCCCAGGTCCCTCCTTGGAGCTGCTGGGATGACTTCAATCCGGTTGGGAGCTTCTGGAACTTGGAGCAGATGAAACTTCTTTGTACTTGCCTCCTCCACAGACCGAAATGGACCTCTGCAGATGATAAAAACAAAGCAAAGCAAAACAAAACAAAACAAAACAAAACAAACAAACAAAAAAACCCCCAAAACAAAAATGAAGTTAGGAGGTTTGGAAAAAAATGTGTGACCTGATGGCCTTGAACATAAGTCCCTGTGGTGATGGCTTCTGTGTCCCCCTGCGGTTACCATGGATACCAGCTGGTGAGTAGATTACCCAGAAGCCACCTCAAAACCAGGATGTTCTCAATACTTCTTAGTACCAGTGCTGGGAGGGGCACAGGAGGTAGGGCAGTCTTCGTCTCCTGTTAGCATCCTAAACCATGACATTTGTGGGCTCTCTTCTCTTCCAGGTGGGGGTGCTCAATCTCATCCCAGAAATGGAGCGTTTGGGACCAGCTGCCCCCCAAGAGAAGGTCTCTAACTGTACAGTGATTTTTTGTTACCATTATACAGTTGGTGAAACTGACACTCAGAATAATAACTAGTACCCCCCTTTCTTTCTTCCTTTTTCCCTTTTTTGGAGGGATTAAAGGCTTACAGTTGACAGTAAGACACAGCGATTGGTACATGTGTAACATTTCTCAAAGTGTTTCTGAAAAACACTCTAATCCCCCCCCCCCCCCAGGTCCTCCTCCGCCATCATGTTCCAGGACCTGAACCCTCCCCACCCCCACCCCGGAGCCCTTTACTTTGGTGCAAGACACCAAACCCATTCAAGTTCTGCTTGAATTTCCCTTCTGTTCTTATTTCTCAAGTTTTGTCTAAGGGTGATACCATCCCATATTCCTCCTTCTCTTTCTGGCTCATCTCACTTCACAGGATTCCTTCAAGCTCCATCCAAGACAAGGTGAAGAAGGTGAAGTCACCATTCTTAATAGCTGAGTAGTATTCCATTGTGTATATAGACCACAACTTGCTCAGCCACTCATCTGTTGTTGGACACCTGGGTTGCTTCCAGGTTTTGGCTATTACAAATTGTGCTGCCAAGGACATATGTGTACACAGATCTTTTTGGATGGGTGTGTTGGGTTCCTTAGGATGTATCCCCAGGAGAGGAATTGCAGGGTCATAGGGCAGGTCCACTTCTAGCCTTCTGAGAGTTCTCCAGACTGTTCTCCACAGAGGTTGGACCCATTGACATTCCCACCAGCAGTGCAGGAGGGTTCCTTTGTCCCCACAACCTCTCCAGCATTTGCTGCTGCTACTTTTTCTGATGTGTGACATTCTCACAGGAGTGAGGTGGTATCTCATTGTTGTCTTGATTTGCATTTCTCTGGCAATCAGTGACTTAGAGCATTTTTTCATGCTTGTTGGCTTTTGGGATCTCTTATTTGGTAAGTATTCTGTTCACATCCTCTTCCCATTTTTGCTTAGGGTCATTTGTTTTGTAAATCCCATTTATCTCAAGGGATTCCTCACATCAGTTGTGACCACTAAAAACATTAAAAATCTCCCATTATTAAAATAACTGTGTACTGTTAATTGTGTACTGTTCATTTGGGCTCACTATTAAACTAGTATTCAATGATATTTCAGTCCATTTTAATTTTAAAATTGCTTTATGATTTCAAGACAGAAATTTCATTAGGAGCATGGCTGTCTCAGTTGATTTATTAAGTTGATTTAATAAATTGATTTATTAAGTATTCATTATTTTCTCTGAAATTATTGAAAATGACCGCATTTGTTTAATATAATGTTATAGGGCTGAGCTATAGCTGAGAATACTTTTGTGGAAATATCAAATATTGTATTTTCAGGTATTTAATGATGCTCATATTAGCCA